>NC_071496.1:13098623-14307773 GCF_028500815.1 Rissa tridactyla
TAAATTATTTTTCTGTAGAAGCTGTTCACTGATTATACAAAGTGTATATAAACAACTGTACACAACTTGGTCAGGGCTGTACTATAAAAAGACATAGCCCACTCTCCAGGATATGCCATACTTCACTCCTTATTGCTCATTATGTATGCTGACCCTGTCTCAGAAATAATCTGATCCTATAACAAAGCTGAGATCTACTTTGAAGACGATTTTTCCCTGCAAGCTTGGGTTCATAATCCAGGCTTGAAATTACGTTTTACATCTCCTCTACATTTACAGCTCCTCTAATTCCATACTATTGTAAAATACAATGAAAAACCAAGTGATTAATGCTTTTACTATTTTATTATCTTGATTATTTTTATGATGATGATGGAAAATAAAACTATCATCAGCTTCAATGATACCTTATGAGTTACCTTTCTATTTAATTTCCTCAGTAGAAGGTAAATAATTTTATTTTTCACTGGAACTGTTAGTAATTTTTTATAAATATCAAATATTGACTTTTTGATAAATAAGTAATTAATCAATTATTACAGAAAATTGAATGAAAAAAACATGTTGCAGAATTAGACAGAGGTGAGGGAACAGTCTTTACTCCTTTGTGTTAAGGAGATGTGCAGAAGATGTTGGATCTTCTGATCCAGTTGCATGACTTCTAGTCATCCAGTCTTTGGATAATCACTAAATGCCCCCTCTGAAGTATATTTCTATACCAAGTTATGTTTCAGTATTTTATTTCAGTTTTCTTGTCCATTGGTTATGCCTCTGCAGTTCCCTAAGTCTTTTAAAAGAAAAAACATAGTTAAGCTTTTATTTTTTCTTCTGTTGTGCATATCTGGCCCTTGCAGGACCTCGTTGCTTGCTAAAGGGAATGTACAGATGGAGAATCAGAAAAGAGCTCTGAGGTCATATTGCTCACACCCAATGTTCAGGCTCAGCATCGACCTCATTATTCATTGCTTGGTAGACCCAGAGGTTTATCCATTCCAGCAATAAATATTTCCATAACCTAATATATCTCACAGTAAGGTGCATGCTGTAATATTTTAACACATTTTTGTTTCCTTGATTTCATCCCATCATTGCCAATCATACCCCCTATGAATCTCTTGCTAAATCTCTTTAATTGCACAATTGTATATTTTCTTTCAACTCAGTCAAATGATATGTACCTAATTCAGCTCATCAGGCTTTACATTTTCTTCAACATGGAAGAAGCTACTCACCCTTCCTTCTTCAAGAACTAAAAAATCCTCCAGCATACCTCCAAAGGATATTTCTGTATTAGAGGAATTCACAACACAGGACTGAGATTCTCAGGGCATTTGCTACAAAGCATTAAAAACCTTGTTCCCTCACATTTAATACCTGCAATTACACATTATTTAAATTTCTGAAAAAGTTTAAGAATAAAATTGCTTTATATGCCACTTCAGAAATAACTGGATTTGTTACTCATTGCAATGATAATCATTTGCTTGTCTACTCACCAAGAATTTTGAATCTGTCTTTATAGGTGGGGATCCGAAGTACAGAAACACAATGGAACTCAACAGAGGTCAAACAAATCATTACTGCTGGGAAAAGAAACAACATTGCTTCTATTTCACTGTCAATATAGCATTTCACTGTCATAATCTTCATTCACAAAGCCACATCCTGTTGTCATTGAAAAACTTATTCATCTGTTGTTTCCAGAGATTAATAAGGAGGAGCTCTTGTATCAGGAATTTTTGGGGCATGAATTTTCAAACATGCATACATTTATATCTAACTCATGAAACTCTGGGATCACTGAACATTTTTGTCAATGTCTAGTGGTCATCCATATGTCCTGATATAAAAAAAGACTGCGAACCCAATAACTACTTCAATATGAATGTCTTCATTAAAATATTCCTCAAAGAAAATTTTGCACCACTATCTGAACAATTGTCATTATAAAGTCTGTGCATCAGTACCTAGGTCTTTACTAATAAGAAAATAGAGATAAGATTTTTTTCTTTGTAAAGCTAAATAAGCTTTGGTACTTTCATTCTGAAATGTGTTAATTTATAGTTAATACTCTTACTGTCATAATTAAAAACACAGAAAATACAGAGTGGCAGTCAATTATTTAAAGGTTCCATTTCATAGCTTCAGAAAAAGAAAATAAACAAATTCACTATTATTAATTGACAATATTTTACCAGTGTGTAGGGGCCCCAGTGAACTAAACATTATGCAAGCCACAAAGCACTGAATTAAATCTTGACTCTGGCAAAATGAGTACAATAATTCTATCAAGTTCACTGAAAATTTCATCCCTAGCTAGAGACAGTCCCTCTTCTGAAGAGTATGCAAAATTTAGTCCCCAGTTTTGCATACAAGCGATATGCATAACTTTACTCAGGTGATTTGTAAAGCTCCTTTTTTATTCATCCTCAGCACCAGAACAAATTACAAAGATAAAAGCATTGCAGGGACTGAAATGAAGTTGGATTAGTTGTCTGTGATGCCTTTATCATCTGTGATAACTTTACTCAAGGTTACATAGGATTTTAAGAAGTAGATTGGGGGTTAATTTAATAGATGATTGTCGCAGTTTTGGCCAAATTGGCCAATGACGGATGACAGATGCTCCCCCCCCCCATACACAGAAAAGAGGAGGAGAGATAAAGAGATGTATGAGATTAGAAGAAACTAAACTACTTTAATGAAATATTAAGAATAAAATAAAAAGGAAATAATGAAATAGATACAATATATACAAAAACATATCAAGCTCCCAGGATGACATCACCAGCAGGCACTGGGGAAGTCCCAGACTGGAATCAGCAACAGATGGGAACTGGACTCCAGAGCTGGAGTCAGGAACACACAGATCGGGATCAAAGGCAGATGAACAGACAGGGTCCTCCTCAGACATTGGCCATTGAAGAAAGAGGGCTGACCCTTTGATCCCTCAGCTTTTATACTGAGCATGGGGCAGATGGGATAGAATACTCCTGTTGGCCAATTGTGGGTCACCTGTCCTGTCCGCTCCTCCCTGTAGGTGGGACCCCTCTACTCTTTTCCATTTCTGACCCTCCAACGGGGCAAATAATGAAATTAGCTGACCTTGGTTGTTATAGCAAGAAGTATAAGCAAGAGCCTCTCTGTGTACCATTCCTTGGCACTAACTATAAACATAGGTCTTATCGCTCTGAGAATGAACAGTTTTCTGCGCAATATGCTGTTAATTTCAGAGTTAGAAGAGGCCTAGCTAAGAAGTAAAATTACTGAACAGAAAGTTGGTTCTTTTTTACCTCAAAGCAGGACAATGATGTAACTAGTGGGTGTAATAAACAAGTCTGAGGAAAAGGGGAAAGAAGTCTCACAGTAATACAAATGGATCTTTAAGAGGGACAGATTGGTGCTTTATTTATTTGTGAATGTTTTCTGTTGAAAATACACTGCATGTAGATCAGACCAGAATGAGCTCATGGCATGGCACTCTTCAGGACATATCTTGCCAGCTTCTTTTTCTGGCTTGCTATTGTGCTGTGAATGCTGCAGGAAACTCTTATTGCTCTGTGCTCTTCTCAAGATCACCCTTTAATTTTAACTCAAAAAATCTACAGAACTGAGTTTCATTTCTAAAGTTTAAAAGGCTTGTACTTTCTTGAATGTGAAGTTTGACAGTGGGATTCCTGAGTGAGGCATTCCCCAGCACAAGAGTCTTTTCTATGTTGCAGGGCAGTTACTAGACATACTGAAGTGTCAGGATGAATCCGTGTGTTTTCACTGTCTGCCAGCATTGGCATCATGGCAGATAACACAGCTTTACTTCACACGATCTGGAAAGATTTTGTTTCTGCAGTCAACTTCAGAACTAAATCAACTGAAGTTGGAAACAGGAGTTTCAATACTTACTTTCCAGTACCCAGTATCTATTTATTCCATTTATTCTAGCAAGATTCTCAGCTTTAACCTATGACTGAACTAAGTATATTCTGGATATCCAAGGTCCCAGTTAGCCTCTATTTCAGAAAGGGGCTTGAACATTTTGTTTAATCGAATTGTATAAATTTTCCCTGATGATACAAATTTCTGACTTACAAGAATTAGCATGAATGAGTAACTAAGAAATAAAACCCAAAACAACAGCAACATCCTGAAACACATTTGTTTCAAAGCTCAGAGGTCGATCACTGCTGAAGTTCTACGAGGATTTTCAACAAACATCCAGAGGGGCTTACAAGTGACTGGAGCTTGTGTTGACCATCTGGATGGAAGTCTTTATGCACTGAGCACATTTCACCATTAGTGCTGTTGTCAGGAGAAAAATACCTAGATCACTTGTTACCCTATAAAGATGAAAATGCACCCACCTAGTGCAAACCCATTACAGTTAAATACAGACTAACCGCATGAACTTTTATTTCCCCTCCACCTCTCCATTTTCCATCATGAAAGGAAACAAATAACTAAAACCCATGTATGTGGCACCTAATTTATCCTTGTACTTGTAATTTATTAGTACTGTCCATTTACTTTTAATGCCTCTGCAGCAATGATGGTGATTTTCACTTCTCTCATCTGACTATTAAAATAAATCTTCAACAAAACCCAAGGAATGGGGAATAGCTTAAGAGGTGCTATTGTTCAAAGTTAGTCTTTCCTACTTAGTCTGGTGTTGTATCATTCATCCATGCTTTGAAATCTGAAATTAGGGAAGGTAAGGCTGGAAAAAGAATAACAGACCAGTGCCAAGACCACTCTAAATCTCCATTCTTAAGAGATAAGGGAGAAAAAACACACCTAAAACCATATTTTTTCATATACTTCCTTTTCTGGTTATATCAATAGCACAGAAAACTGGCACTTAAACCAGGATTGATCACTGGGTAGATGACATATAGCCTTTATGAGTGGGGCAAAGAAACTGATAAATGGATTTTTTTGGCCTTCCCAACCTTTTTCTAAATCTGTGGAAAATGTATCATGCATAAAAAGTATGCAATATCCATGTAATTAGAGGAACAGGAGATGAAAATGAGTTCCATCACAGCAATCAAGGATGATAATGTGTCATGGATTTGTCAGTGCCTATTTGTAATGAAAGCAAAACCCAACAAGTGTTCTATATTTGATTTCATTATTTTCATTACTATACCTTAAAAAACACTTTTAAAACATCAACAAAATATAATCTCATAATCGTGGTATAAAATCAAAAACCAACAACCCACTAAATAAACTAAAATAATCTCAATTTTTTATAAAACTTGATAGTTTTGGTTTTATATTAGAGATTAGGTTAGCTTTTTTCCTTCAAAGAGAGTAAAAAGCAATATGTGATTCATTCTTATGTTTTTGTATTTTTGCTCCAGTACCATCTCTGGGTTAGCTGTTTCCATTCTGCCTATTCATACAGCAACCTCTACTCTGTTAAAGACTCCCCATTCATCCGACTAAGTAATAACTGAGGCATCCAAATTAGGGGTGCAATCATCCAAAATTGCCCTATAATCTGTCAGAAAAAGAAGTGCATCCCACTATGCCTGAGAAACATATTAATTCCTGACTTGTCTCCACCTGCCTATAGAGGAAGGTCAAGTGAGTAGTCTCCTAAATTGTTTGACTTCGGTAAGCACCTAAAACTAGCCAGGGTGAATCTGAGCCTTGTAATGAAACCTCAGCAATGTCACTCTCCATCGATCCTGTTACACCTTCACCTCTCCCCGTGAACCTCAGATAGCAAATAAAAATATAACTCCCTTGCATGGTAGTAGCCAGGCCTCTGTGTTTTATCAACAGCAATTAAGAGGGAGAGGAGCGCTACTGGACCTGGTACTGACAAACACAGAGGGACTGGTGGAAGACATTAAGGTTGGGGGCAGCCTTGGCTGTAGTGATCATGAGAAGATAGAGTTCAGGATCATGGGTAGTATGCACAAAACAACAACAAGTAGGGTTATAACCTTGGACTTCAGGAGGGCTAACTTTGACCTCTTCAAGAAACTGCTTGGAGAGATCCCGTGGGCTAGGGCTCTGGAAGGCAAAGGGGCTCAAGAGAGCTGGTTGGTATTCAAATACCACTTTCTCCAAGCTCAGGATTGGTGCATCCCTGAGAACAAGAAATCAGGCAAGGGAAGCATGAGACCTGCATGGTTGAGCAGGGAGCTTCTGAAAAAGCTCAAGTGGAAGAAGGAAGTTTACAGCACGACTGACCACTTGGGAAGAGTACAAGAATGCCGCCAGAGCATGCAGAGATGAAACGAGGAAAGCCAGAGCCTCCTTGGAATTAAACCTGGCAAGGGATGTCAAGCTCAACAGGAAGGGCTTCTTCAAGTATATTGGAGGGAAAAGGAAAACTAGAGAAAATGTGGGCCTGCTGTTAAATGACACAGGAGCCATGGTGATGGAGGATGGGGAGAAGGCGGAGTTACTGAATGCCTTCTTTGCTTCGGTCTTTACTGATCAGCCCAGCCCTCAGGAGTCCCAGACTTTGGAGAAAGTAACAGGGAAAGAGGAAGACTTCCCCTTAGTTGAGTAGGATCGAGTTAGAGATCAATTAGGTCAATTAGATATCCACAAGTCCATGGGTCCTGATGGGATGCACCCAAGAGTGCTGAGGGAGGTGGCAGAAGTCATTGCTGGGCCGCTCTCCATCATCTTTGAAAGGTCCTGGAGAACAGGCGAGGTGCCTGAGGACTGGAGGAAAGCCAATGTCACTCCAGCCTTCAAAAAGGGCAAGAAGGAGGACCCAGGAAACTACAGGCCGGTCAGCCTCAACTCCATCCCTGGAAAGATGATGGAACAGCTCGTTCTGGGCATCATCTCAAGGCATGTGGAGGAAAAGAAAGCTATCGGAAGTAGCCAACATGGATTCACCAAGGGGAAATCATGTCTGACTAATCTGATAGCCTTCTATGATGGCATGACTGGACGGATAGATGAGGGGAGGACGGGGGATGTGGTCTACCTTGACTTCAGCAGGGCTTTTGACATGGTCTCCCACAGCATCCTCATAGGGAAGCTTAGGAAGTGTGGGTTAGATGAATGGACAGTGGGGTGGATTGAAAACTGTTTGAAAGACAGAGCTCAGAGGGTCGTGATTAGGGGCACAGAGTCTAGTTGGAGGTCAATGACGAGTGGTGTTCCCCAGGGGTCAGTTGTGAGTCCAGTCCTGTTCAATATATTCATCAATGACCTGGATGAGGGGATAGAGTGCACCCTCAGCAAGTTTGCTGATGACACCAAGCTGGGAGGGGTGGCTGACACACCAGAAGGCTGTGCCGCTGTACAGAGAGACCTAGACATGTTGGAGAGTTGGGCGGAGAGGAACCTTATGAAATTCAATAAGGGCAAGTGCTGCATCTGGGGAGGAATAACCCCATGCACCAAAGGCTGCATGACCAAAAGGTCCAAAAGGACCAAAGGTTGGGTGCTGACCTGCTGGAGAGGAGCTCTGTGGAAAGAGACCTGGGAGTCCTGGTGGACAACAGGATGACCATGAGGCAGCAATGTGCCCTTGTGGCCAAGAAGGCCAATGGCATCCTGGGGTGCATCAAGAAGAGTGTGGCCAGCAGGTCGAGGGAGGTCATCCTCCCCCTCTACTCTGCCCTGGTGAGGCCGCATCTGGAGTCCTGTGTCCAGTTCTGGGCTCCCTGGTTCAAGAAGGACAGGGAACTGCTGGAGAGGGTGCAGAAAGGGCTACCAAGATGATTAGGGGACTGGAACACTTCTCTCATGAAGAAAGGCTGAGGGATTTGGGTGTCTGGAAAAAAGACAACTGAGGGGGGACCTTATCAATGCTTATAAATACTTAAAGGGTGGGTGTCAGGAGGATGGGGCCTGGCTCTTTTCAGTGGTGCCCGGCAACAGGACAAGAGGTAATGGGCACAAACTTGAGCATAGGAAGTTCCACCTAAACATGAGGAGGATCTTCTTTACTTTGAGGGTGGCAGAGCACTGGAACAGGCTTGCCAGAGAGGTGGTGGAGTCTCCGTCTCTGGAGACATTCAAAACCTGCCTGGATGCATTCCTGTGCAACCTGCTCTAGGTGACCCTGCTCTGGCAGGGGGGTTGGACTAGATGATCTCCAGAGGTCCCTTCCAACCCTACCATTCTGTGATTCTGTGAAATGACCACAGGGACGAAAACGTTAACTCATGTTGTCTGTTTACTTGACACTTCCATGGAGAGTATAAATTCACTAGAACTGTGGTTGTATGTTTGCATAGTGCCTGGGGACAACGCTTATAATATAATAAGAGCAAGAGCACTGTAAACCAGTGTCAGTAATAATAATTCAGGATGATAAGATGTGCCTTGCAGGGTCAGATCAAAGGTCCATCTAGCCTAATATTCTGTTGATGACAGTGGTCTAAGACAAATACTTAAGGAAAAAAAATAGCAACCAGGCAAATATGCAATGGTTTTTCACTGGGTTTATTCTCTCAGCTTTTGGAAAATCTATGGTTTAGAGGCTAATGGCTCAAACAATGATATACATGATTAATATGGTTCAATTTATTTCTGGAAGGATGCACTAAGCATTTTCAACAGTTAGTGACAGCTTTAAAAATTGCTGCTCAGAAAATATCCCTTCATTTATTTCCTATAATTATTTTATTTTTTTATATTCTAGTTACACACCAAAAAAATATAGGCATTATACACAGATGGACGCACTACCCAATTTGTTACAGGCTAGTCTGATTAGAAAAGCAGAGCCCTTTAACTAAAGGTTGCTAGCAGTTAATATATTCCCTGTTTTCTCCCTTTGGGATGAAGGTGGGAGACAGTTGCTCTCAAGCTTCATATGGCTCTCTCGATCCGTCCATGATAGGTCTATTCTCAGTCTTTCAAGCTGGCATATGCACAGATTTCCTGCTAATGCAACAGGAATAACAAAAACAAGAACCTGAGAAGACAGTAGAAAATTGTTATAAATGGTTACTTGAGTTTTCTGAATGATGGATTTCTCCTGATGGTACTTGCTGAAAGACTGCATCTGAGCTTGCAGCAGGGCAGAAATTGCTGAGGTCCTCCAAGATGAGCTGAATGGTGATTGTGTGTCTTCACAGATGGTGCCATTGTGAAAGAGCAGACTGTACACTGATGAACCACACAGTCCTCTGACTGAAAAATCCCTGCTGTATTCAGTGTACCTGCTGTACACTGGTACTGGAGGGCACGGTATTTTTCCACTGGTGTTTTCATTTTAGAAAATCATAAGACACAAAGCTAAAATACTTATTCAAGTAAAAACAATTGTTTGCTTTGCTGGGAAAGGAGTTTGGCAGGCACTTCTTAAGGCAAAGGCTTTGGGAACTACAAAAGTTCATATCTGCTGTCTTATGTCCATGGGAAGAAACAAGAGATTCAATAATTCTTTGCTTCTCAAAAACAGAGCAATCTTACATTGAGGGGTTGGTTTGGGTTGGAAAATATGGGAGTATTTTGGGGACTGAAAGTAAGTTGAAGAAGGTAAATCAAAATTCCTAGAGGAATATTACTGAGGGAGTAGGTATTTGTGGTTGTTGTTTGTTTGGGTTGCTATTGGGTGGGTATTTTTGATCACACACACACACGCACAGAGTCTTTCACGAGAGGAACTAACATGTAATATCTGCCATTACTTTAAAGCACGCCCTTCTGTGTAAGGAATAATAAAGGATGGTCCGAGTGAGACACGATGGAAAATTACTAGTTGAACCAAACCCAATATACATGCCGAGAAAAAGGACCTCAGTACTGTTGCTGCAAAAACTATGTGTGTATCCATGAGAACCTGACTTTCGAAGAAGAAGATAACAAGAAGGGAGTGCAACAATGTGGTCACGTATCAGACAGCCGCTGTTAGCAAAGCTGGATCATGAGTCTGGTGAGGATCGCTGCATGCGCTGGCCACACGTACAGCGACTCTAGCCTGTACTTTTCCACTCAATCTGGTGCAGGATATAAGGGGGCTGTCTCGGGCTGGACAGAGAGAGAGACGCGAGCACACTTTGAAGATACAGGGGATGCCCTGAATGGTGCTGTGCCTGCCTCCCTCTGCGGTACTGATGTGGCTCCTCGTTATCCTGCTGCTTGGCAGTGCTACTATGATCTATGGGTTGGTAAGACTCTCTGAAGTAACTTTTGGGACATTTGTGAACCACTTTGCAAGGCTTCACAATAAAGCTGAATTCACTGCTTTTTTTTCTCTGTAGCAAGGCCTTACAATAAAGCAGAGTTAACCTTTTTTTCTTTGTGTGGGCTCCGGTTTGTACATTGGAGTCTCTCCAAAAAAGAACCCATTTCATAATTGGTGATGAGGATGGGATTCCAATAATACAAACTGGTTACATACTTTTAAATTCAAATGGAAAGTATTTTAACTGAGTAGGACTTAAAGCTATATTCCTCGCTGTACATTTACATTATAATGGATAGAATGAAAGAAAAAATGGAATTATAAAATGTCATACAATACGATTTAATGAGCTGCATTTTAAACTGTATATGATGATTGGTTTATGCTAACAGGTAAAATAATGACATCTTAAGCTTCAAATACTACTTGTATTGTCAAAGAAGTCATTATTTAACATCATTTTTGTGAGATAATTATGTTTCTTTAGCTGTGGTAATATGCAAATAGCTAACTGGATGACAGCAAATGACTATGCAATGTTAAAAAAAAAATGAAAAGCCTAAAGCTAACATTTCCCACTTTAAAAAGAAATACAGTGGGAAGGGCCACGGGTCCAGAAAACAGTCACACTATGCTTTAAACAGAAATCTCACAGCTTGTGTTGCAAAAATATTACAGTAGAGATATGGACGGGGCTTGCTCAGTGGAGTGCACAGCCGCACCAAGATCATACTGTCCCAAACCGGTTAATAGTGGATGGGGCTTGGTCAGTGGAGGGCACAGCTGCACCAAGATTGTGCTGTCCCCAAGCTGGTGAACAGTGGATAGGGCTTGGTCAGTGGAGTGCACAGCTGCACCAAGATTGCGCTGTCCCCCACACCGGTGAATAGTGCATGGGACTTGGTCAGTAGAGAGCATAGCTGCCCCAAGATTGCGCCCTCCCTCTATGGGGGCATTGGAACCGCACATGGTCAGAGCATTGTCTCCCTGAGATAGAAGTGCTGTTTTTGTATGTCTGCTGTGTAAGTGTGTGTGGGCGCCAGCTTATACCTGCTGATCGGCATCTGTGCTCCTGTTTGGTTTTTGTTGTGTGCAGTGTCGTTAGGTGACTCCACTTGAACAGGTGTTCTGCCCGGTGTGGTACTGTTCTC
The DNA here is from genome assembly GCF_028500815.1 of Rissa tridactyla. Taxonomy (NCBI): domain Eukaryota; kingdom Metazoa; phylum Chordata; class Aves; order Charadriiformes; family Laridae; genus Rissa; species Rissa tridactyla. The sequence goes on from NC_071496.1 coordinate 13,109,889, forward strand.
GTAGGTGACTAGGGCTGACGCTCTGTCACGCAAAGAGTTTGTATATATACAATGTTTAGACGTAAGGACAAGGAGGAGGCGAGTGCACCCCAGGTAGATAGACCAGGGTGGACCACGGAGCCACGGCGTACCTTGTGGGATAAGGGGGAAACCTGCACTCGTGTGGGGCCAGAACCCTGGGGGGCCATAGAACCGATGGAAGTCCTGAAATATTGGGGGGGGGGTTCACCAGCCGACACGCTTATGCTCTCGGGAACGGCTTGCCCATGCAGGGCGTATGGCTGGTTGTTTGTTGTTTGTCTATAAGATCATGGTTGATTGTGAAAAGGAGTTGAGCCAAAAATCTATAGGATGCTCTGTAGGAAAATGAGAAACTCAAGGCTGAGCTCTTGTTGCAAAGGCAGACTTTTATGTCAGCCATAAGTGATGTGGGGAGGGAAAAAAAAAGAAAAAAGAAAAAAAAAAGAAAAAAAAAGAAAAAAAAAGAAAAAAGAAAGAAAAAGAAAGAAAAAAGAAACAAAAAGAAAAAAAAAGAAAAAAGAAAGAAAAAGAAAGAAAAAAGAAACAAACAAACAAACAAAAAAAAACCCAAACAGGAACAATTAGAAGGGAAATCTGCTGCGTTAGCACAAAAGTATGCGATACACGCTACGAGAAAGCAGCAGAAAAAAAGAAATAGGGCACCTGATTCAAAGCAGTATTGTAAAGATATGGGTTTTTTTCTTTCTTTTCCTATATATATGTTTATTGCATGCCTTTGTAAATTACTCTGTGTTATACCCCATGAGAGTAAATGAACCCCAGCAGAAGCAGTCTCTTGAGCAAGGGGGTGGAATATGGGAAAGCAACGGAAGATCGGCGAGGAGGATTGTAAATACGCTCAAGGGACTCGCACCTGGGTGCTGGAAAACACATATATCACATTAATTGTTATTTGGTCTCGAGTGCTTGCAAGAAAAACACTTGCACTTAGATAATGTAAGTCTGCTATGGACTCAGGGACACCTTATCTAGCTGCTTGAGAATCCAGGCCTGTTGTTGAAGAAGATCAAAGCACAGTGGGAAAACTATGCCTGTTTCAACCATTTAAATACCAGCAAGAACAGGGAGTCCGCGTGCGCTCTTGCTAACAAGGACTCTCTTGCTGCCAACGATTCTTGATAACAAGGACTGTCTCTCACTCCGTGGTGCCCATTGAGCACAGGGCCATTGGCCTATATTTACTTTTGGGTAATGCCCCCACTTTGTATCACCAGCCCCCCCTCTCATACCAAAGATATTTGCAGGTGCACGCATATCAAGCCCCAGGAGAAGTGGGACCCATTGCAACTTACGTGGTGGTAGCTGATGACATGTAGGCAGTTACGATAGCAGTACCAGGAGAAGCACAGTGGCTACGTGTGCCTGCTCAGCAATTACGGTGCAGAGATTAGAAGGCTGGGGGATGGGTGGGTGTGTGTCTCTCTCTAACCATTTCTACTGTTTATACCCTTGAATAGGTACCTGCGAACACACTACCCCTTTGATGAAAAAAAAACATCTGGGTAACTCTGGCTAATGCAACGAGACAAGATACGCTGTGTCTTAGCACAGCCACACCCCAAAATCTGTTCATGACGTGCCTAGTGGGAGTGCTACTAACAGTGAATTCAACATGGCTATCCATGGCACCGCTGCCAGCCTTGGCCTCCAGTCGTATGCAAGCATCATCAAAGTATGGGACAGCTGGCTCTCATATATTGGGGAGTCCCCTGCGTTACCATCCCAGGAGCTCCACGTTTTAGGAACACTAAATGTGGGCCTATGCATTTGGGTTTTTTTCCTTAATTTACCAGTACAAACAACAACATAGTCTCCTGGTGGGTCAATGCCACCACACCGTGGTACCAGAATAACACACGATGGTGTAATACTACTAGTCCGAATACCACGAAGAGTTACTCAACAGATATGACTCTCTCACCAGGACTGTTTTTAATCTGTGGGGACTGGGCATGGGCTGGAATTCCCAAAGCAATTAAAGGAGGACCATGTACATTAGGCCGACTGACTATTTTTAATCCCAGCGTCGCTGTAGCTTTATGGTTACAACAGAACCAAACATTACATGGGCATTGACATGATCAACATGCATTTCCCCCAAACTGCAATGACCAAACTGAATTCTGGGGTCCTGCCAGGACCACAGTCGCATCCTTTTTAGCTCCGAGAGTTGCCAGTGCACAAGCGTTGACGACCCTGAATAAACTTGAATGCAACAATGTAGTCACGTATCAGACAGCCACTGTTAGCAAAGCTGGATCACGAGTCTGGTGAGGCTCACTGTGTGTGCTGGCCACGCGTGCAGTGACTCTAGCCTGTACTTTTCCACTCAATCTGGTGCAGGACATAAGGGGGCTGTCTCAGGCCGGAGAGAGAAAGACATGAGTGCACTTTGAAGATACAGGGGATGCCCTGAATGGCGCTGTGCCTGCCTCCCTCAGCTGTACTGATGTGGCTCCTCGTTATCCTGCTGCTCGGTGGTGCTACTACGATCTATGGGGTTGGTAAGACTCTCTGAAGTAACTTTTGGGACATTTGGGAACCGCTTTGCAAGGCTTCGCAATAAAGCTGAATTCACTGCTTTTTTTTCTCTGTAGCAAGTCCTTACAATAAAGCAGAGTTAACCTTTTTTTCTTTGTGTACGCTCCAGTTTGTACGTTGGAATCTCTCCAAAAAAAAACCTGTTACACCTTCTGCCATACCTGGCCAGCTCCAGTGGCAAATGAGAAGAGGAGCCATGGCCTCACTGCCTTTTCCATTTGAAGCATCTAGGACTGGCAGTGCCTGACTGACTCAATGCTCAAGCTCCTTGCTCAAACTGATCCTTGACTAGTTATGAAAAACTGAGATGAAAGCTATTCTAAAATTGTCCTCCGTGTGCCAAGAACCACCATGATCTAGTCTTAAACAGAGGAAAATTAATTTCTCCCTTGGGATCCCACTCAGGTACTGGTCCCATCTCTGCCTTTGGAAACCCAGTCTATGCGCTACATTGGCTCATTGCAGGGCCTCTGGGGCAGAAGTGAATTTCATACCTCCTAAGCTTCCAGTCAATCTGCATTTTGCATAAATATACACATGGCTTCAAATGGTCTTAGTAAAATAAAATTTAACACTATAACTAATTTATCACTAATTGGCATTATCTAGACTAGTCAAAAATAATCATGAGAAGGAAAAAATATCTGGGGAAGAATTATTAAATTTAGTAAACTTTTTTTTTTAATTGAGTAATTATTCTTCTAAAGTCAAGATTTGTTGGGAGGAAAAAACCTTTCAAGCATTTTTTTCCATTACTTCATCTCTGCATAAAGTTGGGATAAAATATTAACTATAATATGACAGAAGAAATGTTTTACAGTTAAAAAATAATAAAGTGGGTTTATTTTTTTTTAAATCTTTTTTCTAAGAAAACAAAATTATGCAGGCCTGTGTAACCCCTACAGCAAGGTAGGAGCAATGAGCTGTTCTCACTTCTCTGTAAACATCAGAGTCCTATACTAGAGGAAGCGGGATAAAATGTAACAAGGGAAATGAGGTCAATCAGCGCCTTGACTTGCCAGACATAGGGTTCTGAAGATCAAACCCATATGGTCATTGGGGCATTATCTGGAAGAACCACATAAACATAAAATGGTGAACATCACCACAGAGCATCTGGTGGACACCAAGAAGGGGCACAGAACAAGGAAACCTGGATAAGGAATTTTCCATCCAACCTGAAGAGGTAGTAATTGCTTTTTTTGGTAAGTTTCCAGTTCCTTGTAGTCCAAACTCATCTGTGAAAACTGGTGAGCTCTCCCAGTCCACTGGGGACAGATATGAGGGTTTGGGACCTTGTTTCTTTTCTCCCATGAGCACCCATGCCTTCTGTTTTGATGTGAATTATTAGAAAAAGGACAGTTCACTTGGTTAGCGTCTTTTTGCATGATCTCTTACAAAAAGAAATATCCATGATTTTCTGGGCAAAAATAACATCTGTATGTGCATATGTAGTAAGCGTATTATATTCTGGGAAGTGTCTGCACAGTTGATCCATCCAGTGTTCCCTAGGCATTTCAGATTTGCTGGGTCAAAATGCAGCATATGTATAGTATTTCTGGAGTTTTGCAAAAGTGTGTGCTAGGCAGCTACAGTGTACATGTTTTGTGGGATTTTTGGAGTTTGGCATGCAAATTGAAGTTACTACGTGTGTTTAAAAACATCTGATTTGCTGGGGATGAGAGACACCTGGAAGCTTTAGATAAATATAGACTATAGCTATAAAGAATATAGTTTTAGCTGAAAAAGAGAACAAGCACCTATTCCAGCTATGACACTGATGGGATGGCTTTCTCTGCAAACCTAGGGTTTTCCTTTTTGCAGATGGGCAAGGACATTAGAAGTGAGGGGGAAACGAAAAAGAGGTAATTCATTGCTAAATAGAATGAGTTCCCCATAGTGAGACACAGTACTGCTGGTTCTGGTGTCCAGTTGTCCTTGTTTGAGGTAAAACAGAACCAATTTTCTGTTTTGTAATTTTACTTTTTAGCTGGGCCTCTTCTAACCACCTAAACTCTGAAATTAGCAGCATATTGTTCAGAAACTGTTCACCCTCAGAGTGATAAGACCTGATTATACCAAGGAATGGTATGCAGAGAGTCTCTTGCTTATACTTATTGCTATAACAACCAAGGTCAGCTAATGTTGTTATTTGCCCTGTTAGAGGGTCGGAAGAAGAAAAGCATAGAGGGGTCCCACCTGCAGGGAGCAGAGGACAGGACAAGTGACCCAAAACTGACCAACAGGGTATTCTATCCCATATGCATCACACTCTCAGTATAAAAGCTAAGGGATCAAAAGGTCAAGTCTCTTTCTTCAATGGCCAATGTCAAGGATGACTGTGTCTGTTCGTCTGCCTTTGATCCCGATCTGAGCATTCCTGACTCCAGATCCGGAATTCAGCTCCTGTCTGTTGCTGACTCCAGTCTGGGACTTTCCCTGTGTCTGCTGGTGATGCAATCTTCATCCTGGGAGCTGGATACGGTTTTGTATATATTGTATGCTTTTTTTATTATTATTATTCTATTATTATTTACTATTTCCTTATTTATTATTATTTTCATTCAAGTAGTTTAGTTCTTTTTCTAAACTCGTAAATCTCCTTATCTCTTCCTCTCCTCTCTTTGGAGAGATGGGGGGAAGGGCCATCTGTCATTCTGATTGGCCAATCTGGCCAAACCACAACACCAGTGAAATCTGTATCCAGACATTTTTCTCATGGGGGATGGGGAGGAAAAGGGAGGCTCTACAATTTGCATCCTCCAAAGGAGTGACAGGACAGAAATACCAAGAAGGACTAATCGATCTTAAGGACTAGCTCCTGACCCCCAAACAGTAAGAGATGTAGAAGTCCTTTTAACCATTACCTGAAATGTTTTCTGTATGTCTCTCCCCTTAATGTGAATCACTCAGCTTCCTGATCACCACATCAGACTTTTAGAAGGAAGAAAGCATCCATTTTAAGGCAGATTTGACTATGTCATGTTATGCAGGTCTTAATGATACCAGGGGAAGTTGAGTATGAATGAAACAAAGACATGCTATAGCCATAAAATTTCCAGAATCCTCACTTGCTGCTTTAACATGACAATACTCTGCTTGGTATATGGCTTTGGCATCTTATTCTTTCTTATTAAGGGAGATGGGGGAATAACAGAATGTGGACACAGAACTGAACACAAAGGTGGCACAATCTCATTTTCTTTGCTGGCATGATGATTATTTTTTTATTATTATTGTCTTTTCTGGTCATGGCTGTTGTTCAGCCCTGTCCCACCCCCCTGTCCCCTCTTCTGACCCTCCTTCTGCTTCCCAGAGATGAGCAATTTTGCCATCCTTATTGAGTAAATAAATAAAGAAATTTCTGCGAGACAGCTTGGAAGAATGTTTGATAATCCGAACCATTACAGAGGTGAAATTTCATTACACAGATGGCGACATCCCAATGTCTATCATCAAAACACAGCAGGTAGAAATGATCAGCTAGGCCCATTCCCCACTATAAAATTACACTTACATTAATGTCACTCTAGATTTCATTATGTGGAAAGTGATATTGCACAGGTCTCTGGCATGAGGGAGATTAGGAGAGGAGAAAGAAAAAAGGAGAGATGAGAATCTAGGTGAGGGAGTGGGGGGAAGATGGGTGGGCATGACAGAGAAGCAGAACACAGGCTAGGAACGATCAGGTCTGCCAACAAAATAAATACACAACCACATCAAAACCTTACAATTTTGCTGTGGTGTCATGTTGCTTCCTAATCGTCTCTAACCCCAGTTCCCACTTCAGGTTCTGATGGAGGGCTTAGAAGCCCTCCTGCGGGAATGAGGGAGCTTCACAACTAATTTTTATTAATAAGGCCTGCCAGTCTTAGTTTAGTGAAGAAGAAGAAGAATACACCATTTCAGAAAGTCTCTTCTGTATGCTGAATGTATAGGCAGAGGTAAGCCCTCATACGCACCTGAACACATATATGTGATATCACATGTGTGGTGAGCAACCTCCCCATGTGAGTGAGGATTTTGAACAATTGCTAATAGCAATTGCTAGAGGCAACATAGAAGGTCTGAATGAGTCCTGTGGTGTCATTGTTGCCATGGCCAAATCTGAGTTACCTTCTATGAGTTTCCTTCAAAACTAATCTGAGTTTCCTTCTATGTAGATGAACACGATGTTCACAAAGTTGCATTTGAAGCAACAATAATAATTAGGTATCACAAACAGTTCGGGACCTGTCAGTCAAACTAGGGAAAACATCCCCAAGGGTTTTGTTTTAGTTTAATTTAATTTAATTTTATTTTATTTTGTATTTTATTTTATTTCATTTTATTTTTTCTATGTTCTCTTGTATATTGTCTTTTTTATCTTTTTTCTATTTTCTCTTTTCTCTTCTTTCCTTTTCCTTTTTTCTCTTTTCTTTTTTTTTCTTTTTTCTTTTTTCTTTTTTCTTTTTTCTTTTTTCTTTTTTCTTTTTTCTTTTTTCTTCTTTCTTTTATCACTTTTTCTTCTTCCTCCTCCTCCTCCTCCTCCTCTTCCTCTTATGTACAGGGAAGCTTAGCTTTTCGGTTAATGTGAGACTGACATTCAAAAATTAGCCATGCAGAACTATCATAGAATCATAGAATATGTTGGGTTGGAAGGGATCTTTAAAGGTTATCTAGTCCAACCCCCTGCAGTAAGCAGGGATATCTTTAACTAGATCAAATTGCTCAGAGCCTCACCAAGCCTGGCCTTGAATGTCTCCAGGGATGGGGCCTCCACCACCTCTCTGGGCAACCTGTTCCAGTGCCTCACCACCCTCGTTGTAAAGAACTTCTTCCTAATGTCTCATCTAAACCTACCTTGCTCTAGTTTAAAACCACTGCCCCTCGTCCTATTACTACATGCCCTTGCAAACAGCCCCTCCCCAGCTTTCTTGTAGGCCCCCTTCAGGTACTGGAAGGCTGCTATAAGGTCTCCCTGGAGCCTTCTCTTCTCCAGGCTGAACAACCCCAACTCTCTCAGCCTGTCCTCATAGGAGAGGTGCTCCAGCCCTTTGATCATCTTCACGGCCCTCCTCTGGACCCCCTCCAACAGGTCCATGTCCTTCTTGTGCTGAGGGCTCCAGAGCTGGACACAGTACTCCAGGTGGGGGTCTCACGAGAGCAGAGTAGAGGGGGAGAATCACCTCTCTGGATCTGCTGGCCACGGTTCTTTTGATGCAGCCCAGGATGCAATTGGCCTTCTGGGCTGCAAATGCACATTGTTGGCTCATGTCCAGCTTTTCATCCACCAGTACCCCCAAGTCCTTTTCCGCAGGGCTGTTCTCTTTCCCTTCATCCCCCAGCCTGTATTGATAATGAGGATTGTCCCGACCCAAGTGCAGGACCTTGCACTTGGCCTGGTTGCATTTCATGAGGTTTGCTCGGGCCTACCTCTCTAGCTCATCCAGGTCCCTCTGGATGACATCCCGTCCCTCTGGCCTGTCAACCACGCCACTCAGCTTGGTGTCATTGGCAAACTTGCCGAGGGTGCACTTGATCCCACTGTCTGTATCATTGATGAAGACATTAAACAGCACCGGTCCCAGTAGGGATCCCTGAGGGACACCACTTGTCACCCCTCTCCATCTGGACATTGAGCCATTGACTACTACCCTCTGGATGCGACCATCCAGCCAGTTCCTTATCCACCGAACAGTCCACCCATCAAATCCATATCTCTCCAACTTAGAGAGAAGGATGTTTGTGGGGGACTGTGTCAAAGGCCTTGCAGAAGTCCAGATAGATGATATCCATTGCTCTTCCCTTGTCCACTGATGCAGTCACTCCATTGTAGAAAGCCACTAGGTTGGTGAGGCAGGACTTGCCCCTGGTGAAGCCATGCTAGCTGTCTTGAATCCCCTCCCTGTCCTCCATGTGCCTTAGGAGAGATTCCAGGAGGATCTGTTCCATGATCTTCCCAGGCACAGAGGTGAGGCTGACAGGGCAGTAGTTCCCAGGGTCCTCCTTTCTACCCTTTTTAAAAATGGGTGCAATGGTTCCCTTTTTCCAGTCACCAGGGGCTTCACCTGATTGCCATGACTTTTCAAATATCAAGCTCAAAGCCTTTTTATTCCCCAGATGTAGACTTTTGGGTAAAAATCCGTCATTTTCATCTGCTTGTCTCTGTGTCACTCTCCCTCTCTAGCTAAAATTTTTGTAAACATTGTTTTGGAGGATGAGTTTGGAATGTGGACTTACTTTTCAACAAAAAAGCCAAATGCTTTGTAAGTGTTCTTCTTCTTTGAAAGTATTATCCTGCTACAAGTTTGACACTTCTTGTTTAAAAAAAAAAATCCCCAAAAGGTAATGCTGTTCTTTTGCAGGCTAAATTGACCACAGTCAGAATATTTCTGTCTCAAATATTTCTGCTGACATTTGTCTATGCTTGCCTTAGCTCTCATGAAGACTCTTGAATATTGTAATTCAGGTAACTCAGCTGCCATTCACCAATAAAGTCCAAACATCATGGCTTGATTAAATGTCCCATGATACAATCTACACTCTGGTTGCACCACCTCAGTTATCACTGGATAATTGCTGTGGCGGATATCATTCAGCAAGAACACATCTGAAATAGAGTGACGAGTTAGCACAGCAGCTCTTATGAATATGGGTTAATGCTAATGGAAACTGACACAAAATATCTGATGAGGTTTCACACATGAAAACAAAATAGTGTGGGGTGCCAGAAATGGTTAATTTTGATTTAAAAATGTCATCAGGAAATATTTTGTTATTTCTGAGTTTAATGTTTGTTGCGTGAAAAGGGGCAAAGCGGTTTTAGCAGAAGATAAACCCCCTTGCATTCTAACACTCCTCACCGAGGTGGGAGGCTAGGTGCAGCTAGGTTTAAATTCTGAGTGATGGATGCCCAATTCAGCACTATCAGTCCAATCGCGTTTAATATGTATTAAACTATTACGATTTGGATACACTAATAGTGGACTGCACCTTCAGCCTAGTCGTGCTCATGAACTAGCACGGCCACTCTCGAGTCTTTGGTCACGTTCAGTGAGAAACCGAAACGACTAGCTACTTTAAAAAAAGTGCAGTTTATTTAAACAACAGGTATGTAGGTTCTTAGAATTGCTGGTGATAAATACACTGTCTGCAAAGCACGTGCAAATGAAAGTATTGTTACATATACAAAATGCGCGACAAAGTTATAAATGATACAGCCTGGCTCTAAATGTAGGAAAGAGAGTCTCTAGAGAAATTTCTAAGTTTCCCGAGGAAGCACTCGGTATAATCTAAGTCTTACCCAAAGGCGTCCCTATGGCGGGGGGGAAGAGAGGCTCAGCCCATTGACTGATCCCAGAAGTCAGTGATGGAATTCTTTGAGATGGTGTCTTCCCTGGGTATCCCCCCTCTCTCGGGCTATTTTTATACTATGTGTTATCTTCAAGGTGGAGTTTGAGTGACATTAGTCATACATACTTTTATCATGATTGGTGTAAATTTCTCTCGCTTCACAATTAAAGGTATAGTTTACGAGAAATTCAGGGCGCAGACTCAAGAAGGAGTGGTCGCACCTTGGAGGCGGGTAGCCTTTGGGATGGAGGTGTGTTTTGGTATTATAATGACATTATAATGAGCAAAGTTCGCACAAAGGACAGCATTTCATCAAAATTTGACAAAATGTTGGCTCCGAGTATCGAGTGGGCAGCTAATTGGCAGCTTATCTGTTTCATGATATCATCCCATTCCCATATCCGCTATACATCATAAGGTAAAACCGCGGAATAATTGCCTCCCGTCCCATACCTCATGTAGCTTATCAGGGAACCACAGATGATGTGTCCTTCATGCCAGCTGCGGCTATTTTCTACCTCAGAAGCCTCTTGATTTTATACTTTTCCTTAATGCGTGACCGATGATGTACTTTTGTATTTTTAGCCAATTTAGTAATTATTCCACATAATCCACCCCGTGACTACGGTCACTCAATCTCCACGATACTCAATACTGATAGGAAAGATCACATGTGCTCTTGTGGTGAGGGATATCAAGTGCAAATACATCTCGTGGAGTGATCAAACGAGTTAAACTTTTCATCATAATCCAAAGTCTAACATACAAAACAATTGTCAAAGCGAAGCACAAAACAATGAGTACTAGTAAAACAACAACAGGATGGAGCATCTTGTTATAAAGTCCTGTAGCTGTCGGCGACCATCCGAAGAGAGTATCTCCCCATCCATGTCCTCCGTCTCTCTTGACTCTTTCCAGCACTTGGTGTATTTCTTCAACATCATGATGGACGGTAATCAAAGTTCTCTGTCCATTTTCTTGGGCCTCTTTCAACAGTCGCTTCAATTCATCGTGTTGTAGCAGCTTCTTCACCAGTGAGAGATTCATTCCGATGGGGGTAGGCAACAAATCTCGAATCAATGTATAATTAGATTGTAGCAATTGAAAAGACATAACAGGAGCTGAATAATTGAAGTCACATCCGATAATGTTAGTAAAGTTACAAACACAAAGATTTGAGTGATTACTTATATCAACTCCTATGTCATCTATGAATACAAGAGTACAGGGAGACCTCATGCAAACGCACCTGTTGGAGTGGGAGACGGACCCGGAGTAACGATGGAGTCTCAATATGAGTATGATCGTTCTCCCTTTATTCAAGTTTTCACAGAGTATATATAGACAGGCAATAAGAGCACACGCTAGCGGCAGCTATATGATTGGCTTACAGTCTCTGTTCACGCGCTGTCCATGCAGTTCATTCACAGATCAGATTGGTTACAAGAATTCACATAGTAAATTGCTTAGTCATTAGCACAACATGTTTTCTACCTTCTCAGTTCCCGTTTTTCCCATGTACTAATTCCATCTTCTACCACCTGTTTTGCCCTTAATCTAATCTCTCATAGTAGGGAGGCTGGCTCACATGGCCATTTTCTCTCAGACACATTCCTACAATACCCCCTTTTTCTTCTTGAGCCAGCCAGACCTTATGCATGGCATTTTCTATCATGTCAGTCACTTTGCGGAGAACACACGAGGCTACCATAATCAATAATAATATAACCAACAATAGCATGAGCCCTTGTTTTAGTAAGTCTGATAACCACCCCGTTATACCCCATGAGCTTAACCAATCATCGAAACCGTTTTTAACCGCTTTTAATTTGGACATGTTATCCTTCAGATCCCGTAACTGCTTATGAATGGATGATGAGTGGTCGGAAAGTTTCATACAACACATACCTTCAAAATCTTCACATCCATGACCCTGAGCTAACAGCAAAAAGTCAATAGCCGCTCGATTTTGCAACGTAGCATGCCGAATGCTATCAGCATCAGTAAGCAAGCTAGATATGATTTCAGTTGTAAGGTTTATCTGTTTACTTGCCCAACACCCTATCTTATTCAATGCATTTAATGTCGTTGCTGTTCGTCGCGAAGGAAGAATACTTAGCCCTATTCTTTGTCCGAGATTCGAAAATGTTATATGGTCGTCACAGGATGGAGTGAAGGTATGAACTGTTCTCTTGGCTCTGTGTTTACTGTGTGCTCTGCTCACTGTGTCTTTGGCCGTATGCAGGCCTCTGCTCGTAGATCTGCCACATCTCCCCCTTTTTTGTTTAACACCAGACCATTTATTAACAAGGTCGCCATGACTTGTGCTTCTACTCGTTGTGACACTCTTAGCAGGTTATATACTAAACACAATTAAAAACAGAATCAAAAAGAACCCTGCTAAGGCAATAAATACCCAGATTCCTAAATTTAGCCCAGAAAGCCAATTTCTTTGGATTTACCCACGAGAAATCCTTTTGTAATATTTCAAATACATTGCGGTTGCTAACAGCACAAGCGACCCTGGAAAAACAATCGTGGTAACATTTCGATCATCATAGTTACTGGTTTTGAAAAGGTATGTGGCAAAAAATACCCACTCTAATGCAGTCAGGCTCTTTGCGAGTGCATCATCCCACTGTCCTATCAGGGCATAAAGTTGAAATTCTTGTAGGAGGATGTTCAATGTGTCTTGCAGCAGTAGTAGACTATATCTTATCTTGCAACATACTGTAATGCCTTCGGAGCTGTTGGGGTTAATGAACATAGAACTTACAGTGGGGAGGGGGGGGCAGACACAGTGCTTCAGGGCATCCCCTGTACCTTCAAAGTGTGCTCATGTCTCTCTCCCCCTCTCTGACCCCCGAGACAGCCCCCCTATATCCTGCACTGGATTGAGTGGAGAAGTACAGGCTAGAGTCGCTGCATGCATGGCCAGCACATGCAGCGAGTCCCACCACCTCTCCTGCACTGGATCGAGTAGAAAAGTACAGGCCAGAGTCACTGCACACGTGGCCAGCGTATGCAGCGAGTCTCACCAAACTCATGATCCAGCTTTGCTAACAGCGGCTGTCTGATACGTGACTACATTGTTGTAATCCCTTCTTGTTATCTTCTTCTGTGAAGGTCGGGTTCTCATGGATACACACATAGTTTTTAGAGCAACATATTCTACAACTCGTACAAGGGTACGATGCAAAGTGGCATTTACAGCTGATCGTATAATGCTTATTAAACACGGCAAACAGCATACTAAACATAACAGACAAATTCTTCCACATAGGCAATGAGTATAATTTGCTTCAACCAACCCCACCCCCAAGTCCATCCAGCAAAGAGATTTCACCCAGTGGTCTCCACAAGTTGCTGGTTCGGTCGGTGCAGTTCCTGCAGCTGGGCATGGATGCATTTGGAGTGGTCACTTAGATTCATACAATACAGTCCTTTAAAATCTTGACAACCATGTCTGTGAGCTGAAAGCAAAAAATCAGTAGCAGCTCTGTTTTGCAACATCGCATATCGAATACTATCTACATCTAGCAATAACTCAGAAATAGCGGTACTAGTAGCATTGTTAAACTTATCCTTGGCAGCAAGAGAGTCCTTGTTATCAAGAATCCTTGGCAGCAAAAGAGTCCTTGTTAGCAAGAGCGCATGCGGACTCCCTGTTCTTGCTGGTACTGTGCTTTGATCTTCTTCCACAACAGGCCAAGATTCTCAAGCAGCTAGATAAGGTGTCTGTGAGTCCATTACAGGCTTATGTCATCCAAATGTTTTTCTTGCCAGCACCCAAGACTGAATAACAATTGGTGTGATATATATGTGTTTTCCAGCACCCAGGTGCGAGTCCCTTGAGTGTATTTACAGTCCTCCTCGCCGATCTTCCGTTGCTTTCCCATATTCCACCCCCTTGCTCAAGAGACAGCTTCTGCTGGGGTTCATTTTAGTCTCGCAGGGTATAACACAGAGCAATCTACTAAGGCATGCAATAACATATACACATATAGGAAAAAACCCAAAAACATATCTCTATGGTACTGCTTTGAATCAGGTGTCCTATTTCTCTTTTTCTGATGCTTTCTTGTAATGCTTATGGCATACTTTTGTGCTAACGTGGCACATTTCCCATCTAATTGTTCTTGTTTGCTTTCTTTTTTTTTTTTAATTTTTTTCTCTCTTTTTTCTCTTTTTTGTTTTTTTTTCTTTTTTCTGTTTTCATTTTTCTTTTTTCTTTTTTTCTTTTTCTTTTTTTTCTTTCGGTTTTTTTTTCCATCATTTACGACTGACATAAAAGTCTGCCTTTGCAACAAGAGCTCAGTTTCTCATTTTTCCTTAAGTTTCTCATTTTCCTACAGAGCATCCTATAGATTTTGGCTCAACTCCTTTTCCCAATCAACCATGACCTTATAGACAAACAACAAACAACCAGCCATACGCCCTGCACGGGCGAGCCGTTCCCGAGAGCGTAAACGTGTCGGCTCGTGAAAACTCCCCCAATATTTCAGGACTTCCATCGGTTCTACAGCCCATGCTGGTGTATCTACCTGGGGTGCACTCGCCTTACGTCTAAACACTGTGTATATACAAACAGCAGGTATAAGCTGGCGCCCACACACACTTACACAGCAGACATACAAAAACCAGCACTTCTATCTCAGGGAGACGACTGGGGAGGGGAGGGGGTGAGGCGGGCAATGGCAGGAGCAAACAGCTCCGGCTCTGTCCTTCTCTGCTGACATTCTGCCTCCTCCCTCGGCCTCAGGTGGAGCAGAGGGGATCAGCAGGGGATTGTCCCAGACCTTCGGACCTGGCCTGTTCGATCCCCCTCCCATGGGTTGTAATGCTGCAAAAGCCCCAGCTGCCGTGGCTCGCTCCGCCTTCATATCTTGTAAGGTCGATAACACCAACCGCCATGTCGTCGCTAACGGTGATGCCTCTTTGTCTCCTTTACTTATCACTTCCCACAGTTTATTCCCAACAGCCTCCCATATTTCTGGTTTAAAAGCTGTCTGGGGCTCTGGTGCGAATCCGTTCTCTCTGCACCAGGTTAACAACCTTCGGAGCATACGCTCATCGTATTTCACCCCTCTCTTAGAGAGGATATGCAGGAGAAGTCTTAATATTGTCCCTTCTTCTTTTGTTACTTGTTGCCCCATCTCCTGCCCAATTTAATCAGTTTGAGCAACTGCTTCGCTGGTTTTTCAATCCCTCTCTTAGAGAGGATCCCAGCGAGTAGCGTGGCCGCAGCTTCTGTTTCCATAGCTGCGCCTGGGAGGTGAGGAGCAACCTCACGCCGTTGTCTGCTCCCGCTGATGCGCCCAAGCAACACGTCTCCCAGCCGAAGTTTCCCACTCCCCTCCTCTAGCTGCTTACCGCAGTCTCGGAGAACTCAGTCGCGCTGAACCATCCTCTGCTACCAGATGTTGGAGTGGGAGACGGACCCAGAGTAACGATGGAGTCTCAATATGAGTATGATCGTTCTCCCTTTATTCAAGTTTTCACAGAGTATATATAGACAGGCAATAAGAGCACGCGCTAGCAGCAGCTATATGATTGGCTTACAGTCTCTGTTCACGCGCTGTCCATGCAGTTCATTCACAGATCAGGTTGGTTACAAGAATTCACATAGTAAATTGCTTAGTCATTAGCACAACATGTTTTCTACCTTCTCGGTTCCCGTTTTTCCCATGTACTAATTCCATCTTCTACCACCTGTTTTGCCCTTAATCTAATCTCTCATAGTAGGGAGGCTGGCTCACATGGCCATTTTCTCTCAGACACATTCCTACACGCACCCTTTCCCAATATATACAAGCACAGTCTCTGGGGTTTCATCGGGATGTATCTCAAAGTGACAAACATTCTGGCTGGTGTCAAGACAAATGTCTTGTGCTTTGAGGGTATTACTCTCACAAATGAATCCTTGTTGGTCTCGTGAAATGCATGCGTCAACATCAACAGTTTGCCATTTATTCTCATTTTGTTGTGCCCACACTCTGTGCTCTATTGGATAGAGTATAGCTCCTTGGTGATTCAACCCCAGCGCGATGATTGGGTATATGGTGTATACCGAAGCATTGCGTATTGTTAAGACAAAAGCTGTGGCCTTGCTCTCAATGGGATCATAGGTGAAATTAACCAGATACCACCAGGACTGAAATTTTTTCTCAAATTCAATTGCGTTATCCCATATTACTTTTCGAATTTCGGTGGGCAAGGTGCCTTCCTCACCTTCCCTTATGATTGCGGCTGTCATAGATTGCATCCACAATTGGGCTTGGATACAACTAAGAGCCAAGGAAACATTGTTTTGGGTTGTACCAAGTGCATCTGTGATCAGCTGATGGTCTTTTTCACCCGTTTCTTCCCACTGAGGCAATATATTCGATAAAAGCCATTGGTGGTTTCCCAATGCTAATAGAGAGGACTGTAGGGGATGTCTTAATTTGTCCAGATCAGTAGTGGTTGTGACTAGTTTGTTGGCAAGTATCTCAGCATCTATACTATTTAAGACTCCCAGTCCTTTTCCGAAGATACCAGTTACATCTCTCTTCAATCATTGTGAGGTGGTAATAGTTCATCTGTCCACGTACAGCTCATCTAAGGTTCCTGTAAGACACAAAGGAAAAGGAAATCTGCTCGGTCTTATTTGACCGACGGGGTTAGAAAGAGGGCGAGATCCACCAGGTATAGTTTTTGAAAACACTCTTGGTCCCCAAGAGTCTCCCGCTTCTTCCTCACTGAACATAATTCTATCTCCTCCTTCAGAAGAAACTCGCCACACATACTCAACAGCCGATTCTTCTGGCCGCCTCGAATATTTTTCCCTTATTTTCACTAACTCTGTTGGTGTCCACGGAATAGTACACACAGTGTTGCGGACTTCCCCATCATCCTCAGCAACTGTGGTTTCAGTTTTAATCAGAGGTCATAAAGGAAAGACTCGAGATTTCACAGTAAAAGTCCTTCCCTCCTCCTAAAAATACTTTTGTATTTTTAGCCAATTTAGTATTTATTCCACAATGTTTTTACAGAATGTACCGCTATTTCTACTTTTTGCTCTAATTTGTAATAAAAACAAGTCCTGATACTGGAAAACAAACTCACAGGACAGGAAATTCATATTTAGGGTGCTCACCTGTCTTTCAGCAATCCTACATTTTTTCACTTAGAACCCAGGTTAATTTTTACATCTCTCTACCCTATATGTTGAGTGATAAGACATAACAGAATTTCCTTGTCTTGTCAGTGAGCTGTATGATGCTTCCTTCTTATATTTCCAAACACACTAAGGCACAGATTCATACTATAGTAGGAAACTTAGTACTCAATTTACCCTGGGCTCTCATTATACTTAAAGGAGAGTGAGTGGTGCTTTGAGAGAATAACTTTCATAGTAAAATAAATATTATCTGGCTTTAGAAGTTCAAATTGAAGGTGTCTACATGTTAGCTAGATCAGGCTGCTTTTATAATCAGTAGGAATCTGATCAATAGAGTTAACAGAGTTTAGGGTATGATACATCTAAGGAAATCTAGGTGTCTACTTTAGGATGACCTGAACCTCATCTGATATTTACTACACTTATCTGTGGATTATATAAGAACTACTTCTGACTTCAAATCAAAAAGTTAGTGTCTATACAAATTTGTCTCCACATTAGACTAGGGATTCATAGTAATATTCTAAAATATATCTTAAAATAAAGAGAGGGGGGATTCTGAAAGCGTTTATCTCCATTACATACTGAGAAATCTGAGACCCTAATTTAAATAACACAATAAACCTCTAAATATCTAAAATTAGATGAGGTGATTCTCACCAAAAACCTGAGGAATTTTCATTTCTGGAGTTCAAAATCCTTAGAACTAATAAAAAATTTGTGTGTATGTGTATATATACACACAGACACCTGCACACACTAACATATATGTATGCAAGCATTATGACTAGAGGAATGGCTTTAATAAGCAGTCATCTGGCAAAGATCCTTCCAATGAAATTTTATGTCCAGTTTTGTAAAGTGAAAGGTATGAATATTTTAGACAAACATTTGGAGACTATTTCAAACAGAATAAGAACCCTTATGTTTTAACCATCACTGTGTTACATCCTTTATTAAGCAACAGTATCCAGGGTACAAATAATGGATCTTCTTTGCATTTCATTTAACAAATATATTGATTGAATTCCCTTTTCAAACCTCAGCAGACTGCCGCGATTGAGAGACGGGACGCTGCTTGATGCAAGCAAGATGTCGGTTTATTAGATGCGTCGGAAAGCTTTTTATACAGCTACTTAACAGTTACATAAATTACACAAATTCTATCATTTCTAATTGGCTTAGCTCTAAATGTTTCATTACAATAATCCCTCCTACTTGCGGTTTCGCTACATGCTAGAAGCTACAGTTTTGGAATGTGCTAAAAGCTACAGTGATAACTTGTTGCCTACTCCCTACTTCTTCAAGGTTATTTATCTCAGACCTGCAAGGCCAGTTGTTCCCTGGCTCCTCAGATTTATTTGTCTCAGGTCTGCAAGGTCGGCATGCCCTCGAATTTCTTGTATACTTGTACTTTTCTGCTAGCCGCCCCCGACATCTCCCCCTTTTTTGTTTCTTTAAAGGCAGAACTGAGGCGCGGGTTTAAAGGTCATCATACTCAGTGAGCTGGACAGAACTAACACTATCGTAAATCTTCGGAATATCGCCGTTTTGAATAAACCATGTATGTCGAACAACTTTAGTCATCATAGACCTAACACAGGAAAGAACGCAGCTTAGAATCAAAAGGCCTACCAATATAATAACTAATATGAGTACAGCAGATTGTACCAGGCTCCTAAGCCAGCCCTTTAGCCCAAACCAATCACCCAAAGCACCCAATCCGAAGAAGTCCGTATCAGATTGCACCTTTTGTGAATGCGCGAGGAGTTGTGTAATTTGCTTATGTATCGAAGAAGAGTGGTCCTCTAAGTCCATGCAGCACATTCCGTCAAAATCCTCACAGCCATGTCTGTGGGCTAGTAGCAAGAAGTCAATAGCGGCTCTGTTTTGCAGGACTGCATGTTGTACCGTAGACAAGTCTTCAGCCATCTCAGTATGCGGCTGGTAGCATTTGCTTGCTTAATAACCCAACAGGCAATTGCATCTAAGTTTCTGTGGGCTCTCGCTGCTGCCACCCCAGGGGTAAATAGCGAGGCGAAAAAAACCTCCCAGCGATTCCATAGCTTAACATTATCGTCACAGGTATTTTCTAATGCTTGTATTGTGTCACGAGTAAAACGTAACCGCTGTTTTGGGCTTGGATGATAGTGAGGAGTGCCAAGACTAAGTTGTCCAATAGTACACGGGCCTCCTCTAGGGTTAGAAGGGATCCCAGACCAAGCTCTATTTCCACAAATAAAAAAGAACCCCAAGGGGAGCCGCCTAGGGAGCATGGTACCGGGGGCTGAGTGAGTGGCGTCTCGAGCAATGCTCAAACACCATTGTTGTTGCCAGAGGGTAGCATTACCAATAGGTGAGATGACGGTCGGTGGAGAATCCTTTACTAAGCGCCCCTCTTTTCGGGCCCCCGACCATGACCATAGGCGACGCAATGAATATGTTCTACTGGAGTCTCTGCTCTATTGTCCATAAAAGCACTGCATCAGTCCTCCGAATGTTCTTCGGTATGCTGTTCAGGGGAATGATCTAGCTGTGGATTGGTGTTGTGGCCATCCGATTGTGGTAGGGGTTCACGGAAAGGTTGCACGCTCTTCGCTGGGATCCACCTGGGGCCTCGTTCTGTGGAGACACAAGCATAGCCTCTGCCCCATGTGACAAGGGGGTACGGCCCCAAGACATTACCTGTCTCAGGGTCGCGGATCAGGACTGGAGCTTTTACGCTGGCTTCGAAAGAAGTGTTTGTGTTAAAGTGGCGAACGATCGGAGGGTTGTTATCTATTAAAGAACAATTTAAAAAGTTAAAAACATACAGGGCTTTCTGTAGACGTTCTTCAGGGGTGGCTGTCCCTACTCCCCCTTTCTGTTGCTGTGACAAGCGCTTTAAAGACTGATGAGAGCGTTCAATCAAGGACTGGCCCATAGGGGAATGCGGGATCCCAGTGATGTGAGTGATCCCCCAAGAGATAAAAAAGGTTTTAAGTGCAGCCGAGATATAAGCAGGGCCATTGTCTGTTTTGATTTGTGCAGGGATGCCTAAGGTAGCAAAAGCACGCAGCAGATGCCTGCGAACATCTTTCGCCGCCTCCCCCACATGGCAGGAGGCAAATAGAGCGCCTGAAAAGGTGTCAATAGAGGAATGGACGTATTTTAATCTCCCAAATTCTGGATAGTGTGTGACATCCGTCTGCCATAATTGCAGGCTTTGTAAACCTCTGGGATTAACCCCACCTGGCGCCGTAAGAAAATAATGTTTTTGACAATCAGGGCAGACAGCGATAATGTTCGCCGCTTGCTGAGAAGTGAGGCCAAACTGACGTTTGAGGCCCCCTGCATTCTGATGGAAAAAGGAATGACTAAGCTTAGCTTGTGCAATACGGTCAGGTAAAACTTGTACCGGCAGAGTGAGCATATCGGCCCGTCGATTGCCTTCTGCAATAAACCCAGGTAAAGAGGTGTGCGATCTAACATGTAAAACAAAATAGGGATGTGTTCGAGAGGTTAAAAGGAAAACAAGTTCCTGCAACAAAGCAAACAAATCAGCATGCGAAGTATGACGCAGCACCGAGGCCTCTGCCCGTTCGACGACGCCTGCAACATAAGCAGAATCAGTAATAAGATTCAGTGGTGTAGACCACTTATGAAAAGCTCGAACAACAGCGGCAAGCTCTACGATTTGAGGGGACCCGGAGACTGTCTCAACGTCCGACTCCCATTGTTGAGAGCGGTCATCCCACCAGACAATCACCGACTTGTGTGTTTTTCCAGACCCATCGGTGAACACAGTAAGGCCTTGGAGGGGCTGGTGACATCTCTTTGGTATGGATATTAAGTTAAAATGAGCATGTAGAAGCTTGTGGGACGGAGGATGTGAGGTTAGTTGACCCGTATAATCTGTTAAGGCAAACACGAAAGCATCAGACTGTTGGAATAACCATTGTAGGTACATATTAGTTACAGGTAAACAGATAGAAGCAAAGTCCATCCCTGACAGGGCAAGCAAGCGCTGCCGTGCTTTAATTATCAAGGAAGCAAACATTTCATGTTGCGTCCAAATTGTTTTAGTGGGCTGGTTGGGTAAAAAGACCCACTCAATGATAAATAAGGGATCAGGATTGTTAGGGTCCCATTGAAAAATCAAAGCATATGGCTGACGTGCAGGGTTCAAAATAATTAAATTGAAGGGCAATTCAGGCGCACAGCGGTGTGCTTGCCATAAGGCGATGGCTTCCGCTACTTTTTGTAATGAGGCAGCGGCTTCAGGACCCAGTCGACGAGGGGAGCGTAAATCGGAATCTCCCTTGAGGAGTTCAAACAAAGGGCTTAAGTCTGAATTGGAGATTCCTAGCAAGGGTCGGACCCAAGTAATGGTCCCTAATAATTTTTGAACATCGTGCAAATTTTTAATGTCCGCCCGTATATGCACAGGTTGGGGAACTATCGTCTGGGTCCTGATGCGCCAACCCAAGTAGGTCCAAGGGGGCATTTTCTGGACTTTTTCGGGCGCAATACAGAGGCCTGCCGAATTGACAGCGGCTGTGACAAGGGCTACGGCCTTTTCCATGAGCTCAAGGTGAGGCGCAGCCATCAAGATATCATCCATATAATGATATAACAGAACTTGAGGCAACGCAACCCTGACAGGGCTAAGTACCTTAGCGACATACCATTGACAAATTGTCGGGCTATTTTTCATTCCCTGTGGCAGTACAACCCACTGATATTGTTGCACAGGGGCTTGCATATTGACACTTGGGACTGAAAAAGCAAATTTGGCAGCGTCATCAGGGTGTAGTGGAATGTTAAAAAAGCAATCCTTAAGGTCAATAACGGTGAGATGCCAATTGCGGGGGATCATAGTTGGAGAAGGGAGCCCCGGCTGCAGAGCTCCCATATCTACCATAGCATCATTGATTTTTCTGAGATCATGGAGCAGGCGCCACTTGCCAGATTGCTTCTTAATAACAAAGACAGGTGAATTCCAAGGACTAGTAGTAGGTACTATATGTCCTTTTGCTAATTGTTCCGTAACCAGTTCTTGGAGAGCGCGAAGCTTTTCGAGTGGTAGGGGCCATTGATCTACCCAAATGGGCGTCTGAGTTTTCCAAGTCAGTTTCAGGGTGTCGCGCACCTCAATGGCCCCCCCTAAAAATGCGACTGAATGGAAGTTCCCCATTGTGATAGCACATCACGTCCCCATAAGACCATAGGAACAGGCAGCACAAAAGGCTTGACGGAAGCCACTCGTCCTTCTGGGCCTTTGATTTGGATCAATTCCGAGGATTGGTGGCTTCTACCAACTCCTCCGATTCCGGCTAGTGCCTGAGGCACAGCTGCCAAAGGCCATTGTGGAGGCCACTTTGCCTGTGAAATTACGGTGACATCGGCCCCTGTGTCAATAATCCCATTTAGGATTACTTGCTGAGTGCCGTGAATAAGAGTACATTGACAAAGTGGTCGCTTCTGGGAAATGGACTGTACCCAGAGAATCTGTGGATCCCCAGTAGATCCAAAACCTCCTTGTCTTTGCTGCGGAGGTGGGTGAAGCGAAAGAGAGCTTGCGTTCTGCGGGATCAATAGTAATTGTGCAATGCGGCTTCCTTTGGGTACTGTGCAAGGGGGAAATGGGGTCCAGGCCATGATTTTAATTTCCCCAACGGTATCCGCATCAATTACTCCAGGCAATACAAAAAGTCCGGCTAAGGTAACCGATGATCTCCCTAATAGTAGCCCTTGTGTTTTCGGGGGTAAAGGACCTGAAACATTAGTTGCTAATAAATGAACAGAGGAATCAAGCAACGTTACTGCGTGTGAGGTTGCCAGGTCCAATCCGGCGCTACCGGCTGTTGCTGGGCGAAGACTTGTGGCGGGGTCACACCCATCTGCATGGCTCGATTCACCGGCGACGATACTTGTGTCTGTGCGCGTCGCTGCCCCGCGCTCCGCAAGTGGTTTCCCTGTATCGGCTGCCCTTGAAAATTATACTTAGAACGACATTGATTAGCATAATGACGCCCTTTCCTGCATCGGGGACAGATCCCAGGGGCTTGGGCTTTAGCCCCCCCATTAGAAGCGGGACAATTTCGTTTGATATGGCCTGGTTTACCACAACCGTAGCAATTTCCTCCCCCAGACATGCCTCTCATAGCTGCGAAAGCAGCTGCCATCGCTTCAAATTTATGGTCCACAGTACCGATACGATTACAAGCCTCTACCATTTCAACCAAAGTCGGAGCTGGGTTAGGGAGAGATTTAAGTAATTTTTTACAGTCGGCGTTAGCATTTTCAACTGCTAATTTTAATAGCAAAATTTCTCGAGCTTCGGTATTATCTATTTGGCGTTCTAAAGCTTGCTTAAGTCTATCAATGAATTGCATGTACGGTTCCCGAGGTTCCTGCGTAATAGAGGTGAATGCCTTTTGAGGTTTACTGGAATCGGGTATTTTGAGTAAAGCCTTTTTTGCTTCTTCGCGGATCGCTTCCAGGGCCTCTCGTGGACAATCTCGAGCCTGTGCTGCTGGATTAGAGTGCTGACCCGTACCCATAAGGTGCTCCATGGTCAGTGCGGCAAGAGCAGCATTATTATGACCCACGTAGCTGTTGAGGAGAGTTTGAAGGCCCCCCCTCCAATGCGACTCCCACAGGGAATACTGGGAAGGGGTTAATAACAATTGCGCTAGCGATTTTAAATCATGGGGAGTCATAACGTACGTATCAAAGACAGAAGACAGCAGGCTCGCAAAATATGGGGAAGAGAGCCCGTGTTCTGTGACGGTACGGCGCAGCTCTTTAATCACCGGGAAGGACAAAGCCTCCCACTGCACTCCCCGGCCTTGATAAATAACAGGGGCGACTATTGTTCGCGCTATTTCCAAGTCACCTTCTTTTAAAGCTTGACGTCTAATATTCGCCCATGTATCATGAGGGTCAGGGGTATACAAGTCAGGCTCTTTATCAGGATCAACGGGCCCCGGGTCAAGCGGATCTTCCTCAGGAGGGTAGCCTGCGGCACAGACCTTTAAGGGTCCGGGCGACTTAGCGCGTCGCGAAGGTAGCGGAGGGGGAAGCAAAGGCTGAGCTGGTGGAGGTTCCCCCTTAGTATCTGGAGAGTCTTTATGGCCCCTTTCCTGTGCCTTAATAGCCTCAAAGATATTTCTCCACGACGGAAGCAAACGCTGAGCCTCGGCATTCCCTGACGTCGCTGAGTCCCACAACTTTACCCCCACATCGTCCCAAAGTTCCCGGGTAAAAATACTGGAGGCCGTAACAGTGGGGATCTTCATTTGTACCCACTTAAGCATAATCTTTAAGTCCTGCCCGGAAATATCTTTTTTATGTTTCCGGAGGAGCGTTTTCATAACCTCATATACGTCTCTCTCTGCGGGGGACATCTGATTCCCCATGTTTCCCACAGCTCACCTCTTAACTCCAGAGGGATTCCTGGCCAGTTCCTGCTTCCTTTCAGCAGCTCCTTCAAAGTTCCGTGGGACTCGCAGCAAGCCGCTCAGCTAGGCGGTTCACCACCCCATCACGTCGGGGTCACCAATTTGCCGCGATTGAGAGACGGGACGCTGCTTGATGCAAGCAAGATGTCGGTTTATTAGACGTGTCGGAAAGCCTTTTATACAGCTACTTAACAGTTACATAAATTACACAAATTCTGTCATTTCTAATTGGCTTAGCTCTAAATGTTTCATTACAATAATCCCTCCTACTTGCGGTTTCGCTACATGCTAGAAGCTACAGTTTTGGAATGTGCTAAAAGCTACAGTGATAACTTGTTGCCTACTCCCTACTTCTTCAAGGTTATTTATCTCAGACCTGCAAGGCCAGTTGTTCCCTGGCTCCTCAGATTTATTTGTCTCAGGTCTGCAAGGTCGGCATGCCCTCGAATTTCTTGTATACTTGTACTTTTCTGCTAGCCGCCCCCGACAGCAGACAGGATGCTTTAGGAGTGATTTTTTCAAAGGAAGTTTGCGTGGGGATTTAACAAGCCATCTTCCCTTGTTGTTAGCAGGAACTATGTGACTAAACTGATATGCTACTTTGAAAAGACACCACTAAACACCACATGTTGAATTGCTGGAAGTCTTTGAACTCAGCAGGATCATTACTTGAATAAGAAGTGGTGGTTCAGATCCAACATATGAATCAGTTATAATAAACAGTGCTATAAATGGGATGGAGTGCAGTTGTCCAAAGAGAAAGGGAAAGTTTGAGTAGCATAGAGCCAGTAGATTTGGCATTAAATCTTTTCTTCCTCCTAATTCCATCTCGGAGGAGTCTTCTTGGAACATCATAGATGAAGTGGTTTCATTAAAATAATTTTCTTCAGTCAGTTATTAGGAAGGTGGCCCTAATGGATTTAACTGTAGTACATTTTAAAACAGACCTTATCTTGTTCTAAGAAGTCATTTATAGATAGCAAGATGATGACCAATCTGAAGCTCAGGGTGAAGACCTACAGCAAGGACAAGATTCTGTCTGGAGACTGGCCTGACCTAAGACATTACTACTTTAAGATTACTCAGAATTTGATTCAAGCAGTTCACTGTATAACTATATCATAATTTTCCTCATGACTTGTTTATCATCCTAGACAGGAACTAATACGTGATTAGGTTGAGTCAAGAAGGAATCACTACCTATTCTTCTTTCACTTTGTACACTGTCTCTGCAGGAGCTCTGTGTCCCCTCCATCTCCCATGGAGAAGAAATACAAGTTTCATAGATGGCTTTTATAAGTCATGCTGAGTGGAAACACACAGCAAAGGTCAAATTCAGTCTAAATTATTTCAGACCATAATGTCATTCCCTGAATAAGTCTTTCTTTGTACTTTATAAAATCTTTAAAGAAAAGTACTTTGAAGCATTCAGTTGGAGAATTTTGATTTGACTGAGTTTATGCTCCTGATAAAAAAGAAACATTATATTCTTTCAGGAGGAAAATAAAAGGGAAATTAAAAACATTCCTACAAAATATATAAATTAAAATTAAAAATACGTAACATGGCTATAGGAAATGTTAGTCTGGCAGCATTAGTTCAATAGAAATATTATGGCCAGGAATAGATTAGATTAAGGTAATAGATGCAATTAAGGTAATCTTCCTAAAATTAGATAGACAGACAGAGATGTACCACTGTTATCTCCTGCAGCTGCCTGCCTACCAGATTTGTGACATTTTGGGGGTATCTTTTCAAAGCAGCATACAGAATTTTAGCTGCATGACTCTCAGAAACATCAACAGAAGCCGATCATTTAAATCCCGCATTTGCCCTCGCTTTGAAAAATTTTCCCCTAAGCATCCTGTCTGTTGAGCTTTTGGAAAGGATTTCACTGTTTAAATGTAGAGCAATGCAGAAAATATTCAATCTATATTAAAAGTTAAATTAAATTAAAGTAAAATAGAATAAGACTAAAATAAAATAAAATAGAATAAGACTAAAATAAAATAAAATAAAATAAAATAAAATAAAATAAAATAAAATAAAAAAGATCGACATTTCTACTTGTTCGCTGCTCCCTTGATTTCTGCTCTGGTACTGTGAATGCATTCCAAGCTTTGTTACATCCATCAGAGATGGTACAGATGGACATTTTGCCTGTCCAATCTGACTCAACCGCTTGATGATTCATCAGAGAGAATCTGTTGGCAATTGCAAATGGATCCAATCCAGAGCCATCATATTTTGTCTCTCTAGAGGAAAGCAGCACTGTAAAGGGCAGACTAGACTGGCAAAAATATTTACTTTTATATTTCACCACTTCAAATTTATAATGGGACAAAATGCCTTTAAAACTTCACCTTTTTTAATAGGATACTAACAGAGATTTTCAGTGCAATTCATTTCCTGGCAAGTCAGACACTTGAGAGCAGGAAGCATTTTAAGCTAAAAGAAAAAGGAAAGAAGAAAAAGCAATCAGCAGGGTGACATATACATTATTAGTCCTCTTCAAAACTACTTCCTCCCCTTTCTCCCTTTTATATTTCTTGTCCTTCTATGTGCTCTCCTTGTTACATTACATCGCTCATTTTAGTCATTTTAATCCCTCCAAAGGGATGCATTCCAGTGGACCAGACAGTTGTAAGGCACAATTCTCAGCTACACCATGGCTCTTTTGTAGTGCTGCAGCAGTGAAAACCAGCCTTATAGCCCATGGAACTGGCCACTGTGGAATATCCTCCCCGCTATGCACAAAACGGAGTTTCAGAAAGCAAGTAAAGTCAGCACATTTGCTATATAATGGCCTCTGTCACATCTCCCAGTGTAAAAGATCCCACGCCTAGGGTAAGCATGGGGAATGAAGAAAGGGGGGCTTGCTTGGAGTCTTCTAATGGCCTTGAGAGAAAAATTCCACAAAATTCAGTTGTGATAAATATCAGGTTACTCAAAAAGCCCTAAAGGCTACCTTTTTGATCCTCAATGAGCCATGGTGCAATGAGGAGAATCATTCATTTATTAACTCTTGTAGAAATGTAGGGAACTGCTCAGAGGTTTTTCTGGAGTAAATACAAATATGTGAAATTTACTTACTTCACACCTGAGGAACTGTCAAACATAAGTATTCTCCCGCCTTCTCATATTAGAATCATAGAATTGTTAGGGTCGGAAGGGACCTTAAAGATCATCTAATTCCAACCCCCCTGCCATGGGCAGGGACACCTCCCATTAGATCAGGCTGCTCAGAGCCCCATCCAGCCTGGCCTTAAAAACTTCCAGGGATGGGGCTTCCACCACCTCTCTGGGCAACCTGTTCCAGTGTCTCACCACCCTCATGGTGAAGAACTTCCTAACGTCCAGTCTGAATCGACCCATCTCTACTTTTAATCCATACCCTCTAGTCCTACCATTACCCGACATTCTAAAAAGTCCCTCACCAGCTTTCTTGTAGGCCCCCTTAAGATACTGGTAGGCCACTATAAGGTCTCCTCGGAGCCTTCTTTTCCCCAGACTGAACAACCCCAACTCTCTCTGTCCTCAGAGGAGAGGTGCTCCAGCCCTCTGATCATCCTCGTGGCCCTTCTCTGGACACGTTCCAGCATGTCCATATCTTTCTTGTAGTAGGGGCTCCAGAATTGGATGCAGTACTCCAGGTGGGGTCTCACGAGAGTGGAGTAGAGGGGGAGAATCACCTCCCTCGACCTGCTGGCCACGCTTCTCCTGATGCAGCCCAGGATACGATTGGCCTTCTGGGCTGCTAGTGCACACTGATGGCTCATGTTGAGCCTCTCGTCCACCAGCACCCCCAAGTCCTTTTCTTCAGGGCTGCTCTCAAGCCAGTCACTGCCCAGCCTATATCGGTGCTTGGGATTGCCCTGACCCAGATGGAGGACCCTGCACTTGGCCTTGTTGAACTTCATGAGGTTGGCATGGGCCCACCTCTCCAGCCTGTCAAGGTCCCTCTGGATGGCATCCCTTCCCTCCAGCATGTCAGCCACCCCACACAGCTTGGTGTCATCGGCAAACTTGCTGAGGGTGCACTCTATGCCACTGTCCATGTCGCTGATGAAGATGTTAAACGAGACCCGTCCCAGTACTGACCCTTGAGGGACTCCACTCGTCACTGGCCTCCACTTGGACATGGACCCATTGACAGCCACTCTTTGGGTGCGGCCGTCAAGCCAGTTCTTTATCCACAGAATTGTCAGTCCATCAAAGCCATATTTTATCAGCTTGGAGACCAGGATGTCATGCGGGACAGTGTCACAGGCTTTGCTCAGGTCCAGGTAAATGACATCAGTTGCTCTCCCCTTGTTTATTGATGTTGTGACCTTCTCATAGAAGGCCACCAGGTTTGTCAGGCACGATTTGCCCTTGGTGAAGCCGTGTTGATTGTACCCAATCACCTCTTCGTTATTCTTCTGCCTCAGCAGTGCCTCCAGGAGGATCTGCTCCATAATCTTACCAGGCACGGAGGTGAGACTGACTGGCCTATAGTTCCCTGGTTCCTCCTTCTTTCCCTTTTTGAAAATGGGGATTATGTTTCCCCTTTTCCAGTCAGTGGGGACCTCACCAGACTGCCATGACTTTTGGAATATAATAGAGAGTGGTTTAGCAACCTCATCCGCCAGTTCCTTCAGTACCCGTGGGTGTATCCCATCAGGTCCCATGGACTTGTTCACTTTCAGGTTCATCAGATGGTCACGAACCTGATCTTCACTTACGATGGGCAGTTCTTTCCAACCCCTGCCATTGTCTTCTGTGACTCCGGGAATGTGGCTGGAGCCCTTGCCAGTGAAGACTGAGGAAAAGAAGTCCTTGAGAACCTCGGCCTTCTCCATATCACTTGTCACCAGTTCTCCCGTTTCCTTTCTGAGGGGGCCCACACCTTCCCTAGTCGTCTTCTTACCATTAATGTACCTATAGAAATTTTTGCTGTTTCCCTTGATCTCCTTGGCTAGATTTAATTCTAACTGAGCTTTAGCTTTTCTCACCAGGTCTCTTGCTGTTCGGACAGCTTCCTTATATGCCCCCCATTCTAGCTGTCCTTTCTTCCACTCCTTATAAAGTTTCTTTTTGTGTGACAGTGTGTCCAGGAGCTCCCTGTTCATCCAGGCAGGTCTCCTAGCATTCTTTCCCGCCGCCTTCTTTGTCGGTATAGTTTGCTCCTGGACACGGAGAAGGTGATCCTTGAATACTGACCAGCTGTCCTGGGCCCCCCTTCCCTCTAGAGCTTTGCCCCACGGCACTTTGGCCAGCAGATCCCTGAAGCGATCAAAGTCTGCATGCCTAAAGTCCAGGGTCGTAAGCTTGGAATATATCCTCCTAGTTGCCCTGAGGATCTTAAATTCTATCGCTTCATGGTCACTGCAGCCAAGGCTATCCCTGAGCCTCACATTGGTCACCAGCCCTTCCCTGTTGGTGAGAATGAGGTCCAGCATAGCACCTTTTCTTGTAGGTTCCTCTGCCATTTGGAGGAGGAAGTTGTCATCTATGCATTCCAGGAACATCCTGGATTGCTGGTGCCTTGCTGTGTTGTCCCTCCAGCAGATGTCAGGGTGGTTGAAATCCCCCACGAGGACCAGGGCCTGTGAACGCAAAGCCACTTCTATCTGCCTATAGAGGGCCTCATCTGCTTGACTCTGCTGGTCAGGTGGCCTGTAGCAGACCCCTACTGTAACATCGCCTTCCCCTGTCTTCCCTTTAATCTTAACCCATACACTCTCAACCAGCTCCTCGTCCTTCCCCATGTGGAGCTCCATTGATTGTAGCTGGTCACTGATGCAGAGGGCAACACCTCCTCCCCTCCTACCCTGCCTGTCCTTCCTAAAGAGCTTGTATCTGTCTATCCTTACATTCCAGTCATGGGAATCATCCCACCAAGTTTCAGTAATAGCCACTATGTCATGGCTTTCCAGCAGCGTAGTGGCCCTTAATTCATCCTGTTTATTGCCCAAGCTGCGTGCATTCGCGTAGAGGCACTTCAGCTGGGCTGGCCGTGTCACTCTCTTGCGCGAATCCCCCTTGATTCCCTTGGGGTGTCCCGGTGCGTCGTCTCCGGCTTGCCTTAGGGCAACAAGTTGAGAGCCCTTACTAGGACTCCATCCCTCTGCCCCTGATGTGCTGCCCCACTGTTTGTCACAGGCTTGTCATTAGCTGGGGGGAGTTTACCTATTTTTGTATTTACCGGTGAAAGTCTTGTTTGCAGCATAGTCAAAAAGATTTTTCTGTTTTCTATTTCTTTGTAATTGAAGCTTTAGATGGTCACCACAGTCTCTTTCTAGATCCGATAGGGATGTATAACTTACCTTCTCCTTTTCTTCTGGGCCCTGTTTGGTCAGTTGTTAAACAACACTGGAGTTGGTCAGAAAATTTTTCTTCCCAGGTTTCATATGTTTCATATGTTTGCTTCTTCTAATCTGTGCTTCATCTACCATGAGTGCTGTTGGTACTCATACAAAATGAGCTCTGAGTTTCCTTCTTGCTCTCCTCAGGGAGTTTATGTAGTCTGCAACTGATGAAGCCATGCAGAAAGTGCAGAATCAGGATAACCTTTCTGCTGGTTCTCCTCTCCACTAATGCCCTCCTTGAAACAGTAAGTCATCCGGCAGCTATGCCACTCCATTTGGACATACTAAATAATCCTGATGTAAATGTTCACAGCCACATAAAGTACACTGTTGAGTGCCCAAAAGCAGGCACACTTCACTGCATATTGTCAGTAGACTCTGTGTATGTAATTTATTCCTCTCAAAAAAACACTCTGAAAACATAACTAACTACAACACAATTTCTCAGGAATTGCTCTGTGAGGAAGGTGTGGAGTGGACCTTTACCACATTAATGGCTGCTGGGAATCCAAGTTGATTTCTCAGCCACAAAATGGAGAGGAACTTCAGGCTCACCTGGCTTGGTGCCAAGCACTGACTGCAAGATGCTGCATGTTCTCAAGTCCCATCAATTTAAATTGTGTTGAAAGCTCTGATTTCCCATTATTTTCTTCCTCTTAGTAAAAAGATTCCTATTAGCTCCTATTATTTGAGTCAATACTCCCTAGCTACAGAAACCAAAAGGGAGAGGTGTTAAAATGGTGTTAGGTACCTTTGTGCCTCTTGCATTCTCAGCCCTGACCAGCCCCTGAAGGAAGGTAAGGCAGCCTCAGGGTGGCTAGAATTTATATTCTGCACGCAATATTGCATACCTCTTAAATGCTGCTTTGTAAAAGTGGATGGTTTTTATCCTTTTACATTTCCAGCTTTTTTGTATTCTGGAGATTAGAAAGGAAACAATATAGAACATTTCCAGCTCCAAAGAATTTGCTGCTATACTTTCCTACTTCTCCCACACCCTCTAAGAATACCTTTAGAAAGCTGTTTTCAGCTCTGTTTACTTTAGCAAACTATTTAAATTAAACTAGAAAAGTTATATTGCAAACATTAGTTTATTCTACAGTGGATGCCCAGTACATTATTTAATTAGAAGCTTTGGTTCCTTTAGAAAGAAGTTCCTGTGCAAATGAAAGCTTTAACTGTATAAAGGTACGTATACATATATGTATGTACACATGTATGTGTGCATGTCACTACTGTTAATATTGGTTTTATTATTTTATTATTTCACTATTTATTGTCTGTGGTTATTTCTTCTTTTGTTTTTGCTTTTTCCTACTCTCTCCTCCAGAAAAAAGCCATGTCACTTAGTGCTAGAAAACATAACGGCTTTGAAATCTATTTTCTTCTCTTTTTATTCCTACTTTAATCCTTCAGAGCTATAAACCAAGGAAAATGCCTATTTTCTACTGTAGATATTTACAGCTTCTATTCTAAATAACTTTAGGGCTTTAGGATTTGCAATCACCATAATTTCCTGTATGGAGGAAAGAAGAAAATCAAACTTTTAAGCCCCACAGGGAACAATTCAGCTCCACTGGCTTCTTTAATGTAGGATCCATATAAAAGCAATCAGAGCTGTTGGCTATTTGGCTCCTTTCTGCTATTGTCTGGTGTATTCTTACCTTCAGTTCTCGGGCATAGATGCATTTAATAACTAAATGCACCGAGCCAGTTATTAAATTCGCTATCATGATCCTCCCAGTATATGGAAAGGATGAACAAAGCTTAGAATTGATTTCCAAAGATGATAATTCTGTAATTCATGTGCATGGAAGAATTTGCCTTACACAATCTTTAGTTGTGTTATAACAAAAATTGTTGATGGAATATAAACAAAAGTGACCATGAGCTCATAAACCAGTTTCATCATATGAGCTTCAGAGATATAACCGTTTATGCCCCTATCTTTCTGTTTGCTACTTTTATGCTCATTAAGTAAAATGTAGACAGTAATAATAGGGAAAAGAGATGAAAAGACTCATTAAGCCATCATATTTTTGTGTCATTACAGCATTGTTCTGTATATGTTCTCATTCTTCCTAGGAGAATAAAAAGAGAAAGGAAAACATTTCCTAATGTATGCTTTCATAATGAGTATGTTGGGTATGAGCTGTGGAATATTTCATCTCTGGTTTACCTAGTCAAAAAGGGGCCATGTTCATGAAACATCTTGAAAGTTAATCCATTAACGTATAGGCCTAAAGCTAAGAAGTATTCACTTAGTAACTCTCATTGAACTCAAACGAAGCCCCTCTACTCTGCTCTCATGAGACCCCACCTGGAGTACTGTATCCAGCTCTGGAGCCCTCAGCACAAGAAAGACATGGACCTGTTAGAGTGGGTCCAGAGGAGGGCCATGAAGATGATCAGAGGGCTGGAGCACCTCTCCTATGAAGACAGGCTGAGAAAGCTGGGGTTGTTCAGCCTGGAGAAGAGAAGGCTCCGGGGAGACCTTATAGCAGCCTTCCAGTACCTGAAGGGGGCCTATAAGAAAGCTAGGGAGGGGCTATTTGCAAGGGTATGTAGCAATAGGATGAGGGGCAATGGTTTTAAACTAGAGCAGGTGTGGAATAATTACTAAATTGGCTAAAAATACAAAAGTACAGCATTGTTCTTCACACATTAAGGAAAAGTATAAAATCAAGAGGCTTCTGAGGTAGAAAACAGCTGCAGCTGGCATGAAGAATACAACACCTGTGGTTCCCTGCTACATGAGGTATGGGGCGGGATGCAATTATTCTGCGGCTTTACCTTATGAGTATAAGGCCTTACCTTATATTTAAAACACGCTTCCACTGTGTCTACAACCTTTCATTGCATAAATGTGTCAAAATCTGAGCAATAGGTCAAATTTAATGGCAACATAAGCAAGGTTTGAGAAGTAAGTTACGATTCAAATCCAAACAAATAGGAAAAGACAAGTCAAAACATCAGTAAAGAAAAATCAGTGTCAAAACATGAAGTATAAGCGCATGCTGAGGGTATGTAGAAGGGGAAGATTCAGGGGGTTTTGTGCAGGAACTAGGTTCAACTCCAAGATTGGCCTCAGAGTGGCACTAAATGGGAGTAATTTCTTTGTGTCATGGAAAACTAGCGTTTGTTATTGTTTTATTTTCCTTTAGACTTTGGAATGAGACTCAGGTGTTGTGCAGCCTCCATTTTCAAGACTACTATTGATTTTTTAGGAGACAGAGAAGTGTTGCTCTCTGCCTGGGACTTGATTTTCTCCTGAGTAGATAGGAATAATAATGCTCCTTTTTGTGCTTGTTTCTTTAAGGCACATGTGCCCTAGGCAATGCGGTATAGTGCAGTAAGTAGATCTGCACCACTGGAAGATTATATAAGAGAAAAGAATTATGTGGTCCTATGCAGAGATGAAATTTGGAGCCTTAAAAACAATGTAGGAATGATAAGAGAGCATTATGCCAGTGTGCTGATTAGGATTACTAAGAAGCCCTTACTAAAGCATCACAATGATGGATCCAACCAGCTTCTGAATATATTGTTGCTTCTCTGGGACATCCTCATAGGGGTCTCTGTTTCGCTGCATTGTTTAGAGATGCTTCAAAGCTGAGAATGATCTTGGCAGGTGCACCCAAGAGTGTGTTTTTAGGTTACAGAATTATTTAATTTTATTTTCTATATACTACTTGTTTAAACTAATTTGCTTAAAAATTCACGAGGAGGAAGTTTTTTAATATAAATGTGCCAAACACCTTTCAGTTACTGGCAAATGGGCAGTCACTGGTCCATGAATAATGTGAATTCTCTACTGTTGTGAGATGTATACACACACACATATACATTTAATTACCCTGAAACAAAGCAGATTCTTTCTTTACCCCATTAAATATTAAATGACAGAGAATTCAAAATTCAATCAAACAAAATATTAGTAGAATATTAGAACAGTTGAATCATCAGTTTCTTTAGGTTATAATATATAAGGATAAATTTAAATATTTATGTCTTTATATAATGTCAGTTTATTGAAAAAGCATATATTCATTATATAAATTAAGCAGATAACTCATGCACAGAACATCCACATACATGTTTTAGACAAATGCACTTCAAATGAGGATTTATACAATACCGAGCAGAATTATATATGACCTCTTTATCATCTGTCTTCCTTTTCCCCTTTTTAAAAACAGGGGCAATGTTTGCTCTCTTCCATTCTTCTTGTACACTTATCCCCAAATTTTC
The DNA here is from genome assembly GCF_028500815.1 of Rissa tridactyla. Lineage (NCBI taxonomy): Eukaryota > Metazoa > Chordata > Aves > Charadriiformes > Laridae > Rissa > Rissa tridactyla. The sequence continues at coordinate 13,145,015 of NC_071496.1, forward strand.
AAAAACCACCAGCAACCCTGAGATTGCTTCAAAGCTCTTTACTGATCTTGATGTGAAATGCAACCAACACAGAAACCAGAATGCGTACAAATATATATAAAAGTATATTTATTCTAGTGCCCTCTGACTTTCAGTGTTTTAGGGTGAATTCAATAACAACAGTTTTGTTAGTTGTCTGAGGGCAGTTGCGCCCTATAACAAATTATCTAAAAAACTATGAAAAAAAAGCACCTTCGTAGAGTTTTGTTGAACAACCTCTTTCTTTGTTGCAGAAAGATCACGGTCCTTTCTTGGCCCTCTTTTAGTATTAGCATATTTTATGAACTTTTGTAGTATGATTGCATTTTGTGCATTGTTCCTTTTTCATTTTGTCTTTATATTCTTATGCTATCTTTATAGACTTTATAGAGTGCAGCTGTATGGTCAACACATGCCAAGACATAACCATGCTACTGATGAAATAGCCAGGTTCTGCAGTCCTTCCTCATATTTCCATCCTATCCCTTATATTGGCACTAATAATGGTGCAGCTGCTCAGTGAACCAGATAAACCTGTTGATCTGACAGAAGGATAATCAGCTTTTCTCAGGGGCTGGTTTGGATGAGCTCAAAAGGATTCATATGGAAAGCATAAGTGAAGTTGAAAAGAATGAGGGAAGGTTTGTCATATCTTCAATTCATCAATAGCACAGATAGAGAACGACACAAGCTGGCTTTGAAATTTCTTCTCATTTCTATTTTCTTTCTGTATTTAAGATCAGTAAAGGCTTATTGATGTAGCTATTCTTATCACTTACTAGGGTTTCTATTCTTCCTTCAAATTAGGATAAATTTCTCTTTTAATATTGCTTATTTAAAGAAATACTGCCTCTCCTTTACTTTTCTTTCATGACATATTGTCAAACAATTCTCTGAATTTATTGAAATACACCTTTCTGAATCCCTATTTATGAATTCCTTTATTTTCAATTCCTCCTCCTTAACTATCATGAGCTCTACCTTTTTGTGGTGCTATTTTGTCTTCTGGATTGTTAATCAGTTCCTTATTTTGGATGAGAAGATTCAATTAAGAGCCTCTGCATAGAAATGAACTATCCTCAGCATGTCCCTGGGATGGTGAAAGTTTCATTCCACCAGCAAAGGCTGGTTGTTGCATGTGTACATGAATGTCTATTATGGAAACAAGTGGAGGCTGAGGTTTATTTTCCTTAAACTGTTTTTAATGAGGCTGTGTATGACTGAGTTAGCCAACCAAGGGTTCTTTTATACTCAGTGATCAGAAACAGCACTTTCAGATGGAAGCACCTGTTCAGGTACAGTTCTTTCTTGAAGTACCTGTTTCTCTACTGGATTCTGAAGAAGTCAAGACTGAATAATTCAGATGGCTAACTTTCAGACTTCTATAGTTAGATTAAGTAAATCCTGTTAACAACGAATCAAAACCTTTCAAAACTGTAGTGAAATCAGTTCTAAATTTGAAACCTCAATTTAGTTTCCTAAAGGTTATGGACTGCTATGCACAGTTAAATTTAAGAAACTGTATAAATATTCATATATAAACTTTATACAGACAACTGAAAGTAGCCTCACAGGTCGCAGGCCTTGGTTCTTCAATCACCCTGATATCTGCTGGGAAGGCCACACAGCCAGGCATGTACAGTCCAGTAGGTTCCTCCAGTGTATTAATGATAACTTTTTGACTCAGGTGGTGGAGGAGCCAACAAGGAGAGGTGTACTACTGGACCTAGTACTGACAAACACAGAGGGACTGGTGGAAGACATTAAAGTTGGGGGCACCCTAGGCTGTAGTGATCATGAGAAGATGGAGTTCAGGATCATGGGCAGTATGCACAAAAAACCAAGAAGTAGAATCACAACCTTGGACTTCAGGAGGGCTAACTTTGACCTCTTCAAGAAACTGCTTGGAGAGATCCCGTGGGCTAGGGCTCTGGAAGGCAAAGGGGCTCAAGAAAGCTGGTTGGTATTCAAATACCACTTTCTCCAAGCTCAGGATCGGTGCATCCCTGAGAGCAAGAAATCTGTCAAAGAAAGCAGGAGACCTGCATGGTTGAGCAGGGAGCTTCTGAAAAAGCTCAAGTGGAAGAGGGAAGTTTACAGTAAGTGGGAAGACTACAAGAATGCCGCCAGAGCATGCAGAGATGAAACAAGGAAAGCCAAGGCCTCCTTGGAATTAAACCTGGCAAGGGATGTCAAGCTCAACAGGAAGGGCTTCTTCAAGTATATTGGAAGGAAAAGGAAAAATAGAGAAAATGTGGGCCTGCTGTTAAATGAGACAGGGGCCATGGTGACGGAGGATGCGGAGAAGGTGGAGTTACTGAATGCCTTCTTTGCTTCGGTCTTTACTGATCAGCCCAGCCCTCAGGAGTCCCAGACTTTGGAGAAAGTAACAGGGAAAGTCTGGACAGAGGAAGACTTCCCCTTGGTTGAGGAGGATCAAGTGAGAGATCAATTAGATCAATTAGATATCCACAAGTCCATGGGCCCCAATGGGATGCACCCAAGAGTGCTGAGGGAGGTGGCAGAAGTCATTGCTGGGCCGCTCTCCATCATCTTTGAAAGGTCCTGGAGAACAGGCGAGGTGCCTGAGGACTGGAGGAAAGCCAATGTCACTCCAGCCTTCAAAAAGGGCAAGAAGGAGGACTCAGGAAACTACAGGCCGGTCGGCCTCACCTCCATCCCTGGAAAGATGATGGAACAGCTCGTTCTGGGCATCATCTCAAGGCATGTGGAGGAAAAGAAAGCTATCAGAAGTAGTCAACATGGATTCACCAAGGGGAAATCATGTCTGACTAATCTGATAGCCTTCTATGATGGCATGACTGGATGGAGAGATGAGGGGAGGGCAGTGGATGTGGTCTACCTTGACTTCAGCGAGGCTTTTGACACGATCTCCCACAGCATCCTCATAGGGAAGCTTAGGAAGAGTGGGCTAGATGAATGGACAGTGGGGTGGATTGAAAACTGTTTGAAAGACAGAGCTCAGAGGGTCGTGATTAGGGGCACAGAGTCTAGTTGGAGGTCAGTGATGAGTGGTGTTCCCCAGGGGTCAGTACTGGGTCCAGTCCTGTTCAACATATTCATCAATGACCTGGATGAGGGGATAGAGAGCACCCTCAGCAAGTTTGCTGATGACACAAAGCTGGGAGGGTTGGCTGACACACCAGAAGGCTGTGCCGTCATACAGAGAGACCTGGACAGACTAGAGAGTTGGGCAGAGAGAAACCTTATGAAATTCAACAAGGGCAAGTGTAGGGTGCTGCACCTGGGGAGGAATAACCCCATGCACCAGTACAGGTTGGGTGCTGACCTGCTGGAGAGGAGCTCTGTGGAAAGAGACCTGGGCGTCCTGGTGGACAACAGGATGACCATGAGGCAGCAATGTGCCCTTGTGGCCAAGAAGGCCAATGGCATCCTGGGGTGCATCAAGAAGAGTGTGGCCAGCAGGTCAAGGGAGGTCATCCTCCCCCTCTACTCTGCCCTGGTGAGGCCGCACCTGGAGTCCTGTGTCCAGTTCTGGGCTCCCCAGTTCAAGAAGGACAGGGAACTGCTGGAGAGGGTGCAGCAAAGGGCTACCAAGATGATTAGGGGACTGGAACACCTCTCTCATGAAGAAAGGCTGAGGGATTTGGGTCTCTTCAGTCTGGAAAAAAGACGGCTGAGGGGGGACCTTATCAATGCTTGTAAATACTTAAAGGGTGGGTGTCAGGAGGATGGTGCCAGGCTCTTTTCAGTGGTGCCCGGGGACAGGACAAGAGGTAATGGGCACAATCTTGAGCATAGGAAGTTCCACCTAAACATGAGGAGGCACTTCTTTACTTTGAGGGTGGCAGAGCACTGGAACAGGCTGCCCAGAGAGGTGGTGGAGTCTCCATCTCTGGAGACATTCCAAACCCACCTGGATGCATTCCTGTGCAACCTGCTCTAGGTGACCCTGCTCTGGCAGGGGGGTTGGACTAGATGATCCCCAGAGATCCCTTCCAACCCCTATCATTCTGTGATTCTGTGATTCTTTCGAATCCTACTGTAAGGATTCTTTGGAGTGAATATAGAGAAGCTGCACATGAAACAAATCATCTTGTTTCCTTAGTAATGCCTTGAACGTGTGTTCCCTCAGATCAACTGTACTATAATGCTGTGTTCCCTTCAACCATCTATAGCATGATGCTGAAATGACATGTCTGATGAATTTTGTTCTTAATTTAATATACAGACTGCAGTTATTTCTCCCTGTTTTATACCATCAGGAAGAAGTGGCCACGAAAATGAGCAAGTAGCTTTTTTTTGCCTTTGTCTCTTTCTTGTTCTCTTAAGACAGACAAGTAAACCTTAATTCTCCTCTCATCCTGTCTCCCTCCTTATGCTACTACAAAGTTATGCCCAGTTATTAGAACATGTAATTCACTTTGGTTTTCAACATTATTCTTAGATGGCCAATACACTTTTGCTTGTGTTCTGTTTTCAGGATAGCTGTAAGAAGCATAGCTATTGAGTTTTCAGTAGTCACTATAAAGGGTCACGCTCTTCTTAGTACTACTGTTGTCCATCATGTATGCGGACTCTTAAGGACAGACTCATCTTACCTAGGACAGTGTTAGATCTCAGTAAGGTAAAGCCGAATTACAGCACTTTATACCTACTGAGAACCCGCATGTCGGTCTTTTCATTGAGAAAGAAGGCTGTGATTTAGGAACATTCTGGATAACAACAAAATAAGATTTGTTGTTGTTGTTGATAACTCTAGAAGAAACATTGAATTGTGTATATTAAAACAGTCAGTACTGGACTGGAATTCACGTGGAAATGAAAGCTGTCATTTAGAAATTAGGACTTCTGAGTTCTGGTCTCAGTTTTGTCAATCATCTGAGTTACTTTCAGCAAAACATGGAATTTCTGTTTCTCAGTTTACCTATCTGCAGTCTAGGCATAATGTTCTGTGTCATGGCTCTTTAAAGGCTTAATTAATGAATGCATGCTTGCATGTTTTGCAGCTAGTTGAGAACCTCAGATAAAAGGGTCTATAGAAATGCAAAGCATTATTATGTTGCAGGAAGCCTGATTTTCTTTTCCATCAGAAAAATAAGACTTTGTGCAGACTTAATTGGGTTTTTTAAATTTATAAAGAGGATTAAGAAAACTGAGCCTATCTAAGTCTCCCTACTGGTAAATAAAAAGGAAAAGAAATAAAGACTAGAAGAAAGGGAGGATTTATAATAAAATAAATAAATATATACAAAGGGTAATACACAAGGAACTGTTAAAACAAGGAAATAAAGTGACAGATTTTCTGAGCTATGAAGTGGTAGATGAATAGAAATAAAAATTTTGTTTATGACAAGGTTATGGAAAGGAAATGTTGGAAAGCATCACATTTTAATCAGTTATCCTCACTCAGTTTTATGATTCCAACAGATATAGGAGTATTACTCATTATATGGTATTACTCATTTAATACGTGATATTCTGCATTACCCAAAGGAAAAGAGTAGGTCATTTGACTCAGTTGGGGAAGACTATAATGGTAGTCAGTATCAGAAGCTGAGAACTGGTCTCCAAATATCACTGTAACTTTGTTCTTGACATTTGGATGGCAAAAAGAATAAGCTTTCTTATGGGCTTTCAAGGACTCGGTGCGTTCGGCCAATTTGCTAATACTCTTTTTACAGCATTTTCTCATCACATTTTGTTGTTTTTCTGTTACTGGCTGAAACCCAAAAGCATGACAGCATGTGCTAAAAGAATGAAGCCAAAATGAACTGATCTGATATAAACCCTAAAGTTTTTCAGGTTATATTGTATGTTTATTTGGGGCATTTTGATTTGAAATTTCTAACTCTTGTGGTTTTTAGAATTGATTGGGAAAATGAAAAATTATTTTCACAGGATTTTTTAAATGTCAAAGCTACTTTATTCTTATTTGTTCAAAGTCAGATACATTCTTAGACTAGTTTCCTGAGAATATGGAGTATATACTGTTGTGATGCATGCCTGTACATTTACATGTGTCCCTTTCTGTTTTGCACCCAAATCTAAGAAAAATGTGAAGAATACTGTGATATTAAGTTCTTCCAACAACCACAAAAATTTATGGCTGTTTAAAGAAGAGAGAGATCTTTTGTACATGGAAACTTCAATACAATTTTGCATCCTGATCAAAACCATCCTGCATGAGCTGTCAGAGAATCCACACAGGAGTTCATTGGCTTTGCTCCACTCAGTTATTTTTGCTGTTTTTCCCAACTTGAGAAATTTTGTTCAAAACATAAAAAGCAAAACATGATTCTCTACTAAAAACAACTGTTGTTCAGATAAAGGCAATTATCTTGATTTCTTATACGGTTTGTTAGGTTTCCTTTTTGAAAAGGAGGCCTTATTCTTTGTGTTCTTAAGAGTTTACATTATAATCCCATGAATCACAGTATTTAGTCACAGATTTTTGTTTCTGTCAACATTACCTCAAATTATGAACCTTATTTTTCTTTTAGAGTAACCAATTATATGTCAGTGCTATTATTTTGGTCTTCATGTGGTGCTTATCCTTGATGACTCTCAGCTGTGATCTAGAAGCAGCAGAGATGTTTCTCCACACTGACCAGCCATCATCAGTCCCATTTCAGAATCAGGAAGGAAATTAGAACTAGATAACTTTGACTTTGAATGGTAGCATGCATAGAAGAGGGTGACTATGATGATCAAGAGTGTAGAAAAATATTTCATATGAGCAAGAAGTAAAGTTGCTTCATTAATTTAGCCCTGAGGGAGCTGTTCTCAGTAGTTCATGACAGGCAACTAAAAAGAACAAGTCTACTATCAATAGGTTTCAAACGTCTGAACAATTGTTCAATCTTCCAGTGCAAAGCTGTAGAGGACTGGCAGTCTGAAAAAATGAGAAAACAGCTAGCCAGCAGATCAATGGCTGACTGGTACAAACATATCAGAGGTTAAACATCGAGGACAACTCCCTATTCTGAAGGACGATATATGCCCCAGATAGGACCATACCAGGCAAAGAGCTATCTTTGGGACTAGAAGGATTCAAGAATTTAACTCATTCTAAAAAGGAAGCTTCCTGGATCATTAAATTTATAACTACATATGACACTAAGGAACTAAATTTAATAACCAAGATAGTCCATTCCAATCTTTCTTCCTTTAATCATTCCTTTAAGGACTGATTTTGAATGCTGTGTAGGTGCTATCATAGAATCATAGAATGTGTTGGGTTGGAAGGGACCTTTAAAGGTCATCTCGTCCAACCCCCCTGCACTAAGCAGGGACATCTTTAACTAGATCAGATTGCTCAGAGCCTCATCAAGCCTGGCCTTGAATGCCTTCAGGGATGAGGCCTCCACCACCTCTCTGGGAAACCTGTTCCAGTGCCTCACCACCCTCATTGTAAAGAACTTCTTCCCAATGTCTAATCTAAACCTACCCTGCTGTTGCGTGAAAGGGGCAAAGCGGTTTTGGCAGAAAATAAACCCCCTTGCGTTCTAACACTCCTCACCAAGGTGGGAGGCTAGGTGCGGCTAGGTTTAAATTCTGAGTGATGCCCAATTCAGCACTATCAGTCCAATCGCATTTAATATGTATTAAACTATTACGATTTGGATACACTAATAGTGGACTGCACCTTCAGTCTAGTCGTGCTCATGAACTAGCACGGCCACTCTCGAGTCTTTGGTCACGTTCAGTGAGAAACCAAAACGACTAGCTACTTAAAAAAGTGCAGTTTATTTAAACAACAGATATATAGGTTCTTAGGATTGCCGGTGATAAATACACTGTCTGCAAAGCACGTGCAAATGAAAGTATTGTTACATATACAAAACGCGCGACAAAGTTATAAACGATACAGCCTGGCTCTAAATGTAGGAAAGAGAGTCTCTAGAGAAATTTCTAAGTTTCCCGAGGAAGCACTCGGTATAATCGAAGTCTTACCCAAAGGCATCCCTATGGGGGGGAAGAGAGGCTCAGCCTGTCGACTGATCCCAGAAGTTAGTGATGGAATTCTTTGAGATGGTGTCTTCCCTGGGTATCCCCCCTCTCTCGGGCTATTTTTATACTATTTGTTATCTCCAAGGTGGAGTTTGAGTGACTTTAGTCATACATACTTTTATCATGATTGGTGTAAATTTCTCTCGCTTCACAATTAAAGGTATAGTTTACAAGAAATTCAGGGCGCAGACTCAAGAAGGAGTGGTCGCACCTTGGAGGCGGGTAGCCTTCGGGATGGAGGTGTGTTTTGGTATTATAATGACATTATAATGAGCAAAGTTCGCACATAGGACAGCATTTCATCAAAATTTGACAAAATGTTGGCTCAGGATAGCAAGTAGGCAGCTTATCTGTTTCATGGTACCATCTTATTCCTGTATCTGCATAAGACAAGGCCACGGAATAATTACATTCCATCCCATACCTCATGTAGCTTTGCAAGCATCCTTGTACAGGGAAACACAGATGTTGCATCCTTCGCATGCCAGCCGCAGCTGTTTTCTACCTCAGAAGCCTCTTGATTTTATACTTTTCCTTAATGTGTGAACAATGCTGTACTTTTGTATTCTTGGCCAATTTAGTAATTATTCCACAGGGAAGGGGGAGCTGAGGATGGATGGGGGAAGAACAAGTACAGGAAAATAGAAAGGAGGGCAGATAAAAGAGGAAGCCACATGCAAGCAAACTGCCAGACTGTGTGCTTGTCTGATGGAGCCCCATGCCTGATTGCAACAATCTGCCCTACCTTCTTATGAAATACTTTTCTTGACTGTTTTCTCCTGTGTAATTTTATTCTCTGTCCTACATGTGAGTGCTGCAAGATCTAAGTGCCAGAGATTGGCAAAGGGGCTGAGGGTCACAGGGCCCATAGTTCTAGGTATCAGCATCCAGAGATACCAATGTGCAAGAGAGGTTTGGCTGCCAGAAACTGGGAAAGGGACCACAGGTCACAGGGCTCATAGGTCTACATGTCAGCAGCTGTGTATGTATGTCAGAGCATATGTGTATGTATGAGAGGCCTAAAGGCAGCAATTAGAAAGACATAGGTTTATTTATTTTTCCCCAGTTAATCCTACCTGCATGTGTGTGTATGTTTAACTCTCTAACTTCAAGTTGAACTAGCTGGTGAGTAGGAGGATACCTGCATCTGCAACAACTCAAAGTTTGAGCCAGTGGTGTGTAGGAGGTCCAGGGTATGGTCGTGGATATTAAGTAGACTGAGAGCTTGTGCTAATACTCAAGGCATCCCTGACTGGGGGGATGCTTGTGAGATGACTGGGTGATTGCATGCATCTGTTTGTTATCTGATAACAAGCTGGACTAGCCAACGAGTAGGAGGAAACCTGCGTACTGGATGAACCTATACATTGCAGATGACACCAAGTTGGGTGGGAGTGTTTATCTGCTTGAGGGTAGGAAAGGGATCTGGACAGACTGGATCAATGGGCTGAAGCCAATTGTATGAGATTCAACAAGGCCATGTGCCGGGTCCTGCACTAGAGTCACAACAACCCCATGCAGTGTTACAAGCTTGGGGAAGAGTGGCTGGAGAGCTGCCCAGCAGAAAAAGACCTGGGGGTGTTGGTTGACTGCTGGCTGAATATGAGCCAGCAGCGTGCCCAGGTGGCCAAAAAGGTCAACAGCATCCTGGCTTATATTAGAAATAGTGTGGCCATCAGGACTAGGGAAGTGATCGTCCCCCTGTACTCGGCACTGGTGAGGCCCCACCTCGAGTACTGTGTTCAGTTTTGGGCCTCTCACTACAAGAAAGACATTGAAGTGCTGGAGTGTGTCCACAGAAGAGCAACAAAGCTGGTGAGGGATCTGGAGAATAAGTATTATGATGAGTGGCTGAGGGAACTGGGGTGGTTTAGCCTGGAGAAAAGGAGGCTGAGGGGAGACCTTATCACTCTCTACAACTACCTGAAAGGAGGTTGTAGCAATGTGGGGGGTTGGTCTCTTCTTCCAAGTAACAAGCGATAGGACAAGAGGAAATGGCCTCAAGTTGAGCCAGGGGAGGTTTAGATTGGATATTAGGAAAAATTTCTTCACTGAAAGGGTTGTCAAGCATTCGAACAGGCTTCCCAGGGAAGTGGTGGAATTGCCATCCCTGGAGGTATTTAAAAGACAGGTAGATGTGGTGCTGAGGGACATGGTTGAGTGGTAACTTGGCAGTGCTAGGTTGTACAGTTGTACTTGATAATCTTAAAGGTCTTTTCCAACCTACATGATTTCCAACCTAAACGATTTGAGGGTTTGTGAAATTAGAGAGTGAGGGTGTGTGTGAACTTCAATCCTGATCAGCTGGAGAGGAGGAACAGACCAGGGCTGTCTTTATTTATGTTTTATGTGAATGTTGTTGGTGTGCATGTGAGTGCTGCTAAAGGCAGTTCTGTGCCTGTGGCAGCCTGTGTGGACAGCCCTTGAGTCTGCATCCTCTATGAGTGTGTTTCTGTGGGTTACACCCTTAACCTTGCTGCTGGTCAAATTCACAAAGGGAAACAGCAGTAGCTGCATCTATTGGATGGAGAGGGAGAGAATTCCATGTTTGGAACATGCAGCACGTAGAGATGCAATGGCCAGGAAGGAGGGATCCCAGGCTCCTGGAGTCTGCTTGATTTGTCGGCTTTCTCACATCCTTAACAGTGGGGGCAATACAAGCACTTCCCTGAAACTTCATTACATTTCAGAGGTCAAAAATGGGAAGGCTAGCCATTGCAATGTTAAATTTTCAGATGCTTCATTTTTTAATCACATATTTCCATATTACTCTGTATGTCTTCCTATGTGTTTTATAAGCTATAGGGTTTTTTCCCCCCCATAAGTTCATTGTCATTCACCTCCATTTTGGGGCAGCCTCCAGCTGTAGGCTTGAAAATTAATCTGAACCGACACAGTTTCAGATGTTTGCACTTTAAAGAAAGTAGCCAAATTTGCATTTTAGGAGAAAAATCGATCTTGGTTTTGTCAGATGTCCAAAGCATGCTATCTGATCTGATAGCAACTTGGGCAAAGAAGAATCAAAAAAGCAGCTCGTTGTGAGTTGAGTTCTAAAATGTCTCTATCAAGGCAAAGTCAGATATAAATAGGCTCAAAAACTTCCCAGGTGCAATCAGAACTTTGATATAAAATGTGAATATAAAGGCTAAATGGACATTGGCCAGAGGTTTTCCAGTCCTCTGTTCTGAATTTGTAGTATCTAAATCATATCTTAGTGTCAATTTAGGAGCCTAAAGGCACCTTGAGACTAACCTTTGAGTCTAATCCTTGATCTAATTCTTGCTTAACATCCCTTATCCAGGTTCTTCAGTGCTAGTTATCACCCTTGCTAGCAGGCTCAGGAAAGAGAGTTAGGACTGACTCACAGGATTTGTGCAATCCTTTTGGTTTGCATGAAGCAGTATTGGATGGATATAATATCTTAGCCTGAGAAGCATTATGGAAAACAGCACAGACTTAGTATATCTGCCATACATTTGTAAAGCAAAGGTAATTCATAGAATCATAGAATGGTTTGGGTTGGAAGGGACCTTAAAGATCGTTTTGTTCCAACCCCCCTGCCATGGGCAGGGACACCTCCCACTAGACCAGGCTGCTCAAAGCCCCATCCAGCCTGGCCTTGAACACCTCCAGGGATGGGGCATCCACAACTTCCCTGGGCAACCTGTTCCAGTGCCTCACCACCCTCACAGTAAAGAATTTCTTCCTAATATCTAATCTAAATCTACCCTCTCTCAGTTTAAAACCCCTCGTCCTATCGCTACACTCCCTCATAAAGAGTCCCTCCCCATCTCTCCTGTAGGCCCCCTTTAGGTACTGGAAGGCTGCTATAAGGTCTCCCCAGAGCCTTCTCTTCTCCAGGCTGAACAGCCCCAACTCTCTCAGCCTGTCTTCATAGGAGAGGTGCTCCAGCCTTCTGATCATCTTTGTGGCCCTCCTCTGGACACGTTCCAACAGGTCCATGTCCTTCCTGTGCTGAGGACTCCAGAGCTGGACGCAGTACTCCAGGCGGGGTCTCACCAGAGCAGAGAGAGTAGAGGGGCAGAATCACCTCCTTCGACCTGCTGGCCATGTTTCTTTTGATACAGCCCAGGATGTGGTTGGCTTTCTGGGCTGCAAGCGTACATTGCTGGCTCGTGTTGAGTGTCTCATCCACCAACACCCCCAAGTCCTTGGCAGGGCTGCTCTCAATCCATTCTGCAAAGGTTTGAGCAGCAGATGTTTCTCAGGGACGTTTGCTGTATTTTTCTCTATGCCAATTGTTTGATGAATATAAAGAACACATCATTCTTTACGACTGTGAATACAGGGTCTTTCTCAAAGCACACACTTCTGCCCATGAATCCCTTTCATTCTAATGGCAAAGTCAGTGGTTTTGCTTAAGATTTTTTAATTTATCTGCTTTACCAAGGGGGTAGTGCATGTATACAGCCAAGCCTTGCCACTTCGTTTGTAACCTCTCTCTGTTTTCTACCTTTTTATCCTGTACTGAAGAGTAGCTTAAGGAGAAGCAGAGGTCAGTCCAGATTTCACAAATCAATATTTCACTTAGCAAAACAGTCAGGGATCAGAAACATAGTTGTATCCCAGCAAAGGAAATCAGGGCTTTATCCTTCCTCCATTGGAATTATATTCAGCAAAAAAAACCCCACGAGTCAAACTCCTGAGTCAGGATTTTGAGACACAAACTACCTTCCATCAAGTAAGACAATTTCCTATGATTATACAGTGAACTTGTGGTTAAAGCACCGTCTGACATGAGATTGTCATAACCTAGTTCCCAGCTTGTATACCTGCCTTGGAAATGGGACCCGAGGAGAAGGTTTACTTGGGTGTTTACAAGTCTGAAAAAGCAGGGAGCGCTAAGAAAATGATGGGAATTATGTACACTGACTAAAAGCATCACTTTTCAACTCATGCCTCTTCCATTTCACCTATTTGCAGCTCTGGAACCATTGGATCTTCACTGACATTTCTGTGGCTAAATTTTAAATTAAACACATTCTTACTGGGGATGCTTTTCTAATACAGACAAGTCACATTCCTGTTCTCAATACTATGAGGCTTTCAAGAACTTTTTTCTCTTTTTGAAATGCACTTTGCAGCTGCTCCCTCGTTACTGTGGATGGAACCAATATCCTGCATCGAATTAACTCTGAGACTAGAAAAGTACAGATTTTCTGCTTGTTTGCTCTGCTATCTCTTGATTTCAAAGTCTGACTTTTAGTTAAGCATTAAGTTTTTGTGTCTGTTGATGATAAAATAGGCACAGACAGTCGGATTTGGACATATTTGGAGTTTATTGCCTTGCTTTTCTAAGCCATGCTTTTTTAAAAAAGCCATTCCATCTTGGTTGTATAACCAAGTTGACAGAAACACAACATTGACTACCTATCCCTCCTCTTTCAAAACCACAGTGCAAAACAAGGAGTTATAATGTGACCCTCATGAAAAAGGCAAAAGAAAATTCAGATTTTTCATCTGAACTGCAGCCACACTGCTGAACGCTGAGGAGTTCACTAACTCAATTTAACAAGGAGAAAAAAAATAATGCTTGAGTTGAAGAAGTCATAAGCAAATTCATGCTATGAGACCTGTTAGCAAGTTTCCATCTCACAGACTTCCAGGGATATGAAAGATGCTATACATTTGCAAGCAACTCTGGTTATTTTCAAGACTTCACTTCAGCTATTGGGTTACCTGGTTTTCCGCAGTGTGTACCAGTGTATCAGGTTTCTGTGCAATTCTAAATTACTAATTTGTATACCAATAACCAATATTAAACTGCAATACACAAAATACTCCCAAACTCAGATACCAAAAAGAAAGCAAGATTCCATCATTAAATTGAAATAAAAACCTAATCAGAAAGCTTTGATGTGCAGTGTCCCACCAAGGGTAACTCCTCAGAAAGCTGTTTGTTTGTTTAAATCTGTGTGTTGATATGCCCTCTGTTTCTATTGTATCTGGGTCTCTATGTAGGGTTACGTCTGAGTAAGGATGAACCCATTCAAGAAAGTAAGAAATCTGCTTATTTGGAAGTGAGATATCAAATTGTGTGGAAATGCATCCTGAGGTATCAAAGTATTTATCCTTACTTTCCTTGGTATAACTGCAGAAAGCATTGCTGTACAGGATAAAAAAGCAATATCCAAGTAAAGCTTAGAATTTTTTTATTAATATACAGAAAATTCTGATTAATATCATGCTCTTATCTTCATTCAAAGAATATAGACCCCTGAACCTACCACAGAGTTAAGGCCACCTGGATTTTACCAAACTGAAGCAGACTACATTTTTAAAATTACCCAAGAAAAAACAGTGATTATAATCACCATAATACTAATTTCTGATGATTTCTGAACCATTATTGCAGTTTTTTGATCCATATTATTTATAAACATTAATAACATTCTTAGTGGCACCAAAACCAGTATGTGTGTTAATGGATTAGAGACTGTGTATATCTGTAATAAAAAATAATGATATTTGTTGAAAAAAAAAAATACTGAGTTACATAGAATGCTTCTGCAGAAAATATTGCATACATATAAATGTGGATGTTAGGAACAAATATGGAACCGAAAAAGTTAAATGACAGAAAAACAGGAAAGGAAAACATTTAATATCATTAACCAAAATTATACTCAGAGAGGGCGACTGTGAATGAACATGCCTTAGTCCTGCAACATACTTGAAATGATCATTGGAAAATTGCAAGCTACTATCTGTATGTACTAGTTATTTAACCAGTTCTTTGTGTTTAGTGCTTAAGTTTTTGAAGAAATCAGAAGTATTAACACATTTCTTCAGTGGAGCGCAATGCTGAATGTGCCAAAGAAGGAGAAATATTTTTCTACTCATGACAGAGAGGACCAGAAAATGTCCTGAAGCAAAGGCAATATTCTGACCTATATGAAATGTTCCATTACTGGTCTGAAAGCCTAGAGAAGGGCCAAGGGCAGAGACTGATATGCCAGTCATACTATGCTTATTTACATCAGCAGATCTAGTCAGGGGTTTGAGAGACACATTTTGCTTTTTCTCTGAAGATGACTTCAGTAACTTTCCTAATATTATTCCCATTCTTCAAATGTTTATCTACTTCTCTGGCACTACTTATACATCAGTCTAGAAAAGATAGTCTAACCACTCTAACGGTACAGACCGAATGGAAGTTTTGGGTCACCTTTATGCACCGGGCTTGTGATGGCAATGGCTTTCTTCTATGGGAATATGATCTTGGTTTGCAGAGAAGAACATGCAAATGTGCCTGTGTGAGACAGAAGATTTTAACCACTTATTGCTAGAAGCATTCATTCCTCTTCCATTCCTACTCCTGCTATAATGTGGTCATGGGAACAGTGATTTGCTGGATGTCCTTTGAGGATTTCCCCATGGAAAATCACCGAGTTAGTTTCCAATGCATCAGAGAAAAACAAGAAACAAAAGAAAACATTATGAGTTATTCATAAATGGGCTATGGAAGAGGAAATCTTTTCTGCCTTGCTAGGCAAACAACAAAGGTCCTAAGGCTTGGCATTCACAAGGTAGAAATAAAGTGAAAACTATTAGCAGCCCAGACTCCTCTCAGACACAAGAGATGCTCAAGAACTCACAAGACAAAAATAATTTTCTGACTTTGGGAATTACACAGAATCACAGAATGGTTTGGGTTTGAAGGGACCTTAAAGATCATCTAGTTCCAACCCCCCTGCCCTGGGCAGGGACAGTGCAGTTCCTTCTATGTACTTATTGTTTTCTGTCGAAACCAAACCAGGTTTTGTCCTTTGTTAATAATAATAATAATAATGTAGAAACCTTAATCATCAATTTTTATCTTTTTTTATTTTCTTAATTATTCTCACCTTAAATACTCTTTATGTCTTGACATGTACCTGGAAATTGTACTTTATGCATATGTTCCATTTCATCCCTCTGATTATGCTTATAGTCCCCTCTTTATCTGTTCCAGCTTAAGTCCCTTGATAATGTCCATAGGCAAATGAAATTGCTCATAGCATTCCCAATAAGATCTTACCAGTGCCTCATACTGTAACATTAAAAATTAAATTTCTTTATGAAATTAAAAAAAAACCCAACAGAGTCATATCATCATCTAGGTTGGAAAAGACCTTTAAGATCATCGAGTCCGACCATCAACCTAACA
Source organism: Rissa tridactyla (assembly GCF_028500815.1). Taxonomy (NCBI): domain Eukaryota; kingdom Metazoa; phylum Chordata; class Aves; order Charadriiformes; family Laridae; genus Rissa; species Rissa tridactyla. The sequence goes on from NC_071496.1 coordinate 13,161,198, forward strand.
CTGCCAAGTCCAGTACTAAACCACGTCACTAAGCGCCACATCTACGCATCTTCTAAATACCTCCGGGGATGGTGACTCAACCATTTCCCTGGGCAGCCTGTTCCAATGTTTAACAATCTTTTCGGTGAAGAAAATTTTTCTAATATCCAATCTAAACCTCCCCTGATGCAACTTGAGGCCATTTCCTCTTGTCCTATCGCTTGTTACTTGGGAGAAGAGACTGACCCCCACCTCACTAAAACCTCCTTTCAGGTAGTTGTAGAGAGCGATAAGGTCTCCCCTCAGCCTCCTTTTCTCCAGGCTAAACACCAGTTCCCTCAGACGCTCCTCATAAGACACGTGCTCTAGACCCCTCACCAGCTTTGTTGCCCTTCTCTGGACATGCTCCAGCACCTCAACATCTTTCTTGTAGTGAGAGGCCCAAAACTGGGCACAGTATTTGAGTTGCATCAATAAAGAAACGCGACGAGCGAGGGAAACAGGCAGTCGACTCAATATGAGTGATAAAGCAAGCTTCAGCTTTATTGCAGCTTCATCAGACTTTTATACTCTTATACTTAGATATGCCTATTTGTCTTACAACTATTGGCTGTGCGCTAAAGATTACAGTATTCATACTCCTCCTACATGCAGTTTCTTGGGTCCAGGTTTGTTCCTGTTCTCTCACAGTCTACTTTCTCAAAGTTGTTTATCTGACTTAAGGAAGGTCAGCACGGCCTTCAGCATCTTTCTTATCAGCGTGACTCGGAATTCTCCATGCAGGCAGGCATAGCTTACTTCTGACAGTCCTGCATGGCGCCGTACCCGTTCTCATATAGCCATTCCTCAACAATTCCCCCTTTTTCTTTTTGTACTGATTGTACAATCAACACAGTATTGTTAACATGTAGTAGGTTGCGTAAAATAAAATGATATGCAATTTTCATTACAATAATTATCGCTATCAAAATGCCAAGCCAGCGCAATACTTCTTTAATTAAAGCCTCTGTACCTTCAAAGTGTGCTCATGTCTCTCCCTCTCTGACCCCCGAGACAGCCTCCTTATATCCTGCACTGGATTGAGTGGAGAAGTACAGGCTAGAGTCGCTGCATGCATGGCCAGTGCACGCAGCGAGTCCCACCAGACTCTCCTGCACTGGATTGAGTAGAAAAGTACAGGCCAGAGTCGCTGCACACGTGGCCAGCGTATGCAGCGAGTCTCACCAAACTCATGATCCAGCTTTGCTAACAGCGGCTGCCTGATATGTGACTACATTGTTGTAATCCCTTCTTGTTATCTTCTTCTGTGAAGGTCGGGTTCTCATGGATACACACATAGTTTTTAGAGCAACATATTCTACAACTCGTACAAGGGTACGATGCAAAGCGGCATTTACAGCTGATCGTATAATGCTTATTAAACACGGCAAACAGCATACTAAACATAACAGACAAATTCCTTCCACACAGGCGATGAGTATAATTTGCTTCAACCAACCCCACCCCCAAGTCCATCCAGCAGAGATTTCACCCAGTGGTCTCCACAAGTTGCTGGTTCGGTCGGTGCAGTTCCTGCAACTGGGCATGGATGGATTTGGAGTGGTCACTTAGATTCATACAATACAGTCCTTTAAAATCTTGACAACCATGTCTGTGAGCTGAAAGCAAAAAATCAGTAGCAGTTCTGTTTTGCAACATCGCATATCGAATACTATCTACATCTAGCAATAACTCAGAAATAGCTGGACTAGTAGCATTGTTAAACTTATCCTTGGCAGCAAGAGAGTCCTTGTTAGCAAGAGCGCATGCGGACTCCCTGTTCTTGCTGGTACTGTGCTTTGATCTTCTTCCACAACAGGCCAAGATTCTCAAGCAGCTAGATAAGGTGTCTGTGAGTCCATTACAGGCTTATGTCATCCAAATGTTTTCCTTGCCAGCACCCAAGACTGAATAACAATTGGTGTGATATATGTGTTTTCCAGCACCCGGGTGCGAGTCCCTTGAGTGTATTTACAATCCTCCTCACCGATCTTCCATTGCTTTCCCATATTCCACCCCCTTGCTCAGGAGACCGCTTCTGCTGGGGTTCATTTTAGTCTCGCAGGGTATAACACAGAGCAATCTACTAAGGCATGCAATAACATAGACACATATAGGAAAAAACCAAAAACATATCTCTATGGTACTGCTTTGAATCAGGTGTCCTATTTCTCTTTTTCTGATGCTTTCTCGTAATGCGTATGGCATACTTTTGTGCTAACATGGCACATTTCCCATCTAATTGTTCCTGTTTGGTTTCTTTCTTTTTTCTTTTTTTTTCTTTTTTTCTTTTTTTTTCTTTTTTCTTTTTTCTTTTTTTCTCTCTTTTTTTTTTTTCCTTCCATCACTTACGACTGACATTAAAGTCTGCCTTTGCAACAAGAGCTCAGTTTCTCATTTTCCTACAGAGCATCCTATAGACTTTGTCTCAACTCCTTTTCCCAATCAACCATGACCTTATAGACAAACAACAAACAACCAGCCATACGCCCTGCACGGACGAGCCGTTCCCGAGAGTGTAAACGTGTCGGCTCGTGAAAACTCCCCCAATATTTCAGGACTTCCATCGGTTCTACAGCCCATCCTGGTGTATCTACCTGGGGCGCGCTCGCCTTACGTCTAAACACTGTGTATATACAAACTTCTTCACTTGACGGAGTGTCAGCCCTAGTTGCATACGAGAACAGTACCACACCGGGCAGAACACCTGCTCCAGTGGAGTCACCTAACGACACTGCACACAACAAAAAGCAAACAGTAGCACACACGCTGATCAGCAGGTATAAGCTGGCGCCCGCACACACTTACACAGCAGACATACAAAACCAGCACCTTTATCTCAGGGAGACGACTGGGGAGGGGAGGGGGTGAGGCGGGCAATGGCAGGAGCAAACAGCTCTGGCTCTGTCCTTCTCTGCTGACATTCTGCCTCCTCCATCGGCCTCAGGTGGAGCAGAGGGGATCAGCAGGGGATTGTCCCAGACCTTCGGACCTGGCCTGTTCGATCCCCCTCCCGTGGGTTGTAATGCTGCAAAAGCCCCGGCTGCTGTGGCTCGCTCCGCCTTCATATCGTGTAAGGTCGATAACACCAACCACCATGTCGTCGCTAACGGTGATGCCTCTTTGTCTCCTTTACTTATCACTTCCCACAGTTTTTTCCCAACAGCCTCCCATATTTCTGATTTAGAAGCTGTCTGGGGCTCTGGTGTGAATCCGTTCTCTCTGCACCAGGTTAACAACTGTCGTGGTTTAGCCTCAAACGGCAACAAAGAACCACGTGCCGCTCGCTCGCGCCTTCCTAATACAGGAAGAATCGTAAGAAAAGGCAAGACTCTTGGGTTGAGACAAAGGCAGTTTAATAGAACAGCAAAGGGAACAAGCAAACAACAACAACAACACGGACAGGGGAATATACAAACACGATTACGGAACCGCCGCTCCCCCGCCGCTCGTCGCCACTCGTCGGCCGGACCCGGGACGCCCCAGCCCGCTTTTAAGCAGCAACTTCCTGCCCCCTCCCCCGGCAGCTCAGGGTGGGCGTGGCTCACATGGCATGGAATACCAGGAAAAATTAACCCTATCCCCACCGGAACCAGGACATTATCCACCCCTTATTCCATACCATCTATGCCATGCCCAGCAGGTTCCAATGGATTGCCACCACTTTCCCCTGTTATGTATATATATATATATATATACACACATATAATGCCCTTAGTTTATGGGCCATCCCTCCAAAGTGTCCGTTGAGTTCTTTTAATCCACGGCTTTGGGCCCCATCTGTTAGAACAGTCCCTCAGGGAAGGTGAGATGCTGGGTGGTGCTGGTCTGTTGCATGCTGTATTTTTCGGAGCTTGTGACTGGTGCACCCGGTGTGGCTCATGCACGTCGTCCGTAGGCTGAAGATGTAGATCTTGAGGAAACTCCTGGGCGCCAGCTGCTGAGGTCAGTTCTTATCCCATCATCCCTGTGCCTTACTCGTAGTACAACTGATAGCAATTATAGCAATGAGGACATACAGTGACAGTGTTACTTAGCAATTAACAGCACACAATCTGATTCATTGGCTATTCTCGCCCAAAATCAGATCCCCATGAGGTACACATCGGACTTCCCCATCCTTCCGCATCACCCACCAAGTGCACCCAGGTCCTTGGGCAAAAGCAATCCCACAGATGGGTTTGCCTTTGCCTGAGGCAGGACTAACCCAGACTGTCTTCCCTAGCATATTCTTCATGTGCACTACGGGGACTTTATCCCCTTCTACAGTACGTGGAAGTTTTGATTGGGCAGGGCCAGCCCGATTGTTAGATCCCCTGGTGTTAACTAGCCAGGTAGCTTTTGCTAAATGTGTATCCCAGTGTTTTAAAGTCCCACCACCCATTGCTCTCAGTGTAGTTTTTAACAGTCCATTGTATCGTTCTATCTTCCCAGAGGCTGGTGCGTGATAGGGGATGTGATACACCCACTCGATGCCATGCTCTTTGGCCCAGGTGTCTATGAGGCTGTTTCGGAAATGAGTCCCATTGTCCGACTCAATTCTCTCTGGGGTACCATGTCGCCACAGGACTTGCTTTTCAAGGCCCAGGATAGTGTTCCGGGCAGTGGCATGGGGCACAGGGTATGTTTCCAGCCATCCAGTGGTTGCTTCCACCATTGTGAGCACATAGCGCTTGCCTTGACGGGTTTGTGGCAGTGTGATATAATCAATCTGCCAGGCCTCCCCATATTTGTATTTCAGCCATCGCCCTCCATACCAAAGAGGCTTCAAACGCTTGGCTCGTTTGATCGCAGCGCATGTCTCACATTCATGGATGACCTGTGCAATAGTGTCCATGGTCAAGTCCACCCCTCGGTCACGAGCCCATCTATATATCGCATCTCTCCCTTGATGGCCTGAGGAGTCATGGGCCCACCGAGCTATGAATAATTCACCCTTATGTTGCCAGTCCAGATCCACCTGAGCCACTTCAATCCTAGCGGCCCGATCCACCTGCTGGTTGTTCTGATGTTCCTCCGTGGCCCGATTCTTCGGTACGTGGGCATCTACATGGCGTACTTTCACAACCAGATTCTCTATCCGGGCAGCAATATCTTGCCATAGCTCAGCAGCCCAGATGGGTTTGCCTCTGCGCTGCCAGTTGCCCTGCTTCCACTGCTGTAGCCACCCCCACAGAGCATTTGCCACCATCCATGAGTCAGTGTAGAGATAAAGGACTGGCCATTTTTCTCGCTCAGCAATGTCCAAAGCCAGCTGAATAGCCTTCACCTCTGCAAACTGGCTCGATTCACCCTGTCCCTCACTGGCTTCTGCAACCCGTCGTGTAGGACTCCACACAGCCGCCTTCCACTTTCGATGCTTTCCCACAATACGGCAGGACCCATCAGTGAACAGGGCATATTTCTTCTCATTTTCTGGCAGTTTATTATATGGTGGGGCATCTTCTGCACGCGTCACCTCCTCCTCTGGTGACATTCCGAAATCCTTGCCTTCTGGCCAGTCCATGATCACTTCCAGAATTCCTGGGCGACTGGGGTTTCCCATTCGAGTTCGCTGCGTGATGAGTGCAATCCACTTACTCCATGTAGCATCGGTTGCATGATGTGTGGTGGGGACCCTTTCTTTGAACATCCAACCCAGCACCGGCAGTCGAGGTGCTAAGAGGAGCTGTGCTTCTGTACCAACTACTTCCGAAGCAGCTCGAACCCCTTCATATGCTGCCAATATCTCTTTTTCTGTTGGAGTGTAGCGGGCTTCGGATCCTCTGTATCCACGACTCCAAAACCCTAGGGGTCGACCTCGAGTCTCCCCTGGTGCTTTCTGCCAGAGGCTCCAGGTAGGGCCGTTCTCCCCGGCTGCGGTGTAGAGCACATTTTTAACATCTTGTCCTGCCCAGACTGGCCCCAGGGCCACTGCATGGACTATTTCCTGTTTGATTTGTTCAAAAGCTTGTCGTTGCTCAGGACCCCATTTAAAATCATTCTTCTTCCGGGTTACTTGATACAGAGGGCTTACAATTTGACTGTAATCTGGGATATGCATTCTCCAAAAACCCACAATACCTAAGAAAGCCTGTGTTTCCTTTTTACTAGTTGGTGGAGACATAGCTGCTATTTTGTTGATCACATCCATTGGAATCTGACGGCGTCCATCTTGCCATTTTATTCCTAAAAACTGGATCTCCTGCGCAGGTCCCTTGACCTTACTTCGCTTTATAGCAAAACCAGCGTTCAGAAGGATTTGGACTATTTTACTCCCTTTCTCAAAAACTTCTTCTGCTGTGTTTCCCCATACAATGATGTCATCAATGTACTGCAGATGTTCTGGAGCTCCACCCTGTTCCAGTGCAGTCTGGATCAGTCCATGGCAAATGGTGGGGCTGTGTTTCCACCCCTGGGGCAGTCGATTCCAGGTGTATTGGACGCCCCTCCAAGTGAAAGCAAACTGTGGCCTGCACTCTGCTGCCAAAGGGATTGAGAAGAATGCATTTGCTATATCAATCGTGGCATACCACTTGGCTGCCTTGGACTCCAGTTCGTACTGGAGTTCTAGCATGTCCGGCACGGCAGCACTCAGCGGTGGCGTGACTTCATTCAGGCCACGATAGTCTACAGTTAGCCTCCACTCTCCATTAGATTTTCGCACCGGCCATATGGGACTGTTAAAGGGTGAGCGAGTCTTGCTGATCACTCCTTGAACCTCTAGTTGACGAATCAGCTCATGGATGGGAATCAGAGAGTCTCGGTTGGTGCGATACTGCCGCCGATGCACCGTTGTGGTAGCAATCGGCACCTGTTGTTCTTCGACCCTCAACAACCCCACAACAGAAGAATCTTCCGAGAGACCAGGCAAGGCAGACAACTGTTTAACTTCCTCTGTCTCCAAAGCAGCTATGCCAAAGGCCCAGCGGTACCCTTTTGGGTCCTTAAAATACCCTCTCCTGAGGTAATCTATACCAAGGATGCATGGAGCCTCTGGGCCAGTCACAATGGGATGCTTTTGCCACTCATTCCCAGTTAGGCTCACTTCCGCCTCCAGTACAGTCAACTCTTGGGATCCCCCTGTCACCCCAGAAATACAAATGGGTTCTGCCCCTCTATAGCTTGATGGTATTAAAGTACACTGCACACCCGTGTCCACTAGAGCCTTATACTCCTGTGGGTCTGATGTGCCAGGCCATCGAATCCACACCGTCCAATAAACCCGGTTGTCCCTTTCCTCCACCTGGCCGGAGGCAGGGCCCCCCTAATACTGGTCATAGTATCCATTACTCACTTCTTGCATAAATGACTTGGAAGTTCCTTCAAGAGGATCAGAAGCAAGATCAGGCCTTCTGCTTTGTCTGGGGAACGGCCCACTGGAAACTGGGGCGGCACTTTTCCTGGAGGGATCCCCTTTTGTGGTTGTCCTTCCTTGCAACTCCTGTACCCGTGTCCGCAGGATCGAAGTAGGTTGTCCATCCCACTTCCTCATGTCCTCTCCGTGGTCCCGCAGGTAGAACCACAGGGTGCCTCGTGGTGTGTACCCTCCGTACTCTCTCTCTTGAGTGGGGAAATGCCTGCTTCTAATAGCTGAGATACTGGCCCGTGCAGGTGGGGAGTAGGAGATATTCTCTTCAAGTTGCTGGACCTTCCGGGACAGTTTCTCCACAGCTGAGACAAGGGGGGAAGAGAGACTTTCTTCATATCGCCGGAGCCGGCCAGCCACCTCATCCACCGTTGGTCCCTCTTCACCTTTCCATTCCATTACTGCCAGGGAGTTGGCATATGACGATGGTGCGCTCCGTACAAACTTCCGCCACATGGGCCTTGTGCATCGCACCTCATCAGGGTCTGTGGGTAAGTCTGCATTGTCCAAGTCATAATAAATCATCTCCCGCACGGCTAATTCTCTCAGGTACTGGATACCTCTTTCAATGGTAGTCCACTTGCTTGGCTGACATACATCATCCTCACTGAAGGGGTACCTCTCCCTCATGCCTGACAGGAGTCGTTTCCAGAGGCTGAGGGCTTGGGTCTTCTTCCCAATCGCCTTGTCAATGCCGCCTTCCCTAGACAGGGATCCCAGCTGCCTGGCCTCCCTACCCTCTAATTCCAGGCTACTGGCCCCATTATCCCAGCACCGGAGCAGCCAGGTGACAATGTGCTCGCCTGAAAGTCGGCTGAAATCTTTTCGCATATCCCGCAGCTCACTCAAGGATAGGGATCGAGTAATTATCTCTGGTTCTGCCTCTTCCTCCTGCTCTCGTGATGACCCTGGTTCATCATCATCTCTTACTAAGCGAACTGATTTCTTTGTGTACTTCTTCTTCTGTATGGGGGCAACTGATACCGGCACGGGTTGATTCCCTGGTTCAGTGGCAGTGGCTACCACGGGGGTTGCAGCAGCCGCAGTGGCTACCACGGGGGCTGCAGCAGCCACAGTGGCTACCACGGGGGCTGCAGCAGCCACAGTGGCTGCCGCTCTGGTTTCCATCTCTTCCCCTTGAGGGTGCTGCATAATTCTGAGCAGTGCCTGGTAGATACTGGCCAGGGCCCAGCACAGCGCAGTGAGTTGTGCCTCTCTAGAATAGCCACAGCATTTTCCCTTCAAATGTTCTACCACTTTATCAGGGTCCTGTAATTGTTCAGGGGTGAAGTCCCAGACCATTGGAGGTGAGTAGTTCTCTAGGTACCTGCCCATGCTCTCCCACATGCCGTGCCACCCCTGACTATCCAGCCTTGGAGCAGATCTCTGGGTGGTAGTCTTAAATAGTCGCTTAACCCTAAACAAGACCTGGAACGTATTCAGGAGACATAGCACTAGGAACACACTGGTTTGAGTATCCCAAGGATATTCAAAATTCTCAAAAGCTGTCATACCTGACCCGAAGGAGAAAAGGGAGGCAAAAGGGCTGGGGAAATTATTAACAAATTCTGAGAGACGATATCCAATGTACGGACAGGACAGCAAAACCACATAAACACCCCAAAATAGCTGTCTGAACAGTGATGTTATCATATCATAAACCGATATCGCACAGGACAGCAGAATGATAATCCTCATCCCTCTTCCAGACATGGTAAACAGCATTGCAGGGAGTACATAAGCCATATAGGAATTTATGTAACACAGCCATGAGAACAAACCAAGCAACATGATGACCAGTGACTATTTACCTAAAAAACCAAAACCATTTTTTCCACGTTCTAGTTGGATTCTGTCGTTATCTCAACCCTTCGAGCCCCACGTTGGGCGCCAAAAAGGACTGTCGTGGTTTAGCCTCAAACAGCAACAAAGAACCACGTGCCGCTCGCTCGCGCCTTCCTAATACAGGAAGAATCGTAAGAAAAGGCAAGACTCTTGGGTTGAGACAAAGGCAGTTTAACAGAACAGCAAAGGGAACAAGCAAACAACAACAACAACACGGACAGGGGAATATACAAACACGATTACGGAACCGCCGCTCCCCCGCCGCTCGCCGGCCGGACCCGGGACGCCCCAGCCCGCTTTTAAGCAGCAACTTCCTGCCCCCTCCCCCGGCAGCTCAGGGTGGGCGTGGCTCACATGGCATGGAATACCAGGAAAAATTAACCCTATCCCCACCGGAACCAGGACAACAACCTTCGGAGCATACGCTCATCGTATTTCACCCTTCTCTTAAAGGGGATATGCAGGAGAAGTCTTAATATAGCCCCTTCTTCTTTTGTTACTTGTTGCCCCATCTCCTGCCCCGGCTTAATCAGTTTGAGCAACAGTTTCGCTGGTGTTTCAATCCCTCTCTTAGACCATAGCTGTGCCTAAAGGGCTTACTCCCCGCTTTTCTAAAAAGCGTTTTAAAATTTCGAAAGCTACCTCTCTATCCATCGCGCGTTGTGTAGACCTTCTTAATTATCCGGTCACTTGCAGCCTTTCCCTTTTGTGTAGACCTTCTTAATTATCCGGTCAGTTGCAGCCTTTCCCTTTGGTAGCCTTCACTCGGACGGCGAACCCCTTCTTTATTATCCTGGGTCCAAGCACGGATCAGACACGTCTTGTCACTGATCTTCTGCTCCCTGGTCGCTGCTACCAGTGCTTCTCCGAGCTCGCTGTCTGGTGGAGAACAAGGAGTGGGGGTCCCTGTTCGGGCGCCACTTGTGACGAGCGAGGGAAACAAGCAGTCGACTCAATATGAGTGATAAAGCAAGCTTCAGCTTTATTGCAGCTTCATCAGACTTTTATACTCTTATACTTAGATATGCCTATTTGTCTTACAACTATTGGCTGTGCGCTAAAGATTACAGTATTCATACTCCTCCTACATGCAGTTTCTTGGGTCCAGGTTTGTTCCTGTTCTCTCACAGTCTACTTTCTCAAAGTTGTTTATCTGACTTAAGGAAGGTCAGCACGGCCTTCAGCATCTTTCTTATCAGCGTGACTCGGAATTCTCCATGCAGGCAGGCATAGCTTACTTCTGACAGTCCTGCATGGCGCCGTGCCCGTTCTCATATAGCCATTCCTCAACAAAGAAATAAATCTGATTCATTCTAGAACTATGTCAGACTTATCATCCTGTGATCGACATATACGTAAAGATCTTGTCCATCCTCACTACTTCCAGGGACAACAAAAAGTCTTTAATTTCCATTTCTTTTCTTCTTGTCACTAAAGTCTATTTTTTTTATGAGGATTTATCAATTCTCAATATCCACTTAAAAGTTTCACTTGAACGTATTACCTCAAACTTAAAAAAAATAAATTAAAAATAAATAAATTGTCCTTACCTTTAGCCAAAGCAGCCTAATGCTGGAGGAAGAATGATATGAAAAATACTGTCCATCTAATAAACACTAACTTTTCAAAATGTATTCTTCCTGGGGCCAGTGGCATATCAGAAGTGCAAAATATATAGGCAAATGAAGAATTTTTTCTTTGCTGAGAGCTGTGTTATTTAATCCTGTCTCTACTATTTAACAGCAATGTAGCAGTTCTGCACCCACTGCATACATCTTCTTTATGCAAGTTTTTCAGTGGAAAAGTTTATCTGATTTGTTTTTAAGAATCAGAAACATTATATACTTCATGCTAGATGTAGATTTTTATGGCATTTCTAAGTAGAAAGCTGCACTAAAGCAGAAATAACAACTGGGAACTGTGAAGAAATGAAGCTGAAATGAAAGGGCTTATTTTCCATGTGCAGAAAATAAATTAATTGTTTTGGGACTAAGATAATAAATAGAAAGTCATCACTTCAAATATTTCTAATGAGTAGAATTGAATGGAGATTTTGCCTGAAAAGTGTGAACTGAAAGAAAACAGAAAGAAAAAAAATCTCATTTTAAAATTTGAGCTATAACATCATCACTGGAAGTGGGTAAGGTGCTGGCCTCTTGACTCCAGTCATTACACAGAGGGGAGAGAGAAAAGCCAACTACTGACTGAGAGCAGGAAATACGATGGCCCTCCTACAGAATAAGAAAGACTAAGAGGATTGTGCAATCAGACAGTCCCTAGGAAGCTGCTTTTAGAACTGTCTACACAAAATTAAAAAGGTTTTTTTAAAAAAAAAAAATAGAAAGAAAAAAGCCCTGTTGCTCTCATGACAAGCCTTAAAAAGGGTGTATATGCTCCATGCAGTCAGCAGTCTTGGGAGAAAATGCTTCTGCTTTAGTAATGGGTCACAGCTGATTTCAGCAATGGACCAAAAGCTTCAAGTTTGGCATGACCGAGCATTTGCTCAGCTTCAAGCAGAGGCACTTGTCACTTGCAATGGCAAACTTGGATGGATTAAATGCATACTTTGAATACAGCAAGAGCAACAAGAGAATCTACGAGAGCAAACAAATAAAACTTGTTTGCTGGACAAAGCAGGACTGGATGAAACTCTTCATCTAAACAATGAGGGGAATGCAGACTGGAGGGGAGATATAATGTGCAGAAATATGAACCTCATGACAATCCATATTACATATATGAGAAAGATGGGGTAAAGAGTTAGGATAACAGAAAGTATTTGCTAGAGAACAGTTCTAAACTTCAGTAGGAAGATTTCAATTGGTATTAATGAGCTTTGGATTAGGACACAGATTCTCATCTTTAAAAGTCTTCTACTCTGGGGAAATTCACGACAAGCAGGAGAGGATTATTTTCACTAAACTTCTTTAAAGACTGTACCTAGTTTTTGCTGAAAGTGCCATAAAGAAGTCAGACAATTCGTGTTGCAGCAGAAGTTACAATGTGAAATAATATTTATAGTTACTCATTTCTCTCATTGTATTAAAAACTGCACAGTCATCAACCAAGAAGAAAATTTTTCATGTAGCTCTCATTGTAAGCGTAGGATGATACAAAATACCTGAATTCAAGAAATGATGGAAACTTGAGTTCAGAAGGACACAGCATGAAAGTAGCATCATTGTTCTGTCCTGGTTTGAGGTAAAACAGATAAAGAGATAAATCTCTCTATCTCTTCCTCTCCTCTCTTTGGAGAGAGAGGTGGGGGGGGAGCATCTGTCAATCTGGTTGGACAATCTGGCCCAAACCACAACAGATTCTAATATTGCCACCAATTATTTAATTTTGACCCCATATGAAGAATAGGAAGCCGTTTGAATCCACTCCTAGCTTTGGGAGTAAAAGTGATCTCTACTACCGCAGTGACATTCACAACTTTCAAGACGGTGCAGAATTGTTTTGAAATCTTTATATTGAATATGTAAATTGGTGTGCACACTCTTCAGAAAGATGAATTTCACTATGTCATGTTTCTCCATTGCCTTATAATTAATTGTTTCTACGTCAGCAGCACATATAACCTCTAATAGAGATGGTGGCCCCAGGTGAACAAGGCACCTTGCAAATGTCTAATGAGTGACTATCCCACACCTGAACAGTTTATCATCAAAATAGAAAAAAACACCAAGACTTGAGCCATTTTCTGGAGCAGGAAAATAAAGTGATCATTCTGCATAATTTCTGAAGTCCTTGATAAAACATGTAGAGACCTAGATTCATCATTCTCATCTGCTTGCTGATTTTAGCAGGAAACAACTATGGACAGTAAGTGACGAATGCTAAATATTGATATTTTCTTCCTTTGCCACATAAAAGGTTGACTATGACAGACTGCTGCATACTTCTGGTCCCAAATAAGAAAACGTCAGAAAAACAGGAAATACCAGGACACTTTTGAAAATAACCTTCACTTGAAGTCAACTATGCCTGGCATTTAAAAAAATATCCTTTTCCTTCCTTCCTCCCTTCCTTTCTCCCCTCATTAACTCCCATCCAAATGCATACCTCTGCGTCTTCTGCTCTCCTGCAGTGACAGAAAACTGAAGAAAATTGATGCATTAACAGTTCTAATATGACCTTTGAAAAGTGACTTTTTGATTTTCAGTTAACCTTGCACAAAGAGGAAATATTTAAATTCACCCCTTTATTCTTGGCTGTATATGTTAGCCAGGCTAGTGTTGGTAGGAGTGAACAAGAGGGGTTGGGCTGGGGAGGGGGAAATTGGCACCTTGTTCAAGCACTCCACTGCTATTTGCACAAAAGGAGACAAAACTACTCCGCAGTAATTACTCTCCAAAGGGGGAAACAGGTAGGAGAGAGTGTGCTCTTGTCATTTGTTTGACTAAATTGTATGCTTTTATGAGCCGTCTGGCTGGAGGGATTAAAGTTACTTTTAATAACACTTCCTTTCAAAAGAATTTGATTTGAGATTTCCCAGCAGGGCTGCCTACCAAGCAGCAGGACCCTTTCCTTCCTTCCAGCCCCCTGTTCCTTCAGCCTTCCCCTCTCCTCTCCCCTCTCTGTGAACACTGGCATTGTTCTATTTGTCTAAGAGAAGCCAGGCTGGATAATGTAGTAGAAAGTCAATTTTGCATATATGCTTAAATAAATAAATAAGGCTAAGAAAACATACGAATAAGAACAGCCTTTCCTAAGATGCTAGGCATAGGAAAAGTGAGCCGTTGTCATATAGTCTGGTTTTCCTTCAGTTAGTTTAGAGAAAATGGCATTACAAGAGAGAAAAGGTTCATTGGATACCTCCAGAGCAGGCTACAGAATGGGTCAAGAGTATTTGTACAAAGCATTTTTGCTTTTAGAAAATAAAAAAATTTAAAGTTAGTCAAAGCAAAACAAATTTGGGAGAATATATGTAAGAGTCTGGAGAATAATTTCTTGGTGTCATGGGAAACTATTTCTTAGACGTAGGTTTTCAAAGATATTTGGTAGGTCCTCACGTTAATGTACTTTAATTTAGTTTATATCTTATGTCATCCAACAATAAAGAAAAAGAAATATATAAAGAAAAACAGAACAAGAAGCATGGTCACGGATTGGGGAAATTAAATTGTCTCTTTTCCTAGCGTATCATTCAGGATCCTCCATCTGTGGATAATTTGGGTTAATGTGATATTAACAGTTTATATCCAGCTAACTGTGGACTGATAGATGAGGATAAGCCAGTTAAATATCTGTTCCCTCACTGAGCGTGCACTTTTAAATGATTATTTAAGAGTTGTAGGAAATACTATACACTTGAACAGTAAAACCCCAAACCTGTAAGTCTGCGTTTTTCTCTCAGTATTATTTCATTTGCATTTCTAACAAGCACAGCCTAATTTTGTTTGTTTGTTTTCCTTGTGGCTTAGGAGAAACAGGAAAAAATAAAATCAGGAAAATAGTTCCTCTTTTCACTAAAAGAGATCCTTAAACTTGATATTTTTTACAATTTCACTGTCTATTTCCATAGCCATTTACTTTCTATGCATTATGTTAAAATATATGAGCATCCCTTCTATAATACCACCAGAATCAGTCTTGTTTGATTTTTCAACTATCTGGGAAAGAGGCCTGATTTTTGCTAATGTTTTAAGGTACCTGATGTCAAACTCCTAGCTTGCAAACATTTCACACCAGACACATTAGTGCATTGCAGGTCAATTGCTCTTCTGATTCCATTAAAAGGAAAAAGATGCCCTTTCGTACGTGAATGTAAATCATAATACACTTAATTCACTCTCACATCCAAAGTCCAAACCATTTTTATGTCCACAGCAGTAACTAACAAAAAATTTGTCTATCATTCTTGAAGCCCGAGTTGATTTCTAATCATGCATCTCCATGGCCGTTAACAAGAACAGCCTTTGGATATTCAACACATACTTGAATATAATCAACAATATCCAATATGTAAATTATTGTGACACCAACCTCATGTGTCAAAAATGTCTATGCCTCATCATGATCACTGGTTGGAAGTTGTTTCTTCTCCATCTAAAGTGAGCTCTGTTCCTCAGCTGACTGAAGAAACTCCACTTGACAATAGCTTAATTCCCCTTTTTGACCTGCTACGCTATGTATATATTAATTAGTCAAAGAGAGGAAACAGAAATTGAATTTAGGTCATTAATTTCTGAAATAAATGATTTTGGCATTGCTTTATTTTCAATGGGCTTATTTGCTCATCTACTTCATGAAAAACTGAAAAGATTTTAGGGATAGAGAGATGAATATCAGATTATCTGCATAATTTTGTGTTTTTTTCTCTCTTGAAAGTCTTCAAAAGATGGAAAATGTATTTCCTTCATAAGTCTAATCAAATACATATTTTACATAGAAAAAGGTCTTTTTTTTTTTTCTGATGTTCTCACCATTCATTGTATGTGAAAGTTTAAACTGATGTCCTGTATAGAACAAACATAATACTTTCCCATAATTAGTTTTGCATTTTAGCACAGCCTCCCTCTTTGAGTAGTGGAGGATGGTTAGTGTCTCTGAATGCTTCCAGAAATAGTTACTGTCTGCATAACTTCAGACAACTGAGTAGGGCGGACAGAAGCTCCCTTTAAATTGTCTTGGTAGGAAATAGAGTTACTTCATGAGGTCACCTCGTTCAACACCTAAAGTTTTAATCTCAGATAGCAAACTGAACCCTATAACCAGTCTTTTTTCTGCACAGAGGGTGAGATTAGAAATTCAGAAAACCTGCACACCAGTATATTTGTATGCATTTATACATTTTCCATGGAGCCTTTATTAAACAAACACAATTATTTGCACTCTAAGTGCCCTGAATACATTAACTGTATGGTTTGAACCCTGACTGAACAATGCTCTCACAGGAACTACCTCTGTAAGAAATTAATAAATTATAAACAGAGAGATAATCAACAATAGTGGGTAGTTTCTTCCCTTATCTAGGTAATAGCTACTTTTTTTTTTTTTTAACTGAGACAATAGCAGCTAATGTAATATTTGCTTTTGAAATTATCTCCTGGGTTATCTCCCCAATCTTGGCAGTACGTGGAATTTTGAGGAACTACGTAGAAAAGTGAATGGATTTAAACCTATCACATGTAGAAAATATTTCTGTGTTTTCCAAGTGGAAACACCTGAGAAATGACAACTCACTGCAAGCCTCACAGAAAACAGAATATCTTATGTGAGTGACCTTTACGGCTACAAATTCTAAGAAGTTGTAAGATGACTAAAAACTAATTGTTCTATAAAAACAGTAGTCAACAACAAGCTGTAAAATCTGTCTAGCAAAATTTAGAAGTGGAGGAAAAGTGAAATATGATTGGGCCATACACAGGCCTTGACCCTCTAATTCCCAGATTTTGCAGGCACTATTTTCCAAAATCTCTGAAGATCATAGCACGCTCCCCTTCCCCTTTTAGGATGATGTTGTGTGATAACTTTTAACAATACTACCATTTAATTTGTATTTATAATCCCAGTCCAAGAAAGCCCAGCATCATTTGAGTGATGCTTTCACCAAAAAATGAACACTGAACTCCTGTTAGATGCTTTTATTTGTGATCAAGGACTGAACCAGTCTTAATAGACTTTCTTAAGATTTCTACCCTTGGAAAAAAACAACAAAACCCCAACTAAATTACAACCAAAAAACCCCTCAGTATCTTTTGCAGACCTCATTATTTCTTAAGACCAGACAGATGCTGTAAAAAGGCATCAAATACATAAACTGTTTCTTTCTTCTATAAATGCACTTAAATAGGATGAAAGTTCTTTGTCTTGCTCGCTCTCTCTAACCTCATGCTGCAGGTCACTACAGTAATGATCTCTCACAGCTGGTTCCCTCATTAAGCTCCTTAGTGATTATATGTTACTCTTTCTGTTATGTAAAACCCAAAATTTAGACACACATTCAAAAGTTAGATGAAATAACCTCTTGATTCATATTCACATACATGCAGAGTTCAAGTACGACACACGGAACTTTATAGGAGATTTAGAAATAGTATCAGAAATGAATCCTACTGACAATTTCACCAAAGTATACTCTCAAACAAATTTAGGAATAAAGCAGAAATCCACTTTCCCTGTTCACGATGTAATACTGAAGGAGATAATTTGCTGCACTGAAGTTAAGAAATTGAACAGAAGATATTGCTGCTTCTGGTCTCACCCAGAGACAATAGTACCTGCAAATGATTGGACTGCATAGTCCCAAGGATTTCCATGCCGAATCACAGCTCTGTTTAGTGTTAGAAGTGTTTTTCCCTTATTAGTGAATCCATAAAAATATTCTTGATCATTTCCATCTGAAAAAAAAAATCAGTCTCCCTGTTTGTAGTTTGCTATATTAATACTTGAGACTTTATGAGCTCCTGAAGTCTGGTGGTATGTTTATAACACTCCATCAAAAGCAGATGTCCTCAGTTCAAGAACTGATGGAACTGACAAAACATATTTCTTTACTGCTGCCTACTCATTACCAATCCTGAAGCCTGAGTGGTTTTTCAGTATGCTTTCTTCTATTTTTTTTGAATGTCATCTTCTCTTTCTTTTTTTTTCCCCTGTTCTTTTTTTTTAAATTCATTTTTACATCCCTGAATTGTTATGTTCAGGCAGCCCTAGGGAGCGCTGCAATCAGAGCAGGCAAACAAAGCATGGTGCATCAGCCAGAGAGTGGTGCAGCAGTTTGCATGGCAGTTCACGTGGAAGGGCGCTGAAGCTGTATCAGGTAGCCATGGTATACACCCAGCAGAAAGCATTGGCATCCCCAAGCTCTGCACCCATCAGAACTGAGGCAGCTTCCCAGACAGAGCTCTCGTGGGAGCACACTGCCACACAGGTGTCAGGCTACAGGGCTCACCCTACCCTTATGCCAGTAACAGACGGCAGCAGTGAGCATGCCTGTGGGAGTTGTGCCCAGGTAGAGGAACTCCATTGCCTAGTGATGGAGCTCCGGGAGGAGGTAAGAAGACTGAGAACCATCACAGAGTGCAAGAGGGAGACAGACAGCTGGAGTCACAGCCTACCTCCCCTAAACGAGGCCCAACAGGGAGAAAGGCCACATGATACAGAGGATTCCCTGTCCTCTCTCTGCCTGTCTGAACAAAGCAACTTAGAGGATAGGGGGATATGGGAACAACTTCCTGCCCGGCTGTCGTGGTTTGGGCTAGGCTGGCTACTGACAAGACGGCAGATGCTCTCCCCCACCTCTCACTCCGAGGAGAGGAAGAAGAGATAAAGAGATTTGTGAGTTTAGAAAAAACTAAACTACTTCAATGAAATAATAAAATAAGAAAAGAAATAATGAAATAGATACAATACACACAAAATCATATCAAGCTCCCATGGAGATATCACTGGCAGGCACTGGGAAAGTTCCAGACTGGACTCAGTGACAAATGGAAACTGAATTCCAGAGCACAACAATGGGGATCTAAGGTAGACAAACTGACAGAGTCCTCCTCAGGCATGAAAGATTGAAAAAAACAAGCCATTGAAGAAGCCTATCCTTTGATCCCTCAGCTTTTATACTGAGCATAGGCAGATGGGATAGAATACCCTATTGGTCAGTTTGGGTCACCTGACCTGTTCACTCCTCCCCACAGGTGCAACCCCTCCACAGGGTAAACAACCAAGTCAGCTGACCCTGGTTGCCACAGCAACAAGTATAAGCAAGAGCCTCTCTCACTGAACGGAAAGTTGGCTCTGCTACACCACAAAGCAGGACATTCCACCCCTTAATTCCATACCATTTCATAGAATCACAGAATCTTGATCACAGATCAAGTGATCAATGACAGTTACTTGCAGTGGCTGTCCGCCGCTGCTGCGGCCTCACCGACGTAAACCCTCATCAGGTGGTTCTGTGGGTGATGCCCGGGCAAGGCCCACTCGCTGCTTGTTTGCTCAGTGCGAAGCGACCAGGTCACTGTTCTCCCGAAAGGTTTCTTTTTCTTTTATGAGGGGGGGCGTGGTCCCACCCCCTCCTCGTTCACACCTGCCGCCAGGGGTGCTGGCTCGGCCCCACTCCTCCTCAGCTGTTACCACCCCCTGGTTTAGGAATGTATCTGAGAGAAAATGGCCATGTGAGCCAGCCTCCCTACTGTGAGAGATTAGATTAAGGGCAAAACAGGTGGTAGAAGATGGAATTAGTACATGGGAAAAATGGGAACTGAGAAGGTAGAAAACATGTTGTGCTAATGACTAAGCAATTTACTATGTGAATTCTTGTAACCAATCTGATCTGTGAATGAACTGCATGGACAGCGCGTGGACAGTGTAACTAGCTAATCAGAAATAAGCAAGTGGCATGTACAGCTACAACACAGGGTATAAAACGTGATGATCTGTGCTTAATAAACGGCTTCTGTTGAGTCACATTGGACCGTCTGGAGTCCAGTTATTTCTCCTCACCCCGGAAGTGCCGGGTACCGGCCCGGGATGGCTGCTTTTCCTGGCTTTAAAAAGCCTCGAAAACGAGCCCCTTGCCTGCCTTTTTTTGCCCCGATTCCCTTCCCCAGTACAGACTTACCTGCACTGGAGCTGGTCTCCTCGGCGAGTGGAGGAGGATCATTTGCAGGATCATTTGCATCATGCTCAGATCACTAGTACTTCTTATCCATCAAATATATACATATATATACACAGATCAGTCATTTATGATTTATCTTTATACACAAAAGTTCAGTAAGTCCATTTAGTCCATAATTGCAATCTCTCATCTATTATAGCAGACTCAGGATTGAGTATTCTCAGCAAGGGTTAAATTTCCTTGAGGCACACATTGAACTTCTCCATTCTCCAGCATCACCCACCAAGTACATCCAAGTCCTTGAGCAAAAACATTTCCACGAATGGGTTTGCCTTTGCCTGAGGCAGGAAAAACCCAAACAGTTTTCCCCAACATATTCCTTTCATGCACCACAGGGACTTTATCCCCTTCTACTGTATGTAAAGGGTCTGATTGAGCAGGACCAGCTGGATTGATGGATTCCCTGGTGTTAACTAACCAGGTAGCTTGTGCTAAATGCTTGTCCCAATTTTTAAAGGATCCACCACCCATTGCCTTCAGGGTGGTTGTTAACAGTTCATTGTATCGCTCTTGGGGAAGAGTGGCTGGAAAGCTGCCCAGCAGAAAAGGACCTGGGGGTGCTGGTGGACGGCCAGCTTAACATGAGCCAGCAGTGTGCCCAGGTGGCCAAGAAGGCCAACAGCATTCTGGCTTGTATCAGGAATAGTGTGGCCAGCAGGAGCAGGGAAGTGATCGTGCCTCTGTACTCGGCACTGGTGAGGCCTCACCTCGAGTACTGTGTTCAGTTCTGGGCCCCTCTGTACAAGAGGGACATTGAGGTGCTGGAGCGTGTCCAGAGGAGAGGTACCAGGCTGGTGAGGGGTCTGGAGACCAGGTCATATGAGGAGAGGCTGAGGGAGCTGGGCATGTTTAGCTTGGGGAAGAGGAGGCTGAGGGGAGACCTCATTGCCCTCTACAACTACCTGAAAGGAGGTTGTAGAGAGGTGGGTGTTGGCCTCTTCTCCCAGGTGAATAATGACAGGACCAGAGGAAATGGTCTGCAGCTGTGGCAGGGGAGGTTTAGATTAGATATTAGGAAAATTCCTTTACTGAAAGAGTGGTCAGGCACTGGAACAGCCTGCCCAGGGAGGTGGTTGAGTCACCATCCCTAGAGGGATTTAAGAAACATGTAGATTTGGCCCTTCAGGGCATGCTCTAGTGGCAGAGATTGTAGGTTGTTTGTTTGTGGTGGTTTGTGTTTTTGTTTTTGTGTGGGGTTTTTTTTTTGTTTTTTTGGGGGTTTTTTTTTGGTGTGTGTATGGTTGGACTCGATGATCTCAAAGGTCCTTTCCAACCATGAAGATTCTATGATTCTACGATTCAATTTTCCCAAAAGCTGGTGCATGATAGGGGATATTATATACCCACTCAATGCAATGTTCTTTTGCCCAATTACTTATAAGATTGTTCTTTAAATGAGTCCCATTGTCTAACTCAATTCTTTCTGGAGTACCATGTTGCCACAAGACTTGCCTTTCAAGGCCCAGGATGGTGTTCCGGGCAGTGGCATTGGGCACGGCATAGGTTTCCAACCATCCGGTGCTTCCTTCCACCATTGTAAGCATGTAGTGCTTACCCTGGAGGGTTTGAGGGAGTGTGATGTAGTCAATTTGCCAGGCCTCCCCATATTTATATTTTAACCATTGTCCCCTGTACCACAAAGGTTTTAACCTTTTAGCTTGCTTGATTTTGGCGCGTGTTCCACAATCGTGGATAACCTGGGCAATAGCGTCCATGGTTAAATCCACCCCTCAGTCACAAGCCCATTTATATGTTGCATCCCTTCCTTGGTGACCTGAAGGGTCATGGGCCCACCGAGCTAAGAATAGTTCACCTTTATGTTCCCAGTCCAAATCCGTCTGGAAAATCTTAGCAGCCTGGTCCACTTGCTGCTTGTTTTGATGTTCCTCAGTGGCTCGACTCACGGGTACATGGGTATCTACATGACGTACCTTCACATCTAGTTCCCCTAGATGGTCAGCAATGTCTTGCCATAATTCATCAGCCCAGATGGGTTTACCTCTGCGCTGCCAGTTGCTCTGCTTCCACTGCTTTAACCACCCCCACAGAGCATTTGCCACCATCCATGAGTCAGTATAGAGATAGGGTATTGGACACTTTTCTCCTTCAGCAATGCCTAAGGACAGATGGATGGCTTTTACCTCTGCAAATTGACTCGATTCACCTTCTCCTTCAGTTGCTTCTGCAACTCATTGTGTAGGACTCCATGCAGCAGCTTTCCACCTTCGATGCTTTCCTACAATATGACAAGACCCATCAGTGAACGGAGCATACTGTTTCTCATTATCTGAGATTTCATTATACGGTGGGGCCTCCTCAGCACGTGTCAGCACCTTGTCTAGTGGACTTCCAAAGTCTTTGCCTTTGGACCAGTTTGTGATCACTTCTACGATTCCTGGATGATTTGGGTTTCCTATTCGAGCTCGCTGAGTAAGTAGCGCTACCCACTTGCTCCAGGTAGCATCGGTGGCATGATGACTAGAAGGAACTTTACCCTTGAACATCCAGCCCAGCACTGGTAATTGGGGCACCAGGAGGAGCTGGGCTTCAGTACCAAGTACTTCTGAAGCAGCTCTGACTCCTTCATAGGCTGCCAAGATTTCTTTCTCAGTTGGGGTAGAGTTGGCCTCGGAGCCTTTGTATCCTCAACTCCAGAATCCTAGGGGTCGACCTCAAGTCTCCCCTGGTGCTTTCTGCCAGAGGCTCCAGGTAGGGCCATTGTCCCCAGCTGCAGTGTAGAGCACATTTTTAATGTCCTGTCCTGATCGGACTGGTCCAAGGGCTACTGCACGCACAATCTCTTGTTTCATTTGCTCAAAGGCCTGTCGTAGCTCAGGATCCCATGTAAACTCATTTTTCTTTCGAGTCACTTCATAGAGAGGTTTCACAATCTGACTATAACCTGGAATATGCATTCTCCAGAAACCCACAATGCCTAAGAAGGCTTGTGTTTCCTTTTTGTTAGTAGGTGGGGACATAGATGTTATTTTGTTAATCACATCCATTGGGATCTGGCGACACCCATCTTGCCACTTAATTCCCAAGAACTGGATGTCTCATGCAGGTCCCTTGACCTTACCTCTTTTTACAGCAAAACCTGCTTTCAAAAGAATCTTGATTAGTTCCTTACCTTTCTTGAAAACTTCTTCTGCTGTGTTTCCCCACACAATGATGTCATCAATGTACTGCAGGTGTTCTGGAGCTCCACCCTTCTCCAGTGCAGTCTGGATCAGCCCATGGCAAATAGTAGGGCTGTGTTTCCACCCCTGGGGCAGTCAGTTCCAGGTGTACTGGATGCCTCTCCAGGTGAAAGCAAACTGTGTCCTGCACTCTGCTGCTAAAGGAATAGAGAAGAATGCATTAGCAATGTCAATTGTAGCATACCACTGGGCTGCCTTTGACTCCAGTTCATACTGCAGTTCTAGCATGTCTGGCACAGCAGCACTCAGTGGTGGTGTGACCTCATTCAGGCCACGATAGTCTACTGTTAGTCTCCAGTCTCCATCAGACTTTCACTCTGGCCATATAGGGCTGTTAAAGGGTGAGTGAGTCTTGCTGATCACTCCTTGGGTCTCCAGCCAACGAACCAGGTTCTGGATGGGAATCAGGGAGTCTTGGTTAGTGTGATGCTGTCATTGTTGCGCCATGGCAGTAGCAATTGGCACCTGCTATTCTTTAACCTTCAGCAGTCCCACCACAGAAGGGTCATCTGAAAGGCCAGGTGACGTAGACAGCTGTGTAATGTCCTCAGTCTCTACAGCTGCTATGCCAAAAGCCCACCAATACCCTTTTGGGTCTTTGAAATACCCTCTCGGGTCTTTGAAATACCCTTTCTTGAGGTAGTCTATGCCAAGGATGCACGGAGCATCTGGGCCAGTCACAATGGGGTGCTTCTCCCATTTCTTCCCATTCAGGCTCACTTCGGCCTCTAATACAGTCAGTTCTTGAGACCCACCTGTCACTCCAGAAATAGCGACAGATTCTGCCCCTTTATGATTCCATGGCAATAGGGTACACTGTGCATCTGTGTCCACTAGGGCTTCATACTTCTGTGGCTCTGATGTGCCAGGCCATCGAATCCACACAGTCCAATAAACTCGTTTGTCCCTCTCCTCCTCCTGGTTGGAGGCAGAGCACCTCTGAAGTTGAGAACAACATCTACAATTAGCAGATGAGTTCCTACGAGGACCCGAGAACTGCTTACCGTGAACTGGAGCAGCCACCCTCCTGCAAGAATTCTTTCTTCTATCTGCTTTACTTTGCAACTCAAGCACTCGTGCTTGTAGGGCCGGAATAGGTTTTTTATCCCACTTACTCATGTCCTCTCCGTAGTTGCAGAGGCAAAGCCACAGGAAATCTTGGAGTGGATCCTGTTTCCCTTGAGTTGGTCTCGTAAGAGGGGGTTTTTCTTAATGACTGCGACGCGGGTCCGTTCAGGGGAAGAGCGGGATTCTTTCCCCATCCCAGACAGTTTTTCAGGAAGTTTATGAAAAAATGTATCATTTTTCTTAGCCATTTCCTCATTTTGCTTGGCTATTTTCTTAGTCATTTTCTCTATTGTCTTAGTAATTTTTTCAGTTTTCTCCGTCATTTTTTCTACAGCTGCCACAGTGAGGGGACGAGAGAGACTGTCTTCATACTCTTGTACCTTGTTAGCCACTTCATTTACAGTTGGTGCATCGGCATCGGTTCCTCCCCAGACCATTGTTGACAAAGTGTGGGAGTACATTGATGGTTCACTCTGCACAAACTTTCTCAACAGAAATCGTTTGCATGGCATTTCATCAGGGTCTACATTTACTCGCCAGTCATGATAAATCACCTCTACCACAGCCAGTTCCCTCAGGTACTTAATACCTTTTTCCATGCTACACCGTTTGCTTGGACGGCATTCGATATCATCCTTAAAGGGATACCTGCCCTTTACGGCTGATAGCAGTCACCTCCAGAGACTGAGGGTGTTTGTCTTTCTCCCACTTGCTTTATCAATCCCTCCATCTCTGGCCAGGTTTCCCAACTGCTTAGCTTCTCTACCTTCCAAGTCTATGGTATCAGCCCCATTGTCCCAGCATCCGAGCAACCAGGAAATAAGTGTCTCCCCTTCATGATGACTAAAGTCCTTCCTCATATTTCGCAAATCCTTCATAGAAAAGGTTTTAACGATTATCTCTGCATCTGAGTCCTCCTCCTGTGTTAACGCTGCCCGAGAAGGACCGTCTCCTGGATCTGCTTTAAAGGGACCCTTTCCTTTATCTGCTTTAGAAGGACCCTGTCCTGGATCTTCCTCAGAGGAACCCTCTCCTGTGCTGTCTGGCTTGGGCTGGTCTCTGTCATAAGAGGCAAGGGAATGAGCTGACTTTCTGTTCTTCTTCCTGGTCACCGGGGCAATTTGTGCCGGTTCTGTTGGAGTTTTAGTAGCAGCAGTACTTGTTGTCAGAGCTGCCGGAGTAGTGACAATGCTTATTGTCGAGGCTGGAGCATCTGGTGCCGATACAGGCGGGGGAGGGTCTTGCGATACAGGTGCCGGGGGTGGGGGGGGTGGGGTGTGACTGATGCAGGTGGCAGAGTTACTTTTATCGCAGGCTGCTGAGTGACTGGTGCCGGGATGGGTCGGGGCATGGTGCCGGGATGGGTCGGGGCATGGCGCCGGTGCCGTTGCTGGTGCCGTGACTTTTGCTGATACGGGCAGGGGTGCCGGTGCTGGTGGGGGGCAGCCGATGCCAATGGGGCCAGTGTCAGTATTGCTGGTGGCGTGGCTTTTGCCGGTACGGGCGGAGGTGTAGGTCTGGCTGGTGCCGGTGAGGCCGGTGTGGCTTGGGCAGTGATTTGCATCTGTGCTATCTGTGATTTTGCCCATGGGTTTTGAGTAACAGCATCACATGCCACATAATACTCACTTCTGCACTGATATTTAACAAAAAATCACCCCTGCAACACATTCAGGAAAACCGACAACAAAATCACGACCGTATGAAAGTAACATTCATTCTCTAAACCGCCCAAAGGTTTTCCATCCCCTAGTTCTGATGGTGTCACTTTGTCATAATCATTAAAGGGCAAAGTAAACTTTCCCCAGGTAAAACCAAAAGTGTAATTAGTAAAAGAATCTGTCACATGAAGCTCGAGATATGCAGGTAGAACTGTTATCAAAGCAATCATTTTATACATATGAAAGCCAATTCAATCCAATCAATGCTGGACCTTGTCCTTACCAACAAGGAGGGGCTGGTGGGGAATGTCAATGTCAAGGGTAGCCTTGGCTGCAGTGATCATGAAATGGTAGAATTCAAGATCCTTAGGGCAGTGAGGAGGACACACAGCAAGCTCACTACCCTGGACTTCAGGAGAGCAGACTTTGGCCTCTTGAGGGACCTGCTTGGCCAGGGTTCCATGGGAAAAAGCACTGGAGGGGAGAGGGGCCCAAGGAAGCTGGTTAGTATTCAAGGATCACCTCCTCCAAGCTCAGGAGCAGTGCATCCCAAGAAAGAAGAAGTCAGGGAAAAAAGCCAGGAGGCCTGCATGGATGAACAAGGAGCTCCTGGACAAGCTCAAAAGCAAAAAGGAGGCCTACAGAGGGTGGAAGCAAGGATGGGTAGCCTGGGAGGACTACAGAGAAACGGTCTGAGTGGCCAGGAACCAGATTAGGCAAGCTAAAGCCCAGATAGAATTAAGTCTGGCTAGGGGCATCAAGGATAACAAGAAAAACTTCTATAAGTACGTCAGGGGTAAAGGCAAGACTAGGGAAGATGTGGGCCCTCTCAGGAAGGAGACAGGAGACCTGGTCACCCAGGATATGAAGAAGGCTGAGGTGCTGAATGACTTTTTCACCTGGGTCTTCACCAGCAAGGGCTCTGACCACACCACCCAAGTTGCAGGATGCAAAGGCAGGGTCTATGAGAATGAAGAACCGCCCACTGGAGGAGAAGATCAGGTTCAAGACCATCTGAGGATCCTGAAGGTACATAAGTCCATGGGACCGGATGAAATCCATCCACAGGTCCTGAGGGAGCTGGCAGATGAAGTCGCCAAGCCACTTTCCGTTATATTTGAAAAGTTATGGCAGTCTGATGAAGGTCCCACTGACTGGAAAAGGGGAAACATAACCCCCATTTTCAAAAAGGGAAAAAAGGAAGACCCAGGGAACTACAGGCCGGTCAGTCTCACCTCTGTGCCTGCCAAGATCATGGAGCAGATCCTCCTGGAATCTCTGCTAAGGCACATGGAAAATAAGGAGGTGATTGGTGACAGCCAACATGGCTTCACCAAAGGCAAATCGTGCCTGATAAATTTGGTGGCCTTCTATGTTGTTGCCACAGCATTGGTAGATAAGTGGAGAGCAACCTGGACTTATGCAAAGTGTTTGACACTGTCCCATATGACATCCTGGTCTCTAAATTGGGAAGACATGAATTTGATGGATGGGCCTTATCAGTGAATAAGGAACTGGCTGGATGGCTGCACTCAAAGGGTTGCAGTCAATGGCTCAATATCCAGGTGGAAACCAGTGGCAAGTGGCATTCCTCGGGGGTCAGTACTGGGACCAGTGCTGTTTAACATCTTTGTTGGTGACATGGACACGGGGATTGAGTGCACCCTCAGCAAGTTTGCCAATGACACCAAGCTGTGTGGTGCGGTCGCCACGCTGGAGGGAAGGGATGCCATCCAGAGGGCCCTTGAAAGGCTTGAGACATGGGCCCATGCAAACCTCATGAAGTTCAACCAGGCCAAGTGCAAGGTCCTGCACCTGGGTCAGGGCAATCCCAGACACAAATACAGTTTGGGCGGAGAATGGCTTGAGAACATCCCTGAGGAGAAGGACTTGGGGGTGTTGGTGGATGAGAAGCTCTACATGAGGTGACAATGTGCGCTTGCAGCCCAGAAAGCCAACTGCATTCTGGGCTGCATCAAAAGAAGCACGGCCAGCAGGTTGAAGGAGGTGATTCTGCCCCTCTAGTCTGCTCTGGTGAGACCCCACCTGGAGTACTGCATCCAGCTCTGGAGTCCTCAGCACAGGAAGGACATGGACCTGTTGGAACGTGTCCAAAGGAGGGCCACAAAGATGATCAGAGGGCTGGAGCACCTCTCCTATGAAGACAGGCTGAGAGAGTTGGGGCTGTTCAGCCTGGAGAAGAGAAGGCTCCGAGGAGACCTTATAGCAGCCTTCCAGTACCTAAAGGGGGCCTACAGGAAGGATGGGGAGGGACTCTTTATGAGGGAGTGTAGCGATAGGATGAGGGGTTTTAAACTGAGAGAGGGTAGATTTAGATTAGATATCAGGAAAAAATTCTTTACTGTGAGGGTGGTGAGGCACTGGAACAGGTTGCCCAGGGAAGTTGTGGATGCCCCATCCCTGGAGGTGTTCAAGGCCAGGCTGGATGGGGCTTTGAGCAGCCTGGTCTAGTGGGAGGTGTCTCTGCCCATGGCAGGGGGTTGGGAACAAGATGATCTTTAAGGTCCCTTCCAACCCAAAGCATGCTATGATTCCATATATTACGTAATCATTCATATTCTTCCACATGCATCTGAAAATATGAAAAGGGTTTTTAAAGACAATAGATCAAAAATGAATAAAATGCTACTTGAAATTAAACTTATTAACAGGCTTGAAGTAGGGTTTGATATATTAAAGCTGTAAACTGATTGAAGTAGGGACTTAATGTATTAGAACTGTAAATTAGAGTAGGAACTTAATTTAGGAGACTAGGCGCCTTAAGGCTGTAGAAAGAGCAGATGCAACAGTTGTACATTCAGTATATTTAGTACTAAATGTCAGAACTTATCTCCTATTTTTAAAGAAAGAATGCTTTAGGACAATATAACCTTGTGGTAGAAGCTTATCTCTCAAAACAAGGGGCCCAGGGTTACTGAGGAATGCAGAGACTAGTCAAAGCTAACACTTTTGATGCGCCAGCAAGAATAAAGAAGTAGAGTAGAGGCCTGCAGTTCACCGAGAAGGTCAAAACGATGAAGAGGAGTGGAGGAAGTAAACGACCACCAGATGTCTCTGAAGACCACCGAGAGACTCCAGTGCGCATGCGGGAGTGGGCAGTAACCTGTAATAATGAGTTAATGAATAGGTAATCATTTCTTGGAAAACTAGTGAATATGCATACATAGTATGCATTTAAACTGTACATCTAAATCAGTCAGCGCGCACATTAGGTGGACCGATCCCCTGTGTGCCCGGTGCTGCAATAAAGAATACCTGCTTAGTAGTCACCAAGGCTATTGAGTCTTAATTTCGACATTTCACAGCATCAGTTCTGGCGACCCAGATGGGACCCGCTCTGCTCAGCTGCAGGACCCACTGGGACTCCCTAGGGCACCCCCGGGAATTTCCCGGAGGGACTCCTCGCCTCAGTCAGATCGCTGCAGGAGCAAACAAGGACCATCTAATAAGGTATTCTTTAAATATTCTTTAAATTTTTGGTATATAGGTAAAACGTGTTCTGGGTTAAGGGACTGGTCAATAGGGGGTTCCCATAAGTCATAAGAGAGGTTTTACGCAGGGCGCCATATACCAGGCTACTAGTGCCTGAGAGTATGCATTTGGTGTTAGTACAGAACTTAAATAAGTGTTTGTTTGTACTTTTGGTTTTGTGCACGCTCCCTGTGAGTAGTGTACTCTGGTATTTAGTATGTTGGTACGGGTACGGGGGTAAGCTACGTACTTCTGTAATAACGTACTTTGTGGCGGTACTGATTTATTGGTATTGAACTCGGATATACTCATAAGGAATTCTTTGAACCCTCAGCTTTTATACTGAGCATGGGGCAGATGGGATGGATGACCCTGTTGATCAGTTTTGGGTCACCTGTCCCGTCCGCTTCTCCCTGCAGGTGGGACCCTTCTATGCTTTTCCATTTCTGACCCTTCAGCGGGGCAAATAAATAAGTTAGCTGACCTTGGCTGTTATAGCGATAAGTATAAGCAAGAGCCTCTCTGCGTACCATTCCTTGGCATTAACTATAAACATTGGTCTTATCACTCTGAGAACGAACAGTTTTCTGCACAATATGCTGTTAATTTCAGAGAGTTAGAAGAGGCTTAGCTAAGAAGTAAAATTACTGAACAGAAAGTTGGTTCTGTTTTACCTCAAACCAGGACAGCATCCTATTTAGTACAATTCAGATTGAATTTACCTCTTCATCAATTTAATTTTAATCTCCAGATTTTATTTCCTCCACTCACATTTTAAATAGAGTTTTTATTTTATAATACTATAAAGTCTCATAATTTTGTTTCAGTACACATTACGCAATGTATTATGTGAAACACAGCACTTTGCATAAATGGGCCATCATTATTAGACTACATATTTAAAAAAGATATTTAAATCAACACATTTTTAATTACTTTTTAAAAGTAGTGTAAACAACAGTAAACAAGAAATTGAAATATTCAAAACAACTTTGGTTCAACAAATATCCCTTTCTACACAGCCATTCTTTTTCCAGTTCTTCCTCATAGGCATGAGTAAGAAAACAAAATGTCTTCAATTAATTAATTCATCAATCTTAAAGGGAGAAAGAATCATCTTTTCTAATACAGACCAAGGAATTCACCCATCAATTGCTGCAAGACTTATAATTTTTCAGTGG
This sequence comes from Rissa tridactyla, assembly GCF_028500815.1. NCBI lineage: Eukaryota > Metazoa > Chordata > Aves > Charadriiformes > Laridae > Rissa > Rissa tridactyla. Next base: position 13,191,641 of record NC_071496.1, read on the forward strand.
CCTTGAATATTCTCATGGAACTACAACCCCAAGCAGAGATATTATGCATAACTTCTAATGTTTTGCTTTACCTTTTGCATCCCTTTGTCGAGAAATCTCTCAGCTTTGTAGGAGCCGGTAAGTTATTCATGTTTAGGAGCATAGCAAATATTCTTTCTCAGTTTTATGCATCTTGCATATTACCAGGTGTTTCACAGCTATCTCAAGCGCATAGCTTTTTTTTCTATCATATCTTTATTTTATCTTCACAGCATTAGAGCATTCAAGTCAGAACCAATAAAAATACAGGGTTAAACAAAGCTGTGTGACCTGTGTTAGCTGGCTGAAAAGATTCTGTAATGTCTGTGGAATAATTACTAAATTGGCTAAAAATACAAAAGTACAGCATTGTTCACAATGCTACCAGGGACAACACAGTGAAAGGCCTAAAAGGGTGGTTCAGCACACTTCCCCTTCCCGAGGAAATCCAAAGTGATAACGGTTCACACTTTACCGCTTCGGTGGTACAAGATTGGGCCAAAGAAGAAGGGATTCGGTGGGTATTTCACACTCCCTACTATCCCCAGGCTAATGGCATTGTTGAACGCACCAATGGATTGGTTAAGCGTTTTGCAAAAACTCATGAACCTGGTTGGCATTTGCGATTGGACAATGCCATCTATCAATTAAATAACAGATGGAGTGGAGACGGCTGTCCTAAAATGAAAGCTTTCTGTGTATCTGCCAATATCATCACTCCAGAAGCTCCCAATGAACTGGGAAGATACCCAGGAAGATTTCACCCTGGGCAACCTGTGCTAGTGAAAATGCCTCAAATTGGGATGGTACCAATGGTGCTAGCTTCTCCCAAAAAACCCCATGCATGGGAAGCCAAGGACTGTTCGGGGAAGATACACCGGATCAGCACCCAGTGGATCTCGCCTTCTTTTTAACCCCGTCGGTCGAATAAGACCGAGCAGATTTTCTTTTCCTTTGTGTCTTACAGGAACCTTGGATGAGCTGTACAGACGGATTGGCCTACGCTAACCTTGAGTGTCTCCAGGGAATCCTGGCGTTGATCCTGGCAATAATATCATTTTTATTATGTATGGCTACCTGGAGGCCCAAATTCTAAAATGACGAATTGGCAGATGGAATTGATGCAATTCAGTTTTACCTTTTTGTTCCCTGTTGTTTGCAGTCAGAGAGATCCAGTGTGGCCGTGGCCTCAAGCCTTTGTTAAACACAATGCGATGGCAGGTACAAGAAAAGGGAGAATTGAGTTTGGCCACTGTAGTTCTACAGGAAAATGAGGTGTTACATGAGTGGACCTGGAATAGTTGGTACCCAGTCCTGAAAGGTAAGGCAGGGGTGGAAACCCGAGTAGGGTGTGGAATGATCAACGGCTCAAACCATGAGAAGGCCATGAGAATAGAGATATTTCGCCCTCAGAACCCACACTCAATGACAACAAAGCACTGTGTCACCGACGAGTGGGATTGCTGGTATAATTTTACTCTTGTGGAACCCACTCTTGTAACTCGTCGTTGGCAACAGGATGAAATAGCACTGCTATTTGAATTCAAGATGGACGTAGCACCTGAGCTTTGGGATAATGCATTGTCACGGTACACTGCAAGCACTGGAACACCAGAAAAGAAAAGGAGTTTAAATCTCTCCACTCTGGTTATACAAGGAAGTGAAGTATATTCCAGAGATAAATGGAGATGGAATGAATCACTTCAAATGGCTAAAATCGAGGCCACCCTTGGAAAGAGAATACACGTTGGTTGCCGATTTATCAATGGGTCTACTCACCACAGGCCTACTGTAATTAAAACCATCTATGTAGACTCTACCAAACCGGACAAATACAACACTGACTGTTACAAAATTATGGAGCCAAATTCAGATTGCTGGCACAATTTCACTTTCATCAAACCTACAGTAGTGTATTGTATTTGAGGCTACAAGGGCACAGAATTGTTATTTGAATTTATGATTGACTCAGATACACCTGACCTTGCTGAAATGAATCCAGAACCTACACCCCCACAAACTCTCAAAGGCGTACCTTCTAAGCCCTCCATTAGTCTAACTCCTTACACTTTCAACATTGGCCCTTATGTTGTTAAACACACAGGTCAACAACAGATACTGTTTAATCCCACATATTCCCTCAAACGAGTAGAATTGTCAATGCAGATTAAAATCTCTGCGATCAAACCCACCTGTTTACCATTCCTGAGTACATCTTATGCAGGATGGTCAGCATGGTTACGCAGACGAACTCTTGCCACTTCGCAACGACTGAAGAGGGATGTGACTGGTATCTTAGGAACGGGACTGGGAGTCTTAAATAGCATAGATGCTGAGATACTTGCCAACAAACTAGTCACAACCACTACTGATCTGGACAAATTAAGACATCCCCTACAGTCCTCTCTATCAGCATTGGGAAACCACCAATGGCTTTTATCGAATATATTGCCTCAGTGGGAAGAAACGGGTGAAAAAGACCATAAGCTGATCACAGATGCACTTGGTACAACCCAAAACAATGTTTCCTTGGCTCTTAGTTGTATCCAAGCCCAATTGTGGATGCAATCTATGACAGCCGCAATCATAAGGGAAGGTGAGGAAGGCACCTTGCCCACCGAAATTCGAAAAGTAATATGGGATAACGCAATTGAATTTGAGAAAAAATTTCAGTCCTGGTGGTATCTGGTTAATTTCACCTATGATCCCATTGAGAGCAAGGCCACAGCTTTTGTCTTAACAATACGCAATGCTTCGGTATACACCATATACCCAATCATCGCGCTGGGGTTGAATCACCAAGGAGCTATACTCTATCCAATAGAGCACAGAGTGTGGGCGCAACAAAATGAGAATAAATGGCAAACTGTTGATGTTGACGCATGCGTTTCACGAGACCAACAAGGATTCATTTGTGAGAGTAATACCCTCAAAGCACAAGACATTTGTCTTGACACCAACCAGAATGTTTGTCACTTTGAGATACATCCCGATGAAACCCCAGGGACTGTGCTTGTATATATTGGGAAAGGGTGCGTTTGCATGAGGTCTCCCTGTAGTCTTGTATTCATAGATGACATAGGAGTTGATATAAGTAATCACTCAAATCTTTGTGTTTGTAACTTTACTATCATTATCGGATGTGACTTCAATTATTCAGCTCCTGTTACGTCTTTTCAATTGCTACAATCTAATTATACATTGATTTGAGATTTGTTGCCTACCCCTATCGGAATGAATCTCTCACTGGTGAAGAAGTTGCTACAACACGATGAATTGAAGCGACTGTTGAAAGAGGCCCAAGAAAATGGACAGAGAACTTTGATTACCGTCCATCATGATGTTGAAGAAATACACCAAGTGCTGGAAAGAGTCAAGAGAGACGGAGGACATGGATGGGGAGATACTCTCTTCGGATGGTCGCCGACAGCTACAGGACTTTTTAACAAGATGCTCCATCCTGTTGTTGCTTTACTAATACTCATTGTATTGTGCTTCGCTTTGACAATTGTTTTGTATGTTAGACTTTGGATTATGATGAAAAGTTTAACTCGTTTGATCACTCCACGAGATGTATTTGCACTTGATATCCCTCACCACAAGAACACATGTGATCTTTCCTATCAGTATTGAGTATTGTGGAGCTTGAGTGACTGTAGTCACGGGGTGGATTATGTGGAATAATTACTAAATTGGCTAAAAATACAAAAGTACATAATCGGTCACGCATTAAGGAAAAGTATAAAATCAAGAGGCTTCTGAGGTAGAAAATAGCCGCAGCTGGCATGAAGAATACAACATCCGTGTTTCCCTGATAAGGATACTTGTGAAGCTACATGAGGTACAGGGCAGGATGTCTCCAGAAGGAAAAAGAGACAGGTTGTAGTTGTAGGTGACTCCCTTCTGAGGGGGACAGAGGGTTCAATATGCTGGGCAGACCCTCTTCTTAGGGAAGTCTTCTGCCTCCCTGGGGCCCGGGTCAGGGAAATCACTAGGAAACTTCCTAGCCTGGTTCGGCCCTCAGACTATTACGCATTGTTGGTCTTCCATGTGGGTGATGGTGAGGTGGCAACATGTAGCCCAAGGGTAATCAAAAGAGACTTCAGGGCCTTGGGAAGGTCAATAAGGGAATCTGGTGTGCAGATTATCTTTTCTTCTGTTCTCCCAGTTGTAGGCAGTGACTCTGAAAGAAGCAGACATGCTCAGTCTGTCAATAGAGGGCTCCGTGGCCGGTGTCACCGCCATAATTTTGGATGTTTTGACAATGTGATGGCCTACACGGCACCAGGCTTGCTGGCATTGGATGGGGTGCATCTTTCTGCAAGGGGGAAGAGGGTCTTCGCTCATGAGCTAGCAGGGCTCATTGACCGAGTGTGGAATAATTATGAAATTGGCTAAAAATACAGAAGTACAGCATTGTTCTTCACATATTAAGGAAAAGTATAAAATCAAGAGGCTTCTGAGGTAGAAAATAGCCGCAGCTGGCATGAAGGACACAACATCTGTGGTTCCCTGCTACATGAGGTATGGGGCAGGATGCAATTATTCCGCGGCTTTACCTTATGATGTAGAGCAGATACGGGAATGGGATGATACCATGAAACAGATAAGCTGCCAATTAGATGCCTGCTCGATACCCTGAGCAAACATTTTGTCAAATTTTGATGAAATGCTGTCCTTTGTGCGAACTTTGCTCATTACAATGTCATTATAATACCAAAACACACCTCCATCCCGAAGGCTACCCGCCTCCAAGGTGCGACCACTCCTTCTTGAGTCTGCGCCCTGAATTTCTCGTCAACTATACCTTTAATTGTGAAGCGAGAGAATTTTACACCAATCATGATAAAAGTATGTATGACTAAAGTCACTCAAACTCCACCTTGAAGATAACAAATAGCATAAAAATAGGCCGAGAGAGGGGGGATACCCAGGGAAGACACCATCGCAAAGAATTCCATCACTGACTTCCGGGACCAGTCGAGGGGCTGAGCCTCTCTTCCCCCCTCATAGGGATGCCTTTGGGTAAGACTTCGATTATACTGAGTGCTTCCTCGGGAAACTTAGAAATTTCTCTAGAGACTCTTTTTTCTACATTTAGAGCCAGGCTGTATCGTTTATAACTTTGTCGCGCGTTTTGTATATGTAACAATACTTTCATTTGCACGTGCTTTGCAGACAGTGTATTTATCACCGGCAATCCTAAGAACCTCTATATCTGTTGTTTAAATAAACTGCACTGTTTAAGTAGCTAGTCGTTTTGGTTTCTCACTGAACGTGACCAAAGATTCGAAGGTGGCCGTGCTAGTTCATGAGCACGACTAGGCTGAAGGTGCTGTCCACTATTAGTGTATCCAAATCGTAATAGTTTAATACATATTAAACGCGATTGGACTGATAGTGCTGAATTGGGCATCCATCACTCAGAATTTAAACCTAGCCGCACCTAGCCTCCCACCTCGGTGAGGAGTGTTAGAACGCAAGGGGGTTTGTTTTCTGCCAAAACCGCTTTGCCCCTTTCATGCAACACTGGGGCATTGCTAACACAAAACATGATGATTTGTAATGTTGTTTCAGACTACATTTCATCATCTTCCAAGAGATTCAGATTACAACTTCATCACATTCAGTGTCTGTACTAGAGTCTCGTGGAAGATACTTTACAGGACGAATCTGGAAATGATACACCATAGCCACACAGAATTATTTTGTATTGCATGGACCTGCTGAACTCTAGCTGAAAATGGTAAACCCAGGACTTTTGTGAAGTATCCCTGGGTTTCAAAAATTGTTCAGTCATTTTGTTGGATGTGGAGGAGTAAAAGATTACCTCTGCTCAGATTCTGAAATGTCATCTTTAAACAGAAGTTACTGGTTTTACAGAGGTATCACTGAGAAGTAAATGCTTCTGTGTGGGAAAAAAGAGAGTTTAAAAATTACATTTCTTCTTTGGGATGTACTGGGCATCTTGGGTGCTATGAATACCAGTTTAGTTGTAGGAAAGTTTTCAGTTCCCTCTCAAAATCAGCAAAATTGAGCACTATAAATGACATACTTGGTGCTGGACAAACTTAGTCATTGCCATACTGACCATTACCAAGTCTTTTTGCAGGATGTGCCCTTACTCTTTCTAAGCCTCTTTGGTTTTTTTCAGATGTGAAATAGAAATAATCAAATTTAGCTACCTCATGCCATGATGTTAGGTGCTGAGATAAATAGATATTTCACCCTCTCACAATTCTAAAAATAAATTATTTTAATTTCTTTATTTTACATATAGATTTCCCTCTTATTTGGCTCTTGATCTGTTGAGGGTGTGGCATTTAACTTTGTATCCCAGAGAAATAAGGGAGAGAAGGATTAAAAACTCTTAGCCCCCAAATCTCATGCCTTCCCTGTTAGTGCCCCATGTCCAAACAATATTTGATATGTTCTTCCATCCCAGCCAAGTGGATTTTGCCAGGACCTCAAGGGCAGGAAATTCCAGATATTATTTACTGTGAAGAATATGTGTAAGAGGGGAGGGATGGTGAGGGATAGAGTATATTTATTTAAGCTCTAGCCTATTTTTATTTCCAGGATTTTGTCTGCATGCCTTACTGAGCCTTTGCTCAGAAATTAGACTGGTGTCTTTAAATCTTATGCCCTGCTTTGGCTTTGAAGCTGTTTTAAAAGCTGGCAACTTGGATGTGGCACAGCCATGCGGGCATATTTTAAAGTTTCAGATCTAATACTAAGCTTTTCAGTGTTGGAAAAGAAATGTAATCTGCTTTGAGGGCCAGACTTATTATTGAGAAACATTTTTCTAATTCAAATTTTTCATTAAATCTTGCTCCCTCTTTCCTTCTATTGCTCCTTCTCTTTCCCTCTGTCACACACATGAACTTGTATACACTTATATTCACAGGCACACTCATACCTCATTCTTTTTCTCTCCCAATCCCTCTTATACCAGAAAAAGAATTTATCCTTGCAATTTCAGAGCGAAGTAGCAGCTTGATTTAAATACATCATTAAAAAGGAGGAGATAGCAATTCTGAAATATTCTAGATATTATTTCATTATTTGCTAGCTTTCCAATATAAAACGGACAATTTTACTGCTTAGGCATAAACCAGGTTGTGTTAAAATCCTGATCTGACAATCCAAATTAATGAAACATTGCACAAAACAAAATATTGATTATGTATACTGTTCCACACCCTTATGCTGTCAGAAAATGAGATGAAATATCATTAGTTTACGATGCTCATTGAAGATGAAAGATGAGAGAGGGAGAAAAAGACAAAGGAAAATTTCCTTGTAGTCAAAATAATCTATTTTTCAGAACTCTGGTTCTGTGATTTGTCCTTTCACTTCAGCATTTTAGGACCCTTAGCAGAAAGGATAGAGTTAAAAGACACTTGTCAAATTTCCACCACTAGCATTACAGAATGCACAGCTTAACATTTCCCCAAAGTAGTTACTCCAGCTACTGGCATGACTTTCATTCAGTTCTGTCTTGTAATCATGTACTGTGTCAATATTAAAGCAATAAGATCTTTAACACATCTGTCTGCTTATCTCCAGGACCTCGTATTGGGGACCCTCCAATGTAATGCTATTGATGAACAGCTGGTGGCAGAAGGATCATGCTTTTCAAATGAGTCTATAATGCATTATATCTGCATTTCAGATGAGTTTGGGTGTCATGTCAACAGCTGTAGAGTGGACCATACCAACCAGACAGAAATCACTAACCACATAGTTCCTTGTTCAAATGTGTGATATAGGAATATATATACGTATATACACATATATATGTATTTATCCATTATTGCTTTGTCTGCTAATACCAAGCTAACACATTCCTTTTTAGTATGTCGTTTGGCACAAAGCTGGCACCTTTGCTGTCCTGGTTCCAGCGGGGATAGGGTTAATTTTCCCAAGGAGCTGTCAGGGGACACAGGTGTTCCATTACCTTGTGACGCCATGCCAAGTCTATAGCCGGGAGGTGGCTGGGGGAGGGGGCAGGAAGTCTCTGCTTGGGAGTCGGCTTGGGTGTCCCAGGTCGGTTGGTGAGCGGTGGTACAGTAATCATGTCTACATTCCTCTATCAGTATCATTGTTGTTGTTTTCTTTTTCCCTTTTCTGTTCTGTTAAACTGCCTTTCTCAATCCACGAGTTTTGCCTTTTTCTTCTGATTCTCCCCCACGGCTGTGGGGGGAGGAGAGGGCAGCTGTGGTTCTTTGTTGCCAGCTCAGGCTAAACCACACATTTGCCTATTATCATGGAGAAAAGCCAGACAAATAGAAATGCCATTCTCTTAGATCTGATATCTTTTTTGAATGCCAAGATAAAAAGTACTCCCTTTCACTTGTTTTTGAAAGAACTGGGTGACTACTGAAGCCCTGAGCACATGACTCTTTCACCAGTGTTGTTCTTGCTTTACTTTCAACAAATGACGATAAGCTCAGCTGTAAGAGTAAGGCTGGACATCAGAATTGTTTGAGGGAATCACTCATATAAATAAATATGTCAGCAGCCTTCCAAATTTGGAGAGGAGGGTAAATGTCTTGAAGCTCTCTTTTCTCTAAAAGTTAAATAAATTCTGCTTAGTATGATTATAATGTTTTAACCAGGCTGAGCTCCTGTTCCTTTGTTTTATTATCTTGCTTTTATTATAACTAAAAAAAAAAGAGCTAGGTGATTTAATTCTGTCTTAAGGCTTCAAAACTGTGAATACTAATTTTATTAATTACTGATTTTTATTAATCATACAATTAATATTCATTAATCAATGCTCATTTTAAAGCTATGGGAATAGTTTTTTTTTCAAGGGCAAATATAATTCTTATAGAAAAGTAGAAGCACTGAAAAGAAAACCCTAAATCAGTTTGTCTGTAGATAATAGAAAGAAAAACATCTTCTTGTTAGCAGCATCAGTCTTGGCAAAGTTTGATAACAAATTCATTGTCCACGGATGCTGACACTTTATAGTTTGTTAATGAGAGAAGAAATTATAATTTATCTGTATTTCAGATTGTCATCAGGGTATCTTCTTGAATGATCAATGCATTTTAATACGTGTTCCCAGGGAGAAATGCATTTGTCTTCCACAGATATGAAAATTAGCTAAGAAATATATGAGATAAGGTCATATTGTAGGTTTGATATCTTTTGCTTATTCTTTCTTTCTCGATCTCTCTCCTTATGTACATATGTATATATATGCACACACGGATTCATTCTGTATATTTACATACGCATATGTGTATATACATACATATTTTTATATATGTATGTATTTGGATACGCACACGGACAGAGCAAATCTGGGTCAGCAATAACTGTTATAGTCTGAGTATTGCTCAGAATAAAGCTACCACATGATTTAATTTCTTGTTTCTATCTCCATGTGTGTATCTGTATATGTTTGCATGTGTACATCTGTGTATAAACAAGAATCTGGTTAGAGTTGTCTTTGTTCACTCTTGCTTATGGCTGAATTGGATGGGTCCCAGAGTAAAAAGAGCAGTGACTAATCCAGGGGGCCACCCACGGCCTTTGAGATTGTTGAACATCAATGGGATTATCTTGAAAAGTATAAAGAGGAAAAAAATATTCTTTGATTTCCATGCAGACAAAAACTTGTTATTTGTTTTTAAATAAATACTCTCTGTTTTGTATTGGTTTTCACCTTGCCCTTCCTATTCTGTCTACATTGTCTGCACTCTGCTTAGGGCATCATGTGCAAATTTTAGCCAATGTTGTGACTAAATGTGCCACATAAATCACACTCCTGTTTAACCAAAGGCATCCCTTCATCTTTGGACCAAATTCCTCATAGAACACAAATTGGAATAGTTTCCTGTAGGAATGTGTCTGAGAGAAAATGGTCACGTGAGCCAGCCTCCCTACTATGAGAGATTAGATTAAGGGCAAAACAGGTGGTAGAAGATGGAATTAGTACATGGGAAAAACGGGAACTGAGAAGGTAGAAAACATGTGGTGCTAATGACTAAGCAACTTACTATGTGAATTCTTGTAACCAACCTGATCTGTGAATGAACTGCATGGACAGCGCGTGAACAGAGACTGTAAGCCAATCATATAGCTGCCGCTAGCGCGTGCTCTTATTGCCTGTCTATATATACTCTGTGTAAACTTGAATAAAGGGAGAACGATCATACTCATATTGAGACTCCATCGTTACTCCGGGTCCGTCTCCCACTCCAACATCTGGTAGCAGAGGATGGTTCAGCGCGACTGAGTTCTCCGAGACTGCGGTAAGCAGCTAGAGGAGGGGAGTGGGAGACTTCGGCTGGGAGACATGCTGCTTGGGCGCATCAGCGGGAGCAGACAACGGCGTGAGGTCGCTCCTCACCTCCCAGGCGCAGCTATGGAAACAGAAGCTGCGGCCACGCTACTCGCTGGGATCCTCTCTAAGAGAGGGATTGAAACACCAGCGAAACTGTTGCTCAAACTGATTAAGCCGGGGCAGGAGATGGGGCAACAAGTAACAAAAGAAGAAGGGGCTATATTAAGACTTCTCCTGCATATCCCCTCTAAGAGAGGGGTGAAATACAATGAGCGTATGCTCCGAAGGTTGTTAACCTGGTGCAGAGAGAACGGATTCGCACCAGAGCCCCAGACAGCTTTTAAACCAGAAATATGGGAGGCTGTTGGGAAAAAACTGTGGGAAGTGATAAGTAAAGGAGACAAAGAGGCATCACCGTTAGCGACGACATGGTGGTTGGTGTTATCGACCTTACAAGATATGAACGCGGAGCGAGCCACGGCAGCCGGGGCTTTTGCAGCATTACAACCCACGGGAGGGGGATCGAACAGGCCAGGTCCGAAGGTCTGGGACGATCCCCTGCTGATCCCCTCTGCTCCACCTGAGGCCGAGGGAGGAGGCAGAATGTCAGCAGAGAAGGACAGAGCCGGAGCTGTTTGCTCCTGCCATTGCCCGCCTCGCCCCCTCCCCTCCCCAGTCGTCTCCCTGAGATAAAGGTGCTGTTTTTGTATGTCTGCTGTGTAAGTGTGTGTGGGCGCCAGCTTATACCTGCTGATCAGCATGTGCGCTACTGTTTGTTTTTTGTTGTGTGCAGTGTCGTTAGGTGACTCCACTGGAGCAGGTGTTCTGCCCGGTGTGGTACTGTGCTCGTATGCAACTAGGGCTGACACTCTGTCAAGTGAAGAAGTTTGTGTATACACAATGTTTAGACGTAAGGCGAGCGCAACCCAGGTAGATACACCAGGATGGGCTGTAGAACCGATGGAAGTCCTGAAATATTGGGGGAGTTTTCACCAGCCGACACGTTTACGGTCTTGGGAACGACTGGCCCGTGCAGGGCGTATGGCTGGTTGTTTGTTGTTTGTCTATAAGATCATGGTTGATTGGGAAAAGGAGTTGAGCCAAAATCCATAGGATGCTCTGTAGGAAAATGAGAAACTGAGCTCTTGTTGCAAAGGCAGACTTTTATGTCAGTCGTAAGTGATGGGGAAAAAAAAAAGAAAAAAAGAAAAAAGGAAAAAGAGAAAAAAAAAGAAAAAAAAGAAAAAAAGAAAAAAAAAGAAACTGAACAGGAACAATTAGATGGGAAATGTGCCACGTTAGCACAAATGTATGCCATAAGCATTACGAGAAAGCATCAGAAAAAGAGAAACAGGACACCTGATTCAAAGCAGTACCATAGAGATATGTTTTTGTTTTTTTCCTATATGTGTCTATGTTATTGCATGCCTTAGTAGATTGCTCTGTGTTATACCCTGCGAGACTAAAATGAACCCAGCAGAAGCGGTCTCTTGAGCAAGGGGGTGGAATATGGGAAAGCAACGGAAGATCGGCGAGGAGGACTGTAAATACACTCAAGGGACTCGCACCTGGGTGCTGGAAAACACATATATCACACCAATTGTTATTCAGCCTTGGGTGCTGGCAAGAAAAACATTTGGATGACATAAGCCTGTAATGGACTCACAGACACCTTATCTAGCTGCTTGAGAATCTTGGCCTGTTGTGGAAGAAGATCAAAGCACAGTACCAGCAAGAACAGGGAGTCCGCATGCGCTCTTGCTAACAAGGACTCTTTTGCTGCCAAGGATTCTTGATAACAAGGACTCTCTTGCTGCCAAGGATAAGTTTAACAATGCTACTAGTCCAGCTATTTCTGAGTTATTGCTAGATGTAGATAGTATTCGATATGCGATGTTGCAAAACAGAGCTGCTACTGATTTTTTGCTTTCAGCTCACAGACATGGTTGTCAAGATTTTAAAGGACTGTATTGTATGAATCTAAGTGACCACTCCAAATCCATCCATGCCCAGTTGCAGGAACTGCACCGACCGAACCAGCAACTTGTGGAGACCACTGGGTGAAATCTCTTTGCTGGATGGACTTGGGGGTGGGGCTGGTTGAAGCAAATTATACTCATCGCCTGTGTGGAAGGAATTTGTCTGTTATGTTTAGTATGCTGTTTGCCGTGTTTAATAAGCATTATACGATCAGTTGTAAATGCCGCTTTGCATCGTACCCTTGTACGAGTTGTAGAATATGTTGCTCTAAAAACTATGTGTGTATCCATGAGAACCTGACCTTCACAGAAGAAGATAACAAGAAGGGATCACAACAATGTAGTCATGTATCAGACAGCCGCTGTTAGCAAAGCTGGATCATGAGTTTGGTGAGACTCGCTGCATACGCTGGCCACGTGTGCAGTGACTCTGGCCTGTACTTTTCTACTCGATCCAGTGCAGGAGAGTCTGGTGGGACTTGCTGCGTGCACTGGCCATGCATGCAGTGACTCTAGCCTGTACTTCTCCACTCAATCCAGTGCAGGATATAAGGAGGCTGTCTCGGGGGTCAGAGAGGGGGAGAGAGACATGAGCACACTTTGAAGGTACAGGGGATGCCCTGAAGCACTGTGTCTGCCCCCGCCCCCCCCATAAGTTCTATGTTCATTAACCCCAACAGCTCCGAAGGCATTACAGTATGTTGCAAGATAAGATATAGTCTACTACTGCTGCAAGACACATTGAACACCTTCCTACAAGAATTTCAACTTTATGCCCTGATAGGACAGTGGGATGATGCACTCGCAAAGAGCCTGACTGCATTAGAGTGGGTATTTTTGCCACATACCTTTTCAGAACCAGTAACTATGATGATTGAAATGTTACCACGATTGTTTTTCCAGGGTCGTTTGTGCTGTCACCAGCTTTCTGGAATGGATCCAAGCCACATACATGTCCCCATCAAAAAGGATGACCTTGACCCTTGGTTATCACAATTTGGCATGTCGTTGCAAAAAAAAAAAAAAAAAAAAAAATTTGTCCTTTACATGATCAGCTAAAAGCTCAAATACTAAAGATTCAAGACTTAATGAACCACAATGTATTTGAAATATTGCAAAAGGATTTCTCATGGGTAAATCCAAAGAAATTGGCTTTCTGGGCTAAATTTAGGAATCTGGGTATTTATTGCCTTAGCAGGGTTCTTTTTGATTCTGTTTTTAATTGTGTTTAGTATATAACCTGCTAAGAGCGTCACAACAAGGATAACATGTCCAAATTAAAAGCGGTCAAAAATGGTTTCGATGATTGGTCAAACTCATGGGGTATAATGGGATGGTTACCAGACTTACTAAAGCAAGGGCTCATGCTACTGTTGGTTATATTATTATTGATTATGGTAGCCTCATGTGTTCTCCGCAAAGTGACTGACATGATAGAAAATGCCATGCATAAGGTCTGGCGGGCTCAAGAAGAAAAAGGGGGTATTGTAGGAATGTGTCTGAGAGAAAATGGTCATGTGAGCCAGCCTCCCTACTATGAGAGATTAGATTAAGAGCAAAACAGGTGGTAGAAGATGGAATTAGTACATGGGAAAAACGGGAACTGAGAAGGTAGAAAACATGTGGTGCTAATGACTAAGGAATTTACTATGTGAATTCTTGTAACCAATCTGATGTGTGAATGAACTGCATGGACAGCGCGTGAACAGAGACTGTAAGCCAATCATATAGCTGCCGCTAGCGCGTGCTCTTATTGCCTGTCTATATATACTCTGTGAAAACTTGAATAAAGGGAGAACGATCATACTCATATTGAGACTCCATCGTTACTCCGGGTCCGTCTCCCACTCCAACAGTTTCCCATTTTAGCTATTCCTGTGTACACTAGCCATATGTCTGTTTCTTGTATTGATGTTACAATATTATTATGATATTAATGTGTATGCAACATTGTATAGAAGTAGTTTTAAAAAAATGGAGAAACTGAGTTGTACCCAAATTTCCAAGCTCAGTTGCAGATTTATATCTGAAAACCATGTGTAAAAGTTAAATAATGCAGTAACGGTAATAATTATTATTCTAAATTGAACCATTTTGCTTGGGTAATATTTGAGTTTGCCATTCAGTCTTTTTACCAAAGCAAGTGCATTCTGACCTTGACTTTAAAACTACCATTAAGCGATTATTCATAGGCTTTTGGAAAGATCTCTCTTTTAGAAAGACTAAAACAAATATTTAGGTTTTTTGAGGGCTGCAAATATAAACATGGTCATTTTCACATTTTAACACATAGACTTGAGATAAGAAAGGCTTGGAAATGGCTTCTGCACAAATATAAGCATTTCCTCTCTTCCCATCCTTGTCCCATTTGAGAATAAGTAGCTACAAAAAATGTTTCTTAACACCCAATGGTGTACTTAACACTGGCAGAAGCATGTGTTTTCTATGGATTTAGGGTGAGAAATGTCAATATCAAAGTGTTTGTGACAGCTCTTATCTCTGCTCTGTTGGGCTGCTGTATTAAAAGCTGAAAGCTAACTTGCTTTTTCTTATTTTATGTCTGTTTTTGTGGCTCAGACCATTCAACCATCAGAACAAGGTCACACGGACACATAGTGGATGTTATAAGTAGAATCATAAAAGTTTGGCCACTTACCTGAAATGAACCAACACATTAGCATTGACTATTTAAAAAATTCACAGCAAAAATCAAAACCATAAGAATAGCAGCACCGGTTCAGATCAGGGATTCTTCTTGCCTATATTGCTTCTCTAATGCTGACCATGAAAGATGCCTAGGGAAGAGCAAAAGGAGGGCAAGCTAGCAATAATATATTGTATAATTAAACTGCATGGAAAGTGCCACTACCCTGAGAAACATCTGGGAATGTGTGGTCATATATAAGGGTTAAACTCAGCCTGCAAGTTAGACTGTCATTCACTGCCTTAGCAATGACTGTTTCAGTGGTAACATAGTCTGGAAAATAAAATCAATTAATGAAAATAAAAATGTCTGAAAACACTTCTGCCCAATTCCACCAATGGATCAGACTTTCTCCACACCCTAGGAAAGAGCATTATAAACAAGATTGTTGTAACTTCAGAGGTGCTAAGTCAAAATCTGCCATACAAAAACAGAGCTGTGGTAAGAGTTCAGTAATCCAAAGCCTTGTTTGCCAGCATGGATGTGTGCAACTGCTTCTCTATACATGCATAGATGTCCAAAGTACCAGAAGCAACAATGTGGACTGAGAAGGGACGACATCCATGCAGTTCTGTGTTGTCACCATGTACTGATTATAGCAATAACAGTCATTTCCACTTCTGCAGCCTTCTCATCCAAGGACTTTCACAAGCTTTAATTTGTTAACCTGTACAACAGCTCTGTGAGGGTGCCTATCTAATAACAGTTCTGGATCAAGTTCTGTCACTGTTGTGGCTCTCGCTCTTCCTCTGTCTCTATCTCTTGCTGTTGATGCCTAATTTAAAGTGTGATTCTGCAGCACTTACTCTGACTAAGCGATATTTAGTCATACAGACATTAATCTTAGGGTACATTAAGGATATCTGTGTCTGGCAGGCACTGAGCTTCAATTCTGAAAAGCCTAAACTGGCTTCCCTGGGGCAGAAACCTCATCTAGGGCCTCTGCACTCCTGAACCCCACCAGCCAAGCACAGATAAAACAGCTCCCTTATGCTTTCACTGTGAAGTACTTACGTTAAGAACATGTTTACTTTTAGACTGTTTCTACCTCTGCCTGGGAACATTATGTGATACCACAATATAGAAAAGAAAAATAATGCTATAGAATTCATATCACTGTAATCTCTTCATGAGACTTTTCAATGCAATTCATGGAAAGTGTTATGCAAAACAATAGAGCCATATCTAGAACATTAAAATAAGGGTGATGTTTTCAACATTGCTCTGTTGTTATGCAACAAATAAAATAGGGACTGATTTATTTGATTTATTTTAGTGCACTGAGTGGGGCTTGTATTCCACTCATTAGTACCAATTCATCCCCCGCAGCACATTACAGGCACTGACTTCCTAGCTCCCTCCCAAATTCTGCAGTGCCAGAAAAAAAAAAGATCTTAATTCACAGTTTTCCCACAAAACACCTTCCGTCAAGACACTTGTTTCCTTTTTTAAGAATAAGGGGAATTGTGGTAGCTCAGATCCACCTACATAGTTATTTGTGGCAAGTGTTGGTTTCTGCTGAGTGACTATTCTATGGATATGTAAAAATACATTTATCCCTGGACACTGATGGTGTTAGTGCATTGAAGATCACAAGATAAGTGCTAAATATCATATTATTATTATGAGTCATGGCATTGCTTACATACTGCATTTCTGATAGGATTAAATGACACATCAGATGTAGATGTACTGTAAAAAAAAAAAAAAAGAGTGCCATAACACCATAATCATGGATGTTACAGTATTTTCTGTATTTGTGGAGAATCAGAAAATAACAGCAACTGGAAAAAAAAAATTAGATAGTTTGGCATATCTATATACCTACATAATGTGGTTGGTTCCCCTTCCCTTCCCTTTCCCTCTCAACGCTTCAGCTGTATGTGTATAAAAGAAAGTGTATCTCGCATTTGTCACCCCTTGCGCGCATACACACACAACTCCTGCACAAGCACAAATAAATAGACTTGCTTATACAAAAAGTGTTCAAGGAAAAGGCTGTGCTTGCCTGAAGCAGAGGCCGGATGCTTTGACTTCCAGATTTCTTCCGTCAAATCTGTGCAGTTTCAAAATTAAAATCTACAGCAATAATGAAACATATTAAAATGCATGCAAAGTCTTGAGGGCTTATAATATGCTAAAAACTGTCAATGCATGTTTACATCCATATATCAACTTGGATGTGCTGAAAAGATTTAAAGTGTAAAATATGCAAATATGTGTCATATTGTCACACTTGGTCTCCCTAATGGAACTCCCTTTCATCTCAACTCTCCTTAATTTCATGAATATTGCATGCCCCTCACACCTTTTACTCCTGCTGTTGCTAGGCTTAGAAGATTATGAAAAACCCGACTTCAGTTCCTCCCTTTTTCTTTATCATTGCAAATTCTTTTGCAAAGTCTATAACAGCCCATCTTTCTGAAGAGTCCTAGCAAAATACTGCCCTGTTTCTACCTGATGTCTAATTCTGTGCCGTTTCCAATCACTATGATTTTCTTCAGACGGCACCACAAAAAGCACCTAAGTAGCATGCAAACGATTATCCCTAAAATAATTAGAGTAATAATGTCCAAAAATAGTTGCTTAAGCCAGTTCCAATTAGGCAGTCATGAGGTCAGTTTGTTCCACAATTCTTCAAATCCCCAACTAGTGTTATTTTTGCCAACTTCATATAGGATTTTGTTTTTCTCCCATATTTTCTCTAGATCTTCTTCGATTCTCCCTTCTTGATTTATATATGTACAACAGCTTTGATTAATCACTGCACATACTCCTCCTTCTTTTATCATCAACAAGTCTAAGACCATTCGATTCTGCAAAACCACTTTCGATAATGAGTTTACTCCTATTTGTAATCCTTGAATTGCATCTGCAGTAGAGTTGACGATTTTATCGATAGTTGCTGATATGTTGACTATTGCCTTTTCTAATTCTGAGACCCCAAGCGAAGGTATGAACCACCGTATAAAACTATGATAACGAGTATTGCGGATAACAAGGGGATTTTCTTCCCTTTTTGTTTTTTTTTTATTTTTCTTAGCAGGGATTCTCAATATTCAAACTTCGGACTTTCTTCCCTGCTCGTATTGTCATATCGGCAGTAACCACCATCTGACCGCTTCCAGAACTCAGGCCAATTGTTGTTATCATAATTCCAATGAGTTGAGGCCACCCCAAAAAAGAGTAGTCTCATGTTTCCTTTTGGTAATGCTGTGCATACCCAACAGTGTTTTTCTTGGGTTGCGTTTACTATTGCCATTATGGTTGCATAATGTACATTTTCATCCCAAGCTACAACAATATTTACAATGCTGACACTTAAAGCTAAGACCTTTAAAGGCTTCATTCTAACTTCTCTGTAATCTCAACTTCAAGGGTCCAGCCAGTTCAGAAGTCCATTGCTTATTTGGAGCCTTCTTCACGCAGGAGTAGTGGATCCAGGCTGGTTGTTCTTGGATCTCGATTGCAGTGAAGGTGGTCAGTAAGACTTGGAATGGTCCATTCCACTTCTCCTCTAGTGGATCACCTGAAAAATTCTTAATATAAACCCAATCCCCAGGGCTAAATGGGTAGATCGGATGGTCCAACCCCTTAGCCCTAGCTCCCCAAACATTCTTATTAATCTCTTCCAATTGTTTTCCTGAGGATATAACATAATTTTGTAAATATTGGTTCCCTATCTGATTCAAGTCTTCCCCTTGATATTTAGCTTGGTATGGCCTCCCATATAATATTTCAAAAGGGCTCAGATTTTCCTTAGTTCTGGGTTTTACACGTATCCTGAATAGTGCAATAGGTAGTGCCTGACACCAATATAGGTTTGCTTCTTGACATATTTTGGCTATTTGTTGTTTTATCATGTGATTCATTTTTTCCACCTATCTGCTGGCTTGCGGTCTATAAGGTGTATGCAATTGCCAATCATTTTCCAATAGTTTGCTTACCTGTTGCACTACTTGCGCACAAAAATGAGTACCTCTGTCTGATGAGATGATCACGGGTACCCCAAATTGAGGTATTATTTCATTTAATAGTACCTTAGTCACTTCTTTTGCTTTATTTGTTCTACATGGAAATGCCTCTGGCCATCCAGAAAAGGTATCTGTACCTACCAATAGGTATCTGTACTCTCCTCTTCTTGGAAGTTCAGAAAAAGCAATTTGCCAGTGATCTCCTGGTATATTTCCCTTTCCAATGCTTCCCAATTGTACTTGATTTTCTAGTATTAGGATTGTTTTTCAAACATACTTCACATTGCTGAGTTACCTGTCAGATTGTAGTGTATAAATTTTTCCCTACTAATTTCTGATTTAGAAATTTATACAGGGAATCTGCTCCCCAGTGTGTTTTATTATGTTCTTCTTTGACAGTTTCCCATATCTGTTTGGCAGGAACTATAATTTTGCCATCATTCAAGTAGGCCCACCCTTTTGAAGGAATCTGCCCTCCTAACTTTTCTATTAGTTCTTTATAAGCCCTAGAGTATTCAATATTTTCCTGCTCATCCACACTCTTACCTCTGTTGTCTGGAATTAGCATTAAGATCTTTTGCGCTCTTTCTGCTGCCTGTTTAGCCTCATAATCAGCCAATTGGTTACCTTTCTCCTGGTCAGTGTTATCCTTCAGATGTCCTCGACAGTGCATGACAGCGACTTTGGTTGGTAGTTAAGTTGCTCCTAATAGGCGAAGTATTTCTTCCGCATGTTTAATCTGTTTCCCTTGTGTGGTCAGCAATCCTCGTTCCTTCCAAATGGCTCCATGAGCATGGATAACGCCAAAGGCATATTTGGAATCTGTCCATATGTTTATCTTCCCTTTCACCAATTCTAGGGCCCTAGTCAGGGCAATAATTTCAGCCTTTTGAGCTGATGTTCCAGCAGGTAAGGGCTGGGATTCAATTACCTTATTTGCTGTTGTCACCGCATACCCAGCCTTTCGGATACCTCGTCGGACAAAGCAGCTTCCATCCGTGAACCAGGAGTCCTGTGCATCTTCTAGGGCTTCTTCTTTCAGATCTGGTCTGCTGGAGTACACAGTCTCTATGGTTTCTAGGCAATCATGTGTCAGCGGTTCAGATGTCACCCCACTGAGGAAAGAAGCTGGATTCGTAACATTAGTCACCTCAATATTCACATCATCAGGTTCAATCAGAATGGCTTGGTATTGCAAGAACCGGGACAGGGAAAGCCAGTGACTTCCTTTCTGTTCAAGTACAGCTGATACCATGTGTGAGACTGTGATCTTTTGGCCTAAGGTAAAATTCCGGGCTTCCTGAATGTTCAAGACCACAGCTGCCACAGTTCGTAAGCATCCTGGCCATCCTTTGCTCACTTCGTCAAGCTGCTTAGAGAAATAGGCTACTGCTCTTTTGTAGGGTCCTAGCCGCTGAGCTAGGACTCCTAGAGCTATGCCTTGTCTTTCATGGGAAAACAACCAGAAGGGTTTAGTGACATCAGGTAGGCCCAAGGCTGGGGCTTTCATTAGTTCCTTTTTAAGTGTTTCAAATGCCTTTTGAGCTTCCTTGGACCAGGTCAATTGAGTGGGATTATTCTTCAGGAGCTCATATAATGGGTTTACTATGATTCCATAATTGTAAATCCATAATCGACACCAACCTGTCATTCCTAAAAAGGTCCTGAGTTCTTTTACCGTCTGAGGGAGGGCAGTTCTGCAGATGGCTTCCTTCTGTTCGGTTCCTGTTGCGTGAAAAGGGGCAAAGCAGTTTTGGCAGAAAATATACCCCCTTGCGTTCTAACACTCCTCACCAAGGTGGGAGGCTAGGTGCAGCTAGGTTTAAATTCTGAGTGATGCCCAATTCAGCACTATCAGTCCAATCGCGTTTAATATGTATTAAACTATTACGATTTGGATACACTAATAGTGGACAGCACCTTCAGTCTAGTCGTGCTCATGAACTAGCACGGCCACCTTCGAATCTTTGGTCACGTTCAGTGAGAAACCAAAACGACTAGCTACTTAAACAGTGCAGTTTATTTAAACAACAGATATAGAGGTTCTTAGGATTGCCGGTGATAAATACACTGTCTGCAAAGCACGTGCAAATGAAAGTATTGTTACATATACAAAACGCGCGACAAAGTTATAAATGATACAGCCTGGCTCTAAATGTAGGAAAGAGATTCTCTAGAGAAATTTCTAAGTTTCCCGAGGAAGCACTCGGTATAATCGAAGTCTTACCCACAGGCGTCCCTATGAGGGGGGAAGAGAGGCTCAGCCCATTGACTGATCCTGGAAATCAGTGATGGAATTCTTTATGATGGTGTCTTCCCTGGGTATCCCCCCTCTCTCAGCCTATTTTTATACTATTTGTTATCTTCAAGGTGGAGTTTGAGTGACTTTAGTCATACATACTTTTATCATGATTGGTGTAAATTTCTCTTGCTTCACAATTAAAGGTATAGTTGACGAGAAATTCAGGGCGCAGACTCAAGAAGGAGTGGTCGCACCTTGGAGGCGGGTAGCCTTCGGGATGGAGGTGTGTTTTGGTATTATAATGACATTGTAATGAGCAAAGTTTGCACAAAGGACAGCATTTCATCAAAGTTTGACAAAATGTTGGCTCTGAGTATTGAGCGGGCAGCTAATTGGCAGCTTATCTGTTTCATGGTATCATCCCATTCCCGTATCCGCTATACATCATAAGGTAAAGCCACGGAATAATTGCATCCCGTCCCGTACCTCATGTAGCTTATCAGAGAACCACAGGTGTTGTGTCCTTCATGCCAGCTGCGGCTATTTTCTACCTCAGAAGCCTCTTGATTTTATACTTTTCCTTAATGTGTGAACAATGCTGTACTTTTGTATTTTTTAGCCAATTTAGTATTTATTCCACATAATCCACCCCGTGACTACAGTCACTCAAGCTCCACGATACTCAATACTGATAGGAAAGATCACATGTGCTCTTGTGGTGAGGGATATCAAGTGCAAATACATCTCGTGGAGTGATCAAATGAGTTAAACTTTTCATCATAATCCAAAGTCTAACATACAAAACAATTGTCAAAGCGAAGCACAAAACAATGAGTACTAGTAAAACAACAACAGGATGGAGCATCTTGTTAAAAAGTCCTGTAGCTGTCGGCGACCATCCGAAGAGAGTATCTCCCCATCCATGTCCTCCGTCTCTCTTGACTCTTTCCAGCACTTGGTGTATTTCTTCAACATCATGATGGACGGTAATCAAAGTTCTCTGTCCATTTTCTTGGGCCTCTTTCAACAGTCGCTTCAATTCATCGTGTTGTAGCAACTTCTTCACCAGTGAGAGATTCATTCCGATGGGGGTAGGCAACAAATCTCGAATCAATGTATAATTAGATTGTAGCAATTGAAAAGACGTAACAGGAGCTGAATAATTGAAGTCACATCCGATAATGTTAGTAAAGTTACAAACACAAAGATTTGAGTGATTACTTATATCAACTCCTATGTCATCTATGAATACAAGAGTACAGGGGGACCTCATGCAAACGCACCCTTTCCCAATATATACAAGCACAGTCCCTGGGGTTTCATCGGGATGTATCTCAAAGTGACAAACATTCTGGTTGGTGTCAAGACAAATGTCTTGTGCTTTGAGGGTATTACTCTCACAAATGAATCCTTGTTGGTCTCGTGAAATGCATGCGGCAACATCAACAGTTTGCCATTTATTCTCATTTTGTTTTGCCCACACTCTGTGCTCTATTGGATAGAGTATAGCTCCTTGGTGATTCAACCCCAGCGCGATGATTGGGTATATGGTGTATACCAAAGCATTGCGTATTGTTAAGACAAAAGCTGTGGCCTTGCTCTCAATGGGATCATAGGTGAAATTAACCAGATACCACCAGGACTGAAATTTTTTCTCAAATTCAATTGCGTTATCCCATATTACTTTTCGAATTTCGGTGGGCAAGGTGCCTTCCTCACCTTCCCTTATGATTGCGGCTGTCATAGATTGCATCCACAATTGGGCTTGGATACAACTAAGAGCCAAGGAAACATTGTTTTGGGTTGTACCAAGTGCATCTGTGATCAGCTGATGGTCTTTTTCACCCGTTTCTTCCCACTGAGGCAATATATTCGATAAAAGCCATTGGTGGTTTCCCAATGCTGATAGAGAGGACTGTAGGGGATGTCTTAATTTGTCCAGATCAGTAGTGGTTGTGACTAGTTTGTTGGCAAGTATCTCAGCATCTATGCTATTTAAGACTCCCAGTCCCGTTCCTAAGATACCAGTCACATCCCTCTTCAGTCGTTGCGAAGTGGCAAGAGTTCGTCTGCGTAACCATGCTGACCATCCTGCATAATATGTACTCAGGAATGGTAAGCAGGTGGGTTTGATCGCAGAGATTTTAATCTGCATTGACAATTCTAATTGTTTGAGGGAATATGTGGGATTAAACAGTATCTGTTGTTGACCTGTGTGTTTAATAACATAAGGGCCAATGTTGAAAATGGAAGGAGTTAGACTAATGGAGGGCTTAGAAGGTACGCCTTTGAGAGTTTGTGGGGGTGTAGGTTCTGGATTCATTTCAGCAAGGTCAGGTGTATCTGAGTCAATCATAAATTCAAATAACAATTCTGTGCCCTTGTAGCCCCAAATACAATACACTACTGTAGGTTTGATGAAAGTGAAATTGTGCCAGCAATCTGAATTTGGCTCCATAATTTTGTAACAGTCAGTGTTGTATTTGTCCGGTTTGGTAGAGTCTACATGGATGGTTTTAATTACAGTTGGCCTGTGGTGAGTAGACCCATTGATAAATCGGCAACCAACGTGTATTCTCTTTCCAAGGGTGGCCTCGATTTTAGCCATTCAAAGTGATTCATTCCATCTCCATTTATCTCTGGAATATACTTCACTGCCTTGTATAACCAGAGTGGAGAGATTTAAACCCCTTTTCTTTTCTGGTGTTCCGGTGCTTGCAGTGTACCGTGACAATGCATTATCCCAAAGCTCAGGTGCTACGTCCATCTTGAATTCAAATAGCAGCGCTATTTCATCCTGTTGCCAACGACGAGTTACAAGAGTGGGTTCCACAAGAGTAAAATTATACCAGCAATCCCACTCGTCGGTGACACAGTGCTTTGTTGTCATTGAGCGTGGGTTCTGAGGGCGAAATATCTCTATTCTCATGGCCTTCTCATGGTTTGAGCCGTTGATCATTCCACACCCTACTCGGGTTTCCACCCCTGCCTTCCCTTTCAGGACTGGACACCAACTATTCCAGGTCCACTCATGTAACACCTCATTTTCCTGTAGAACT
Organism: Rissa tridactyla; assembly: GCF_028500815.1. Lineage (NCBI taxonomy): Eukaryota > Metazoa > Chordata > Aves > Charadriiformes > Laridae > Rissa > Rissa tridactyla. The sequence goes on from NC_071496.1 coordinate 13,215,917, forward strand.
ACAGTGGCCAAACTCAATTCTCCCTTTCTAGTACCTGCCATCGCATTGTGTTTAACAAAGGCTTGAGGCCACGGCCACTCTGGGTCTCCCTGACTGCAAACAACAGGGAACAAAAAGGTAAAACTGAATTGCATCAATTCCATCTGCCAATTCGTCATTTTAGAATTTGGGCCTCCAGGTAGCCATACATAATAAAAATAGTATTATTGCCAGGATCAACGTCAGGATTCCCTGGAGACACTCAAAGGTAGCGTAGGCCAATCCGTCTGTACAGCTCATCCAAGGTTCCTGTAAGACACAAAGGAAAAGAAAATCTGCTCGGTCTTATTCGACCGACGGGGTTAAAAAGAAAGCGAGATCCACCGGGTGCTGATCCGGTGTATCTTCCCCGAACAGTCCTTGGCTTCCCATGCACAGGGATTTTTGGGAGTAGCTATCACCATTGGTACCGTCCCAATTTGAGGCATTTTCACTAGCACAGGTTGCCCAGGGTGAAATCGTCCTGGATATCTTCCCAGTTCATTGGGAGCCTTTGGAGTGATGATATTGGCAGATACACAGAAAGCTTTCATTTTAGGACAGCCGTCTCCACTCCATCTGTTATTTAATTGATAGATGGCATTGTCCAATCGCAAATGCCAACCAGGTTCATGAGTTTTTGCAAAACGCTTAACCAATCCATTGGTGCGTTCAACAATGCCACTAGCCTGGGGATAATAGGGAGTATGAAATACCCATCGAATCCCTTCTTCTTTGGCCCAATCTTGTACCACCGAAGCGGTAAAGTGTGAACCGTTATCACTTTGGATTTCCTCGGGAAGGGGAAGTGTGCTGAACCACCCTTTTAGGCCTTTCACTGTGTTGTCCCCGGTAGCTGATTTGAAACTGCTGGCCATACTGAGGCTGGAGATAATCTCCACTCCTACCAGGACATATCTTGTCCCACCTGATGATCTCAAGGGCCCAATATAATCAATCTGCCAGGAATGCCACAACGTTTTCTTGTCCCGAATGTGTAAGGGAGGTGCCTTACTTGGATGACCTTTGCTGAGTCGTAGGCGACATTGTGAACAGGCAGTTACTATTTGTTCGCACAGCTTAACCGACACAGGCCACCCCCGGGCTAGACCTTCCTGATACAGGTCAGCACGGCCTGTGTGGCCACGTTTAACATGTAACCATTCAAGTAAGCGTTCCCATTCCCGACCATCATCTACAATGTCAATTTGCTGTAGCCGAGTGAGGCTATCTACCTGTTGGTTGAATTGAGCAGTGATCGAGTTTGAACGATCATGGCCTTTTACCCAAGCAATGTGCAATGTTCTCTGTCCTCCTATTTCTAACAGTTGCTTCCAACTGTCCGTCTCCCAAATCGGGACTCTGTTCACCTGCCAATCATTGGCTGCCCAGTGACCTATCCATTCAGTGGCTCCTTTAAAAACAGCATATGAGTCAGTGTAAATGGAGGTGGCTCCATGTTGTGCAGCTAGTAGGACAGCTCAGAGTTCCCCTACTTGTGCACTACCCTCCCCTGTTTCAATCGCTCTTTCTCCCGTTGCTACTTCCAGTGCTACGGCCTTATATTTCCACTTATTGTTTTCACAGTGAGATGACGCATCAGTAAACCACACTCCTGTAAGATCACTGCCTTCCTTCAAAGGAGGTGCTTCTTGGATCGGAGATGGTCTGTTTGGTGGGGATTGGAACAATAGGGCACCATCTGTATCCTTTTGGAGCTTGGATACTTTAACACTGCCTTCAGAGACTGGCATGATTTCATTAATGCCTTCTAAATAAGCATACCACTTTCGAACTGTAGGTTTCTGGGCAATGCCAGCTGGTGGTGTTGTCCCTTTACGGACCACATCTAGGAGGCGGAAAGGTCCCCGAATGATCACACTCTGTTCTCTTCTTATCTGCTCTGTTCGTTGCAACGCTCGCACTAGGGACAGTAAACCCTTCTCAAGGTCTGAATATCTGCTCTCAGTATCATTGAAGGAGTGAGAGCTAAATTCTAATGGTCTCTCCAGTCCTGCTGGTCCCTTCTGCCATAAATTACAATGGGAACCATGTTCACTGAACCCCCATTCTACGTGGACAGGGTCAGTTGGATGTATGGGGCCAAGCTGTTGGAATAACCTTAGCTCCTTTATTAGTAATTGCAGAGCATTAGTGTGTTGTTCAGTCCACTCCCAGGATCTACCCTTTTTGAGCAAACTATAAAGGGGGCGAGCAATGATGGAAAAGCCAGGGATGTGTTTACGCCAATAACTTAAAGTTCCCAGACCTTGCTGCAACTCCTTCACGCTGGATGGATTCTGTCCATGCTCTATTTTTTCCAGGGTATCCTGAGGGACAGAAGCAGCTCCCTTAATCCACCAGACCCCCAGGAATTTAACTTCCTGTGCAGGTCCCTGACACTTTGAGTCTGGAATTTCCAATCCTAAATCAAGTAATGTTTTTCGGATGTTTTCCATCATGTCTTTTACACTTTCTTGGCTCTCTCCCCCTATTAGGATGTCATCAATATATTGGTATACCGTACATCCCTGTGAAACAGGAATCTCTGATAGCACTTTAGCTAAAGCATTATGAGCAATGGTGGGGGAATGTTTGTATCCTTGTGGAAGTCGGTTAAAGGTATATTGGACTCCTTTCCACATGAATGCAAATCGCGCTTTGTCCTGCTCAAGGAGGGGAATCATAAAAAACATGTCTTTAACATCTAAGGCAGCCATCCAAGGATGGGCAGCTCCTTGTATCATTGTCACAATTTCCGCGATATTTGGAACTGCGGCAGTCAGGGGTGCAGTGTTGGCATTCAACTTTCGGTAATCTACTGTGAAACGCCATTGCCCGTTTGGTTTCTTTACCGGCCACACCAGTGAATTATAAGGCGAGTGAGTCCTCTTAATGATGTCTCTTTTTTCTAAATCTGATACCACCCCGTCTGCTCCTGCAAGTGCAGCTGCAGGCAGTGGATACTGCCAGACATTAGTGATTCTAGAGGGAGGTAAAGGCATGGAAGTTTCCAATAGACTCAATTTCACTGTGTCTGTTACTTTTTCGCATCCTGCAAAGCTCCACACAGTTCCATCTGGGAATTTCCACATTCGCCCACGCAGCACGTCAAATCCTAGGAGGTTAGTACGCGAGGCACCCACTAACACTTCCGCCCTGGTCATTCGCTGCTCTCCTGGCAACCAGAGGTTAATTTTTGCAACGGGGCATGTTTTTACCACACCATCAATTCCTGCGAAGTTGACTCTGTGTCTGGTGGGATTTATACCTAGAAGTTGTGCCGTTTCGTTAGTGATTGCAGACATTTGGGCTCCGGTATCAATAATAAAGTTTACTGACATCCTCCGGGGTCCGACAGGAATGGCGATAATAGGTTCAGAATCTTTATGAGAGAGCCATTGAATAGCTAGTACCCGCCGGACAGGGTGGCTCACTGCCCTCCCCAGGGATAGGAGTTTTTTGGCTGGGACTCTGACAAATCAATCAAATTACGCTCCGGTGCAGAAGGCACAATTTTCTCACAGCTTGGGGATTCTCTGGTTAGACTTTTCTCCCCAGCCAAATTATTCTTTCTAGTTAGAGATTGGACCAGTGTACGGAGATCTCCCGTAGGGACACCGTGAAAGAATTGTTGGGGTACCCCCAATTGTAGGGCTTTACGCCACAACTCGTTCCGGTCCTTATCAGGCTTAAACCTTTCCACCGGTTTGGGGTTTTGAGTGTGAGTTCGGACTTGGCGAACCTTTCGGGGGTGTTCGGAGGATTTCTCACTAGTTAGGCTGGCCCAGCCCATTCGGTGCCCATATTGGTCTATTTCCTGTACATATTCATTCCAGGTGGGCATGTAGCGACGCCGGCCCCGCCCATGAGCATCCTGAGCCTCTCGTATGCGATCTTGAGTACGAACAACGAATGGTTTCAGGCAATCGGGAAGACCACAGATGAGAGGGGCTAATCGATCGGGGTCGATAGCGGCTGACATTGGGGATTTCCAATATTCCTCTCTGTCATACATGGCTTGCAGACAAGCTGCTTTCCGTATCGCCGCAAACAGATCAGAGTAGCCTGTAGCTCTAATCTCTAATGGCTCTCCCCTCTCTCGCGGATCCATACCACCTGCCCAAAAGGCTGCTCGAGCGGTTAGGGAATAATTATGATCCCCGTCCATTGTAGTTAAAAACACTCCTGGTCCCCAAGAGTCTCCTGCTTCTTCCTCACTCAACATAATTCTATCTCCTCCTTCAGAAGAAACTCGCCACACATACTCAACAGCTGATTCTTCTGGCCGCCTCGAATATTTTTCCCTTATTTTCGCTAACTCTGTTGGTGTCCACGGAATAGTACGCACAGTGTTGCAGACTTCCTCATCATCCTCATCAACTGTGGTTTCAGTTTTAATCAGAGGTCGTAAAGGAAAGACTCGAGATTTCACAGTAAAAGTCCTTCCCTCCTCATCTTCTTCCTCATCTTCACTATTAGACCAAAAATCTCCGGTCTGGGTTCCAGAATTTGGATAACACATTAACTTATGAATTTGTTGGACTTGGGTCGAGGGCTGCATTTTATCTAAGAGCCCAGTCACCCTTTCCAATAACATTTTAAGTTGGAGATTTTCACTCCCAAGTCGAGCATTCCGGTTTCCTAAACATTCATTCTCACTCACAAGCTTATCAACTTGAGTTCTTAATTTTTCTCCCGTCTCCTTCTGAAAAGCTAATGATGACTTCAGCACCTCATTCTCCGATTTCAGGGTTGCATATTCTACAGCTGAAATCAGATTAGGAGCAGGGGTTTCCCTAGCTTCTTGTTGTGCACGAGATAAACAGGCGCCTAACACCGCACAGATCACACCCTTGCCTTTCCCCACTCTGAGCTTCTGTGAAGCCCGACACTCTTCAATACGTTCCACCACTTTCTCTTCATCCTTCCAAAATTTATGGGCCCACTCCTTCCCAGCCTGGGAAGGGGCACAATCATATTTTTGCAGCAGTTTATCCATGGCAATCCTGCCGACTACGCCAAAATTCTGTTGCGTGAAAAGGGGCAAAGCGCTTTTGGCAGAAAATAAACCCCCTTGCGTTCTAACACTCCTCACCGAGGTGGGAGGCTAGGTGCGGCTAGGTTTAAATTCTGAGTGATGCCCAATTCAGCACTATCAGTCCAATCGCGTTTAATATGTATTAAACTATTACGATTTGGATACACTAATAGTGGACTGCACCTTCAGCCTAGTCGTGCTCATGAACTAGCACGGCCACTCTCGAGTCTTTGGTCACGTTCAGTGAGAAACCAAAACGACTAGCTACTTAAAAAAAGGTGCAGTTTATTTAAACAACAGATATATAGGTTCTTAGGATTGCCGGTGATAAATACACTGTCTGCAAAGCACGTGCAAATGAAAGTATTGTTACATATACAAAACGCACAACAAAGTTATAAACGATACAGCCTGGCTATAAATGTAGAAAAGAGAGTCTCTAGAGAAATTTCTAAGTTTCCCGAGGAAGCACTCGGTATAATCAAAGTCTTACCCAAAGGCATCCCTATGAGGGGGGAAGAGAGGCTCAGCCCATTGACTGATCCCAGAAGTCAGTGATGGAATTCTTTATGATGGTGTCTTCCCTGGGTATCCCCCCTCTCTCGGGCTATTTTTATACTATTTGTTATCTTCAAGGCGGAGTTTGAGTGACTTTAGTCATACATACTTTTATCATGATTGGTGTAAATTTCTCTCGCTTCACAATTAAAGGTATAGTTGACGAGAAATTCAGGGCGCAGACTCAAGAAGGAGTGGTCGCACCTTGGAGGCGGGTAGCCTTCGGGATGGAGGTGTGTTTTGGTATTATAATGACATTGTAATGAGCAAAGTTTGCACAAAGGACAGCATTTCATCAAAATTTGACAAAATGTTGGCTCTGAGCATCTGGCGGGCAGCTAATTGGCAGCTTATCTGTTTCATGGTATCATCCCATTCCTGTATCCGCTATACATCATAAGGTAAAGCCGTGGAATAATTGCATCCCGTCCCGTACCTCATGTAGCTTATCAGGGAACCACAGATGATGTGTCCTTCATGCCAGCTGCGGCTATTTTCTATCTCAGAAGCCTCTTGATTTTATACTTTTCCTTAATGTGTGAACAATGCTGTACTTTTGTATTTTTTAGCCAATTTAGTATTTATTCCACAGTTCCCAACTCTCGTTGTCCTCCAGACAGCTCATATCCCAGGTAGGTCACTTGCTGTTGTACCATCTGAGCTTTCTGTTGAGAGACTCAATATCCATTTAGTCCAAGAAAATTTAACAAACTCACAGTCCATTGGATACATTCAGGTTTTTTCTCAGTTGCTATTAATACGTCATCTACGTATTGTAAAAGTGTTCCATTTTTTGAGGGAGGCCTCCAGGCCTCAAGTTCTCGTGCTAATTGATTTCCAAAAATTGTTGGGCTGTTCTTGAAACCTTGGGGTAACGCTGTCCAGGTAAGCTGGGTTTTTCTGCCAGTGGTGGGGCTTTCCCACTCAAATGCAAATAACTTTTGACTTTCTTTGGCCAAAGGCAGACAAAAGAACGCATCCTTCAGGTCTAGTACGGTAAACCATACCTGACTGTTTTTCAACTTGCTAAGTAAGGTGTAGGGATTGGTGACTACAGGGTGCAAATCTCTTATCATTTTATTTACTGCCCACAGATCTTGCACTACTAAGTCCAATCCGGTTTCTTTACTGGTAGAATGGGGGTGTTATATTCTGATTCACATTCCACCAGTAGCCCATGTTGTAAAAAATTATTAATTGGACCTTCTATTTCTTTACGATCTTCTAATCTCAAGGGGTATTGTTTTTGGCGTATTGGGCTTGCTCCCTCCTTAAGCTCTATTACTATGGGAGTGGCATTTCCTGGAGTGGCCCTTCCTGGAGTTCCTGTAGCCCAAACCCCTGGGTATACTTGGTTAATGATTTCTTCAAGTTCTGGTGGTGATTCAGTAAGCTTTTCAGGGTGCATCAGGGCTAGGCTTAAAATTTCAATAAGCTGATCTTCTTTTACCTTTAATTCCATAGTTCCTTGTTTAAAGATTATTTCTGCTTCCAATTGCTCTAATAAATCCCGACCTAATAATGGTTTGGGGGATTTTGGTAAATATAGACATTGGTGTATTCCAATTTGTTTCCCTAATTTAAATTTGAGCGGTTTCAAAAAGAATGACTTTTCCTGTTGGCCAGTGGCTCCTATTACACTCACAAAATCTTTACTTACAGGGATCAATTCTTGATTCAAAACAGAGAAAGAAGCACTGTAAAGTTCCCCCAGTAATTTGAGCTTGCACATGGGTTCGTGCTGTTTTTAACACTAATTGTTTTTCTGTTTCAGTCATCTCTCCCAAGATTAAATCTACATCTGACCAATTAGGATCTTGACTTTTGACTATCAACTCAAACCGTTTTGCCACTTTAGAGGAGTCATCCGGATACCCTTTAGCTATTTCTTTCCAAGCATCTAAATCAGTGGAGAAGGGAATTTTTACTCTAGCCGGTCCTCCTGCCCCCATTACCTCCTGCAGCGGGGCTGCGATTTGTGGATCTGTCTTGGTTTTACTCATGGTCCCTGCCGTAATTGGAGTAAAAGCTTCTTCCCCCTCCCTACTACTATTATCTGCTTCAGATGGTGATGTTGGGGGTGGGGGGGACAAACCCTCGGGTGGAGGAGGAAATTCCAAATCCTATCTCCATAATCCAAATCTCCGTAAAAACAACATCAACTGCAAGATAGTATTATAATTCAAAGATCCGTTAAAGGGCCATTTCTCATTATCCTCTAGTTTATACAGGGGCCACCATTGATTACAATACTTAATGTCTTCCTGTCTACATTCCCACGGAGTGGTCCCCCCTTCTCTTTCCAGTGTGCTAAAATATACCCTAGGGGCCTTTTCTTTAAAATACCACCACTTTGTTGTCCTCCCATTTTACTGATTCCTGATTTGATTCTTTAATCCACAAAGTACGTAAACTATATAAGCAACCCTTTCTCTCCTACCCCAGTCTATCCACACGTTATACTTAGGACAACTCAAGTTCCAACCAAAAGTTACTCGTAGTTTTTGACTACACCATACACTCTGACACAAAAACAGAGAGGGTACATTCAAATGCACTTTGGGCACTATTATAGAATCATAGGGTTGGAAGGGACCTCTGGAGATCATCTAGTCCAACCCCCCTGCCAGAGCAGGGTCACCTAGAGCAGGTTACACAGGAACGCGTCCAGGGGGGATTTGAATGTCTCCAGAGACGGAGACTCCACCACCTCTCTGGGCAGCCTGTTCCAGTGCTCTGCCACCCTCAAAGTAAAGAAGTGCCTCCTCATGTTTAGGTGGAACTTCCTATGCTCAAGTTTGTGCCCATTACCTCCAGCAGTTCCCTGTCCTTCTTGAACCGGGGAGCCCAGAACTGGACACAGTACTCCAGGTGGGGCCTCACCAGGGCAGAGTAGAGGGGGAGGATGACTTCCCTCGACCTGCTGGCCACACTCTTCTTGATGCACCCCGGGATGCCATTGGCCTTCTTGGCCACAAGGGCACATTGCTGCCTCATGGTCATCCTGTTGTCCACCAGGACTCCCAGGTCTCTTTCCACAGAGCTGCTCTCCAGCAGGTCAGCACCCAACCTGTACTGGTGCAGGGGGTTATTCCTCCCCAGGTGCAGCCCCCTACACTTGCCCTTGTTGAATTTCATAAGGTTTCTCTCTGCCCAAATCTCCAGCCTGTCCAGGTCTCTCTGTATGGCGGCACAGCCTTCTGGTGTGTCAGCCACCCCTCCCAGCTTTGTGTCATCAGCAAACTTGCTGAGGGTGCCCTCTATCCCCTCATCCAGGTCATTGATGAATATATTGAACAGGACTGGACCCAGTAATGACCCCTGGGGAACACCACTCGTCATTGACCTCCAACTAGGCTCTGTGCCCCTAATCACGACCCTCTGAGCTCTCTCTTTCAAGCAGTTTTCTATCCACCCCACTGTCCATTCATCTAAGCTTCCCTATGAGGATGCTGTGGGAGATCATGTTGAATGCCTTGCTGAAGTCAAGGTAGACTACATCCACTGCCCTCCCCTCATCTCTCCATCCAGTCATGCCATCACAGAAGGCTATATCAGATTAGTCAGACATGATTTCCCCTTGGTGAATCCATGTTGACTACTTCTGATAGCTTTCTTTTCCTCCACATGCCTTGAGATGATGCCCAGAACGAGCTGTTCCATCATCTTTCCAGGGATGGAGGTGAGGCTGACCGGCCTGTAGTTCCCCGGGTCCTCCTTCTTGCCCTTTTTGAAGACTGGAGTGACATTGGCTTTCCTCCAGTCCTCAGGCACCTCTCCTGTTCTCCAGGACCTTTCAAAGATGATGGAGAGCGGCCCAGCAATGACTTCTGCCACCTCCCTCAGCACTCTCAGGTGCATCCCATTGGGACCCATGGACTTGTGAATATCTAATTGACCTAATTGATCCCTCACTTGATCCTCCTCAAGCCAAGGGCAGTCTTCTTTCCCCATTACTTCCCCCAACTACTTTACAGCAACACGAGAACAAACAAACTGAAAGTATTATCACTCTGCTATCTTCTCAATTTACACTTTCATGTTAGGATGCTAATATGTGCGTAACAGAATAATGACAGAGTTAACAATAAGGTTATATGGGTCCTAAGACCCTGCACTCGCTTCGTTCATCTCCGGCCGCACCCCTCGCGGGATAACTGAACCGCGGATCAGAACCCCGCACTCGCTTCACAGCTATGCCGCGTCTCACTCAGTTTATTCAAACACAAGTCGCGACTCAGTCCACACACACGTAAGTACCAAATCCAAATCAATTTTCAGTAAACAATTCCTTATGAGTATATCCGAGTTCAATACCAATAAATCAGTACCGCCACAAAGTACGTTATTACAGAAGTATGTAGCTTACCCCCGTACCCGTACCAACATACTAAATACCAGAGTACACTACTCACAGGGAGCGTGCACAAAACCAAAAGTACAAACAAACACTTATTTAAGTTCTGTACTAATACCACATGTATACTCTCAGGCATTAGTAACCTGGTATACGGTGCCCTGCATAAGATGTCTCTTATGACTTATGGGAACCCCCTATTGACCAGTCCCTTAACCCAGAACACGTTTTACCTATATACCAAAAATTTAAAGAATATTTAAAGAATACCTTATTACATGGTCCTTGTCTGCTCCTGCAGCAGTCTGATTGAGGCGAGGAGTCCCTCCGGGAAATTCCCGGGGGTGCCCTAGGGAGTCCCAGAACCAGTGGGTCCTGCAGCTGAGCAGAGCGGGTCCCATCTGGGTCGCCAGAACTGATGCTGTGAAATGTCGAAATTAAGACTCAATAGCCTTGGTGACTATTAAGCAGGTATTCTTTATTGCAGCGCTGGGCGCACAGGGGATCGGTCCACCTAATGTGCGCGCCGACTGATTTAGATGTACAGTTTAAATACATACTATGTATGCATATTCACTAGTTTTTTTACAGGTTACTGCCCACTCCTCCATGCGCACTAGAGTCTCTCGGTGGTCTTCAGAGATATCTGGTGGTCGTTTACTTCCTCCACTCCTCTTCATCGTTGTGACTTCTGGGTGAACTGCAGGCCTCTGCTCTACTCCTTTATTCTTGCTGGCGCATCAAAAGTGTTAGCTTTGACTAGTCTCTGCATTCCTCAGTAACCCTGGGCCCCTTGTTTTGAGAGATAAGCTTCTACTACAAGGTTATATTGTCCTAAAGCATTCTTTCTTAAAAAAAAAAGGAGATAAATTCTGACATTTAGTACAACTGTTGCATCTGCTCTTTGTACAGCCTTAAGGCACCCAGTCTCCTAAATTAAGCTCCTAATTCAATTAGTTTAAAGCTTTAATATATCAAACCCTACTTCAATTCCCCCCTTTTTCTTTATCATTGCAAATTCTTTTGCAAATTCTATAACAGCCCATCTTTCTGAAGAGTCCTAGCAAAATACTGCCCTGTTTCTACCTGATGTCTAATTCTGTGCCGTTTCCAATCACTATGATTTTCTTCAGAATCTCGATGGCACCACAAAAAGCACCTAAGTAGCATGCAAACGATTATCCCTAAAATAATTAGAGTAATAATGTCCAAAAATAGTTGCTTAAGCCAGTTCCAATTAGGCAGTCATGAGGTCAGTTTGTTCCACAATTCTTCAAATCCCCAACTAGTGTTATCTTTGCCAACTTCATATAGGATTTTGTTTTTCTCCCATATTTTCTCTAGATCTTCTTCGATTCTCCCTTCTTGATTTATATATGTACAACAGCTTTGATTAATCACTGCACATACTCCTCCTTCTTTTATCATCAACAAGTCTAAGACCATTCGATTCTGCAAAACCACTTTCGATAATGAGTTTACTCCTATTTGTAATCCTTGAATTGCATCTGCAGTAGAGTTGACGATTTTATCGATAGTTGCTGATATGTTGACTATTGCCTTTTCTAATTCTGAGACCCCAAGCGAAGGTATGAACCACCGTATAAAACTATGATAACGAGTATTGCGGATAACAAGGGGATTTTCTTCCCTTTTTGTTTTTTTTTTATTTTTCTTAGCAGGGATTCTCAATATTCCTTGGGGAATTTGTGACCGATTATACAATATATTTTGTGAAGTTAAGTACCCTATGGTGCACGTTCCCTTCCATCCTGCTGGAAGCTGCTTTCTAATAATACTATCTCCAGACAGCCACCAATATCCATGAGGTAATTTACAGGGCCCATTTGTCGCTGTCATGTTGGCTCCATAGAAACTCCCTACACTGTGCCACCCATAAGGGGAGTTGTTTCTAGCTGGATCTAAACCTTCGGGTTCGTAGCTCCGAATTTGGGTGCTGTTGTAAAAATCAGTAGTAAGGAAGTAGTTGGTGAAATTCATTGAAAATTGCTTAAAAAGAGATGAAGTCTGCTAACCTGGGTACCATTACTTTTGTTATGAATGAGTATATAAATCCCAAAAAATTTTGGGATTTTTTTGTATGTTTTTAGTGTTAATTTTTTAGTCTTTCACATTCCCGTTAAAATATAAATGAATAATTGTAGGAATGTGTCTGAGAGAAAATGTTCATGTGAGCCAGCCTCCCTACTGTGAGAGATTAGATTAAGGGCAAAACAGGTGGTAGAAGATGGAATTAGTACATGGGAAAAACGGGAACTGAGAAGGCAGAAAACATGTTGTGCTAATGACTAAGCAATTTACTATGTGAATTCTTGTAACCAATCTGATGTGTGAATGAACTGCATGGACAGCGCGTGGACAGTGTAACTGGCTAATCAGAAATAAGCGAGTGGCATGTACGGCTACAACACAGGGTATAAAAGATGATGATCTGTGCTTAATAAACGGCTTCTGTTGATTCACATTGGATCGTCTGGAGTCCAGTTATTTCTCCTCAGATGGTGACCCCGACGTGATACCGATTGGCGCTTGGCTTGAGCAGCAGAACACGAGGGGCGGAAGACCCAGAAGGAGACCTACCGGCTGGAGGACGGCTCAGCTGGACTGAGACCGGGCGGATTGGGCAGCAATCCGGAATAGAGGAAACAGACGACGTGGCCACGGACACCCGGAGAGAGGTGAGCAGCCAGGGCAGGAGATGGGGCAGCAAGTAACAAAAGAAGAAGGGGCTATGTTAAAACTTCTCCTGCATATCCTCTCTAAGAGAGGGGTGAAATACGATGAGCGTATGCTCCGAAGGTTGTTAACCTGGTGCAGAGAGAACGGATTCGCACCAGAGCCCCAGACAGCTTTTAAACCAGAAATATGGGAGGCTGTTGGGGAAAAACTGTGGGAAGTGATAAGTAACGGAGACAAAGAGGCATCACCGTTAGCGACGGTGTGGCGGTTCGTGTTATCGACCTTACAAGATATGAAGGCGGAGCGAGTCGCGGAGGCCAGGGCTTTTGCAGCATTACAACCCACGGGGGGAGGATCGAACAGACCAGGTCCAAAGGTTTGGGACGATCCCCTGCTGATCCCCTCTGCTCCACCTGAGGACGTTCCAGAGAAAGAAGAACTGATGGAGGAGGACGTTCCCTGGCCAGTACCACCACCCTCGGAAGCGAGACCAACGGCACCTCCACCGGAATGGTACAACCCTAGAACTGGGCTTTACGAAGGTTCACCTAAGTCTCCACGGCAACATGTTGATGTGCGCCCCAGACCACCTTTTGATCCATCATTGTACCCACCGCTTCCACTGTCACCTCCCTCTCCTGCTGAACAAGAACTACCGCAAGGCGCGTGCGTGGAGGCAAAAATGCTGCAACAGAAATTGGAACAGCTAGAGAAAGAACGACAGAATCAATGGAAACTAGAGGAGGAGCAAGCGATACGAAATATGGAGAGGCAACTGAGGGGTGAAAGGGTGAAAGCGGGGGGGCTTGGGGTGGCGGTAACGGGAACGTGGGAGGAGAGTTGGGGGGTGTGACCGCAGGCTCAGGGGAGCCGCCGGATCTGTGATTGCATTGGAAAGGAGTTATTCAAAATGCCTTGGTAGAGGGTATAATGTTACCAACAGCATTTCCGGTGATACTGGGGGGAACTACGGGAGGTCGAAAGAATCCCAGTAGGTGTGAGGGTCTTCCTTGGCCGATCGTAAAAGAAGCAAGAAAATCGGTGCATGACTTTGGTCTTAATTCTCCCTACACTCAGTCGTTTCTTAACAATATTTTCACTACTAATATTATGACTCCTTTTGATAGCCGGACGCTGATGTCCATTATCCTCACACCAATGCAAGAACTAATGTGGAGATCAAGGTGGGAGGATGGTGTACAACGTGCAGTTGTAGCGAATTTGAGTAGAGCAGAGGGGGATCCGTTGCGGTTGGTGACCATGGAGATGTTGTTAGGAACAGGTCCTTTCGCTGATGCTCAGCTACAAGCGCGGCTAGATGTCGCTATCTTACAACAGTCCGCAGAGTTGGCGTGCGAAGCACTGAGGACCTTGCCAGAGGATGGCAAGGTCACTCCCCCATATACGACGATAAAACAGGGCCCCAGCGAGGGATACATGCAGTTTCTTGATAGACTAAGGAATGCATTACACTGGGGAGAACTGCCAGTGGCAGCCAAAGAGGCGGTTTTTCATTCATTGGCCGTAGAGAACGCAAATTCAGCCTGTAAGCGTATTTTGCAAGCTTTGCCTCGACACGCCACCATTACCGACATGATAGAGGCATGCTCTAGGGTAGGAACACCTGAAGAACAGGCAGGATTTTTGGCCTCCGCTTTTGCCGTGGCTGTCAAGCCCTTGATTAATAATCGTAATTTGGGACCGAAATGCTTTAAGTGTGGGAAGGTTGGTCATCTGAGGATACAGTGTAGAGCAGGAAAGCAGAGGGGAGAGACAGATATGACGCCTGTTAGGAGCGGAGGAACGGGAGGATTTATGGGCACATGTAATCGGTGACAGAAATTTGGACATAGAGCATCTGAATGCCGCTCAAAATTCCGTAAGAATGGCACGCCATTGGGAAACGGGCTGATGAGCGCGGGGGGCCCGAGCGCAATGACACAAAACAGGCTTCAGGGTCAGGGTGCTTGGGTAGTGCAGCCTCTGCCACCACAGGGAGTGCCGGAGTGGACGTGGCAACAGTAAAGGAGGTTACCCTTACAGACTCCCAAGTGCAGTGCATTCCTACTGATATGAAAGGGCCACTGGGGTATGGACTGAGTGCACTATTATTGGGACGATCTTCCATTACCAGACGGGGTTTGTTTGTGTTACCTGGGGTAATAGATGCTGATTATACGGGTCCAATTAAAATGATGGTATGGACACCCACTCCACCTGTGCATATCCCAGCGGGTACTCGCATTGGACAACTAGTGCCATTTAAGGCTGCCGTTCCAATGGACGGAAATCAGATAAGGGGGAATAAAGGTTTTGGCTCAACAGGTAATGCAGATATATATTTAGCCCTTGAAATCGGTAAAACAAAGCCCTTGCAGCGAGTTGCCCTAAGAGCAACAGGGGGTCAAAAATGTGTGCTTGATATGCTTGTAGACACCGGCGCTGATGTGACTATTATCAGTCAAGGGCGTTGGCCACCCTCTTGGCCCCTAGAACACCCAGCTATATCCATAATGGGGGTCGGAGGAACTCAGACAACAAGAATAAGCAAAGAGGTGATTCAATGCCAAATGCCCGATGGTGGAGTTTGCTCAATTCAACCGTATGTGACAGTAGCACCAGTGTGCCTGCTCGGCCGGGATGCTTTAAGTCAACTGGGCACTCATTTAACGACTGGGGGGACGGGTTTTCCGGGGCGGCCGTTGGGGAAGGGCGACCTATTTTGAAATTGAAGTGGAAAACGAACGACCCGGTGTGGGTGGACCAATGGCCGCTCAATTCGGAAAAAATCGCCCACATTAAGCAATTAGTACAGGAACAGTTAGAGAAGGGACATATAGAACCAACAACCAGCCCCTGGAATACACCTATTTTTACCATCCCAAAAAAGAGTGGCAAATGGCGGTTACTGCACGATTTACGAAAAATTAATGAGGCTATGGAGGACATGGGTGCTTTACAGCCAGGTTTGCCATCCCCTATCATGATCCCTAAAGGGTGGGAGATTCTGATAATAGATCTGAAGGACTGCTTTTTTACAATATCCTTGCACCCCGATGACTATCCGAAATTTGCTTTTTCCGTGCCAACAATAAATAAGAATGGGCCTATGTGCAGGTATCATTGGGTAGTGTTGCCACAAGGAATGAAAAATTCACCCGCCTTGTGCCAGATGTACGTAGCATGGGCTTTTGCACCAGTGCGGAAAAAACACCCTGAGTGGATAATTTATCATTATATGGATGACATCTTGATAGCTGGACAACAATTAGAGTGTGACAAGGCTATTGAGGAGCTGCAGCAGGTATTAGGGAAAGCAGGGTTACAAATTGCACCAGAAAAGGTTCAAAAAGAACCACCCTGGAAATATTTAGGATGGGAAATATCTAAAACTACAGTTAGGCCACAGAAGTTAGAGATTAGAACACACATTTCGATGCTGAATGATGTTCAAAAACTCTTAGGAGATCTAAACTGGGTTCGTACATTGTGTGGCCTTACGAATGAAGACTTAGCACCTCTCATGCGCTTGTTGCGAGGAGGCGGTGGCGTTGATGCCCCTAGACAGTTATCCTTGGACGCGCAGAAGGCGATGCAGATGGTCAGTGATAAGGTCATCAACGCCTACGCGCATCGATGGGACCCTGATCATTCGATAGGTTTATTAATTATAAATCATGACGAACATCCTTTCGCTTTAGTAATGCAATGGGTACAGGAAAGGGACCCACTACGAATTCTGGAGTGGATTTTTTTATCTCTCCAACCAAAGCGTATGGTTATCCCGAGGATAGAGGCGATGGCGCAACTTGTGATTAAGGGCCGTCAGAGGATCGTTGAGATATCTGGTCAGGAACCTGAATATGTGGTAATTCCTTTAGTAGCTGAATACTTGCAGTGGGCCTTGCGACACTCTATGGCGTTGCAGATTGCGCTTTTGAACTATGCTGGGACAGTTAAGGTACATTTGCCTCCGCACAAGTTTTTTAGTGTGCTACAAGTAGGACACATTGAGGAAATTCCCGCGTTGTCTCAACGACCTGTCCGAGGGCCGACAATCTTTACAGATGCCAGGGGGAAGACACAGAAAGCAGCAATAACATGGTACATGGACAATAAATGGCATGATATCGTGATCACGGACTGTAAAGGGTCCACACAAAAGCTAGAATTACGTGCTGTACTAGAAGTGTTTCACAGGTGGACAAAGGGAGGTATTAATATCGTATGTGACTCCTTATATGTGGTTGGAATCGTTCAACAAATGGAGCGTGCTTTGCTGAAGGAGGTCAGAGATGAGCAGCTGTTCACCCTGCTCCATGAATTGTTGCTACTACTCAATGAATAGCACGATCCTTATTTCATCACCCATATTCGCAGCCATTCAGGGCTCCCAGAAGGTTTAGCTGAGGGCAATAGACGAGCTGATAAACTTGTGGCTCCTGCATGGGCTGCACCACCTCCAGATAAGTTTGCGCAGGCACGGGCATCTCATACATTCTTCCATCAATCTGCACGAATGCTGCGTAGACAATTCGGGATCTCGGAGTCTGATGCCCGAGGTAGAGTGCAAACGTGTGCTGATTGTCAACCATTTATACCTAACTTCAACCCAGGCGTCAGTCCCCGAGGGCATGGACCTTTGGAGTTCTGGCAGACTGATGTAACCCATGTGTCAGAATTTGGAAAACTGAAATTTATACACCTGAGTGTAGACTGTTATTCAACTGCAATTTGGGCAACTGCGCAGACTGGTGAATCCAGTAAACATGTACAAAAGCATTTGCGATCCGCGTTTGCAGCCTTCGGTGTACCGCATGTGATAAAGACTGATAAAGGCCCAGGGTACGTAGCCCGTTCAACAGAGGTATTTCTACAGCTGTGGGGCATTACACATGTGACTGGCACACCACATTCTCCGACGGGTCAAGCCATAGTGGAACGCATGAACCAGTCTTTAAAAAATTTGCTTCAAAAACAAAAAGGGGGAGAGCAAGGGCTGAGTCCTGTAGATCGACTGAACAAGGCCGTTTACGTCCTGAACTTCCTACGCCTTCCTCAACACTGCCTTGTACCTCCAATCGTGCGGCACGGCGCAGGCCTGCAGAGAGACCTGGGAGATTTTAGGCAGGAAAATGGCATGGTAGCAGTTAAAAACAGTGTGACGGGGAAGTGGGAAGGACCGTGTAGACTATTAACCTGGGGTCGAGGATATGCCTGTGTCGTTACAGATGCCGGAACCAGATGGGTACCAGCCAAGTGGATAAAGCCCTGGTTTGAGCAGACGGATTCGAATGAGTTACCCCACAATACCAACAACGACGATGAGGGCTGAAGAAGTGCAGTGCCCTAGGTGTGGAACTGTGACCCATAGATCCTTGTGCCTTGTGAGGATTGTCGAGGCCGGTGGTGGTTTGAAAGACCACGTGCTGCGGCCCGGTGTGCTGTGTGTTTTAATCCGGTGTGCTGTGTATTTTAATTCCAGTGTGCTGTGTGTTTTAATAAGGAATTAAGTAAGGTGACGGGGTGTGCTGTGTGTTTTAAATCCAGTGTGCTGTGTGTTTTAATAAAGAACTAAGTAAGGTGACGGGTTTAATTCGTTTAGCTATTGCAATAGAGTACATAGAGTCAGGTTCACCTCAACACGAGCTGGCTGAGCGACAGGAGATTAGGGAAGTCTACCATTCACAAGGATTGGTCAGGGTGTGGCATACAGTGCCGTTACACAGTGCTGCTGCCAGAGGTTTGGTCGGTTCCGGAGGACTAGTGGGAACAGGTAGTACGTCACTGTAGCAACAGGTTCGGTCATCTACAGCACAGAAAGAAGGGCAAGGGTACTGATATTTGAAGATACCACTGGGAATTAGTGTCGGGCTTATCCTTGTGATTGGAAGTTGCAGCTGAGCACAAAATTGAGAACCCTTGGTATTTCGGCTTCTTTTAATACAGCAGGATTCAATTCAGTTTACCCAACGTTTAACACAACCCTAGTGAACTTTTGTGGAGACACCACAGGGGTGGGGAATCATTGGAACAATGATTCGGCAAAGGCCTTACCCCCAGGATTATTTTTGATTTGTGGTGATCGCGCCTGGCAAGGTGTTCCTGTGCGACCTGTGGGAGGACCATGTTATATAGGTAAATTGACTATGTTTAAGCCGTCACTGAAAGATCTATTGAACACCACGGTGTGGAACGTGACGAATCGGCATGCACGGTCGAAACGATCTGTCGTGACCCTTGATTCGACATGTAACGAAGAAGTCCAGTTTTGGGATCTGCCCACTACGGTTGTAACATCCTTGCTAGCCCCTGGGGTTGCGGCAGGGAAAGCCCTAGGAGATATTAGAAAGTTAGGGTGTTGGGCAAGTAAACAGATAAACCTTACAACTGAAATCATATCTAGCTTGCTTACTGATGCTGATAGCATTCAGCATGCTACATTGCAAAATCGAGCGGCTATTGATTTTTGCTGTTAGCTCAGGGTCATGGATGTGAAGATTTTGAAGGTATGTGTTGTATGAACCTTTCCGACCACTCATCATCCATTCATAAGCAGTTACGGGATCTGAAGGATAACATGTCCAAATTAAAAGTGGTGAAAAATGGTTTCGATGATTGGTTAAGCTCATGGGGTATAACGGGATGGTTATCAGACTTACTAAAGCAAGGGTTCATGCTACTGTTGGTTATATTATTATTGATTATGGTAGCCTCGTGTGTTCTCCGCAAAGTGACTGACATGATAGAAAATGCCATGCATAAGGTCTGGCTGGCTCAAGAAGAAAAAGGGGGTATTGTAGGAATGCGTCTGAGAGAAAATGGCCATGTGAGCCAGCCTCCCTACTGTGAGAGATTAGATTAAGGGCAAAACAGGTGGTAGAAGATGGAATTAGTACATGGGAAAAACGGGAACTGAGAAGGTAGAAAACATGTTGTGCTAATGACTAAGCAATTTACTATGTGAATTCTTGTAACCAATCTGATGTGTGAATGAACTGCATGGACAGCGCGTGGACAGTGTAACTAGCTAATCAGAAATAAGCGAGTCGCGTGTACAGCTACAACACAGGGTATAAAAGATGATCTGTGCTTAATAAACGGCTTCTGTTGATTCACATTGGATCGTCTGGAGTCCAGTTATTTCTCCTCAAATAATGTCATACAGAATTTCAATCAGTTTTGTCCATTTTACTTCCACAATTTTTATTCTTTTTTAATGTGGTATATATTTTCCAAATCTGGTGAACTTTCATATCCAGAAGTATCAGGCAGGTATACCAACAAGCCTAACTGACACAAAGCACTGAATTCATACTTTTTGGTGATATGTTTTTCTTATCAGGAAATATAAAAAGACATCCCCAGTTGAAAGGGAAATATGTAATACAAATATATATTTATTTCCTGTGAGTAATATAAATAATATATTTTAACATCTTTATGATGACCTTGATAAGGACATAGAGTGTATCATCAGCAAGTTTGCAGATGAAACAAAGCTAAGTGGGAGTGTTGATCTGCATGAGGATAGGGAGGCTCTACAGAGAGACTTGGATAGATTGGATCGATGGGCCAATGCTAACGGTATGAGCTTCAACAAGGCCAAGTGCCAGGTCCTGCACTTGGACCACAACAACCCCATGCATCACTACAGGCTTGGGGAAGTGTGGCTGGAGAGCTGCCTGGCAGAAAAGGACCTGGGGGTTCTAATTGACAAGCGGCTGAACATGAGCCAGCAGTGTGCCCAGGTGGCCAAGAGGGCCAATGCCATCCTGGCCTGTATTAGAAATAGTGTGACCAGCAGAAGGAGGGAGGTGATTGTCCCCCTGTACTCAGCACTGGTGAGGCCACACCTTGAGTATTGTGTCCAGTTCTGGGCACCTCAATATGAGAGAGATATCAAGGTGCTGGAGCGAGTGCAGAGGAGGGCAACGAAGCTGGTGAAGGGCCTGCAGAATAAATCTTATGAGGAGCGACTGAAGGAGCTGGGACTGTTTAGCTTGAGGAAGAGGAGGCTGAGGGGAGACCTCATCACTCTCTACAACTACTTGAAAGGACACTGTAGAGAGGTTGGTGCTGGTCTCTTCTCACAGGTAATTAGTGATAGAACAAGAGGGAATGGCTTCAAGCTGCAGCAGGGTAGGTTTTGGCTGGACATTAGGAAAAAATTCTTCACGGAAAGAGTGGTCAGACACTGGAATAGGCTGCCCAGGGAGGTGGTGGAGTCACCATCCCTGAATGTGTTTAAGAGTCATTTAGATGTGGTGTTAAGGGATATGGTGTAAGGGAGAACTTTGTAGAGTGGAGTTGATGGTTGGACTCGATGATCCCAAGGGTCTTTTCCAAACTAAATGATTCTATGTCTTCTATGTCTATGTCTTCTATCATGGATGTATGTGCACATGTGTGTGTACTATATAAACATATATATATGTACACCTGATATTAAGAATTTTAATGTTATTTTCTAATACTAATAGTAAAAAAAGATAAGGTTCTTCTTTGATGACGTAGACTAAATATTTGCAGCTGTTTCCAAGAAGTCTAGATGGGTCTGACCACTGGATAAAGTATGCGAGTTAATTGTGCATTTAGTGATAACAAGAGTTTTACAGAAAAGTCAATAAACATTGTCCATTATATTTCCTAAATGGAATGCAAGGTGGCTATGGGTGCTAAGAAAAAAGGCAAAATAGGAATTTTTTTCAAATTAGTTATTAGTACTTACCTCCATCTTCTGCTACCTTTGGAGCCAGGTTACGAAATAACATTGCCCTGGGCAGCCTTTGTACATCTGAACATTGGTACATGTAATAGCTTCACCACTGGCCTCTAGTGAAGGTCCTTACAATGAGAGTAACAGTACTGAAGAGAACTGGATTTGTTGTATATTTGCAGACAAGCCATTGATAGGAAATACCTCTGAACATAAATCTTGATTAATTTTCTATCTCTATCTACTTAAATAAAATGGAAAGAAGAGAGGCAAGAGAAGGAAGGCAGGAAGGCAGGAAGGCAGGAAGGAAGGGAGGGAGGGAGGAAGAAAGAAAGAAAAAGAAGGAAACGAAAGAAAGAAAGACAAATTTATCCTGGGAGATGCTAAAGCAAAGCTGAATTTGTGTGCTTTAGTGCATCATTTCTCGTTATTTCACCCAAAATGATATCCTGAAAAAATTATTCTTATTAATGTTCTCTTCATTTCTGCTGGGGGCATAAAAATAACAGATGAGTGTGAGAATATAAACCATATGGTTAGTGAGGCAGAGGTGATAATTAGAACATGCTGTACTATGCAGTAAACAAAACTATTATGAACTATAGAATTCTTTATAGAGTATTTAAAAGGGGGATGGAAATAATATAGTTCCCCCTAACTGGCTTAAAAGCTCTGTCTGTAACTACCATGAAAAATAATAAAAAGAAAGAAGAAGGACATTTGGAGTTAATCACTCAAAGGGTTGGTTTCTAGTTAAAAACAACTGCAAATATTATCAATACTTATTTGATTCCATACTAATTTACGTATAGCATATTATTTGTTTCTCATTTAGTGATATGTTTGGAGAGGATAAATCATGTCACAACTGCAAACACAAAGTTCTAGAAGAAAATTACTATAGATTTATTTTCCTATTAGAATTATCTGTTTGTCACTATGTATGTTGTTTCCAATGTCAAAGATTCATACTTTCTAAAGGCAAGTATAGTTCATGGGGTACAAGGGGTAAATCCAACCTAGAATTTCATCTTCAGGGTTTTTAGGGCCACTAAATTCTTCTCCTCTGACTGTGAAGACTAAATGGATATTTGATATTGAGGTTACCACTGTCAAAAATTATCTCAAGGATAACCACATTACAATACCTTCACATACTTGTGATACCTTTAGTAGTATGCAACTGTAAAAATACCTCCTATGAAATTCAAGAGCCCATTCTGGGACTAAAAGGATATGGCATCAAAATGTGCTCAAGACAAGTAGCCCTGGGGCTCTACGTCATCTTGAAACACACCTTTAGATTGAATCTTGATCAAAACAAAAAAAAACCCCACAACCAAACAAACCAACAAAAAACAAGCAAAAGAAGTCAATGTCATTAATTACATGTACATCTTTTACCTGTTTGAGGTCTATCCCATCTTTTTTTTTCTTGTTTTTAAAAGAAACATTCTAAAAGTAAAAGCATGAGTCAAGATGAATCAAGATGAGTCAGCATGAGCTTAAGAGCCAAGATAATCATACTGTTACTATAATAGAGATGAATGCTTTTTGGACCAAACCCAGAGAATGAATGCGTACACACTACTGCGCTACACCAGCTCTGCAACAGAAAGCTTTGACGTAAAGGGGCTTACAGGAAGGATGGGGAGGGATTCTTTATCAGGGAGTGTAATTATAAGACAAGGGGTAACGGCTTCAAACTGAAAGAGGGGAGATTTAGATTAGACATTAGGAAGAAATTGTTTACTGTGAGGGTGGTGAGGCACTGGAACAGGTTGCCCAGGGAAGTTGTGGATGCCCCATCCCTGGAGGTGTTCAAGACCAGGCTGGATGAGGCTTTGAGCAACCTGGTCTAGTGGGAGGTGTCCCTGCCCATGGCAGGGGGGTTGGAACTAGGTGATCTTTAAGGTCCATTCCAACTCAAAACATTCTATGATTCTATGATTCTATGACCTACTCAGGTCACTATTTGAGAAAGGAGACATTGGCGCTTCCTCAATACCTGTACACACTGAATTCGAGATTCCGGTGATATGCGTGTTATCTTGTTGCTTCCTGCATAGACAGTGAATGCATGGATTCTGCATCCTATATACTGCTGAAAATTCCTTTATATGTTACTAAGTGCAGTGCAGATGAGAAGAATAGATTTAAAGGGCTTGAGAGCAGACAGGCATATCATGGAAGAGGAACATGTGATATAATAGCCTGCATGAGGAAAAGAAGGTGGATTGATTGAATCCTGAATGAAATTCTAAATCTAAATGATGAATATGCTCTTACTGAGTGTGGCGGTGCGCTCTCCCCTTTTCCCCTTTTCCCTCTCCCCTTCTCCCCTTTTCCCCCCCAGCCATGGCCATCATCGGGAGTTGTTATGAGCTGCACTTGAACTATGGGGGATGGCTGGCAACATAACCAAAACACTGTCTGGAGTGGGAACCTAGGTATCTTGTTCCCATGCGAATATGACTATAGGTCAATTATCTTACTCCATAAATAGTGGACAGCCCAAGAGCCCTTTGAGCTCTCCTGCACGGCAGCGGGCTGCACAACAGGATCTCCCTTGAGTGGGGACGCTTGCTTAAGGTTCTACTCCTCGAAGTTGAGAGATTCCTTGTCTCGGTAAGTGACTAAGAGCATGCTAAACTTTGAAATCTTAGCTAAGTGATATAAGGATTGATTGCGCATATATAAACCTTTAGACATAAACCATTGACCAAGTCTGGGACTAGGATTGGATCCAGCCACACCTAGACTCCTCTCTGAGAAGGAGTTTAGAAAGCAAGGGGGTTCTTTCCGAACCTCGTGTCTCAACGGGAGGGTCTCCCTGAGAGCTTGTCTGACCCTGGCCTCTATGCAGTAAATAATCAAGTGTACACTGGCATCGAATCTCGTAAAACACTGTCACATTCACTACTAACTTTGTTAAATCACTGTTTTATGTTAATAAACATTTCACTACTTCTCTCTTACAGGTGAAGTTAATCACTCCGCCCGCGACACCTGGCGTAGTCGGCAGGATGTCAGGAGTTATCACTAATTATTTACGGAGGCATGGAGTGAACCCGAGCCCCAAATTCTCAGAGGAATGGGC
Source organism: Rissa tridactyla (assembly GCF_028500815.1). Lineage (NCBI taxonomy): Eukaryota > Metazoa > Chordata > Aves > Charadriiformes > Laridae > Rissa > Rissa tridactyla. Next base: position 13,240,410 of record NC_071496.1, read on the forward strand.
TTGTGATAATTGGTACAATTGGGAAGTCGTTGAAGAGCACTTAAAAGCAATTAGGGGCTGTACAAAGGATGGAAAAGATGAGGAAGTCATCTGCAAGATGTTAGGCACTTGTTTAGAAGCCGCATACCAAGACAGGGAGAATAGAAATAGGAGAGAGCAGGACCTAGAGAAGGAAATAGAGAGCAGGGAGGCAACTAAGTCATTGCTATCTTTTAAAAATGAGCAGCTGCAAAAACAATTGCAGGAAGAAAAGGAGAAAAGGCAGAAATTGGGAGAAAAGGTCGAAATGATGCTTATACAGGCTCCCCACCCCCCTGACATTGTACAGATTAGGAAACTGATAGTATCCCCTGAAGGTTGGGATGGAAACATTTGGGGTGATCCCGATGATAGCGAGTCAGAAGAAGACGTTCCTTTGTTCCCCACAAATCCTCCTGAATATGAAGCCAGACCCATTGTTAAAGCAGAAATAACTGCGGGACCTCGGGGTACTAATCTACGGCATAGTACGCGAACCAGCCCCTGGGATCCGTTGCAATTGACAAGTTTGCAAGAGAGATATAAGCAGAAACCCTGGTGAAACTGAAATGGAATACTTGTGGCGAGTATGCTTAACTGGCGGCGACCGAATCATGTTAAACCGGGATGAAGCCAGTGGTTACTGGGGTCCAGGAGTTTTCTTAAATTTAGTACCTGTAATAAATAGCCAGATCCCTTAAACAGAAATGGCACTTATTTTATTTTAGGGACAAAGTCAATAAAGCAAAAGCACAGTGCTGGGTGCATGACTCAAGTCAGAGGCACACCAGCTAACGCTTCAACCATGTCTTATATACATTCAATATTGCATACGTATTCACTCTTTTAGACAGAGTAATTGTTTATGATGATTGATTATCATTAGTCCCTTTTCTCTTCTATTTGTGCGTTTTCTTCTGACAATTGTTTCTGAGGATCGATGATCTTCAGTTCCCTTTTCCCATGCATCTGTTTCCTTCTGGTAGGATCAGCTCCCTTTTCCCATGCATCTGTTTCCTTCTGGTAGGATCGATTATCATCAACTCCCTTCTCCTATGCATCTGTTTCTTCATAGCTGCTGTTAGTTGTTATCTTTGAGGTTTCTCATGTTTCCTAATTTACTAAAGGTTAGTTATCCTTATAAGTCAAATATTTATAGCCTTGTTATTATGGCGAAAGCCAACAATACCTTCACTATTTTTCACGGTACCCAACCCGACACATACACCCCATTCTATCACCAGCCGAGTAGTTTATTGGGCGGGAGGAATCGACACCATGGAACGGGGTGAGCCCTCTATAATCCCCATTAAATCTCTAAGTGAGTTATCCACAGCCATCACAAAAGCCGCTTGCATACAAGCCATGCACGAACGAGGACGCCATGATGTCCCACTATCTGCTGCAGTAGATTTTGCGGTGTTAAAACCACTGATCAGAGGAGCCCCAGCAATTCTTAAACCTCACCTAGTTGCAAAACGGGATGAGATTAGAAGAGATACCGAATTTAATACGCAGGGCAATCGTCCTCCCAGGCAAATACCTACATGGGCAGAATTAATGCACAGCATTGTTTACTGCCGTGAAATAGGCTGGGACGACGGTGCAGCAGTTGAAAAACAAAGCCGGAAATCCCGGGGAGGAGATCACAAAGTAAGACCCGTGAAACAGGGAACAGGAATTAAATCAAAGGGAAATAAAAACTTGCAAACAGAGTCTCGAGAAAAGAGGAATGAATTGTGGAGGAGAGCATTAGCACTAGGCATTCCCAGAACCGCCAATGAAGGTCGGCCTACTGGCATTATCTTGAGTTTGATTGAAACATTCCTGAAACGAGATAATGGTGGAAACAGAGACTGTATTTCAACTTCTTTAAGGGAGGATAATCCCTTTCTCCCTCTTAAGGAGGAATTGCGGGACACCAAGTCAAAAAACGAGTAATGTCTGGAAGGCAATTGGGCCTGCCTGTCCGGAAAGTGGAGGCTTATCAGTGGATAAGTGATGATGGCCCATACATCTTAATTCCAGTTGGTCCTCGAAGACAATTAGTAAAGTTTTTAATAGATACGGGGGCACAAATTTCAATACTAACACAACAAGATGCCGAGAAGCTGGGTGTGCGATCCGGACGGCAAAGAGTTAGAATTACAGGTGTGAATGGGGGAACTGATGTATGTCAAACTGCCAAGGTTAGTTTATGGCTCCCAGGCGAGAAGCGCATATCGTCTACTCGCTTTGCAATTAAAGTTCATCATGAAAATATTTTAGGTTTTGATATTTTAAACGGCCGAACCTGGTGCCTGCCGGATCACAGCGTGTGGTCTTTCGGCTCAAGCACTGACCTTAACCCGTGCAGAAACCGGGAAGCCGCAGTGCGGGTGCTCCGCTCAGCCCCTGCACTCCCCGAGTCAAAGATTACAAATGTACCGCAGTACCCGATCTCTGCTGAGGCACGAAAGGGCATTTCTGAAGTTATAGCTGATTTAGAGAAAAGACAAATTATCTCCAGAACCCACTCCCCATATAACTCACCCGTCTGGCCGGTTCGGAAACCTGATGGGAGGTGGCGTTTAACAGTCGATTACCGCCGTCTAAATGCTAATACAGCCCCGCTAACGGCCGCTGTACCAAACATTGCAACTTTAACAGCTACTCTGCAAGCAGCTGCCCACCCATGGATGGCGGCATTAGATGTAAAGGGTATGTTCTTTATGGTTCCCTTGAAGGAGGAGGATAAAGAGAAGTTTGCTTTCACTTGGGAGGGAATACAATATACCTTTAACAGACTCCCACAGGGGTATAAACATTCACCCACAATTGCTCATGCTGCGCTTGCCGAACTTTTGCAGACAGTCCCACTCCCCCAAGGTGTGAAACTGTGCCAATATATAGATGATATTCGGATTGGAGGAACTTCTCCTAAGACAGTGGGGGAAGCAGCAGCAGCAGCAGTGTGGCAAGCACTAAATAAAGCAGAAATTGAGGTTCCACCTGGAAAATGTCAGGGACCAAGTAAAGAAGTAAAATTTTTTAGGTACTTGCTGGATAGCAGGCAGTGCTGTGATTCCTCCGGATACCTTAAGAAAAATCGAAGAGCTGCAAATGCCCCAATCAAGGGAGGAGTTGCAACAATTAATGGGAACTTTAGGATATTACAGGAAGCATGTGCCTGGGTTTTAGGTGTTGTGCCTATGACCTTAACTAAACCTCATGGCCCACGTGCCTGGGAAGCTGCCGATAGCAGTGGTGCAAAACACAGAATTAGCGCACGATGGATTTTTCATTCTTGTTAATGGGGTAACCCGTTCGGACTCTCCCCACCGAAACAAGTCTTTGTTTTCTCTTACAGCACCCTGCAGGATGGCAAACAGAAGTGCTGTGTTCGTGTTAATATTCCAGACCTCAGCAATGCTGCTTCTAACCCGTGGTCGAAGAACTCTAGAGTGGCCATGGTCTCAAGCTCGTGTTAAGTATACCAGGAGTATGGGAATACACTCTAGGAAGGGAGACTTAAATCTTTCCACTGTGGTCATGCATGGAAGCAAAGTATACTTAGAAAACAAATGGAGCTGGGATACAGATGGAACTAATGGAGTTCTCCGACTTCAGGGAACAGCAGGGAAAAGAATTCAAATAGGGTGCCGGATGATCAATGGGTCTACCCATGAGAAAGCATCTCAGATTTCAGTGTACGGCACTGTATCAAACCCAATAATCAATGGTACGAAACAGTGCGCCTCTGAAAAATTGGACTGTTGGTACAATTTTACCTTAGTACAACCTGTTTTTGTAGTCTGTCTCTGGGCTCGCCATAGTGTGGGACTATCATTTAAATTCAAAATTGACATTACTGAGCCTCATACGACAACTTCCACACCGATTGTAAAGGATGAGAAAACTCTATCCCCACAAATTTCTGAAATTGGACCATATGTGATCAAAAATACAGGCCACCAACGAGTGTTATTTAATCCATCATGGTCTCTTAAACGAGTAGAATTAGTGATGCAAATTAACATCTCTACCATCGAACCGGCCTGTTCATCATTCCTGAGTACATCCTATGCAGGGTGGTTAGCATGGTTACATGGGCGAACACTCGCCTCTCCAAGACGAACAAGGAGAGATGCGACTGGTATCATAGGGACGGGATTAGGAGTCTTAAATAGTATAGATGCTGAAGTACTTGCAAATAAAGTAAGCACAACAATAAGTGATTTAAACAAATTAGAACACCCATTGCGATCTTCCCTATTAGCACTGGGAACTAACCAATGGCTCTTATCTGATGTATTGCCTCAGTGGGAAAGAATTAATAAGAGGGATCACCAATTGATTGTGGATGCCCTTGGTGTAGCCCAAACCAATGTTTCTCTAGCTCTTAGTTGTATCCAAGCTCAACTGTGGATGCAATCTACGGTAGCAGCAATTGTACGAGAAGGTGAAGAAGGTACCTTACCCACTGAAATTCGAAAAGTAATCTGGGATAATGCAACTGAATTTGAAAGGGAATTACAGTCCTGGTGGTATTTAGTCAATTTTACTTACAACCCCATCAACAACAAGGCTACAGCTTTTGTCCTAACAATACGCAATGCTTCGGTATACACCATATACCCAATCATTGCACTAGGATTAAATCACAATGGAACTATACTCTATCCATTAGAACATGGCGTGTGGGCCCAATGGAATGGGAACAAATGGCAGACCATTGATGTTAATGCCTGCATTGTACAAGAACAACAAGGATTTATTTGTGAGAGTAACACCATCAAAGCCCAAGATGTTTGTCTTGACACTGAACAGAATGTTTGTCATTTTGAGATACATCTTGATGAAAATCCCGAAACTGTACTTATATATGTTGGAAAAGGATGTGTTTGTATGAGACCCCTTTGTAATACTATCTTTGTAGATAATGTTACTGTAGATACAAGTAATCATTCAAATGTTTGTGTTTGTAATTTCACTAAAATTATGGGATGTGACTTCAGTTATTCAGCTCCTGTTATGTCTTATCAGTTGCTACAATCTAATTATACATTGATTCAAGATTTGTTGCCTACACCTATTGGAATGAATCTTACATTGGTGAAGAAACTACTACAGCATGATGACCTGTGTCAGCTGCTAGAACGAATTTGAAATAATGGACACAAAACTTTAATCACTGCTCAGCATGATACAGAAGAGATACACCGTGTCTTTGAAAGGGTGAAAAAGGATGGAGAACACCATTGGTGGGAAATTCTCCTTGGATGGTCACCAACAGTAACGGGACTGTTTAATTGTATGCTTCACCCAGTTGTGATCTTGCTAGTTCTAATTTTAATATGTTTGTTGCTTATAGTTATGTTGTATATAAAAATTTGGTACTTGACCAAACAAATAACCCAACTTCAACCACCCAAAACATACAAATTAACAACTAACAAATAGCAGTGCTTCACTGTCTACTTACCATGAATGTCTAAGCGCAAAACCTATTAGCATACTATTTATGGCACAGAGGCAAGAGGTGACCGCACCACCACTCTGTGAAGGTAAGATGAATTGACTATAGTCACGGGGTGGAGTGTGTCAGTGTGCTCTCCCCTTTTCCCCTTTTCCCTCTCCCCTTCTCCCCTTTTCCCCCCCAGCCATGGCCATCAGCGGGAGTTGTTATGAGTTGCACTTGAACTATGGGGGATGGCTGGCAACAGAGTCAAAACACTGTCTGGAGTGGGAACCTAGGTATCTTGTTCCCATGCGAATATGACTATAGGTCAATTATCTTACTCCATAAATAGTGGACAGCCCAAGAGCCCTTTGAGCTCTCCTGAACGGCAGCGGGCTGCACGACAGGATCTCCCCTTGAGTGGGGACGTTCGCTTAAGGTTCTTCTCCTGGAGGTTGAGAGATTCCTTGCCACAACAGAGTCTCGGTAAGTGACTAAGAGCATGCTAAACTTTGAAATCTTAGCTGAGTGATATAAGGATTGATTGCGCATATATAATCCTTTAGACATAAACCATTGACCAAGTCTGGGACTAGGATTGGATCCAGCCACACCTAGACTCCTCTCTGAGAAGGAGTTTAGAAAGCAAGGGGGTTCTTTCCGAACCTCGTGTCTCAACGGGAGGGTCTCCCTGAGAGCTTGTCTGACCCTGGCCTCTATGCAGTAAATAATCAAGTGTACACTGGCATCGAATATCGTAAAACACTGTCGCATTCACTACTAACTTTGTTAAATCACTGTTTTATGTTAATAAACATTTCACTACTTCTCTCTTACAGGTGAAGTTAATCACTCCGCCCACGACACTGAGAGGTAATCATTAGTTGGAAAAAAGAGATGTAATCAGAAAAAGTTGAAAAATAAGTATATGTGAATTTTTGAAGGGATAAAAAATCTCATCAGAAGGAAGTGGCAAATTATAAGTAACTTGACAAAAGAGAGTTAAAAAGAGAAACTGATGGTTTAATTAGAACTACACAGGAACAGGTGATTCACATGAGATATGTTGAATGTCAGATAGACAATACATCCAAGATGCAGAATTTGTGACCAGAGCTGCGTAAGGGATAATAGAGGATGGTCTGAGTGAGACACGACAGAAAATTACTAGTTGAACCAAACCCAATATACATGCCGAGAAAAAGGACCTCAGTACTGTTGCTGCAAAAGCTATGTGCATACCCATGAGTACCTGACCTTCAAAGAAGAAAATAACAAGAAGGGAGTACAACAATGTGGTCACGTATCAGACAGCCGCTGTTAGCAAAGCTGGATCATGAGTCTGGTGAGGCTCGCTGCATGCACTGGCCATGCATGCAGCGACTCTAGCCTGTACTTTTCCACTCAATCTGGTGCAGGATATAAGGGGGCTGTCTCGGGCCAGAGAGAGAGAGAGACATGAGCGCACTTTGAAGATACAGGGGACACCCTGAAGGCGCTGTGCCTGCCTCCCTCTGCGGTACTGATGTGGCTCCTTGTTATCCTGCTGCTCGGTGGTGCTACTACAATCTATGGGGTTGGTAAGACTCTCTGAAGTAACTTTTGGGACATTTGGGAACTGCTTAGCAAGGCTTCACAGTAAAGCTGAGTTAAGTTTTTTTTCCTTTGTGTGAGCTCTGGTTTGTACGTTGGAATCTTTAAAAAAGAACCCCTTACAAGAGCCCAGCAAAAATTGTTCATATATGTAAGTAGGTATTTCTGCAAATCTGGCTAGAGATGTGTGTAATGCAGAGAATGTCAGTTAGTGGGACCAAAAGTAGTATTACCACTGTAGACAAAATTGTACTGCATAAGTACATAACAATATTACAGAATATTCTTTTCAGCCACTGTGTTAGGAAATATGCATAGCCATGGTGGCTACAAAAAAAGAGACTGATTACAGCCTCATGCACTTTTGTATTCAATTTAATGCAAGAAACCATGATTACTTCTTAAAAGAGATGGACAGAGTCTGGGTCAGGAAAAGTACAAGCTTGCTGTCAGAAACTTGTAGTGTGTTGGGATGGGAATATTTCAAGGAAAATTTGGCCCTAGTATTGTATTTTGGGTCCTCAGAAAATGTTAATGAGTCAATGAGGATAAATAAAATATCAGGAAAGACAAACTTACTTATGTCTTGTAAACAAAACCCTATACAAGGAGTGTTTCTCTCCCGTCACTTCCAGAAAGCTTTGATTTTGGAGAAAACATTCAAAAAAATAAACTAAAAGATATGTTTCTATCTTTGTAGTACATAATTAAACTAAGATCCTTAAAATTTTTACAAGTACATTACATCTGGTGTCTTTATTAGCATTCAACTAGCTGTAATAAACCAGTGAAGAAATATTTTGAACAGTATTCTCAGAAGGGTCTTTCATTCTTAATTTCTTCACTTTTTCCATGAAGTTCTTGTTTGTTATTTCCGTTAGCCTTTCTCCTGCTTTTTCATCTCTCAGGATTTCTCTTTGCTCTTCCATTATGACTGTGAACTAAATAACCTTGCAAAAGCAGATCCACAACAGCTGTAAGATGAAGAGAGCTCCCCTAAAATTAACACACATTTTTCTGACCAAAAGTGGCCACTTGAAATGAAGAAATGGATGAAATGTGTATTTCTGCAAGGCAAAGGCACTTTCCCTACAGCTACAGGTGACTTCCACCCTCCACTCAGGATTTAGATCCCCAATCCTCTCCTAAAAGTATGGGCTTTAAATACAGGAAGAAAAAGACCTGGTTTCAGTCATCACTTAATGATCGTAGCCATTTTGTCTGAAGGCCATTTCATATGAAATACTGGTAGTTACTGTATAAATGAACTTCATGTCTTTAAAGGAACATTCCCATAAAATACTCAGCTCACAAACTCCTAGTAGAGTCTCAGGGTATTCTTGAAACATAACCATAAGGCTGACCTCCAAGTAGTATGTGGTAGGAAGCATTGCTTTCTTTTACGACGCAGCAACGGGAGGAGAAGAGTGGTTCTACCTCTTTGGCTTGGGGGCTTGAATTCACATGTCCTCTTTCCTGGGAGATAATTCAAACTATTGTGTCATTGGGTATTCTTGGGTACATATTCTTTGAGTGTCTGTCTTGAAGTTATTCCACTTTGCAAGATAAAATGAAATATTCATCAAGACAGAAAGAATGAATAAGCAAGATTCCTTTGTCTATTGGTTTGGGTAGTCATGTGGGAGAAGAACGCATGGGTTCTGGTCCCTGCTCCAATAAATACTTAATACATATCAGTGTATAACTCTGGGAGCAAGTCCTTCACACAAGACAGGTAGAGACATGCCTGTTTTGTGAATCTTGGGAGGATTTAGGCATAAAATAGATATCTCACTCTGTCAAGACTGGAGTTCTTGGCATGCTCAGAGCAGAACTTTAGATACCAAAGAAACCTCTCTGTCAGAAATCCTCATGAGTTTGCAGTGCAGCAGCTTTGAAAATCTGAGCTTTAAAAATGAGAATCTGATATCTTAGTAGACATAATCTTAAGTGTTGTTTTCATTTTCTCTTATTTTTATTAACTTTATTTTCTCAGAAGACACCCAAAGTTTGTGTTGAATTGAGGAGTTGAACTGCCAGCTATTGAGCAAAAGCCTGGTAGAATACACAGCTGCCTTCCAATTTCTTAAGTGTCCAAAGTGTGTAACTGGAAGGAAGAACAATAACATTACTGTATTATGACAAGCAATTTTCCCTGTTCCATTGTCTAGGAAGAAATCTCCATTACAGTCTGAGATGGAACCTGCCCATGCAGATGAATGTCCAGGGTTTTGCAACTGTAGCTACAGCCATGTGTACGTGAGAGGATGGACAACTGTCTCTCTGTTTGTGGGAGATATTTAATGGTTTTTCTACCAAATATCACAGAAGATCAGGAGGGAGATGGATGGTGATAAACTAACAAGCAAAATTGTTCTAACAAAACATCTGTGAGCAACTGCTTGATCAAAATGACAGACATCAATCAGAATAATAACTTCAAATATGAGATTTTCAATTAGCAAGGGAACATAAATAATTGTGCCTGGAAAATAAGCATAAGGGATTTGGGAAGGAGACAGCACATACATAACAAAAGAGAGAGAGGCAGCAGGAAGAAAAATGGACTGATGTACACAAAGAAATGTGCACAGAAGCAGACTTACAAACAGGTCTGCTGGGAGATGCACAGATAAACAGAAGTATTACAAATATTGTCTCTAGCTTGCACACAGAAAATTCTTACTAGAGTTTTGCAAAGATCTTACGCTGCACTTCGCATTGAAAGATTTAAAAAAATAATAATTCAACCCCTCTGCTATACATCCCCTCCACCTTTCAAAATTTTCTCTAACACAAAACTGCTTGTAAGAAATGATTATCAAAAGTGTAATCAAAGGGAAAAGCACATTCAGGATGAGTGACTCTTTTGCCATTTCCTTATCTCTGATGTTGTCATTTGCATCAGTGGAAAATGGGTGTAAAATGCAGCCCAATCAGAATGACAACATTTTACTTCCACTGCACAAGATGATGGGCCATAAGGACTCGTTACAAATCTCAAACAAAAGAATTAAAGACATCAGCTCCATCTCAGGAAAACCTTGATCTGCAGGTTGTTGAAAGGTGCAGGATATGCCAGGGAAGTGTTATTACATATAGATCTGGTTCTTATACTCTCATCACGGTTAATGCTATTGGATTGGATACTGGGATAGATGGAGTTTTGGTCTAACGTGACATGGCCACTCTAATGTTTTCGCAAACAACTTTAAACTAATGTGTGGGCTTCAAGAATCTTGGTGAATAAGACATAAACTCTGCACTTGTCCTCCTCAAAGCCTCTCTACTGTGACCTTGTTTTATTTGGCTTCATGATAAGTTTCCAAAAGCTGAGTGGAGTTTTGAAATATACCAAAAACTTTAGGGATAAGGATTAGAAAACAAGTGAAATTCAAAAGTCTGAAAAAGAATACAAGGGGAATCTAGGTCCCAGTTACTGCTAAAAAACCTGAAGGGCTCAATTAACAAGCTTCCTTGTATGAATCAAGCCCTGCATTGTTCATGCTGCTCTAGCAGTAACATAATGAACATATTGTGGAGAGATGAGTGGGAAGGAAAAGAGTCAGTTCTATCTATTGTCAAGTTTTCAGAGAGATGTAAGATTTCTTCATGAAAGTGATACTTATTTCAGAAATAGCAAGGCTGTAGTCTTGATTCACCATTCAGGCAAGAACAGTGTCTATTACCGATGTCTTAAGACAAAGATACGTGAGACTTCTAACAGGCCAGGTGAAGAAGGAGCTCCTCTGTGTCCCATTCAGGGTTTGTATATCCTTTAATTTGCAAAAGAAATTCTGACAGAGGTAAATTTAGATCACATGTTTTCTACAGATGACTATATAGGCAAAATTTTATATCATAAGCATCACTGAATACCTGTGTATAAATTAAAAAGGGTAGAAAACTGAAAAGTTTTATGATACAGGCCATCTTCAAAGTTAAGTGGACTAGAAAGAGGTTGTTCAAATTGCCACATCTGCTTCTTGCAGTTTCTCTTGTGCATTCTAAACACCCATTTTTCCAGAAGACATTCTGGAGATTCAGAAGGAGTCTAGAGGAGGTAAAGATATAAGGCCTGACAGCTGAGAAATATACCCAGGAAAAAAAAAAGGAGAGAAAAGAAAGGCTAGGCCTGTCAGAAGGACACTGCAAGAAGTATTTGGATATAAGCAGTAAGTCATTATCATCTGTTGAATGGCAGCTTGTATGAAATGAACTGCTATTATTCAAGCATGCAGTGTACAAGTCTACACAATGGGAATGAAATTATCAGAAACCCATATGGCCAGGTAAGCAAACCCACAATGTACCACACAAAACAAAAGATTTCAATTTGTACAGGTGTATCACATGTGCCACTTAGCAATATCCCTCAGTCCTTACAAAGAAGCCAAAATACAGCAGCTATCACCAGATTAATGTATTTCATTGTCATTGACTCATATAGTGCTGAGTGACTCTCCATTCAATTAAGAATTATAGACCTAATTTTGTCCTTGGTAATTTTTTGTGGGTTCAAGGGCAAACATTTGGTCCATCATCTTGACTAATTTGGGTTCAGTTCTAGTTGTGATTGTGATTTGACTTTCTCTGTGGTGGGGTACTTGCCCTGTTTTATGCTAATTATCTGTCAAAGTGTCTCACAGCTCCAGAATTTGGTTTCCCCTTGAGCAGCTCCCAAGTTTATTATTTTGACCTTATCAAGCTTCTTTTAAGGCGGCTCTCAATGTCAATCCAAAGTTACAACTTCCCTTCATTCTTATTTTCACAATTACAGCTCTTCCGAACTCCTCATTGTCAACCCTGCAGACTGAGTCACTTACCTAAGGCATCTCTGAAAATCCTAGGCACTTGTGGTATAGAAAGAAGAGGAATGATGGAAACACATGGGAAAATCAGTGCTTCTCTCTCACAGTCATTGCTCTTGATTTCCTTCTTTTGTCACTGACCTGAATGCAGACACACCAGCAGCTGTTTCCCCCAAAATATGGACTTGTGAATCTCGGAGAGCAATTTATGGCATGCACACACCTCCCCTTTTGCCTTTTTGTTTGAAAGCAATTTTCAAGCATTTTCTTTGTTCCAGCTATAACAACAGCTTTTCTTGCAACAAAAACTGTGGATGAAGGGCTATTTGCAAAAAGTTTTCCGGAATGCAAAAACCTCACCTCAGTTCTTCGATAAGGTTATTTATAAATGTATATGTATAGGCATAAACACACACAAATATAAGAGCTACAGCAGGACTGATGAAATGCATTACCTTCAAATGATCATGCTACTTTGGCCTGTCATCTCTTTCACAATATCTGTATTTAAAAAAAAAAATAAAAATTAAGTGAAATCATCATCTGCTCTAGTTACACAGAAATCATTAGAGTGACATCCACTACCTGAGGATATGGCTTTGGATCTTCTGGATCATTACTGCCAGCATGGGGGGTCTTCACTTTTGTATATATTTTCTAGCCAGTCTGGGAGCTTTCATCACTTCCCTAGATTTTTTCACAGTCCAGCTGTGCTCTGTGTTAAGGAGACCTCCTTTCTGTCCCATAACTGTTTGTTGCATAATACTGCACTCTTCTAAAATACCCAGTTCTTCTGTGCTCTGTTGGCTGTTAAGGGGATAGTTTCAGTTAAATGCTTGTTTTTGTAACTTGTCTTGAAGTCATCTCAGAAGTTCTCTTTCATAGTATGTCCTTACAAATCTAGACAGATAAAGAAAGAACTTTTATTATTGACATTAATGAGTGATTTTTATACCTATCCAGGGCTGAACGGGCCTCTGAATTTGATGCGTAGTGGCTAAAATATAGCTTGTCTCTTCATCTCAGATTCTATGAAAGGATCAAGAGAAAAAAAAAAAGTAACAAATAGAAGTTGAAAAGAATAGTTAGCAACTCATAGGAGAACCGTTACAATTCATAAATGAGGGTTACATGCTCAATCTCTTTCTCTTTTTATGTATAAAGTGAAATAGATAGAACTCCCACACATTTTTTCCTCCAGCCACTTTGAATATTGTTCACTCTTGTTCTCAGCTTTGACAGCAATAAAAGGTTTATTCCGCATATTCCCAGGCGATGGTAGAACAAAAAGTATACCTAATGTGGCTGTCCAATTCATTGACATTCATATTTAGCCTCTAAAGTCAAGTCATTTCAGAGGAATAGGGAATACAATTTGCTATGTAATGCACTGAGACAATCCTATATCTCTGACTGTGTTTCATGACAGATTTTATAAAAGATCGTAAATTACTATTTGTTGAAATATATGAATTTAATGGATTCCATTAATGCACACACCTGCACATAAAAGATTTTGCAAGCCAGAAGATATGATCAGTCAAGCAGCTTTAATAGTTATTAATTACAGTTTCTCACTATTTAATTCTCACCAACATAGAAATGTTAAGGTATTTTAATACCTATACTCTTGAATAGCATGCATAAAACAGGGAAACAGTCTTTTTCTTCTTCTTTGTAATCAATCAGCAAGTTACCCAATGCTTCAAAATCTTTGTTAGACATTTTCTGAGACAGGATCCTTATTTTTTTCCATATGCTTCAGAAAAGTACAGGGAGATTTCTTCAAAAAGCTTTCTGCTCTTCTGATTCTGTGTTACTTAGGCTGAATCCAGAAAGCTTCAGTTTGGGTTTAACCTAGTAAAAGATTTCAGCATTCGGTTTAAATTTATTACAAGTCACGTGAGAGGCTTAAAAAAAATAAAAATCCATAATGTTGTTGCCTTGTCAAATGATTTGTTCTGCTCCTAAAACATAACCTTTCACAAAAAAGTGAAAGCCTCAAAATTCGAGTGTTGAAATTAATTAAAAACCCCAAGTATTACTCAGCAGACAGACTAAAAATCGATGAACCTGAACTATTGCCACAACAGTACCAAATTCAATTAAAAATGTATAAAAAAAGCAGGACAAAGAATCTTATCAGTCCAGCAAGGTTAATGGATGTACACTAAAACATCCCAATGAGTCTGGCCTCTGGAATTTGAAATGGACACTATGAAAGCAAGTGAATAAACTCATACCCTCGTCTGAGAAAGAAAGATTTAAAATATGCTCATACCTTGTGCTCTGTGATTACCTCTAACCATACCAAATGGGACTTCACTGAGAGTCAGTGTGTCTGCGGTGACAGCATGTTGCTTGGTACTTGAAAGAAGTGTATCTACCCCAAGTTCTTCTTTGTGCCTTTGTTTTCTAGCCTGTGAAATAGATTAGTTGCATTTAGCCATACATTTTAAAGGGTTTTGAGATCTACTGGCATAAAAAGAAAGACAGTATTATTAATTTCAGACCACATACTTTCTTATTCTCTTGGATAATCTCTGACATTACATCTACTGACTTTTCCACGTTGTATATGACAACACAAAATATAAAGTAAAGAACAATCAGAGTTTAAAGTAAAAATCACTTTAATTTATTCAAAACCCACATTGACTTGAGTCAATGAAACAAAGGGTGTTTATACAACATAATATTACATACATACCTGGTAAAATAGACATAGGTTATTAGATTAGCACATCAGCTACTATCCTGCTGTCCACATCCACACTCTTATCCAAGAGTATATATGAGACAACAACCTCCTTCTCCCAAGAGCATAAAGTTACTGTGTGGTACACCTGGTGCTAAAGTGTGAACAGAAACACTTATTGCAATTATTATTCTATCTGACATTTGTCATTTGTGCTAAGTTTTCTGTCATCCAAAATCTAAATATACATTAGTAAGTTTTGCTTGTGGTTCATTTCTTTGTTGGATCTTGATGCACAGAATTCCTTGCCCTGTATTTTTGCTAAATACATAGATGTTGAATATATTATTGTACATAGACATAGTGCCACAGAATCTGTTACTTATTACTTTGTATCAGAGTTTTGGGGCTTTTTGTTATTTTTTATCCTACTATCTTAAAGCATGGTAATACATGCATTTAATTGCTGACACACATGAGATGTAGTGAAGGCAATGGCCACAATGTTAGCTGTTGCCAAGTTTGAGATGTTGACCAGTATCTTAGATGCTGAACATCCACAACACCCAGTTTTCTCTATGAATTATTGCTTAGATCCTCTGAAATTAGGGAAGAGGTAGGCATTGCTGAGCACAATCAAAACGGGAATTTCCAAAATTAGAAATCACACTGGAAAATTCAAGCACCATTGTGGTGGCCAATCTGAATTACTGGTTTATCAAAAGGCAAGAAAAAGGAGTGAAATGGATCTTTTAACTTCAGGGATTGCACTCATGACACTTGACCATTGTGCATGTTACCTATGGATAACAGCAATGGGGATAAAAGAAACACTTGATTCTTATTTATGATGAGGATCCTTAACCAAAAATAAATGAAACATTTTAAGGATTTTTTTTTGAGAGTATGGAACTTTAATCCAAGTACATATATGGCCTCTGTTAGGAAACCCCTGAGTGTCTGTCTGAACCTTTCAAAACTTTAAGAGACTGATACAAAAACTTTAATAACATCTAGTCACAAAAATGAGCTGAGTAGACTCAAAGGCCATTGTAAGACCTAAAGTTAGCTATTCTTCTGGGCTGCTATTCACTGTATGTCTTTACTTCATAATGGTTGGTATAAAATGCTCCTTTCTTTTGGAGCGTAGAGAATTTTTAACTCACGAAAATACTATTCCCCACTGGAAGGCCCAGGGTTTGCCTTACATTATTATACGTTATGTTACATTGCATTACATTATATTGCATTACGTTATATTGCATTATGTTACATTACTTCATGTTAAGTTTAATGGTTTTTTTTATGCTATGTTTTCTTTATGAAGCCTCAGTAGTCTTTGGTGTTCAAGTCCAAAAGAGATTCTGAGAAGTACTTGAAATGGAATTACATTTCAGTTAAATCCAGTATATATTTATAGCTAAGTATACCTTTTCATACTTTTCTGAATGTCATTCTGGATTTGTGGCATTATTTCCTGACAATAGGAATGATTCAGAAACAGGGCTGTATATCTCATTAATACTGAGAGGTGGAAACACTGCCTAAAAGTACTTCCTATTCTGATGAAAACTTTTTTCTACTTTGGAGATAAATTGATTGGTATCACTCCAGAGCAAGACTTTCCATGTTGTTGTCACAGTCTGGGAAGAATCTGATTCATCAGTTCATGGAGGAAGACTCTGTTACAAGGAGAAACCAAGATGCTGAGAGGAGCTGACAGAAGGGTAATATTTGGATGCTGTTCTACCACAAGATATAAGATTGGGGTATTCAATGAAAATCGAAATGGCTATGCATAGTGTGACTTTCCTTAAAACAAATGAGCAAACAAACAGGTAATCAGTCAGGTCAAAAATACTCTGGAAAAAAGGATCTCATTCAAAAAAAACCTAATTTTGCTGATTTGTCCACCTTACCACTTTCTTTTTAAGTTGTCATTAGCAGCATGTTTTTTCATTCTTCACTAATGAATTTAAAAAAAACCCTACTCATCTTTTAAGCACAACATAAGTCCAATTCTTTCAAAAGGAAAAAAAGTGGGACTGATTCTCAGCTTGCATAAAATGACATAGTCCCATTAACTGTGATTAATCTATTCCAATTATCGTTATCTGAAGATCAAGACTTCCAATTGAATTAATGTTTTTATCAATCTATTAAATGAAAAAAAGTCTGTGTGTCCAGCTATGTAGCTACCTACATAACACTTCTGGTTACATAGACATAGTATTTTCATTGAATATCTAGTCAAAGTCTGTTGCATTTCTTACTAAATTTGAAATTATGATTAAAAATAAACACTTAATTTATTTTTTTTTCCATTAATCCAGCCTGTCTTTGGACAACACTGGGAAGCAAACATGGGTTTTCATCACAGAGGGGAAGAAAAAAGAAAGAAAAAAAGAAAGAAAAAAAGAGAAGGCTGAGGGGAGACCTTATTAATGTTTACAAGTATCTCAAGGGTGGGTTGAAGGAGGATGGAGCCAGACTCTTTTCAGTGGTTCCCAGTAACAGGATGAGGGGAAATGGGCACAAGCTGGAACATAGGAAGTTCCGATCAAATATGAGAAAAAACTTCTTTATGGTGAGGGTGACAGAGCACTGGAACAGGCCGCCCAGGGAGGTTGTGGAGTCCCCTTCTCTGGAGACTTTCAAGACCCGCCTGGATGCAGTCCTGAGTAATGTGCTCTAGGCAATCCTGCTTTAGCAGGGGAGTTGGACTAGATGATCTCTAGAGGTCCCTTCCAACTCTGAAAAATTCCATGATTCCATGATTCCGTGAAACCCAAGTCAGTATTTTATGTGTAAATATTTGTAAAAATATACTTTAACTTCTGATCATCCTGTTGCTAGTACAAGGTTAAGAGTGATCAAAAAGAGAGGGAAAATGCTCCTTTACTTTCCAAGTATCCATATTCACTTAGCTCAATTACCAAAGGAGAAAATTTGTCATGCTGATTTGGAAATGGTGGTGAAATTATTGTTATTTATTTTCTTATGGGGAATAGGGAAGAGGAAGAGACGGTAGACAAACAGAGAACAAAACTATAATGCTTGAAACATGCAGTGGCACATAAAATTATTGTCAATGGAAGGAGTACAACATTGTGTAAAGAATCAGCACAAAGCTTCCATTCCATCTAAAACCCACATACATCTTTAAATTAGTTAAGAGGGCACATTGCCTGGACCTAGACCTATGCATTATCCCCCCCGCCCCCAGCATCCCCTTCATACTGTGCTGATAAATGCCTTAATAATTAGCTAAGATTAAACTAGAATGCCAGACCACACTGGCTGCAGTTTAAGGATGCTTAGGATTTTGGCCATATAAATGATCTATAATGTTAGGATTTTATACACGGCACTGGAAATTTCCTTGTTTTCCACATTTAGACCAGAACCCAGGCAGATTCAACAAAAGTTTTATGTTACTGTTAATTATTTAATTGGAAGAAAATTAGTCTATTGTAGAAAAAAAGTCCATTGTAACTGTCTGGACACGGTCCTGGGCAACCAGCTCAAGGTGGCAGGAGGGTTGGACCAGATAACCTCCAGAGGTCCCTTCGAACATCAGCCATTCAGTGATTCTATGAGAACTCAACTCTAATTTCACAAGATGCCTTTTCTGAACTCATACGAGTTACTAGTTTTTTCTTGTGCTGAAACTTGGAAGGATAGTGGCCCTTCAGAGAAGGCATTATTACTTTTACGTATTTTACATATTTATTTACTGTAAAGTAAGCTGGCTTTCAGTGCGTGCTACCAGCCGTCTTCCTATTTGTAGAGTGAGGAAGACAACCAGTGTTGAACAGTTTATTTTAAGTGGGAGAAAGTTTCTGATATTACATTTCCATTTCATAGTGCTCAGATTTATGATGGGTAGTAAAACCATACAATGAGTCTTAATGTGTTATTTAATGACACCAGAGGTACCAGGCATTGTGTTATTATGGTATCCAAAAAGCTCTCAGCCTTGCTAGAAAATGTATTGAAAACCAAGTTGAAAGATTTTCATCACTGTGTTTTGTAAGACACTCTGTTGCACATATGTTTTTCCATGTGCTTACCCACACATAGGTAAGGGACTCCTTTTACAAACACAGCCACTGGATATAGAAGAAAAAATTCTACCTGAAGTAGTGGTTATAATCCTTCAGTTGAAGGGTGGCCAGGATATTTCTACCCAAATTAAGATATTGGGAAGTAAAGTCATTATACCCTTCTCTGAAAAGACACACATAAAGGAGAGGAAAAACTTTAGTCTCATTTCCAAAATGATAGGTGCATAAGGTTTTTTAAAATACATATTTATATGCATTTATTTCAACAGGAGATTTAAATTAAAAACAAGCCTTAAGCCCTAAAGCTGCACAAGATCCATATTTCTACCAATTTCAATTGCAATTAGCTACTCATATAAGTAGGATGCTCTTTAGAAATATTTATCTGTTACACACTAACTGCTTCTCTAGCACTAAGAGAGGGTTGTCTAGTCCAGCAATCAATGAAAAAATTCAGTAGTGGTATGTTCAAGAGGTTCTGAATACTTATCATAGCATATGCCAGGAAATTCATGCAAATACTGCATTTCTATGCCAAGATCTGGTCACTGCATGTGTCAAATGGATAGTCAGTGAAATACCTACCTAGATCAGATCAGATCATATTATACACTCTCCAAGGCTTGGACTATATGTATTTTTCATCTTGCACAATACTGAGCAGATGGACCTTGACTGTCAAGAGCCCTCAGCAGACAATATGCTGAGTTCTTTGTAAAGCCTTTCCTGTTGTGGAAAAGGGGAAAAATAGTAAAGAGAGTATTTTACTGCCTCAATTACAGTCCACTTTTAATGAGCTCCCCTCCAGACAATGCACTGTACACTAGGATTTAGTCTTTGAATGGAATAAAAACCCAACACTCTTGTTTCTTTCTGGTTTATAAGAATGCGTCGATAATTATGGCCCAGTTAGGCATCACTTTTCTTATGGACAATTTATATAAATGTAAATATAAAAATAGACATAAATGTCTGTATATGCATGCACAAATGCATGTGTATTTGTGTGTGCTTGTATATGTACATATTCCACCTGTGTATATTTTTAAATGTGTAAACAGAATACTTTTTACTCTCTCAGAAGTTGTTATAGTCCTCCATAGCAACAACTCACAGATAAAGAATCTCACATCAAACCAAATTGTACATTGAGGACACTGCTGACTGTTATACCAACATTATAGGTCTGATTTAAATACGCAGAATTAAGTAGGTTCCCACTGCAAGTCTAACCTCAGCTCGACAGGCTATAATATAGCAACACATATGGAAAATAACATCATGTCCTCTTTTTGACATAGATAAATGAGTTACAGAGTGACTGGGAGTCTTTATGCCAAATTTCCTAACTTTTGTGGGTTTAAATCTTCCCCCAGATGTTAACATTATGGAAACCGGTGTTTTGATGTTTGAGGACACATCCAGTCCTGCAGCAATTATATTCTGTTTCTCCTGGTTTTGGGGGAATTTCTTCTCCTAGAGGGTCAGTTCAACTGAAGAGCATAAAATAGAAAGATGCTTCCTTCTGGCAGGAAAGGTGGAAATTTTATGTTCCAGGACTGTTCAGTAATTATCTTTGACTGCATTCATATACACAGACACAGCAGCTGGCTGTCAATGTGAAGACATGCTGCATGGAAAATATAATTCATGACTCTCTGCCCTTTCACACACACTCTTCAATAGCAGAAACCAGAAACAAAACCAGAAAAAATGCACAACTTATGGAACTTTGATGACCTATTTTATACTTTAGCTTTTTATTTTATGCTACAACTTGTTTATAAAATAATTATACAAAAGAATTTCTTCTACTTGCAATTCAAATTCAGCTTTTCATACTAAAAACTCAGGCACTGGAATTGAGGTTTTGAAATTCAGAATTTATGCTTGATCTTAACTTTCACAAAGCTTTAGGCACTCAGATCCAAGAACAGGAGGCTACAAGCTTTACAGTGTTAGGCCTATTCCTCCACAGTATCAACTCCAGTCTTCTCCTGTGTTTTGACCTCTGAAGTCACTATCTCTGTTTACATGGAATGTAGATGTGTCTGTATTTTTAGAACACAGGGAACTACTGCAAACTTGAGTCCGGTGTCCAAACCAAATGGTGTTTCTGTGCTCCTATTTCTGACGCTTATAGAAAGCAGTCTTCTCTGTCCTACACCTGGATTTCCTCTCTGAAAAAGCAAAATTTTGCTTCAGACTGAATCCTGAGAGCAAAGTCAGGTCGTGCAGTTTGCCATGGAATATAACATGGACCAAATCTGACACAGATGACGCATTATGTGACCTTGGGTGAATCATTTTCTATGCTTGCTCTTTCTTTCCTGTAAAACAGGAATAATGATAATTCCACACTTCCATTGTAAAGGCATAATATAAAAATAGCTAAACAGGTCACACACAAGTTCAGTAGTTTCAGTGTCAATTCTCTGACAGTTGCCAGTAGCAGGTTTGGATAGATGAGAAGTACAAGACGACCAGTAATCATAGAATCACAGAATCATAGAATCCTCCTGGTTGGAAAGGACCTTTGAGATCATTCAGTCCAACCATACACATACACAAAAAAAAATAAAATCCAAAACAAAAACCCAACAACCTACAATCTCTGCCCTTCAGAGCATGCCCTGAAGTGCCCAATCTAGATGCTTCTTAAATACCTCTAAGGATGGTGACTCAACCACCTCCCTGGGCAGGCTGTTCCAGTGCCTGACCACTCTTTCAGTAAAGTAATTCTTCCTAATATCTAATCTAAACCTCCCCTGCCACAGCTGCAGACCATTTCCTCTAGTCCTGTCATTATTCACCTGGGAGAAGAGGCCAACACCCACCTCTCTCCAACCTCCTTTCAGGTAGTTGTAGAGGGCAATGAGGTCTCCCCTCAGCCTCCTCTTCCCCAAGCTAAACATGCCCAGCTCCCTCAGCCTCTCCTCATATGACCTGGTCTCCAGACCCCTCACCAGCCTGGTAGCTCTCCTCTGGACACGCTCCAGCACCTCAATGTCCCTCTTGTACAGAGGGGCCCAGAAGTGAACACAGTACTCGAGGTGAGGCCTCACCAGTGCCGAGTACAGAGGCACGATCACTTCCCTACTCCTGCTGGCCACGCTATTCCTGATACAAGCCAGAATGCTGTTGGCCTTCTTGGCCACCTGGGCACACTGCTGGCTCATGTTAAGCTGGCCGTCCACCAGCACCCCCAGGTCCTTTTCTGCTGGGCAGCTCTCCAGCCACTCTGCCCCAAGCCTGTAGCGTTGCTTGGGATTTTTGTGACCGAAATGCAGGACCCGGCACTTGGCCTTATTAAGCCTCATTACAGTTGGCCTTGGCCCATCGATCCAGCCTGTCCAGGTCCCTCTGTAGAGCCTTCCGACCCTCAAGCAGATCAACACTCCCACCTAGTTTGGTGTCATCTGCAAACTTACTGAGGGTGCACTCAATCCCCTCATCCAGATCATCAATAAAGATATTAAACAAAACTGGCCCCAAAACTGAGCCCTGAGGGACACCACTGGTGACCGGCCGCCAAGAAGATTTCACCCCATTAATCCCAACTCTCTGGGCACGGCCATCCAGCCAGTTTTGAACCCAGCAAAGAGTACATTTGTCTATGCCATGATTCGCCAGCTTCTCCAGGAGAATGCTGTGGGGGACGGTGTCAAAGGCCTTACCAAAGTCCAGATAGACAACGTCCACAGCCTTCCCCGCATCCAGAAGGCGGGTCACATGGTCATAGAAAGAGATCAGGTTGGTTAAGCAGGACCTCCCCTTCCTAAACCCACTCAAGAACTCACTCAAGATGATCCTCTCCATGGTCTTTCCTGGTACCGAGGTCAGGCTGACAGGCCTGTAGTTCCCCGGGTCCTCCTTCCGACCCTTCTTGTAGATGGGCGTCACATTAGCCACCCTCCAGTCATCTGGCGCCTCCCCTGTTGACCAAGATTGTTGATAAATGATGGAGAGAGGCTTGGTGAGCTCTCCCGCCAGCTCCCTGAGTACTCTTGGGTGAATCCCATCCGGTCCCATAGACTTATGTGCATCTAGGTGCAGAAGCAGATCACTGACTACTTCCTCCTGGATTATGGGTGGGTTGTTCTGCTCTCCATCCTTATCTTCCAGCTCAGGAGGCTGAACCCCCTGGGGATAGCTGGTCTGACTATCGAAGATGGAGGCAAAGAAGGCATTAAGTATCTCAGCCTTCTCCTCGTCCTTGGTTGCAACTTTCCCCCCCTCCGCATCCAGTAAGGGATGGAGATTCTCCCTGGCTCTCTTTTTGTTGATGTATTTATAAAAGCTTTTTTTTTGTTGTCCTTAATGTTAGTGGCCAAGTTGAGCTCCAGCTGGGCTTTTGCCTTCCTAATTTTCTCTCTGAATAACCTAACGAGATCTCTGTACTCCTCCTGAGTTGCCTGTCCCTTCTTCCAAAGGTGGTAAACCCTCCTTTTATTCCTAAGTAGTCCCATCAGAAGTTCCTTATTCATCCAGACTGGCCATTTTCCCCGCCCTTTAGACTTGCGACACTTGGGGACAGCCTGCTCCTGGGCCTTTAAGATTTCCTTCTTGAAGAGCGTCCAGCCTTCCTGGACCCCTTTGCCCTTCAGGACTATCTCCCAAGGGACTCTCTCAACCAGTGTCCTGAACAAGCCAAAGTCCGCCCTCCAGAAGTCCAAGGTGGAGGTTTTGCTAACCTCCTTCCTTACATCAGTACCAATTGAAAACTTGACCATTTCATCATCACTAAACCCAAGACGGCCTCCGACCACCACATCTCCCACTAGTCCTTCTCTGTTTGTGAACAGTAGGTCTAGCGAGGCAGCTCCCCTGGTAGGCTCACCTACCAGTTGCATCAGGAAGTTATCTACCTTCCATGCACTCGAGGAACCTCCTAGCCTGCCTGCTCTCTGCTGTGTTGTATTTCCAGCAGATAGCCGGCAGGTTGAAGTCCCCAACCAGAACAAGGGCTGGCGATTGCGAGACTTCAGCCAGCCGCTTATAGAATACTTCATCTGTCTCCTCATCCTGGTCGGGTGGTCTCTAGCATGCTCCCAGCACAAGATCTCCCTTATTTGCCTTCCCCTTCATCCTTACCCATAAACACTCGACTTCTTATCATCACTGGAATCTAGCTCTATACAATCAAAACATTCCCTAATGTACAGAGCATTCCAGTCATGACAGTCATCCCACCACGTCTCCGTGATGTCAACTACATCATAGCTGTCCTGCTGCACAATGGCTTCCAGCTCGTCCCGTTTGTAATAATTTCCTTTGCTACCCTTCCTCAGGTTCTGGCAGTATGGAAGACAAAATCATAAGTATTTCCAGAGCCAAACTTTGCATCTATACTATTTTGCTTAACATTTCATAATGTACTTTTCCTGGGTTCAGCAAATGAATTTACTTAAAAGGCATTTAATTAATTTGTAGTTTTGGCCCACACTACATTTTGTGGTAATAAGTCAAGTCCCACAACTGAATTACCTGTTGTGATAAAGCATGACATAGTATAGCAAAACAAAATAATTTCCTTTTGCTTACCTTAACTTGCATGCCTAATAGATAAAATGAGTGAGGAAAAGTATTGAATAAATTGTAAATATTAGCAAAGTCTTGTATTTGAACTAAGAAATCATTCTTATACCTTTGATAATGTGATTTTTTAAATACTAACTGGCATATCAAAGGTCAAAACTGAAATACACATGACTCGGAGGATAAACCTACATCAGAATTTAGGAGGGGAAAATTAATAGATCTTTCTACATTTCTTCTCATATAATTAACAACATTGCATTGCAAAATTTCCTCTGGAGTAATGTTAATATTCAGAAGAATGGCAAACCTTATAAATAATTTAAAGATTTTTCACTCACACCAAGCAAACTACCTAATCAGAAATTAATTTTACACTTTTAGAACCATTTTTGCTTGCCGAAACTGTGCAGTGGTTGAAAATCTCTTCTATTAATTCAATTTGGAGAGGTGTAGAAACTTCCTAACATGAGCCACATCTGCACTGCAACCTTCTGTATTGATAGGAATCTCAGGGCAACTGATGCTCTCTTTGCAGACAGTTTACAGCAGTGCACCTCCATTTCAGTGATATCAATAGTAATTGAACACACAAGACGATAAAAATTATAAAATAAACTTTTAAAAAAAAACCTTCCTTGATTTAAATAATATTTAAATTGGGCTTAAAATGGGATCAGCACCAGGCTGATAGTTTTGACCTAAGTCCTGCAGTGTAATGCACATCAGAAGTCTCTTGCACCTCCATAGTATGCCTGGGAAACTAAGAATGGCTGAGGGTGTAAGATGCTATTCACAAGGGTTTTATGTTCTTGTTGCAGAGGGTGAGACTGTTTTTGGCAGTTGGTTCTGACTGATCCTTACTTCTTCACAGCTTTGTTTTGTGCCCCTCTCTCTAGAGATCATCTGAATTGACTCTGAGGCCTCAGGAGCAACTTTCTGGATCTGTCACACTGGTTCATTAACACTCTCTCTTTCCTCTTCCTTTTCCACTTCCTCCCTCACCCTGTTCCAAGGGAAGATCTGCTCACAAAGAAAACTGATGATTAGCTATTTAATCTATATGACATATTAACTTATTTTTCAAAAAGACAATTTTTAAGATAAGTGACTGAAATAATTTCATACACTCAATTTACGCCCCTGACAATTCAGTTATGCCCATCTCTTTCTCATAAAGACCCTTAATATTTTAGTCTCTTGTTTTATTTCTTCATAGGTCTTCATAACTTACTAGCTCTTGCAAGACACGAATTATATGTAGTTAAAATTGACTTTCCTAGGTGCTCAGACCTTCATGCCCCTGCTCCAGTACTAGGTCATTCAGTAGAAACTAGCGGTTGTGGTCACTTCTCGCACACACAAAGGGATGTCTCTGCCCCGTCTTAGACATCAAAAAATTAGATGTCTAAATATGACTACATCAGGTTACCCTTCTCATGGGCATGTTCAGGAGGAGATTCATTTAATCTTAAGAGAGGAGAGAGGACAGATGATTTGTTCTGTGAAGGTGTCAGTAACATCTCCACTTCCATCCTTCATGACATTCATACGGTTTACTATGTCTCACATTCCCACCTTCAGAGGAAATCAGCAATATTTAGACTGCTATCAAACTGTAAGACAGTGGCACCTGGTAGACGTGTAGCATCCAGCACAGCAAGGTACTCACTTCTGGCCCTTCTAGGCACTGCTGTGACCATAGTAGCAACATGCTTATTACGCTGACAGAAGCCAATCCTGATGTCTGCTTTCAGGCACAAGGCACAGAGCTGCAACAACAGTTTTGTCCAAGTGAAGTCTGCAGGATTCAGCCACAAAATGAGGCTAGAAGCTCTCTCATAACTGTATCTTAATGAACCTGAGAGGATAATATTCTGACAGCAGGGAGGAGAGAAAAAGATTAAAGGGCAAAGAGAAGTGAAGAGGGTAGAACAGCACAGCAGGCAAATGGATTTATATGCTCAATGGAATAGTTAAACCAATGTAAATGAAAATGCCCCTTTGAGTGATATCATGTGCTAATGTACACCCTGGTACCTTCTGTTCTGCATGCCCTCTCTTTTATTGTTCCTCCAGCAAATTCTGGTTTTATTCTCAAACTCCTCCTAACACAAAAGCCTCTGGCTAATTTTCAAACCCTGGTGCTTTCCAAAGCAAAACCACACCATTCTCCTACTACCTATTCTCTCAGATTCTGCATTTCAGTCTCTGGAGGCATCTCCTTTGCTCAAGCTCTGCAGAAAATATCCATATGCGGGGATGAAGCTTTAGGGGAGAGAGGGAGCAAACACTTGCAGAATCACCACTGTCCTTCAGCAAGCGATTAGTCTTAGCTCAACTTTTATTTAAAGCCCTAAATGTTAAAAAATTCTTACAAAATTCAATGGAAAAGAAGTTTCATAGACAGTGCTTATGCCCTCAGCTGCCTAGACATGAAACAGATCTAATCAGGAAGTCACAAAGCTGAAGTTAACACAAATTTTGTTAGCACATGGCCCAGGCAGTAGTAGGACATGTTCAAAGTCTGTTAAATATAAAGGTACTGCCCCTAGTTTAAAGTCCTTAAGCTTGCATTTACATAAGTTGTTAAGGAAGGGTCATTATGTTCTTATTCTGTCTTTGTACTTATACTCAGGTCCAATAAAAAAAGACTATTGGGTTCACTCAACATGTGTTCCAGCTCTTTATAGCCTTTCTTTTCTTTTTGGTTTTTAGTATCAAGTGCAAGATAGTAAGCCTGCTTAAAGATATATATGCATATGGTCATTTAGGTTTAACTCAATGATAACATGACTGCATTGCTTCTGGAGCACAAGCAAAACATTTCTGCACTGGCCTTAACAAGACAAGGTAGGAATATCCTACATTAGCAAGAGCTGCCTAGTTTTGTTTGCATGTTATCTTTTGTTTGTTTGCTCATGAACACTCTAAAGTAGCAGCTGTTTAGCCTTCTTCTCCTTTGCCAATAAAACAAACAAAAAAAATGGTCTTCCAATCACTGGAAATAGACTTTTCAAAGGATTTTTAAGTATCCTGGCAGTCTGACACAATTTGGATAGTCTGACATCATGGCACAAGTAGTATGAGAAACAAGTGCAGTCTGTAACTTGATTTCAATTCCTGACCTTTCCAGCAGCCACCTACTCCAGCGTATAGAAAGAAAATTACAATTAGCAATTCAGGTGAGAATTAGGTTTGTTATTTCATGGTTATTTTTTTTATTAAATTTACTTCTGTTCCAAAACTTAAAAGAAAAGCAAAATGGAGTTATAAACTCACAGAATCACAGAATGATAGGGGTTGGAAGGGACCTCTGGAGATCATCTAGTCCAACCCCCCTGCCAGAGCAGGGTCACCTAGAGCAGGTTGCACAGGAAGGCGTCCAGGTGGGTTTGGAATGTCTCCAGAGATGGAGACTCCACCACCTCTCTGGACAGCCTGTTCCAGTGCTCTGCCACCCTCAAAGTAAAGAAGTGCCTCCTCATGTTTAGGTGGAACTTCCTATGCTCAAGTTTGTGCCCATTACCTCTTGTCCTGTTGCCGGGCACCACTGAAAAGAGCCTGGCCCCATCCTCCTGACACCCACCCTTTAAGTATTTATAAGCATTGATAAGGTCCCCCCTCAGCCGTCTTTTTTCCAGACTGAAGAGACCAAAATCCCTCAGCCTTTCTTCATAAGAGAGGTGTTCCAATCCCCTAATCATCTTGGTAGCCCTTTGCTGCACCCTCTCCAGCAGTTCCCTGTCCTTCTTGAACCGGGGAGCCCAGAACTGGACACAGGACTCCAGATGCGGCCTCACCAGGGCAGAGTAGAGGGGGAGGATGACCTCCCTCGACCTGCTGGCCACACTCTTCTTGATGCACCCCAGGATGCCATTGGCCTTCTTGGCCACAAGGGCACATTGCTGCCTCATGGTCATCCTGTTGTCCACCAGGACTCCCAGGTCTCTTTCCACAGAGCTGCTCTCCAGCAGGTCAGCCCCCAACCTGTACTGGTGCATGGGGTTATTCCTCCCCAGGTGCAGCCCCCTACACTTGCCCTTGTTGAATTTCATAAGGTTCCTCTCCGCCCAACTCTCCAACCTGTCCAGGTCTCGCTGTATGGTGGCACAGCCTTCTGGTGTGTCAGCCACCCCTCCCAGCTTTGTGTCATCAGCAAACTTGCTGAGGGTGCACTCTATCCCCTCATCCAGGTCATTGATGAATATATGGAACAGGACTGGACCCAGTACTGTTTTATTAAAGGAAATATGTCATGAAATGAAGAAGTTATAAATTTTGTTGCAGAACTACTAGAATAAAATATTTTAATCTTATTAAAATCATTGATTTAATTTTTAAATAACATTTTTCAAAACTCTCTGATTTATATGGATGTCATGGTTTAACCTCAGCCAGCAACTGAGCACCACACAGCCACTTGCTCACTCCCCACCAGTGAGATGGGGGAGAGAATTGGAAAGGTAAAAGTAAGAAAACTCATAGGTTGAGATGAAAACAGTTTAATAATTGAAAATAATAATAATGATGATGATAATAATAATTTTTATTAATAATGGTAATGGTAATGAAAAGGAAAATAACAAAGAGAGAAATAAACCCCAAGAAAGACAAGTGATGCAAACGAAAACAATTGCTCACCACAAAAACTCTGGGGTTGAGATAAAGACAGTTTAATAGGTAAAGCAAAAGCTGGGTGCACAAGCAAAGCAAAGCAAAACAAGGAATTAATTCATTGCTTCCCATGGGCAGGCAGGTGTTCAGCCATCTCCAAGAAAACAGGCATTCATTACTGTCACGTCCCACTCCCAGGAAAGAGGGGGGCTAAGTGACTTCAGATTCATAAATTCCCAACAGCACGGACTAAGGTGAGATAAATCTCAAGGTCCATATAGAAACATTTATTAGCTTCCCAAAATGGTTAGTATAGGTCTTAACAATTCCACGATAATTGGTTAGGTATATAACAAATTATGGCAAATGGTGAGGTATGCATTGTGTTACTTAACAACAGTTAGACGACAACTTATGGCAAGTGGTACTTAAGGTCGTACTTAAGGTCGTTACTTAACAACTCTAACTGTTACTTAACAATTCTAAGAGCAAAGAGAAACTGAGGGATAGAGAAAGGAAAAGACAGAGAAAAAGACAGAGATCGCTGGTCCCGGTTCCAGCATCTTTTTCAGGGAATCTTCTCAGGCATAATCTTCTTTTTTGGAAAAATCTTCCCAGGTATAGTCATCTTTCTTGGGAAGAATCTTCCCAGGCACAATCTTCTTCTATTGTTTCTTCTTTGTTCCCCTCTCAGGGGCACTTATTTTCCCCTTTTATGTTTGCTGAATTAGCATGGTCCACCCCCCTTGCCGAGGACAGCCTTGTCTCAGGTTTCTCCCTTCTCCCAGGTGACATGTAGCATGATTTGGGTGGAGAGACAAGTGCCATAGTCATACATGTTTAGCATGATCTCTATAATCTTCATTAGCATATGCAGGGGTGTGCGCTTTCATCAGATAATGAAGCAAAGGTGACTTATCGGACACAATGGCCTCGAGAACTGAGAACTAGCAAGCTCACCACACGAGTGGCAGAACTATCCTGTCTTCACAAGACAGTTCTCCCACACTTTCAGGCGCCAGAAGTGTTAGCCTTATCAGTTCTTTGAAGGCCAGGCCTGCATTATTTATTTCCTTGCAAGTGTTTGAGGCATTCCATTGAAGGCTTGGAGGGCCTTCTGCCCCTCGTCAGGGAATTTACAGTCCGTCTCTTACAATCACACCTAACAGTTACTTGGGAAGACAAATGTCATCGCTCCAAACATGCTCCCCTTCCTTTTTCTTCCCCCAGCTTTATATGCTGAGCATGACATCATATGGTATGAAATATCCCTTTGTTCAATTTGGGTCAGCTGTTCCAGCTGTGTCCCCTCCCAACTCCTTGTGCACCCCCAGCCTGCTCGCTGGTGGAGTGGTGTAAGGGGCAGAAAATGCCTTGACTCTGTGTACGTACTGCCAGCAATAATGAAAACATCCCTGTATTATCAACAGTGTTTCCAGCACAAATCCAAAACATAGCCCCATACTAACTACTATGAAGAAAGTTAACTCCATCCCAACCAAAACCAGCACAATGGAAA
Organism: Rissa tridactyla; assembly: GCF_028500815.1. Classification (NCBI taxonomy): domain Eukaryota; kingdom Metazoa; phylum Chordata; class Aves; order Charadriiformes; family Laridae; genus Rissa; species Rissa tridactyla. The sequence goes on from NC_071496.1 coordinate 13,270,711, forward strand.
AAGCAATTTGTGGAAAATACATCCAAATGATCTTTTTCCTGACCCAGTCCAAAACTAAAGCTTTGTTTCTCTCATCTGTTTAACTTCTTATCTCAGGTGGAGTCTGTAAACATTAACAAAGTTTGAAAAAATGACTACAAAGTTAAGGACTGTTTCAAGATTTTTAACCCCAATCAGCACATAAAAGTATTGGACTAAACTTTGGAGAAGAATCACAACATATAACTGACCAGAGGAAAATCTCTGAACCTGTGGAAACTTCTCCTTTGATATTTAATTCTATCTAAAATAGAGGATATAGTATGCTCAGTGCTGAGGACAATGGGGACTTTTGTCAAAGCAAACAAGAAATAATCCGAAGTATTTTTCTCTAATGAATCTGATGCCTGCTCTAAAAAGTTAATGAAAAGTCTCTCCATTGAATTCCATGGGCTTTGGATCAAGCCCCAGATAAGCTGTTCAGCGAGAGCAACTAAAATAAATTGGGAAAAGGTTCTCTACTTTATGAAGTCATTTTGAGGGACGTAATGGAACAGCTGTTGCATACATAAAACACACATGTCCCTTCAGAAATGCAGTTGGGCAGCGCCTCGCTGCACAGCACGAGACGTGGGCATCGCCCGACAGCTTCTCTGGTTGAAGAGACCACTAGCCTGAGCGCTAACCTCACAATGACTCCCTAAATCCCTCTGGCCCCTTAAAGGGAAAAACAGTTTCATTAGTTCCTCACATAAACAGCCAGAACATAAACACAAGATGCTCCATTAAAATGGTCAAATTAAGCAAGTAGAGAACCTTTTCTGTATCGTGCCAGCTTTAGTGGTTGCATTTTGGTTTTTGTTTTCATTTTCTTTCTGGTTTTGGTTTGCATAGTCTCATTTTCAGGGCATCCAGTTGGATGCAGCTGTGTTTTAAGGACTTTTTTCTTTCTCCTGGCTGAATTTTAAAGTGAGCATGTGGAGACCAAAAAATAGTGCATCAAGTACTGTACATATAAACTATTGCTGTTCTTTGAATGGTTATGCTGAGAGAGCCATATCATGATTTGTCCCTTTTTGTGTTATCTGCTTGGAAAAAAAATTCTCCCTCTCCAGTGATTTCACAGCATAAAACCCGATGAAAAGTACAGTACATCATTTATCCTTTTTCTAGTACTTTATAGTTTGTCATCAATGTGTTTGAATGTGTTTCAGGCAAAATACAATGGATCCCTCTAAGACCTAGTTCTGCTCTGAATCTTTGGCAATTTTCTTTTTTCTTGTTTACATACGCATTTACCATTTACATGTTTATGGATGTGTGTACTGATACAGTGTTATAAAGACTGTAAGGGTAAAAGGACAGAAAAGGCAAACAGTGTTGTCTATGGCCACTCATCTATTGCTAAACTTTTTTTTCTCATCTTTCTTTCATCTTATTTTTTTTCATCTTCTTTACCAAAGCATGCTGTGTCCTTACTGTTGCTTTTTTTGTTTCCACCTGGAACTAGGATTACAAGAGATGTTAACAAATAAAAATCCCTGCAGGACAATTTATACTTTTTAAGCTGTAAGTTCTCCTACTTAGACCAAAGTTCCCCATGAGAGTAGATCCACTAAGTGGCTTGTATTTCTTAACAGTGTGAATTGATTTATGTTGCTTTTTCTGGCCAACCCACTGTAAGGACCCATGTTTTGACTAGTCTTGCCTGTTACCCTTCTCTGCTCCAGACATTTCCAATTCAGTCAAGTCCTGTGTTAACAAGGTGTGTTTCAACTTCAAACTTTTTTTGCAAGCCGCTGTTTAATCTTGTGGGGTACAGTTGGAGATATTTCATATTAGCAAACATTAAGGAACTTGTAATCAAGCAGTAAAAATACAAGATGAGCAATTTGGGGAAACAGAAGATGTACTGAATAGAAGACAACCAGACTTTTTATAAAAGAAAGTTTTTTAATACTCTAAAAAAAAGATGTCAGAACCAGAGTATGATCCTTTTGGAGAAATGGAAAATCCTGAGATGCTGCATCTGCTGACCAAAGAGGAAAGTATTCTCAGAGTCAGACATGGGACAGCCAGCAGGGCAAGCTGATGGCTTATGCCATTTTTATAAATTTGTCTATGCCTTGTGCTGCCTGAAGTTAGGAAGACTGGAAATAGAAAATCAGTGCATGTGGTCATACAGTTTACTCAGTTCCAATTATGAAGAGTATATGCAATCTAGAAGTTGGTCCAAAAGCATAGAATCATAGAATGGTTTGGGTTGGAAGGGACCTTGAAGTTCATCTAGTTCTAACCCCCCTGCCATGGGCAGGGATACCTCCCACTAGACCAGGTTGCTCAAAGCCCTGTCCAACCCAGTCTTGAACACTTCCAGGGATGGGGCATCCACAACTTCCCTGGGCAACCTGTTCCACTGCCTCACCACCCTCACAGTAAAGAATTTCTTCCTAATATCTCATCTAAATCTCCCCTCTTTTAGTTTAAAACCATTACCCCTCGTCCTATAGCTACACTCCCTCATAAAGAGTCCCTCCCCATCCTTCCTGTAGGCCCCCTTCAGGTACTGGAAGGCTGCTATAAGGTCTCCCCGGAGCCTTCTCTTCTCCAGGCTGAACAACCCCAACTCCCTCAGCCTGTCTTCATAGGAGAGGTGCTCCAGCTATAAAATGATATATCCTCTAGGGGAATTCATTTTTGGTTGTGTAAAAACCTCTTGTACTGTAACTAATAACAATTAACATCTTAAAAATGATGGTGGTGTTAGACTCTGGGGGTACACTGCCGACTCTTGATTTGTTTGTGTCGTTCACCATAGGTATTGCAAATCAGTTGGGTTATTCTCACCTCTAAGTGATTAATGTTATAACTTTTCACATTCAGCAGTGGGTTGTTTAATATTTGAGGTAAGTAAATAAATCATCAATGCTAATCTATAAGTAGCAGGTGCCAGTGAAGCCCTGATTTGGACAAAATGACCTACACTGCCCAGTGTCAGTGGGTTTATGGGGGAAAAAGAAAGGAAGGCCAATTAAGATTCTTTGAGCTCCACAGTCTTATTCATACTTGCCATACTATTTTCTAACCACTTTTTTTAAGCCAAAATGCTTTTTCATACTCTTTTTTTCCTCTCTTGTCCTACTCACTCCTACTCTATTAAAAAATACTGCTGCGGATCGTTTTTTTTGCCTTTTTTTTTGTTGTTCTCTTTTTAATCTTTCATGTTAAAGCTTTTGGAAAGCTGCTTTCCAACTTATTATGAGGGGAAGAAATGTTCTGTTTTTAAAAATAAATAAATTTTATTTTTCAGATTTATCCTAAATGAGGACTTTAAGTTAGAGAAAGGAAACAAAACAGTATAAAATGCATTAAGAACTTTATTCAACAATTATTTCTTGAAAATTTTTAAAAGATTAAACATTTAATCTGCAAGTAAAATATGTTTTCTACCACAATGCAATTACAATACTATAAGGATTTATCTTTGTATAAAATCTAACTTAAAAGATAATTATGGAGCACTTTCCATTTAAAAGTTGTATTCTTTCTTATCTGAAGTTTATCAATAAATTAAGCTGAATATCCATTATGGTCCATTAACTGAAAAGGAATGTTTCTGTTCATGTCATAAAAATACCTTTTTTTCAACACACAGAAAAGTTCTGTTTAGAACTAAAGTAATTCTCACAATGATACATGATGTGAGCAGAAGGTAAAAAATCAAAGTATGGCCTACATTACCTTAGGCATGATCCTTGCCTGTTTGCAGTAGGACATAGCGCTTCCTCTGAAGAAACATTTGAAACAGAAAGGACTGACCAACCAAGTGGCTTTCTACAATGGAGTAACTACATCAGTGGACAAGGGATGAGTTATGGATGTCATCTATCTGGATTTCTGTAAGGCCTTTGACACAGTCCCCCACAACATCCTTCTCTCTAAATTAGAGAGATATGGATTTGATGGGTGGACTGTTTGGTGAATGAGGAATTGGTTGGATGGTTGCACCCTCAGCAAGTTTGCAGATGAAACCAAGCTGAGTGGTGCGGTTGACATGACTGAGGGATGGGATGTCATTCAGGGTAACCTGGACAAGCTTGAGAAGACAAGCAGACAGAGACCTCCTTGGACGCCGGCCATTGAAAAAAGAGAGTTGACCCTTTGAACCCTCAGCTTTTATACTGAGCATGGGGCAGATGGGATGGAATACCCTGTTGGTCAGTTTTGGGTCACCTGTCCCATCCGCTCCTCCCCACAGATGTGACCCCTCTACGCTCTTCCACTTCTGACCCTCCAATGGGGCAAATAGCGAAGTTAGCTGACCTTGGTTGTTATAGCAACAAGTATAAGCAAGAGCCTCTGCGTACCATTCCTAGGCGTAAATCACAAATAATCAGGTCTTATCATTCTGAGACTGAACAGTTTTCGGCACAATATGCTGTTAATTTCAGAGAGTTTAATTAGTTAGAAGAGGCTTAGCTAAAAAGTAAAATTACTGAACAGAAAATTGGTTCTGTTTTACCTCAAACCAGGACAGAAACATTCAAGGTCATGTTGGACTGGGCTCTGAGCAACCTGATCTAGTTAAAGATGTCCCTGCTTATTGCAGGGGAGGTTGGACTAGATGACCTTTAAAGGTCCCTTCCAACCCAAACTATTCTATGATTCTATGACTGGCAGTCTGAGAAAACATCACCTTTCATACAGAGGTGAAAAGCGACATGTTGGCAAAAAGAATCGTGGCACACCTATGGATGCAGTTCTCCTCGTTTCCATCAAGTTTCCCAACTATCTTCTTCTCTGTCACCTGTTGGTTTCATAGACATTTTAACTTCTTGCAGTTTTAGATACATTGGTGAAGCACCTGAGAGAAGCAGATAGTTGCTGTTGGTGCCTGTCTAGTTAAAGCTCTAAATTGTGTTTCTTTCATTAGATATTGATAGAGGGGACCCTATCTTTCTCCTGAGAAAAGGAAAATGCTTAAGCGTCCTATCTAAGTGTCAAAATTTAGCTAAAATTAATCTGGGCCTTGGTCAAACCATAGCAATGAATCATGATTACAAACCACACGTGCACTTTTAAGAGATAATGCAGACAAGTAAGCTGTTCACCAAATCCGTTTTTGTCTCCATAGTCATTTTCTGGGATATGAAATCTTTGCATAGTTGTAATGCATAATATATAGGGCTGAGTGAGATTGTATGTAGTGATTTCTCTCAACTTCATTTTTGTCTTTGCAAATAAGGAGTTCTTAATGTGTGTTGCAGAAGATCTTCCATCCCTGTTGTGATTTATGGCTAGCAAACTGCTGGGGATAATTCCAATGGGCGGGTAAGAAACATGATCTTGTTTATCTTTCTTAATATCATATCTGTTGCGAATTAAACTAAAAACAGAATTTGCACACTAAAATGGTTACACTGAAGAGCAATGTGCCCATAAAACAGCATGCTAACAAGCACAACATGATAAATTAAACGCAATAAACTTCTATAATTTCAGATTCTCCCAGAGGCAGATGCCGAAGCTATCACCTGTTGAGCTTCACTTGGTGACAGCATCATAGTATCTCCAAGAAAGTATTCGCTGGGCTTGCTTTATAAGAAGTGAGTGGCTACTAGCGCACACTCAGTTAACTTCACACATGCTGCATCTGAGATAAAATTTGTAAATCAAACAACCAAATGCACAGACAGTGGTCGTTTGCTTGCTGGATTACAGGTGCCCTGAACAGGAATGATCTGGTTTTTTTTCAGTAGATGGCAGCAGTACAGATACATGCTATAAGCTGTACCCCAAAATCCATTTTAAAATAAAGCTGCTCTTTTCACATACTATCACTATTATAAGTGTAACACCTGATCATCTACTAGTCAGATGTTAAACCTCATCCCCAGCTTCAATAGTGACGATTCACACGTGTAAAACAACAACTTTGTTTAAAAAAAAAAGGAAAGCGAACTAAAAAAACACCTTACTGATCAATGCTACTTTATTTTTATGTGCCAGTAAAGATTCATTAGCATCAACTATCTAGCTGTACATGCAGATATATTTTTTCCTCATAAGGTGTCCCGTGGCACTACCCAAAAGGTTTTACATTAACATAATGTCTCTCTTCAGGAAGATATTGGTAGAGTGCAGTTTTTGGAAGGGGGAAAAAGCAAGGAATGTCTCAAGGATTTATTTGTCCTCCATAAGATATGGCTGTTTAGAAACACACAAATAAACACTAATTTGATTCAAATGTCCACATTTCAGTTGACTATTTTTAAAGTATCAGAAATATTAAAATGGTCCCTTCAGCATTCCTGAAAGGCTTTACCTGGGTCTATATTTTTGAAGGTGGGGGAGACAAGAAGAGAGGTATGTTCCCAAAGAGAGTCAGAAGTGAGTCATAAAACTGAAGTCCAGGCCTTGGTGATCCTACTCTTCATAGATGCAAGAAACTTGGATTCTAATTCCTCTACCTGGTTCAGAAAGGCAAAACATCGAATCATAGAATTGCCTAGATTGGAAGGGACCTTTCAGATCATCGAGTCCAACCATCAACCTAACACTGACAAAAAACATCACTAAATCATGTCCCTAAGCACCACATCTACACATCTTCTAAATACCTCTGGGGATGATGCCTCAACCACTTCCCTGGGCAGCCTGTTCCAATGCTTAATAACCCTTTCAGTGAAGAAATTTTTCCCAGTATCCAATCTAAACCTCCCCTGGCTCAACTTGAGGCCATTTCCTCTTGTCCTATCACTTGTTACTTGGGAGAAGAGACTGACCCCCACCTCACTAAAACCTCCTTTCAGGTAGTTGTAGAGGGTGATAAGGTCTCCCCTCAGCCTCCTTTTTTCCAGGCTAAACAACTCCAGCTCCCTCAGCCACTCCTCATAAGACTTGGTCTCCAGACCCCTCACCAGCTTCATTGCCCTTCTCTGGACATGCTCCAGCACCTCAATGTCCCTCCTGTCGTGAGGGGCCCAAAACTGAACGCAGTACTCGAGGTGGGGCCTCACCAGTGCCAAGTACAGGGGAACAATCACTTCCCTATTCCTGCTGGTCACACTGTTCCTGATACAGGCCAGGATGCTGTTGGCCTTCTTGTCCACCTGGGCACACTGCTGACTCACATTCAGCCAGCTGTCGACCAACACCCCCAGGTCCTTTTCTGCCAGGCAGCTCTCCAGCCACTCCTCCCCAAGCTTGTAACACTGCATGGGGTTGTTGAGACCCAAGTGCAGGACCCGGCACTTGGCCTCGTTGAACCTCATACCATTGGCCTCGGCCCATGGATCCAGCCTGTCCAGATCCCTCTGCAAAGCCTTTCTACCCTCAAGCAGGTCGACACTCCCACCTAACTTGGTGTCATCTGCAAACTTACTGACGGTGCACTCAATCCCCTCATCCAGATCATTGATAAAGATATTAAAGAGAACTGGCCCCAATACTGAGCCCTGGGGAATACCACTTGTGACCAGACGCCAACTGGATTTAACTCCATTCACCACCACTCTCTGGGCCCAGGCATCCAGCCAGTTTTTTACCCAGCAAAGAGTACTCCCATCCAAGCCATGGGCAGCCAGTTTCTCCAGAATGCTGTAGGAAACGCTGTCAAAGGCTTTACTAAAGTCCATGTAAACAACATCCACAGCCTTTCCCTCATCCCCCAAGTGGGTCACCTTGTCATAGGAGGAGATCAGGTTTGTCAAGCAGGACCTGCCTTTCATGAACCCATGCTGACTGGGCCTGATCACCTGGTTGTCCTTCATGTAACGCATAATGGCACTCAGAATGATCTGTTACATAAACTTCCCCAGCAACGAGGTCAGACTGACAGGCCTGTAGTTCCCTGGATCCTCCTTCTGGCCCTTCTTGTGGATGGATGTCACATTTGCTAGCCTCCAGTCAACTGGGACCTCCCTGGTTTGCCAGGACTGCTGGTAAATGATGGAAAGTGGCTCGGTGAGCACTCCTGCCAGCTCCCTCAGTACCCTTGGGTGGATCCCATCTGGCTTCATAGACTTCTAGGGTATTTCTAGGTGCTGTAGCAGATCCCTCACCATTTCCCTTTGGTTTACAGGTGTAGGAATGTATCTGAGAGAAAATGGTCATGTGAGCCAGCCTCCCTACTATGAGAGATTAGATTAAGGGCAAAACAGGTGGTAGAAGATGGAATTAGTACATGGGAAAAACGGGAACTGAGAAGGTAGAAAACATGTTGTGCTAATGACTAAGCAATTTACTATGTGAATTCTTGTAACCAATCTGATGTGTGAACGAACTGCACGGACAGTGCGTGGACAGCGTAACTAGCTAATCAGAAATAAGCAAGTGGCATGTACAGCTACAGCACAGGGTATAAAAGATGATGATCTGTGCTTAATAAATGGCTTCTGTTGATTCACATTGGATCGTCTGGAGTCCAGTTATTTCTCCTCAGATGGTGGCCCTGACGTGATACCAATCAGCGCTTGGCTTGAGCAACGGAATGTGAGGGGCGAAAGACCCAGAATGAGATCCACCGGCTGGAGGACGGCTCAGCTGGACTGAGACCGGGCGGATTGGGCAGCAATCCGGAATAAACAGACGACGTGGCCACGGACACCCAGAGAGAGGTGAGCAGCCGGGGCAGGAGATGGGGCAACAAGTAACAAAAGAAGAAGGGGCTATGTTAAGACTTCTCCTGCATATCCTCTCTAAGAGAGGGGTGAAATACGATGAGCGTATGCTCCGAAGGTTGTTAACCTGGTGCAGAGAGAACGGATTCACACCAGAGCCCCAGACAGCTTTTAAACCAGAAATATGGGAGGCTGTTGGGAAAAAACTGTGGGAAGTGATAAGTAACGGAGACAAAGAGGCATCACCGTTAGCGACGACATGGTGGTTGGTGTTATCGACCTTACAAGATATGAAGGCGGAGTGAGCCACAGCAGCCGGGGCTTTTGCAGCATTACAACCCACGGGAGGGGGATCGAACAGGCCAGGTCCGAAGGTCTGGGACGATCCCCTGCTGATCCCCTCTGCTCCACCTGAGGCCGATGGAGGAGGCAGAATGTCAGCAGAGAAGGACAGAGCCAGAGCTGTTTGCTCCTGCCATTGCCCGCCTCACCCCCTCCCCTCCCCAGTCGTCTCCATGAGATAGAAGTGCTGTTTTTGTATGTCTGCTGTGTAAGTGTGTGTGGGCGCCAGCTTATACCTGCTGATCAGCATGTGCGCTACTGTTTGTTTTTTGTTGTGTGCAGTGTCGTTAGGTGACTCCACTGGAGCAGGTGTTCTGCCCGGTGTGGTACTGTTCTCGTATGCATCTAGGGCTGACACTCCGTCAAGTGAAGAAGTTTGTATATACACAATGTTTAGACGTAAGGCGAGCACGCCCCAGTTAGATAGACAAGGATGGGCTGTAGAACCGATGGAAGCCCTGAAATATTGGGGGAGTTTTCACCAGCCGACACGTTTACGGTCTTGGGAACGACTCGCCCGTGCAGGGCGTATGGCTGGTTGTTTGTTGTTTGTCTTTAAGATCATGGCTGATTGGAAAAAGGAGTTGAGCCAAAATCTATAGGATACTCTGTATGAAAATGAGAAACTTAAGGAAAAATGAGAAACTGAGCTCTTGTTGCAAAGGCAGACTTTTATGTCAGTCGTAAGTGATGGAAGAAAAAAAAAGAAAAAAAAATAAAAAAGAAAAAAAAGAAAAAAGAAAAAAAAAGAAAAAAAAAAAGAAACCAAACAGGAACAATTAGATGGGAAATGTGCCACGTTAGCACAAAAGTATGCCATAAGCATTACGAGAAAGCATCAGAAAAAGAGAAACAGGACACCTGATTCAAAGCAGTACCATGGAGATATGTTTTTGGTTTTTTCCTATATGTGTCTATGTTATTGCATGCCTTAGTAGATTGCTCTGTGTTATACCCTGCGAGACTAAAATGAACCCCAGCAGAAGCGGTCTCTTGAGCAAGGGGGTGGAATATGGGAAAGCAACGGAAGATCGGCGAGGAGGACTGTAAATACACTCAAGGGACTCGCACCTGGGTGCTGGAAAACACATATATATCACACCAATTGTTATTCAGTCTTGGGTGCTGGCAAGGAAAACATTTGGATGACATAAGCCTGTAATGGACTCACAGACACCTTATCTAGCTGCTTGAGAATCTTGGCCTGTTGTGGAAGAAGATCAAAGCACAGTACCAGCAAGAACAGGGAGTCCGCATGCGCTCTTGCTAACAAGGACTCTTTTGCTGCCAAGGATTCGTGATAACAAGGACTCTCTTGCTGCCAAGGATAAGTTTAACAATGCTACTAGTACCGCTATTTCTGAGTTATTGCTAGATGTAGATAGTATTCGATATGCGATGTTGCAAAACAGAACTGCTACTGATTTTTTGCTTTCAGCTCACAGACATGGTTGTCAAGATTTTGAAGGACTGTATTGTATGAATCTAAGTGACCACTCCAAATCCATCCATGCCCAGCTGCAGGAACTGCACCAACCGAACCAGCAACTTGTGGAGACCACTGGGTGAAATCTCTTTGCTGGATGGACTTGGGGGTGTGTAGGAACGTGTCTGAGAGAAAATGGCCATGTGAGTCAGCCTCCCTACTATGAGAGATTAGATTAAGAGCAAAACAGGTGGTAGAAGATGGAATTAGTACATGGGAAAAACGGGAACTGAGAAGGTAGAAAACATGTTGTGCTAATGACTAAGCAATTTACTATGTGAATTCTTGTAACCAATCTGATCTGTGAATGAACTGCATGGACAGCGCGTGAACAGAGACTGTAAGCCAATCATATAGCTGCCGCTAGCGCGTGCTCTTATTGCCTGTCTATATCTACTCTGTGAAAACTTGAATAAAGGGAGAACGATCATACTCATATTGAGACTCCATCGTTACTCCGGGTCCGTCTCCCACTCCAACATCTGGTAGCAGAGGATGGTTCAGCGCGACTGAGTTCTCCGAGACTGCGGTAAGCAGCTAGAGGAGGGGAGTGGGAAACTTCGGCTGAGAGACGTGCTGCTTGGGCGCATCAGCGGGAGCAGACAACGGCGTGAGGTCGCTCCTCACCTCCCAGGCGCAGCTATGGAAACAGAAGCTGCGGCCACGCTACTCGCTGGGATCCTCTCTAAGAGAGGGATTGAAACACCAGCGAAACTGTTGCTCAAACTGATTAAGCCGGGGCAGGAGATGGGGCAACAAGTAACAAAAGAAGAAGGGGCTATATTAAGACTTCTCCTGCATATCCCCTCTAAGAGAGGGGTGAAATACAATGAGCGTATGCTCCGAAGGTTGTTAACCTGGTGCAGAGAGAACGGATTCGCACCAGAGCCCCAGACAGCTTTTAAACCAGAAATATGGGAGGCTGTTGGGAATAAACTGTGGGAAGTGATAAGTAAAGGAGACAAAGAGGCATCACCGTTAGCGACGACATGGTGGTTGGTGTTATCGACCTTACAAGATATGAACGCGGAGCGAGCCACAGCAGCCGGGGCTTTTGCAGCATTACAACCCACGGGAGGGGGATCGAACAGGCCAGGTCCGACGGTCTGGGACAATCCCCTGCTGATCCCCTCTGCTCCACCTGAGGCCAATGGAGGAGGCAGAATGTCAGCAGAGAAGGACAGAGCCGGAGCTGTTTGCTCCTGACATTGCCCGCCCGCCTCGCCCCCTCCCCTCCCCAGTCGTCTCCCTGAGATAGAAGTGCTGTTTTTGTATGTCTGCTGTGTAAGTGTGTGTGGGCGCCAGCTTATACCTGCTGATCAGCATGTGTGCTACTGTTTGCTTTTTGTTGTGTGCAGTGTCGTTAGGTGACTCCACTTGAGCAGGTGTTCTGCCCGGTGTGGTACTGTTCTCGTATGCAACTAGGGCTGACACTCCGTCAAGTGAAGAAGTTTGTGTATACACAGTGTTTAGACGTAAGGCGAGCGCGCCCCAGGCAGATACACCAGGATGGGCTGTAGAACGGATGGAAGTCCTGAAATATTGGGGGTTTTCACGAGCCGACACGTTTACGCTCTCGGGAACGGCTCGTCCGTGCAGGGCGTATCGCTGGTTGTTTGTTGTTTGCCTATAAGATCATGGTTGATTGGGAAAAGGAGTTGAGCCAAAATCTATAGGATACTCTGTATGAAAATGAGAAACTTAAGGAAAAATGAGAAACTGAGCTCTTGTTGCAAAGGCAGACTTTTATGTCAGTCGTAAGTGATGGAAGAAAAAAAAAGAAAAAAAAAGAAAAAAAAGAAAAAAAAAAAGAAAAAAAAAAAAAGAAGAAACCAAACAGGAACAATTAGATGGGAAATGTGCCACGTTAGCACAAATGTATGCCATAAGCATTACGAGAAAGCATCAGAAAAAGAGAAACAGGACACCTGATTCAAAGCAGTACCATAGAGATATGTTTTTGGTTTTTTCCTATATGTGTATATGTTATTGCATGCCTTAGTAGATTGCTCTGTGTTATACCCTGCGAGACTAAAATGAACCCCAGCAGAAGCTGTCTCTTGAGCAAGGGGGTGGAATATGGGAAAGCAACGGAAGATCGGCGAGGAGGACTGTAAATACACTCAAGGTACTCACACCTGGGTGCTGGAAAACACATATATATCACACCAATTGTTATTCAGTCTTGGGTGCTGGCAAGAAAAACATTTGGATGACATAAGCCTGTAATGGACTCACAGACACCTTATCTAGCTGCTTGAGAATCTTGGCCTGTTGTGGAAGAAGATCAAAGCACAGTACCAGCAAGAACAGGGAGTCCGCATGCGCTCTTGCTAACAAGGACTCTTTTGCTGCCAAGGATTCGTGATAACAAGGACTCTCTTGCTGCCAAGGATAAGTTTAACAATGCTACTAGTACCGCTATTTCTGAGTTATTGCTAGATGTAGATAGTATTCGATATGCGATGTTGCAAAACAGAACTGCTACTGATTTTTTGCTTTCAGCTCACAGACATGGTTGTCAAGATTTTGAAGGACTGTATTGTATGAATCTAAGTGGCCACTCCAAATCCATCCATGCCCAGCTGCAGGAACTGCACCGACCGAACCAGCAACTTGTGGAGACCACTGGGTGAAATCTCTTTGCTGGATGGACTTGGGGGTGGGGTTGGTTGAAGCAAATTATACTCATCGCCTGTGTGGAAGGAATTTGTCTGTTATGTTTAGTATGCTGTTTGCCGTGTTTAATAAGCATTATACGATCAGTTGTAAATGCCGCTTTGCATCGTACCCTTGTACGAGTTGTAGAATATGTTGCTTTAAAACCTATGTGTGTATCCATGAGAACCTGACCTTCACAGAAGAAGATAACAAGAAGGGATTACAACAATGTAGTCACGTATCAGACAGCTGCTGTTAGCAAAGCTGGATCATGAGTTTGGTGAGACTCGCTGCATACGCTGGCCACGTGTGCAGTGACTCTAGCCTGTACTTCTCCACTCAATCCAGTGCAGGATATAAGGGGGCTGTCTTGGGTCAGGGAGGGGGAGAGAGACATGAGCACACTTTGAAGATACAGGGGATGCCCTGAAGCACTGTGCCTGCCCCCGCCCCCCCCATAAGTTCTATGTTCATTAACCCCAACAGCTCCGAAGGCATTACAGCATGTTGCAAGATAAGATATAGTCTACTACTGCTGCAAGACACATTGAACACCTTCCTACAAGAATTTCAACTTTATGCCCTGATAGGACAGTGGGATGATGCACTCGCAAAGAGCCTGACTGCATTAGAGTGGGTATTTTTGCCACATACCTTTACAAAACCAGTAACTATGATGATCGAAATGTTACCACGATTGTTTTTCCAGGGTCGCTTGTGCTGTCAGCAACCGCAATGTATTTGAAATATTACAAAAGGATTTCTCGTGGGTAAATCCAAAGAAATTGGCTTTCTGGGCTAAATTTAGGAATCTGGGTATTTATTGCCTTAGCAGGGTTCTTTTTGATTCTGTTTTTAATTGTGTTTAGTATATGACCTGCTAAGAGCGTCACAACAAGGATAACATGTGCAAATTAAAAGCGGTCAAAAATGGTTTCGATGATTGGTCAAACTCATGGGGTATAACGGGATGGTTATCAGACTTCCTTAAACAAGGGCTCATGCTATTCTTGGTTATATTATTATTGATTATGGTAGCCTCATGTGTTCTCCGCAAAGTGACTGACATGATAGAAAATGCCATGCATAAGGTCTGGCTGGCTCAAGAAGAAAAAGGGGGTATTGTAGGAATGTGTCTGAGAGAAAATGGTCATGTGAGCCAGCCTCCCTACTATGAGAGATTAGATTAAGAGCAAAACAGGTGGTAGAAAATGGAATTAGTACATGGGAAAAACGGGAACTGAGAAGGTAGAAAACATGTTGTGCTAATGACTAAGTAATTTACTATGTGAATTCTTGTAACCAATCTGATCTGTGAATGAACTGCATGGACAGTGCGTGAACAGAGACTGTAAGCCAATCATATAGCTGCCGCTAGCGCATGCTCTTATTGCCTGTCTTTATATACTCTGTGAAAATTTGAATAAAGGGAGAACGATCATACTCATATTGAGATTCCATCGTTACTCCGGGTCCGTCTCCCACTCCGACATCCTCCGACAGGGGTGGGGTTGGTTGAAGCAAATTATACTCATTGCCTGTGTGGAAGGAATTTGTCTGTTATGTTTAGTATGCTGTTTGCCGTGTTTAATAAGCATTATACGATCAGTTGTAGATGCCGCTTTGCATCGTACCCTTGTACGAGTTGTAGAATATGTTGCTCTAAAAACTATGTGTGTATCCATGAGAACCCGACCTTCAGAGAAGAAGATAACAAGAAGGGATTACAACAATGTAGTCACGTATCAGACAGCTGCTGTTAGCAAAGCTGGATCATGAGTTTGGTGAGACTCGCTGCATACGCTGGCCACGCGTGCAGCGACTCTAGCCTGTACTTCTCCACTCAATCCAGTGCAGGATATAAGGGGGCTGTCTCAGGTCAGAGAGGAGGAGAGAGACATGGGCACACTTTGAAGATACAGGGGATGCCCTGAAGCACTGTGTCTGCCCCCGACCCCCCCCCTCCATAAGTTCTATGTTCATTAACCCCAACAGCTCAGAAGGCATTACAGTATGTTGCAAGATAAGATATAGTCTACTACTGCTGCAAGACGCATTGAACACCTTCCTACAAGAATTTCAACTTTATGCCCTGATAGGACAGTGGGATGATGCACTCGCAAAGAGCCTGACTGCATTAGAGTGGGTATTTTTGCCACATACCTTTTCAAAACCAGTAACTATGATGATTGATATGACACCTCAAGAGTGATTGTATAAAGCAACTCATGTTTTAAATTTTCTAAACATGTCTTCTTTGTCATCCACAGCAGTAGAGCGACATTTTGTAAGAACCGTTGAATGGCCTGAACAACCGAAGGTGTATTAGAAGCACCTTAAATCGGGGTGCATGCTAACCACAGATAATACTGCAACAAATAGAAGTTGCGAGCAAGAAAATTCTGTAATGATTTGTACTTCTCATCCGTATGTTTGCTTCGGCTCAAAATGCAAGTATCCAAGAATGTAATCAATCTTCTTGTGTAAATTTAACGCGAGTAAGGTATAAAACAGCAGTAATATGGATAGGGGATTGGCAAAATGCATTAAAAACACGTCTTTCTCTGTATTGGGATTGGGAGTATAACCCTCAAAGACTTTGTGTTACATCTCTCCCCTGGAATACGTTGCTACATGGCTGGGAAATGGTTAAATACCATCTCCAAGGTGCTTTTGACATGACGTTGCAACAAAATATTCGTCCTTTACATGATCAGCTAAAAGCTCAAATACTGAAGATTCAAGACTTTATGAACCACAATGCATTTGAAATATTACAAAAGGATTTCTCGTGGGTAAATCCAAAGAAATTGGCTTTCTGGGCTAAATTTAGGAATCTGGGTATTTATTGCCTTAGCAGGGTTCTTTTTGATTCTGTTTTTAATTGTGTTTAGTATATAACCTGCTAAGAGCGTCACGATGAGTAGAAGCACAAGTCATGGCGACCTTGTTAATAAATGGTCTGGTGTTAAACAAAAAAGGGGGAGATGGGGCAGATCTACGAGCAGAGGCCTGCGTACGGCCAAAGACACAGTGAGCAGAGCACACAGGAAACACAGAGCCAAGAGAACAGTTCATACCTTCACTCCATCCTGTGATGACCATATAACATTCCCGAATCTCGGACAAAGAATAGGGCTAAGTATTCTTCCTTCGCTAGGAACAGCAACGACATTAAATATGTTGAATAAGATAGGGTGTTGGACAAGTAAACAGATAAACCTTACAACTGAAATCATATCTAGCTTGCTTACTGATGCTGATAGTATTCGGCATGCTACGTTGCAAAATCGAGCGGCTATTGATTTTTGCTGTTAGCTCAGGGTCATGGATGTGAAGATTTTGAAGGTATGTGTTGTATGAACCTTTCCGACCACTCATCATCCATTCATAAGCAGTTACGGGAGCTGAAGGATAACATGTCCAAATTAAAAGTGGTCCAAAATGGTTTCGATGTTTGGTTAAGCTCATGGGGTATAATGGGATGGTTATCAGACTTACTAAAGCAAGGGCTCATGCTATTGTTGGTTATATTATTATTGATTATGGTAGCCTCGAGTGTTCTCCGCAAAGTGACTGACATGATAGAAAATGCCATGCATAAGGTCTGGCTGGCTCAAGAAGAAAAAGGGGGTATTGTAGGAATGTGTCTGAGAGAAAATGGTCATGTGAGCCAGCCTCCCTACTATGAGAGATTAGATTAAGAGCAAAACAGGTGGTAGAAGATGGAATTAGTACATGGGAAAAACGGGAACTGAGAAGGTAGAAAACATGTTGTGCTAATGACTAAGCAATTTATTATGTGAATTCTTGTAACCAATCTGATCTGTGAATGAACTGCATGGACAGCGCGTGGACAGTGTAACTAGCTAATCAGAAATAAGCAAGTGGCATGTACAGCTACAACACAGGGTATAAAAGATGATGATCTGTGCTTAATAAACGGCTTCAGTTGAGTCACATTGGATCGTCTGGAGTCCAGTTATTTCTCCTCATATGGGGGCTTCTTTCTGTCCCCTCCCCCCCCCATTTACTAGCTCAGGGGTCTGGGTACTTAGTGGACTACTGATTTTACTACTAAAGACTGAGGCAAAGGAGGCATTAAGTACCCTCGGCCTTCTCCTCATCCTTTGTCACCATGTTACCGCCCCCATCTAATAAAGGATGCAGATTATCCTTAGTCCTCCTTTCATTACTGATGTATTTTAAGAAACTTTTTAAATTGTCCTTAACATCCGAAGCCAGGTTAAGTTCTAGTTGGGCTTTGGCCCTTCTCATTTTATCCCTACATAGCCTCGCATCTTTGTAGTCTTTCTGAGTGGCCTGCCCCTTCTTCCAAAGGCCATAAACTCTCCTTTTCTTCCTGAGTTGCAACCATATCTCTCTGTTCAGCCAGTCTTTTTCCCCAATGGCTCATTTCCCCAATGGCTCATTTTTTGGCACATGAGGATGGCCTGCTCCTGTGCCTTTAAGACTTCCTTCTTGAAAAACATCGAGCCTTCCTGGACTCCTTTACCCTTCAGGACTTCCTCCCAAGGGACTCTGTCAAGCAGGCTCTTGAAAAGACCGAAGTCTGCCCTCTGGAAGTCCAGGGTTGCAGTTCTGCAACCCCCCTCCATGCTTCTCTAACAATTCAAAACTGTCATTTTGTGATCACTATGCCCAAGACAGCCTCCAACCGTCACATAATGCAGCACTCCAGTCGTGCAAGTCATCCCACCACATTTCCGTGATGGCAACTACATCATAGTTTTTCTGCTTCACAATGGCTTCCAGATCCTTCTGTTTGTTGCTCATGCTGCATGCATTAGTGTAGAAGCACTTCAGTTGGGCTATTGGTCCTGACACCTTTTTGCTGGGAGAAGCCTTAGCTCCTACCTGACCATTCCCAGGCTTGGCTGTAGTTTCTAACCCATCAATGACCCTTGCATCTCTGCTGCTGCATGAATCTCCATCCCCTGTCTTCACTGAGTCAGCAGACCAAGGAACCTCACTAGCATCCTGTCCCCCAGACATTGGCACACCATCCCCAGGCTTACCTCTAAAGAGCCTGGTTTCATCCCCTTCCCCCTTTAAATCTAGTTTAAAGTCTGTTCGGTGAGCCCTGCCAACTCCTGCGCCAAGATCCTTTTCCCCCTTTGAGACAGGCGTACCCCATCTGTCTCCAGCAGGCCTGGTGTCATGTAAACCATCCTGTGATCAAAAAAACCAAAGTCCTGCCACTGACACCAGGCTCAGAGCCAGGTATAGATCTGCTGGCTCTTCTTGTTGCTTCCCTCATCCTTCTCTGTGACTGGAATGACAGAGGAGACCACTACTTGCACTCCTGGCCCCTTAACCAGTAGTCCCAAGGCCCAGAAGTCTCTTTTGATCGCCCTTGGATTTCTTGTTATCAGTTCATCACTGCCTGTCTGGAAAATCAGTAGCGGGTAGTAATCTGAAGGGCTTACCAGGGAGGGAAGTTTTCTTTTTACATCTTTAACCCAGGCCCCAGGGAGGCAGCAGACTTCCCTGAGAAGTAGGTCCGGTCTGCATATCGGGCCTTCTGCTCCCTTCAGGAGGGAGTCACCTACGACAATGACTCGTCTTTTTTTCTTTACTGAAGATGTTTTGATGCAGGGTGTAGTTTGACTTAACCTTGGTGACACCTCCACAGACATAGAATCATCTTCCTTGTCATGATTGGGTTCCCCTTGCAGAGCCTCATACCTGTTTTTTTAAGGGTACCTGGGAAGGTGGGGGAGTTACTGGGGAGACATGCTTTCTTTGCCAGGCAGGAACATGTTCCCATAGCCCCCTATCCTCTAAGTTACCTCATTTGGCCAGGCAGAGAGAGGACAGGGAATCCTCGAATCATGTGGCCTTTCTGCCTGTTGGGCCTGGTTCAGGGAAGGTAGGCTGCAACTCCAGCAGTCTCTCTCTCTCTCACACTCCCTGATGGTTCTCAATCTACTTACCTCCTCCTCCTGGAGCTCCATCACCAGGTGGAGGAGTTCCTCCACCTGGACACAGCTCCCAGAGGCATGCTCACTGCTGCCATCTGATACTGTCATAAGGGTAGGGCAAACCCTGCAGCCTGACACCTGGGTGGCAGCATGCTCCCACGAGAGCTCTGTCTGGGAAGCTGCCTCACTCCTGCTGGGTGCAGAGCTTAGGGAGGCCAAGGCTTTCCACTGTGTGGATACCATGGCTCCCTGATTAAGCTGGTACAGCTTCAGTGCCCTTCTGCACAAACTGCCATGTGAACTGTTGTGCTCTGGCTGACATACCATACTCTGGTCGAAGCACTCTAGGACTGCCTTTTGTGGGTGTGTGTCACTGCTGGCCCTGCCCCCATCTCATCAGCAACCCTCGTGCAAGCTGCTGGGTCTCACGGGCTGCCTGCGCTCTCCTGGCCTTTCCCCAGCTCCGGAAAGCTCAGGAAAAGCCCCTATTTTGCCATGAACCCCTGCTCCCTTGCAGATGTACCTACACTGGAGCTGTCCTTCGGAGAGTGATGAAATAGGGCTCAAAAGAAGACTTTGGCTCAAATGTCTTAAACATCTGGAAAAGCTTGGCTATGCACTAAACTTGACTAAGTAGACAATGCTGCATGATATCATCTCAGACTTCACTGATGTGAAATACTGGATTGTAGCTATTGATCTTTATTCTTCTAGGCATTGGCAGGAGGAGAGGAGAGGAAAGGCAAGGAAAGGCAAGGCAAGGCAAGGCAAAAAATATAGTCCATAAAAATGGTCATTTAGTAGTAAAAACTAAAGGATTTTGCTGAGGACAGAATAATCAAGTGAGAGAGAGACGTTTAATGACCCCTTAAAAGGAAGTGTTATTTCCAAGGAAGAAAATGACTTTTGTTTCATCTTCCTCCGCACAAATATGGAAGACAAGGGAAAAATACAGAATGGGTGAAATAACTAGGTGAGTTGTTAAAGTAGCAGATGGAGATGTAGATGAACTATAACAACAACTATATTGTAAGTGAAATTTTGCAAATAAAATATTTTTATAGAAAATATATACTTTAATAAAACTAAAAATAAGTGAAAAACATCTAACAGCTTTTATTTTTGCTTTTTATTGTTTGGGGAGGGTCTCTTTATCAGGGAGTGTAAGGATAGGACGAGGGATAACAGTTTCAAACTCAAAGTGGGTAGATTTAGATTGGATATCAGGAAGAAATTCTTTACTGTGAGGGTGGTGAGGCACTGGAACAGGTTGCCCAGGGAGGCTGTGGATGCCCCATCCCTGGAAGTGTTCAAGACCAGGCTGGATGGGGCTTTGAGCAGCCTGGTCTAGTGGGAGGTATCCCTGCCCATGGCAGGGGGGTTGGAACTAGATGATCTTTAAGGTCCCTTCCAACCTGAATCATTCTATGATTCTATAAGTTTTCTTTTTTTCTTGATGACCTCCAAATATCAAAATTTCCATTTTTTTATTCACTTTCCCCTGTTCCCCCCCCCCCTTTATTCTCACTTTCTTTTCTCACAATAACTTTTTAGTAGCAAAATGAAGAAAAAGAAAAGCAAAAATTGGAAAAATAAAGAGCAGGTTAAATCTATCATCTTAGCCTTCGACCTGACTTTTTTTCTCTGATATTTTATGCTCCTAATTCTGCACAGGAATTTTTCAGTCAGCTAATATTTTCCTTTGAGAAACCTGAGAAATCAAAATGACTTTGAGTCTTTCACTATAAACCTTTATGTTTTTTTAACTAATTGATTCATTACCTCATGGAATGCTTGTATTCATCAGCTTGTAATTTAACGTTTTCAGTCTTGGCTCTTATTTTATATTTGGTCTTTCATATGATCATTAAGAAAAGTGTGTTAAAGCAACAAAGAAAAAAAAAAGATGAGTTATCAGAAAGGAGATGAAATAAATACTCATCAGTAAGAAATTGGATTAAAAGACGTGTTCCAGACAAAAATTTTGTAAACAATGGAGAATGCATGAGTTGGTTATAATTGGTAAAATGCTGGGGAAAGGTCAGGATTTCAGTTTTTCATGATTCTTAAAATTCAATCCAAACTTGGTCTACAGTTGTTCAGTGAAAAACATAAACTGGAGCTGAGAGAGGAGAGAAAGAAAGACATTGTGAGTAGTGTTGTACTGATTTTGCTCTCAACCTCAGCTTCTTTCAGTACATTACTACTATTGCTGATATTATGTGGTTGCTTTAGCTAAATACATTCTCTTATTCATTCTCTCAGGGCACTCAAATCCACCCACCCCATCTCAGACAGTATGCACAAGATTTTGCAACCATATTAATGCTCTTTACCCCATGTCACATTTTATGCACCTGCTGTATTCAACAGGAGTGACCCACAGAACCTTGCTTCAACAGCTGTGGTGGAGAATGAAAAACTATAGTGGTTTCAAACCCTATTTCAGAAAGCGCACAAAGTTTGTCATTATGGGTGTTTGTGTCAGAGAAAGATAGATGCTGTCCTGGTTTGTGATGGAGCAGAGCCAACTTTATGTTCAGTGAGAGAGGCTCTTGCTTACACTTATTGCTGTGGCAACCAGGGTCAGCTGACTTAGTTGTTTACCCCATGGAAGGGTTACACCTGTGGACAGGTCAGGTGACCCAAACTGACCAATAGGGTATTCCATTCCATCTGCCATGCTCAGTATAAAAGCTGAGGGATCAGAGGGGTCAGGGTTTTTTTTTTAGTGGGTTGCTGTTGGAGGGTCAATGTGGCTACAACTCTGTCAGCTCATCTGCTTTTTGATCCTGGTCAGTGTGTTCCAGTTCTCATTTGTCACTGAGTCTAGCCTGGAACTTTCCCAGTGCCTACCAGTGATATCTTCCTGGGAGCTTGATATGGTTTTATATACATATTGTATCTAGTTCATGATATCCTTTTTTATTTTGTTATTAATTTTTGATTAAAGTAGTTTATTTTTATTTCTTAACTCTTTATTGTTCTTCTTCCTCTCCTTGGAGTGAGAGGTGGGGGAGAGTGTCTGTTGTCTTATCATTGGCCAACCTGGCCCAAACCATGACAGATGTTTACATGTGCGTTCCTGTTCTGATGTGCAGCACAGTTTCATCCTAATTTCTCTTGTTCCCCTTTTTGAATGCCATAAGATATCAGTAACTATTTCAGAGCCATATAGCAGCCAAATATTAAAATAAAACCAAACAAAAGCCATAAGATATAGAAACAGGGCCTTAATTCTGCTTTACAAAGTGATTTTGTAAATCTTAATCCTTACACCATGCAACAGTACAGACTGGGGACCAACTGGCAAAAATAAAGCTTTGCAGTTCCTTTTTTATCAGAGTATGCAGCCTCCCACTAAGGTTCATAACTTTGGTGGTCATCTTTCATCCTGAACTGTCTTTGATTATAATTTTACATCACACAAATCTCATTCTATTATCTCCAAAACATAGCAAGGCTGTGACCTTCCCCTCAGAATCACACAGAGTATTTTTGATTGCATGTGTTGCATTTTAACCTTTGAGCTACTACTATACAGGGACACTGAAAACTTTTCTTAAAAGCCATTAGAATCAGTGGTCTGGAGTCACAAACTAGAATATGATCAAATGATGAAAAAGTATGTAGAAGCATAAAGGAATATTACTTATTTTGTCATTTGTTCTTGTGAACTTATTTCCCTATTTCTTGTTTTCTGGGGCAGTTGCTCATGGCAAAATCACTGGTGGAACCACCTTTCATACAGATACATAAAAAGCTAGCAATGAACTCAAAAATCACCATGGCTCTATCCGTGTCCATGCACTTATCAGCCTATAGAAATACATAGTTAAAAACATAAGTTAGAATTAGACAGTACAAAGTAAAGCTTTATTTTTGCCAGTTGGTCCCCAGTCTGTACTGTTGCACGGTGTTATTCCGTTCCAGATACAGGACTTAGTATTTGCCTTTTTTGAACTTCATGAGGTTTATGAAAGACCATTTCTGCAACCTGTGGAGATACCTTTGAGTCACAGTGCTACCCCTCGCTCCAATTTTATGTCATCCAGAAACTTGCTGAGAGAAAATTCTTACCCATCATCCTATAGTACATAGGGACAAGAATATAATTCCTATGAATGCAAAACAGCCTTTACCATGCAAAACACTTTACCAAAACTTTAACTCAAAACAAAGCAAATAAACATGTAAGTCACTGTCTCTCTGGGATGTTTTTTAATGATTTTATTTATTTTTAGCACACTATTCTCATTTACGTGGAGTAGCACACAATGTTGAAGCTTCATAGTCCACTACCAACGTATCCACACTGGTACACTGGAAGAGCTGCCCTTCGTGGAAATGTCACCTAGTTGCAGCTTGGGATGGCAATAAATAGAAGTGTAGGCTTGAATGAAACTAAGTTAATTTTGCTTTAAGTTCAGGTTTAGTTTCTTATATTTCTGCATTAGATAACCTCTACTTAGTGCTATCAATTTGTCGTGTCTCACAAAATTTATTTCATTTCTTAAATCTCTACTTCTCAGACTTGTGTGTTTTTCTGACAATAAAACCTTGTTTCTCTGTTTGTACAAATTTGTACTCATTATCATTACAGGAAGAGGTTGGAAAAACATGCACTAGAAGTACCTCCCCACATAAAACTAGCTGGCGAAACCAAAAGTCACATTTTTATTATAATAAAAATAATAATTTTGAATAATTTTATGTGGTTTACTGTGCATATCTGGAGTTGATAATATTTAGAAAATTACATGATAGTCCTCATTACGGCAAGTATGAAATTAGCGCTCCCACTTTTAACATATGGAAGCAGAGTAAGTTGCTAAAAAAACCTCATGGCATTGTCCAGACCTACAAGAATTGTCTTTGCTCCAGAAGCAGGTAAAATGCTGACCTTTCTGTAGAAGCCAGAATAATACATATCGGAGGAACCCAGACTCCCTGTGAATATACCCACAGTATATCAGTATCATGCAGTTTACGTTTTAAAACATATTTATCACAACTGAGTCAAACAGGGAAAAATTTCCAAACCACTCTATAATTTACAATCCAGCATTTGGGACCCTGGCAACTCAGTAATTATTTGGCTTCTGCTTGTGTGTGTATGCACGTGTGTTTATTATTTTATTTGAGATGTGTGCACATGAGTTTTATTTTGGAGGCTTATGATATAAAAGCTCTGCATGTGATTTATTAAAAACAAATGATGAAGCACAAAGAAGTTTATATTCCCTCATAATAGATGGGGTGCTTGCCAGAGCCTAGAAATGGAATGCTAACTAGTAGCTTTTTTAGAGCTGCTAGTTTAAGAGCTGTTTAATATAAGCTGGCTTTGCTCCCCTTTTAGGTGGGGAGCCTATTTTCCTTCCTTTTTTAGTTTATTTTGTACGGTTTGGATATTGCTGTTTGTGAGATCTAGGCAAGAGGTGACAACTCACATCTGATTACAATGCTTAAAACTCATATTTCACTTCTCCACTTCTCTCTCTTTTTCCCCCACTTCTTCCTCTATTTCTCCCTCACCTTCACCTCCCTTCCTCACAGACAAAACCTTTTACATGATTCAGGTCTCCATTACATACTACCTTTTTTTTTGCTTGTATGTGAGACTTTGAAGATCTGTAGTTCTTTTCAACATTCAAGGTCTTTGGACCCCTTATTCGTATGCAGTGCTATGCTACTTGAATTAGCATTACCCTTCAAAGACTGATATTTCACAGCCACTGAAGCTGCTGTGTAGTGAGTTTTGTTAAAGCCGTTATTGCCAAAATGTCTTTTTGTTTTCACATGCTTTCTGTCTTTGCAACCAAAAGAAATGTTTGATTGGAAAATAGCCATGTCATCAGCAATTAATTTCACATTTCCTTAAAAGAACAAGATATAAACACAGTTTTGGAGAGCTTTTGTTGTTAATGTTGTTGTGATTTCTTTTCTTAATGAGCAGAGTAAGTCGTCTGATGTGATAGCTGCCATATCGTGGAGTAAATGGAAGAAAGCATGAATATCTAAACTTTTAAGCTCAAAAATGTGTTAAATGTTCAGAATACTTAAAAATTACGTTAATGAAATTGCTAAGGTGGTCTTCCAAATCATGGAATTCCTTTTTTTCCAAATAAAAACCAACAAATATATACTAGTAGAAGCTCTGCATGCAATCTTAATGCAATGTTAAGTTAGGGACACTGAAGTTAGTGGGAATTCTGATTGAGCTTATGATTTCAGTTCTTGAACAAGACGTCTTTACAAGCAATGAATCTCCCTTCCCCCTTATCCTGAAGCAGTAGGGTTTAAAACACAGTTAATTCAGTAATTATGTACTTGAATTCCTTTCAGAGTCTTAGGTAGATAACATCTGGTCCTGATGATTTGTTATTTTATCAATATGTCTAAAATCTCCTCTGCTGACAATTCATTTTGAGACTGACATTCAAACACAGAGAAGCAACAGAATTTCCCTTCTTCACAGAGAACATGTATATAAGGAATTAATTTTTCTTTTCTGTTATAACATTATCTTCCTTGTATGGTTCTTTTACATCTTGGTCATTTGTAAATCCCATAAACTCTCTGGCAAGTTTCTTGCTTTTGATGGATATGAAAAACCTTTTATTATTACTTCTTTTATTGTAGAAACTTTATCAGCTTGTTTCTCACACTAATCTTTTAATCCTATTTTTAATATGTTTTAACATTCGACTTGTCCACAGTCAAGCTTTTTTGCTATTTTCATTGAGTGCACATACCTTCCACTTTTGAAAGATATTGATTTATTTCTAAACTAAACTGGAGGGGGGGTACTTTGCTTCGAAGGATGACACAAATGAAAATATACGGGGAAAACAGTAAAAAAAAAGAAGGGCTGGCTGTTTAAAGGAATGTATTTCAGTGAATATAAAAATAAGAAAATAGGAAATAGAGAAGATTAATCATATAGTTAAAATTACACTATTTCTGATATCAGGGTATGAAGCAAACACGTGCTTCAAGGATGTGTTTTTTTTCATTCCACCTCAGTATTTGCAGCAACTACCCCTTAGATGAAGGGCACTGTGTATGCTGTATTCTCTCACACAGCACTGTTCCCCGTAACATTCCTGATGGCAGCTTGAACAAAGCAGCCCACCTTTATATGGCAACACAAAGGTGTGTATTAGCTACTTTAGAGCATTTGTACTTTATAGTCTGTTTGTATTATTCATAATATTTTCCAATAGCTCAAAACTCCTATAAGGGTACCACCCAGACCATCCAGTTATTAGAACTAAATTTCATAACAATCTGGAGCCTGCAGTTCAAAGCTGTCAGTTTTTAAGTCAATTTGGAAAGGCCTCTGATTTTTTTAAACCTTATGCAGCCATTTCCCATCAGTGGAGAGGAAACAGGTTTGGAAGTAGAAATGAATTAAATGATTAGAGGATATCCCTAAAGACTGAAGAGAAACCTGATAATTTCATATGTAGGATGCACTTCAGTGAAACAGTTTTCTAATTGTCCTAGTTTGAGGTAAAACAGAACCAATTTTCTGTTTTGTAATTTTACTTTTTAGCTGGGCCTCTTCTAACTGACTAAACTCTGAAATTAACAGCATATTGTTCAGAAACTGTTCACTCTCAGAGGGATAAGACCTGATTATACCAAGGAACGGTATGCACAGAGGCTCTTGCTTAGACTTATTGCTATAACAACCAAGGTCAGCTAACTTCGCTATTTGCCCCATTAGAGGGTCGGAAGCGGAGAAGCGTAGAGGGGTCCCACCTGCAGGGAGGAGCAGATGGGACAGGTGACCCAAAACTGACCAACAGGCTATTCCATCCCATCTGCATCACGCTCAGTATAAAAAGCTGAGAGATCAGATGGGCAAGTGGCTTGCTCTCCTTCTTCAATGGCCGACGTCCAAGGAGGACCCTGTCTGTTCGTCTGCCTTTGATCCCGATCTGAGCATTCCTGACTCTAGTTCCGGAATTCAGCTCCTGTCCATCGCTGACTCCAGTCTGGGACTTTCCCTGTGTCTGCTGGTGACGCGATCGTCATCCTGGGAGCTGGATACGGTTTTGTATATAATGTATGCTTTTTTTTATTATTTTGTTATTATTTACTATTTCCTTATTTATTATTATTTTCATTCAATCACAGAATCACAGAATCTTAGTGGTTGGAAGGGACCTCTGAGATCATCGAGTCCAACCGCAAAAAAAAAAAAAAAAAAAAAAAAAGCACCCACCTACTAAACTCCACACTCACAACCCCACACACAACACCCCACCACAAACAATAATCTTGGGCACTAGAGCATGCCCTGAAGAGCCATGTCTACACGTTTCTTAAATACCTCCAGGGATGGTGACTCCACCACCTCCCTGAAGTAGTTTAGTAGTTCAAGTAGTTTAGTTCTTTTTCTAAACTTGTAAATCTCCTTATCTCTTCCTCTCCTCTCTGAGGAGAGATGGGGGGGAGGGTCATCTGTCGTTCTGCTTGGCCAATGCGGCCAAAACCACAACACTAATACAGCTATTGTCTGTTTGTTTAGGATTTGCATTGCGGTGGGTTTTGGTTTGTGTTTTTTTTGTGTCTTAAAGACTTGTTTTCCACAGCACTATTTAAAATAGTGTCATAAAGCTTGTCAGTACGTGCTAGCTTTATTTTAGAAGTCTTCTCTATGCTGCAAATCAAACAAAGTAAAAGCATAAACAACAGTTGCATATAAATGTAGATCAAGATTTTTTGATGTAAGGATTTAAAGGCAGGCACCAAAATAGCATAGCCAACTAAATTAAACAGCAAGTTTCTGAAGGTCTGAGCACCTGTGGCTCCTGGTTGTATTGATCCAAATGGGAATACCTAATGGTTCCTCAGAAAATCTGTTCTCCTTCTGTTAGTGCTTAATAAGGGGTTGGGGTTCTGACTGTGGAATAGGTATTTTTAGAATATTAGGGAGAGACGCTAACACAATCTCTTGTTATTTCAAAGTATTTTGCCATTTCTATTGCAATGCTATTTTTAAAAAATATTATTCCTCTAGATACCTCTACTAATGAATGTAATTGATTTGATGCCCTCACTTTACCAACCCCGTCACTCACCGTGAGATATTTCCTTCATTTGTCCAACAGGAATGTTCTAATGAGAGGTGGTTAAAGGTAATTCATGACATTGATCCTGCCTTGCAAATCTCATTGAAATCCCTACATTCCTGCTTTTGTAGAACAATTCGCTGGACCTAGAATATCATGTTCTCACTGTATAATAGGATGCATGGCTGTGAATGTGAGTGGGAAATGGGAGACCTGCTTGAGCAGTGGAGGATGCACTATTCTTGAAAGTACCTGCCACTGATTACAATTATGTCCTTTCTATAAGGGAAAATAATTTGGGTTTTGAACTTTTGGGGCAGATAATATAACCTGATAATACAACCTATTTCAATTACAAACTTCTGGTGGCAAAAGCAGACTATTATCCACACTTATATAAATGCCATCATAATGGATGCTCTGAGGCTTTTTAGTAATACAAAAGATAAATAATAAAATGTTCCAGGGAAATACAAGTACCTGAATGTTAATTTTTTTTTCATAAATCAGAATTAAAAAACTGAAATACAGAAAAACCTGCATGGAATGTAATTTTCCAAAAAGATTTCTTTAGAATGAAAGTCTTGTTTAATCACTTTCTGAAATGCAGAGTTTCATCTTGCTTGCCTTCACTTACTGGAGTCTGAACCATTCAGGTAACTGGCACTCATTCTTTCCAAAGGCATGTACTCCTCCAACAGACTATGTCTCCATAATGCACTAAGTGATACGTGATTGCTGAAAATTTGCGTCACTCAAAGCCGCCTCAGTTCATTATGAACGACATAGCTCATCCACCCAAAAGAGAGTATGGGATAATCAGAATTATACTTTCCAGTATGCTGTGAAGCACAAAAAGAAAGCTTCTTTTTAGGAAAAAATAACTCAAATCAGCAGGAGAAGTATAAACTGCCTGGCACTCCATGTTCTAGTGATCTCTATGATTTGTCAAATCTTTTGCTCAACTCTTCCGATTCTGTAATATGTTTCTTGTAAGTATGTAGATGCTGAGTTCGGATTCATTTAACCTTGTATTGCATGGAAAACAAAATGAAAAAAAAAAGTAACTACAATTAGGGGGTTGCTTCCCATGGCATTTGTGAGCTCCATTCTGAGCTTTGCACTAGGATCTCTATGTACCTCTGTTCATTTTTTGAAAGGTCAGTCATGCCATGAAAACTAGACACTTAAAGTGTATATGCTGCTCCATACCTACAAATGGCCACTTATGAATCTAAGATGTGGATGGAACAAAAGTTCTGCAGGATTTGCATGTTCACTTACAGTAAGTCTACATGTGAATGAGCAGCAGTCAAATGCAAAAGTTACCTCTACTTCTTCCTTTGTATATGATTAATAGAAGACTTCAAAATTAAGCACTAGAAACATAACAAACCAATTCCCTGACTTGACCAGGCCCTGGATCCCTAAAAGAAAACAATTTGTGCGATAATGACTCCTTTACTTTGTTCTGCAGTAAAGGCACTACTCATTAACTGATGCTGCATGCAAAGTGAGTAGGAATCTATACCAGACAAACTCTAAATAAGGAATCCAGAAGCTAGGAGATGTGGAAAAAAAGCATAAAATGAAGCTTCATGACAAAACTAGCCAGTTATTAATGCTTATTTCAGACTTCATACTACAAAACTAAACAAAACAGGAAAAACAAAAAAGAGCCAGTGAGATGCCCATGCTTGCAGTTATTTCCATTCATAACATCTTTTTTTAATCTGAGTTTGCATTTTTGACGTTAAAAGACTGAATTGTGTCCCCTTTTTACTTTAAATGCTATATATATTAAAAACGGTAACACTCTTCTACCCTGCCTAGTGTGGGAAATCTTTGACTCCCAGGAAAAACTAGAAAAAGCTTAATCGAGATATTATTCTTCCAGAAGTCTGAGATCTCACCAACTGCTTTACCTTAGTCGTCGTCCTACTCCTGAGCCTTTAGTGATGGTCAGAGGAGAGTTCTTACTGAAAGAAAATAGTTTATATAGAGGATAGGGCCAGACTCATTTCAGTGGTGCCTAGCGACAGGACAAGGGGCAACAGGCACAAACTGGAAGACAGGAAATTCCATCTCAACATGAGGAAAAACTTCTTTACTTTGAGGGTGACAGAGCACTGGGACAGGCCGCTCAGAGAGGTTGTGGAGTCTCCTTCTTTGGAGATCTTCAAAACCCACCTGGATGCATTCCTGTCCAGCCTACTCTAGGTGAACCTGCTTTGGCAGGGGGGTTGGACTAGATGATGTCCAAAGGTCCCTTCCAACCCTTACCACCTCAAACCAGGACACATACGAATACAAAGAGCAAGTAAACCATACAACATAATCAGCAAGTTCAGCAGTGTCGTGGTTTAGCCTCAAACGGCAACAAAGAACCACGTGCCGCTCGCTCGCGCCTTCCTAATACAGGAAGAATCGTAAGAAAAGGCAAGACTCTTGGGTTGAGACAAAGGCAGTTTAACAGAACAGCAAAGGGAACAAGCAAACAACAACAATAACACAGATAGAGGAATACACAAACACGATTACGGAACCGCCGCTCCCCCGCCGCTCGTCGCCGCTCGTCGGCCGGACCCGGGACGCCCCAGCCCGCTTTTAAGCAGCAACTTCCTGCCCCCTCCCCCGGCAGCTCAGGGTGGGCGTGGCTCACATGGCATGGAATACCAGGAAAAATTAACCCTATCCCCACCGGAACCAGGACATTATCCACCCCTTATTCCATACCATCTATGCCATGCCCAGCAGGTTCCAATGGATTGCCACCACTTTCCCCTGTTATGTATATATATATACACACATATAATGCCCTTAGTTTATGGGCCATCCCTCCAAAGTGTCCGTTGAGTTCTTTTAATCCACGGCTTTGGGCCCCATCTGTTAGAACAGTCCCTCAGGGAAGGTGAGATGCTGGGTGGTGCTGGTCTGTTGCATGCTGTATTTTTCGGAGCTTGTGACTGGTGCACCCGGTGTGGCTCATGCACGTCGTCCGTAGGCTGAAGATGTAGATCTTGAGGAAACTCCTGGGCGCCAGCTGCTGAGATCAGTTCTTATCCCATCATCCCTGTGCCTTACTTGTAGTACAACTGATAGCAATTATAGCAATGAGGACATACAGTGACAGTGTTACTTAGCAATTAACAGCACACATTCTGATTCATTGGCTATTCTCGCCCAAAATCAGATCCCCATGAGGTACACATCGGACTTCCCCATCCTTCCGCATCACCCACCAAGTGCACCCAGGTCCTTGGGCAAAAGCAATCCCACGGATGGGTTTGCCTTTGCCTGAGGCAGGACTAACCCAGACTGTCTTCCCTAGCATATTCTTCATGTGCACTACGGGGACTTTATCCCCTTCTACAGTACGTGGAAGTTTTGATTGGGCAGGGCCAGCCCGATTGGGAGATCCCCTGATGTTAACTAGCCAGGTAGCTTTTGCTAAATGTGTATCCCAGTGTTTGAAAGTCCCACCACCCATTGCTCTCAGTGTAGTTTTTAACAGTCCATTGTATCGTTCTATCTTCCCAGAGGCTGGTGCGTGATAGGGGATGTGATACACCCACTCGATACCATGCTCTTTGGCCCAGGCGTCTATGAGGCTGTTTCGGAAATGAGTCCCGTTGTCCGACTCAATTCTCTCTGGGGTACCATGTCGCCACAGGACTTGCTTTTCAAGGCCCAGGATAGTGTTCCGGGCAGTGGCATGGGGCACAGGGTATGTTTCCAGCCATCCAGTGGTTGCTTCCACCATTGTGAGCACATAGCGCTTGCCTTGACGGGTTTGTGGCAGTGTGATATAATCAATCTGCCAGGCCTTCCCATATTTGTATTTCAGCCATCGCCCTCCATACCAAAGAGGCTTCAAACGCTTGGCTCGTTTGATCGCAGCGCATGTCTCACATTCATGGATGACCTGTGCAATAGTGTCCATGGTCAAGTCCACCCCTCGGTCACGAGCCCATCTATATGTCGCATCTCTCCCTTGATGGCCTGAGGAGTCATGGGCCCACCGAGCTATGAATAATTCACCCTTATGTTGCCAGTCCAGATCCACCTGAGCCACTTCAATCCTAGCGGCCCGATCCACCTGCTGGTTGTTCTGATGTTCCTCCGTGGCCCGATTCTTGGGTACATGGGCATCTACATGGCGTACTTTCACAACCAGATTCTCTATCCGGGCAGCAATATCTTGCCATAGGTCAGCAGCCCAGATGGGTTTGCCTCTGCGCTGCCAGTTGCCCTGCTTCCACTGCTGTAGCCACCCCCAGAGAGCATTTGCCACCATCCATGAGTCAGTGTAGAGATAAAGGACTGGCCATTTTTCTCGCTCAGCAATGTCCAAAGCCAGCTGAATAGCCTTCACCTCTGCAAACTGGCTCGATTCACCCTGTCCCTCACTGGCTTCTGCAACCCGTCGTGTAGGACTCCACACAGCAGCCTTCCACTTTCGATGCTTTCCCACAATACGGCAGGACCCATCAGTGAACAGGGCATATTTCTTCTCATTTTCTGGCAGTTTATTATATGGTGGGGCATCTTCTGCACGCGTCACCTCCTCCTCTGGTGACATTCCGAAATCCTTGCCTTCTGGCCAGTCCATGATCACTTCCAGAATTCCTGGGCGACTGGGGTTTCCCATTCGAGTTCGCTGCGTGATGAGTGCAATCCACTTACTCCATGTAGCATCGGTTGCATGATGTGTGGTGGGGACCCTTTCTTTGAACATCCAACCCAGCACCGGCAGTCGAGGTGCTAAGAGGAGCTGTGCTTCTGTACCAACTACTTCCGAAGCAGCTCGAACCCCTTCATATGCTGCCAATATCTCTTTTTCTGTTGGAGTGTAGCGGGCTTCGGATCCTCTGTATCCACGACTCCAAAACCCTAGGGGTCGACCTCGAGTCTCCCCTGGTGCTTTCTGCCAGAGGCTCCAGGTAGGGCCATTCTCCCCGGCTGCAGTGTAGAGCACATTTTTAACATCTTGTCCTGCCCGGACTGGCCCCAGGGCCACTGCATGGACTATTTCCTGTTTGATTTGTTCAAAAGCTTGTCGTTGCTCAGGACCCCATTTAAAATCATTCTTCTTCTGGGTTACTTGATACAGAGGGCTTACAATTTGACTGTAATCTGGGATATGCATTCTCCAAAAACCCACAATGCCTAAGAAAGCCTGTGTTTCCTTTTTACTAGTTGGTGGAGACATAGCTGCTATTTTGTTGATCACATCCATTGGAATCTGACGGCGTCCATCTTGCCATTTTATTCCTAAAAACTGGATCTCCTGCGCAGGTCCCTTGACCTTACTTCGCTTTATAGCAAAACCAGCGTTCAGAAGGATTTGGACTATTTTACTCCCTTTCTCAAAAACTTCTTCTGCTGTGTTTCCCCATACAATGATGTCATCAATGTACTGCAGATGTTCTGGAGCTTCACCCTGTTCCAGTGCAGTCTGGATCAGTCCATGGCAAATGGTGGGGCTGTGTTTCCACCCCTGGGGCAGTCGATTCCAGGTGTATTGGACGCCCCTCCAAGTGAAAGCAAACTGTGGCCTGCACTCTGCTGCCAAAGGGATTGAGAAGAATGCATTTGCTATATCAATCGTGGCATACCACTTGGCTGCCTTGGACTCCAGTTCGTACTGGAGTTCTAGCATGTCCGGCACAGCAGCACTCAGCGGTGGCGTGACTTCATTCAGACCACGATAGTCTACAGTTAGCCTCCACTCTCCAGTAGATTTTCGCACCGGCCATATGGGACTGTTAAAGGGTGAGCGAGTCTTGCTGATCACTCCTTGAACCTCTAGTTGACGAATCAGCTCATGGATGGGAATCAGAGAGTCTCGGTTAGTGCGATACTGCCGCCGATGCACCGTTGTGGTAGCAATCGGCACCTGTTGTTCTTCGACCCTCAACAACCCCACAACAGAAGAATCCTCTGAGAGACCAGGCAAGGCAGATAAC
Organism: Rissa tridactyla; assembly: GCF_028500815.1. Classification (NCBI taxonomy): domain Eukaryota; kingdom Metazoa; phylum Chordata; class Aves; order Charadriiformes; family Laridae; genus Rissa; species Rissa tridactyla. The sequence goes on from NC_071496.1 coordinate 13,304,797, forward strand.
TGTTTAACTTCCTCTGTCTCCAAAGCAGCTATGCCAAAGGCCCACCAGTACCCTTTTGGGTCCTTAAAATACCCTCTCCTGAGGTAATCTATACCAAGGATGCATGGAGCCTCTGGGCCAGTCACAATGGGATGCTTTTGCCACTCATTCCCAGTTAGGCTCACTTCCGCCTCCAGTACAGTCAACTCTTGGGATCCCCCTGTCACCCCAGAAATACAAATGGGTTCTGCCCCCTCTATAGCTTGATGGTATTAAAGTACACTGCGCACCCGTGTCCACTAGAGCCTTATACTCCTGTGGGTCTGATGTGCCAGGCCATCGAATCCACACCGTCCAATAAACCCGGTTGTCCCTTTCCTCCACCTGGCCGGAGGCAGGGCCCCCCTAATACTGGTCATAGTATCCATTACTCACTTCTTGCATAAATGACTTGGAAGTTCCTTCAAGAGGATCAGAAGCAAGATCAGGCCTTCTGCTTTGTCTGGGGAACGGCCCACTGGAAACTGGGGCGGCACTTTTCCTGGAGGGATCCCCTTTTGTGGTTGTCCTTCCTTGCAACTCCTGTACCCGTGTCCGCAGGATCGAAGTAGGTTGTCCATCCCACTTCCTCATGTCCTCTCCGTGGTCCCGCAGGTAGAACCACAGGGTGCCTCGTGGTGTGTACCCTCTGTACTCTCTCTCTTGAGTGGGGAAATGCCTGCTTCTAATAGCTGAGATACTGGCCCGTGCAGGTGGGGAGTAGGAGATATTCTCTTCAAGTTGCTGGACCTTCCGCGACAGTTTCTCCACAGCTGAGACAAGGGGGGAAGAGAGACTTTCTTCATATCTCCGGAGCCGGCCAGCTACCTCATCCACCGTTGGTCCCTCTTCACCTTTCCATTCCATTACTGCCAGGGAGTTGGCATATGACGATGGTGCGCTCCGTACGAACTTCCGCCACATGGGCCTTGTGCATCGCACCTCATCAGGGTCTGTGGGTAAGTCTGCATTGTCCAAGTCATAATAAATCATCTCCCGCACGGCTAATTCTCTCAGGTACTGGATACCTCTTTCCATGGTAGTCCACTTGCTTGGCTGACATACAACATCCTCGCTGAAGGGGTACCTCTCCCTCACGCCTGACAGGAGTCGTTTCCAGAGGCTGAGGGCTTGGGTCTTTTTCCCAATCGCCTTGTCAATGCCGCCTTCCCTAGACAGGGATCCCAGCTGCCTGGCCTCCCTACCCTCTAATTCCAGGCTACTGGCCCCATTATCCCAGCACCGGAGCAGCCAGGTGACAATGTGCTCGCCTGAAAGTCGGCTGAAATCTTTTCGCATATCCCGCAGCTCACTCAAGGATAGGGATCGAGTAATTATCTCTGGTTCTGCCTCTTCCTCCTGCTCTCGTGATGACCCTGGTTCATCATCATCTCTTACTAAGCGAACTGATTTCTTTGTGTACTTCTTCTTCTGTATGGGGGCAACTGATACCGGCACGGGTTGATTCCCTGGTTCAGTGGCAGTGGCTACCACGGGGGTTGCAGCAGCCGCAGTGGCTACCACGGGGGCTGCAGCAGCCGCAGTGGCTACCACGGGGGCTGCAGCAGCCGCAGTGGCTACCACGGGGGCTGCAGCAGCCGCAGGGGCTGCCGCTCTGGTTTCCATCTCTTCCCCTTGAGGGTGCTGCATAATTCTGAGCAGTGCCTGGTAGATACTGGCCAGGGCCCAGCACAGCGCAGTGAGTTGTGCCTCTCTAGAATAGCCACAGCATTTTCCCTTCAAATGTTCTACCACTTTATCAGGGTCCTGTAATTGTTCTGGGGTGAAATCCCAGACCATTGGAGGTGAGTAGTTCTCTAGGTACCTGCCCATGCTCTCCCACATGCCGTGCCACCCCTGACTATCCAGCCTTGGAGCAGATCTCCGGGTGGTAGTCTTAAATAGTCGCTTAACCCTAAACAAGACCTGGAACGTATTCAGGAGACATAGCACTAGGAACACACTGGTTTGAGTATCCCAAGGATATTCAAAATTCTCAAAAGCTGTCATACCTGACCCGAAGGAGAAAAGGGAGGCAAAAGGGCTGGGGAAATTATTAACAAATTCTGAGAGACGGTGTCCAATGTACGGACAGGACAGCAAAACCACATAAACACCCCAAAATAGCCGTCTGAACAGTGATGTTATCATATCATAAACAGATATCGCACAGGACAGCAGAATGATAATCCTCATCCCTCTTCCAGACATGGTAAACAGCATTGCAGGGAGTACATAAGCCATATAGGAATTTATGTAACACAGCCATGAGAACAAACCAAGCAACATGATGACCAGTGACTACTTACCTAAAAAACCAAAACCATTTTTTCCACGTTCTAGTTGGATTCTGTCGTTATCTCAACCCTTCGAGCCCCACGTTGGGCGCCAAAAAGGACTGTCGTGGTTTAGCCTCAAACAGCAACAAAGAACCACGTGCCGCTCGCTCGCGCCTTCCTAATACAGGAAGAATCGTAAGGAAAGGCAAGACTCTTGGGTTGAGACAAAGGCAGTTTAACAGAACAGCAAAGGGAACAGGCAAACAACAACAACAACACGGATAGGGGAATATACAAACACGATTACGGATCCACCGCTCCCCCGCCGCTCGTCGCCACTCGCCGGCCGGACCCGGGACGCCCCAGCCAGCTTTTAAGCAGCAACTTCCTGCCCCCTCCCCCGGCAGCTCAGGGTGGGCGTGGCTCACATGGCATGGAATACCAGGAAAAATTAACCCTATCCCCACCGGAACCAGGACAAGCAGCACTGTATATATTAACTTCAAACAATGCTCTCTAAAGGCACGATATAATATTTCACTTAGGAATAACATTCCCTGAGCAAGCTGGAAGCTCATGCCCCACATTGGGCACCAATGAACCTATCACGGTTTGGGCCAGGTTGTCCAATGACAAGACAACAGATGCTCTCCCCCACCTCTCACTCCAAGGAAAGAAAGAACAAGAGAGTTATGAGTTTAGAAAAAACTAAACTACTGTAATGAAAAGATTAATAATAAAATAAAAAGAAAATAATGAAATAGATACAATATATACAAATATACACAAATCCATTTCATGCTCCCAGGGAAATATCACTGGCAGGCACTGGGAAAGTTCCAGACCGGACTCAATGACAAATGGGAACTGGAACACACTGACCAGGATCAAAAGGCAGATGAGCTGATGGGGTCACACTCCTCAGACATCAGCCATCAAAAAAGAGACAAAGAACACACCTGACCCCACTAATCCCTCAGCTTTTATACTGAGCATGGCAGATGGGATGGAATATCCTATTGGTCACTTTGGGTCACCTGACCTGTCCACTCCTCCCTACAGGTGTAACCCTTCCACAGGGTAAACAACCAAGTCAGCTGACCCTGGTTGCCACAGCAACAAGTGTAAGCAAGAGCCTCTCTCACTGAGCAGAAAGTTGGCTCTGCTCCATCCCAAACCAGGACACCAAGCTATGAGATGCTTCAGCATGGGTTTCTTTTTTTTGTTCTGTTGAAACTGTTCCACTTTGTATGAATAATTAAATACTCCTTGGTTTGGGGAGAGGAGGAGTAGTGATTCTGTACCTTACCAGTTAATTACAGGAGGCAGTGAGTAAAATTTTGTAGTTTCTATTTGCAAATAGTTACTGAAATAAGTTCTCTGATACTGGTTTATGTATGTTGGGGCACTCATTCATGAGGATATGGAGAAGGCTGAGGCACTGAATGACTTTTTCACCTCGGTCTTCACCGGCAAGGGCTCTAGCCACGCTGCCTGAGTCACAGAAGGCAAAAACATGGCTATTAGAACAAAGAACCAACCAATATAGGAGATCAGGTTCGACGAGACCATCTGAGGAACCTGAAGGTACACAAGTCCATGAGACCTGATGAAATCCATCTACGGGTCGTGAGGGAACTGGAAGATGAAGTCACTAAGCCGCTTTCCATTATATTTGAAAAGTCATGGCAGTCTGGTGAAGTTCAGGGGGAAAGATAACCCCCATTTTCAAAAAGGGAAAAAAGGAAGACCTGGGAAACTACAGGCCGGTCAGTCTCACCTCTGTGCCCAGCAAGATCATGGAGCAGATCCTCCTGGAATCTCTGCTAAGGCACATGGAAAATAAGGAGGTGATTGGAGACAGACAACATGGCCTTTCACCAAGGGCAAGTCATGCCTGACAAATCTGGTGGCAATCTACAATGGTGTTACAGCATTGGTAGATATGGGGAGAGCAACAGATGCCATTTACCTGGACTTATGCAAAGTGTTTGACAGTGTCCTGCATGACATCCTGGTCTCTAAATTGGAAAGGCATGGATTTGATGGATGGACCGCTTGGTGAATAAAGAACTGGCTAGATGGCTGCACTCAAAGGGTTGCGGTCAACAGCTCCACGTCCAAGTGGAAGCCAGTGGTGAGTGGCATTCCTCAGGGGTCAGTACTGGGACCAGTGCTGTTTAACATCTTTGTCGGCAACATAGTGGGATTGAGTGCATCTTCAGCAAGTTTGCCCATGACACCAAGCTGTGTGGTGCGGTCGACATGCTGGAGGGAAGGAATGCCATCCAGAGGGACCTGGCCAGGCTCGAGACGTGGGCCCATGCCAACCTCATGAAGTTCAACAAAGCCAAGTGCAAGGTCCTGCACGTGGGTCAGGGCAATCCCAGGCACAAATACAGTTTGGGCGGAGAATGGCTGGAGAGCAGCCCTGAGGAGAAGGACTTGGGGGTGCTGGTGGATGAGGAGCTCAACATGACCTGGCAATGCACACTCGCAGCCCAGAAAGCCAACCGCATCCTGGGCTGCATCAAAAGAAGCATGGCCAGCAGGTCGAAGGAGGTGATTCTTCCCCTCTACTCTGCTCTGGTGAGACCCCCACTTGGAGTACTGTGTCCAGCTCTGGAGTCCTCAGTACAGGAAGGACATGGACCTGTTGGAACGGGTCCAGAGGAGGGCCACAAAGATGATCAGAGGGCTGGAGCACCTCTGCTATGAAGACAGGCTGAGAGAGTTGGGGTTGTCCAGCCTGGATAAGACGAGGCTCTGGGGAGACCTTATAGTAGACTTCCAGTACTTAAAGGGGGCCTATAGGAGAGATGGGGAAGGACGCTTTATGAGGGAGTGTACTGGTAGGACGAGGGGTAATGGTTGTAAACTGAAAGAGGGTAGATTTAGATTAGATATTAGGAAGAAATTCTTTACTGTGAGGGTGGTGAGACCCTGGAACAGGTTGCCCAGGAAAGTTGTCAATGCCCCATCCCTGGATGTCTTCAAGGCCATGCTGGATGGGGCTTTAAGCAACCTGGTCTAGTGGGAGGTGTCCCTGCCCATAGCAGCGGGGGTTAGAACAAGATGATCTTTAAGGTCCCTTCCAACCCAAACCATTGTATGATTCTATTATTCTATTATTCTGTGATTCTACTCCTTGAAGTTTTGAATTAGCTATTGGTGGTCTGATCTTTTTTTTTTTTAAATTCCCAAATGTTGGTATTTAGCAAAAAAATGTTTATAGAAATTTTGGGTTTTGGTAAAGAGAAGGTGGAGTATTATTTTTTTTTTTTATTTTGACAATAAAAATAGTAAATGAAGAAGAAATTGAATTGAAATAAAAAACAAGTTTGGAGGGGGTAGTGTTTTTTTGCTTTCAAAAAACATCTTTACAGTTTAATAGAGGTAAGCTTATCAATTATATGGGTGAGTAGATAGTCCATGAATATTTCTGTGGAAATTTTGGAAATGAAAAACAAAATCAGATTTACAACAACTCACCCCCTAAAAAACCTAGCAAATCCAAAGCGTCAACAATAAGCAAACAATTAAAACTTCCAATTGAAAACCATTGCACAAGCACATAAAATTTAAAACTGAAATATATTCATATATTCATAGAGACTTTTATAGTTTCATATTTTGCATTTATTCACTACCTTGAATCCTCTGAAGTAACTTGAGTAAATATATGTCTCAACTCAGCCAAGTTGTAAAGCTCACACTGAAATTTATTCTTTGTAAGAGAGCAGTTATATCTGTAAGTAACTTTGAGCACTTTCCTAATCAGTTGGAGTTAAAAGGATTAAAATACACAAATAGATTTCAACGCTTTCTTAACTGAATCTAGAGTAACAGGTTGCAAAATTCTGTTGTTACCAGGATCTGACCTTTCCTGGGTTTTGATGCAATCTGAATTAGTAATCTCGATGGCATTCTCCATGAGCTAATCTTGTTTCCAGTTCCTCCTGTTTATTATCTCTGTGGTTCTTAGATTGCCACAGTTTATTGCAACAGATTAGACCAATGTAAAATCTGATGTGCATCTTATTGGCAGGAGCAATATGCAAGAGTCACTATCCATAAACTTCGGTAGAGTTGCAACCCTCAATGCTTTCAATATAGGCAGCCCGATAGAGAACTTCACTCCAAAAGTGTGCAGTATTTCACTATTATAACTCCATCATGGTAAATTAGCCAGACATGTTCCTGGTTTTTATGTTCAAAAATGATGCTTCTTGATTATTTATGTTTCCAAAAAGCTGTTATTGAGTAATTCAGTGTAGTGAAGAACTTCAATATGCTCTACCATTGTGATTGTAAATCCAGGTGTTAATACTCCCAGGTGGCTCATCATCTCACTGCAGATACCTAATAAAGTTGCCATTAGCTGGCAGTATACACTGCAGAAAGCTATACAGCCAGCTGATCTTCTCATTAAAGAAAGGGCTACTGGAGAATGCCTGGACATTATCTGAGTTGTCTGAGTTTTTAAAGAACAGAAGGGAAAGAACTAGAGAATGGTTATTTTCACAGAACAATACTGGAAGCAGTAACCAACAACAGATGGAGGACAAAGAACGGATAGCTCGTAGAATAAGAGCAGACCACAGCTAAAGTAGTCAGGCTGGGTTAGTAGTCAGATATTGGTTCTCCAGTCTTGCTTCTGAGAATAACTTTAAAAATCCTCTGATTCTGATAAATTCAATGTAATTTGACTTATCTCGTCAAATGAAAAGATATAGTCCTGAAAGACTCTTCATCTTTGACTGGGAGAGGAAATTTGGGGAAAGTGGATAAAATATTACTAAGGAAATTGTTGATGACTTTTTTGCTTGATACTTAAAAAAATATATTAAATTTAAGATCGTTATTGTAATAACATCTTAGGATGTAATAATCTTGTTCATATCAGGTGCAGGATAGATCTGGTCCAACTGAGGAAGAAATGGTAACAAAAGTTTCTGTCCACTGGTATATGCTCATATTCAGAGACTGGAGAGGAACCTAAAATTTTAGGTTTTTCCATTCCTTTTCTGATAGCAGTCAGCAGATAAACAGTGATCTCCAGGGAAACTGGAGATGCTTCCAAGTTCTTGAGTTGGAATGTCCATTCTGGCTGTGCCACCAGGAAGAGGTCTGGGTATTTCTGCCAAAACATTCTAGTTTCCCAGCAAAGACAACTTGGTCATGCAACACAGGTGATAACGGGGGTACACTCTGACCAGGTGAAAGTCTGGATGAATACTGAATTGCAAGTCAAAAGCTATCAGTGTATGTGTCATATAGAGAATGACTTCCTAATCTAGCCTGACTTTATTCCTTTACTTCAAGTGCTCAAGGGCTGTGTAAACCATGAGATTGTCAGCATAAGCACAGCATAACCACGTTTCTGTGTGGGGTTTTTTCCCCTCTGCTTTTTCAGAACTCTTTTTCGTTACCTGCAATGAACAGGTATGCTAAGTCAAGCCCTCAGAAACGATAAAATACCAGAATTACAGTCACTTGCGATCATATGCATGGGGATACACTCCCGAACACACTTCTTTGACTGAAAACTCTTGTTTTCAGAGTGGCTGCAGTCTCATTCACTGTGAAAAGGGATGGTGTTTTGGAGGCTGACTGGGTCTTGACAGGGGGGGTGTTCACGTAGATAAACACATCCTCTTAAAAAATAAAAACCTCAGAAAACTTCTGCAGCTTCTAGAGTCAGGGCATGTGAAACTTGGTTCAGTGAAATGCCTTGTTTGAGTGGTTGGTGTAAGGATCAATAACAGTAAAGGGACAATTGCAGAGCTTATGCATCCAAAATTTTTGTCTCCCTGTCATTGCAAAAGCAGCACAAAGCAAGCAGGCAGATAACCCTCTGTGACCAAATGCAGTGATCTGAAATATTAGCAACACAAATTTTAATATGCTTCTACCTGCCTGTAGATGTTGACAGAGTAGTTAACAAGAACAACAGAAATAACTGGAGTTCTTGGAGTATTCTTCTTTGAAACATTTGAAGTGAAGACTGAAATTAAAATGTAAAGGAGTGAGCATCTGAGGCAAATTTTCTCCTGTATTAAAACCTCCTGGCCTCCAAACCTGCTCATTCCAGATGCACAGCTGGTAGCCATTGCAACAACAACTGTAATTCTGTAATATCCTCCCACGTAGGCTGTTGCAGCTTGTCTGTTTTGCATCCCCTGGTGTGTCTTAGCCTCTTTTTACTGATTCACTGTTTATCCTAAGGAAAAGTAAACAGAGAAAATACATTATTTTCTGGATATTTATGCAGGTTGCAGTAACAAATCTGCACTGTAGACAGAGTCAGTTGTGACTGTAAGATTGGCTAATATAGTATCTCAGGACTAACTTTTATGGTGTAATAAATTTTGATTTTGTTAATAAATCCTCTATAAAAGACTAACATTCATTTATAAATATTGAATCAAAGACTATTGCTCTAATATTATATACATATAAATATAGAGTTCGTGCTTTGAGAGCAGGACAGACCTCATATAAGAATCACAGATTGTAAAGGTCTTGTTTATACCTCTGTGCTCAGTCATTGAAATCTTCACAAGGAATAAATTTTGGCTTCCTTGGCAAAACCATTAATGTCATACTCCAGCCACTATCAATAAAGCCTAAGAAAAACCCCAAATATTATATTATAAAAGATTCCTTAAACATGAAGTCTGATGCATTCTGCGTTTTTCCAAAAGTTCTTGTAGGTCATTTGGGGTTTAAAAATGAAAAACTCATGCTTTGAAGCATTTTGGTATATGCGCATACTAGAACTGATCAGAAAATAAAATCTCTGTCCCAATGTTTTGATGTTCCAGTACTTTGACATTTATTTTAACTCCAAATTGGGACAGAGTTGAAATCACTGAAAATTTATACGGAGAAAAAAGTGGTTTGTTTTTTTTTGTCTTTTTTTATAAAAACAATTTGAAGGGGCACCCCCAAAAAAGAAGAGTTTCTATATTGCATGAGAGGCAAATCCAGCAACTAAAATTGTTTTGATATTTCAGCCTGTTCAACTCTGATGTGCCAAATTTCAATTTATTGTGAAATAGCTGTCCATTTTACATGCCATTTGAAGTCAAATTAACACTTTGAAATGCAGTATTTTAATGTGGCTCTCAACATGTGGTGCTTGTTTGTTTTGAAATGTCATTTGGGAAAAACAAAAGAAAAATTGTCAAATTCAAGACAGTGTTGACTAAAACACATTTTCTACTTGGAAATCATTTTGTTCCAAAGGAGAGCGTTCCAGTTGACCATTTGTATGCTTCTGGGGCCCGTTTTTTGGTTGTATTTTCATGCCAACACACCTATGAAGGGTAGATGTGGATTTCTATGTAATCCAGGATGAACTTCAGGAAGAAAAGTAACAATCCCTGCACTTCTCACAGCTGTTACCTGGGAATTTTGGAAAGGCAGGGAAAGTCCTTTTTGAGCTGACAGATCAGTCATCCTCATCATCCTCCCACCTCCCAATTACAGAATACAAGTCGGAAGCAGCGATCAGTTTGAACTGGGGGACGCTAGGTGAGATTGATACAGGAGAAAATATCAAACGATGATGTGATTGGTTTAAGTTAAAGATAGCTGTGTGTAGCAAAGAGGGAAAGAGGCAGTGACTGGCTCCGGAGCTCCCAATTTGTGGTTCTGAATGGAAAGTGGATACAGTAAAAACTTTAACCCATTTCACATACAGGCTCTTCACAGAGCACAGGCTGTATCTTATTACCTACCTCTTTGGCAAACTTCAGAATTTGCTAGGAATCCTTTAAAAGTGTCTCAGACTGGATATGTGACAAATAGACTATACTAAATGTCAATTTTAACTGTGATCTCTCTCATTTGTAAACACCTTCACCCCCACTGGTCACATGGATTTGGAGAACTACTACTTTGAGCAAAGAGACTTTGTAAGTAGGATACAAACAAGGCTGGGACAATAAGAGCTGCATAAGGTTTGACATGAGATAAATGTAAAATCCTACTACTAGGACAGAAGCAGCAGCAGTACAGGCTGGGGTCTGCCTCGATTAGGTGTATCTCTGCTGGCAGGACCTTAGGGTCCTGAAGGACACCAAACTTAACATAAGTCAGCAGAGTGCTCTTACAGCTATGAAGGAAAACTGTTTCCTGAGCTCCATGAGCAAGAACATAGCCAGCAGATGGAGGGATGTGATTATTCCACTCTGGTCAGTAACTTGTTTGGATACACCTGGAATGCTATGTTCAGTTTTAGTTTGCTTCCCACCCTAATTTTTGCTCTGAAAAAACAGAGTCCGGAGTAGGACCACCAACCAAGATGATTAAAGGATTGCAGAACCTGATTTATGAAGGGAGGTAGAAAACCTCTGTGCAGAGAGAACAATTAAATGCTGGAATAGACTTCACAGAGAAGTAGTGGAATCTGCCTCATTGCAAATTTGGTTTGACAGGACCCTTGTTCAAAGGCCTTTCCTTTAAGAGAAGGTTGGACCAGATCTACAGAGATCCAGCCTGGATTTTTCAATGATTCTGTTCTATAATTCTAAACACAATTATTTATTTGTTAATAGGTGCAACAGATACAAAGGTTTGCTGATGACGCAAAGCTGGGGGGGGTGGCTGACACACCAGAAGGCTGTGCCACCATACAGAGAGACCTGGACAGGCTGGAGAGTTGGGCAAAGAGGAACCTTATGAAATTCAATAAGGGCAAGTGCAGGGAATAACCCCATGCACCAGTACAGGTTGGGGGCTGACCTGCTGGAGAGCAGCTCTGTGGAAAGACACTGGCTCCCCAGTTCAAGAAGGACAGGGAACTGCTGGAGAGAGTGCAGCAAAGGGCTACCAAGATGATTAGGGGACTGGAACACCTCTCTTATGAAGAAAGGCTGAGGGACTTGGGTCTCTTCAGTCTGGAAAAAAGACGGCTGAGGGGGGACCTTATCAATGCTTATAAATACTTAAAGGGTGGGTGTCAGGAGGATGGGGCCAGGCTCTTTTCAGTGGTGCCCAGCAACAGGACAAGAGGTAATGGGCACAAACTTGAACATCGGAAGTTCCATCTAAACATGAGGAGGCACTTCTTTACTTTGAGGGTGGCAGAGCACTGGAACAGGCTTCCCAGAGAGGTGGTGGAGTCTCCGTCTCTGGAGACATTCAAAACCTGCCTGGATGCGTTCCTGTGCAACCTGCTCTAGGTGACCCTGCTCTGGCAGGGGGGTTGGACTAGATGATCTCCAGAGGTTCCTTTCAACCCTACCATTCTGTGATTCAGTGATTAATAGCTAAGAAAAAAGAAATTTGGTGAACCTTTGCTCTGTCATTTGGGGAAGGATCATCTTCCATTGCTTTTATGAGTACTTCAACAATGTTAGGTTGCCACCTCTTGAGTTTTTGAAACTTAGAGTTTTTTAACTTTCTGTGTTAACATGTTTCCCTTTGAATCCTTACATAACTTTTTCTATCTTAACAATTACACTCTGACTCTGTTTTAACCTTTCTTATCTTTTGTTGTTTTGCTCATCTTACTGGCTCACACTTCAACACAAAATTTCTGTGTAAAAGTGAACTAACATCACACTTGTACATCAAGCTAGGACTTGGATATCAGACACCTGAACCCTTGAGCTGAGGTTTAGCCCACTTGATCTATATTGGTCTTTCTTTGGAGTTTACATACATGACTATTTACATACACATGAATGCAAGTTTCCTAGCTTTTAATGCCTAATTTTTGAGATATATGTTAAAGGAAAACTATGTTTCTGTAAGTTAGTAACAACACTGGAAAGAAACATGTTGCTCTGTATATTTATATGGTTCAGTGTGAGTCAAAAAGTATATATATACTCTTCTGGCATTCCTGAGGGAATTTCTTAGGAGCTTTTTTAGCAGCTGCCATTGGTATGTCACTTTTATTTCACAAGATCATTTTAGTTGCAGTAGCAGGTTCAGGAACATCAACGTGCCTTAATCAAGATTCGCAATCCACTTGGGTATTCAGAAAACAGTGAAAAATGGTCTCTGGCAGAAAGAGCATATCATTATAAATTCTTATACAAAGCACAATGGAGTCAGTGGAAAGACTTAAGTGTTTCAAGTCTGTTGGCAAGGCCAGCAAGAGTCATATAAAAGAGGGAAGGAGGAATGATGGAAGGCATTCACAAAATGATTGTTTGGTAGAATAAGGAATGATATGACTACCTGCTCACACAAAGACATCACAAAAAGACTGGAAAGCACATGTTACTGACCACAGCAAAGCACTGTACTCTCCTGAAAACAAGAGAAAAGAAAGATAAATTCCACCCCAAATTAATTAGAACCTACTGGCTAGGGAACTTGTCTTTAGATTTCTTTGGTAAAGGTCTGAATCCTCACTCTGCTTTGCCTCCAATTTATGTTTCTCAAATCAGATTCATACACATGTGATTAATTGTATGAGTCAGTGGAGAGGGCAGTCAATTAGGTGGTAAGAGATTAAAGTCTATTTTTCTGTTTCTAGAAAATTGTTTTATTCAATGTTTCTCATACGGTGGGTCAAAAATCTTTCATTGACTTACTCTGATGTGGGGACACAGATGCAGTTCTTGTCCTTGTCGTGATTTTGGCCAGACTGGTCAATCAGAATGACAGATGCCCCCTTCCATCCCTCTCCAAAAAGAGAAGAGGAGAGAAAGAGATTTATGAGTTTAGGAAAAAATTAAACTACTTTAATGAAAATATTGATAAATTAATGAAATAATAATAATGATGTAAACAATATATACAAAACTGTATCAAGCTCCCAGGATGATGATCGTGTCACCAGCTGGCACAGGGAAAGTCCCAGACTGGAGTCAGCGACGGGTGGGAACTCGATTCCAGGACTGGAGTCAGGAATGCTCAGATCGGGATCAAAGGCAGACGAACAGACAGGGTCCTCCTCAGACGTCGGCCATTGAAGAAAGAGAGTTGGCCCTTTGAACCCTTGGCTTTTATACTGAGCATGATGCAGATGGGATGGAATACCCTGTTGGTCAGTTTTGGGTCACCTGTCCCATCCGCTCCTCCCTGCAGGTGGGACCCCTCTACGCTTCTCTGCTTCCGACCCTCTAATGGGGCAAATAGTGAAGTTAGCTGACCTTGGTTGTTATAGCAATAAGTCTAAGCAAGAGCCTCTGTGCATACCATTCCTTGGTATAATCAGGTCTTATCACTCTGGGATCAAACAGTTTCTGAACAATATGCTGTTAATTTCAGAGAGTTTAATTAGTTAGAAGAGGCCCAGCTAAAAAGTAAAATTACTGAACAGAAAATTGGTTCTGTTTTACCTCAAACCAGGACAATCCTACAGTTTTTCTCTGAACAGGATCCATGACCACTGCACTGGGATCATTATGTAAGACAGATAAAGCAGCTCCTTGTTTGAGGGTCATGACTACAAAGACAGCACTTTGCAGCTTGCTGAACTGTGAAGAGAGAGATATTCTGTGGAGACCTTGCACAGGACCAACAGGAGAAATTCTAGTACCATGGGAATACAGGTAGTCTTTGAGCCACTTGAGCGGTAGTTCTGACCACATTTGTGCCATATAATTGATGAGGTTAGGCGCTTACACAAGCTTATAAGTGGTGAATTATCTTTGTTATTCTAGCCCTACATATTTGGGCCATGAAGATTCAGATTTTCCAGTTCTACTCATTTGCTTCCTATTCCTTGCAAGAAAATTTCAAAGGAGTGTTCTTAGGCATACTCCAATGAAAGCTTTGATGGAAAAACATATGTGGAGTCCCTGTACCTTCTACACGCCTGAGATCTGGAACTAGATCTGTGACTAAACGCATCAGATTCCAGATGACTAATTTCCATTCAGAGCACCTGTTATCAATCCTCCACAATATAGTATTAAATAAATGTAGTTTTAGTGCAGTCATCAGTCCTAGTTGCTCTGATAGTGCACTAAGATTCTTTCTCAGTCTAGATCCCAGCTGTTGGTTTGAATGTGTAGGTCAAACCTGATATCCATGAGCTAATGCAGTATAGAGTAGGAAATGAGTATTAGAACAGATTTACTTTTAATTCTCTGCAATTAGTAGGAGTTTGGGTTTTTTTTTTTGTTTTGTTTTTATGTGGATTTGGAGTTTGGGGTGGGGTTTTTTTTTCCGCTTTTTTCCCCACAGTTTTGGACTTTTATTTCTTTATAGCTCATAATTCTTGAAAAAAAAATGGCTGAAGTATCTTCTGCAACTGACCCAATCAGAAATTTAATTGCTCCATTATCTTTTTTTTATTATTACTCTACATAATATTTCAATTAAAATGTCCCCTCAAACTGCTCCGGTCTAAGTGATCTCAGGCTCCTGTGCCTTCCATAGCCTTATTGACTTGAAAAATAACAAACAAGTGTAAATGACATTTCCAGCTCTTAATTGATGTCATTAGCAGTTCTTATTATTCAGCAGGACAAGCCGTGGCTTTTTATTGAGAATTCAGTGATGTACATCTGCTTTGAACTCATCAGACTTAAAGACAAGTAATAAAATAGCTGAGTGAATGACTTAGGGCCATATCCATCATTAAAGGATGCTTGCAGAAGATTTATTATTTTTTTTTGCTTAAAAAAGATGAGTTTTGGGACTATGATCATAGAAGGGTTAATGCTTCTTTAATAGAAGTAGATCTTGAAATAATGTTAATGTATCGAATCATTAATAATAACCTAAATGTTAATTGTTTATGTTATTGCCAGTGCTAATTTCTACAAACCAGACCTTGAGGCAAATCAGGGGGAGATTAGATTCATAATAGTATGTAAGTGTGAAAGGGCTGTTGATATCAATAAGATGTAAGACTGAAGATTTGTTTGATCCTTCAAGTTATGTACTGCTGAGCACTAAAATTGATGTTTTAGATACCCAAGCCCAAAGTTTCATTCTTCAGAACACCTTTGTTAGACATTCACACTGTGATACCAAAATTTCTTAGACTTCTAAATTTCTACCGTGAATATCTGCATTTCTTCTGTGGTATATGCACATAACCAATCAACCTTTTAGTGACGTAGTTAGTGAGTTCCATGAAGCTCCTGTGGAATTCATAAAGTGGAGAAAGATTAATCTAATTTTTCTCTAGAATACTTCAATGAAGGAGTCATGTAGGCTCTCTCCAGTCTATGACAGATCCTATTGGAGGGCAACTGATTGCATCTACCTTTGGAAGCTTTCTTAGGGCTGACCTCGTGGAGATGCCATGGACAGATTTAGGGAACTAGCATAGACTTGGTCAACTAAGGGGGCATTCATGTGCCCAGATTTATGAATTTAAAAATAGCTTAGTCATCCTGTAAAGTCAATGGAAAGAAGCTCAAGAGACTTATCTCATCCTAAGACGGGCAAACAAGGTAGATCAGATGAAATGTACTCCTGATTTGCTTTTGAGTATAAAAGGGTGGATGTCCTGCTCAGATTTGATCAACCTGTAATGTCTATCGTTAGATTTTTATTTTTTTTTAATGGCAAGCTCAAGAACGAGCTGCAGTTCTAAGAGACATTTCTATCAAAACAGATCAAAATGTCTTCACCACAGGTCTGAAATCAGCATCTCATTTCACCCTGTGCATTTCCTACTGTAGCTTCTCAGCTTTATGGACTACTTTCTTGGTGTCTGATTCTTCTCACGCATTAGATACACTACCTAAACTCCTAATTCTGCATTTTATTAAGTGACAACATCTAAAACCTTTATGGAGCTAATCCATACTGGATACTCTGGTAGTGGGATTCAGATAAATTTGGAGAAAAAATAGGAACTGGAGAAAAAAATCTCAAATTGGATGCATTCCTTTAAAAACAAGCGAAGTCGGTGAAATTTTGTTCATTCTGCATAACATAGTAGTCCAGTGAAACTACAGCCAGGTGTGAATAAAAATTAACTGACTGTGACAAAGACCCCCAAAATCCTGCCAGAAATCTTAAGAAAAGTTATCTCATCTTATTGGAGCTATACACTGTAGCAGATAAATTACTGCCTAATTGTTCAGTACTGTGTTAACTGTCAAAATGCTAACTATTGTTCCATATGAAAAATCCATGTTGAGAATCAAGCTCGAAGTCTGAGAGTTCTGCAATGAAAAGGAAGCATTTGTTAAGCAGAAGTGCTTTGTGACTCTCTTATTACCAAGAAAAACCCTGCTCTGGTTCAGCTAATTTGTAGTGATATCAAGATGGGATTTTCAAAGATGCCTAAAGAAGTTAAATGACTGGCTCCTATTGACTTTCTTTACAGCTACAATTCTGATCAGACCTTTTAGTATTCCTTTCATTTTAATGAAGGAAAGTGAAGGAAAGGGTCAGCTAACAGAGGGATTGAGAGATTTACTTTTCTTGGAACTTCGCACATCTGCAAAGATTTCGCTCAATGCATTAGCAAATGCATTATTATTAATAGCAATAATAATAATAATAGCTACTTATCTCATACTCTATATGAGTACACTCAAAACACTTCATAGAAAATCATGATTATCTCTATTTTGTAGGTGAAAAAACAAAGCTCTATGACTGCTCCACAGGTGCCCCCACTGTACGCGTACCACTTGGAAAAAAGAGCACCTACAGACAGTGACCATGCAGCAACAGATACGATGTAAAATCGCAGCACCAAAATTCAGCTATTGGTAAATTCTTCAGGAATCCATACCCTTGGTCAAGGTTACTCAAAGATGTACGACACATTCATAACGAAATGATGGATTTGCCAGGGTCCCTGTTGGAGTGTTGCTGGTTCGGTCGGTGCAGTTCCTGCAGCTGGGCATGGATGGATTTGGAGTGGTCACTTAGATTCATACAATACAGTCCTTCAAAATCTTGACAACCATGTCTGTGAGCTGAAAGCAAAAAATCAGTAGCAGTTCTGTTTTGCAACATCGCATATCGAATACTATCTACATCTAGCAATAACTCAGAAATAGCGGTACTAGTAGCATTGTTAAACTTATCCTTGGCAGCAAGAGAGTCCTTGTTATCACGAATCCTTGGCAGCAAAAGAGTCCTTGTTAGCAAGAGCGCATGCGGACTCCCTGTTCTTGCTGGTACTGTGCTTTGATCTTCTTCCACAACAGGCCAAGATTCTCAAGCAGCTAGATAAGGTGTTCGTGAGTCCATTACAGGCTTATGTCACCCAAATGTTTTTCTTGCCAGCACCCAAGACTGAATAACAATTGGTGTGATATATGTGTGTTTTCCAGCACCCAGGTGTGAGTCCCTTGAGTGTATTTACAGTCCTCCTCGCCGATCTTCCGTTGCTTTCCCATATTCCACCCCCTTGCTCAAGAGACCGCTTCTGCTGGGGTTCATTTTAGTCTCGCAGGGTATAACACAGAGCAATCTACTAAGGCATGCAATAACATATACACATATAGGAAAAAACCCAAAAACATATCTCTATGGTACTGCTTTGAATCCGGTGTCCTATTTCTCTTTTTCTGATGCTTTCTCGTAATGCGTATGGCACACTTTTGTGCTAACGTGGCACATTTCCCATCTAATTGTTCCTGTTTGGTTTCTTTTTTTTTTTTCCTCTTTTTTTTCTCTTTTTTTTTTCTCTTTTTTTTCTCTTTTTTCCCTTTTTTTCCCCCTTTTTTCTCTTTTTCATTTTTTCTTTTTTTTTCTTTTCTCTTTTTTCTTTTTTTTTCCATCACTTATGACTGACATAAAAGTCTGCCTTTGCAACAAGAGCTCAGTTTCTCATTTTTCCTTAAGTTTCTCATTTTCCTACAGAGCATCCTATAGACTTTGTCTTAACTCCTTTTCCCATTCAACCATGATCTTATAGACAAACAACAAACAACCAGCGATACGCCCTGCACGGACGAGCCGTTCCCGAGAGTGTAAACGTGTCGGCTGGTGAAAACTCCCCCAATATTTCAGGACTTCCATTGGTTCTACAGCCCATCCTGGTCTATCTACCTGGGGCGCGATCACCTTACGTCTAAACACTGTGTACATACAAACTTCTTCACTTGACGGAGTGTCAGCCCTAGTTGCATACGAGAACAGTACCACACCGGGCAGAACACCTGCTCCAGTGGAGTCACCTAACGACACTGCACACAACAAAAAGCAAACAGTAGCACACATGCTGATCAGCAGGTATAAGCTGGCGCCCACACACACTTACACAGCAGACATACAAAAACAGCACCTTTATCTCAGGGAGACGACTGGGGAGGGGAGGGGGCGAGGCGGGCAATGGCAGGAGCAAACAGCTCCGGCTCTGTCCTTCTCTGCTGACATTCTGCCTCCTCCATCGGCCTCAGGTGGAGCAGAGGGGATCAGCAGGGGATCGTCCCAGACCTTCGGACCTGGCCTGTTCAATCCCCCTCCCGTGGGTTGTAATGCTGCAAAAGCCCCGGCTGCCGTGGCTCGCTCCGCCTTCATATCTTGTAAGGTCGATAACACCAACCACCATGTCGTCGCTAACGGTGATGCCTCTTTGTCTCCTTTACTTATCACTTCCCACAGTTTATTCCCAACAGCCTCCCATATTTCTGGTTTAAAAGCTGTCTGGGGCTCTGGTGCGAATCCGTTCTCTCTGCACCAGGTTAACAACCTTCAGAGCATACGCTCATCATATTTCACCCCTCTCTTAGAGGGGATATGCAGGAGAAGTCTTAATATAGCCCCTTCTTCTTTTGTTACTTGTTGCCCCATCTCCTGCCCCGGCTTAATCAGTTTGAGCAACAGTTTCGCTGGTGTTTCAATCCCTCTCTTAGAGAGGATCCCAGCGAGTAGCGTGGCCGCAGCTTCTGTTTCCATAGCTGCGCCTGGGAGGTGAGGAGCGACCTCACGCCGTTGTCTGCTCCCGCTGATGCGCCCAAGCAGCACGTCTCCCAGCCGAAGTTTCCCACTCCCCTCCTCTAGCTGCTTACCGCAGTCTCGGAGAACTCAGTCACGCTGAACCATCCTCTGCTACCAGATGTTGGAGTGGGAGACGGACCCGGAGTAACGATGGAGTCTCAATATGAGTATGATCGTTCTCCCTTTATTCAAGTTTTCACAGAGTAGATATAGACAGGCAATAAGAGCATGCGCTAGCGGCAGCTATATGATTGGCTTACAGTCTCTGTTCACGCGCTGTCCATGCAGTTCATTCACAGATCAGGTTGGTTACAAGAATTCACATAGTAAATTGCTTAGTCATTAGCACCACATGTTTTCTACCTTCTCGGTTCCCATTTCTCCCATGTACTAATTCCATCTTCTACCACCTGTTTTGCCCTTAATCTAATCTCTCATAGTAGGGAGGCTGGCTCACATGACCATTTTCTCTCAGACACATTCCTACAGGTCCCAAATCAGAATCTAACTAACTCTTATCTTTGGGGAGCTTGATGATAAAACAAGACCATCCTTGAACTTGGCATGAGGCTACCACATGGCTTATAGTATAGTTAAGCACCATATTTATCTATTTGTAACATCATAAATAAGAGGTGTTAGAATTCACAGTTCTTCTTTGAAGGATGATGAATTTAATACCGAACTGTACGAAAAAAAGAAGAAAAACAACTGGAATTTTAGATTGTTTCAAACTTTACATTTAACCCATGTCCTGGTTTGGGGTGGAGCAGAGCCAACATTCTGTTCAGTGAGTGAGGCTCTTGCTTACACTTTTTGCTGTGGCAACCAGGGTCAGCTGACTTGGTTGTTTACCCCATGGAAGGATTACACCTGTGGACAGGTCAGGTGACCCAAACTGACCAGTAGGGTATTCCATCCCATCTGCCATGCTCAGTATAAAAGCTGAGGGACCAAAGGGGATCAGGTTGGCTCTTTTCTAAGGATTCTTTGTGTTTTGGTCTTTCTCAATGATTCTCTTCCTTGAATGACTGATATCATTGTCATAAAGACCCTGTCAGCTCATCTGCCTTTTGATCCTGGTCAGTGTGTTCCAGTTCCCATTTGTTGCTGAGTCCAGCCTGGAACTTTCCCAGTGCCTGCCAGTGACATCTCCCTGGGAGCATGATATGGATTTGTGTATATTTGTATATATTGTATCTATTTCATTATGTCTTTTCTATGTTATTATTAATATTTAAGTAGCTTAGTTTTTTCTAAACTCTTAACTCTCTTTATCTTTCCTTCCTCTCCTTGGAGTGAGAGGTGGGGGAGAGCATCTGTTGTCTTGTTATTGGGCAACCCAGCCCAAATCAGAACAACCTATTAGAAAATAAAAAGTTGTTGTTGTGATCAATTTATAAAAAAACATATATTTCCATTTCTGAGTTAGTATGAACTAATTTTTTTGAGAAAAAACGGAAGTCTCTATTTCTAAGTTAAGTGACTGAAAATGGGTCCTGTTTTGAAGTCAATGTTTTGGGACCATGACAAAAACAACATTTGTGGATCTTTTTGAAGCCAAAACCTACTTCTTCAGAGACTTGAAAGAGCACAAATTTACCCTGGAGAACATACTTTTATAACATTATTATTCCTTTAGATAGCCATATTCATTACATTTGATAGAAGACAAGACTTATACTTGTTTCTTTTACATAGGAAAACAGTTGAGAAAATCACAGTTCATGTAATGCGAAATATTTTGTGATGCCATTCAAGGTAAATGGAGTTGTTGCGGAGATGAAGACTGGAAGAGAAAAATAAAAGTTAAATACATAGTAGCAAATGCTGAAAAAGATGGAATCTTTTTCTCTGGTTACTTGCTGAGGAGACCAGCTCCAGTGTAGGTAAGTCTGCACTGGGAAAGGGAATTGTGGCAAAAAAGGGCTGTCTAGGGGCTCGTTTTTGAGGCTTTTTGAAGCTGGGAAAAGCAGCAAGCCTGGGCTGGTACCCGGCAGTTCTGGGGGGTGGAGACAGCTGAGGAGGTGTGGGCGGAGCTGACACCCCCCCTCCCCCCCGGCAGCAGGTCTAAAAGAGGCGAAAATTCACCTCCCTGCCCCCCCCCCCCCCCCCAAAAAGAAACCTTTTGGGAGCGCAGTGAACAGGTCGCTGGCCACTTGAGTAAACTAGCAGCAAGTGGGTGTTGCCCAGGGTGTCACCTGAGAGCACCATGACAAGGGCTGTCATCCCACTCTTCAAGGAGCTTAGCTATGGCTTCCACCCAGAAGAAGGTTGTGGAGCTCCCACAGAGAAATGTAGCCGTCCAGGTCACGGGCTGCAGGGAGTGCCAGAGCCTTTCACTGATAAAGGGGGGGCAGCTATGAGAACAACTGTGTACATTGCAAACAGGTAAATGATCTGCTTGTCCTGGTGGCAGAGCTATGAGAGGAAGTCAAAAGGTTAAGGAGCATCAGGGAGGCTGAACAAGAAATAGACTGGTAGAGCCAGGCTCTGCCCTCCTTTGAAACAGAAACAGGAGCACCTATCAGAAAGTAGCCAGGATCAAGGGGCCTCTGTACCTTGCCCCTGTCAGGCAGAAGCCTAAATGAAAAGAGTGAATGGAGGCAAGTTCATGGTCAGGGCAGCAGGCCAACTCTCTCCTTGCCCACCCCGCCCCCTCCAGTACCTCTGAACAACAGGTATGAGGTTCTGGTTGAGGAAGGGCAGTCAAATGAGGATGTGGATGATGGGCAATCTACACCAGAGATGTCTCCACAGTCAGAAAGGCGTACTGCCTGTATCACGACCACATCCACAAGGAAGAAAAGAAGGGTTATAGTCTTTGGTGACTCCCTCCTGAGGGGAACAGAGGGTCCAATATGCCGGGTAGACCCTCCTCATAGGGAAGTCTGCTGTCTTCCTGGAGCCCGGGTTAAGGACAGCACCAGGAAACTCCCTAGTTTGATACAGTCCTCGGACTATTACCCGTTACTGATCTTCCATGTAGGTGGAGAGGAAGCTGCAAATTGTAGACCAAGAGCAATCAAAGGGGACTTCAGGGCCTTGGGAAGGTTGGTGAGGGAGTCTGGGGCACAGGTTATTTTCTCCTCACTCCTTCCAGTTGCAAGCAGTGACATTGGAAGGAACAGACGGATCCAGTCCATTAATACATGGCTCCGTGGCTGGTGTCGCTGCCACAATTTTGGGTTTTTTTGATAATGGGATGGCCTACACAGCACCGGGCTTATTGGCATCCAATGGGAAACACCTTTCTCAAAGGGGGAAGAGGGTCTTTGCCCAAGAGATTGCAGGGCTGATCGACAGGGCTTTAAACTAGATATGAAGGGGGAGGGGGATGATAATATCAGGCTTGTCTGTGACAAGCTGTGGGATAACACATCAGGGTTAGAGGGATGGGGCACTAGTAAGGGCCTTAGATCTGTTGCCCCGAGGCATGCTGGGGATGTTGCATCACAGCCAAAGCCTTACAGAGATGAGCCAGGGGCTCCTGAGGTAGTCAGAGTCAACAGGGAAACACCCATGAAAAAACCCAAGGGGTGTTCCTCTAAGAAGGCAACAAAGCCAACAGCCCAGCTGAAGTGTCTCTACATGAATTCATGCAGCATGGGCAACAAACAAAGTGGGCCCGAGGAAACCTCATGAAGTTCAACAAGGCCAAGTGCAAGGTCCTACACTTGGGTCGGGACAATCCTCATTATCAGTACAGGCTGGGGGATGAGGTGATAGAGAGCAGCCCTGCAGAAAAGGACTTGGGGGTACTGGTGGATGAAAAGCTGGACATGAGCCAACAATGTGCACTTTCATCCCAGAAGGCCAATTGCATCCTGGGCAGCATCAAAAGAAGCATGGCCAGCAGATCCAGAGAGGTGATTCTCCCCCTCTACTCTGCTCTGGTGAGACCCCCACCTGGAGTACTGTGTCCAGCTCTGGAGTCCTCAGCACAAGAAGGACATGGACCTGTTGGAGGGGGTCCAGAGGAGGGCCGTGAAGATAATCAAAGGGCTGAAGCATCTCTCCTATGAAGACAGGCTGAGAGAGTTGGGGTTGTTCAGCCTGGAGAAGAGAAGGCTCCGAGGAGACCTTATAGCAGCCTTCCAGTACCTGAAGGGGGCCTACAACAAAGCTGGGGAGGGACTGTTTGCAAGGGCATGTAGCAATAGGATGAGGGGCAATGGTTTTAATCTAGAGCAGGGTAGGTTTAGATTAGACATTAGGAAGAACTTCTTTACAACGAGGGTGGTGAGGCACTGGCACAGGTTGCCCAGAGAGGTGGTGGAGGCCCCATCCCTGGAGACATTCAAGGCCAGGCTTGATGAGGCTCTGAGCAATCTGATCTAGTGAAAGATGTCCCTGCTTACTGCCGGGGGGTTGGACTAGATGGCCTTTAAAGGTCCCTTCCAACCCAACGCATTCTATGATTAAGGCAGAGTATTCTGTATTAATTAAAAAAAAAAGAAGGTATTTCCACAACATAGGCAATCCTTTAAAATGATAGGTGAACACGGTGTGAAATGAAAGTTCTTTTTTTTTCCCCCTCTCGTACTTCGTATACAAGCAAGTTGACTGTTTCCATTTGCATGTTTTCAGATAACATCAGTCAAGAAGCACAGGACCAAATATATGCTCCACAAATGAGAATCTGGAATGACTGGCTTGATTTGATTACTCACTAATTGCTGATTAAACTTATATGGCATTTTAAATGATATTTACTGCCTAAAATTGAGATATGTTTCTGGTATTCAACATGTGTGCAGTCACTGGGAAAAACATAATGAATACATGGGTATACATATTACCTGCCATCTCCTCAGCCAGTTTGGTTTATGATTTCAGATATTGCCCAATAGAATTGTTTTGATAAAATCAATGAAATGAAAACACTTTTAAAGTTTTCTTTCCTGGGAAAGGTAAGAAGAGAGGGATATATAAGATATTCCACATGTATTCAATACTGCAGACTCCAGAGAAAGACAAAGAAATGATGAGGCCATGTAATGATAATATTCTTAGCGGAGTATGGTTACCTGTTCAACTGATCAGAGTCTTGTTGTGCTGCATATACTCAGAGTACCAAAACAAACAAAAAAAATCAAACAGAGAAAACCCCACATGCAACCTTCTGTAATGAAGTTTATGATCTATATAGATAATGAAGGTAGAGGAGGCATCGTTATCTCCATTTTGTTGATGGACGTAGGTTAGTGAGCAGCAAGATTGCAGCTGCAGGTCTGTGTTGAACCCAGACATTCTGAATTACTACCATCTGGTGTCTTACCTAAAAGAACAGACTTTTGCAAAATGCCATGAAAGATGCTATGGACTTCCAGTGAAAGATCAGAAGTTAAGGCTTATCCTTGCCCACTAAGTGTTTTAACCATTTAAGCATCTAAATATCAGCTGGTTTCCACATTCATGCTGATTACAGAGTTATTACTCCTTGGCTGATTAACAAAGAGTGATCTAGCAAATGGTTCCTGGCTGCTCTCCCTGTAAGTTGTGTGCATATGTGTGTGTTCTCCACATCCTTAGACAGCAACAAAGCAATTCTGTTGCAGTGGGAGCTAGTTCAGAAGCCATTAAGTACCAATATGAAGATCTACTCAGATGGTGAAATTTACTATTAACAGCACAACAGAGATTGAAGCAGCCCCAACAGTAATTCTAGATGGCAAACAGCACCAGAAGTAGCGTAACTACCACAGTTTCATCAGTTATGTTGAAGCAACACATGCCTTCACAGTTGAAGTGGCGTTTCTGGTGTCGGGGGAGGAAATAGTCCACCTTCAGTTGATATTGTAGTATTCATTGGCATACAGCCGTTATCTACTCAGAAAAGATAGCAATGAAAGACATTAATATCAAAAATCACTTAGCATAGTATCATTCTGTAATACAGCTGCTGGGGTTGATGCACCACTGAAAACAAGTTATCTAAATATCTGCAGCTGTTGACCTTCCCTTAATATATAAAAGGCAAATGAGTTAGTTACAGTAGAGGCTAACCAAATCCAAGTATTTACGTGTTGCTTTTGCAGAGATGTATCCAGGGTGTGTACTTTTAGTACCAGACTATAAAGCACGGCAAGCCAACCTGCGATAGGGGAGGAATACAGGAGTGTCATCACTTTCCAGTAATACATATGCCATTGCTCCTGCTCCTTCAGCTAGTATTACCCCAGGTTTGATGACCTGATGCAGGGTAACTGCCCACACAGACTGGGGAGCTGTGGCTTGTGCTTTTTCGGCTTGGACTTCAATTTGATACTGGGCTCGCGATACCAATAACACTGTTCCAATGCTATCTCCTCTAGATAAGGCACAGGTACTTGTCGAGGACACCTGAAATACAAGAACTCGAGAATCTGATATTAATAAAGGATGTAAAGTGAGAGGAGAAGTTGGGTTACGATGTATAGGGGAACCTTGTAATGCCTTGGACCAAAATCCTACAGGTTCTTTCTGATTTTTCATCCCAGTCATCTGCCACAATCCCGAGACTGTATCATCTGGAATTGTTACTTCTAATTCAAAAGGATATCCTTGCTTAGGAGTGTATAATTGTGCGTGCTCAATCAAAGCATTTTTGCAGTCCTCAAAGGCTTCTTGTTGCTGCTTGGTCCCCTGCCAGACAACTTTCTTCCTAGTTAATTTCTGCAGAAGGCACATTAATATCACTAAATGTGGGATAAAAGCTCTCCAATGCTCTAAAAGTCCCCAAAAGATCTGTAACTGTTTTACTGTGATTGGTACAGGAAATCTCTGTACTGTTTGCTGTACCTGATTTGGTATTTCTCTAATCTGTCCATGCCAAACTATTCCTCAAAATCGTACAGTAGCACTAGGGCCCTGTATTTTCTTTGGATTAATTGCCCGGCCTCGGTCCTGCAAATGCGCTTTCAGCAATTTGGCAGCTGCTTCACTTTCTTGTTGTGACTCTGCCATAATCAATAGATCATCAATATAATAGTAAACAGTAATGGTACCCGACCATACTGCTAAATCAGCTGCTATCATTAGGTGGCAAATGGAGGGACTGTGTTTGTATCCCTGAGGCAATACTTGTAAAGTATATTGCTTTTGTTCCCAGGTCACATCTTGCATTGAGGTGTCAGGCAGGGTGAAGGGGGGCACACGGAGTTGGTGATGGGTCTGGGGGCGGTCGGCTTTTTGGCATAAATGCTAACCTTTGCCACCGGGGAAACATTTCTGATGTTGTCATCCCATCTCTTTCTGATTGTGGGATAACAGTTTGTACAAAATCATTCCGCTTTTGTTTCCTTGTCACCCATGCTGTAACTCCTTTCTGTTTTGCTGGCTTTCCTTTATTGACCACCCACACAGATGGTCCCGAAATCACAGCCTCAGTTTCCCTCAAGGTATTTCCTAGGGCACCTACAGTACCCATAGCATTTGTCACTGCTGGTATAATCAAGGGATTTAGTGAGGCAGGCACTCCTCTCAAAAACTGCATTTTGATACTTCTCGTCATTGCTACAGTGTCCGGATTGCATCCTGTAACCAACACGTGAGCCATCCCCATCTGCTGCACCATATTAATACCTTTCTTGGTTGCACACCAGTTTCCGAGGGACGACACTAATTCAACAAGTTCTGTATATGCTGTTAAAACTGCTGCACACAACCACTGATACAACACAGGTGCAATAATGTCTTGCCCGTCAGGACCTCTGACATTTTGCAGCTGAGCATCTCCTCGTATCTGATCATGAATGGGTATAGGGCTTAATAAATCTTTTTCCCTCTCTGATAAATGGATAGATGCAGCTCCACTATCCCAAGCTGGCAGAATCCATGCCAGTATGCCTTCCCCACTCTTTTGCTAATAAATCTCTAAAAAGTCCCTTAACTCTTTCGGTGTGTCAGTACACGCGATTTGTACTCCCCTGTCTGCTCGTTCCTGCTCCCCCCTCATTTGAATGAGGGGTCGTGCTACCACCACCTCACTGCTTTTTAAGTCTGCATCAAATTCAAACTCAGTCTCAGAGTCTGAGGGTTCACTCCAAATATTTTCATCCCATTCCTCGGGATCCCACGACCATTTTGTGGTGAGAGCACGAACTTGGGAAATTGAAAGCTTACTTTTCCCATATTTCTCCCTTTGTTTATTAACAATACCTGCTACCAACCGCTCTACGTTATCTTGCAGCTCATGGCACCACTCTGCTTGAACAGTAATTACTTCTTGCGCGATCACCTTTGCATCCTGTAAACTCCTGTATTCCTTTTCCAACTCTCTCACTTTACTACGTAATGCAACAACTTCATGATTAAGAGCTCTAAGTCCAGTAGCTAACAGCCATCCTAATTTCCTTGCTAATTCACACAAATAACGCTATGCCATTTTCCACAGTGACCGATGCATAGCCATTTCAGTTGCCTGGGGGGTAATCACTGCTCCGTCATCTAATACAGGCCATGCTGGTGGCAGAGTCAATTGATCCAGAAAAGCAGCAACGTGAGTCCAGTATTCAGTACTGGGCCATCCTGAAATATAGGAAGACATCTCATTTTCCCCCCAGCCCACCGTTTTTTCCTCAGCCATGGCATGGTTGTTCCTGGAGCTGCCGACTACTCCAAATGTGTGAGCTGATGCAGGCAGGACGCAGGAACAACCACAAACCATGGATGGAAAGCAAAGAACAAGTTTAATCTCGATACCTCACAGACCGGGGAATCTCCAAAGCAACACCTGGGCAGAGGCATGCAAGCAGGGACCGCAGGCACCGCAGCGCGAGAGAGAGTTCTTGTTAGCAAGAGTCCTTGGCAGTGAGAGAGTCCTTGTTAGCAAGAGTGAGCACGGACTCTCTGTTCTCTCTGGTATTTAAAAGGGTTCAAACAGGCATAGTTTTCCCACCGTGCTTTGATCTTCTTCAACAACAGGCCAGGATTCTCAAGTGGCTAGATAAGGTGTCCCTGAGTCCATCACAGACTTATGTTATCTAAGTGCAAGTGTTTTTCTTGCAAGCACCTGAGACTGAATAACAATTAGTGTGATATATGTGTTTTCCAGTACTGCAGGTGCGAGTAACTTGAGTGTATTTGCAATCCTCCTCGCCGATCTTCCATTGCTTTCCCACATATGGGAAAAAAATAATTTATTAGTATACTTATCTTTGCTGATGTCTCTCTTCTAAAGAGTATTGCATTATTGTGTTTTGATAAATATATATTTGCACTTAATTTCATTTTTCTTAAAAAATAAATTAAAAAAAACCCTCTAAATGTTGAAGAATACTTAAAACGGTTCTTATAACTTTTATTATTTTTACCTTTTTTTTCAGGGAAAATAAAATATTTCTGTACTAGCACTAACAAAATGCCCGACAGGTCTGTGACAGGATGTCACAAATCAACTTCCACAGCAAGGAATGGACTTATGAATCTATTAAACTCACAGTCTTTGGCTTTGAAGCAAGTGTCATCATTATTAATTTTTATTATTGCACTCCCTGACATTTTCAAGAAAAAAAAAGGGCAGAAAGGATTTTGTGAGAGCCATAGCTGGTCACCTTAAGACAAGGAAGCTGCTTTCACTGTCGTTAATTAAAATGTTGCTAAAAACCCACTGAAATGCAATACCTGTGAGCAAATCAGATGCCTACTTATCCATTTGCCTAAGTCCTGTTTTTTCTTACCTTTTACGCAAATTGTAACATCACCGGGGCAGAAAAAAACCCACCCTTTTAAAATTTTTTTTATTGTTACAGATACAGCAAGGAATTTGTCTTTGACTAGGACTCCTAGACCGAACCACAGAAGAAGAGTAAACTACAGAGAAGACACAGGAAAAGGTTTTCCATAGTTTTGGAATCTGCTTGTTTAGATCTTGAAATACTGCACAGTATGAAGGGGGGTGACACTTACATTTTCCCTAGATAATTCTGAGTGTTTTACATATAAAACTGGACACGCAATCCAAAAATCCATTTGCATATTTCAGCCAAGGTAATGATAATATTCAGAACTTAGTAATCTAAAAAAATTTCTTCGTAACATAATGTGTTTATTTC
Source organism: Rissa tridactyla (assembly GCF_028500815.1). Classification (NCBI taxonomy): domain Eukaryota; kingdom Metazoa; phylum Chordata; class Aves; order Charadriiformes; family Laridae; genus Rissa; species Rissa tridactyla. The sequence goes on from NC_071496.1 coordinate 13,333,964, forward strand.
TCTCAGATCTGAGAACATCAAAGTAATTAATCTAAAAGTCCTGTATGTAATCTGAATTTGCCATCTGGACTCCCTACCTTAATCAAGAAAGAGAGCTAGGTACCTCCAGCAGATACTTCATCTCCTCCTACAACATGTACCAAGGAAGAGTAGGATGAATTGCACCCTGAAACAGACTTTTAATCTCTGTCGACTATAGCTGACATTAAAAGCATAGATTAAATTTTTAATTTTGATAGTCTAGATTTAGGAAATTGGATTTCCTTTTAAACTTTACCTTTAAATATTTTGTTCCTGGGTACTGGTTTCTGAAAATCATGTAATATTATTCAACCAAACTAGAAAACATTAATGATGTTTTGATGCAGGAATGTTTGTTTTCTGCAGATAAAAATATTTTTTAAATGCCCAAGTTACTGCGCTACTAAATGAGTTGTCATGGTTGTGCCCACACATCACAGAACATCCACAGCTCAGACTCACCACTCTAGGTTTTTAAATGGTTATATATGAAAACTTACCATCTTCAGCTTATTCTATTATCAATGGGGAGCAAAAAAGGCAGAGAGAGAGAGGCACTTCAGAGAGCGAATCTTACCTGAGACCTTTAATCAAAATCTTCAGATATTTTATTAAAAGTTGTGTTAAATTTCCACTTAATCATACTTTTAAGATAAGTTTTTGAAACATGTAAAGAAGTTAATGTAGAGTATAATACAATGAGAAAGTTCTAATGTTTGCTTGGCTACTACTTGTTTTGCTGAAAAAAATATTAGGGAGTAACAGGTTTATTTTTCTTGGTTTTTTTCTTACAGCTCATAGACTTCAAAGTTTAAAACTTCTGGGTATAAACACTAAAACCCCATTATTTTTAAATCACTGATCTGACTTTCTGCATTGATTGATCTACTCTTACCAGAAGAGACAGAAAAAACTCATTAGACCATCCAGTTAATCTTAACAGTGTGGTGTATGAAGGCACGGACTCCAGATGTGACGAGCACGAAATCGTTTATTGCTTCTCAAGCCTCGGCTTTTATACCCGAGCTCTAAAACTTTCCATGCACCTGCTAGGCAAGTAAACACATATTTCAGATCACTAACTGTAAGAATGTATCTGAGAGAAAATGATCATGTGAGCCAGCCTCCCTACTATGAGAGATTAGATTAAGGGCAAAACAAGTGGTAGAAGATGGAATTAGTACATGGGGAAACGGGAACTGAGAAGGTAGAAAACATGTTGTGCTAATGACTAAGCAATTTACTATGAGAATTCTTGTAACCAATCTGATGTGTGAATGAACTGCATGGACAGCGCGTGGACAGTGTAACTAGCTAATCAGAAATAAGCGAGTCGTGTACGGCTACAACACAGGGTATAAAAGATGATGATCTGTGCTTAATAAACGGCTTCTGTTGATTCACATTGGATCGTCTGGAGTCCAGTTATTTCTCCTCAACTAACCCAGTCGCCTTATTCAGTTCCCACCAAGTTAAGCACACAAAGCTGTTTTCTTGTTCCATGTTTATATTGAACCAGTTCCTCTTTGTTCCATTTGTATCGATATCTGCATTCCTGTTTCTGTGTGCTCTGCTCACTGTGTCCTTGGCCGTACGCAGGCCTCTGCTCGTAGGTCTGCCACATCACACTGAGTCAAGACTGATTGATTCTCACATTGCATCGCTCAAGGATTTGTCATGATGAAGCACACCCAGTTGTGAAACTTGCCATAGCTAGCATATCACAATCATTATGATACATTGCATATACTCCTGCAATTGTTTATAACACCAGATTTTCACTTAGTAAAAGTAAAGCAATCCCAGAGTGCTTCTAACCCATCTGGACCTAGTTAGAAAGTCCATAGCTGTGCAGGCACAGTATATATTCCAACAGTGTCTATAAATTAACATATACACTGTATGTTTACACTGTATGTTTACATTCTAGTTTATTCTGCAGTACTTTTTTACATGCTGGTATCCAAAGGTTCTGAAAAGTTAATAAGAGATCCAATAAGAGAAGTGCCTAAATAATATGTGTTCCATTCAGAAGCTTGAGTTACATGCTTATGTTTTTTATTTGATATTTAAGATGCCTGAAAACATACTCAGTTTTGCTGAGGTAAGTCAGTACTGTGTCCAAACCCTGAATCTCTGTCTGTAATAAAGTGGTGTCGGCATTTTTATACACAACAGAGAAGAAAAGATGCATGAAAAGATATACCTTGTTCAGATATCAAAGAATAAGAATTAAAATGTCTAAAAGAGAGAGACTGAGTTTTAGTCACACAACTTCATGATTACATTTGTAACTCTTAATGACAGCTAAATCTGCAGAGATGCCGTCTTGACCTACAGGTCTTTGTGTCTGCCGTATGACTCCATGTGTTTAAAGGGAAAACTCTACTCAGAGTCTGTTAACCTAGATGAATCAATAGTTTGGGTCCACTTTCTACTGGACGTATGCTCACACTGTAGCTGGCAGTATCATCTAAGGAGTGAGTATAAGCTGATGACTTATTTCCATGATTAGAAGCAGTTTTCCTGCATTACTCTCAAGGAACACCGATGAGATGTGGAGAAAGGTCCTACTTGTACTGATGGAAATCTAAGTCAATGTTTAGCATACACCAGTAGTAAAACCATAGATATACACATTAGGTTTCATGCATGTGTGTGTGTATATAGACACACATACACATGCATACACAATTGTTGCTCTGTTAAGCTGCCCCTTGCATTGCTTTTTACGTCAGTAAAACATGGATGTAAAATACCACTCTACTTATAAAAGCAGATAACTCAAAGTACAAACAGTAAGGAAAGCTGTTGATAACTGGGACCTTAGATGTTCAGTGGTAAAACCCAATGATAATGATAAACCGTATTAACTCTTTGACACATAAGTGCTTGTCTTGTGCCTTGCAGAAAAGGATAAATTCACTAAAAGCTTGTGAGGTGGCATATCTAGTGAATACCATAATAAATATAATTAATAAGAACAGAAATCTCTGATAAATTAGATATGATTTTTCAAGATTTCTCTGATCTCTAAATTTACTTTATTGACCAATCTTACCCAGTTTATTTTGATAAAAACCTTTCTATATGTGTTTAATTTTGCCAAGTTTTAACTGAAAGACACATTTCACACAGCTCATATAGCCACATTTGAGCAAAATGAGCACAAAATTTACGAAAATGTTGCCTTAGACAGGTGACTTCCTGAGGGGAGATGAATTACAAACCATAAAAGGCAGTGAAGAATTGGACTCATGGATTTTTCCATGCTTATGTGAGACATGACAGTCTAGAAAAAGACAGGTGAGATATTTTGCTGGGAAGTAACTTTATCCTTCTCAAATTCACACTGGTACTCATTAGCTTTTTGGCTGCAGTTTTGTTTGGTTTGTTTTGTAAATATCATGCTTAAAGAGAAAAGGAACATCTCAGAACACATCCATGCAATATGAAGTTTTTCTCTTCAGCACAATGTATTTGTATTTTAAAGAAGCACTGTAAAGTTTTCAAAACCCTTAAGTCAGAAGAATATCTTGTAGAAGCACTATGATCCATAGACAAGATCCTCATCTTTCTGATCGTTATCTCAGATCTACACCATTACATTGCATCACACCAACCATCACCTTATCTTCCCCAAATTTGCCACAAATTCCCTCAAGCAATGGGAAGGATGGATAACAGCAAACCTTTTTATTTAAATGTATGCCCCATTGTATTACCTTAACCAGATCTTTCAGATGGTCCTACTATTCTGTTTCTATTATACCAAAACTTCAGAAGCACAGAGTTAGATTTCTTCACAAATTGGATGAAATGTGGAATTGCTGTGATGGCAGCTGAGCCACCAGAGGTTGTTATACTCTCACACACTTGCCACTCTCTCACATACATACACTCGACTTACAAACCATGGGAGAATGAAAGAACTAAAAACGGTAGCTACATGCATATCTTATGAGTGTTTACTTATGAAAAATCACCAAGGTTATTCAGCAGAAACACAAATATTGGGCATTTGTTATATATAGTTAACAATAAGATATAAAAATATCCTGAAGCAAGCACAGGAAATTTGTCAGCCAATTTAAGGCTTCACACCTAAAACAGTTCCTGCTTCTTTTCTTTGCCATTTGCCTTTTTGTGAGTACAATTCAAAATGTGCATAATAACAACAGATTAATATAGTTCTTGCTTGTAAAGCTATTGAATCAATTTGTTAATTGTTTCAAGAGATTTTTGCCTTATCATTTCAAATAGAAATAATTCTTGTTATTAAAGAGAAATTAAGGTCCTAAATAAAGGTCTGGACTGGATTTTACTGGCATGTGTTTGGTACCAGATGTATCCTCGCTTCCTTTAATGAAGCCTAATCCTAATTTACACCCCTTAACATCAAAGCAGAATCAGACCTTTTCATCACCAAAGAGACATTTGCTCAATTCATGCCCCAAACTTTTTCCTTTCTTTCCTTTCTGTGCCTTGATTTAACATTTAAGTGTTAAATTTAGCACTTGAATACTAGTGCTATTAGTTTTACGTAAATTAGAAGGGATTTTCCTCATAGGGACATTTTCTGAAGTACTGAATTCACTTAAACACTAAATCCCATTGACTTGAAATTAATCAGTAATTGGACAAAAGATATTAAACACCTATGAAGAAAGGCTGGAAAGCTGACCTTACTCAGGTAAGAGTTCTAACAACTACTGTAGGGAATCATATTCATAATCTCAGTGGCCAAAGAAAATTAATTTAATGGAAAGGAAAGTTGTCAGAAGAATGCACTTGGAGTGAATTGCAACTTGGTGGGTTACATTTTCACCTATCTTTGAATGGCCAGAGTGACAAGGTTACTATTTCCCTAACAAAAGTGTTTTTTCTACATTTCATGAAAATGCTGAGAAGAGAAACTGGTTTGGTCATCTCTGATTTTTTTTAATCACTCAGCTTAGAACACCTGTATTCAGAACTTTTCAGTTACTGTTTTTCACATGTATTAAATTAATTTAAATAGAACATCATGTATAGTATGATGATGATTCTTAATGATTAAAAACATGAAAATATCTCAAGGTCAATGAGCCTGAAGGGTTTTCAAAATGAAGAAGCCACCATTTCCCTTCTCTTGAATTTTTTGAGAAATTGAAGGTTTTCAAAAGCGTCCATTTCATTCTGATGCCCTTATTTTGGGGTTGCTTAATATGAGACAAAATAGAAACTTGTGATCTCCTCTAAAAAATTAAATGTGGAATTTATCTCAGAACTGTAGTCACCTATATGTAACCAGATAACTGTAAGTGCCTCCATGGGAGTTCTGCACAGATCACCTTAAACCTGACACCTACATGTGGGCAGATGAGTGCCTCTCCAGTCTCCATTAAATGTATTAGCTGGATTGCCATAAACTATAATAGAAGCTTAGACACACAGTTCACACAAGTACCAAAATTTAAGTGTCTAAAGTCTCCAGATGTTTTTGAATTTAGTAGCAGTATTCGGTTGCCCAAGAATCACAGACTAGCTGAGGCTGGACAGGACCTCTGGAGACCACCTGGTCCAAACCCAAAGCAGGGTTTAAAACCATGCTTCAAACCAAGCTCAAAGCCTAGTTCAAACCCCTGCTAGAGCAGGTTGCTCAGGGTTATGACCAATGCAAATTGATCCTAGTCTTTTATAAAACCATAATCTCTGTTGACTACTTTATGAATAGATGTAATTTACTGTGTACTGTTTATGAAAAACATTTTTTTAAGGTGGAATCCATGTCATCTTACTTTAATAATAAAAAAGTTAGGTATTTGTCTCAAATCATCAATTTTTTTTTTTCTGTTGTAAAATGAGAGAAGCATCCAGGGAAAGCTAAAATCAATGCTAAAATAGCTGCCTTCTTTGGAGCTGAATCCAGTACCTAATGGGGGAGAGTAGACAACTTATTTAGAATAGATACCAAAGTTTTAGAAAATGAAAACTAGTGTAGATTGATCCAGACATTCATGTTAGCTATTATTAATTTATGATGTGTGACAGGAAAATAAATCACATGTTATTGATCCTGGATTATGAGTAGGTTGTGTTTAATTACTTCTACAGCATCCTTTATATCTTTTCCAACACTGGTGAACAAGAACTGTCATTACATATTGCCTTCTCATCTTCAGGAATCCAATGATCCATAGATTTCAAGTATAAGGATTCTCCTGACCAGAGAGTAAAACAGGTACCTGAAGGTCTCTCAAAGTTTTTTTTAAAAAGGATTTATCTGAGATACAGCTATTCTTCTTCATAACTGTGCTAACAATACTTCAGTGCTGGCTCAAAAGAAAACAAATTTACCTTTTGAATCAAATTTTCAGGGTTTTTTTTCTCTATGAATGAAGATAACCTCTTCTGACAAACTTATTTTCCATTACTGTCATCATTTAACTTACTGCATTTCACAGCACCACACAGCAAAATGATACAACATCCATCACAATTCCTACTAAGCTGCAGCAAAGTACATAACAAGTGAAGTCTAGTTCTGCAATGTAGCTGTACTTTATTACCCTACATAATTTGTTTCAAACTATAGTGTGAAAAGTAAAGGTGAAAAAAATAGTGATTACAAATGAGATTTCCAAAGAAAAAGGTAGAAATACTTAATGTAGATAATTGTGCAAACAAGATTTTCATATCCTAAGTTTTAATACAATTAGATTTAACAAAGCTCCACCAAGGAGGTGGCCCTTAGGAGTTTATCAAGATGGGCATTCTTAACGGAAAAAAAATAATCAAGTTTAAGACTAAATTGAATTAAGGGTGAAGAACTAAAAAATATCACTGATGTACTGGACAAGAGTTGTGTACAACTTCACCCTTTTTTAGAATAATATTTTAAAAGTATAAAATGTAGAAGAAAAATTAGAGAAGAAAGGGGACAGAAGAAAATTAGTCTTTTCATCCATTTCAAAATACGTTTCTTACAGTAAGTACAAGTAGTGGAACTGAGATAACTTCAAGGTGAAATCAGATGCACTGAATTGGCCAAAGTTAAATTAAGTCCCATTTGTCAAAGGTGAAATTTTAAGGGACTTAGGCTCCCATATATTTTTGTTGCATTTCAAATTGAGATTTTGTCTCTTAAGCTGCCTAGATGCTTCTGAAAACATTGCTCCTGGTCAGTCTAATTCATAATTAGATTTTAAACTACTGGCTGTACTGGGAAGATCAGATAAAATTCAAATTTGCTCCATCTCTGCTAGAAACCCTTCAGGACTGCTTTTCAAAAAAAGGAACAGATATAGTACAGGGTACAGTAAGCTGCAGGGGGGTTCAGCTCTCCTGTTTAATGTCAAGTGGAATCAAGGGTCATGCACTGTTTGACTCCTGGCCTGTCTTCCCATTCCTCTTGAGGAGAAACCATGTTAACCTCACATAGAGCCTGAGCTTCCCACTTGCTAAGCTGTGCAGGCTTTTAAGCAATGACAAAACTAGTAAGGGTCTCTTGTATTTCTGTTTGTGTCTCTTTCATCATTAAATCACACAAATAACAGCATTAATAATAATTGCACAAACACACATTATCAATTAATGTAGCATTTAACCTGCTGATCAAATCACATTCTTACTCCACTATTACTCTCTTATTGTTTTGTCATTTTACTAGATATCGTTTTATCTGTGTGTGGGTATATTCCTCTTTCTCCATTATGTTACTTTTTCCAAAGCTGCTTTCTACAGTGCCCAAATTTGTAAAGCGCTGCCATCCAAATCCAGCTGCATATTGCTTTGGTCTATCTGGCAACAGTGAATCTAACTTTACTGGTAAACCTAGTGTGCAACTCGCCTTAGCTGAAGAGCAATGTCTGATGGATATCACTGCATGAAATCTATACCTGGTAATATGCAGAGGTTACACGGCTCTACTCTTCATTATGACAGGATCATAAAGGTACTTTTCTAGCCTTAAAAACTATGAACTTAAAATGAGTGGAAATATTTTAGATTTGATAGATCTTCCCTATCTGGAGTTGATATTACTACAGTATGTGTTGTTATGTGTTCATATTTCTAAAGGTATTTCTTATCAAATGCAATTCTCTATAGCCCTCTATGTTAGGGAGTGTTATGAATGTCAAGAACTTAACGATGGTGACAATAGGGTTGAGTGTTTATGGGTAAGAATTAGGGGGAGGGCCAACAAGGCAGATATCATGGTGGGAGTCTGTTATAGACCACCTAACCAGGATGGAGAGGCAGATGAAATATTCTACAAGCAGCTGGGAGAAGTCTCAAGATCACTAGCCCTTGTCCCATAAAGGAGAGTTTATGGCTTTTGGAAGAAGGGGCAGGCCACTCAGAAAGACTACAAAGATGTTGTGAGGCTCTTTAGGGAAAAAAAGGCGGTAACATGGTGACAAAGGATGAGGAGAAGGATGAGGTACTTAATGCCTCCTTTGCCTCAGTCTTTAGTAGTAGAATCAGTTGTTCCCTGAGTACCCAGACCCCTGAGCTAGTAAATGGGGGGGGGGACGGACACAGAAAGAAGCCCCCATAAACCAAAGGGAAATGGTGAGGGATCTGCTACAGCACCTAGAAATACCCTAGAAGTCTATGAAGCCAGATGGGATCCACCCAAGGGTACTGAGGGAGCTGGCAGGAGTGCTCACCGAGCCACTTTCCATCATTTACCAGCAGTCCTGGCAAACCAGGGAGGTCCCAGTTGACTGGAGGCTAGAAAATGTGATGCCCATCCACAAGAAGGGCCAGAAGGAGGATCCGGGGAACTACAGGCCTGTCAGTCTGACCTCAGTGCCCAAGAAGGTCATGGACTAGGTATTTCTAGTCTCATGGAACAATTTGGATTGTAATAAACCTCAGTAGGTCATCCCACCCCTGTCAATAGCAGGGCTAATTCTGATGTTAGATGGGATTGCATGGGACTTGTACTTCACAGTCACATCTCCACATGCAGAAGCAAAGCAGAGTAATGATGTATTAAAACCGATACAAGTCACTAGCAATCATTTGCTTTGTTGTTGTTTGTAATCCTGCGTTTCCCTGTACTCCTTTGGAGATGTACTTCTCTCACAGTCTGGCAATGTATTTCTTTCATAGCTTGAGAATGTGTCTGGCCAAAGGGGGAAAAAAGTAAACCACCGTTATATGAAATAGTTGGATATCTCTACAAATTTTTAGCTATTGCTCCTGTTTTTTCTTACTTCCTGAATATCATTTGCTTGTCACACTTTCTAAAGTGATGCTGGTGGTCTTCCATGCCATGTTTAGTTCTCTGAAGGAAGATATCCTCTCTGATGGAGATATTCAGCACATTTTCTATTGTCTCAAGGCATTTAATTTACTATATGTTTAAGAATATTTTAAATAAGATCATGCATGTTACATGAGAAATAGCATTAGAAATGTTTCCCATTCTTCCACAGCCATTTTTAGCTTTATCACACAGATGACTTGAATGCATATATTCATGTATCTTCCCATAAAATAAAAAGATGTGTTTACCCATCCTTACAAAGAGAAAGCAAAGGATTAACAGGAAAAAAAACCACTCTCCACAATCCCCCCTTTTTTTGGTGTGTGTCTTGCTTCTGTCATATTCTTCCTTTCCTGTTCCTCTATGTTCTCTCTCCTCAGTTACAAGGAAAAAAAAAAAAAAGATAAAAAGAAGAACTCTCCCTTCTATTACTTAAACTCGAACAACATCATTAAAGCAAACCCTGAGCTACCATTGTATTATTATTCCGGCAATAGTCAACAATGAAATGTCAAAGGCAAAATTCAAGAAAAGAGGATGTGTTCTTTTTTTATACCACCCCCCCAAAACATCCTTGAATGATTTTTTTCCTACCTGGTCAATGATGATGTAGTACACCAACACAGAAAATATCTTAATCTAAGGAAATACCACAAACCAGGCATTTTCTGCTGAATAAAATCTTGTTGTAGGTTTTCACACTGACTGTTAGAGACAAACCTGAGCAGAACACATTGTTTTTTGTTTCTGGGCTAGATCTGTGAGCTGATCCAGCCTACTGCTCCATCTTGGCTCCAGAAGTACTCTAGCCTTGATGTCTGTTAAGTTCTGAAGACCGTGAATTCTCACTAGCCAAGATGTAGGATCACAGGAATGTGGTAGGCTGATTTGAGCCTTCTGAAGGTTCTGTGCCATGTTCTATAGACTTTGAGTTTGAGTACACATGAATTTAGGGATTACGGTTCCTGTTTGCCCTACAGACATGTATGACCCTCGACAAAATACCTTTCTCTGTGCATCAAACCTTATCTCCAACAAGACAGGAATCAATTCCTATCTCCTTTCACCTCTTTGGGGCAGAGCCTTATTCTTTTTACATGTGTAACACATTGGTAAACAAGACCCCAATCTTAGTGGACATCTAGGAGTTCCTATCTTATCTCTGCAAATGATACAATTCTTAACACATGTAGCAGGAGCAGCTTTGGCAAATATTTAAAGAGAAACACTTTATGATAGGGACCCAAAGGAAATAATCAGCACTAGACAATGTTTTTTCCTATTAAATATGCCTAGGTAAGTAAACAGATTTGAATAGAGGTGTTTGTAGCACATACGCTCAGTGCTCTGGGCTGATACTTTTTGGGGGCTAAATTCTACTCTCAGTGCAGCCCAGACAAGTTTACAGGCTTTGTATCTTAATTAAATCTTTCTAATGATTCAGAGAAATTTTTTAACTTCCACTTTACATTTGTTCACTTGCTAACATGTACTGTATATATGCCTTCAGATCCCGGAATCACATTATGGATAAAGAATGGTTTGAAACTTTAAAACTCAATTTAACTATGATTTAAAGTGGTTATTTATTTATTTATAAATAAAACATATTGGCTGACACTTTATTGTAAATAACCAAGCCATTCAATTCAGAAGCCCTACTGAAAATAAAACAATCTATCTCGATTATCTAAAAGCTTATTTAAAGCTTATTTAGGAAGTTACAATGCAATACTGAGTGGTTTTTACTTTTACTAATGCAACTCCATCTATCTGCATGGTAATTCTCAACAATGCTAAGTTCTATTGCCCATTTGTAAGTTGATACAGTTGCATAGTACAAAGAGATGTTAAATTAGTTTATAAAAACAACTAGGAACAACTGTAGCAGCAGATTGCTTGTAAGTAATAGTCAACATTATAAAATTCAGATTACAACAAAATGCAATAGCTTCATGCGCTGGCACAAATTAAAAAATATATATACCATGGACGAGGTGCAAAATTAAGATAATGCCAAAATACATGGACTCAATATTATGCTAATATTAAAGAACTTCACTAGCACAGTGATCATGCCAAGGAATTTTAATGTGTCTTCTGTCTTTACTGGCGATGTTCCCTGCAAAGTATTAGTTCAAAAGTCTTACTAATATTCCCTAAATATAAATATATTTGCAGCATATTCAAAAGTAGATCTATACAATACAAAGATGCCGTATATATTGTCACAAGTATAGGGCCAAAACCTGAACTCACTTTGGTCATGTAAAAATTTCCAAAGAGGACATTTTATTCAGTAAAGCAGAGGAATACATTATAACAGAAACACTGACATAACCCTAACTACAACAGCACAAATGTCAGTTCTGTGATGAGGCAGAAATCTCTGCTGCTTTGCTAATCTCTAGAGACATGATACTACAACAAAACAAAACAAAATATCCTAGAAAATATACAAGAAACAAGCTGGTGGTGGTGTTCTTTTTTTCCTTTCTAACGGACATGTTGCCAATCCAAATTAGGTTAAATAAGATTTGAAATTAGTTCAGTCTCTATTAACAGCCTAGTAGAAAGAGATATGCACGGGGAGAAATGTGATTAACTAGCTGAAAGGTATTACAAATTACAAAAGAAGAATGGACCATTGGACAAGCGCTGGGTGTGTTTTGGCTGAAATCAGTTTTGCTATTGTGCAAGGGAAAATACTGGAGGGGAACAGGGGAAAATTAAGTTTATTCTTAGCGATTTTAAAATATACATAGAGTTGATTCTAAAGCAGCTTTTTAATTCTGCCTTGCAGAAGTATTTATTGCAGCTCCTACAAAAGTACTAGCCCTGTTGATTCTATGAGTCTTTTATACATTGTGACTAGCATTACAATGACTGACGCAATGCAGTAAGTAAAAAAATAAAGTTTCCTTTTTCCCCTCAGTCCTCCACCTCTCTCTCCAGCAGATCAATATGCTTGAAGAAAATGTCACAGACTCCATGGAAGGTAATAGGTTTAGATCACCATTACATTTTCTATTCAGTTAACTGAGTCTGTTTGGTCTATTTCTGTTGGAAAATTCACCTGTTTGAAAAGATTCATTTTCTTCACTGCAGTAGAACATAACAGCAGAGCAGTGATGCCTGCAGTATATATATATACCTGTGGTTCATGTGCTCTCCTTCCACTACATCAGGAGAGGGGAGTGGAGAAACAGGGAGAAAAAGAAAGAAGGGGTAGAAAGGAAGATTTAGCCAACTCTAATTAAAATATAGTCCTGAAAAGTAAAACAAACTGAGCTGCTCTGTGTTCCTTGTGCTGCCCTGAAGCAGTGGTATTTGTTTGGAAAGACAGGGTGGACAGGGTGTGATCTTAAGAGATGGTGTACCAGGTTCAGGCCTGGTGCTCTGAAGTCAAAATAGTGAATAATTCACATAGAATTTTAAATGGTGAGGGCTAGACACTGAGCGTTTTTTCTTTTTTTTTTTTTCCTGGCTACAAGCCTATTTCTCAAACGTATAGGGTAAGACTCTACAATACATATCTGTAAGTATTATCAGACCTCTGTTGCATGTGTGTAGCAATAAACAGTTCCACAACAACTTGGTATGATATATAAGGAAATACTGTGTGGAAGAAAAAGGGTAAGAAATAGATTCTTGGATTTTTAGTTTCTAAATTATGAGAAATTGCAAAATCAGACTCTCTATCCTCTTGCAGAACACAATTGTCTCTGGTTTTGACCCTTTTGTATATGTTTAGCATCTTTTCCAAGAAAGCTTGCACTCCTGATGTGGAGACATCTGTGATGGAGAATCTAGAACTCCTTGTGCAGCTTGTTCAGTCTTTCTCACTGCTGAAAATGTCTGCTTTACTGCTTGAATTTGTATGACTCCCTGCATTTTTTAGGGCTTTCTCTGCTAAATGAAAGTGCACTTTACTAGCTAATGTTTTTCCTGCCAAGGTATGCGTAGATTGCAATGAAATTACCCCAATGTCTCTCTCTCTCTCTGTGTCTTTTCTTTTTCTTTTTTTTTCTTTTTCATATGCTAAACTTATCTGAATGGTTATAAACTTAGAATTACTCTTTAATTTGGTCAGGGTACAGGTATACCCTTTAACTCTAGAGCTTTATCATACAGACATCTCCACCAAGACAACTCTTCAGAGTATGAGATATTAGATATCTTCATAGTAATAGAGAGATGTAATAAAATAAACAATATAAGGTATCATTCGTCTCTTTAGTCTGTTTTCCAAATCAGAAAGAAATTAATTTCTTCTCAAAATGTCTGCTTCTCTCCATGAACTAAAAGGACAGCCAAGGGCACTAGCTCAGATGGACACATATGTACTGCAGAAAAGTCCAAACTTTTAGATGTGTAGATGGGTAATGGCACACATCGCCAACTGCTGGTAGAAATGATCAACGTGAGTTTCCTTTCACTGTATTTTTCTTTTTTATGAAAAAGCAAAAATAAGGCCTTTTATTCCTTTATCAAAGTCTTTTTCATCAAGAACATGGAACTACACAAACATGAGCTTCATTGAAAAAATATCAGTATTTTTTAGTGATTTTTGACAAAAATACTTTTATTTACAGGGCATGATTGGTTCCTCTAGAATGTTTTGTATTTTCAGGTTTTGTCAAAAGCATTTTTATATTAAAGGTTTTTTTATATTATTTTTACAATTTCAAAGGGGACAGGCTACCTTTTAAGAGAGACAGTTAAAAGTTTGTGGGGGTTTTCTTTTTAATCCCTCTTTTCAAGATTTTTTTTGTGAGTCCAGATCAAAGGGTCATCCAACATCCTTCCGCCTTCATATTTATCCAAGATGTCTATTTCTTAAATTTAATTGATTTCACATTATGTTTTACAATTTCCACCAGTCTTTCTTCCTCTTCGGCTTATTTCTAACAATGCTAGAACAGTAACTTATAGCTGTATGGTGACCCATGAAGAGTCCAGTAGCAGAAATGGGATATGATTCTATCATAAAAATACTGTTTGAGAATGTAAATATGCAAGAAAGATGAATTAAGATTAAATGAGCAATGCTGGTGGGGTGTTTTTGATGTTTCCTCTATATTTTTGTATTCTTTTAATGTAGTACTGCTGGATATAATAAAACATTGGAATGCATGCAGGAATGTGTGAATGCAGGAATATCAGGCAAAATTGAATGGTTGTTAACAATTCAAATGGATAATTTTAAGGATGAAACTTCCATTACCCATAATTTCATGAAATTGTAGTATAACTGTTACTAGTTCTGAAAACACAGAGTGGACTTCTTTTTGGTTATGAGTTCTGTGTGACCTGTGAATTTAATTTAATTTAATTTAATTTTATTTTATTTTATTTTACTATTGGAGGGAAGGGAAGGGCGGGACAGGATAGGGCAGGGAAGGGAAGGAAAATTTTCAAATTTTGTGGTTCAGAGAAGAACATGAAAAATGAAGAAAAATGCTAAGCAATTAAAACCTGAATGAAAGGAACAATAAAAAACTGCATTAATTTTTGAGTTGAACTCATCACAGTGGCTTACAACGCATGACTATAAATGACTAGTATTGGTTAAGTTCTCTCTGTTAACAGAATAGATTATGGTGACTAGAAAACAGAAGCACTTTTGATTACAACTTGACTATACGCTCTCTGTGCTGGTTAAGGATCAGTAAAAGTTCAGCACCAGGTGCTTTGGGCACACACACGAAATACCTGAAATCATTTAGCAGTGCAAAGAGAATTCTGATGCTAATGAGGGCTAAAAATTGGATTCACAAGTTTACAGAGTACACCAAACTGAACAAAATTGTCAGCATAACATTTAAATTACTTTTTTGATAAGCTTGGCTATTTACAAATCATCAGACAATTACATCTTCCAAAAACTATTTAACATCTATTCACTCTGCCTTTTCAACAGTGCACTTGACTAATTCCAAATAAATTGAAAAAAATTACCTTGCAAATTGCAAGTAACTGACCAAAAACAAGTGCCACAGTTTTAAATTGCATATCGTTAAACTAACTGCATAATAGTTTTCATTTGCACTATCTTCCCAGCTCCAAACATTAACTATTTCTCATAAAGACAGAAATGTTTGGGTTTGATTAATCTGATACACTGAAAGGACTGTGTTTACCCCTGAATTATCTGTCTATTTTATGAATTAAACCATGCCATTGAATAATGAAGGAATTGAAAAACTACATTTCATCTTTTCCTTTATCCAGTTGTTATTACCATTACTTGTGCAACACTAGAAGATGTCTGTAAGAAGAATAATCCTTGGAAATTCACTTTGGATTCACTTTGGATATACAGACTATGTTTTTGCCTTAAAAGGGGGACCCCAGATCTCTTAAACATGAGAAAGCCAACTGCAAGAATAGGCTGTTACCACAGAGGCAGCCAGTGACTGAGTCTTAAATATCTACAGTGTAAGGTTCTGTCTCTATGTTTTTTAGCAGATTGTCCACTGGCCAAAAGATGTCCAAAGAAGCCTTTTGGAGATGAGGGGTGACATTGAACACACGGGTTAAAATATTCCAGATGCAGGTTCCTACACCTCAGTGTCTTTCATGACAGTGAAGAAGTCATGGATGACCTCAGTTCAGTTGCCCACAGGTAGGTGTCTGGCATTGGTAGGAGCACCCCAGGTACCAAGGGCTGACCAAGCAGCTGACAGATGATCTGTAACTGCTGTGATAGCTACAACACAGGAACTGTGATTTCCTAGACTGGCAGCTGGGGACAGACAGAACACCCCATTACATCTGAAGTAGTACAAAACATTTGTCTGTGTACTTTAAATTAAAAAAAAAAAAGGAAAAACATCTACTGCAGACATTTTCAGTTTTAGTGCAAATGTAACTAGTTTGATTTACTATAGCTATAGGCCACCAACTCCACCTAAGCTTCCAATGAATTACTAAAAAGGAGAGGCAGAGAGCCAGAGGCAGCCGGGGGAGTAAAGCAGTGTGTGGGACCAGCTCTGACACCCTTACTCAAACACAGTGGTACCCTCGGATAAGATTTTCATAAAAAGGACTCAGAGGGGTTTGGGGCTTGCATTTCTTTTTTTTTCCTTATTTGAGTACTTAAAACTCCTTAAGTCTCTTCAAAAAACCTGTGCTTTATTCCAGATGCAGTATACGATACTTCCAGAATAATGCTCAGTGGTGTTAAAAATAAAAGAAGTCTTGTGCTTTGGGAGAAAGAAGAGGGAATACAGAAGTGCACCACCATAAATGCTCCTGACTGGCAAATGTTAATATAAAACTGTATCATCATACCCCTTCACATTCTCCCTTTCCAAATAGGAACAACACTGATCCAGCCTATATTGCAGTCCTTACCATGTAAAATATCCCTGTTTCACAAACAAAAAGGGCAGAAGGCACTATTTCAGAAGTCTTTTCAAGTTTTCTTCCTTTTATTTAGCCTTAATTAAATCTTTTCTCCCACTGCAGGACAGCAATAGTTGTCTCATAGTTAACCAGTAATGAATAACTGCTACTGGTTAATGAGTAATCATTACCTCAACTGAAGCCAATGGGAGCCTAGGGTTTCCTTCCTATTTGTGTGCTGCAGGGTAACATCCTTCTCAATTCGGCCCAGAGACTTCACTTGCTGCCTACCTTATCATCTGCATAAATGCCTCTGTGGTAGCATGGGGTATTTGATAAGACTGTGTGTCACATAGCACTCAAACTCCATAATCATCTCTGAGCCACAGGAACTTAAAAATGGAGTGTGAAGTCATCTTTCAAGTTTGAATGCACAAGTAAGCAAAGACAGTAATTAAACTTCAATTGGTATTTTATTTTTAATTCAGCTGCAAAGAGCAGAATCTCACCTTCAAATTTAATTAACAGCCTTCCCCTCAGCCCCCTCCCACATACACAGACAGCCATCTATCAACAGGGAGCTAAATTCTCCTTTCTCACAACCCCACTGAAATCATGGTGGAGAATTTGGTCCAGCAGTTTACTGAGTGCTGATGAGAGCCCTGTCATAAAAAGAAAAACATAACTTTAAGCTGAGACTCCCTCTTGCTGTTAAGAAATAATGGAGGATTTTTATTATTTTTTTTTCTTATTAAGGATCAGTGTGCCCTGCCTCACATCAAATGAATCTTTCTTATCCACTGATTTTGGTCTTCATTCTGTTCCTGTTTAAAACACTGCAAAGCAAAACAACAATAAAAAAAGCCTTTTAGATCTTACTAATCAAAGGTGCTGTATCTGCATTTTTTTCTCCTTGAGACTGGCCTAGAACATTACAGGCAGATTCTTATAGACAAGATCACCAAGTACATGTCAGAGATGATTAGTGGGAAAGAACGGAAAACTTCCTCTATTGAAACCATGGGATGGGGCTGAGAAGGAGGAGTGCAGCAAAGCTGAAAAAAATTATTCCTCTTTTAGTCATGAGCTATGGATCTTCCTTCGACCCACCTCCTTTTCTGTGTGGAGTTGAGATTCTTTGGGCTTTTGAAGACTTCTAAAAAGATGGGTTTAAGACTTTTTGCCAAACCAGGGTCAAACACAGATGTCAGAAGGTACGGTCAGCTTTGCCTCAGAAATGAGATGAGCAGAGTCTGCAGGAACATTCTTAATGTAAATGGTGGTTGAGCAGGGGAAATAATGGTTATCAATGGGAAGGTGCTGATATGACATGCCTCAGCCATTTGCTCTCTGTTCTGCTGTTCCTTCTGCAGTATTGGCACGTGGCACTTGTGGACTGCCTGTTGTGATGCAAATGGCCAACCCCCCCCCCAAATTACCTTTTTTCCCCTCCAGTATTCAGAATTAGTGTTCACTGTGCTCCCTTCTTGCATCTCACGATTGAGGAGATACTGGGAAGTTCCTGCATTTCACAGAGTAACCAAATGCTAGCAGAGTATATATCCATAGGATTTCCCAAGGAGATCCAAGAAAGCACTGCCTAAAAATTAAATTAGTCAGTTTCAGTTTTCCAGGTTTGAAAGATCAGCTGTGTAGCCATGTTCAGCACAGACATACATTCAAGCTGTATAAGTCTTCAAGTAAGTGCTTATTTGGATTCTGGTGAAGAACTGGTTATGTCTGAACTACTGTGAGTCCAAGCTCTCTCTTGCCTGCAAAATGTTATGCAAGCAAACACAAAAAGCTTGAGGAAGATATGGGTTTTACAGGAAATTATATGACAGCTGTTCATTGCAGGGTTTCATGTACCATCTTCCTGAATTCTTATAACTATCTGCTGTCAGAAGCAAGCTGCTAAAATGAACAGGCCAATGGTCTGGTCCACGCTGCTAATCCTTGCTTTTGGATATACCAATTACAGTGAGTTCAGACTAGCAGCAAAATTAATTAGAGGAAGAAAGCTATTAACTTGTGCTGCAAAATTAGGTGACTTAAGCTCCCTTTTACACACACCCACAAATAGGTACAGCTTTGCTAATTGATTACTGAGGAAGGCACC
Source organism: Rissa tridactyla (assembly GCF_028500815.1). NCBI lineage: Eukaryota > Metazoa > Chordata > Aves > Charadriiformes > Laridae > Rissa > Rissa tridactyla. The sequence continues at coordinate 13,352,713 of NC_071496.1, forward strand.
TGATATTATTAACTATATATGCAGCATATGTTTTAAACTTCAGGGAGGGACTGAATCACTTTTTAGTTCCTGAAGGCACTACTAAAACTAATATTAAAAATGAGACAATTGAATGCTGCAACAGCATGGCGCAGAACTTTTGGACTAAATCCTCCAATATGTTGTGCCTGCATAAATCCCAGGAAGTGAACCTAACAGCCTACAAGCTGAGTCTAGCTGAAATTGCAGGTGTTGCCCTGACTGTAGTGTATTTTTCAACTATTTAACTTTTATCAAACATGGAGGCTCAGGATGGCTTGCTTTGGAAAGCTATTCACCTTCCTCCTGTTAAGACATCTGTTATGTTACAGGCTGCCCAAATCTGCTGAAGTCATGAGAGAGCCCTCCAAGATAGAAGCAGCATTATTTGGTTGTGTTTTGTTTTTTTTTTTTTGTAAAACAGGCTGTTGTTTGCAGTCCTCATCCAGACTGAAAAAATTCTAGTGATAGACCTGCTCACTCTCTAAACCACTGAGTAAGGATTAAATGGGAAGGGGCTGTCCCCAATATTTTCTTTTAATGGATGAGGTCCATTAGGAATCAATCTTCAGAACAAGACTGATCAGGTTGGATCCCAGCAGTAACTACTACCTAACTTATTGTATTGGTATCCTATGAGACAGAGGATAGGATAGAGGATCCTATCCAATAGAGAAGCAGGCATTTTAAAAAGCATATGCTAAGGAAGGTTATTTTAGATATCTCCAGCTCACAGCATCTCCAAAAAAAAGCACACCCATTAATGCAAGTGCAGTTTTCTGAGTTTATGTATCAGTGAGTTCTGATTTGTACAGCTTTCTGAATTTAGAGGTGTTGCTTCAAACAACAAGGTGATATTAGTAAAAGGTATAATTATAAGAATTATTATTATATAATGTATTCAATATACAAAAATCTATTAAATTGTCATGGCATTATGAGATGTTATAAAGGATACCAATAAAAGCATGCATGCAATATTCTCAAATGTATGACATCAAATAATCAAAGATCTAATAAATGTCAGACTCTATTTATGTTAAATGTGGTCTTACACTACCCTTCTTTTTATAATTTTTATTTGTACTATTATGTTCTGAACATAAGCTTGAGAATTTTATAAACATGTTTATATGAATGTATTAAGATAATTTCTTTCCTGTCAAGGTCTGTAGCTAACATGGTGACACTCAACAGAATCTTGTTTAACTGGCATTAGGTAAATATAAATAGCCTTCTAATAATTATAATATGTTGAATAGCAAGAGAAGCATATTAGAAGTGAAACAATATTGCCAGCCTAATTGAGTAGTGGAAGTAAGTTAACAGTTCAATAATGCAATATAAATTAAAATGCCATGACATCATGATAATATAATGAGTCTAAATAAGATTCAGTGACAGTAATATTTCAGACATAAAGCTTCTTTAAGAAAATTCTGTCTAAAATTACACATACAAAACCGCGTTAAAGGACCATTATTAATGTTGCAAAGTCAAGCACTCAAAACAAGTTGGAGAATGCTTGAATTAAGTTTGCCCACGCAACATTAATTTGGCAGCCCTGTGACAGGGCATTATGGCAGTCTTTAATTACACGATCACATGCTATTTTTTCTACAGGGTGCCTGCCACCTTCAGCTAATTAAAGTTCACAGGAAAACTTAATTTTCACATTCTCTAATTTCTGCAGACTTGACTTTACAACATTAATGATGGTATTTTAACATAGGGTTTTGTTTCCCTATCTTTGTGTGAGAGAAAGACAGAGCTGGAAGGGTGAAGGGGCAGGTGTGCATGTATTTCCCTAAGTTAAGAAAACAAATGTTTTAAAGGCGGTAGCTGTCCCATGGTCTCATACTGACAGCCAGCTAGATCTTTGGCAAAGACGGAAATATAAAATTAAGCTTAGAAGTTAAGCTCATTTTCGTCAAAGTACTGAGGAAAATAGGTAAGGAGTAGCAAAAATGGGCTGTGATCTGCATTTGGATAAGAAGTGGAGGATGCATCTTTTCCATCACCTTCCATCAGTATTGACTAGCTGCTAGAAATGGTTGAATTGCATATTTTTGGGTTCTTTCTTAGGTTTTAGGAAAAAATATGAACTGGACTGTTGTAAGGCCATTCACCCTGCCCTGGTCCAGTCTCTTTTCTCTGAGGGCTCTTAAGTTCTTCATATATCTTCTCATGGCAGTATTTATATGCTGTAAATAAGACTACTCTTGATCTCCTTACAGGTAAGTTTAACAGTCTGAGTCCTTGGAGTAACAGTACTCCATTTTCTCCACCTTACATTTCTTATGTCTCTCTTCATCTTCTCCAATTTTAACATCTCTGCTAAAAATTTGGTACGGCAACAGGGTGGAGAATTCCAGCACAAGCCTCACACCTGATGGTTACAGCATACTCCTGACTGCATGCTCAGGAATCACACAAACTTTTCACACCATCACACCTTTAGTAAGAGCTTGTGTTTGAGCTGTTGAGGCTGGATCTTCCCCCTTCTGTAAATCTTCCCTTGTTTCTTCTTCACATTTTATATCTGTATCTATAATTGTTTATTTTTTTGTAGGTCAGTATGCATGTGCATGTTATATATATATTTGGCATTTTGTTATATATATATATATATAGAAAGTATACACACGCATAGGAGTATGTGAACAAACCTTACATTTGACCACCTTAAAATACATATCATTTGAACGCACTTATGGAATGCTAAGTAGGTTTTGTGGATTCAGGTATGTCCAGCAGCCTGGATGGATTAATTTACTGACAAATGTAAGCAGAATTAAATTACACTGGTGAAGTTTATGGTCTCTGCATACATCAAGGTGTGACTGAGGGTGACTGTGCACAGTAGAGGTGAGTGATGTTAGGCTGTGATGTGGACCCTTTTTAGGGAGCTCAGAGTTTTCTTCCAGCTCACTGTGCAGCCTGAAAATGCACTTGATTCTGCATGATCCCAGAGTCACCTTTTCACTCTTCCACCAGCTGTACTTGGACAAAACAGTTTGGAAATAACTCTGGTGAAGCTACACATTTTTAGCCAATAGAAAGTCTAGGAATACCTTGTAGTCGCATAGCTATTTGAAGCATAAACTATTTTGAAATCAACAGACTCCAGAACTAACTGCAATAGTGCTCACGTCAGCTGAAACTTAATGTGGACTATTTTTCTATGCATGTATTCAGATACAAAGTGGACTTAAGAGCTTGCACTGGTTTGGTACTGGGAGACTCGCACAGCTTGCAGTATCTCAGCTAATATCTCTGATATGTCTGTACAAAGCATCAGTCATTTCATAGATTTCAGCAACTGGTGGAATCTGAACTGAACATTTGGGGAAATGGGAACTGGAAAACTGTCATGAGATATTCAGGCATCCTCCAGTCACCTGAAGATGGGTGGAAATGTTTAGGGAAATGTTACGTCCCAGTCTGACAACATTGGGCCCAGGAGAGGTTCGCAATGATTCCAAGTGTGAAATTAAGACACAAACGAGGTCAGATGTCGCTCACTGCAGGTTTATTGTTATTCCCCAGCAAAAGTCACTAAGACAAGCAACAGAGTAAAGGCAGAAGTAGAGGAAAGGCAGAAAAGAGAAGCAGTATTACGGAGCGTAGCAAGAGTATAGTCACCACCACAGGCCTGACGACGTCTCAGTGGTCCTCTAGAAGTTCAGCAGCATCCCATTGATCCATGGCTGATAGCGGTGAGGGTCTCAGTCCCTATTCCCAAATTGTGGTGGGTCACCATGCCAGTTATAGTCCAGGTAGCCCAGGTCGGTCCATAGCTTGACCAATCAGCGTGACAGTGCCCTTTGCCAAGCTAATTGTCATTTTACATGGTTGCCATATAAGCTTTTCCTGCCCCCTTGCTGCTTGGGCAGTGCTTGGCACAGTCATTGTGCTTCAGCAATTTCAGAGTTAACAACAGAGGCTCAGGTGGGCCCCAGGCTAGGCAGGGTCTGGCCACTCTGATAACTAGAGGCCTACACCCTTTCCAGCTGGGGGGAGCAACACACCCTCTTCAGCTGATGGCAATCTTGGGTGGTGATTGGCAAGCAGGAGGATGGTCTGCAGAAGGTGCTAAATAGATACAAGCAAGCTTCTTATTGGCCTGCAAGCCTGCCAACAATTTGCAGAAGCTTAAGCAAGCTTTGAGACAATTATTTTAAAGTTACAGTCTTTCACAGGAAACAATCCCTATCATCTTTTAGGACTACAGCATGGATTATGTTGTGGTCTCATACAGTGGCTGTTTATTCAGCTAAAAATGGGGTAAATAAAGCTTCTTCCTTCTTCTGCCTATTTTTTTGTTTTTTCCTCTTTTGTTGTTTTTTTGTTTGGTTTTTTTTTTGTAGTGATGTGCCTCATTATTTCAAGTAGAAACTCATGACTGATCCTCCAGCTTTTTCCGAGCCAGTCAGATTAGAATACCTGTAGTCAGGTTAAGGTCTCGTTAACTTTTCGTGTGTACGTGTCTGCATGCATTTCTCGGAGAAAAAAATTTCCAGTTTCCCTTGCATGTATATTAATGAAAGGAATGACACTCATTGCAAGATCTGTTGCATTTTCTTTTTAACTGAATCAAATTGGTGACACTATCAACATTTCCTAGTCTCTGATTTGTTTCAGATATCCTTTTGTTTTTTCCCCTTGTTTATTTTTTAAACAGATGATGAAGGCCCGCTCTTGCAGTAGCAAGGTTCATGTTGCTCTGTACAGCTGGAGGAAGTGACCTGTGGTCTTTCTCCAACAACAAATTTCTCTCCTCATCTGGAAAAACCTATTTCTTTTGGGATAGCAAATGCAGTTGTATATCACCATATTTTCCACCTTTCTTTTTTTTTTCCTGAAATGGAACATTCTAAACAGTGCATTACAGATGTCTGCATGATGCCGAACTGCTTTATGCAGAAATGTGGTGGGGATGCTGTAGCTTTTATTTGGTCTAGGACAACTGGAGTTGGTTTTCAGACTGTGTTTTCAAATGGATAAGAACCAGTGCATTAATCTTTGCCAGCGTTACCTCCATATGTCTTCTCTCACTCCTTTCTCACAGCTCTTTCTTATTTATTTATTTGTTTTCTTTTCATGCAGATATAATGCCCTTAGTTTATGGGCCATCCCTCCAAAGTGTCTGCCGCAGGGGTTGGAGTAGCCGCAGTGTCCGTCGCAGGGGTTGCAGCAGCCACAGTGGCTGCTGGTCTGGTCTCCATCTCTTCCCCCTGAGGGTGCTACATAATTCTGAGCAGTGCCTGGTAGATACTGGCCAGGGCCCAGCACAGTGTGGTGAGATGTGCCTCTCTGGAATAGCCACAGCATTTTCCCTTCAAATATTCTACCACTTTATCAGGGTCCTGTAATTGTTCAGGGGTGAAGTCCCAGACCATTGGAGGTGAGAAGTTCTCTAGGTACCTGCCCATGTTCTCCCACATGCCATGCCACCCCTGACTATCCAGCCTCGGAGCAGACCTCTGGGTGGTAGTCTTAAATAGCTGTTTAACCTTAAACAGGACCTGGAACACATTCAGGAGACATAACAATAGGACCAGGCTGGTTTGAGTATCCCAAGGATATTCAAAATTCTCAAAAGCTGCCATACCTGACCCGAAGGAGAAAAGGGAGGCAACAGAGCTGGGGAAAGTGTCCCCCCCTGTTTCCCCCACAGACTGGGTGTAATTATTAATAAATTCTGAGAGACGGTGCCCAAGGTACAGACAGGACAGCTATACCACATAAACGCCCCAAAGTAACTGTCTAACAAGTGATGTTATCATATCATAAGCCGATATTGCACAGGACAACAAAATGATAATCCTCATCCCTCTCCCAGAAGTAACAAATGTCATTGCAGGGAGTACATAAGCCATATAGGAATTTACATAACACAGCCATGAGAACAAACCAAGCAACATGGTGACCAGCGACTATTTGCCTAATACAATAAACGCATAAAACTAATTCGTTTTTTCAAGCTCAAGTTGGATTCTGTCGTTATCTCAACCCTCCGAGCCCCACGTTGGGCACCAAAAAGGACTGTCGTGGTTTAGCCTCAGACGGCAACAAAGAACCACGTGCCGCTCCCTCGGGCCTTCCCAATACAGGAAGCATCAGAAGAAAAAGGCAAGACTCTTGGGTTGAGACAAAGGCAGTTTAACAGAACAGCAAAGGGAACGAGAAAACAACAACAATAACACGGATAGAAGAATATACAAACACGATTACGGAACCGCCGCTCACCGACCCGGACCCGGGACGCCCCAGCCCGCCCAAGCGGCGACTTCCTGCCCCCTCCCCCGGCAGCTCAGGGTGGGCATGGCTCACATGGCACTGAATACCAGGGAAAATTAACCCTATCCCTGCCGGAACCAGGACAAAATGAAACTTCTTTAGCCTCTAAAGAGAGACTTTTTAATTTTATCTATTGTGGTGCCTATACATGGAAGGGGATGGCTGTTACTAGACCTTGAGTAATTTAGGCTGGGAAGAGTCCTCAAAATCACAACTCATTATGTTTCATCCATTTACCCCTGTGTAAACTTATGTTTGTCTTTCACATGTGTGCAAACATATAACCACTCTTGACTGAAAAGGGAGAATGCGCTACACTACTGTTGTAGATGCTCCGTTAACTAATGCATTTCAAAATGCTTTATCATTGGTAGCTAATTCATTAATATTCTACACTGGTAAGCACTGTGATTTACAGTCTAAGGAAGACTAAGTTTTCCCTAGTGATGGAATAAAAGAAAGAGTTAATGATATGAATGATTTCTCAAGAAATTTAGAAGAATTTGGAATTGACAATTATTTTCCAATGAGTTGGAGAATTCCTCTTCTGTAAAGAAGCAGGGAGAAAGACAGAAATTAGAACAAAGCCTGCAAAGGGAAGGTCTTAAAATTTTTATAAAAATCCCTTGCAAAAAACATAATATTTTGATTGAAATATGTCTTACCTATGGACAATAAGAAAAATAATAATCCAACATGAAAAGCCACTTCAAAAGAAAATGAAAATGTATTTCATTGTGACTACGTCAAAATGAGATTCATGATACTGGAAGAATCTGAACTGACAGGATAAATTTAAGAAAATTAGTATTGGCAAAAGTTAAAAAAGAGCTGAAACAGCTCAATGGCTTGCAATAGGCACTTGGTACTAAGCAGGATCAAGCCTTTATCATATGGCTTATCCATGCAGCAGAAGTAGCATCTGTCTCTTATGATTTTTATTACCCTTCTTTCCCCTAAGTGTCTGCAAATGTCTAGTTATTGAAAATACCGATAATCTAAAAAGGTGCAAGTTTCTGCTGCCTAAAATTTTTTTTCATGGCAAAAAAGACAGATAACAAAAACAGGTGTGGCAGGAGGTAGAGGAAATACTTTAAAAACAGCTTGGGTTTGAATTCCGCGATGCATATTATGGCACTTAGAATTGACATAAATTCCACCACTTTATGATCTGTCACCCAAGAAACTTGTAGATGGATGTCAGTAACATATAACGACAGAAGGCTGTTTTAAAGAGAATTTTTGTTTGTTTGTTTCTGCAAGAAAATAGTATAGTTTTAGTTCTGTATTCACATAAATGGGATTTTAGACAGAAGTAGTTTCCTTCCTATACTTAATTTTTTTGAAGAGAGCTGCTTTCTTTTCTGCCTTTCTCTGTCTTCAGGTACTTAAACTCACCAAAGGCAGAAATTGCTGGATGAAAGTCCACAGCCTGGAGTATAATTAGAAAAGAGGAGAGAATATTCAAGTCTGTCATTCTCTAAACTGCCAGTAGAGACTCTGGGAAGTCAGGAGCACTTTTCCTGCAGAGACCTCTCCAGGAGCAGGGTATCTTGCACCACCCTTCGAGTCCTGGGCACCAGCCACTAATGAAGGCAGGACACTGGGCTGGATGAACCAACACAGATCCAGCATGGCAGCTCCTAAAGCATCGTTTGCCAGTAAAACCTTAAGACATGGTTGCTGCTGGAGACCTGGCAAGTTCTCCTCCTTTACAGCAAAAATAATGTCGCATTTGATAGAGACTGATAGCTGAGATCCTGCAACACTGACATTAAATGTAAAGCATCCTTAAAGGAAAAGTAGCAGGAGGTATCCTCCCTTCAAGGAGAGCAAATATTTTGAGATGCGTATGGTTTTACTCTGGCAGAATACGCTTCCTTTTAATAATACCGTACCTTATCATATAATGAAACAACTAAACAACTCTTTATTGCCAATGATGTAAGCTGTCTGCAAGCAAAAAGAGACAGAATATCTTTTCCAGGACCTCAGAGTTTTAAAAATAAATGGGATTTTTAACTTCTGGTTTAATACAGATGCCTTTCCAATACAATATTAAGACCTTTCATGAAAACTTATGTCTTTTAAAAAGAAATAAACAATATTTCTGTGGAAATACTTAATTTGTAAAAGAAGGATAATGTTTGTGACAAACATTTTTTAACTATTTAATTACAATAGTCTTTTGGGTTTTCCTTTTTATTTTTTTTTAATATGAGGTGGGTTTTTGTGTGGTACATTTTGAAATAGGCAATATAAACGAGCTATGGTGTGTACTTGCCATTCCTTGTGTTAGTACCAAAAAAAAAAAGAAAAAACCCAACAGGACATATGGACATATTAAATGATGCCCGTGTGCATGTGGGTGGAACTGTGATAGGATTAAATTAGGTACATTTTGATTGAAATATGTCTTACCTAGACAGAGAAGTGTAACTGTGTACTGGACAGCATGTAAATCACTTGTGTGGGAAAAAATGTGTTTTCATTAAATCTCCTAGATATTTGGGGATCAATCATGGGACTGGCAGTAATTATTTCAACTTGAGTGTGAAAAAGTTTGACATGCCCAGTGCCCATAAAATGCCTTTTGATATATGGACCATCTTCACAAAAAGCCTGCTCCTTCCAATGAAGATCTTGCATTACTGGCCAACTTTATGGACAACTACTTCATAGATGCTGTGAGCTCCCCTGTGGCCAACACCTTGAAAATTTTCTGTAGGGATATGAGAACAATGTACTTGTCAAAGCACTGAGAAATATTTTCAGAAATATATCTTCAATGTCATACAGTGACAAGGGGATGGATTTATTTTCCTCTTCTTGCTTATATTAGCTGTAACATTTATCGAAAAAAAAAGAGAATATTTTTGATAAATGGGCTCTGGGTCATATTCTCGACTGGCATAAATTGCTGCAGCTCTATTGATCTGTCCTATTACTTGCAATTCTATTTGGGGGGAGGGAATCTCATGTTTTTCTGGTTTCACCAAATATCCTTCCATTTCACCTTTCATTCTCCAGGGCAGTGATTATCAGATGTTGAAGACAACACATAATTTGGGAAATGGTGACTTTTTGCTTCAGGCAAATTCACAAAGGTTTGCAGTTTTGCTGCAGGACAGAGGTAGAATGTAATCATATGTGCCATAAAAATAGTTATTTTCACAGTCAAACTAGAGAGCATTTTAGGCCAAGATTAATTTTCTCAATATTTGTGAAGAAATTAGTCCTCATGTACAGGCAGATGCAAAGTGAGAATCAATACATTGTTAATGTAAGAATACACATCAGGATGAGATTGCTCTGCCTACATGTAGACATCTCCATCTGAGCTATTCACCCACACTCCTTCACATCCAGTGAAGAAAAATAGGAGCTTTTAGGACAATTGTTATCTCAGGCCCACATCTAAGATGGGTCAAATGAAGCACACTCTAAAAGGGTCTGATTTTCCCCCTTGACCAGGTCATGGTGACTAGCTCACATAGAAACATCTAAATTCCACCATCCACAGTCAGGAATAAGGAAATCCCATCCGGAGTTTCACATATGGTGATATCTATGTAAACTCTGTAGATCACAGAATCAAAGAATAATGAAATGGTTTGGGTTGGAAGGGACCTTAAAGATCATCTGCCATGAGCAGAGACACCTCCCACCAGACCAGGTTACTCAAAGCCCCATCCAGCCTGGCCTTGAACACCTCCAGGGATGGGGCATCCACAACTTCCCTGGGCAACCTGTTCCACTGCCTCACCACCCCCACAGTAAAGAATTTCTTCCTGATATCCAATCTAAATCTACCCTCTTTCGGTTTACAACCATTATCCCTTGTCCCATCACTACACTCCACATTTTTCCTGTAGGCCCCCTTTAGGTACTGGAAGGCTGCTATAAGGTCTCCCTGGAGCCTTCTCCTCTCCAGGCTGAACAGCCCCAACTCTCTCAGCCTGTCCTCATAGCAGAGGTGCTCCAGCCCTCTGATCATCTTCGTGGCCCTCCTCTGGACCCGTTCCAACAGGTCCACGTCCTTCTTGTGCTGAGGACTCCAGAGCTGGACGCAGTACTCCAGGTGAGGTCTCACCAGAGCAGAGTAGAGGGGAAGAATCACCTCCCTCGACCTACTGGCCGTGCTTCTTTTGATGCAGCCCAGGATGCAGTTGGCTTTCTGGGCTACAAGCACACATTGAAAGGTCATGTTGATCTTCTCATCCACCAACACCCCCAAGTCCTTCTCCTCAGGGCTGCTCTCAATCCATTCTCCACCCAGCCTGTATTTGTGCTTGGGATTGCCCTGACCCAGGTGCGGGACCTTGCACTTGGCCTGGTTGAACTTCATGAGGTTCACACAGGACCACCACTCAAGCCTGTCCGGGTCCCTCTGTGCCATCCCATGGCATCCCTTCCCTCCAGTGTGTCGACTGTGCCACACAGCTTGGTGTCATGGGCAAACTTGCTGAAGGTGCACTCGGTCCCACTGTCCATGTATAAGAGATGGACTGTAAATTCCCTGACGAGGGGCAGAAGGCCCTCCAAGCCTTCAATGGAATGCCTCAAACACTCACAAGGAAATAAATAATGCAGGCCTGGCTTTCAAAGAGCTGATAAGGCTAACACTTCTGGCGCCTGAAAGTGTGGGAGAACTGTCTTGTGAAGACAGGATAGTTCTGCCACTCGTGTGGTGAGCTTGCTAGTTCTCAGTTCTCGAGGCCATTGTGTCCGATAAGTCACCTTTGCTTCATTATCTGATGAAAGCGCACACCCCTGCATATGCTAATGAAGATTATAGAGATCATGCTAAACATGTATGACTATAGCACTCATCTCTCCACCCAAATCATGCTACACGTCACCTGGGAGAAGGGAGAAACCTGAGACAAGGCTGTCCTCGGCAAGAGGGGTGGACCATGCTAATTCAGCAAACATAAAAGGGGGAAATAAGTGCCTGGGAAGATTCTTCCCAAGAAAGAGGAAGATTATGCCTGGGAAGATTCCCTGAAAAAGATGCTGGAACCAGGACCAGTGATCTCTTTCTCTCTGTCTTTTTCTCTGTCTTTTCCTTTCTCTATCCCTCAGTTTCTCTTTTCTCTTAGAGTTGTTAAGTAACGGTTAGAGGTGTTAAGTAACAACCTTAAGTACCGCTTGGCATAAGTTGTCCTATACCTGTTGTTAAGTAACACAATGCATACCTCACCATTTGCCATAATTTTTCATATACCTAATCAATTATCGTGGACTTGTTAAGACCTATACTAATCATTTTGGTAAGCTAATAAATGTTTCTATATGGACCTTGAGATTTATCTCACCTTAGTCCGTGCTGTTGGGTATTTACGAATCTGAGTCACTTACTCCCCCCTCTTTCCTGTGAGTGGGATGTGACACCATGTCATCAACAAAGATGTTAAACAGCACTGGTCCCAGTACGGACCCCTGAGGAATGCCACTTGCCACTGGCTTCCACTTGGACATTGAGCTGTTGACCACAACCCTTTGAGTGCGTCCATCCAGACAGTTCCTTATCCACCAAGTGGTCCATCCATCAAATCCATGCCTTTCCAATTTAGAGACTGGGATGTCATGCAGGACAGTGTCAAACACTTTGCACAAGTCCAGGTAGATGACATCATTTGCTCTCCCCTTATCTACCAACGCTGTAACCCTGTCGTAGAAGACCACCAGATTTGTCAGGCATGACTTGCCCTTGGTGAAGGGCCATGTTGGCTGTCACCAATCACCTCCTTATTTTCCATGTGCCTTAGCAGAGATTCCAGGAGGATCTGCTCCATGATCTTGCCAGGCACAGAGGTGAGACTGACCGGCCTGTAGTTCCCTGGGTCATCCTTTTTTCCCTTTTTGAAAATGGGGGTTATGTTTCTCCTTTTCCAATCAGCGGGAACTTCACCAGACTGCCACGACTTTTCAAATATAATGAAAAGCGACTTAGCAAATTCATCCGCCAGCTCCCTCAGGACCCATGGATGGATTTCATCAGGTCCCATGGACTTATGCACCTTCAGGATCCTCAGATGGTCTTGAACCTGATCTTCTCCTACAGTGGGCGGTTCTTCATTCTTAAAGCCCCTGGTTTTGCCTTCTACACTTTGGGCAGTGTAGTTAGAGCCCTTGCTGGTGAAGACCGAGGTGAAAAAGTCATTCAGCACCTCGTCCTTCTCCATATCCTGGGTGACCAGGTCTCCTGTTTCCTTCCGGAGAGGGCCCACACCTTCCCTAGTCTTCCCTTTATCTCTGACATACTTTTAGAAGTTTTTCTTGTTGTCCTTGATGTCCCTGGCCAGATTTAATTCTGTCTGGGCTTTAGCTTGCCTAATCTGTCCACTCAGACCGTTTCTCTGTAGTCCTCCCAGGCTACCCATCCTTGCTTCCACCCTCTGTAGGCCTCCTTTTTGCTTTTGAGCTTGTCCAGGAGCTCCTTGTTCATCCATGCAGGCCTCCTGGCTTTTTTGCCTGACTTCTTCTTTCTTGGGATGCACTGCTCCTGAGCTTGGAGGAGGTGAACCTTGAATACTAACCAGATAGGAAGCCGGTGTGTGAAATCAGCCTCCCATTCATTTATCTTGTATTTGAAGCCACAGCAGCTTTTGGCATCAATTAAAGAATACACATTTAAAATCCCCTTATGGAGGATATTCCTGGGTTTAGAACGGGCTGAACATGCCACCTTCCCTGACCAGCATCCTATCCATCTCTCCTCTCACCCTTGTTCATCTGCCAAGAAACACCAGTGGGAAGGACCGCAGGCTTCCTGCCTGCACCACGTGGTGTGACATGCACTGTGTCCATCACGGGGTAGGTGAGTACTACATCACTGTGTCATGAGAGCATTGTCTGTGCCTTAACAGTAATGGGCTTACTTCACTCCTTTGAGCACTATATGGATATAGTATTACCTTAAATTGCACTATGTATTTTAAAATCCATTTTAGCTACTCTCAGGACCCTATTCAAGAAGTGTGCCTATGACATACTAATGTTATCTGTCTAGTGACATGAAGGGAAAAAAAAATAACATCGGTGCCTGAATTAACACAAAGTTTCTGCTCATAATGGATGATTAAATGCAGTACAGTGCTGTGTTTTAGACCTGTCAGTAACCCGTGGTCCTTTTTTTTATATATTTACTTTAATGTGAATAACTCACAACAACAGCAGCTTGTCATCACTTCCATCTCGTTGCTCTTGTTTACACACAGGGCTGTAAAACTTTACCTCTGCGGATTGCTTTAAAAACATAAACAGAAATAAAATTCAATTTAAATTTTTGTTCCAACTGGTTTTCTTGACAGACAGCTGCCCACAGCTCAGTGATTGTTCTGTTCAGTGTACTTTAATTTTGAGCTTTCAAGTTTTTCTGCAGCCCATTCAGAAGTAAATCCTCAGGGAAAATTGAGCTCTGTCATGGATGGATTAGTACTACAAGAGTTGGTCACATATCTTGAATGAAACCTTTCAAAAGCAAGGCAAATGAGAAGGAAATGAAATACATTTCATACTTCTTCAAGCACGCTAAAAGACTTTCTCTGCAAGTCATCTGTGAAGTACCATTAGTTTATTGGAGGTTCACATAACTACCATTACATTATACCTTATCACAATCTCATATATTGGGTGATTGCTTTTTCTGAACTGATGGTAACTGCAAAGTGTTCTCCATAGGCACTGAGGAGAGAATACTGTTTCTTAGATCAAAATGTATAGGTCCTAGGAATGGCATAAATAAAAGTACATTATGGGACGTTATGGGTCATAGGTCTGAAAATCTGAAAGGGAGATATATTGAGGAGATGTCGCATTTGCTATGTGATGAACTGATAAACTGAAAGAGAAAAGGGGGGAGAGGGAGGAGGGGAAAGAGCAAGACTGAGAAAGCATAATAAAGTTTTTTCTAGACAGCTTATGTACAGAAGCTACAGCCATTTTCCCTTGCGGAGGGAGAAGAGGCTATATTGCTTTTAGCAATCCATTTGGTTTCTTTGTCATTTGCAATGAAGGAAGCACTTCATCCCTTTAGCACATCTGTGTGTGCCTCTGAGAGTGTATAAACATGTGTTTTATTTCTTGTTAGGGTAAGATAAACAAATATCTGCATTATTTTGGATAGCTATTTGATTCATCCTTTTTGCTTTTTGCTGAAAATTGTTTGCAGGCAAGGGGAAAAAAAAATACCTGCAGAATTCTTGTTCATGCATTGATGGTATCACAAAAAATTGTAAGTAGAAATACACTTGATGTTTCAGTGCTGATGCAGGTAGAGAAAGAATAGGTGCGAGTCATGATTTAGGCCTTGGTTCAGGGAAGCAATTAAACATATGCTTAAGGCTTCTGGGATATAAAAACCTACTTGAAGGCCCTGATAAATCAGGAGTCAATAGTGCTCCCTGATTCTGCAGTTTTGCTAACCACAATTGTTTGCTATAAGTGGGAGAGGGTGATTATTCTAAAATACCTTTATTATAGCCAGTAATTGTGATTTAATTGTTAAGAAATCTGTTTTTCTGATTGTCAAGCGATTGCAACAATAACTCAAACTCAGTGCATTGGCAGAAAAGTGTTGAAAATATGATTTGTATATTTTAATTTTAAATTAAAAATCCAGGGATACTTTAAATGTTTTGGTTTCTTTGATTCTTTTTTTCTCTAAATTTCTGGTTTAGTCAACCTAAAACTTTATCAGTCTGTCCCTGCCCCCAATGAATATTAAGAAAAATAGTTTTGTGAATTGAATTTAGTGACTTGCAGTCAGTCCTTGCCTCAACAAACCCAACAGAAGTGCTTTGTCTGATTACAGAATTATCCTAATTAGTGCTAAGGCCACTCTAGGAAAGAAACATTTAGAGATGAGACTTTAAAGTATACTGAAGAAGGCATGAAACTAAATACTTTCCTCAGTGCAAATACTGAACGAAAATGTTTGATTTAACCTTAATTTACTTATGTCAACAATAAGGCTAATTTTCCCAATCTGTCTACTATTAAGACAATTCATGTCCTAGAACTAACCAAGTGTTTCCACATTAGGTGGATCATAGCTTTTATTATTATTATAATTGGTCATCATAAAATTTCTGTTCATTACAATTTTAAGCTAAAATATTCTACACTGTCTTCCCCCTTATTCTGTGTTTATTAGTACAAGAGACCTCTTTCAGCACGTATAGGAACAGGGGCACATTCATAAAGCAAACACCATGGGATATGGGTAAACAAGTAAAAAAGCACTGTAGAATCTTCCTACTTTCACCAAAAGGTCTCTTCAATCAATAGTGTTATTTTCATACCCATTTAGAGGAATTACTGAATGAGGAGAAGTGGCAGTAAAATATCTTAGGGAGAAAACAAAGGTCCAAACTCAGGGCACCTAACCAAAACACCTTTGTGGGAAACATTGTTGGCTTAGATTCAGTATACATTCCATCAAGAAGACACACAAGACACATACTCTTTGAATAACTAGAGAGGGAGCCTAAGATAATAATTTCCCTGACTTAAATATTTTGGTTAGTTGTTTAAGGAATGAATATAGCCATGTCGCCTTCTCAGTAACAGTTATGACAATATTTAAGAACAGCTCTTATGTGTCATTGTGCTGTTCGAACAGATATCAAAAGATAAGCTCTGACCTCAAGCAAGTACCACGTAAGCATAAAGCAAGGGAGGGGGGAAACCAAACCTGAAACTATCCACAGCTTTCTCCCTTGGAGAAGACATGTAAGGTAAGTAAAGAAATTCACCTGAAATGGGTGGGTTATTTTTCATATTTAACCATTTAAAATTGCAAAGAAATACAACAGGGAAAACAGCCATGTTCATATCAAGTAGTCTACCAATATGTCACTAAAAAAAGTTCTGTCCAAGAGGAATGTGTCCAATGACACAGCCATCTGATTAGTGAAGGCATGTGACATATTGTTACGAGAACCCTCAGCATCTTCCTCGACTCGTAGTACAGTCATTGATTAATATGATTTAATGCTCCAGGTTAGCACTTCCCAACAGCCTCCAGGCAACCTGACATAGTGGAAGGCAAGAAATTAGAGCTATCAAAGGCCTGGGAGGTTAATCTGCCAGTTCTCCTGGTAATGCCAAGAGTTGTTCTGTACAGTAGGTTTAAGGCCAAGGATACAGTCCAAAACAGAAGAGTTTCTGATCACACGTAAGAAAAGCACAGCTCTCTGTGTTAAACCTGTATACCATCAACTGGAAGAGGAGAAGGAGGGAAAGAGCTGCAGTTGGAGCAGGTGTAGTTTTGCAGAGAGGACTGTGGTTTCTGGTTTGGGGGATGGATTCTTTTTGCTTGTTTTTATAAAATCACAAAGGCATGCTGACCTTTTACCTTATGGCTTACTCATAATTCAATAAATGAGAATAGCTTTTGAAGAAATACATCCTCAAAAAATATCAGATCTAGAAAAATAAGAACAAAGAACTGCAACAAACTCTACAGTTTAATTTTAAAGATATAAAATGGGTTTCAGTTGGACGCTTGTGTGCTTTAAAGGTGAGAATCATCTCTTAAGTTCAGCTACATAGTCTGAAATAGATCTGGTGAATGAGGGAGAGGCAGACAGAGAGCACAATTTGTCTCATTCTAAGACAATTTTCTGAGAAGGGATGAATTGCCTTCTGGAGTCTTGATATCCCTCCATGGACTAAAGTAGAAACCTATTTTGGTAGGTTAGACTACACAGATAAATTTTAGATGTCTGAAGCTAGGCAAGATGAATATCTCCAAATGCACTTTGTTAGACTGTTCCAAAAGACAACTATTACCTGTAAAAAATCTTTTAACTTCTGCTAACAGTGTGATTGCTCATTGAACCTAAACACTGGGTACAAGATTTGTTTGACATTGGAGATACAAGACAGAAGCACCTAATAAGGCTTTTGAATGGCCAAAAACTTAACTGGTATAAGGGATACCTCATAGCGGCCCTCCAGTATCTGAAGGGGGCCTGCAAGAAAGCTGGAAAGGGACTTTTTACAAGGGCATGTAGTGATAGGACAAGGGGTAATGGCCTCAAACTGGAAGAGGGTAGATTTAGATTGGATATCAGGAAAAAAAATTCACTACGAGGTTGGTGAGGCACTGGAACAGGTTGCCCAGGGAAGCTGTGGATGTCCCATCCCTGGAGGTGTTCAAGGCCAGACTGGATGGGGCTTTGAGCAACCTGGTCTAGCAGAAGGTGTCCCTGCCCATGGCAGGGGGCTTGGAAGTAGGTGGTCTTTAAGGTCCCTTCCAACCTAAACCATTCTATGATTCTATGATAACTATTCACAGTCCTAAAATGGGTAACTGAGCCATCTGCATCACTAAAGTTTAGGCCCCAAAATCATGCATATGTCCAATATGGTGACAATATAGTTTGAAGAAAGAAAGGTTGGTGTGGAAAAAAAACCAACACGGGCCTTTTGGTTGCATTTCAGCAGGGGGCAGTGTGTATTCCGTCATTAAAACAAGTTGGAAGTATAGTCAGTAAACCTGAAGCCATCTGTAACACAGGGGTATAAGAAGGTCAGCGAGATATGATGGACTAGGACCACGTAGCAAATTATAAAGTGAGCAATGTTAAAATCAATATGATATTTGACTGTCAGCCAATGCAATTTGTTCAAAATAGGTTAAATGCACTCTTGCCATTTCCTCCTTTATAACGAACTTGGCAGCCTCATTCCGTTATCAAGTACAAAGCCCTCTCTGAGATCTGACTAGGATAGAAATGAACCCAACTTTGAAATGTTCCATAAATGCAGAGTGATATAGGGGCTATGACAGACATGAAATCAGACTGAAACTTTTTATCTGCTGTATATCAGGTTAGCAGTGAGATAAGACGACCTTTACTAGATTTTTCCCCCAAAGAAGAAAACAAAATATATGAGTATTTTGCACACATACCACACTCTCGATCTTTCATCATAAAGAACTGTATAAACACCAAAGTAATTAATTATTGGTGCATTATCATTGTTGAGGTGGTATACAGGTCAGGAATTAGGGCTCTGCTTTACTTAGCTTTGTACCAACAACTCTCAAAAAAGGATTGTGCAATGCCAATGCCATGGTAGAATGGCAATTTCTGGGCCAAATGATTATGCAGTTACACAGATATAAATCTGAGGCAGCTCTACTGAAGTCAATGGTACTCTGATAAGGTAAAATTGGTGATAGGATGAGAGACATACAATCTACAGGTGTACAAAATCTACATTTGGACAAAGTCAAAGTGGCAGCATTTTGCTTAACCATATTTCTTCCTCAAAGGATGATCCAAGACATCTGTCAGAAATTTCTATTCCTTTCCTTTATGTGTCTAGCAAAAGAAAATTTAAAATAATTAAATTAATTAAATTAACTAATTAAAAAAAATTAAACTAGTAATGTTATTATTATTACTACTACTACCTCCTAGCCTTCATGTTTATAGCTGAATATTTATGATTTTTATTTTTTAACAAGATTTCAGTGCATTCAAGCTGGGGGTGGAAATAAAACTGGTAGTTACCCACAGAAAATGAATTATGCACCAAATTGTAAATATTCCATTTCCTTTTCTGATCTGAAAGTCCCCAAGAAATATGAACACTTTATTTAAAATTCATCTGCAATGACATTTCCTGGCTACACAGAACACTCCCACAAATGCACAAGTATTTGAGAAAAAAGATAGCTTTTTATGGGAATGCTACTGTGTGTTAATTCTGTTTTTTGCAGTCAGTCTGCTCTCTCCTTCTCAAATCAGATGAAATACTTTCCAATGATGTGCTGTAAAAGAATAGATGTAAATAAATGCATCATTCAAAAATAGGATTTAACTTATTTATACAGTTGTGGGAAAGTAACGGAAGATTGGCAGAGAACTGTAAACACGCTCAAGAGACTCACACATGGGGTGCTGGGAAACACATATATCACACTAGTTGTTGTTTAGTCTTATGTGCTCAACAAGTAGAACATCTGCACTTAGATAAAGTAGGCCTGTGATGGACTCAGGGGCACCTTATCAAACATGCCTGAGATTCCTGCCCTGCTGTTGAAGAAGATCAAAGCACAGTGAAAAACTATGCCTGCCTGAATCCTTGAAATACAGGCAAGAACAGCAAGTCTGAGCTCTCGCTCTCTCACTCTCTTGCTAACAAGGACTCTCTTGCTAATAAGGAGACACTCTCGCTCCGCGGTGCCTGCATCCCCTGCTTGCATGCCTCTGCCCAGGTGTTGCTTCAGAGATTCCCCAATCCGCAAGGTATTGAGATTACATTTGTTCTTTGCCTTTCATCCGTGGTTTTGTGGTTGTTCCTGTGTCCTGCCTGCATTGGCTCACACAACAGTTGAATTTATTTAGACTACAGGATAAAGATTCATTCAAATAAAATACTTATTACAAGATGCATAAAGCCTGAAGGATAGGTTTGATATGCTATCAGCTGACAAGGAAACAACAGGGCACATGGGTATAATACTCCAACTACAGAACAGGAAATTTCTTCCATAGTCTTGACTGGTTATTATTCTTCACATCTCTGAGCATTCTACATGAAGCACACTATGAACTCTTTAATTAGAATTGGGATCTTTTGGTTATTATGATGTACTTTCAAAGAAAATGCAATAAAAACAAACCTGTTTGGTTTTTTTTGTCATTATCTTAAAGAACTTCTGGTATTTATTTAAACTCAATTTTTGTCATTTAGTTCTGTCTTCTACAAAGAAAAAAAAAAACAAACCACACCAAAATTCATATTCCTTTTTACTAACTGATTTTTTGGAGAAAGAATAAAGTTGATTTCTCTGTATTTGCTTGGCTCTCTCAATATGAACATTTTCTGCAGAAATGTCTGTTTGATTTTTTTTTAAAAAATTGAAGTGAAATATTTTGACAAGTTTACTAAGAATCACTATGAAGGGTCCATGGAAGGAGAGTGCTGACTGACCTTCAGGTCCAGCCAGCTGATCCAATGCACCTCATATTCAGACACATTCATGCACCAGTGCTACACACCATTTAGATAAGCACAGCATCACCCAGTAAGTGTGACTTAGTCATGGCCCATTCCCCTTCTTGTTCAGTGAGCAGAAATAGGCCCATCCAGAGGGCGAGTTTTGGATTTTGTGATGGATGTCCTGAATTGTTGAGGAATGGCTATATGAGAACGGGCACGGCGCCATGCAGGACTGTCAGAAGTAAGCTATGCCTGCCTGCATGGGAAATTCCGAGTTACGCTGATAAGGAAGATGCTGAAGGCTGTGCTGACCTTGCTTAAGTCAGATAAACAACTTTGAGAAAGTAGACTGTGAGAGAACAGGAACAAACCTGGACCCAAGAAACTGCATGTAGGAGGAGTATGAATACTGTAATCTTTAGCGCACAGCCAATAGTTGTAAGACAAATAGGCATATCTAAGTATAAGAGTATAAAAGTCTGATGAAGCTGCAATAAAGCTGAAGCTTGCTTTATCACTCATATTGAGTCGACTGCTTGTTTCCCTCGTTCGTCACAAGTGGCGCCCGAACAGGGACCCCACTCCTTGTTCTCCACCAGACAGCGAGCTCGGAGAAGCACTGGTAGCAGCGACCAGGGAGCAGAAGATCAGTGACAAGACGTGTCTGATCCGTGCTTGGACCCAGGATAATAAAGAAGGGGTTCGCCGTCCAAGTGAAGGCTACCAAAGGGAAAGGCTGCAACTGACCGGATAATTAAGAAGGTCTACACAAAAGGGAAAGGCTGCAAGTGACCGGATAATTAAGAAGGTCTACACAACGCGCGATGGATAGAGAGGTAGCTTTCGAAATTTTAAAATGCTTTTTAGAAAATCGGGGAGTAAGCCCTTTAGGCGCAGCTATGGTATAAGAGAGGGATTGAAACACCAGCGAAACTGTTGCTCAAACTGATTAAGCCGGGGCAGGAGATGGGGCAACAAGTAACAAAAGAAGAAGGGGCTATGTTAAAACTTCTCCTGCATATCCCCTCTAAGAGAGGGGTGAAATACGATGAGCGTATGCTCCGAAGGTTGTTAACCTGGTGCAGAGAGAACGGATTCGCACCAGAGCCCCAGACAGCTTCTAAATCAGAAATATGGGAGGCTGTTGGGAAAAAACTGTGGGAAGTGATAAGTAAAGGAGACAAAGAGGCATCACCGTTAGCGACGACATGGTGGTTGGTGTTATCGACCTTACAAGATATGAACGCGGAGCGAGCCACAGCAGCCGGGGCTTTTGCAGCATTACAACCCACGGGAGGGGGATTGAACAGGCCAGGTCCGAAGGTCTGGGACGATCTCCTGCTGATCCCCTCTGCTCCACCTGAGGCCGATGGAGGAGGCAGAATGTCAGCAGAGAAGGACAGAGCCGGAGCTGTTTTGCTCCTGCCATTGCCCTCCTCGCCCCCTCCCCTCCCCAGTCGTCTCCCTGAGATAGAAGTGCTGGTTTTGTATGTCTGCTGTGTAAGTGTGTGCGGGCGCCAGCTTATACCTGCTGATCAGCATGTGCGCTACTGTTTGCTTTTTGTTGTGTGCAGTGTCGTTAGGTGACTCCACTTGAGCAGGTGTTCTGCCCGGTGTGGTACTGTTCTCGTATGCAACTAGGGCTGACACTCCGTCAAGTGAAGAAGTTTGTATATACACAGTGTTTAGACGTAAGGCGAGCGTGCCCCAGGTAGATACACCAGGATGGGCTGTAGAACCGATGGAAGTCCTGAAATATTGGGGGAGTTTTCACGAGCCGACACGTTTACGGTCTTGGGAACGACTCGCCTGTGCAGGGCGTATGGCTGGTTGTTTGTTGTTTGTCTATAAGGTCATGGTTGATTGGGAAAAGGAGTTGAGCCAAAATCTATAGGATGCTCTGTAGGAAAATGAGAAACTTAAGGAAAAATGAGAAACTGAGCTCTTGTTGCAAAGGCAGACTTTTATGTCAGTCGTAAGTGATGGAAAAAAAAAAGAAAAAAGAAAAAGAAAAAAAAAGAAAAAGAAAAAAAGAAAAAAAAAGAAAAAAGAAAAAAAAGAAAAAAAAAAGAGAAAAAAAAAGAGAGAAAAAAAAAAAAGAAAAGAAACCAAACAGGAACAATTAGATGGGAAATGTGCCACGTTAGCACAAAAGTATGCCATACGCATTACGAGAAAGCATCAGAAAAAGAGAAATAGGACACCGGATTCAAAGCAGTACCATAGAGATATGTTTTTTGGGTTTTTTCCTATATGTGTATATGTTATTGCATGCCTTAGTAGATTGCTCTGTGTTATACCCTGCGAGACTAAAATGAACCCCAGCAGAAGCGGTCTCTTGAGCAAGGGGGTGGAATATGGGAAAGCAACGGAAAGTCGGTGAGGAGGACTGTAAATACACTCAAGGGACTTGCACCTGGGTGCTGGAAAACACATATATCACACCAATTGTTATTCAGTCTTGGGTGCTGGCAAGAAAAACATTTGGATGACATAAGCCTGTAATGGACTCACAGACACCTTATCTAGCTGCTTGAGAATCTTGGCCTGTTGTGGAAGAAGATCAAAGCACAGTACCAGCAAGAACAGGGAGTCCGCATGCGCTCTTGCTAACAAGGACTCTTTTGCTGCCAAGAATTCGTGATAACAAGGACTCTCTTGCTGCCAAGGATAAGTTTAACAATGCTACTAGTCCAGCTATTTCTGAGTTATTGCTAGATGTAGATAGTATTCGATATGCGATGTTGCAAAACAGAACTGCTACTGATTTTTTGCTTTCAGCTCACAGACATGGTTGTCAAGATTTTGAAGGACTGTATTGTATGAATCTAAGTGACCACTCCAAATCCATCCATGCCCAGCTGCAGGAACTGCACCGACCGAACCAGCAACTTGTGGAGACCACTGGGTGGAATGTCTTTGCTGGATGGACTTGGGGGTGGGGTTGGTTGAAGCAAATTATACTCATCGCCTGTGTGGAAGGAATTTGTCTGTTATGTTTAGTATGCTGTTTGCCGTGTTTAATAAGCATTATACGATCAGCTGTAAATGCCGCTTTGCATCGTACCCTTGTACGAGTTGTAGAATATGTTGCTCTAAAAACTATGTGTGTATCCATGAGAACCCGACCTTCACAGAAGAAGATAACAAGAAGGGATTACAACAATGTAGTCACGTATCAGACAGCTGCTGTTAGCAAAGCTGGATCATGAGTTTGGTGAGGATCGCTGCATACGCTGGCCACGTGTGCAGCAACTCTAGCCTGTACTTTTCTACTCGATCCAGTGCAGGAGAGTCTGGTGGGACTCACTGCGTGCACTGGCCATGCATGCAGTGACTCTAGCCTGTACTTCTCCACTCAATCCAGTGCAGGATATAAGGAGGCTGTCTCGGGGGTCAGAGAGGGGGAGAGAGACATGAGCACACTTTGAAGGTACAGAGGCTTTAATTAAAGAAGTATTGCGCTGGCTTGGCATTTTGATAGCGATAATTATTGTAGTGAAAATTGCATATCATTGTATTTTACGCAACCTACTACATGTTAACAATACTGTGTTGATTGTACAATCAGTACAAAAAGAAAAAGGGGGAATTGTTGAGGAATGGCTATATGAGAACGGGCACGGCGCCATGCAGGACTGTCAGAAGTAAGCTATGCCTGCCTGCATGGGAAATTCCGAGTTACGCTGATAAGGAAGATGCTGAAGGCTGTGCTGACCTTGCTTAAGTCAGATAAACAACTTTGAGAAAGTAGACTGTGAGAGAACAGGAACAAACCTGGACCCAAGAAACTGCATGTAGGAGGAGTATGAATAATGTAATCTTTAGCGCACAGCCAATAGTTGAAAGACAAATAGGCATATTTAAGTATAAGAGTATAAAAGTCTGATGAAGCTGCAATAAAGCTGAAGCTTGCTTTATCACTCATATTGAGTCGACTGCTTGTTTCCCTCGCTCGTCGCACTGAATCATTCAGAAGAATCACCCTTTAGAGGTGATTACTTTACAGGGAGCTTAGCTAAGTTTTGTGAGTCTACTACCCAGATGGCTGATTTTAGAACAGATTAATTTCACTATTAATTTGTGGAGAAAAATTTCCCCCTAACTCAGCAAACCATAAGGCTGTAAAGATCGAGAAGCTGCAAAGGGTAGATATTCATTCCCTCCTCCTTTCCATTTCTTTATCTCCCACATTTTACCTCTAATATACCTCATTTTGGTGTGCTAGACCACGTCTCCTTCTAAAAAGAAAAAAAAAAAAGAGAAAAAACCCTGCTGTTTTCTTTAAAGTACTGTTCCTTAGATCAAATAGAAAGGACATTGGTGCTGAATTCCCCACATGAAATTCCAGCTTATCTTTGTGATGAAACACACACACTTATCAGAGATCATGTTCCTTTTCTCTTACAATTACATCTGGCTTGTATTACAGCTTCTTCAGTACACATTGTACTTATCCAGTGTCTCTTTCTTGATGCAGAACTTCAAGCTCTTCTTTTCTGCCTAGAGGTGGTTGCTTAATAGTGAAATCACCCTCTCCGAGATGAGATTCAGACTACTACTTTTAAAAAATGAATTAATATTAAAAAATCCTTCTCTATATATTTTCCATTAAAAGTAATTTTAAATACTTGGATAAAAAAAATTCAAGTAGGATATGTTACAGGTTAGCATCTTCCCCTTCCCCACCCCCCAAAATAATATCCACTTTGATGGCTTGTCTTTTTAAAAAAAAAAAATATCTTTGGAGAAATGTAGGAATTTGATTTTGTAATGTACAATGTCAGCTTCTAATTTTACCTTTTATGTCTTCATTATATCTTTAACCTCTTTACATTGTTCAACACTTTCTCTGTCTTCATGGTATATCATACTATAACATGTCTCAATTTAACATGGAAGGTGTTAATTTTATTTTTAAAATCATTAAAGGCAATTACTGCTTACTGTTGGTTGAAGCATCCGATTAGAGCTACCTGGGAATTCTCTGATGAAATAAGATTTGGATGTAGAACCCCAATTCCTCAAAGCTGAAATGTTTCATTTAAATGTCAGTTTCCACTAGCCAACATCAAAACACAAGTTTCTCTTGGATGTTTTCTTAACATTTTTTCCAAAGATTTTTTAACAACCTACTTTCTTTTGTTTTGGCAACCCAAAGTCTGTGTTTCTAAGGAATTTGTGTCATGTACTGACCATTGAGTTAGCAAGGATTTCAGGTTTCCAGGATCCCTATCTTCAGATATATTAGATTACATAAATTGAACAGGCACACAAGATACCCTGGCTTTCAAAGACCACTGATCCAATGCATCCTTGCTATATAGCCTGCCCAGTTGTGGTATAGAAGCTTTCAAGTTTCAAAGTTCATTTCTGCTATTGAATTAGGAGCTGATCCAAAGCTCTTCAAGCTAACACACAGCTGCAGGTGCTAAACACCCTAGGCAGGGCTGGAGGGATCTTGAGGTCCTTGATATACTTGTTTTGAACAGACTTCACAAAGCTTCCAAATTTCATACTGTGAGTCTTGGAAGTTTCAGACACTCAGAAATACACTGAGAAATTTAGACATCAACTTTCATAAATAAATAACAAAAAAGAAACTCATTCTTTATAAGATTTCAAAAAATAATGATTACCATTTCAAATTAGCATATGGTAAACTAAATCAAGTTATTCAGTAACAAGGACAAAAGTATGTATATTGAATTTCCCATAAGGGAAACATCTAGTTGCCACCCATTGATAAAATCTGCCCTGGAAACAACAAAGAGCTTTAAGAAGGAGACTGTATGATATATGTAACACAAAGACCCCATTCCATCACAGAACCTTAGGCTGGACTAATGGGAAATGTACTTTTATTTTATTATACAAATATTTTTTTCATAGCCATATAATGTAAATAAAGAATGAGAATGCTGCAGACAATTAGAAACAACCTACAGTTTTCTCAATTTTATAAATGATGCTACATTCATGCTCCCTAACAGTCATCTTCAGATGGCAGCCAAATTTCTTGGTAATCACTCAGTCAACTTCTGGTTGTATTTTTATGAGATCACATTGTTCTGGTTTTGGCTAGGATAGAGTTAATTTTCTTTATAGTAGCTAGTAACAGTCTATGGTTTGGATTTGTGCTGAAAAAAAGTATTGATAATAGAGAGATGTTTTTGTTATTGCTGAGCAGTGCTTACACAGAGTCAAGGCCTTCTCACACGACCCCACCAGCAAGTAGGCTGGGGGTGCACAAATGTTGGGAGGGAACAGAGCTGGGACAGCTGACCCCAACTCACCAAAGGGATATTCCATACTATATAACAGATGGTATAAAATCAGCATATAAAGCTGGGGGGGGAGGGAGGGAGGAGATGTTCAGAGTTAAGGCATTTTGTCTTCCCAAGTAACTGTTACATATGATGGACCCCTGCTTTCCTGGAGGTAGTTTTAAACACCTGCCTGCCAATGGGAATTAGTGTCACAGTTAAGCCAAGTTGGCCAATGACAAGACAACAGATGCTCTCCCCCACCTCTCGCTCCAAGGAGAGGAAGAAAAGAGATAAAGAGAGTTATGAGTTCAGAAAAAAACTAAACTACTTCAATGAAAATATTAATAATAAAATAAAAAAGGAAATAATGAAATAGATACAATATATACAAAGCCATATCGAGCTCCCAGGGAGATGTCACCAGCAGGCACTGTGGAAGTTCCAGACTAGATTCAGTAACAAATGGGAACTAGATTTCAGAACACAGTGACAGGGATCCAAGGTAGACAAACTGACAGGGTCCCCCTCAGACATCAATCACCAAAGAAAAAGAACCATTGAAGAAGAAACTCACTCTTTCATCCCTCAGCTTTTATATTGAGCATGGCAGATGGGATGGAATACCCTATTGGTCAGTTTTGGGTCACCTGACCTGTCCACTCCTCCCCACAGGTGTGACCCCTCCACAGAGTAAAGAACCAAGTCAGCTGACCCACAGCAACAAGTAAGAGCCAGAGTCTCTCTCACTGAACAGGCAGTTGGTTTTGTTTCACTCTAAACTGGGGTAATTTCTTGCTGCGCTTTTGCTTTGCCTGCACGTGTGGCTTTTGTTTTACCTATTAAACTGTCTTTATTTCAACTCCTGAGTTTTTTCACTTTTACTCTTTCAGTTCTCTTTGCCATCCCACTGGGGGGGGGGAATGAGCAAGCGGCTGTGTGGTGCTTAGTTGCCAGCTGGGGTTACACCATGACACATATATACTTGGATGTTCTGTATTTCAATTCAAAAAGACTTTAACTGGTTCCTTGTGAGATAAAAATATTCAGAGAATCATCTAGTTTATTTGTCTCCAATAATGAAAATTACCTGTCCCCATCACCCAGTAACTCGGTCATTTCTCAGATGTTGTAAAGAGGAATTTAATCATTATTATAGCACTCCTACATGGTGACATCCCATCTTGTTTCAGAAGGAATTAGGTTGAATCTCACAAAGTCCTGTATAAAAACAGTGGTTATATTTAGGCACGTACCATTTTCAGAAACATATATGTTGCAGCGTGGAGCTCCCTTTGCTAATTTACAGTCTAACAGAAATCCAGGATATAGGACCTATCTTTGATATTTGGAAGGGTGAGTCCCCACTGTCTCTTAAATCAAGGCTTATTTTTCCTTCTTCAGTTTTCTCTTTGCCAAGCTATTCAGTGAGAATATCTTGAGACCTCCTGAAGAAGAAATGACTTATCTGGTATGTGTTTTCTCCCTTGAATGCTCCTGCTGATATTCTACTTTGCATAAAATATTGAGTCAGCAAATGGAGACAGGAACCGAATGATTTTATTGGGTGGTGGTATGGATGTGTGTGAAGTGAGAAAGTTTGTTTCAAATAATTACAGTGCTTCTGAAAATAAAAAGAAGAATCAGTTCTTTCAGATAGTAAGACTAATCCCCCAAAGATCCACATTTATCACAACATACCAAGGCACTTCTTTCCATTTTCATTAATTACTACCTCTTTAGGCTAAAATCTTTAGGTTTCTTCTTCCATTGTGTTCACTTGCCAGAGGTGGAAAAAAATCACCTGTGTGTCTCTTGTGATTAAACCCTCACTTAAGGAATGAGGCTTCAGAAACTATTGAGGTTTTCAGGTGTTTTTACATTCTGCAGTCTGTCTCCATGGAGTTCCTTGAAAAGTAGCAGCAGTTAGGAAAGAAAAGAATAAAAAGAAAAAAAAAGAAAAAAAGATGAAGGGGAGAGAGAGAAAAAAGCAATAATAAGATAACTAAGGAAGATTTTATTTTACACAGCTATCTTCTCAGAATACATAATATAGTGTATAATGCTCCTAACTTAGAGAGAAGTTAAAGTATTCTTTTAAAAACACCAAAACACCTCACATCAAAATATGTTCCCTGTGGGCCCCCACCAATTTTTTCCCCACTAACTCAACTTCTTAAGGTCTTTGGTTAGGTCAGCTTTTAAACAATCTGGTTCATTATGTTTTGCAAATGGTCCCTTGTTTAGACAGCTGTCTTTCTTTTGCACTTTCATGAGTATAAATACTTCTTATCCATGTTCTTTTGCTATGAATTATAAAGTAACAGACACTATGAACTTAGACCTAAATTTAGTGAACAATCTCTGATGTAACTTACCAGTTAAGCCCTGATGAGCCTATTGAAATCAATGGGAAGATTCACATTCAGTGAGTCTCTTCAGTGAGAATTGTATCAAGACCTTAGCGACGTTTAAAGCATTCACTGAGTTTAAGTTACAGATGCAATATTGTATCTGCAATATTGATGGCAGTAAACCAGACAGGCAGAGCTGAGTTAGGACCAAAATGATCTATTGGTGCATTCATCTGTTAAGACCATAGAAGTAATAAAAGAATGGAATAAAATAAGCAGCACAGAGAAAGATTCTGTCATTGTATGCAGTTTCTTATATCAGCTAGTCAAACCTGACCACACGGGGTTTTGGTTTGTTTATTTGTTTGCTTATTTTTTGTGGGCTTTTTTTTTGGTTTTGTGGGGGTTTTATCCTTAAAATCAAACAAAACAAAACATTTAAACAGTAGCACAAAGACATATTCTGATAAAGGCTACAATAATAATTTACTTTAAAAAATTAAGTCAATATTTCTACCTCACTTAGGGTAGACTTCATCACACCTAATGCTATTTTCAAAAAGTAATGTGTTCAGTCAAAACTGGTTGTTTCCTGTAGCCCATGGTTAGGGGTAGGCAATTCTAGATATGTCTAACTCATTGTGCCCTGAAGGTATTTTCTCTGCTGTCTGACTAGGGTAGCTAGATGCTAACCTTTCAGATAGCCAGTTATTTACACTGATGGAAAAGCATCTGGTCAATTTGCTTTATTAGGTATTTATTTGTCCAATTTACTGATAAAGTGTATTTCAGTATTTTTCTCACACTTAAATAGCCTAGGTAAATACATCACTACAGGAGATAGACAGCAGCTAAAATGAGATATGTTATTACCTGAATTTTCAAAACAATTGAAATTAGCCAGAGATGCTGTTATAGAAGTAGTGTCTTGAAGGAAGAAACTTCCCTTACTAGTAAGAAAAAAAAAGTGTGAAAGGGCTAAAAGGAAGTCAGTGTAAGAAGAGAAGAAAGTAAAAGAAACAGAAAAAAGACAGTTCTTTCCCCAGTGGGTTTGAATTATAAAGCAGGAAACTTTGAATTAGTGCTATGAAGTAATAACATTGTTTTGTTAAACAATGTGGAGGAGATGCTTGTGTTGGTGAAATGCAAGTGATTCTGAAATACATTCTAGTTTGAGTCCAGAATCATGGTATTTGAAGAAAGTGATTTTTATTGGAGTTGGAAAGAAATTTCTGACAAAACTTTAGGAAAAGAAAACAACAACAGTTTGCTGAGAACATATGAATGAAGATGGATTTGGGGGCAGGGGCCAAAAGGAAACAAGAGTAGCTATTGCTTTTGTAATTATCCTGGAATATAGGGACTCAGAATTATTTTATGTGAGAAATTTTTTGTTATTTGCAATAGAGGTTTGAAAGAAGGTTCTTGAAAATCTTAAAAGCAAAGACTTTTTGCCATTTTCCCCATTCTGTCCCATCCCATCGTCTCTGAATTTTTTGCATGATGAATGGCTTTTACTTTTGATAGAATAATGTTCAAACCAAAGTGACTCTAAAGAAAGGAACTGGTCATACATATTGGTAACTTGGGAGGAAGAAATCCAAATTACTCAGACTATGCAGAGGTACTCCAGCACGTACTCAGAATTTAGTAGAGTGCATGCTGGCATACCTCTGCATAGTCTTCACCACACATTACAGGCTGCTGTTTAATGAGACATGGAAAAATCACAAGAGCAGAAGAAGAACAGCTAAAGGGAAGGATGAAGCTGGGTTTTGGCCATTGCACTGGAAGGAAGCAAACATTGGATCAAAATTACAGACAATATGTATCCAAAAAGTCACATTAATCTCAGTTTCAACTTTCAACAAGGTCCAGCATTGATTTCTTCCCATTCCTACCTGAGTTCCCTAAGAAGTAAGCTTCAGTGTCACAGTCTAGCTTCCATAGATAAAATAAAGAAGTTTTCAGCTTAGGGAGCACCCATTTCAGAAATCAAACTAAAAAGGATATTAAACACAGCTTTTTCACTTCCTGTATAATGATTCATAATAAATAAATAAATCAACAGAGTCTTCTCTTTGTTCTCAAATGATTGACTAAGGTGCCTGATGCTTAAGGATTCATTTGAAACTCCGTTTCAACATGGTGGCCTAACTAAACCTTTGATACAAGTGCCCAAACCTCAAAAAGAAATAAAGCTTCGAATGTATCCCTCTCTCTACTTATTGCCTCACAAAGATTTTTCCATGCTCAATGTATCAGCTGTTGCAGACTCTTTACTTCAGTTGCTTATATTTTTTTTGGTTGGTATGTAGGGAGTATAGGCCCCAACCCATTCAGTTAGTTAACAGTTAAAATGTCTTCCAGGAACTGTCCGGCTCATTCCAAGTTATGAGATACTTAAATACCTTTTTTGGATCTAATCTTCAACATCAAATCAGATAGTAAAGTATAAAGTTTTGGTGCCTTACAAGCACACTTGATTTGGTAATCAAAACAGGATTATAAAACTTACACTGTAAATGAATAACTAAAAAACCCCTGTTCTTGCAGACACTGAAGATTTGAGTAGGCACATGTAACTCAACAGGATCAATTGATAAATACCAGGAGCCTGTGATATCAGACTAGATAATCTAATGATTTTACTGTTCTTAAAATCTTTAAATATATGAAATCCAGGAGATGGCTTCTGATCTATTTAGGTTAGACTCATTATGAGTTAGAAAGGCCAGGGATGTCATGGTTCAGGTAGTCTCACTGCCTCCATTGGAAATATTAATGAGATAAGAGTGATGAAGGAAAAAAATAGGGTTCTAAGTGTAACATCTATCAATACATTTAGGCTTTCAGATTCTGCTTAGGACTCTCCTAACCTCAGATTGATTTCTTGAAATCAATTAAATCAATAGGCAGCTTGAAACCTACATGGGAGTCAGAACTCTAAATCCATCTTTGTGACTGGGCCCGAATTGCTCCATTATGGACATTTGAATATATTCTATGTCGACAAAGCTATAGTGAATTCCAGTCTCTGACTCATAAGCATATTAAGTCCAATTCTGATTTTCTTTATGGCATTTGATTTCTGACTGTGAACATTACCTCCTGTTCAACAAGTTCCAGTGTAATTTTCCATTTTGTTTCATTGAATTAAAGGAAGAAAGGAAACTGTCTTGTATTTCATTTTATAGACAGCTGGTCATTTCATTAACGCTTTTCATATTCTTGTTTGTCATGATGGCTGAATATAGTAAAAAGATTTTCTTCCCATTAACATATGATAGAGCAGCACTTTTTTCCCAGGGATGTATTGATCGGGTGAGGAGTACATTTATTAAAATGTAACCAGCATATACTTGCTGGCTTGTGTGAATGGTGCATACTTTAACCAATTCAATAGTCATGAAGAAGAAAAAAAACAATATTTCTTGGATCTTTACTCCAGACTTTACCAGCAAAGTGGCCTATATATTTAAAAAATGAATAAATAAATGAACATAAATCTTATTATTTTGCTTTTTACTTATGTATTGGGTCAGAAGAGAACCTTCACAATTATCTGGAGCAAGATTAACATTGGTTGGATAAATCTAATTCCATGACTCATAAATTATTACACTAAGGAAGCTTAATTTATAAGAATCAAAACCAATTTATTTCCTTCTGTTTTAACATGATCTTACAGTACTCCTATTTCTTGTTCAAAAGTGAATTTTTATATTAGTTGAAACAATATTTGGAAGGCCAAATTCAGAATGTAATGAGGAAAAGAAGCAGTGGGAAGTAATGAGCAATGATGCGAATGAAGACAGGCCACATTATCATGTTTAAGGGTGGCATCTTAAAAAGTCCTTCTGTTCTCTATTCTTCCTTGTGTTCTTAAATTCTTTCTATCTCACTGCATTTTTTTATAGTACTTGACATGTTATTAAAGCACCAACTCAGAATCACAGAATCACAGAATGGTTCAGGTTGGAAGGGACCTTAAAGATCATCTAGTTCCAACCCCCCTGCCATGGGCAGGGACACCTCCCACTAGACCAGGCTGCTCAAAGCCCCATCCAGCCTGGCCTTGAACACTTCCAGGGATGGGGCATCCACAGCTTCCCTGGGCAACCTGTGCCAGTGCCTCTCCAGCCTCACAGTAAAGAATTTCTTCCTAATTTCCAATCTAAATCTACCCTCTTTCAGTTTGAAGCCTTTACCCCGTGTCCTATCATAACACTCCCTGATAAAGAGTCCCTCCCCATCCTTCCTGTAGGCCCCCTTTAGATACTGGAAGGCTGCTATAAGGTCTCCTTGGAGCCTTCTCTTCTCCAGGCTGAACAGCCCCAACTCTCTCAGCCTGTCCTCATAGGAGAGGTGCTCCAGCCCTCTGATCATCTTTGTGGCCCTCCTCTGGACCTGTTCCAACAGGTCCATGTCCTTCTTGTGGTGAGGACTCCAAAGATGGACGCAGTACTCCAGGTGAGGTCTCACCAGAGCAGAGTAGAGGGGCAGAATCACCTCCTTCGACCTGCTGGCCGTGCTTCTTTTGATGCAGCCCAGGATGCGGTTGGCTTTCTGGGCTGCGAGTGTGCATTGCCAGGTCATGTTGAGCTTCTCATCCACCAGCACCCCCAAGCCCTTCCTTCAGGGCTGCTCTCAATCCATTCTCCACCCAACCTGTATTTGTGCTTGGGATTGCCCTGACCCAGGTGCAGGACCTTGCGCTTGGCCTGGTTGAACTTCATGAGGTTCACACAGGCCCACCTCTCAAGCCTGTCCAGGTCCCTCTGGATGGCATCCCTTCCCTCCAGCGTGTCGACCGTGCCACACAGCTTGGTGTCATTGGCAAACTTGCTGAGGGTGCACTCAGTCAGTGCGTCCATGTCACCGACAAAGATGTCAAACAGCACTGGTCCCGGTACTCACCCCTGAGGAATGCCACTCGTCACCGGTTTCCATGTGGACATTGAGCCATTGACTGCAACCCTCTGAGTGTGGCCATCTAGCCAGTTCCATATTCACCGACTGGTCCATCCATCAAATCCATGCTTTTCCAATTTGGAGACCAGGATGTCATGCAGGACAGTGTCAAACGCTTTGCATAAGTCCAGGTAGATGACATCGGTTGCTCTCCCCTTATCTACCAATGCTGTGGCAACATCATAGAGGGCCACCAGATTTGTCAGGCATGGCTTGCCTTTGGTGAAGCCATGTTGTCTGTCTCCAATCACCTCCTTATTTTCCATGTGCCTTAGCAGAGATTCCAGGAGGATCTGCTCCATGATCTTGCCAGGCACAGAGGTGAGACTGACCGGCCTGTAGTTCCCTGGGTCTTCCTTTTTTCCCTTTTTGAAAATGGGGGTTATGTTTCCCCTTTTCCAGTCAGTGGGACCTTCATCAGACTGCCATAACTTTTCAAATATAACAGAAAGTGGCTTGGCGACTTCATCTGCCAGCTCCCTCGGGACCTGTGGATGGATTTCATCCGGTCCCATGGATTTATGCACCTTCAGGTTCCTCAGATGGTCTTGAACCTGATCTTCTCCTACAGTGGGTAGTTCTTCATTCTCATAGACCCTGCCTTTGCATCCTGCAACTTGGGTGGTGTGGCTGGAGCCCTTGCCAGTGAAGACCCAGGTGAAAAAGTCATTCAGCACCTCAGCCTTCTCCATATCCTGGGTGACCAGGTCTCCTGTCTCCTTCCAGAGAGGGCCCACATCTTCCCTAGTCTTGCCTTTACCCCTGACGTACTTTTAGAAGTTTTTCTTGTTGCCCTTGATGCCCCTAGCCAGACTTAATTCTGTCTGGGCTTTAGCTTGCCTAACCTGGTTCCTGGCCACTCAGACAGTTTCTCTGTAGTCCTCCCAGTTAACCTGTCCTTGCTTCCACCCTCTGTAGGCCTCCTTTTTGCTTTTGAGCTTGTCCAGGAGCTCCTTGTTCATCCACGCAGGCCTCCTGGCATTTTTGCCTGACTACTTCTTTGTTGGGATACACCGCTCCTGAGCTTGGAGGAGGTGATCCTTGAATACTAACCAGCTTCCTTGGGCCCCTCTTCCCTCCAGTGCTTTTTCCCATGTTACCCTGCCAAGCAGGTCCCTCAAGAGGCCAAAGTCTGCTCTCGTGGAGTCCGGGGTAATGAGCTTGCTGCATGCTCTCCTCGCTGCCCTAAGGATCTTGAATTCTTCCATTTCATGATCACTGCAGCCAAGGCTACCCTTGACCTTGACACTCATCACCAGCCCCTCTGTGTTGCTAAGGATGAGGTCCAGCATAGTTCCTCTCCTCATTGGCTCCTCTACCATTTGAAGGAGAAAGTTGTCATCGACACATTCCAAGAACTTCATGGATTCCTTGTGCCCCACTGTGTTGTCCTTCCAACAGATATCGGGGTGTTTCAAGTCCCCCATGAGGACCAGGGTCTGTGAACATGAGGCTGCTCCTATCTGTCTATGGAGGGCCTCATCCGCTCTGTCGTCCTGGTCAGGTGGGCTGTAGCAGACCCCTAGCGTAATGTCCCCTTCCCCTGTGGTCCCTTTAATCTTGACCCATAAGCTCTCCATTGGCTCTTCATCCATCCCCAGGTGGAGCTCCATGCACTCCAGCTGATCATTACATAGAGGGCAACACCCCCTCCTCATCTTCCCAGCCTGTCCTTCCTGAAGAGTCTGTATCCCTCCATTGCAACGCTCCAATCATAAGAGCCATCCCACCGCATCTTTGTGATGCCAATGAGATCATAGCCCTGGAGGCATGTGCACATCTCTAACTAACTCCTCTTGCTTGTTTCCCATGCTGTGTGTGTTTGCGTAAAGGCACTTCAGCTGGGCTCCCAATGAAGCTGACTGACTGGCTGGAGTGGCTGCATTTCCTTCATGCTGCTCTTCAGGTGGTCAAAATATTCCCCACTTGGTTATATCGTAGCCCTGGAGGCGTGCGTACTTCTCCCACTCCTCTTGCTTATTTCCCGTGCTGCATGCATTTGCGTAAAGTTTTTTGTTTTGGTACTGTTGCTACTTATTCTGTTATTAGTATTGTTAAAAACATAAAACTTGAAAAATGGTGACCATAACAATAATAATTTGAGAGTCTGTCTCTGTGAGTCTTAGAATTAATCATCTGGCTTTCCAAGGGATAAACAGTCCCAAAGATCCAGTAACTAAGAAAGATACTGAGAATGAAATCAAAGCTGAAAATAAAGTCATTAAAATGAAAGAAAAAATGAGGCACACAAGGAGTCTTCAGATAAAGAGAAATTACGTACACAATGAGTATCTTATCTGACTTAAACAGATGATAAATAGAAATCTGCTGCTTTCATTGTGTGCAAACACATTTTTCAGTCTTGCATTAGGGACAAATACATAGTGAGAATAAGGGCACAGGAAGAATACCAGGAAGAATTAAGAATGAAGTAGGCTTTTCAGTTGTGTTTTTACACTAAAACTGTTGAAAGATGTTGCTGAGCATAAATCTGTGCATAGCTATATTAATATCTACTGGCTATATTAATATATACTGCACTCTCTTTTGTAACATGAAATTACATTAGGATTAACCCCATTTAAGTCAGTAGAACCACTCTGAGTTTATATGAAAATTAGAAACCAGACATAGAAATTTAAGTGCCGTGTGTAAGAAAGTCAGCCTTAGAAGCAGAAATAGAGATATGCAGAGCTACCAACGAATGGAAGACAGACAGGAGAGAAAGTCTTGTGGCTTCTTTCCTCCCTTAAACAGTGAGACAGGAAGAAAACAGGGCACTTGATCACTGCACAGATCACAGGTGCAAATAATCCCTCTGTGTTTTTTTGTTTATTATTTTTCTACATGCCACTCCAACATTTTAAAGTAAGCAATATTGGTGATTCTTACAAAAAGAGTGCTGAACTAGTCACTAGATTCATGTGCGTGGAAAGAGTCTGATTTTCTAAGGTCTTAATTTGGGAGTGCTCCATATTGACTGTAGAGGATCCTGCAGTGCTGGAAGGAGCTTGCATGAAGTCCCCAGTTTCTTTCAAAGTAGCTGAGTATTAGCCTGAATTTGATTCCAAGATCTGCAAACAGGGGAAACCAAGGTTTCACATCCTGAAAAGTGCCTGGGAATTTCACGCTCCAGGGCAGATTCAAGCAATGTAGCCTGAGACCAGTTCCAGCCAGAGGGAGACACAGTTATCTTAATTTCTCCATGTGTCAAAAAAAAAAAAAGTGGAATACTGTTTTGTAACAATGCAGTTCTGTTGGTTTTGGTTGTATGACCAGGGAGAACCAGGGAGATGGGGGCAGAAACTGGCTTTGCCGTATTTTAGTTTCTCTGTTAAAGAAAAAGATCAGTTGGGCAGACATGGGGAATTTGCTTGTTATCTTATTATAATATGAGTAAGCTATTCAATGTTAGATTGTTAGAGACCTCTTTGAGCCCGAGTCCTTCATTTTCCTCATAGATTTGTAGGAATCCATTTACCTTAAGTCTAAAGCAGCAGATATATTTTCCAGAGCAGAAGCAATTTTCTGTGCTCTGCGAGGCCTCCAAAACAGCACAGAGAACTTTGTTCTTACTGTCTCTGTTAGACACTGCTTACTCCCTTTCAAAAAATGCCCTGTAATCTGTAAATAAGAAATGCAGCAAACATGCTAAATATGTTAATTAACTGGTTTTGTGTTATGTGTTAATATTACCAAGTATTTATCCTTCCTCGTGATTGGGGTTGGCAAATCCGATCTTCCCTGTTTCTATAAAGTATTAAATCATTAGAGTTATGTCGAGTTTCAGGAAGGAAAAAAAAAGACAGGGATGTGATGAAAATTATAACTTATACCCATTTAAACTTAATGAGTCACTTGCCATCAATATATAAAGTGGCTCTGATATTTTGGAGGTGAGCGGGCTGTTATTAATCTTGCCCATTGCTTTTAATGCATGATAGAGCACTAATCGGTATGCAGTAAACAGAAACAATTAAGTAAATTTGCTGGAAAATGCTTTGGAAGGTAACACCCTCTTCCACTTGACTATAACAGCCTTTCCACCATGATCAATTAAGCACCATTAATAAAACAGGATACTCAGCCAGAAATATATTTTTAACCTTGTTCTCTGAATGAAACAATTCAGGAGTCACCATCTCCCTCTTTCAGATTCAGGCATTATCAGATGTAAAGAGTGTAATTTGTTTAGCCTGAGTAAGCAAGGACCTAGGAATGGGAGAACAAGAAACATAACCAAGGGCATTTGAAAGGTGGAGCAAAAAGAGACAGAACAGGGTGGTTCAAGGGAGTACAATTAAAAATAATGGGATGAAATTAAACAAGGGAAGAAGTGAAAGCCCTGGTGCTTGAGTAATTTAAAATAAGATTTGACAAAGTTTTTTTGTGTTTTTTTTTGGTGTGTGTATGGTTGGACTCGATGATCTCAAAGGTCCTTTCCAACCATGAAGATTCTATGATTCTATGATTAGTGATTGATCAGTAGACACGAAACCAATCCTGTATGTCCTGGTTTGGGGTAAAGCAGAGCCAACTTTCTGTTCAGTGAGAGAGGCTCTTGCTTATACTTGCTGCTGGTGACATCTCCCTGGGAGCTTGATACAGTTTTGTATATATTGTATCTATTTCATTATTTCCTTTTTTATTTTATTATTAATTTTTCATTAGTTTAGTTTTTTTTCTAAATTCATAACTCTCTTTATCTGTCTTCTTCCTCTCCTTGGAGTGAGAGGTGGGGGAGAGCATCTGTTGTCTTGTCATTGGCCAACCTGGCCCAAACCACAACACTCTGGAAGATGTTAAAAAGGTGAAATGAAGTACTTGTTAACTCTCTACTTTTCTTGTCCTTCCTTCTCTAATGTATTTTCTCTACTTTCCCTTCTTTCATTTTTTCACTACTTATTCCTCTTGTTTTATGCACTGTTCTTTTTTTTCTCAACATCCTCTTTTTAAAAATTCAGAAGATGTTGGAAAGGGTCCAGTTGACTTCATTGGATTTGGAACAATGTTCTTAGAATCATAGAATGGTTTAAGTTGGAAGGGACCTTAAAGATCATCTTGTTCCACCCCCCCCGCCATGGTCAGGGACACCTTCCACTAGACCAGGCTGCTCAAAGCCCCATCCAAACTGGCCTTGAATGTTTCCAGGGATGGGGCCTCCACAACTTCCCTGGGCAACCTGTTCCAGTGCCTCACCACCCTCATAGTGAAAAACTTCTTCCTAATATCTAATCTAAATCTACCCTCTTCCAGTTTGAGAACATTATCCCTTGTCCTATCACTACATGCTCCTGTAAAAAGTCCCTTTCCAGCTTTCTTGTACGCCCCCTTCAGGTACTGGAAAGCTGCTATAAGGTCTCCCTGGAGCCTTCTCTTCTCCAGGCTGAACAACCCCAACTCTCTCACCCTGTCCTCATAGGAGAGGTGCTCCAGCCTTCTGATCATCTTTGTGGCCCTCCGCTGGACCCGTTCCAACAGGTCCATGTCCTTCTTGTGCTGAGGGCTCCAGAGCTGGACGCAGTACTCCAGGTGAGGTCTCACCAGAGCAGAGGAGTAGAGGGGAAGAATCACCTCCTTCGACCTGCTGGCCATGCTTCTTTTGATGCAGCCCAGGATGTGGTTGGCTTTCTGGGCTACAAGCGCACATTGCCAGGTCATGTTGATCTTCTCATCCACCAACACCCCCAAGTCCTTCTCCTCAGGGCTGCTCTCAATCCATTCTCCACTTCAGCCTATCTCTGGGTTAAAGGAACAAATTTGAGGGGGGAGGTTTGAAGAAGGAAATCTGAGATAAATGTCCCTGATAGAAGGACATGCCAGACCATGGACCTTTTCAGTTCAAGTAATGAAATAAAATAAAAAGTTTAGCTGAATACCAGAGAAACCTTTCTGGCAGTGATATGTTCTGCCTTGTTTAACAGCCATCTCAAGGGCAAAGATGGAATCTCTATCCGTTTAAAAATGGTTAGAACAATACACTGGTGAATATTCATTGCCAGAAGGAAAGTTTAGTACTGAAGTCCTTCCTTCTGTCCAACTGTCAGTCAATATAGAAATTACCACATCCAGAGTGAGTTTTTCCCCATTTTATTTATTAATGAATGAATGAGAAGGAAAGAAAAACAAAGAGGAAGCAGAAGAGGGAAAGACAGAGAGGGAGAGAAAGCGAGAACAAGAGAAAGAAAGAGAGAAGGGGGAAAGAGAGAGAGAAAGGGAGAAAGAAAGCATTTCAATACACTACCTTTGATAGGAGTGAAGTCATAATTTGTGATACCCATCTGCATAACCTATTGAATACTGCCTGTGGCTATGAGTTCTCGTATGGATCTTAAAATGACAGCACCATTTGGATGCAGAGCCTTCTACTTCTGTCATTTCCCCACCCCCTCTGCTTTTTCATGTTGGACTGAGATTAGGAGAGGAGGAAGCATGGGCTTAATATCTAAGGATCATTAAGTGGAGATGGTCCTCCATTCAAACAAAACCATCTAATAAAACAAGCTTTCTCCTAATGAGAACAACTGGATCGTCAGGGAAGTGGTTGCTCTGGCAACAGCATCACCTGGTAGGCATCTCTGGTCACCTGGAAGAAGACAAATTGGTCAGGTAACTATGGCAAAGGCTACAATAGGGCAGGGGCCTAGCCATTGTCTCCTTGCAAGTCAGGCTGAGAGGGAGGGAGATATGGAAGGGGCTTTGCTTATTACAGAGGAAATCTTGGACTTCTAAATTCATATTAACAACTGAGCTGTCTTGATGGAGGTTGAGGTAGTGCTGGGCAATGTGTGGGGAAAGCTCTGTCTATGGCAAAGAAGGGTTTAGGATCTCTGTGCAAAACCAGCTTTCCTCCCTATTACTCTCAAGAGCCATACCAGCACTAGAAGTTGCTCAGTGTCAGTTGTGTTAAGTGCAAAATGCAGTGAGACTCTGAAAGCACTAAGCTGTGGATGCCTCCCCTCTGTGGGGATGGGAGGTGAGGTCTTTGGAGACCAGAAACTCCAGAAGGCTTTATTAAATATTGCTCCTAAACATAACAAGGGAACATGATATCAGCCCGTTGAGAGACTGTTCAGTTGAATTTAACTTTTCTCCCATATATTTAGTTATGAAGTAAAACATTTTTATTTCTTTATTTATAAGCATATTTACCCTTTGAAAGGATATATGTTTTCCCTAACTTCAGCCATCTGAAATGTGTCTGTCTACTTTAAAACAGTCGTAGGACGGGGTGAATTGGTTTCCAGAGGTGTTTGATTTTCTTTATTATCTGTAGAGACAGCATAGTCAATTGTCTCTTTATTGGGCAGCAAAAGCTGCATGTGACGAACCCCAGTCCTTTGAGATTCACCTCTTGAAAATGCATTCCTAGATATTGTGACTTGAATAATGTTAAAGTAAGTGTTAAGGATATCCTACATCAAGCTTTTGCAATAACCTCTAATTCTATTGATAAAATCATCTTTCCCATGAAGTGCAAATAGTTAAAGCTCTCCTCTGAGCCTTTTATTTTTCTGAACATTTAGATGCTGTTCAATATTTATAGCAAAGTTTCCAGTTGCATTTCTAAACAAGGTGGGAAGGTTTGAAGCCTAAATATAGGTTGCCGAGCCTAGTCAGATGTTATATTTCAGATGCCAATAAGGACATTTGCATATAAACTGTGCTATCAATATTTCATTTCAGTAGGCTAAAAAGCTTGCTGTAGTGGGTTTTTTATTGTTTCTTGCCCATTTTATAGAGTACATTTGCACTTTAAGATCTCAAGCGGGACAGAATGGGAAACTCCCAAATCCTGTGAGAAACAGAATGTTGAACATTAGAACTGCTACTAAAAATCATAGTAATAAAAATGGGTGATGTGTTTTCCCCCCCTCTTCCCATTCCCACAGGAAATCTTCTTGAAAGGATTAAAAACTATTTTCTTTTCTTTTCCTTTTTTTTTTTAACATCCAAATGTTACCTGAAAATGCTTTAAGAA
This sequence comes from Rissa tridactyla, assembly GCF_028500815.1. NCBI lineage: Eukaryota > Metazoa > Chordata > Aves > Charadriiformes > Laridae > Rissa > Rissa tridactyla. The sequence goes on from NC_071496.1 coordinate 13,394,577, forward strand.
AAGTTGTTGTGGTAACTGTTGTAAATATTCTACTTCTTTCTAGATCAAAATTTTAGGTCAGCTGACAATTTCCAGTACACAAGATAGCATCCCATTCTTTCAGTGTTATTTGTACTATGGCAATTGCTCTTTGTAAAGCCATAGTACAGCTCTAAGTTTTGAACTATAACACAAACTGAGACATGAGCTCCCCAAATGTAATGAGGTGGGATATGTGAAAAAAACTATTTAATCAAAATGTTTCAAGCTTAAGTTGGAATATTTTAAGAGTCAAACTAATGTAAAATAAAGAATCTACAGGAAGTGGTTGCTTTGCACAGTAGGGCAGGGGTGATGGGATGGGACATGGAGGAGCAATTTTCTGCCAAAGAGAAATGTGAGTGACTTTCTTTCATTAGTCTTACAGTAATACCTCTTGATGAAAGTACTGACCACAGGAAAAGGGAGAGGGGAAAGAAGATATTGCCCTCATAAGCTTTTCAATCCCAAGAACCATCATCAAACAAATATCTATCATATTGCATCCTTTCCTTCATGTCATTGGAACAAACACAACTTCTGGAGTGTTTGAAATCACAGTTTGCCTCCATGCTTTGTTGCTCCATCCCAATTCAAATGTTATCAAAATCCTACAGGGCACAGAGATTACTTTAGCCATTATGCAATTAATGAATGCTACAGTACCTTTTCAGTGGTTTCTTTTGTCTAACTTCAACAACACCTGTGATGGTGTTCCTGTCTCTTCCTCTAAGAGAATAGTCCTATGATCTTATTTTCTTCCCCTGATATGTAGACAAACCCTTTTGTGTCCAAATCTAGTCTGATCCAAAATATTTTCAAGTGATAAGTAAAACTTCTTTGAACTTCAGTAAATTTTGAATCAGACTGCAAGAGTTGGGCTGATTCTTGCTACAGCTCCTATACTTATTGAGCAATAACAAAAAGAAATTATTTTGCTTTGAACTGTTCCTTTTTCCACCATATTTCACAATCAAAAAGGATCTCTGCTTCCCTGAGACAGAGGTATTTCAGATAACATTTAGAAAAAAAATATTTTATAAGATGATTAAAAATTCTTTTTTTTTCCCCACCCTGATATCAAGTGTTTTTATGATCCTTTCAGACTGTCCAAAATCAAACTTGCCAGTTTTTGATTGTTCTGTTTGGAGCAGGGAAGGGACAAATCCAGCACAGCTTACAAACTATCTGAGCCCTCCAGCGATTGTCAGCATTATCCAAGATAAACTCACACCGGAACAGACACCTCGATTTACAACTAGGTTTTATATTCCACAAATAATTTATTAAGATACAGAACATTCATCCATCGGGATTTAAAAATAAGCTCATATCCTGTACAGATTGCACATTTCAGCTTCAAATTGGAAACAAAGGAGTCACCAAATATTATTAACACAGCTGCAGTGTTGTAATAGATGCTGAGGGTGGCTTCTAGCTGAGACAGTCTCAGCGTGGTGCTTACTGGCATGACCACAAGAAACGTCCTATTTGGCATGGCTTGAAGAGCCCTTTGAAAAGACGGGGATCTGGGTTGAATGTTTGTCTGTAGCAATGTGCAGAAGCCTGACTATAGATGCATGCATGTATGCCTGTGTTTTGGTTAAAGCTCCTATTGCATTGACATTTACCTGTCCCATTGACTGAATTGGACCAGAAAGCCATCGGACAGAGGATTCTCCTAATTCAGTGGATTTGCTCCAGTGATTACGTGCCAAATTACCAGATGAAACCTAATATGGAATATTAAATTACAACAATCAAAATCCATTATAACGCTAACTTATGTGCAGTGTTTCTACCATGGCATTTGTGCTGCTTCCTTCCTGTGCAGGAATAGAGTTTGTTTTTATGTGACACAGGCCATGCTTAGGGAGAATTGCTCCTTTTGAAAAATTGACACTAGTATTTCTCATAAAACAGCTATAGCAAAGATAGTCTACAAAATCTGCAGGTAAGATCTTATATCCCAATCTTACCTGCAGATTTCTAGCAGGCATTTGTGGAGTACTTACTGGTCAACTGGAGTCTAAGACTGCTGCTGGGCTCCTCTTGGAGGTGAAACATATATATCAGTAAATCTGAGGAATTCAGCTGATGGTTGGCTAAAAAACTTCCAAACTGATAGACTTAGACTCACTTCAAATAACTGCTGCCTCCAGTATGGTTTATAAAAATAAATACCTCTGATCTAGACATGAACTTGTTTGCTTACAAGAAAGTCTGACTAGCACAAAAAACTGCACAGTACTTACTCAGCACTAGGTCCACTAGCTACTATGAAAACATCAGAATTGTCCTTTCTTTCCTACTTTGTCTTCCTTAGGAAACAGGTTTAGGACCTTTAAAGGTCTTCTGTATCTGACTCAATGAGCTCAATATAATCTGAATGAGTAGCCAAAGAGCATAACGATGAAGACTGTGTTGGTTGTCTTGTCTCTTAGGATAATGTGCTTAAAGGTTGGTTGTGTCAGAGACAGATTTTTACGAGTCTGGACTCAGATGATTCAAAAAATAATCAATCAAGCAAAAAAAAAAATAAATTAAGAGCATCAACTTGTTTGGCACCCAAATGCAATACAGTTTCTAGCATAAACCTGGAACAGTTAGCATACTTATGCATATAATTAATAAAACAGACACCCCCAACCCCCAAATCAAAACAGAACCCTCTACCGTAATTAAAAAAAAAATAAAAATGAAGGGGGGGTTTTTGTGCACACTTTTCCACGAACCAGATGAAAGCATGAATCATAAATGAGAGATGTTAATAACATTGCTTGGAATTATGCAAAGTTTTCAGATAATATATTGCTGAGACCAGTGCATGGATGTCTGAACAGGTTAACAGAGAACTTATAGTTCCCTTCTATATTGGCAAGAGTCTGAAGAGCAGGTTTTGAAGTTTGAAAGTAGGTTTTGCTGTTTATTCTTTATTTGTTTTGCAGCAGAAATAACTGTCCAAGGAACACCATAGTCCCAAATTCTTAAGCATCATATAAACATTTATTGAGACAGTCACTGTCGGAAAAAATTTTCCATGTAATGACAGAAAGGAAAAGGAAAGAATACTCTAATTTATTTGCAAGTAGGAAACTAAAGGTCAGACAGTAAAAGGCTTCTGTTGTGAAGTCGCATGGGAGGCTTCTAAGGGCAGGGAATGAGGGAAGTTCTGTTTCTCATTTCATCAACTTCACTGTATGACAGTCCTTCCTCAAAAGTCTGCATTCTTCACACAAATGTTACAGAAACCAATATTTTGTATCTACCAAATATTTCATCCAAACTCTCCACTGAGTTTATGCAGTACAAAGATTTGCAAGCACTTTTGCTTTGTGGACACTTAACTAATACGATACCTTTTGGTAAGCGGGGAGAACAATAAGATTCAAACTGTGACTTCTTTAATAGGACATTTTCTACACATAGTTGAGCAAAGATCTCCAGCATTAAGCATTGCTTACATTGTTCCTTTGTTCCATACTTATTTGCTCATGATTCATTTAAGATTGTGTTAATAAAGAATAAAAAAAGACATGAAATAATTGAATTGTAAATTAAAGTACACAGATGTGCTGCTTTCTCATCTCTTGTCTGAACTTTGAACTACAATGTTCCTCAAATGGAAACAAGTAAATAACAGCACAGAATAATAATTCCCTACAAGGCTCATGCATTTATTAACAATCAAATCCTGTAACAAAACCTGAGCGCTCTATCATCCGAAAAGAAAAAAATAAATCTACATTCAGTCAACTGCTAACAACAACCTTACCTTATGCTTGAATTCAAAGGGCTTGAGACGTTCTGTATCTTATTTTTTCATACCTCGTAACTACCAAGAAGACAGTTCTCCACTATTTTCCAGGAGAGAACAGTGCATTCCATGTACTAAGAGAATCTAAATCTCCATGTTATTAAAGGGGAAGAAAAAAAAAAAAGCGACTCTACACACTTTGAAATTAATAATAAGGCATATTACCTGAACTTTAAAAATGTCTATAAAAAGGATTTTATTTTTTTTAACCCAAGATTTCATTTGATGTGCCAAACTATTTAGAGGCAATTGGAATAAACAGTGACCCATTCTATCCAGTGGTTCATGAATATCAGAGATAGAACAGTACTCAGGCAGGGTCTGTACGTAGGGATAATTGCGGACCAAATACGGCTTTATATTACCTTGTACAAAACATAATTTTAAAAGGTTCCAGATTCCATAGAGACATATGCTGGAGAAGTAGTTAAGAATACCTTTGTGTGGGGAAATATAATTATTTCCAAAATAACGACAATTATAAATGTTTAAGCACATATGTAGTTGTACACTATACTTTTAATAGAGTATAAATAGGTGATATGAATGTCAAATAATGAGATGGTTTCTTTATCATATTACTGAATCTTATCAGTTTGCAGGAATGCAATGCTAAACATAATGTATCAGAAATTCAATTATATACCGAGGCTTTATCTATACATCAGAAAGAGGAAATAATAATTCTCTTCAGCAAAAAATATATAAATTTTCTTGAGATTGCATGGATACTGGATGGGTAGATAATTGGTTTTATAATAATGGGTTGATTTTCCTGTTAGAGAGGGGACATAATTAATATTTATACTTTGATGAAGGCTAGATCCACATTACCACTGCAGTTTTTGCCACTGGAACTGTGCAAGCATTCACACAAGATTTAGGAAGAAAGGAGTTGATATTTTACATCTTTAGCTGTTCAGCTTTTATTACACATTCCATCTGTGCATGAACAAGGAAACATATGGGTCTCCTACCACTACCACCTGTGGGACTTGCACTGTATTTAGCTTAAACTGCAGCAGTTCATAACCTCGGTTTTGAAAGTCCCTCTGCAGATCCCAAAGATCATAGTCCTGCATTTATGAGCATTTCCATAGACTAGATGATATCCAGACCAAGTTCTTGGAAAGGAGAAATTGTCTTCTGAAACAATAAGGTTGTATCCTTCCATTAGTCCAAAACTGGACACTTGTGAAGACTTGTTCTACTTTGCATTTGTTAAGCCTTCTCAGCTGAAGATCCAGACCGTCATGTACAACTGTAATTCCACTGTATAGGATTCTTCCAAAAGTAATCTATTTGCTATTATCAAACCTTTACCAAAAACATTGCTGGAAGACAATTTCTTTTTCTCTATAGGAACATACAGTTCATTAGTTATTCCTCTTAGTTTTCTTCCCCTAATAAATCAGCTGCTCCAATAATGAGAAACTCCACTAAACTATGGAGATGAATATTAAAATACGAGTGACAAGGATTTCCAAATATCTCAAAGGCAAACAAAGTAGGGAAAGACAGTGAAGGGTATGGGGTCGGAAGGAGATTAGGAAGATGCAGTGCTGCAAGTGCCTATTGATGTTATGAGACTTACTAGGCGCTTTGTTTCTCATGAATGTGAAATGATGCCCTCTGTTACAAGCACAGGCATGTCCTTACTAAGTAGATCCATCGGTGAGTTGTAAATTATTAGATATGACCTAGAAAATGTAGAGAGTTCAAAACAAAGAAGAAATACAGTTAATAGCATTATAGGAAATTCAGATTCAGTTCCTTACTTAGACCTCAGGCTATGTTTGGAGGGGCTAACATAGGCACCTGTTTTGGTCTTTGTAATGTCTGAAAAAGCAAGCACTAATGCTGGTAGCACACCCAGACCACACCTTGATGGTTTACTTCAGAAGCCTAATTTAGATTTGTCAGTATCTGAAATGTAGATGCCTGGCACCAACAGAGTACTTCTGGGGGTGCAATTTAGATGCACAGGCTCTTTGTATGATGAATAGAGGAGTGTTTAGTGCCTCTGAAGAGTGATTCATAGTGTACTAGTGAAATGTCTTCCTTTTAATTATCTGGGTAGGAGCCTAAGCACTCCTGTTGGTTGACTGAGTTTTCCAAAGCTGAGCTACCAAAAAAATTGCTAGGTGGAGCATAGGCACAGGGACAGGGAAAAAGATTGTTTGGAGTTCACAGCAATACTTTCAGGATTCAGATCAGATGCAATTGTTCAGGCGAATGGCAGAGTGGTTACGACTTACACTGCAACAGCCTAGTGGTTATGGTTTATGCTAAAATATGAAATACCTCAATCCCTGATGGGGGGCAGGGAAAATCACAGATGATCCGCTCCCATTTTCCAGGAAAATACCTTCACCGTAGGGAAGAAGCACCGCTCTTAACTTCTTAAAGAGCTGGATAGGACTTTGTATGTCTAAAGCACAATGCAGCATAATTACACTTAGTGCTGTAAATGTGTGGAATTAAACAGGAGGGTTTTATGTTTGGCTTGTAACAGGAAGTGTCAGCCATCCCTTCCCTAACATTTTCTTTCACACACATTAAATTCCCTTTCTAGAAGACTCAAAACCAGGAGACAGGAAATGGGTTGGGTGAGAAAATAAACAATGCTTCCAGAAGCAATTCCTCTGCTAAGTAATGGAGAGTCTCCTTTTCCCTCGCTCATACTGTAGGGGCTAAGTTATAAGGGATCTTCTAGGCTATCAATCCAGTGCCAGTTAGCACTGGTTATCTCATTTTGTGTGCATGCTCATTATGTATCTACCATTCCATAAGAATATTAAGTATATTATCACACATATGCAAAACTGAAAATATTTCACTCTAAAGTTTCCTTGGGAAGCTGTCTTTCAGAAAAAGAGTGTTTTCTGCTGGTTTGTGGATCTGACTACATTTTTAATTTGCAGAAAAGTAACATATTCTAATTCAACCTCTGAATATCCAGAGTTCAAAACCAGCCTGCTGATTAAGATGCTCCCTCTTCTACTTATAGAATAAAAAACATGAAAGAAAAAAGTGGTGGTGGTTGTTGGAAGGGGTGTGTATGAAGGGAAAATATCCCAATGCAGAGAGTCTGGTTTTGCAAAGATTTTTTTTTTCTTTTCTCTGTGTTTTTTTGGGGTTTTTTTGTTTTGTTTTTTTTTTTAAGGAAAACTGCTGTCATCTTTGTGGAATGTGATTAGCAGCTCTGTTTAGTTCAAAAGTAATCATTTATTGATTCAAACTGCTTCACCAGTAAATAGAATATCTTAGGACATTAATTATATGGGAGAGAAATCTGTGTGAAGGAGCTGTTACAATTCATTACTGTACAAGAACTATCCAGAGAAGAGAGAAAAATGTAAGGATAGAGATAATTGTTATTGCTTCAGCTTCTTATGGTATTGGGATAGATGGATTGGAAATGGGTTATCTTTCTCCCTTGTAATAAAGTGAGTATATACACACAGCACAAAGAGGAAAGTTAAAGTGTAGCCAAATAGCATTACATCAGCAGAGCTGCAGACAGTCTGCTGGGAACTCAGAAGACCAAGGCAATTGCAGGTGTGATACTGTGCTCAGGGATTAACCTGTTAGCATCTGGTTTTCTCTAAAAGTATGAAAATAAATCTCACAATTTAATAACCGGAGAATAAAATTGAAGGAACTATTCCAAATGTCAAATGACTATTAAACATTTCTGCTGCTTTTTTAATTTATTATGCAATTCTTTACCTCTCTGTTCATTCACATGCCCAAGTGTAAGGAATGGGTTATTACTTCCCCCTTCATAAGTAGGTGTGCATGGTTGAACTAATATGTGCTTGCAACTTCATTTTTTCAGAGTTCCACACTGAAAAAACAGTATTTATCATCCTATGTAAAGCCTTTAAACTAAAGGGTTTCAACTATCAGCAAATCTCTGTTATTTAGACCACTACTTCTAGAGAGGTTGAACAGTAAAATAAAAGTACTGTTCATATAAAATTTACTCATATTATGCTTGTGGTTTGTATCAACGTGTGTGTAAAAGAGTAACTATGAAAGAAAGAGGAGAAGAGAGATCATGTTTGATATAGTTTTTAATAGATTTGTATCAATGTTTTTGGTAGAAAATACTGAGAGTTAAGAGAAAAAATTAAATAACTTCTTCATCCTCCACTCCTCCAATCCCTAGCAAAACTCAGTTGAAAACTGCTAGAGGGGAAGGGAAACTGCAGCTTAAAAGAAGTTTTTCAATTGTAAAATGGAAAATTTCACCTTTTCTCTTTCCTTGAAAAAAGAAGCATACACTAAACCAACATTTTTTTCATCACAGAAAAGATGTTGTTATCTAAAATACTGATAGCTATTCCTGTATATTCTGTAGCTGTGGATGCACATCCACGTATCCTGTCTTAGGTCTCTGGACTCTGTCAGATATTGAGTTCATTCCAGTGTCATTTGTTGTGACTCAGCAGGCACTTTGGGGACTCTTTACAGCCAGCATTCAGGTGTAGAACATTACACCAATGAAGTGAGGACAGTTTTGAGATGATTGCAGCTGCAACAGTGACAGTCATTGACCCTGGTTGTAGAGAGTTATTTGCTTTGCATTAATCAGTAAAGCACTTCAGCTATTTATTTTTCTCCACTTTGCAATCCAAAGACGTTAACACCAGCTTTGGAATGATTGCCAGAATAGGCCATTTCACTTGTCTTTTCCACCTTCTCGCTGGGATATTATTCTAAGTTAAATATATCTTTTGCTACAAGCTGCATGGAAGGGGTGGTGATGGAGGAGTGGGCTAGCAACCAGCTACAATTTGAAAGCTGCCAATGACACAGCCTTCTGCCAGCACAGCTCTGTCGGTGAAGGAGTGTCAGAGAGACCATTTTACTGGGAAAGGGGGAAAGGAAGGGAAATACACTTTTACCAGTATAAAGTGTTTCACCCCAGGGCTTCATCCTCTTACATTGCAGTTTCAATGAGCTGTATTTGAACTTGGCCAGTCAAACATTATGCAAGGAAAACACCCCAGCTGAGGCATAGTTAGAAAGTCACAAATTGAAACAGGGGCTTTTGATTCCTCTCAAAGTTTGCTCCAATCCTGTGATGAAGCTGGTAGTGGTTAATTCCTTGCTAGGAAAGGTCAATATGGTACATAAGTCTCTGGTGCATTCCTGTTACAGGTATCTCTGAGTTGGTCTGCAGGGCCCTGAATGTATTGGACCTTCACCAAACCTTCATTTATTTCTGTTCTTAAGAGCTCCAGTTTAACTTCAGGTGTCTAAGCAAGATTATGGTAAAAACCACTAAAACAAACAAAACAAAAACAAACAAAAACCCCCCAAACAAACACACACCCCCAAACCCCAGCCTCCCCCCAAAACCCCAAACTGTCTAAATTTTCTCTTTTACTAATACAACATTTAAGATACAATTTTTTTTTCAGGAGCTTCAAAATGAAGTTAAACTTGGCTGCTAGTACATTTTCTTTAAGAAAGGAGACAACTAATAAACAGCAGAACTTATATATACATACGCAGAGTTACTTTCCTCATAGAATTCAAGGTATTCTGCATAGTGTGGTAAACATTTTATCAGCATGAAAAATGAAAGAAAAAAACAGAAATGTGAAATAGTTTGAATGAGTTTACACAGCTAGTGTGGAATTCGGATAATGAGGTGAAGTCTCTGTGCTCAAAAAGCAATTAAGACTGGCTTTGCTATCTCTTGTGCAACCCAGGGGAGTGAAGACTTGTCTATGGATAACAGAGCTGTCTTGTGGATCCTGAATAGGCCAGATTCTATGAAATCAAGAGAAATGTTAAAATAGTTTACTTTTAAAACATAGTAAATTCAATAAGCAAAGCAAAAGATTACAACCCACTCTTTATTTAATAATTTTTTAAGCAAGAACTAGAAATACCTCTGGAGTTAGAGAAATATGTACATGAAACAGAACTACTAATTCTCTACCCTGATCCCTGTTTGTTTTCCAGTTATACCTGCCAACTTTACTCATAAAAAAAAAAAAGAAAAAAGAAAAAGCTTTTTTTTAAAAAAAACTTCCTGTTGCAGAATCAGTACAAGTCTGGACAAGAGTGCTGGATTCTTCTCTGCCTCATGCATCATCAACAAAATTGTCAGCAGCTAAGCTCTCTTTGCAAGATCCTCATTCCTGGTGATGGCACAGTGACAGAAGAACACGACTTGATTTTCATATCCCAACTTGCAGCTGTACTACTGGCAGTCAATGGGAAAAAAAAATTGTGTTTTGACATGAATCAGGCACATTTGTTCTGAAAGTCATTGTGAGAGTCTAAAAATGGCATTTTCTAGACACTTTTCAGATACTTTTTTTTTTTACTTTAAAACTACAGTTTAAGAGAATTCATGCTTAAACTTTCTATGATGTCTGATAAAATTACCAGTGATGGGTTATTTATTATTATGTTTTTACTATTAAGGGAACACTGCTCTCTCTTCTCTGACATTAATTTCATTGCTTAATATGATTATTCCAAGAAATCAAATAGGAAGCTTATCTCTTTGAAAGTAGTTAGCTGTATATACATATATAAATACACTGTAAGCACAGAAGTTATTAATTTGCTACAGTAAATAAAAAATTGATATGTTAGGATAAAAGTCAAGAAAAATCCTCTGCCAGCATATTCATAATCTTATTATTAAACATTTGTCATATGTGATGGGGAATTATCTGTTAATCCAAAATATTCATGGAGTGCCTGAAATACCTGCTCTCCCCCAGATCAGATATATCCTTTAAAAGCAGGTCTTTGTTCTGAATGTAATTCATCATACTTATCACATGTCACAAAGTGTTACACTGTGTCCTTTTACATTGCAATGTGACATGACATGGTGTAATTAAGGGAACACAATGCAATAGCTTCTATTACCAAAACAAAAAGAAAGAGGGGGGGGAAGGGAACTTATTTTCTGTATCAGTTAATGAGTTTCAGTTCCAAAAGTCTTTGTGGAGAAGAAAATCACGCTGATCGATTAAAACCTAATAAGGGCCTGAGCCAATTCCCACTGAAAACAATAGGTATCTGCACATCAGGGAAGCATTCATGATTATATTTTTATTAAAGCACAACTGTAAGATCAAAATTTTAAATCTGGATTCACAGGGCTAAAGAGAGGAATTACCAGCAGGGTCTCTTGATTCTAATGTCAAAAACTGATGTACCACTGGTATTTATTATTAATATGGTTCTACAAGGACACAGCACTATACGGTGCATTGGTTTGGTCCAGAAGAGAAGGATAAAATAAACAAGCTTCATCGGTCCCCACAGTAAAAAAGCTTATAGGCTAAAGATACAACTATGAATTGCAATTCATAGGAATTACAGTTCCTTTGTCTTTAACGTTTATTAATCTTTGAAGGGGTGGATTTCCACACGGTGTCTAATGTATTTCCAGCTTAACAGATATTTTAACAGTTCAATATACATCAGGGAGAGAGAATAGCTTTTTAAACTAAAGGACAATATTGGCACAAGAACAAACGTGTATAAATGAATAAATTTAGCCTTGAAATTAGAAGGAGGTTTTTACCATCTGGAACAGTCCTTCAATGGGAGTAGCAAGATAAAACGATATAACTATTTTAAAAATGGAGCTTGATAAATTTATAAATGAGATTATACACCATGGTTGCCTACAGGAGGTGGCGGCTTGATTTTAATGGTCCAGGAAGAACCTTCCAGTCTTACAAACACATGTAGGAGAAGGAGTGGCTAAATTTGAAATGGAGAACTCCCATTCATAAAGAGTTCAGTTCATAAAGAGTCATGCAGAGATGCAAATTTTCTGGATTTCAAATTTAGAGATGTTGCTCCAATTACCTTCAGTGACATGTCAGTTTAAGGAGCACTTTTTTTATCCTAACAAGGATATATGAATTTGCACCTTCATTTGGAGTACCCTAATACATGTAGGGTTGAGAATAACAAATTTTAGCAGATGCTAGGGTTGGGTTTTGGGATTTTGTTTGGTTTCATTTCTTTTTTTTGTAAAAAATAACATATTTTTCGTTTGACATAACAGGGATTATTTAAATCCATTGCAGGGATATCAGGGTTTAAATATAATAATTTAGGTAAGATATCTTGAAGCCTTTGAAGTTTTTACAGAAAAGGCATAGTGTTAACTTCAAGCTAACGTAACATTTATGATTTCTTTGCTTCTCTCATCCTTTCACTTCAGATCTTTGGTCTCAGAAATGACTTTTTTTTCAGATGGAAAACCTGAATAGAAATTATTTTTGTAGGAAATATCCTGTGGGAATGATATTGATCGGGGAGTTGGAGGATCTGGATTTTGTTTCCAACTCTGTTGCACAGTTGTTCTATTTTGAATAATAACTTCATCCCAGTTTTCATACCCAAGAGTTGAGCTGTTTTGATAAAGATTTCTTTTCACTATCTATTTCATAGGTACCTTGTATTGTACCTGTTACAGTTGGAAGTAGGAGAAAGCAATGTCTGAGTATCTGACAATGTGATAGAAGTCATGAAATCAAATATTATAAAAAAGTTACAATCTTTCAGCAGAGACACAACAATTGCACGTGTGTGAAGCTAGTACACTACAACTGCAAAACAGAAGAAATTTACTCCATTTTTTCTTATGAAGACTTAACTAGATCCTTAAACTAATCCACTTTTAATATATATTTCTAATGGACACTAATCAATTCTTGCATCTCATGTGATAAGAAGTAACTCCTAAGTGACATTTAATCTGTCCCTTGGGATCATTAGAAATGCAATGGATCTCAAATAACCAACACAAGAAAAACGTGAAATTTGTAGTTAGCTCAAGCCGAACGGAGTTGAATTGTTACAAATTTTGAGCTATAACATGGGATTATTTTTTATTCGGATCTTGGCTCATCTTCCATTTTTATTGTTCACATTTTCATTGCATGCCAGCTCCTAAGACCTTAAAAATTAGTATAATTAATCTAAAATATTATTCATAGTATAATTAATCTAAAATATTATTCAATAGAAACAAAATCAGAACATCTGTGGGGTATTTACGGCACTCTCTTCTCATAATGTTTGAACTTGACTAGAGTTTTTTCAAGTCTTTTATTTTCTCCACCACTTTCTTCATCATGACCTCAGTCAACAACCACCCAGTGGCACTAATTTCATCTGACTGCAAAAGATCACTCTGCAACTGAGAGGCACTCTAAGAGATGAAAGTATCCCAACACTGGTTTGATAGCACAGTTTTTTCACTGCTCCTATGTATAACAAGAAGGAAGGATGATCTGATGGCTAACCAGGAGATTGGTAAAACTGGATCCCTTATGTTCATCAGTTATGTCTAAGTTCAAAAGAAAGGTAAGTGATGCAGAATTAGACTTAACCATCAGGTTAATCAGATTTAACCGTTCCTTGTAATAATGGCTAAGCCCTCAAATTAAAAAGAATTTAAAAAACACAGAATCATATACTTTTGTAGGGAGGTCCTCTAGTCCAAACTCCTGCTCAAATCTGAACCAGTCAGAGCATGTTTTTCAGGCATGATCCAGCTGAATTCTGAAAGTCTCTCAAGGATGGAGTTCTCGCATGTTCTTTGAGCCCTCCTGCTCCACTATTTGACCACCTTCAGGTAAGGGGAAAAAAAAAATATTAAAAAAGCCCTTGTACCTAATTGGTATTTCCTGTATTGTAACTTATGTTGCTTTTTTCCTTGTGTTGTGCACCTTCTAGAAGAGGCTTGCTCTGATCTCTGTCTTTCCCTCCTGTTAGGTCTCCCCAGAGCCATTCTCTACTGAATAGCGAATAAACCCAGCTCTCTCTCTCTCATCCTTTCATTGTCCAGTGTGCTCCAGACCCCTGCCCACCTTGATGGTCTCCCCTGGACTTGCTCCAGTCTCTCAGTGTCTTTCTCGTCTGGAGACCCCAAAGCTGGACATAGTAAGGCTCTTGATGCAGTCTCAGGTGGGTCAAATAGAGGGGACTGAACATTTCCCAGGAGCTGCTGGCTATGTTGTCGCTCGTGTAGCTCAGGATGTGTCTGACCCCTTCGCTGGAAGGACACATTACTGACTCACGTTCAACTTGTTATCCACCAAGAACCAATAATCTTTGCTGCCAATTGCCTCAACCTGTGCTGTTACATGGTGCCTATCAGTCTGAAGTAAACCTGGTGAAATCTAATGTAAAAGCTTTCAGCAATGGCTGATACAGTATTTCTTATCTTATTTTCTCTGGCATTTACAATTTGAGAAATTAAAACAGGTACATCAATTGCCCTATCACAGTAGCTTATCTTTTCAGATATTTTTTTCCCAGCTTCACTATAAAAAGTCCAAACCTATTCATTGTTGTGTGAGCCAATGCAGGCAGGACACAGGAACAACCACAAAACCACGGATGAAAGGCAAAGAACAAATGTAATCTCAATACCTTGCGGATTGGGGAATCTCTGAAGCAACACCTGGGCAGAGGCATGCAAGCAGGGGATGCAGGCACTGCGGAGCGAGAGAGTCTCTTTATTAGCAAGAGAGTCCTTGTTAGCAAGAGAGTGAGAGAGCGAGAGCTCAGACTTGCTGTTCTCGCCTGTATTTCAAGGATTCAGGCAGGCATAGTTTTTCACTGTGCTTTGATCTTCTTCAACAGCAGGGCAGGAATCTCGAGCATGTTTGATAAGGTGCCCCTGAGTCCATCACAGGCCTACTTTATCTAAGTGCAGATGTTCTACTTGTTGAGCACATAAGACTAAACAACAACTAGTGTGATATATGTGTTTCCCAGCACCCCATGTGTGAGTCTCTTGAGCGTGTTTACAGTCCTCCTCACTGATCTTCCGTTACTTTCCCACAATTGTTTATTCTTCTTGAAATCATAACATCTGCATTCCAAAAAAATAAAAAGAAATGATGGAGTTTTGCCTACGAAATAAAAAAGACCCCGAAAAAAACAAGAAGCATCCTTTTCTAGGGGCAAAAGAATTTCACACTGCTCACAGACATAGAGTTTATTTTTCTCTCCTTCACAAAGAAGTATAGATTGGTTTATTTAAGTGTGAAAGATCACTTGCTATGTTTTTTTTTCTACATTTTAAGAGGGAAAAAAATACCATCTGGGGAAAAGAACCCTGAAGAAATAAATAAAATTAATATTGCCTCATATTCCATGAACTTTTTCTGTCTAGTAAAAAATACACGAGAGAGTTTCAAGGTTAAAAAAATATCAACCAGACAGCACCAGTGCCAGAGCTACTGTACTGTAGGGTTAGGGTTAGTTAGCTGCTCAGTATCTAAAGCCAACTGAAAGGTATCATAGAATCATAGAATCATAGAATTGATGAGGTTGGAAGGGACCTTTAAGATCATCGAGTCCAATCTTTAACCTACCCTGACAAAAGCCACTTCTAAACCACGTCCCTAAGTGCCCCATCTACCCTTTTTTTAAACACCTCCAGGGATGGTGAATCCACCACCTCCCTGGGCAGCCTATTCCAATGTTTAATAACCCTTTCAGTGAAAAAATGTTTCCTAATATCCAATCTAAACCTCCCCTGACGCAACTTGAACCCGTTTCCTCTCGTCCTATCACTTGTCACCAGGGAGAAGAGGTCAGCCCCCATCTCTCTACAACCTCCTTTCAGGTAGTTGTAGAGGGTGATGAGGTCTCCCCTCAGCCTCCTCTTCTCCAGGCTAAACAACCCCAGCTCCCTCAGTCGTTCTTCATAAGGTTTGTCCTCCAGACCCCTCACCAGCTTTGTAGCCCTTCTCTGGACACGCTCCAAACACCTCAATGTCCCTCTTGTAGCGAGGGGCCCAAAACTGAACGCAGTACTCGAGGTGGGGCCTCACCACTGCCGAGTACAGGGGGATGATCACTTCCCTAGTCCGGCTCACCACACTATTCCTGATACAGGCTAGGATGCTGTTGGCCTTCTTGGCCACCTGGGCACACTGCTGGCTCATATTCAGCCGGCTGTCCACCAACACCCCCAGGTCCTTTTCTGCCGGGCTGCTTTCGAGCCACTCTGCCCCAATCCTGTAGCGCTGCATGGGGTTGTTGTGACCCAAGTGCAGGACCAGGCACTTGGCCTTGTTGAACCTCATACCCTTGGCCTCAGCCCATCGGTCCAGCCTGTCCAGATCCCTCTGCAGAGCCAACCTACCCTCAAGCAGATCAACACGCCCGCCCAGCTTAGTGTCATCTGCGAACTTACTGAGGGTGCATTCGATCCCTTCATCCAGATTATTGATAAAGATATTAAAGAGAACCGGCCCCAGCACCGAGCCCTGGGGGACACCACTTGTGACTAGACACCAACTGGATTTAACTCTATTTACCACCACTCTCTGGGCACGGCCATCCAGCCAGTTTTTTACCCAGCGAAGAGTACACCTGTCCAGGCCATGAGCAGCCAGTTTCTCGGTATCTGAGCTGTGAAGGTAATTGAAGGTCATTACTGCAAGTACACAAAAGGAACTTAGCAAATGTGGAAGAATTGCACTATATAAATAATAGTAAGTCCTGTTAGCTGCATTTCTGAAACTTTATTTTGGTCCTTACTAGATTCAAAATGAAGACTATAATCTTACAAATAAAAAAAAAAAAGTCACTTCTATGTTTTCTGGGCACCTTTCAGAGCATGTTGGCCCACTGCCTGTCATTCCTTGCCACAATATTATTATCCTATCATATGATTTTGCCATTGAGCAAAAATATGGGCTGGTATTATTCAGCCATTCAAGTTCTCCAAACTTAAGCGTTTTTCCTTCAGCACATTTATTAATTGCATCAGTAGTTAATATTGGTAATTACACTTTGTTTGTCTGTTTGTTTTAGACAAACAGCAGTTTTGGCAGTCTGATTAGTGTGTAATATTTCTCTAAACTGCTACAGGGTTAATGGAAAGTTGTTGTCCTATGTATGTTTTTAAAAATATGGGGAGATTCTGGAGATATTGTAGTTTTGAGACATACTTTAGGGTAATTTCAGTACTTGGTCCTTTAAGAAACATTAAAGAGTTGAATAATGCAAGAGAGATTATGGTTATTAAATACGCAGAGGATACCAAGCAGGGAGGATCTGCAAGTACTTTAGAGGACAGGATTAGAATGTGAAATGATCTTGACAAATTGGAGAAAAGGTATGGAAAACTATGATGCAGTTTAAAAAGGACATCTGCATTTAAAAATAACTAACTGCACAAATACAAGGTGAGGAACCAGTGATCAGGCAAAATTTCCAAATAAAGTATATCTGATGCTTTTCATGAGTCACATTCCTAACATGACTCAACAGTTTCAGACTTGAATAAAAAACAAGCAAAAAACCCCACCAAAATACTGGCATGTATATGAAAAAGTATCACATGCAAGATACACACGTAATCTTTTTGGTTTTCTTGCTATTGGCCATTTTTCAACTAAAGTACTACAGCTGGTTTGAGTTCTCACATTTGAAGGAATACATGGATCAGCTTGTAAAAGCCCAGAGGAGGGTAAGTTGAAGTGTCAGATGTCTAGAAAACATGAGTTAAGAAAAAAAATTGTTGTTTATTATAGCAAGAAAATGAAGAAACACACTTTGGATATGTAAAGGAAAGGTCAATGCAAAGGTAAGGGAAAATCAGCTTTCCATGTTTGGCACAAGAAACATATTACAGAATCACAGAATGATAGGGGTTGGAAGGGACCTTTGGAGATCATCTAGTACAACCCCCCTGCAGGTTCACCTAGAGCAGGTTGCACAGGAACGCATCCAGGTGGGTTTTGAATGTCTCCAGAGATGGAGACTCCACCACCTCTCTGGGCAACCTGTTACAGTACTCTGTAACCTTCAAAGTAAAGAAGTGCCTCCTCATGTTGAGATGGAACTTCCTATGTTCGAGTTTGTGCCTGTTACCTCTTGTCCTGTCACTGGGCACCACTGAAAAAAGACTGGCCCCATCCTCCTGACACCCACCCTTTAAGTATTTATAAGCGTTGATAAGATCCCCACTCCGTCGTCTTTTATCCAGACTGAAGAGACCCAAATCCTTCAGCCTTTCCTCATAAGAGAGATATTCTAGTCCCCTAATCATCTTCATAGCCCTATTTGTATGGAGAGATTTTACTCAGATGCTAGAAAAAGCTTCATGCAAGTTAGTAAGTGCAAAGCTAAACATACATCTGTCAGGAACATTGCAGTTGTTGATCTTATTTTAGGTAGAGGGGAGAACTAAATGCCCTCTGAGGATCCTTTTAAGCCCTATCATCAACGATCCTATGAATTAGGTCATTATCTAGTAAAAGAATATAAAAGATCAGAAAATGGTACCAAAATTATTTTCTCAGAGTGGAAAGTATAGGCTTTTCAACTGCTGTTAGAATTTACTACAATTTATGAGCAGCAACAAGAAAATCAGAGCTTATCTTCTGAAAGTTTGCTAGTAAGAAAGTGCTCTGTTCCCTTTGGCTGGAGACAATTAAAGGAGCTCTCGATTTTCTTTTCATGCTCCATTTCTACAAAACGTCTTTCAGGTGCAAAGAAGGACAATCTCAGAACCAAACAGACTTTCTTTCCTTTCCTGAAGCAGCATCACCGCAGAAAATACATAGCCATTTTTGCAAATCAATCTAATGAAGACCTGTGTAAGAATTTTATTGTGGTTCTTGGTTTTGTCTATTTATTTATTTGGTTTTGCCAAGAGATGGGAGGGATGTGAAACAAGTAAATGGGTTTGTGATGTACATTAAGGGAGCAAGGACACAAACTGATCTTCTCCATGCTCCACTTTATACTGCACTTAGGTTGCATCCTTACCATGTTTTTATCACACACTTGATTTTGGTTGGCATGTCTCACTCAAACTGATCGAGAATTATTGACTTTTGGTGTGTGATTAAACAGATTATCAATACTCTATCAAATTTTCCTCACTTGATCAGTAGTCCAGTTTCTCTAGCAATTCACTAGGTTGATGATCTCATTTTTCAGGTCTTACATTGTTTGATTTAGAATGTGAATTGATGCCTCCATTGTCATAATTCACTATTTTAATCTCTAGAATACTTGTTATTCTGGAATTAAGTTCTGAGTCTTTTCAGCTGTATCTACTTTTCTTCCTACAAATATTCAGGAAGTCTCAGAGGAATAAAGAGGACAATTCTTTGTGCTGATAGTCAAAGAATAGCATTTACCTGCTATGTTAAAATGTAACCGAAGTTCTTATTCCAGATCTGGTAGGTGATTTTGAATGTTTGCCTCATGACTGGCATAAAAGAAGCAGTGTTACTAAGCCATTGGAGGGACTTTTGAGTTTTTAGCGTAAAGTTTGAAAAATCTCAGTCACTGACGCTCAGAACTAAGACCATGTATATGTTGGCATTTTTCACAAAACAAAATCTTATCTTTCAGCCACCCTAATTTTAACTCCTTGGACTTGAAAACAATGGTTATTTTTCTGACTAGCCATGCAAACCATTGTAGCAGATTGATCACTTTTATCTCATGCAGAAGTCAGTAACCAGAATTCCATCATATTCCTTTCTCATCATATCTGGCCAAAATAACAGAAATGCTGTCCGATCAGAGCTGAGCCTTCAGAGGAAGCAACAGAGAAAATCCATATGGAAATCACAGCGGCCAGTTACATGTCCCACATTCTGCTTTCTAAAACTAAAGACAAAAATAAAACCCTAACCTTTTTCCTCAGGGTGTTGGAAAAAAAGTTTAAATTTCACTATTATCATAGCTGATGTGATATTTTTTGATACCCTAGCTGAATATAAAAATGAGATGAGAAGGAACAGAAACCAATTGAAATATCAAAAATAACATCGGAAACTAGAGGCAGAGGTGGAAAATCCAATCTCCAAATTTCTGGCTGAAATTGCACCTTGCATAATATGCTGGTTTTAGCTGGGGTAGAGTTAATTTTCTTCATAGTAGTTAGTATAGGGCTACAATTTGCATTTGTGCTGGAAACAATGTTGATAATACAGGGAAGTTTTAGTTATTGCTGAGCAGTGCTTACACAGCATCAAGGCCTTTTCTGCTCCTCACACATCCCCACCAGTGAGTAGGCTGAGGGTGCACAAAAAGCTGGGAGGAGACACAGCTGAGACAGCTGACTCCAAATGACCAAAGGGATATTTCATACCATATGAGGTCATGCTCAGCATATAAAGCTATGTGAAGAAGAAGGAAGGGGGGGACGTTTGGAGTTAAGGCGTTTTTGTCTTCCCAAGTAACTATTATGTGTGATGGAGCCCTGCTTTCCTGGGGATGGCTGACCACCTGCCTGCTGATGGGAATTAGTGAATGAATTAATTGTTTTGCTTTGCTTGCGTGCGCAGCTCTTGCTTTACCTATTAAACTGTCTTTATCTCAACCTATGAGTTTTCTCATTTTTACTCTTCTGATTCTCTCCCCCATCCCACCAGGGGGAAGTGAGCAAGTGGCTGTGTGGTGCTTAGTTGACAGCTGGGGTTAAACCACAACACATAGTTACAGAACAATCTAAGAAGTGCTGTACAAAAGAATTACTTAACTGATACTGGACTTGATAGTCACCAATGCGAGTGAGCTCATCAGGGATGTCAAGATTGGAGGCAGCCTGGGCTGCAGTGACCACGCACTTGGCGGAGTTCACCATCCTGAGGGAAATGTGTCAGACGAGGAGCGTAGTCAGGACCCTGAATTTTAGGAAAGCAAACCTCCAGCTCTTCAAGGATTTAGTCAATAGGACTCCCTGGGAAACGGTCCTCAGGGACAAGGGGGCAGAACAGAGCTGGCAGATCTTCAAGGATGCTTTCCATAGAGCACAAGAGCTCTCGATCCCCAGGTGTAAGAAATCAAGCAAGAAAGGGAAGAGACCAGCATGGCTGAGCTGGCACCTGCTGGTCAAAATAAAAGGCAAGAAGGAACTGCACAGGCAGTTCAAGCAGCATCAGGTATCCTGGGAAGAGTATAGGGACGCTGCCCGGTTATGTAGGGATGAGGTCAGGAAGGCCAAGGCGCGGCTGGAGCTGAACTTGGCAAGGGATGCTAAGAATAACAAGAAGGGCTTCTACAGGCATGTCAACCAGAAAAGGAAGGTCAAAGAAAGCATGCCCTCCCTGATGACCAAGAATGGCACACTGGTAACAACAGACGAGGAGAAGGCTGAGGTTCTCAACAACTTTTTTGCCTCGGTCTTCACTGCCAGCCTCTCTCCTCACACCTCCCGCGGCGAAGGACTGCAAGATGGGGACCTGTGGGACAAAGTCCCTCCCACTGTAAGTGAAGACAAGGTTCGTGACCACCTGAGGAACCTGAACATACACAAGTCCATGGGACCTGATGAGATGCACCCCAGAGTCCTGAGGGAATTGGCTGATGTAGTTGCCAAGCCACTCTCCATGATATTTGAAAAGTCATGGCAGTCAGGTGAAGTCCCTGGCGACTGGAAAAAGGGGCACATCACACCCATTTTTAAAAAGTGTTGGAAGGAGGACCCCGGGAACTACCACCCTATCGGCCTCACCTCTGTGCCTTGGGAAGATCATGGAACAGATCCTCCTGGAAGCTATGCTAAGGCACATGGAGGACAGGGAGGGGATTCAAGACAGCCAGCATGGCTTCACTACCTAGTGGCTTTCTACAATGGAGTGACTGCATCAGTGGTCAAGGGAAGAGCAATGGATATCATCTATCTGGACTTCTGCAAGGCCTTTGACACAGTCCCCCACAACATCCTTCTCTCTAAGTTGGAGAGATATGGATTTGATGGGTGGACTGTTCGGTGGATAAGGAACTGGCTGGATGGTCGCATCCAGAGGGTAGTGGTCAATGGCTCGATGTCCAGATGGAGAGGGGTGACAAGTGGTGTCCCTCGGGGATTCATACTGGGACCGGTGCTGTTCAATATCTTCATCAATGATATAGACAGTGGGATCAAGTGCACCCTCAGCAAGTTTGCCGATGACACCAAGCTGAGTGGCGTGGTTGACAGGCCAGAGGGACGGGATGTCATTCAGAGGGACCTGGATGAGCTAGAGAGGTGGGCCCGAGCAAACCTTATGAAGTTCAACCAGGCCAAGTGCAAGTGCTCATTATCAATACAGGCTGGGGGATGAAGGGAAAGAGAGCAGCCCTGCAGAAAAGGACTTGGGGGTACTGGTGGATGAAAAGCTGGACATGAGCCAACAATGTGCACTCACGGCCCAGAAAGCCAATCGCATCCTTGGCTGCATCAAAAGAACCGTGGCATTCTACTCTGCTCACGTGAGACCCCACCTGGAGTACTGTGTCCAGCTCTGGAGCCCTCAGCACAAGAAGGACATGGATCTGTTGGAGGGGGTCCAGAGGAAGATAACGAAGAGAATCCGAGGGCTGGAGCACCTATCCTACAAAGACAGACTGAGAGAGCTGGGGCTGTTCAGCCTGAAGAAGAGAAGGCTATGGGGAGACCTTATAGCAGCCTTCCAGTACCTGAAGGGGGCCTACAAGAAAGCTGGGGAGGGGCTGTTTGCAAGGGCATGTAGTGATAGGATGAGGGGCAATGGTTTTAAACTAGAGCAAGGTAGGTTTAGATGAGACATTAGGAAGAAGTTCTCTACAATGAGGGTGGTGAGGCACTGGAAAAGGTTGCCCAGAGAGGTGGTGGAGGCCCCATCCCTGGAGACATTCAAGGCCAGGCTTGATGAGGCTCTGAGCAATCTGATCTAGTGAAAGATGTCCCTGCTTACTGCAGGGGGGTTGGACTAGATGACCTTTAAAGGTCCCTTCCAACCCAACACATTCTATGATTCTATGATATTCCAGAAATGAGAGATGTATACAAGTGTACTAGGAACACAGTGTCCTCTCCTTTTTAAAAGTTAATACACTGAGATATAGATAAAAAAGAGTCACCATCTAAATGGACACCAATTAGAAGTCTTATTGTCAGTCTTACCAGAGAGGCCAAGAACTAAATTTAGAACTGTCCTGAAAATAGAGTGCCTGTCTACTAAAAACCTTTTCTATATATGTTTTTGTTCTGAAGCACAAAGAAAAGTGAAACTAATGAACATTTTACAGAAGAAAAAGTTCTGAAATTTATCTGTTTGGAAAGGTCACAATGCAAAATTCACTATTTTCAATCCAAATGCAACACCTCATTGATCATTTTGACTTCATAATATTGTCAGTTCAAGCAGTATGTTGCATTATCTTTCACCATCTTCCTTTCCTCCTCCACCAAATCGAGAGGTCAAAAGGAGAAGGAAGAGGGAATGACACTGATGACATCTCTGTTAAAAAGAAAAAAAATAAAAGCATTGTAAAAGAAGGTGTTGTGGTTTTTTGTTTTTTTTTTTTTTTAAGGAGTTAAAGGAAAATCAGACAGCTCTACTAGCAATGTTATATTTGTTGCAGAAATGTACACAAGAATTCTGTTTACAGAAGCTTCAGTCTGTCCCTTTACTATTTGTACCCGAGATTACATCTAATATGTTTAAAAAACTTCCCTTTTTTCACATGAAGACAAAACCAGACCATAATTTCCTTAAACATTATACGATGTATGCTCAACTGGTGTTGCTGCAAAAGTGTAGTGAAGTGGAGCTACACTGATTTACACCTGCTGAAGGATTAGATTCAGTAAAAAGTCAAATGAGTTAAGCATTTGTCACGATCCTCCATTGTCTCATCTCTTTGAAACAGAAAATGTATCACACTGTAGTTTGCTATTGCAAGGGAAGTTGGGAAAGAGTGAGTGAAGGTAGATAAAACTTGTTAGCTAATACATTCATGTCTTTATAGAAATGGAACACAGAAGGGGAAGAAACAAAAGGACCTGTCCATGCTGAAATCTGCCATACAGTACAAGAAATATTAGAGATCCCAATGTACCATATGGAAAGCTCTCTGCAAGACAATGTCTCTGTTCTACTAGAGATCACTGTAGAGAAGAGATGGATTTTACATTTTTCGTTAGTGTACAGCTTAGACAGTTGAACTCTATTATAATGTCTTCAGGAAGTATCTGATCCATTCTATTATCACTATGACAAAGAGAAAGAATTGCTTATGATTTCAGAAAGGTCACACTAAACCGATGTTCTGCCTGTATGTGCTCTAGCTATTATGATGATAATAATAATAAAAAAAAGTTTAAAGATGAAGTTTACAGTCAGACATACTGGGGGCAGGGGGGGAATAAAAATTAACATTTAAAAAGAAAGTCTTATCTGCAAGACATTTTCTAACCCTCTTATTTTTCTTCATCCCACCTGCTGGCAGTTAGTATATTTATACACGTACATATAAACGGGACAAGATTCTGATATCAGTTAAATATATCAGGTAAATATAATGTTGTAATAAAAGCACTGAAAAAGGTGATTATTATTAAGTAAGTTATGTATGTGTTAGTATCGATCTTACTGTCTGATTTGGGGCAGATTTGAGATAGTTCTGACCATGATGTGAGACGCAAGCCACCTCCATTTTAAAAGCTGTGTGGTGAAGTTACTGTGTTGTTCAGGCCAAGATAATTCAGTCTCCCTCCCACCAGAGCTTATTATTTTTGGCTTGGAGCTCAACAGCAACTGCATGGCTTGGAGCAAGGGCAAGCCAAATTCTTGCACGTATTGTGGATAGATAATATCACTTTCAATATACCCCCTGTAGTTCCTGGAAGACTCTAGACAAAGGTGGGATCTTCTTGAGTTAGGTGCTTTGCACACACGTTGCAGATGACGGTTTCACCCCACAAAGCTTGGCAATAAGCATCTAATCATTATTAATTCCTTTGGTCATCTTTGTAATAGCATTAATCATGATGAAACTCCTAGGCTGCTAAGGTGTTTGTGTTAAAGCAAGAGGAAAAGAACAATTCCACTTAAGCAGGTAGCTCCGCAAACCCCAGCACCAGTGAAACCAAGGAGGCAAACAGCTCAAGTTTAAAATGCATAGAGACACAGTTGCTTTGAAATGTATTCCCATGGAGTATAAAGGAATGGACTAACATCATTGAGCTGGGGAAAAATATGGATAAATGCATTGGATGAGGCTGTTCCTACAGGGCCTGAGACATTTCTCGGTTTCCTGGTTAAGTGCTGAACATCTATCTGGAAATGGGAGTGGGAAAGGAACCACAACATGAATGAAAGGGACACAGAAGACAATGGAAAAGTTTTCTTTGTTATTTAGAGGAATTAACAAAACAAAAAAATGGAAAATGTAACTTTGACAAGTGACATTTCAGAAGTTTTGGAGCTTGACAATTTTGCAAAGTGACTTCTTTCACAGAAAAAACCACCTAGACAGTCATTGACCTGTAATAACCATCACTATAAAGCCAAAAACAGAAAAAATGAATCACATATAAAGTAGAAAGCACTGATTCAGAACTCAGAAGATTCTTTAGCATAGTTCTTACATTTCATTTTGCTGCTTTATTTTCTTGTTGCAAATATAGCTCTATAAACCATAGAAATAATCTGCCTGTGATTAAAATGGCATAACAGCTGAAAGGAAAACATTGATAATTATGTTAAAATCTATAACATTAGAAGAGTCTAACACTGCTCAGAGTCCGCGCTTTGTCTTCTGTCGGTATTTGCAGCTCTATTTTAACCTAGATCTAAAGCTTTTTCTTCATGAGCTAACTTCTCTTACAACTTGTGGGTTAGTGGTGATTTTTTTTTTCTTTCACTCAGTTCAGTATAGTCCTCAAATCTTTTAACAGTTTTGGGGTTTTGAAAACAGACAAAATGAAATAACATTCAGCTTTAATGAAATATTTTGTGACACATTTTTGTGAGCTTAGAAAGGCCATAGATCTGCCACGATCCATCCTGTACTCTTTTCTGCAGTAAAACAGTTGGGAAAGTAACTTTCATCTGTACACACATCAGAGAGTTTGTGAAAATATTGTCCCCATTCACTATTTTAATTACTGCAATAAAAGAGAATCATAGAAACATAGAATCATAGAATAGTTTGGGTTGGAAGAGACTTTTAAAGGTCATCTATTCCAACTCCCCTGCAATGAGCAGGGATATCTTCAACTAGATCAGGTTGCTCAGAGCCCTGCCAACCTGACCTTGAATGTTTCCAAGGATGGGGCATCTACCACCTCTCTGGGCAACCTGTGCCAGTGTCTCACCACCCTCAGTGTAAAAATTTCTTCCTTATATCTAGTCTAAATCTACCCTCTTTTAGTTTAAAACCATTACCCCTTGTCCTATCAAAGGGGTAGGGTATTCATCTTTGCGACTCCTCAATCCTCACGTAGCATGCAGCTACTTTTTTAAGTGCTTTGTGACTTACTTGCCCATCTATAAGATAGCTCTCAGGGTAATAGTACTGAAGGGTATGATGTCATTTCTTTTTTGTGAAGAAAAATGAAAGTGCATAGCTATATGAAAGTAAACAGTTCTCTTAAAAAGCAGCAATAAAACATGGATGCAGAAAGAAAAGAGCATGCAAAGGTCTTCATTGTGCTGCTGTGAAACCTGAGGTTTAGTATGTACTTTCATTTCCCAAAAGCTAAGTTTTGCTGTCTTTCCTCCTTCTGTGAAGCCAATGTGCATACATGTCACTACGAAGCCTTCCCCCTTCTCTGAATTTCTGTGCAACCTTGGACAACTGCCATAATTTTTTCTGCCTCAATATTCATGTTCACAAAAGGAAAAAGTGGTGTCACTGGTATCTTTATAAAAGAGTTTGAGCTCTTTAGTCAAATGTTCCTTTAGTATGGAAGCATTAACTATTATTAGTGAATAACAATTGTTTTCAATAATTTAAAAAACAAAACCCAACAGCAACAAAAAAACCCACCACATTCTATTGGAAGACCTTACTGCACTATGACAACTTTTCTTGATGTTGAAATTGGAGGGCTAATTTAATCACATCTTTGCCATCTTCCATAAACCACAGGCATTGCATCTCCCTGTGGACATAGACTTAAAGAAACACAACAAAGCAGCAAAGTTTAAAAAGAATTTAGTATAGATTTTTTCTTTTCTAAACATAAAAGTTCCTCTGTAACCAGCTCCTTAAAAAAGAAAATAAAAAGGAAAAGCTGTTGCTATTATTTTTGGCAGTCTGCCAGCACACAGCACCATGCTGGCAGCACTGTCTTTCAGTCACATGCGCTTCTCTCCCCTTTCCAAACTCTGCCTGGGGAACTTATTTTTATCTGGGAACAAGATCCTGTTTTGCCTGGATTACCTGCTGAAAGCTGAATAACAAAAGTCTGGGACAACAGAGCTATTATTTACTTCATATGGTAAAGAGAGACACATCTAACAAATAGTTCTCATAATTATTCTGAAATTCATTAAGATACAATGAAAAGAAATATTGCACTTTCAGTTCAGCTTAAATTTAGCTTAGAACAGGAGCTAGTACTTGCCAAAAAGACCACAAACGATGTTGACCACTTAAAAATCAATTTAATAAAGATTAAAGTTAAATATCTAAAATAAGCATTATTTTATACTACCTGTAACACATAAAACTTGCTATTTGATTTTTCTCTTAGTACTTCTCAGCTGAATATTACACCAATATTGATGACAGAAAATTCTCCTTCATAATTCTGGATATTTGTAACAGATGTCCTACCTCTCTCTGCTGAAATCAAACCTTTATTCTTTTTTTATAGGTGACATTAACCTGAAATCAAAGTTTTGGGAGTTTACCTTTGAGGATTACAGCAGTGGGGATAATTTCCCCTAATTTACACTGTCTAAAAGCTGAACTCTGGGCAAGGATCGTTTTCTAGCTTGTCTCTGTAGTTAATGGAAAGAGGTAGAAATGGGTCACCTCTCTTAGGCACCATTTTAGGATAAATCACTCTCTGGAGGTATCTAATTCCCTTCATTGATTCCAGAAAGTCTTGACATCTAGCTTAGACAGGAGGCTACAATTTTAGGCAACCAGTGTTAGGCGAGATGACTCCTACATTTAGCTCTAAGTGAATCAGGTTTTAATGCCTAGATTTTTAAAGATATTTCAGCCTAAGCATCATAAGATCCAATTCATTTTAATAGCCAAGATCCATTTTCAGAAGTAGCTTAAACACTTATATAGCTATTAACATGCATAAAGAGGCAAATAGACATCAAATGAGTATTCCATCTGTTCACATATGCCTAATTCCCATCAAAATCAATGCATAGATGCTTTTGAAAAGCTCACTAGGCACATATATATCGAGATACCCGAATACTCTGAAGGATCTAATCCTTGATCCTTCACCAGGTAAAGAGGAACTAAAGTGAGGCTTACTAAGACCTTTTCACCTGGGCAGAAATATATCTCTTACTTGCACAGATCAAAACCTTTTATCTTTACAGTGCAACAGAAAGGTAATTTGTGACATCCTTGTCCCTGAAATAATATCTCTGTGTATGCAAACAGAAGCATATCTATTATTTTTCTGTCTGCTTTAAGTATTATATCACATTGCAAAGTAGCATCCATTTTGCTGAACAATGTTATTTCTATTATTTTTTTTTCCTTTTGCAGCACTACTTTCCAAGTGTTTCTTTCTCCTCCAGTACATAGCCATTCTGCAAAATCCAGCTGTAGGATGCCACAGAACCAACAGAATCAGTTGTGATTCACAAGCACTGTATTGTATGATGCCGGTAAGCATCCTCCAGCCTACGGATATGGAGATTTACAGCCAGAAGCAGTGAGTTTTTATCCATGCTAATATATATGATTCAATATGCAGGACCCTGCCAAGTCTATGAAGACCAAGTTCTACATATGACATGAGACATCAGTTAATGCTTTATGCACAATTCCTCTGTTGATGTTAGACTGGCTACTCCCTCCCACTTTCTATTCATAAAGGCTTCATTTTTCTGGTTCTTATTGCCTTTCTCTGATAAAAGAACAGAAAGAAATACTGAGATGCTGATCAGTAATGTCAAATTTTTCACCCAAAACTGCAATATTTTTTATATTATCACATGTTATTGCCAGTGTAGCCTTTTGGTGCTGCTTCCTCTATATGTTTCAGAGTGCAAACAAAATGCTGTATGCTCTTTTATTGCTCATCACCCCAGGAAAGTCCTTTCTCCTTTGTACCAAATTTCCTTATGAGAAAAATTATGGGTATTAAAATGTTCCCCCAATAAAGGCATCTAATAATCATGAAAAAATAAGAGTGGATTGAAAGCTAGCCCCTCTTTGTCACATGCGAACCTGGGAAAGACACATCTGTTTCATGGATTCAGTTGAGATCATGAAAGCATACCATAAGTCTGATGAAAATCTTTTTTTTCCTTTATACTCGTCTTCCTTATCTTATCCTTTTGTCTGAATTCCATTACCAGAGAATCTGAACTTATAAAAAAAAAGGAAAACAGAATACTTACTTATACTTCCAGCATTATTTTGAGATATGAGTAAGATTATCCCCATTTTACAGTTGGAATACTGAAGAACTGAGATGAAATAACTCGGAAAATGTTGAAGAAGTTAGTGGTATCAGTTAAACAAGGAAACTGGATTTTTTGAGTTTTAACTTAGTTTCTCAACAGCTGGTTCAGTTTTCCTTTTATAGTCGATGGGTGATTATTAAAGCTGTTGAATATGTTTGGCTTTGAAACTTAATTCCCTTAAGCTTCTGGTGAGAACTGAGTTTTCATATCTCAATAGACAACCTCGGTAATCCCTCCCTCTGTATTCTTGGGTGTAACTTGAGACTTGTTTCAGTATTACCTGTAGCATAGTACCAGATAAATTACTCTTTCACTTTATACTGTAGTCAGGTGATAGAGTTTTCTTTTGATACTGTGAAAACCATAACAGTCACATTTATCTTTCCTTCTTTCTGAAATAAGAGCGGAAAAATGGTAGTAAAACTCATCCATCACTCAGTAGATGAGAGTAGATGAGTATAGTATTCTGCTAAATCATTTGCTTACTAGACTCCTGCTTCCTAAAGGCATTAGTGCAAGATATCTCAACTGAATTAGCATTAAGTTCCTACCTACTTCCCACACAGTATTACAACACCAAGCAGAGGGGAAGAAGTGAGAATAAATTATGCAGGCATGGCTTGAGTGTTTTCAAACTGAAAAGCAAGACAGTTCACACAAAGGAAACCAGCTGCTGGCAACATGTGCCACAGAAGAGATTAATCTGTTAAACTCTATTAACCTGATTGCTTAGTTCTTTAGAAAAACTTATAGTGTTTTATTTTGTTTTGTTTTTTCCATATGGAAGACCAGAACACTGACAAATCTAACAATGCCCCTGTTCTTTCCAGCAACAAGAAGGATTCTCCTTTAAAACAGACCTTTTTTTCCTTTGCACAACATTCTTTATGGATAGTAATAATAAAGTAATAAATAAATAAGTGGAAAAATAATGCAAAAATAATTGGTCTGTGGCTAAATTCTGTACCAGTATTTTGATTTATACATCTTAAAATACAGGTTAAATATGCTTGTTCAGATGGTAACGCAACACCTCAGAGATATTTTAGCTGGTGACTCATATTGCCATTCCTCATCAGAACTGTGGCTCCATGAACGGATTACAGCTCCCACAATGTAAAAAGTAATATACCCATTTAACTGACGAAGTGAAGAGACACAAAAAGCTGTATGTTGTTTCAGTCCCATTCATGATGAAAAGGGAAGATGACCCCCTAAGCCTCCAGGATCGTTCCCATGATGGCAACTGATAAGAAGGACTCCTACCACTTCCTGTCACTCTTGAAATTCAGCTCACAACAAAGTTTGCCCCTCTTCCTGCTGAAGAACTACTTCATCCTGACAGATGCCAACCACGTGGGAGGTTTCAACTAAAATTCAGGTATCGGTGTCAATGAATGACAAATGAGGGAATCCAACCCTCAGTCAAACAATATATACACTTATAAACCTCACCCTCCTTCATAAAGATTACATATTGAGTGGTGAAATGGTTAGACCTATAGACCCTATTTTACTTGGCAAACCTTAATTATTCTGTTCTTTTACAAAGGTACTGATATTTAAGGCATATTATTTTAGAATAAAGGTTTCACTTTCCCTAAGTGTTATGACTCTTGTAAAAAAAAAAAAAGCAAAGAAAAGAAGAAAAACATTTAACTTTGACATTTCATTTATAGGCATTTTAATTATTTGGATGGTTTCCTTTAAATACTAGATATTGGCAGTGAAAATTTGTACTTAGAGAAGGAGAAACTGCTTCCAGGAGTTCCTAATTTTCATGTGTTATGAATTTTAATACCTTATATGGGTCAGGTTTTCACAGGTTTAGAAAAGGAATACATTGACCTTAAACTATTGTACAGTTGTAATAGCATTTTTAGTCTCTATTGCTTGGAGCTCTAGTTTGTTTATGCTTCTTTTTCCCTCTACTTCCTTTCCACAGTAGCAGAAAAGCCCCAAGGCTTCAGAGAACAGGCTATTCCTTCCTTCTCTTTTTCTTTTCCCCCACCTCCTAACTTTTTAAAAGACAAAGAGCTATGAAATCCACTAGTCTGTGGGGACAGGAAGTTTTCACCTACTCCTGTCAGATTGAACTGCTATCTTTGACATAATGAATCCCTGAATTCCCCTCTTGCAATATCTCCCATTAATGAAGTTGAATTTTTATAGAGCCTTCTTTTTTCCCATCTTGCATCCCTTCCCCCCCCAATTTCTTTCTGCTTCTTATGTTGTTAGGGATGTAGAATACTACTGACCCTGAGGGGAGGATTTGGAAATAATTTTATTTACTCTTAATTTGGTGTTCTTTTTATTTCTTTCTCACCCTTGCCACCATTTTCTACCTTTACGTTTGGTTGACAAGCATAAACAGCAGGAGCAGCTCTAGGAAATATAACCAGAACACTGCAGTATCTGAAGTCTCATCACCCCAAAACGTGACCATTCTGTAAGTTATAACAATGTCCTTCCTTGAGGCTCAGACAGAAAAAAAAGTGTTCTGAGCCTAATCCTGGTTTGGGTTACATCAGTGTCAATATGTCAATATTTCTCTTGAAGAAGGAGCTATAATCACTCTGGCAAACTGTTGTACCTAAAATTATAGAATCATAGAATTGCCCAGGTTGGAAGGGACCTTTCAGATCATCTAGTCCAACCATCAACCTAACTCTTGACAAAAACCATCACTAAACCATATCTCTAAGCACTATGTCTACCTGTCTTTTAAATACCTCCAGGGATGGTGCCTCAACTACTTCCCTGGGCAGCCTGTTCCAATGCTTAATAACCCTTTCAGTGTAAAAAATTTTTCCTAATATACAATCAAGTAGGCTTTATTCTTATCTTTTTACACCATTAAGTCAAAAGGGAATGGGACCCAATGCATTTACTTTTGGAAAAGGCTGGGCAGAAAAGGTTAGTTTTGTAACAAAAGCATGAGAATAAGATTTAGGATTTGGTGAGTGGTTGCTCTGTCTGAAATTCTGCATGCAAGTTTCCATCCCAGAACTCTGAAATGGAGGCTCCAAACGGGAGCCTGCTGAGATAGGGAAAATCATCCTTCCTATGATTTGCCTACCTGACTTTTTTAATTTCAGCCCTTCAGAGCAGTAAGCCCTTTAACAAATCTGGCATGGTGGGACATTGATTTCATCTGCTACTTGGAAACTCATTAAATATAAATAATAATACATTACAGTCTATCTGACTGGTGAAGATCCACAAGCACAATTTAGCTTTCCAGGCCACAAGTTGCCACAAGTTTATGACATTTTTGGTGCTTGTGATCCTAGTTCAACAAATTAAGTTAGCATTTTTTGGACAGCTTGTGATTTTCCTTTCAATTTTAGTTTTTATGCAGCATACTCTGCTTCCCTTTTGGCACATGAGTAATACTTCTGACTGCAGTGACTATACTCACGTTTTTAACGTTATAAGCAAGAGATGAAGTTCTTTTACAAATGAGAAGCACGCATCCCTGAACTGAATAAACATCAGTCCTTTACACACTAGCCATTTTGCAGTTTTAAAGATTACAGGAAAATATGGTTTCAAGTTTGATGAAGAAAAACACAAAGATTAAATTTTGAAACAAATCTGTTCTGCCTTATTATTTTTTCCAAGTACGCTAAAGGTTGACGACTGCTTTATTTGCTTGCTTTTATTTTATTGTTCTCGTGATATAAATTCTATACAATACAGATGCAAAAAAAAATTGGGGGCAAGGGCAAGTTTTATAGTTAAACCTCAATGAGTTTCACTGAAATGAACTGCTTTATACTGACTCTGAGTCAGATATGGTGCACGGAGCAAATAATAAGTGAGAGTTGAACAGAAAGATGAGCAACAAACTAAATGAAGCTAAGTACTTAATGAGCAGAGAGCTAATGAGATTGTGAGTTAGCAATCTAATGAACTGAGGTTCTCTGCTGCAAGCAGGTAATATGTAGTTTCCAGGTTGTGGCTTATCTTTAGCTACCTATTTTTAACTTTAGCTCTACTTTTCCCAAACCATGCTACTTCAAAATAATTTCTTGTCACCCATGTGAAAACTAGCATAAGAATCCTTCCCATATCCATTCACCATAACTGAGAACATGGAGAACTACTTGGGTAGAGAACAGTTTAGCCAAAAAAATAAGTAAAATTTGTTTAACCTGGACTATTTTTCTTATCCTGCAATTCTCATTACATAGTATCAGTACAATAAGTAGTGCTAGAACTTAAACAGCATCCTTATCCAAATTGCAACGAGCCCTCAAAAAATCAGTAGACCCACTTGTGAAGTAAATTATTTGTCATGCTGTGCAGAGTTTCATAACAACCTTTTACTTTCCTCATCCTCATAAAACCTCATGCTATGAAACGGAAGATGACCACACAGTTGAAAAGGTTTTAAAGCAATTTGTCCATTTGGTTACTTTTATGACAGTGTTTAACATGTTTGCAATTAGGTCTGACCAAAAAAAAAAATTAATGGACAAATAGGTTCCTAAATTTTCTAAACTCTCTTTTGCAGTGTCAGGTCATATGCCTTTCAAATGTTCTTTATCCTCATATTCATGAAATTGTCCTTTCAGGTAAGCTAGGATCCTTCATATTTTATTTTATTTTGTTTTATTTTATTATTTTATTATTTATTTATGCTTTGAGAGAGGTTTTCAACATTACAGAAGTGCATCATAAGAATGGGTGCAAAATACCGTATGAACATATGTTTGTTCCTGTGTTTCTCCAGTTCAGCTGATATCCCTTCCCTTAATATCTCCTGGGCTATTACTGTTCTGGTGGGGCAGAGAGCTAGGAGATCTCCAAGGCTCTGTGAAAAGTATGTATATAAAATAAACCCAACATATTAACGATAATCATTGTATGAGCTCTATTTTTATCACAAGGGTAATGAATGCCTTAGCAGAGGGGAATAAAAAATGTGGACTTCTCGTCTTACGAGAAATAAAAAAATTAAATGTGACATGCAGAGCTGTAAGAAAAAAATACATTATTGATTTCCTCTGATAATAGAGGAATTGATCTTGATAGTCCTGTTGGGCCTCTGGTCATAGCTTGTCCCCACTGTAGTCCACAAAGAAAGTCTGTTATCTCAAAAGGCATCTCAAACCTTCTGAAGATAAATCTCTAAATTAGGTGAGATGATTAGCATTCTGGAGCTATCCATCTCTACCATTTGAAGGATGTCTAGGCTCCTAGAAAGAACCAAAGTGATAAGTTTAAAGTGAAGGCTTAACTTTCAGATGGCTGAAGCTGGATGAAATGTTAAAAGACAATAGGGCTCCAACTCAGGAAGCTGAGAGGCCTCCCTAACATGAGAGGTGCATCTGGGGTACAAGCATGTCTGTATGTCATTTAACAGTCAACAAAGTGAACCGAGCATGAAAGCAGCATTGGAGATGAGCAGAGCTCTAGAAAACATGACTTATGAGGAAAGAGTAAAAGAAGTGGAGATGTTTGTGGTCAAGAAGTGAGGGATGTGTGAGACACTGCTGCATGCAGGATAATCAACTCGTTTCTGTGTTCAGAGTGGAAACTGCAAGTTGTGGAGGACTTGAGATAACAGGAAAAACCTTTGAAGAGAGGATTTTAAAACACTAAAGAGGTGGTCTGGGGATGCTACAAAGATGACTGAAGCCTGACAATTCTGGAGATGTAACTAATACTACTTTGTGGCAGGGAAATTTGCTAGATGCTTTCTCAGGATCATTTATTGCCTTGTTTTCCGTGATTCTGAGAGGACAACATCAGCACACATACTTTAAGTGTGAACAGTGTCAAACTGCTGTTGATTTTTAAGGCAGAATCAGACCTTTTGTTTCCTAGTTTCTTAAACATGACACAAGGGAACCCAAATACTTTTTAAACTGCCATGTTTTTTATCATAATTTTAAAAAGTGGAACAACACTGGTCTTGTTAGCAAAAAAAAAAAAAGAAAAGAAAAAAGAGAAAAAAATTATATGATATCCAGGATATGAGAGATTCACTGAGATGTCCCTGTCCTTAATGAGAAATCACAAGGAAGATTACTGCAACCTCTTGCCTATATGCTCTGACTTATCGGTTGGTCTGGGAATTTAAGCTTCTGCGATATTGAATGAAGATTATAAGCCAGATGGGCCACTAATTCTGTCAAGCCTTCTTGACTTCTTGTGAAGCAAATTGGGCTTATAGACCCTTATAATGCAATTGCACGCAGAGATGGGGACCTGAGCAAGCAGGCAGAAATATGGCTACTGAAAACAGGGAATAAGAAGTTATTAAGCCAAGTCAGAGATACATATCGATAGCTAATATAGCCTTTATTGGTTTACAGGCTCCAGGAAAGAGGGTTCAGAGTTTTGACCCTTTGCTTCGCTTTTCATTTCACTGGAGATGCAGGTTTATGAATAAAACATATCTTCACTCATGATTTTGATATTAGTCACTACTTCTTGTGTCCCTCATTCTCTAAGAGCAAGCAACATGCACTAACTACATAAACTTTGAAAGCTCTGTTTTACAGAGATGGGAATGGATGCACACTGACAAAGAGGGAGTGGTTTGAGAGGAAAGAAAGAAGAGGAAAGATAAGAGAAAAAGCAAGAAAATGAATGATAGACTAGAAATGAGAAATAGGATGAAAAAGAGAGGAATACAAAGGAAGTTCTGGGAGACACAACAAGATAAGAATGGATGAAAGAAAATGGCTGGAAAAATTCACATTGCCTTCCTCTTCTGACAAGGTGTGATGGCAGAGTTGTTCTGCTCCTACTTTCGATCTGGTATTCTCCATCTGGATGTACAGAAAACACAAGATTCCCTGCAAGAAGTATGGGGGATTCCTAAAGCCATGTCATGCATAACTTGACTCTACATCCTATTTACCTCGGTGTATCTGTAAGCATCTATACAATTATGAATAATAATGGTTAAAGGGGTTTTGACCCTTTCATAGGTCCTTCCACTGTCCTGAAAAATATGCAAAATGTCCCTAGAGTGAAGAATGTTTCAGAATGCTAGCAAGGATTGGGAGAGAAGATATGTGCAAGAGAGCTAATAAAAATAATTTATTACAACCTTTTCAAATCATTAACAGCCCAGGTCAGTGGGTATGTCTCAACTGGCCTGGGGCATGCAGCAGAACACATCCCAAGATCCTGCACTCCACAGTAGACTAGCACAAGATTTAATTGCAACATACTGTCAGTGATGCTAGATTTGTTCATACAGTTTTTTGTTGTTTTTTTTTCTTTGGAAACAAATACACAGGATAAGAGCTTAATTTCTGCTGATGAAGCTTTAGACCATGACTGGATTTATACCTTGGACTCAAAAATTCAAAATGCTCCAAGGTCCCCCAATTTAGATACAGACAGAGTGTGGCAATTAGGCACGGACTCCATTTCGGTGCACAAACGAAATCACTTTATTTTAGGCAACAGCTTCCTTAAATACCTTCTGCTACAGAGCTAGCAATTTCCCACTGCTACATCCTTATCATGTGATTACACAGCACATACCACACATACCACATACCATACATGGTGTAAACCAAAACAAGCTATTCATCTTTAGCAACCCGGCTGGCCGTCAGCACTCTCTCCTTTTCTTCCTCTTATCATGGCCCAGGTGCTGTGCAGCTAGGGCTTGTTTACTTATCCCGCGGTTTGCCGCCAGTGAGAGTGATGAGATCTCCAGGGCTCGTTCTGCGTGCCGCATCCGCAGGTTCTTCGGCATCCACAATTCCCCCTTCTTTATTTACTACAAAAACAGTGGCTAAGGTTTTATCTATAAGACACTGCGCACACTGTAGCATACAGGGAATACAAAGCATAATGCACAAGAATATGCTTATACAAAAAAGCAAGAATATTAGAGCTGATTGCAACCATCCAGTTAAGCTCCAACTGTTAAAAAGGTTATCCATCCATCCCCAACTTCCCCCCATTTGTAATTTCTGCACATTTTGCTCTAACTGTTGTATACTTTTATGGATTGATTCAGAGTGGTCTGATAAATTCATACAGTACATGCCATCAAAATCTTCACATCCATGGCCATAAGCTAATAACAGGAAATCGATGGCTGCCCTATTTTGCAAAGTTGCATGGGGTACTGAATCTACATCTAATAAAAGGCCAGAAAGAGCTAATGAAGTAGCATTACTTTGTTTCGCAAGCCAACAACCTAGCTTTTTTAAGAGCATTAGCGCTTTCGCAGAAGCCACACCGGGAGCAAAGAAAGAAGAAATGGCAACCACGGGCGGTTGCCAAAAGTGTACCTGGTTGTCACATTTTGACTTGAAAGCATGAGTTACCGATCTTTTATTTCTATGGTAGTCGTTCACATGAGTGTGATTTAATATCATTGTGGTATTAGGTGTCAGCGTGGTTAATTTTTCTATAGTACAAGGCCCTCCCATAATCCAAGAGGGAATCCCTGACCATGCACAATCTCCACAAAAAAACCCCACACCCTAGGGCAGTTTCCGGGGCACCGGATCCACAGGGGCAACGTGAGCGGATGTCCAATTGCACCATTTTGATTGATTCCGATATGTATAATCAAGAGGGGTGACCTTTTGGAGATATGTTGTGTTTCAAGGATATTTGGTAAAGTTAAAATACTTACAAGCATCCATCTGAATTGAGTCTAGAATATCAATCTCCTGTGGCTCTAAAGGCAGGGGAAATAATAATTTATTTGCCCAATATAATGTACTAAGGCAATTTGTAGGTTAAGACTTTGTGATAACCAAGGGTCAAGGTCATCCTTTTTGATGGGGACATGTATGTGGCTTGGATCCATTCCAGAAAGCTGCTGACAGCACAAACGACCCTGGGAAAACAATCGTGGTAACATTTCAATCATCATAGTCACTGGTTTTGAAAAGGTATGTGTCAAAAATACCCACTCTAATGCAGTCAGGCTCTTTGCGAGTGCATCATCCCACTGTCCTATCAGGGCATAAAGTTGAAATTCTTGTAGGAAGGTGTTCAATGCATCTTGCAGCAGTAGTAGACTATATCTTATCTTGCAACATGCTGTAATGCCTTCTGAGCTGTTGGGGTTAACGAATGTGGAACTTACGGGGGGGTGGGCGGGGGCAGACACAGTGCTTCAGAGCGTCCCCTGTACCTTCAAAGTGTGCTCGTGTCTCTCTCCCCCTCTCTGACCCGAGACAGCCTCCTTATATCCTGCACCGGATTGAGTGGAGAAGTACAGGCTAGAGTTGCTGCATGCGTGGCCAGCGCATGCAGCGAGCCTCACCAGACTCATGATCCAGCTTTGCTAACAGCGGCTGTCTGATACGTGACTATATTGTTGTAATCCCTTCTTGTTATCTTCTTTGAAGGTCAGGTTCTCATGGCTATGCACATAGTTTTTGCAGCAACAGTACTGAGTCCCTTTTTCCCAAGATGTATACTGGGTTTGGTTCAACTAGTAATTTTCCATCGTGTCTCACTCGGACCATCCTCTATTATCCCTTATACATGCCACCCCATGGTCTGTAGTTTGGACACGATGATAATCTACAACTCGTACAAGAGTATGATGCAAAGCAGCATCTACAACTGATCGTATAATGCTTATTAGACACAGCAAACAGCATACTAAACATAACAGACAAATTCCTTCCACACAGGCAATGAGTATAATTTGCTTCAACCAACCCCACCCCCAAGTCCATCCAGCAAAGACATTTCACCCAGTGGTCTCCACAAGTTGCTGGTTCGGTTGGTGCAGTTCCCGAAACTGGGCATGGATGGATTTGGAGTGGTCACTTAGATTCATACAATACAGTCCTTTAAAATCTTGACAACCATGTCTGTGAGCTGAAAGCAAAAAATCAGTAGCAGCTCTGTTTTGCAACATCGCATATCGAATACTATCTACATCTAGCAATAACTCAGAAATAGCGGTACTAGTAGCATTGTTAAACTTATCCTTGGCAGCAAGAGAGTCCTTGTTAGCAAGAGCGCATGCGGACTCCCTGTTCTTGCTGGTGCTGTGCTTTGATCTTCTTCCACAACAGGCCAAGATTCTCAAGCAGCTAGATAAGGTGTTCGTGAGTCCATTACAGGCTTATGTCATCCAAATGTTTTTCTTGCCAGCACCCAAGGCTGAATAACAATTGGTGTGATATATATGTGTTTTCCAGCACCCAGGTGCGAGTCCCTTGAGTGTATTTACAATCCTCCTCGCCGATCTTCCGTTGCTTTCCCATATTCCATGCCCCCAATGTGTTGATTCACATTGGATCGTCTGGAGTCCAGTTATTTCTCCTCAGATGGTGACCCCGACGTGATACCGATCGGCGCTTGGCTTGAGCAACGGAATGCGAGGGGCGGAAGACCCAGAAGGAGATCCACCAGCTGGAGGACGGCTCAGCTGGGCTGAGACCAGGCGGATTGGGCGGCAATCCGGAATAGAGGAAACAGACGATGTGGCCATGGACACCCAGAGAGAAGTGAGCAGCCGGGGCAGGAGATGGGGCAACAAGTAACAAAAGAAGAAGGGGCTATGTTAAAACTTCTCCTGCATATCCTCTCTAAGAGAGGGGTGAAATACGATGAGCGTATGCTCCGAAGGTTGTTAACCTGGTGCAGAGAGAACGGATTCGCACCAGAGCCCCAGACAGCTTTTAAACCAGAAATATGGGAGGCTGTTGGGGAAAAACTGTGGGAAGTGATAAGTAAAGGAGACAAAGAGGCATCACCGTTAGCGACGACATGGTGGTTGGTGTTATCGACCTTACAAGATATGAAGGCGGAGCGAGCCATGGCAGCCGGGGCTTTTGCAGCATTACAACCCACGGGAGGGGGATCGAAGAGACCAGGTCCGAAGGTCTGGGACGATCCCCTGCTGATCCCCTCTGCTCCACCTGAGGCCGATGGAGGAGGCAGAATGTCAGCAGAGAAGGACAGAGCCGGAGCTGTTTGCTCCTGCCATTGCCCGCCTCGCCCCCTCCCCTCCCCAGTCGTCTCCCTGAGGTAGAAGTGCTGGTTTTGTATGTCTGCTGTGTAAGTGTGTGTGGGCGCCAGCTTATACCTGCTGATCAGCATGTGTGCTACTGTTTGTTTTTTGTTGTGTGCAGTGTCGTTAGGTGACTCCACTTGAGCAGGTGTTCTGCCCGGTGTGGTACTGTTCTCGTATGCAACTAGGGCTGACACTCCGTCAAGTGAAGAAGTTTGTGTATACACAATGTTTAGACGTAAGGCGAGCGCCCCCCAGGTAGATAGACCAGGATGGGCCGTAGAACTGATGGAAGTCCTGAAATATTGGGGGAGTTTTCACCAGCCGACACGTTTACGCTCTCGGGAACGGCTCGCCCGTGCAGGGCGTATGGCTGGTTGTTTGTTGTTTGTCTATAAGATCATGGTTGATTGGGAAAAGGAGTTGAGCCAAAATCCATAGGATGCTCTGTAGGAAAATGAGAAACTTAAGGAAAAATGAGAAACTGAGCTCTTGTTGCAAAGGCAGACTTTTATGTCAGTCATAAGTGATGGGGGGGGGGGGGGGGAAGAGAGAGAAAAAAAAAGAAAGAAAAAAAGAGAGAAAAAAAGAGAGAAAAAAAAAAAAGAAAAGAAACCAAACAGGAACAATTAGATGGGAAATGTGCCACGTTAGCACAAAAGTATGCCATACGCATTACGAGAAAGCATCAGAAAAAGAGAAACAGGACACCTGATTCAAAGCAGTACCATAGAGATATGTTTTTGGTTTTTTCCTATATGTGTCTATGTTATTGCATGCCTTAGTAGATTGCTCTGTGTTATACCCTGCGAGACTAAAATGAACCCCAGCAGAAGCGGTCTCTTGAGCAAGGGGGTGGAATATGGGAAAGCAACGGAAGATTGGCGAGGAGGACTGTAAATACACTCAAGGGACTCGCACCTGGGTGCTGGAAAACACATATATATCACACCAATTGTTATTCAGTCTTGGGTGCTGGCAAGGAAAACATTTGGGTGACATAAGCCTGTAATGGACTCACAGACACCTTATCTAGCTGCTTGAGAATCTTGGCCTGTTGTGGAAGAAGATTAAAGCACAGCACCAGCAAGAACAGGGAGTCCGCATGCGCTCTTGCTAACAAGGACTCTCTTGCTGCCAAGGATAAGTTTAACAATGCTACTAGTACCGCTATTTCTGAGTTATTGCTAGATGTAGATAGTATTCGATATGCGATGTTGCAAAACAGAGCTGCTACTGATTTTTTGCTTTCAGCTCACAGACATGGTTGTCAAGATTTTAAAGGACTGTATTGTATGAATCTAAGTGACCACTCCAAATCCATCCATGCCCAGCTGCAGGAACTGCACCGACCGAACCGGCAACTTGTGGAGACCACTGGGTGAAATGTCTTTGCTGGATGGACTTGGGGGTGGGGTTGGTTGAAGCAAATTATACTCATCGCCTGTGTGGAAGGAATTTGTCTGTTATGTTTAGTATGCTGTTTGCCGTGTCTAATAAGCATTATACGATCAGTTGTAGATGCCGCTTTGCATCGTACCCTTGTACGAGTTGTAGAATATGTTGCTCTAAAAACTATGTGTGTATCCATGAGAATCCGACCTTCACAGAAGAAGATAACAAGAAGGGATTACAACAATGTAGTCACGTATCAGACAGCTGCTGTTAGCAAAGCTGGATCATGAGTTTGGTGAGACGCGCTGCATACGCTGGCCATGCGTGCAGCGACTCTAGCCTGTACTTTTCTACTCAATCCAGTGCAGGATATAAGGGGACTGTCTCGGGTCAGAGAGGGGGAGAGAGACATGAGCGCACTTTGAAGGTACAGGGGATGCCCTGAAGCACTGTGTCTGCCTCCGCCCACCCCATAAGTTCTATGTTCATTAACCCCAACAGCTCAGAAGGCATTACAGCATGTTGCAAGATAAGATATAGTCTACTACTGCTGCAAGACACATTGAACACCTTCCTACAAGAATTTCAACTTTATGCCCTGATAGGACAGTGGGATGATGCACTCGCAAAGAGCCTGACTGCATTAGAGTGGGTATTTTTGACACATACCTTTTCAAAACCAGTAACTATGATGATTGAAATGTTACCGCGATTGTTTTTCCAGGGTCGTTTGTGCTGTCAGCAGCTTTCTGGAATGGATCCAAGCCACATACATGTCCCCATCAAAAAGGATGACCTTGACCCTTGGTTATCACAAAGTCTTAATCTACTAATTGCCTTAGTACATTATATTGGGCAAATAAATTATCCTTTCCCCTGGCACAGACTATTACAGTCACTTTCACAAATTCCTTTACAGACGCACATCCTGCTAGCGCCAGAGCCTCTTGCTGGCACCCGTACGGTGTTTGTAGATGGTTCAGGGACACAGTAAAGGCTTTTGACTTATTTCAACAGGAACTGTTAAATGTAGGCAGAATCTCAATATGTTACTGGTATTGTTCAAAACTTGAAGGAGCATTTATAAAACAACTAGAGAACCAATTGTTATTTAGTCTCTTACTGCAATTAATGTTGCTTTTATGAAAAAGACAGTTTCCTTATTTTATTGTCCACATACGCTCTCATGTTTTAAATTTTCTAAACATGTCTTCTTTGTCATCCACAGCAGTAGATGGACATTTTGTAAGAACTGTTGAATGGCCTGAACAACCGAAGGTGTATTAGAAGCACCTTAAATCGGGGTGCATGCTAACCACAGATAATACTGCAACAAATAGAAGTTGTGAGCAAGAAAATTCTGTAATGATTTGTACTTCTCATCCGTATGTTTGCTTCGGCTCAAAATGCAAGTATACAAGAATGTAATCAATCTTATTGTGTAAATTTAACGCGAGTAGGGTATAAAACAGCAGTAATATGGATAGGGGATTGGCAAAATGCATTAAAAACACGTCTTTCTCTGTATTGGGATTGGGAGTATAACCCTCAAAGACTTTGTGTTACATCTCTCCCCTGGAATACGTTGCTACATGGATGAGAAATGGTTAAACACCATCTCCAAGGTGCTTTTGACATGTCGTTGCAACAAAATATTCGTCCTTTACATGATCAGCTAAAAGCTCAAATACTAAAGATTCAAGACTTAATGAACCACAATGTATTTGAAATATTACAAAAGGATTTCTCGTGGGTAAATCCAAAGAAATTGGCTTTCTGGGCTAAATTTAGGAATCTGGGTATTTATTGCCTTAGCAGGGTTCTTTTTGATTCTGTTTTTAATTGTGTTTAGTATATAACCTGCTAAGAGCGTCACAACGAGTAGAAGCACAAGTCATGGCGACCTTGTAACAAATGGTCTGGTGTTAAACAAAAAAGGGGGAGATGGGGCAGATCTACAAGCAGAGGCCTGCGTACGGCCAAAGACACAGTGAGCAGAGCACACAGTAAATACAGAGCCAAGAGAACAGTTCATACCTTCACTCCATCCTGTGACGACCACATAACATTTTCGAATCTCGGACAAAGAATAGGGCTAAGTATTCTTCCTTCGCTAGGAACAGCAACGACATTAAATATGTTGAATAAGATAGGG
The DNA here is from genome assembly GCF_028500815.1 of Rissa tridactyla. Classification (NCBI taxonomy): domain Eukaryota; kingdom Metazoa; phylum Chordata; class Aves; order Charadriiformes; family Laridae; genus Rissa; species Rissa tridactyla. Next base: position 13,438,346 of record NC_071496.1, read on the forward strand.
TGTTGGGCAAGTAAACAGATAAACCTTACAACTGAAATCATATCTAGCTTGCTTACTGATGCTGATAGCATTCGGCATGCTACGTTGCAAAATCGAGCGGCTATTGATTTTTTGCTGTTAGCTCAGGGTCATGGATGTGAAGATTTTGAAGGCATGTGTTGTATGAACCTTTCCGACCACTCATCATCCATTCATAAGCAGTTACGGGATCTGAAGGATAACATGTCCAAATTAAAAGTGGTCAAAAATGGTTTCGATGATTGGTTAAACTCATGGGGTATAACGGGATGGTTATCAGACTTCCTTAAACAAGGGCTCATGCTATTCTTGGTTATATTATTATTGATTATGGTAGCCTCGTGTGTTCTCCGCAAAGCGACTGACATGATAGAAAATGCCATGCATAAGGTCTGGCTGGCTCAAGAAGAAAAAGGGGGTATTGTAGGAATGTATCTGAGAGAAAATGGCCATGTGAGCCAGCCTCCCTACTATGAGAGATTAGATTAAGAGCAAAACAGGTGGTAGAAGATGGAATTAGTACATGGGGAAAACGGGAACTGAGAAGGTAGAAAACATGTTGTGCTAATGACTAAGCAATTTACTATGCGAATTCTTGTAACCAATCTGATGTGTGAATGAACTGCATGGACAGCGCGTGGACAGTGTAACTAGCTAATCAGAAATAAGCGAGTCGCGTGTACAGCTATAACACAGGGTATAAAGGATGATGATCTGTGCTTAATAAATGGCTTCTGTTGATTCACATTGGATCATCTGGAGTCCAGTTATTTCTCCTCAGAAAGGCATAGAGGGGTCGTAGTGGGGAAGAGCGGACAGGACAGGTGACCCAAAACTGACCAGCAGGGGTATTCCATCCCATCTGCCCCATGCTCAGTATAAAAGCTGAGGGATCAAAGGGTCAGCCCTCTTTCTTCTATGGCTGATATCCGAGGAGGACCCTGTCTATTCATCTGCCTCTGATCCCGATCCGTGGGTTCCTGACTCCAGCTCTGGAATCCAGTTGCCATATGTCACTGAGTCTAGTCTGGTACTTCCCCAGTGCCTGCTGGTGATGTCATCCTGGGAGCTTGATATGGTTTTGTATATACTGTATCTATTTCATTATTTTCCTTTTTATTTTATTGTTAATATTTCATTAAAGTAGTTTAGTTCCTTCTAAACTCATAAATCTCTTTATCCCTCCTCGTACTCTCCTTGAAGCAATAGGTGGGGGAGAGCATCTGTCATCTGTTGATCTCAGCCAAACCATGACAACTGTGTATAACACACCCTCTGTGTGCTGGCTGTTATGAAATAATTGTTTAAAGATGTTAAAAGACTACTTGTACGTACTCCCATGGAAAATGCAGTCTTTTTTTTGATAGTCTATAATAGAGACTTTCTACATGTTATTGATGACCTGTGGCCATTCATCACACATTTCTAAGTGTTTATTATTACAAACAGCCTACGTGGAAAATTACTGATTTGACCACTACAATATACAGAGCAGAATTTGCTTGAAAAAGGAAGATTGGTCCTATGAGTCATATGAGTGAACCATATCACTGCAAAATCTAACACTAACTCTGAACATAAGGTGATCCAGATATGAGGCTTTACAGTACTATTGCAAAGTAACCCAGTAGCACCACTGGTAAGACAAGAATTTAGCCTAAGAACAAGTTGTGGCATCTGCCCTTTAGTATAACCAAGCAATAAAGGCAGCTGGCAAGACTTGTCCAATAGCATGACCTGGGTTGTGTTTTGTGCTTGTATTCAATTATTTTAAATGAAATGCAAATGCATTAGAAAAAAAAAAAAGCAAAAAAGATTAAGAAATGAGGACCTTCCAGTCCCACAGAAACCCATCTGCTGCAAAGCTTCCCAACATGTGTCACTGTATGCCCTCAATGCCAATAGCTCTCCTTTTTCCAGCAGCAGTGACTAAACGTTTCACTAACACAGCTGCTTTTTGGCTCAGCTGCCGCTTGCTGGTTGTACTTCAATTTCTCTTTTCATTTTAGATTTCAGTGGTCCCTTTTCCCATTATACTGAGTATTATAAGAGTCTGAATGGTGTGTATAATGGGAAACTGATGTTATGTGTGTACTTTATTGACACAACTGACAAGAAAAGCCTTAGCCTACATCTTTAAGTAGTGTAATTTATTGTTCACTATCCCCTTCTCACACACATATAATTGTAAATGAGAGAAAAGGAAGAATTGTATTACTCTTTCCCCAAACGCTTACAAACAAACAAACAAAAACAATTAAACCTGAAAAAAGTTTTTCCTGCCTCTTACACTGCATGACTAGAGAGTAATGCCTAAAATTTTGCCCCCAGAGAGGGAGGTGGATGAAGCCTCACTTTTTTTCATTACTTGATCTAAGTCTTTAAATGATTATCTGTTCAGGGATGAATATCAGCTGTTTCACTGGAGTTTTGTTTCTCTGCTCCACAAAAACCATACTTGTCCGTAGAATATAGTTTTAAAATGGAAAAAAATTCCATTAAATACAATAATTGAAATGCAGTGATAGAGAGACTGACAGCATTGGCAGATGATCATTAACATGGCTGTAATAATCAAAAATATGCTTCACCCTAGTTCTTTATATCTTCCCAAGACACCTTTCTATATAAGATCATCAGTGATAAATGTATTATAGCTTTTCCAAAACAGCTCTTCTATAGGCAAAATGATTGATGACATAAAGAAAACCTAGTGACACAGCCTGGACTCCCTGCATTCTAGACTCCCCATAATGAGTAACTGTAATGGTTCAATTAAACCATTTTACTTTTCATTTGCAACAGGCTAGAAATATGTATAGGTTCCATTACTGTAGATCAGCTACTGAGTGATTGTCCTGGTCTGGGATGAAGCAGAGCCAACTTTCTGTTCAGTGAGAGAAGCTCTTGCTTATACTTGTTACTGTGGCAACCAGGGTCAGCTGACTTGGTTGTTTACGCCATGGAGGGGTTGCACCTGGGTGGAGAAGTGGACAGGTCAGGTGACCCAAACTGACCAGTAGGGTATTCCATCCCATCTGCCATACTCAGTATAAAAGATGAGGGATCAAAGGTGCCAAGTGGGTTTTTCTGTGTTAGCTCTTTTTAGCTCCTCTCCAATGGCTTTCTTTTTGTCAATGTCTGAGGAGGACCCTGTCAGCTCATCTCCCTTTTGATCCCAGTCACTATGTTCCAGTTCCCATTTGTCACTGGGTCCGGTCTGGAACTTTCCCAGTGCCTGCCAATGACATCTCCCTGGGAACTTGATCTGGTTTTGTGTATATATTTTGTATATATATTGTATCTATTTCATTTTTGTATTTGTTTTATTATTAATATTTCATTAAAGCAGATTAGTTTTTTTCCTAAACTCATCAATCTATTTCTCTTCTTCCTCTCCTTAGAGTAAAGGTGGTGGAGAGCATCTGTTGTCTTGTCATTGGCCAACCTGGCCCAAACCACAACAGTGGTGACTTTTGAGATATGGTAAATTGTTCATTATTGTTTGTCCCTATATAACACACTGGGATGAGAAATCTCACTTTAACAAACATAAGCAACATAAGGCTGTGTATTTCTATCTTGTGAGTTCTATATCTCTACCTTGCGATGCTTTGTTAATTGCTTCCCAATTGCAGTGTACAGGATGGCAGTAATCGCTGTTGGCATGCGGTTACACTGCCTCTTCAATGATTTTGCATAGTGAAACAAGTTTTTGCTAGTGTTAAATCAGATCATCAATTGCTGTAGCAGGTAAGATATATAAACTGCATTAATGCAGCAACTTTTTACAAAAATAATCTACACAGCTCTTAGCTTCTAAATTAAGATCATCTCCAAGATGCAATATGTGTGTATGCATATGTCCTGGTTTGAGATAAAACAGAACCAACTTTCTGATCAGTAACTTTGCTTCTTAGCTAGACCTCTTCTACCTCTCTGAAATTAACAGCATGTTGTGTCTGAAATGGTTCATTCAGAGTGATAAGACAGTTTGTGCCAAGGAATGGTATGCAAAGAGGCTCTTGCTTATACTTCTTGCTATAACAACCAGGGTCAGCTAACTTTGTTATTTGCCCCATTGGAGGGTCAGAAATGGAAAAGAGTAGAGGGGTCCCACCTGCAGGGAAGAGTGGACAGGACAGGTGACACAAAACTGACTAACAGGGGTATTCCATCCCATCTGCCCCATGCTCAGTATAAAAGCTGAGGGATCAAAGGGTCAACTCTCTTCCTTCAATGGCTGACATCCAAGGAGGACCCTGTCTGTTCATCTGCCTTTGATCCCGATCCGTGGGTTCCTGACTCCATCTGTGGAATCCAGTTCCCATTTGTCACTGAGTCTAGTCTGGGACTTCCCCGGTGCCTGCTGGTGACGTCATCCTGGGAGCTTGATATGGTTTTGTATATACTGTATCTATTTCATTATTTTCCTTTTTATTTTATTATTAATATTTCATTGAAGTAGTTTAGTTCCTTCTAAACTCATAAATCTCTTTCTCTCTCTTCCTCCTCTCTGTGTGTGAGAGGTGGGGGGAGAGCATCCGTCGCCGGCCATTGGCCAATTTGGCCAAAACCATGGCAGCATATATATAAGAAAATCAGAATATTTTTTGTGGTTTTCCCTTCCAAGCCATTGTTATTATTTTATATTTCCTTTGGGAATTTAGAAAACTGTTGGATTACACCTCTTCTGCTTTGCCTCCCTTCTCACCTATGTGCTTTTCCACCTTTATATATGATTATTAGATCCATTGGGTTTACAACCACAAAAGACCTTGTGGATAAGTAATCTGACCTGCACGAGTCACAGCATAGGCTTGCACTGTTCCTATACCTAATCCTAAAACCTGTCATTGAACTAGAACACACATTGGTGAAAGGCACTTAGTTTTGATAAAGATTCCAAGATTTCAGCAGTGAAGAATCCATTCATTATAAGGGGTGAGTAGAGACGCTATGCAAAGATGTCTGGGGATTTGCATTTAAAATAGGAATGAAATCTCTTTTTTACAGCTGAATTTAATTTGCTCTCCTGATTTGGCATAATAACATTCAAACTGAATTTTCTATATTCTTTGATTAGTAAAAGAGTCCATAGCTTCTGCACAGAAAACAGAAAGAATGCTTCCTTTGTGAAATTATTCTGCTTTCCTCAAGTTTCTTTGGGCTTTTTTTTAAATGCAGCTAGTAAGAACACCAGAATATTTCCCACATTTCCCCATTTCAAGATGCGCTTTTGAATTATTCTATGTTTCCAGAATGAAACTAGGAAAAGGTGGTAGTATTCCTTCCTCCTCCAGTTCCTTCACACTCACACTTTCTCACATTGCTGGAAAGCCATTAGAAAAGATAGGAACAAATGTTAAGTGTTGAAAATATTACTTCATGAAGTTTTTATCCTCCAAATGCTTTAATACTGAGTATTTAAGAGCATAAAAACACTTAAATAAATTTTAATGAAAATAAATGAGTTGCCAAGTTTGGATTAAAAAAAAGAAATATATAATTTTTATTACTTACGATATATGTTGCTCAGGATTCATCTGGTCAATCCTTCCAACAGAAACTAAATTTGGGGAATTGAGATATTGGAGTTCCTTAGTTTATATAAAAAAATATGAAATGTCACCAGAGAAATCTAGTTGTTAATGTCCCCAGTGATGCTTCCTTTCTAATGAAAGGGAGGTGTAGTCTGCAGAGTTCTCTCCTTGATCATTCTTTACTGTCCTGTTTTCCCAGGACCCCACAGTATTAGCATGCAGCCTTATGACACAAAAAGCTCATTGCAATGACACAGGAAACAGGCTCTCATGAATCTCATGGATTCAAAATCCTGCCACTTAATAATTTCAAGCCAAAAAAAGGATAAACTTTCCTTATCATAGAGGACTTGCATTGTCATGAAGTATCATGGGCATTTGCTCTGTCCTGGCAATAAAAAAAGGCATTATAAAGTTCCTTGGGGTTATCACACTCAAATCTAGTCAAAGAAAGACACAAGTCTGCCATTCTGATGTCTAAGATATTAACACCTTTATTTAAAAATCATATACTCTAGCTCATTTGTTGAGGATAACGATAAGTTTTCTGAGTTTAGCAAAACAATTGTACAAACTCTTAGGTGCTTTCCACTGGTGCTTTACCTGTGCACTCCTGCAGCATGACACAAACCACCTTATCAGGAGGAACAATCTGAAGGGGAGGGAGGATCTGAGGCAGGGATCTGGAGAGGACAGAAGATAGGTAATGTTTTGCTGTAGGAGTTTTGCCCCACAGCTACAGAGACATCAATGCACCACATATGTTGCAGGCAGATTAAGGTCAGGGCTCAGGAAAAGAACGTGAAAGAACTCTACCTACAACTGCTGAGACTATGGTGACTTACACAACTTTAATTATTGTGGAAATCAAACAGCTTGTGATCATGTATATCTGTGTGTGGACATGAGGCATGTGAAATCGTGTTGCTTAGATAACCTTGATTCTGACATTTCTTCTTTTTAAACAAATTTTGCATTTCAAAATTATTTTTTTTCATATAGGTAGAGATGTATAGACATATACTTTTGGGATAAAGAATCATTCATAGGATATAAGGAGTTAAAGATATGTAGAAAGATACTGAGCATACAGTGGTTTCCATATCAATAGTTTTAAGGGAATATATGGTTATGATGAAGTTAAAGTAGATATAGGTGAAACAAAATACACCACAATGACACTCTAGCAACCACAAATCAGTTCCACTAGAGACTAAATAAGGTTAAAAGGATGGGGTTTTTCTTATAATTTTCATTTCATTCTTAACAGTCATGGTTTTCCAAATTCAGCTTCTCTCACTCTAATTTTCCACCCTGCCTACTTCTAAGCATTCTTTTCAAGATATTGTTGTTCTTACTATTAAGAGAGAAGCACTTCTTAATATTGAATTATTTGATGCTATTTCATTTTATTTCTCTCAGGTGCCACAAAGAATAAAATATACAGGTGTATAATGAGGTTGAAAACATTGGGTATGGTACAGAGAAGAATTTAACTTTGTGACAATGTAACATGACACGTCTCACTTACATGTAAATGCTTCTTAAAAAACTTGCTCACTGTGTTCATTTAGAAATTCAAAATTACCGAACATATAGTTTTCAGATGTAGTTCAGATGCAAATTGAGAAAGCATCTCTCTGCCTGAAAACTCAATAGTCCATTGCAGTCGGATCCATGTAACACAAAATTTTTCTAGACAGGAAATTAGTGGTTTGAGGGGTTTTTTTTCCTCTTAACAAGGAAATACCTTAAATTGCATTAGTTAAATACTTTCCTATGAAATTTGAACCAAAATAACAAAATAAAACAGCCTAACACGTGCACACACAATTTATCATTCTCATGAAATAAAATATTGAATGTTTTGGGTTCAACTAAAACATCTTATTAAAATCAAAATGTATCATTCTGACTTCATTTTTAATTAGATTTCTGACATTTTTATATGGAAAGTAATAATGACTTTTAAAGTCAGCCTGAGATGGAAATTCAAATTCAAAAATTCTAACAATTATAAAAATTCTGGAAATGTTAGTTTTATTTATCTTTTTTGTTTCCTTTTCTAATGATTTGTCTGGAAAAAAAATAGACCTTTTCTTTCACTTTGTTTTAATACTTCACAAATCCATTCTGCCAAGTTTAGCACTCCAGAAGATATTGGAGCAGCTCACAGTTGTTATGAACATGGATGTCTCCTGAGAAGCAGAACAAGGAGGTCATGTGGGACTAAGAGCTACAGCTCCTAGAGAGTGCAACAGTAGATCATGAAAAAGGAAGAATCAAGTGGTCCCAGATCAAAATGAAACATGTCTGCTCATAGCTTGGATGGGTATACCCTTTGCTGGGTAAAAAATTGGCTGGGTGGCTGGACCCAAAGAGTTGTGGCGAATGGATTTAAATCCAGTTGGTGACAGGTCACAAGTGGTATTCCCCAGGGCTCAGTACTGGGGCCGGTTCTGTTCACTCTATCAATAATTTGGACGAGGGGATCGAGTGTACCCTCAGTAAATTTGCAGACAACACCAAGTTGGGTGGGAGCGTCGATTTGCTTTAGGGTAGGAAGGTTCTACAGAGGGATCTGGACAGGCTGGATCGATGGGCTGAGGCCAATGGTATGAGGTTTAACAAGGCCAAGTGCTGGGTCCTGCACTTGGGTCTCAACAAGGTGACCAAGCCCTTCTCTGACATTGCAGTAGTGCAGTGAGACCTCTGTGTCAAGTCTCTTTGACACTAGTGGCTACATCTGTCCTCATAAATGAAAAGCACCTATGATTCTTCTATAGGCACTTAAAGCAGCGGAATGACCCCGACCTGTATTGGCTTAACTTGTTTATCCTCTGAAACAAAGTAATTGCATGTGAACTACTCATTAGATATCATCTCTGGATTAAGCTAACTCCTTATCCATGTCTGAGAATTGATTCAAAGAGTTCTAGATGGCTTAGGTCAAAAATATGTCACTGACAGATCTAAGTATATAATGCTGTAGCTGATCAGGTTCCTGTGCCCAGATATATTCCCTGGCACTAAACAAGTTCAGTTTATTTGTATAGATATTGCTACAGGATCCATGATAAAAATATAGATTGACTATTACAGTATGATACAGAAATGCCTCATGGTGCCATTAGTCTTTCACCTTAGATGCTTCTGAAGACATCCCTCAGGGATCTGTACTGGGACCAGTGCTATTCAATATCTTCATCAATGATATAGACAGTGGGATCAAGTGCACCCTCAGCAAGTTTGCCAATGACACCAAGGTGAGTGGTGTGGTTGACAGGCCAGAGGGACGGGATTTCATTCAGAGGGACCTGGATGAGCTGGAGAAGTGGGTCTGAGGAAACCTTATGAAGTTCAACAAGGCCAAGTGCAAGGCCCTGCACTTGGGTCAGGACAATCCTCATTATCAGTACAGGCTGGGGGATGAGGTGATAGAGAGCAGCCCTGCGGAAAAGGACTTGGGGGCACTGGTGGATGAAAAGCTGGACATGAGCCAACAATGTGCACTTTCAGCCCAGAAGGCCAATCGCATCCTGGGCTGCATCAAAAGAAATATAGCCAGCAGGTCCAGAGAGGTGATTCTCCCCCTCTACTCTGCTCTGGTGAGACCCCACCTGGAGTACTGTATCCAGCTCTGGAACCCTCAGCACAGGAAGGACATGGACCTGTTGGAGGGGGTCCAGAGGAGGGCCACGAAGATGATCAGAGGGCTGGAGCACCTCTGCTATGAGGACAGGCTGAGAGAGTTGGGGCTGTTCAGCCTGGAGAGAAGGCTATGGGGAGACCTTATAGCAGCCTTCCAGTACCTGAAGGGGGCCTACAAGAAAGCTGGGGAGGGGCTGTTTGCAAGGGCATGTAGTGATAGGACGAGGGGCAATGGTTTTAAACTAGAGCAGGGTAGGTTTAGATTAGACATTAGGAAGAAGTTCTTTACAACGAGGGTGGTGAGGCACTGGAACAGGTTGCCCAGAGAGGTGGTGGAGGCCCCATCCCTGGAAGTGTTCAAGGCCAGGCTGGACGGGGCTCTGAGCAATCTGATCTAGTGAAAGATGTCCCTGCTTACTGCAGGGGGGTTGGACTAGATGATCTTTAAAGGTCCCTTCCAACCCAACACATTCTATGATTCTATGATTTCCCGAGCAAGAATAAAACACTGTTCCTAGAGTAGAATTCCCTTTAAGTCCCTACAAATTCTGTAGATACGTTTGAGAACAGAATTTAATCTACTGGAGCTGAGGATAAACACGTTGCTTCAGTGCAGTCACCTCTGATGTAGATCATGGGCAGCTCCTGAAAGAAAAAGAGAAAAGGAATCTGTAGTCAGCATTCAGGCCAAACTCTTTTTCCATGGCCTGACTCTGTTTCTGTCCCATTTTATTAATGTCATCTGAGCTCCACATAGCATCAGTGTCAGTTACATTCCCTTCAGTGAGCCACAAAAAGCACCTACAGCATTTTGTGCACTCAACTTGGAGGCAATCTGCTAACACTCAAGTGCTTATTGAATGGAAAATGATGCAATAGTTGGCTAGCTGGAAACATTATACTGTGCAATAAACAACATGCTTTTCTGCTGTCTCCTCTCTGATCCATCACAGACAGGCATCCCTCAGTGCATCTCATTTGTGGGAGGCTAGAGGGTTAAAAGTCAGGTAAGAGAATAAAAACTGCTGAGGATGAACATAACCAGCTGAATAGGTTTTAGGTTTTAATGCACTTGATGTCCCAGAGATTGTGAGTCTGCTCAGAGAGAGAACACGACTATCTCTCTTTTATCATCTTCCTTCTCAAATTGTCAGCATATTTGGGATATTTCTTTTAACATCTTGAGGAGTTTTATCAATGGATTGAAAAGTATGTTGCTTTGGATTTTTTAGAAATGAAAATAAAGAAAAAAACAAAATTTGCTTATTTTTTCTCCAGATTATTCTTTTATTCTTTTTTATGTGCTTGTACAAACCTTCTCCCCCATAAAAATCTTCCCTGTCACATTTTGTGGTGTTCCAATTAAAAAACAAAACAACAACAAAGCCAACCATTTTTTAATGAAAACATGGTATTTTGCATCAATTATTTTTTAATAGAATATACTCTTTCAATATCAAGAGAATTTCTGTTACTCAGTGAGAATCATGTCAGTCATTGGTCTTGCCATTTCCCTATGGTGCCATGTTCAGCATGAAAAAGACTGAGCTTTGCCACTGTTTTGTAAGTATGTTTACGCCAACAATGCTATCTTCTGGCATGTTCTATTTTTGTAGATATTAATAACTGTCTTCACGTAGCAAGTTCAGCTTTCAAGTACAGTTATGAGCCCTACCATTGTGACAAAAAAAAAAAAGGTCACAGCTATTGCAGCAAGTGTCTGAAAAATGAGAGCGCACCAAAGGGCTATCTAGGAGACCTAAGATGACAAAAGGTGGGTTTTGCTTGTAACTCTGTATTTCCTTATCCTAGACACATTCCTTTCAAAGGTGCAGCTATGAGTTGCCCTTGCTCAGATGTCATGCAACAGTTCAGCCCTACATTCTGAGCTTTGGCATCTTTTCTCTCTGTTTCCGCTCTCTTTTGCATTAAACAGAAATATGGTTCAAGCCTTTAAGACTATGCTAGGGCTTGCTCAGGTGAGAAGTACAGTGAATTATACAATGTAGTAAACACCGCTGCTGTTGAGCTTTGCAAATAGCAATCGGATGTTTCTGCCCCATATGGTTTGAAAGCACCTGCTCCAGAACAGATGGCTTAATCAGCATCTGATGTGCAGTTTCACCCTGACTCTGTCATAAAAAAGTGACAGTGTGGATTTCTCACGTGGAGACAGGCTTTGAAGCTGAAGGCCAGCCTACAATGCAGAGGAGTCCATGGCATATCAGTGGCAGAGCTGAAGGCAAGTTTTGTCTCATGAAAGTCAAGTTAGGGTTGCTATCTGTCTGAAATATGCTGGACGTATGTCTTGAAAAAGATGCCTGGTCGAATATTTGAAAAGTGACCTTGCAACCCCACAGAGTGGAGAGAAATTTCAACCTTGGAAAGTAAACTTCAAGTTTGCATACACAAAGTTTTGTGACTTCACTATGGAATTGTCTATGCTATATCCACAGTGGAAGTGTGGGATTCCTACAATTGGGAGTTGGTGAGATAAGTGGTATTGGAAAAAAGACATGTTCCATGAAGCAAAAATGCTGATAAAGTCCTTTGTCTCTATTAAAGCGCTGACAAACTGCTGGCCACTAAGGCATTTCAGGACACACACGGTTGAAGCTTCAGACTTTAAGCCTATCAGAATCATAGAGGGTGACACTGTGACAGCTGCAGCGTTCCAGTCCAGGCTCTGTCTAAACAGAAAGACTAAAATGAAGGTCCCTTCCAACTAGAATATTCTATTCCATTCCACTCCCACTCCATGACTTTGAAAAGTCATGACAATCATCTGGTGAAGTTCCCACTGACTGGAAAAGGCGAAACATAATCCCCATTTTCAGAAAGGGAAAAAAGGAAGACCCAGGAAACTACAGGATGGTCAGTATCACCTCTGTACCTGTTGCAGTTTGGGCTGGGTTGGACAATGACAAGATGACAGATGCTCTGCCTCACCTCTCGCTCCAAGTAGGGGAAGAAGTGAGTTATGAGTTTAGAAAAAAATAAACTACTTTAATGAAATATTAACAATAAAATAAAAATCGACTGCCCTAGGGGTGGAAACACAGCCCTACTATCTGCCATGGACTGATCCAGACTGCACTGGAGAAGGGTGGAGCTCCAGAACACCTGCAGTACATTGATGACATCATTGTGTGGGGTAATACAGCAGCAGAAGTTTTCAAGAAAGCTAAGAAGATAATCAAGATTCTTCTGAAAGCAGGTTTTGCTGTCAAAAGAGGTAAGGTCAAGGGATGTGCACGAGACATACAGTTCTTGGGATATGGCAAGATGGTCGTTGCCAGATCCCAATGGATGTGATTAACAAAATAACATCTATGTCCCTACCTACTAACAAAAAGGAAACACAAGCCTTCTTAGGCATTTTGGGTTTCTGGAGACTGCATATTCCAGGTTACAGTCAGATTGTGAAACCTCTCTATGAAGTGACTTGAAAGAAAAATGTGTTTCACCATCACCTCTTTCTCTAGATTTATAATTGTGTGTGTGTGTGTATATATATATATAAAAATGTTAGAATACATTTAAGAAATTCAGGATAGAATCAATGATCTAGAAGAACGCAGTAGGGTAATTGTTCCCAGAAGTGATTATGTCATAAAAAGATGGTTTTGATGGAACTGGATATTGGTCCAGAAGTTGTTTCCCTTCTTTTTAGTGATCTGAAAATGTAAGATCAGACGTAAGATCAGACGATCTCCATAATGCTCCAATCTGTCCTGGTTGGGGAGAGATTCTGTCATTTGTTTCAGTGGCCAGTCCAGCCCAAACCATGACAGTCTCTCTGATTTAATTAGCACCAGTTCCTCCGTAAATAATGGCTGCATTTTGATGACTTAGGGGAAGTTGTTCTTAAACACTGAAACTATTCTAAACATTAAATACTGATGTTTAGAATAAAACATTAAATACTATTTTCTATTCACCATCTCAGAACTGCTTATAATAATCTCTTGTTATTCATAAAACTCACACAGTTATTGTGTTTCTGATCCCTCATTTCTGAGTTTGGTCTCATCAATTAACCTTGTGGAAACAATGCTTGTATGACCAAAAAGAATAAGATGGAAGTAGAAGCTATAAAGCACAATTACTGCTCTGTGAACAACTTGTTAGATGTGGCCTAAAATATAAGCTGATCTGAGTATAAACACAGAGGCTATGTGATTAGAGCAAAAAGTTAATTCATGTTTTGAAGGGGAATGAATAAAAAAATCAGCATAACCATCTGTGCTGTGTATATCAGAGAGATCATAGAATGGTTTAGGTTGTAAGGGACCTTAAAGATCATCTTGTTCCAACCCCCCTGCCATGGGCAGGGACACCTCCCACTAGACCAGGCTGCTCAAAGCCTCATCCAGACTGGTCTTGAACACCTCCAGGGATGGGGCATCCACAGCCTCCCTGGGCAACCTGTTCCAGTGCCTCACCACCCTCACAGTAAAGAATTTCTTCCTAATATCCAATCTAAATCTACCCTCTTCCAGTTTACAACCATTACCCCTCATCCTATCCTTACACTCCCTCATAAAGAGTCCCTCCCCATCTCTCCTGTAGGCCCCCTTTAGGTACTGGAACGCTGCTATAAGGTCTCCTCGGAGCCTTCTCTTCTCCAGGCTGAACAGCCCCAACTCCCTCAGCCTGTCCTCATAGCAGAGGTGCTCAAGCCCTCTGATCCTCTTCGTGGCCCTCCTCTGGACCCAATCCAACAGGTCCATGTCCTTCTTGTGGTGAGGACTCCAAAGATGGACGCAGTACTCCAGGTGAGGTCTCACCAGAGCAGAGTAGAGGGGCAGAATCACCTCCCTCAACCTGCTGGCCATGTTTCTTTTAATGCAGCCCAGGATGCGGTTGGCTTTCTGGGCTGCAAGTACACATTGCCAGATCATGTTGAGCTTCTCATCCACCAGCACCCCCAAGTCCTTCTCCTCAGGGCTGCTCTCAAGCCATTCTCCGCCCAAACTGTATTTGTGCTTGGGATTGCCCTGACCCAGGTGCAGGACCTTGCACTTGGCCTGGTTGAACTTCATGAGGTTCACACAGGCCCACCTCTCAAGCCTGTCCAGGTCCCTCTGGATGGCATCCCTTCCCTCCAGTGTGTCGACTGTGCCATACAGCTTGGTGTCATGGGCAAACTTGCTGAAGGTGCACTCAATCCCATTCTCCATGTCACTGACAAAGATATTAAACAGCACTGGTCCCAGTACTGACCCCTGAGGAACGCCACTCGTCACTGGTTTCCACTTGGACATGGAGACGTTGACTGTAACACTTTGACTGCGGCCATCTAGCCAGTTCCTTATCCATCGATAAGGTCCATCCATCAAATCCATGCCTTTCCAGTTTAGAGACCAGGATGTCATGCAGGACAGTGTCAAATGCTTTGCATAAGTCCAGGTAGATGACGTCGGTTGCTCTCCCCTTATCTACCAATGATGTAACTCCATCGTAGAAGGCCACCAAATTTGCCAGGCATGATTTGCCCTTGGTGAAGGGCCATGTTGGCTGTCACCAATCACCTCCTTATTTTCCATGTGCCTTAGCAGAGATTCCAAGAGGATCTGCTCCATGATCTTGCCAGGCACAGAGGTGAGACCGACCGACTTGTAGTTTCCCAGGTCTTCCTTTTTTCCCTTTTTGAAAGTGGGGGGTTATGTTTCCCCTTTTCCAGTCTGCGGGAACTTCACCAGACTGCCACGACTTTTCAAATATAATGGAAAGCGGCTTGGCGACTTCATCTGCCAGCTCCCTCAGGACCCGTAGATGGATTTCATCAGATCCCATGGACTTATGTACCTTCAGGTTCCTTAGATGATCTCGAACTTGATCTTCTCCTACAGTGGGTGGTTCTTCATTCTCATAGACCCTGCCTTTGCCTTCTGTGACTTGGGCATTGTGGTTAGAGCCCTTGCTGGTGAAGACCCAGGCGAAAAAGTCTGAAGACCTGAGGAGATACTACTTCAAAGCTCTTCAGGATCATTCAGCTGCCAGACATGTAACACTCAGTCTGACATGAACAAGAAAGTCATAGAGAAATTCATAATAATTGGTAAAGAGAAGGGGCGTTGTGTTAGCATGAAATAGTTCTGAGGCTGGAGGTACACACTGTTAAATAAGTTTCAAGACCTATTGCCAGTGAGGAGAAATCTGCCCACAAGACCTACATACTCTGTGAGTAATATCTCCCTGGGGTGTCAGTTTTTGTCTTTTCATTTGCAAGACATCTCCTCCATTCAGTTTACTGTAAAATGTTGCACGTAGAGAAATCCTGCAAGGTAATAATTATTGGTGTAATGCGGTGATTTCCATGCTAAGGGTTTCCTAAGGATTGCAAGGTCTGTATATCCCCACTAGACATTGATTATGCACTAAGAGATAAGCAGCACAGAATAAGCATGAGAACAGCAGCTCCTGGACCCCAGTGTGAAATCTATCACTGACACAGGGTGCAGCCTCTGCTTGCTGTGGGAAACTATAGAAACTATGCCTACCTAAGGATGTCTGATGTATAGTCTCATGCAATTTGCAGTCTCATGCAATAGAAGTTACTTTGTTGAGGAACATGTAGCTACTTCTGCATGAAGTGAATGAACAATAACCTTGGAGGGGAGAACATGTATTTTTTCTCTAAGACATCACAAGATGTTAACTAGTTAGGATGTAGCCAAGAAGTTATTTCATTTGAACTTTTAAATGTACATACCATGTCCTGTAACTGATGGCATGGGACTTAACAAGTAGCAACAAGAAATAAACTCTTCTCAGAAAAGGGAATCATTCAAATTATAGATTATATTTATCACTATTCCGTAACACTAGCTTAGTACTGATTTAAAAAAAAAAAAAAACAACCAAAAAAAAGTCTACTGAATAGAGAATCACTACCTGAAACATCTGGTTATCCTCAGAAGATTTTCATCTCAGTACTAATCTTAGCATTGCTCACTAACTGTGTTTAAGAAGCCTTTGGTACAAGAGTTTGGATTACACGGCTTTCTGCTTCTGTTTCCTTACTCATGTGCTTACTTTTCAAAGTCAAAACTTTTCTTTGTCAAGGGTACTGACTGATTAATTTTACCAGTTTTACTGTAGCTGTAGTAAGAGCAGTATATTTTCAGGGGCATTTTTGAGATTTTGACTTTTTTAATTTTGTCAAGTATCTTGAACAGGGAAAAATCATGAAACCTTGAAAATACCTGTGTTAAGAAAAAACTGATTTCCTGTAAGCTTATTACTGTATTGAATGCATCATGAAAAAGAATCCTTCAGTAACAGGTACATAGATGATATAAGCTAGGCAAAATTTCCTAATTTTTATTATTATGATTAAGAGATTGTGATCATTTTACATTGCGCATATGACGTACAAAAGGTCTTTGTCAGTTTTAGAGCACTATTCACTTGACTCACTGAGGGGATTCGCAGCTCAGTGTTAGCCTAAGCTGCATACTTATGACCTGAGTGTACTAAAGATGCAAGGACATTCTGCTGTGAGGAATGTATTAATGCAATTAACTCAAAACCACAATTAATTTCCTCTTATAATTTGTATGAATATTTCTTAATTGCATCACCTTGTTTAAACATTCCCCAGTGGTGACAATAGAAAGGTCTGTTAGTCATACAAACTTTCTGCAGCATTGCTCTGAACGCTCTGAAGATCAAGAGGAAACAGCCTCAAGTTGCGCCAGGGGAGGTTCAGACTGGATATTAGGAAAAAATTTTACACTGAAAGGGTTATTAAGCATTGGAACAGGCTGCCCAGGGAAGTGGTTGAGGCACCATCCCTAGAGATATTTAAAAGATGAGTAAACATAGTGCTTAGAGATATAGTTTAGATTAGCGATGTTTTTTGTCAAGAGTTAGGTTGATGGTTGGACTAGATGATCTGAAAGGTTCCTTCCAACCTAGGCGATTCTATGATTCTATGATTAATGTGCTAATCACAAAAGGAAGGAGAGAAATTTGCAGAACTTTATAACCCATGCTGTCATTTTTAAATAGGAGCAAAAAATGCCTAATATGCATAAATTCTCATATCATACAGGGAAAATAGTATGACTTACTAGACTGGCTACCAGCCAGTAGCGCAAAAGTATCACTCTTGGCAGGTGCATTCACTCATACTGCATATGTGACACATCTTACTGATGGATTGTAGAAAACTACTGTTATGATGTCGGAGGTCACTTGTTTCATCTCCGCTAAGGTCAAGATTGGTTCAAGCTCCATATGGCTCAGGACCTGGACCAAAGCCCAGTGAAGTTAAAATGACCATTTCCATTGATTTTGATAGGTCTTGAATCAGGCAGTGTAGATAGGAGTAGTTGCTGGAATTCAAGCAGGGAAGAAAATGGGAGTAGAAAAACAAAGTAATGTGTGAAAATCTGAAGAACCCTCACAGGTTCCAGCTGCAGTCAAGTTTCCCCCTTTGTCAAATTAAATTCCCTAAGTTTGGATTAGCAGCAAATGGTTAAAACATTCTGTAAACTCAGATTATTATCAACAATCTATTTTTATCAGAATTTTTGTCTTTTCTATTGATTTCACAAAAGAAAATTACTATCATATTGTGAGAAATAAAACCAAATGGTGACAACACATGATGAGACATCCTTCACCAAGCCCAGAAATGCCCACACGTTCCCAGGCTTACTCAAGGTTGAACTCCCTTTAATTGTTCATTTCAAAGCAGCAGGAAAGAGAAAGCTTGTTCACAGCAGGTATTTAGAGAAGAGTGAGAGGTTGAATGTGGACTTCTCTTTTAAAATTTCCTGGAGTTTAAGTGCCATTTCTTCAGAGACAAAGATGCCATACTTGTGTGTGGGTAACAGCATATTCCATCTATAATGAGAAATGCCATGTAAACAAGACATCCAGATAAGTGAGGCAAGAAAACAAACGGACTATTAGTTGGCTTCGTTCTCTCACAAGGTATTTAAGTGGTTGATAAATAGGGAATATAAAGAGGGGAAAGAAGTGTTCCAAGGTAGGGACTGGAGGGGAAGAAAATAGAATTTAAAGGCAATGATTTTCATGTTGCACCATGTTATTGGTATTATCTGGAAAGGTTTGCCAAAAACAAACAAGCAAAACCCTATAATGTGTTTATTAAGAACAAACAGATATGGAGGTAAAAGAGAATGGGTCCCTCACAGCAGTGATACATGTCCTGAGAGGATATGGGATGCATCGATGGCATTATTATGAGGACAGGAGCACATCTCTGAAGTAGACTTGTTCTGTTATTTCACCCAAGCACATACATATACATAAGTAAGGAATAGTACAGGAGTATTCATATGGATGTGACCTGGAAAAACACATCAGATATCTAGAGGTACATTACAGAGGTACATCACTTCAGGTGTGTGCGGGAAGAACTACTTATATGATTGCATTTCTCCTGGTTGAAATTCAGTAGAGAAATCAGAAGTCACAGTAAATAAAACTGAAAGTTCCCTCCCTTCCCCTAATGCCTTCTCAGGTCATGTGTTACAATAAATAACACAGTCATGGAAGTGCTTGTACAGTATACCCTTAAAAGTCTTCAGAGAGAGAAATTCCTGCTGTGTTTCCAGACAAACCCAGCTCAAAATCCACCTGAGATGTTATCAACATGGAGTATTCCTGAAGATTTTCATGTGTCCCCTTGAAAATATTCCTGTTTCTACATTATTTTGTCCCTTCAGCATGAACTACAGCCTAAACAGTCATTCCCATGCCTGTGGTTGTACAGCTGGTTGATTGCCAAGCATGAAACTTTGCACTGGAAAATTCTCTGTTTTCATTCAGGTTTTTAATGGAAATATGAAATAGTTCTTGATCCAGGTTGTTTCATACTATCATATGAAACAACATCAAAAGCCTTACTTAAATCAAGAATCTTAGCTCTATCATTCCATCATTCCAGAATAGTTTAGGCAGTGAAAGACTGTGAAATGTCTCTAAACTTTCTCCTGGTCCTTTGTGTAAGAACGCACTCATCCAGAGCATTAGATACTGTGATAGAGGAGGAATATAGTAATTATATTTTCCTGAAGGTGCAAGAAACTTGACAGGTCTTGTGATATACTCTTGGTATTCCACAAAACCAATCAACCAACCAAAACCAAACCAAACCCAACAACAAAAAGGCAACCTAAAAAATGAAGACTCATAAAGATGCCCCAGAGACAATAGGCTTTTCCTTAGAGGGTGTGGTAGCTCTTAAATTTTCTGTATTTGCTCAAAACTATTTATAAATTAGCTTATGAATTAGTGTTTTCATTTATGACTACCTGTGAATGACCACCCATTTTCAGCTTTGTGGTTGCCATTAAGGAAAAAAAAAAAACAAAAAAGAAGAAAAAAATTTTGGAGAAAGTTAAGATAATTACTTCTAGCTTCTGATAGGTGAGCTTTCCAAAATGGAAGCACTCTCTGTAGCTGCAATAACTACCCTGTTTCCTTCCTGCTTGGAGGAATAGGGAAGTAATTTAATTCTCATCAATAGCAGAAGCGAGTAATAACTCTTCTCATTCAATATGTAGAGCAGGTGGAGAAAATAAAAAATTCTACCCAGATTCAATCCAACTGCTAACATGCCTGTGACAAAATCTAAATTCAAGGAGCTCATAGGGGACCACAGTTTGTCCCTATAGTGAAAATAATACTGCCCAAATTAGAGTCTGGCCCTTCTTAGTTAAGGCACCCTCTGGTATTGAAAAGAGATAATATTTGAGTATCAATGTGTATCAGAAACATAATATCCAAAGGAAGTGTTAATGTAGTACTAAGTATTTTTATGCTATTAAAGTGCTAGTCAAGTGGTAAAAGTAAACTGTGGTGAACCAAATGATCAAGGAAACTTTTCTGGAGAACATTATGCACTCCTGACATCCCCAATGTGATAAGTATATCAAGATTTAGTGCCCATTTATTAGTTTCGCAGCACAAGAGAATCCTGGGGCTGCCAAACCTGAATCATTACCCTCATTTTTCATGATATAATCAGTATGAAAATGGTGAGTACCTGGATATCTTCCTGGACATGAGGTGTTCTAACTAAGTACAGCTAGATCACCATTATTGCATCATTGACTGATTGTCATTCTGATTAATCTCTTCTGTATTTTCATTCCCTGTACTGAAACAATGCATATGTCACTGAGTAATTAGTCTAGTGCCTGCTTCTGAATTATGCCCTTGACAAGCTTGTACCTTTGTCACTGCTACCCTAGCTTTACCCTGTTCCTTGAACCCTTTCCCTCAAAAGCAAATAAATTAACACCGAGCTCGAGGTCAAAAATTGAGAATATTCCCCTTATTCTCTGCTACGTGCAAATCCCTTGCCACTAGTATTTTCCTTGACCATTACATTCGTCCCTCAAAGAATGTGTCTGAGAGGCATGCCTATTGGGTTGCATTTGGATATATTAAAAATCTGCTTCTTTCAGCTTGAATGATGGGAGTGTTGATGTAAAAGTTTTACACATACTTTGAAGATGACTAAACAGGCAATTCATATGAAGAACCTCTCTACTCGTGGATTTGCCACCGTTTTGAAGGTCTGAGGTGAGCTTTTCCCATAGCAGCATTCCCATTTGCTACATCTAAATGAATAAATATATAGAATCATAGAATCATCTAGGTTGGCAGGGACCTTTCAGATCATCGAGTCCAACCCTTAACCTAACACTAACAAAAAACATCACTAAACCATATCTCTAAGCACCATGTCTACCCATATTTTCAATACCTCCAGGGATGGTGACTCAACCACTTCCCTGGACAGCTTGTTCCAATGCTTCACAACCCTTTCGGTGAAGAAATTTTCCCCAATATGCAATCTAAACCTCCCCTGGAACAACTTGAATCATAGAATCATAGAATCGGAAGGTTGGAAAGGACCTTTGAGATCTTCGAGTCCAACCATACACACACACAAAAAGCCAAACCCCTACAATCTCTGCCACTAGAGCACGCCCTGAAGTGAGGCCATTTCCTCTTATCCTATCGCTTGTTACTTGGGAGAAGAGACCGACCCCCACCTCGCTACAACCTCCTTTCAGGTAGTTATAGAGAGCGATAAGGCCTCCCCTCAGCCTCCTTTTCTCCAGACTAAACAACCCAAGTTCCCTCAGCCGCTCCTCATAAGGCTTGTTCTCCAGACCCCTCACCAGCTTTGTTGCCCTGCTCCAGACTCTCTCCAGCACCTTAATGTCCCTCCTGTCGTGAGGGGCCCAAAACTGGACACAGTACTCAAGGTGGGGCCTCACCAGTGCCAAGTACAGGGGGACTATCTCTTCCCTAGTCCTGCTCACCACACTGTTCCTGATACAGGCCAGGATGCTGTTGGCCTTCTTGGCCACCTGGGCACACTGCTGGCTCATATTCAGCTGGCTCTCTGGGCCTGACCCTCCAGCCAGTATTTTACCCATCAAAGAGCACTCCCGTCCAAACCATGGGCAGCCAGTTTCTCCAGGAGAATGCTGTAGGAAATGCTGTCAAAGGCTTTACTAAAGTCCAGGTAAACAACATCCACAGCCTTTCCCTCATCCACCAAGCGGGTCATCTTGTCATAGGAGGAGATCAGGTTTGTCAAGCAGGACCTGCCTTTCATAAACTCATGCTGACTGGGCCTGATCACCTGGTTGTCCTTCATGTAACGCATAATGGCACTCAGAATGATCTGTTCCATGACCTTCCCAGGCACCAAGGTCAGATTGACAGACCCGTAGTTCCCTGGATCCTCCTTCTGGCCCTTCTTGTGGATGGGTATCACATTTGCTAGCCTCCAGTCGACTGAGACTTCCATGGTTTGCCAGGACTGCTGGTAAATGATGGAAAGTGGCTCGATGAGCACTTCTGCCAGCTCCCTCAGTACCCTTGGGTGGATCCCATCCAGCCCCATAGACTTGTGTATGTCTAAGAGCTGTAGTATGTCACTCACCATTTCCCCTTGGATTACTGGGGCTTCATTTTGCTCCCCGCCCCTGTCTGCTAGCTCAGGGGTCTGAGTACTCAGGGAACAACTGGTCTTACTCTTAAAGAATGAGACAAAGAAGGCATTAAGTACCCTCGGCCTTCTCCTCATCCTTTGTCACCATGTTACCGCCCCCATCTAATAAAGGATGCAGATTATCCTTAGTCCTCCTTTCATTACTGATGTATTTAAAGAAATGTTTTTTGTTGTCCTTAACATACAAAGCCAGGTTAAATTCTAGTTGGGCTTTGGCCCTTCTAATTTTCTCCCTACGTAGCCTCACAACATCTTTGTAGCCTTCCTGAGTGGCCTGCCCCTTCTTCCAAAGGCCATAAACCGTCCTTTTTTCCCTGAGTTGCCACCATATCTCTCTGTTTGGCCAGGCTGGTCTTTTCCCCGATGGCTCATTTTTCAGCACATGGGGATGGCCTGCTCCTGTGCTTTTAAGACTTCCTTCTTGAAAAACGTCCAGCCTTCCTGGACACCTTTGCCCTTCGGGAATGCCTCCCAAGGGACTCTGTCAATCAGACTCCTGAAAAGACCAAAGTCTGCCCTCCGTAAGTCCATGGTGGCAGTTCTGCTGACCCCCCTCCTTGCTTCTCCAAGAATCGAAAACTATCATTTTATGATCACTGTGCCCAAGATGGCCTCCAACCATCATATCTCCCACAAGTCCTTCTCTATTTACAAACAGCAGATCCAGCAGGGCTCCTTCCCTAGTAGGTTCCCTCACCAGCTGTGTCAGGAAGTTATCCCCAGTACATTCCAGGAACCTCCTGGACTGTTCCCTCTCAGCTGTATTGTATTTCCAGCAGATATCTGGTAGGTTGAAGTCCCCCATGAGGACAAGGGCCAGTGATTTTGAGACTTCTCCCAGCTGCTTGTAGGATATTTCATCTGCCTCTACATCCTGGTTGGGCGGTCTATAACAGACTCCCACCACAATATCTGCCTTGTTGGCCCTCCCCCTGATTCTTACCCATAAACACTCAAACCTATTGTCACCATCATTAAGTTCTTGACATTCATAACACTCTCTAACATACAGAGCCAACCCACCTCCTTTCCTTCCTTGCCTGTCCCTTCTGAAGAGTTTATAGCCATCTAATGCAGCACTCCAGTCATGTGAGTCATCCCACCATGTTTCCGTGATGGTGACTACATCACAGTTTTCCTGCTGCACAATGGCTTCCAGCTCCTCCTGTTTGTTGCCCATGCTGTGTGCATTAGTGTAGAAGCACTTCAGTTGGGCTATCAGTCCTGACACCTTTTTGCTAAGAGAAGTCTTAGCTCCTACCTGTCCATTCCCAGTCGTGGCCATAGTTTCTAACCCATCAATGACCCTCATGTATCTGCTGCTGCATGAATCTCCATCCTCTGCCTTCACCGAGTCAGCAGACTGAGGGACCTCACGAGCATCCCGTCCCACAGACATTGGCATGCCACCCCCAGGCTTACCTCTAAAGAGCCTGGTTTCATCTGAAGTAGGGTTTGATATATTAAAGCTTTAAACTAATTGAAGTAGGTGCTTAATATATTAGAACTGTAAATTAGACTAGGAGCTTAATTTAGGAGACTGGGTGCCTTAAGGCTGTACAAAGAGCAGATGCAACAGTTGTAGTACTGAATGTCAGAACTTATCTCCTATTTTTTAAGAAAGAATGCTTTAGGTCAATATAACCTTGTGGTAGAAGCTTATCTCTCAAAACAAGGGGCCCAGGGTTACTGAGGAATGCAGAGACTAGTCAAAGCTAACACTTTTGATGCGCCAGCAAGAATAAAGGAGTAGAGGCCTGCAGTTCACCCAGAAGTCACAACGATGAAGAAGAGTGGAGGAAGTAAACGACCACCAGATGTCTCTGAAGACCACCGAGAGACTCCAGTGCGCATGCGGGAGTGGGCAGTAACCTGTAATAATGAGTTAATGAATAGGTAATCATTTCTTGGAAAGCTAGTGAATATGCATACATAGTATGTATTTAAACTGTACCTCTAAATCAGTTGGCATGCACATTGAGTGGACCAATCCCCTGTGTGCCTGGCGCTGCAATAAAGAATACCTGCTTAGTAGTCACCAAGACTATTGAGTCTTAACTTCGACATTTCATGGCATCACATCCCCTTCCCCCTTCTAATCTAGTTTAAAGCCTGTTTAAACTAGATTTAAACAGGCTTTAAAAAAAAAAGCTAGTTTAAATTTATATCTGATAAAGCAAGATATTGCTCTCGTTTTAGAGACAGCTAAATATAGATACAATTGATGTTCATGCCATAGGTGTGGATGCTTGAAAGATTAATGTTTTCATTGGAGGAATTAGCCCTCAGCATTTATAACTAATGGAGATCTAGTTATTACAGTCTAGGATGAGATTCCTCTCATCCTCAAGTGCATGTATAAAATATGGTAAATATATACGCTATGCCCTCCACAAATTACTGGTTTAATCCACTAAGAACAAGGACAACAAGGAATGGCTGTCTGCAATGGTGACATCTAGCTTGTATCTATCTAAAAAAGGTAAAAAATAATCCCAGCCCTAGCATCAAAAGGAAGACAGCAACAAGCCAAAGAGTCACAGTGAGCATTAAGGCATTTTTTGGAAT
This sequence comes from Rissa tridactyla, assembly GCF_028500815.1. Classification (NCBI taxonomy): domain Eukaryota; kingdom Metazoa; phylum Chordata; class Aves; order Charadriiformes; family Laridae; genus Rissa; species Rissa tridactyla. The sequence continues at coordinate 13,463,144 of NC_071496.1, forward strand.
CGATACCATCGTCATGATTGCACAATGAGCTTCCGAGGGGTCTCAGCCTCTTGAAAGCATCTATTCTACTTTCTACAGTGATTTGAGATTATAAAATGATCATAACCATTATTTCAATTCAAACAGGTAAGATTACTGTGTTATCTGGAAACAGAAATATTGTACATAGTTTGGGGCCACAATTTAAGTTGCTATGATCTTTTCCAGCAAGGTAAATGACCTGTGTTTGATGGAACCTAGGTAAATCAGTGTCCAGCACCACATTAAATTCTGTCTGTCTTATTTGTGTATGGGATTCTTTAAAGCCATTGCAGACTATGAAGTAAGGAGGATGCACTGAGTGACTGAACAGCTTTTTCCATCATTGGGTTTTTGGTATTCTAGCGATCAAGGTACATGCATAGTTCTCTCTACAATATGGAGGTTTCTCAAATTTATTAACAAATTTTATTCACAAAATTCATTTATGAACTAAGGAAGTATCTACTTCATAGATGAAAAACTATGGCTCAGAATAACTGTGGATATTTATTCAAGGTCATCCAGGAGATCTGGATGTGCTCCTGGCATCAAATTCTGCTGTCCTGAACCCCTTTTCAGACCCCTACTCATTGTGACTGTTTTCATATTTAAAGTGTTCCCTGAGAATCACAGAGCTACATGAAATTCAATTTTTTTATAAGTGATCCCTGCATTTTCTTGGGAAATATACCATTCTGTTTGGGCTCAGTCCAGAACAACTTGTGTAGGTAAAATGGAAACACGGCTATACCATTTCCAGGAGAATTTTTTATCTGCACTACTCTATAAAGCTTTTGCCTAACTTCAAAGTTCAGATGTTACTTTGTAAAGGCAGAATTAATTTTCTTGATTGCTAATCCATCACCACTAAGTATGATGCATATGGTATAAAACATAGGTATTTCTGCTATCATTAATAGTGGCACATTGTCACAACCGATAAGGAAATGCAATATGAGAACAAGAAAACAGTCATTGGATTTGGCAGCTTACCCTTGTTTTTCTAGTCACCATGGCAGGTACCAACCGAAACCCTTAACTCAGGAGGATGACTGTGTGAATAAATGAGGAAAAGAAACTCAGGACTTGGAGAGCGTCAATCATTCAGATGTGTTGAATCACAGTTTGCAGTGGTGCTATTCAGTGAAAGATAAAGATGGATAGGTCTGAAGGGGGGAGGAGGCGAAAGTTCTGTAAAATATCCTAATGCTCAGGAGCAAAGGCATAACTTTTGGCCCGTAGGATTTTGCTAGAGAAAAGGAGAGGCAGTGACACAGAGGATGAGAGAAGGAAATTAACATGTGCTTGATAAAAGAGAAATCAAATAAGGAACTGTGGTTTAAATGGCAGATAAAGTATAGCTGAAGCGATAAGTACCATATGAGAGACAGGAAAGGAAATTAACAAAACATAAATTAACAGGGTAGAAAATATCTGGGTCCAAGCGCAACAGCAGGTAGAAATACTCAGGTCAGGAGGAAGAGAATGAGTTGTTTTCTTTTTTGAGAAAGAAAATCCTAACTTAAAGTGCTAGGGAGGGCTTCAGAAAAAAATTTGCTTTTTTGTTTCAGTTTGCTTTATGGGGAAAGAATAGAATCACTGAAATATCTGTGAATTACCGATTAAATAATTTTATTATTAAATAAAAATGGAGAGAGATCTTTTTGAGATTGTATAGATGTTCCCCAGAGTATCCCCATAATATGTCAAGCTCATATAAGCAGAGAGATGAGCAGGTGAATCCTGTATTTTAAAACTAGTAGAAGCTATTATGATTATCTTTGCTGACCTCCCATGTAATGCAGACCTATAACAGCACAGTCATTTCTGCATTAGATGAAGAACTAGTGTTTAAAAGTTTCTGGACAGTGCTGCAGCACATATTGCACTAAAAGGAGGGTCCCTTTAATTCATCCAGGCATCTCAAAACTATGTTTAAATCTTCTCCAGCCCCTAGTTTAATCCAGTGGTTGGGAGAAAAAAAATGGTAATTGGAAACTGCCTTAACCCTGCTCATTTATTGCTAAACTGTGAGTTGAATGTTGCATCACTCAGTAGCACATCGTAGATTTTTAACGGTATTGCATTGCTATTGCCTTTACTATGAAGGGAAACATAATCTGAAGAAATGGGCTCTGGATTAGATTAATTTCTTCTCTTTTGAGTTTGCTAGATGATAGGCCTCCAAAGGATATACAGGGTTATAGATCTGAGACAAGGGATTGGCCTGACTCTCCTAGTTTACTGTTGATTTAGGTATTTTTCTCTATTTAGGTTTTATTTATTTTTTCTTTCTAAATGTGGACTTCTTATTGAATCAGTCCCTGACTTTTCAGTAAAAACCAGAAATAGATTTCAGCAAAATACCTGTTCCCATTCCATATTGAACTCTGTTCTGCAGTCCTGCTTTTCTCAGCTCTATTTATCGAAGGGGCAAATTGCAGGTCTCTGCATTGGTGACTTCCAGAGTGTATTTCCCACTCGCCTCATAGGACCTCTGTTTCTTATTTCTCTGTTGGTTAATGCTAAACTATTTTGCTATCGCAAATCATTCATGCTCATCCTTCTGTAACTTTATGAATCTTAGCTGTTTCATATATCTTCATTTAAGTGAGCTAAAAATAGATGTTCTGGAATCAGGAAGTAAAATAGATGCTATAACAGTGCTGTAATAATAATAATAATAGAACAATCATCACAATAACAATAAACATTGGTAATATTGATAAGCAATCACTATTCACTATTTAAACTACACTAAATATATACGATATGATATTATAAACATATGATACATTATATGATGCGTTACATACTTTTCCTGACATATTTTTAATTCAAATTTTTTTAAATATACACATATATTTAAATGTATGCGTGTATGTGTATGTGTGTGTATATATATACACACACACAAATACACACACCTTAACTCAGCTAGATCTACTCTGCAGAAACAAAACCACACATTTAAATATCGCTAAATTTATTTGAGTCACCTTTTAAAATCCATCCCTGTTTTCTGGATCTCTCACACACATTCATGAGCAGATGAATATCTTTTGGTACAGAAAGGTACCCAACAACACATGCAAGTTCTGTCTCCTGGTGACGCATTCTGCTCCATGGAGGAGTTTATCACTGAAGGTACCAGTGCACTACATGCTTCAACTGTTTTGAAACAGGAATGGTTTGCAAAGTCCAGAATTAAGAGCAATACTGAAGGTAACTCAGGAAATCCCATTTTCTTTAGCACAATAATTTGCCTAAAGTTAGGGCTAAGAGATGACCACAAAGAAAGAGGAGGATCCAGAAAAGTTTCTGTGCTGCCTTGCACAGCCAAATTAATGTTGCTATATGAAGCATGATGTAAGGGTACTTTCATGTACTTTCATTTTACATGTAAATGGAGAGAGCAGAGGGGCTGCAGTGTCTTTAATTTGAATAAATTACCAAGTATGTGAAGGACTTGGCAAAGTAATAAACTCAGAACAAGACAGGGAAGCCATTTCTGGGGTGAAATCGCCAACAGTAAATTGAGGGCCTGGTCCTTTTTGAAATAGATGCGAGTCTTTCATTGACTTCTGCAGGTTTGGATCAAGCTAACAGCAGGGAAGCATAATTTAGCCAGCTGAACATGCAGAAGAATTTGAGAGGGAAGGAATGCACTAAGCCTCACTGGCATATGGCCATGGGCTCTGGAGGTGCCCCCCCCCAGCTCCCACAAAAAGATCATAGAATCATAGAATGGTTTGGGTTGGAAGGGACCTTAAAGATCATCTAGTTCCAACCCCCCTGCCATGGGCAGGGACACCTCCCACTAGATCAGGTTGCTCAGAGCCCCGTCCAGCCTGGCCTTAAAAACTTCCAGGGATGGGGCTTCCACCACCTCTCTGGGCAACCTGTTCCAGTGTCTCACCACCCTCATGGTGAAGAACTTCCTAACGTCCAGTCTGAATCAACCCATCTCTAGTTTTAATCCATTCCCTCTAGTCCTACCATTACCCAACATCCTAAAAAGTCCCTCACCAGCTTTCTTGTAGGCCCCCTTAAGATACTGGTAGGCCACTATAAGGTCTCCTCGGAGCCTTCTTTTCCCCAGACTGAACAACCCCAACTCTCTCAGTCTGTCCTCAGAGGAGAGGTGCTCCAGCCCTCTGATCATCCTCGTGGCCCTTCTCTGGACACGTTCCAGCATGTCCATATCTTTCTTGTAGTAGGGGCTCCAGAATTGGATGCAGTACTCCAGGTGGGGTCTCACGAGAGTGGAGTAGAGGGGGAGAATCACCTCCCTCGACCTGCTGGCCACGCTTCTCCTGATGCAGCCCAGGATACGATTGGGTTTCTGGGCTGCTAGTGCACACTGATGGCTCATGTTGAGCCTCTCGTCCACCAGCACCCCCAAGTCCTTTTCTTCAGGGCTGCTCTCAAGCCAGTCACTGCCCAGCCTATATCGGTGCTTGGGATTGCCCCGACCCAGGTGCAGGACCTTGCACTTGGCCTTGTTGAACTTCATGAGGTTGGCATGGGCCCACCTCTCCAGCCTGTCCAGGTCCCTCTGGATGGCATCCCTTCCCTCCAGCGTGTCAGCCACCCCACACAGCTTGGTGTCATCGGCAAACTTGCTGAGGGTGCACTCTATGCCACTGTCCATGTCGCTGATGAAGATGTTAAACAAGACCCGTCCCAGTACTGACCCTTGAGGGACTCCACTCGTCACTGGCCTCCACTTGGACATGGACCCATTGACAGCCACTCTTTGGGTGCGGCCGTCAAGCCAGTTCTTTATCCACTGAATTGTCAGTCCATCAAAGCCATATTTTATCAGCTTGGAGACCAGGATGTCATGCGGGACAGTGTCAAAGGCTTTGCTCAGGTCCAGGTAAATGACGTCAGTTGCTCTCCCCTTGTCTATTGATGCTGTGACCTTCTCATAGAAGGCCACCAGGTTTGTCAGGCACGATTTGCCCTTGGTGAAGCCGTGTTGATTGTACCCAAACACCTCTTCATTATTCTTCTGCCTAGGGTAGGAACAAACACAGGAGGCCAAGATGGGTAGGAACAAACACAGGAGGCCAAGGCTACAATTTTCAAATGACCCTGTAAATCAACCCTTCCAACAGCCTCATATTTTGTGTACACACAGCAGTTAAAACAATGCAAATACACACGAAAACAGGCTTTTGTGTAAATTCAGTATTATTACAGTACACAAAAAAAGGTAATATGGAGCAAAGTAACATTTTAATGCATACTAATTAAAGTGGGAAATTACCAAACAGGAATTCACTTACCACTTCATTTACCATGTTACATTAGAGAGCTGGTAACCTTTATATTCAATAATAAAATCCATGACTAATTCCTAAAATAAACTCTATAAACAAAGCAGTTCTTTGCTGAAATCTAGCATGTGCCAGAGAAGCAAGTTAATTGTCCTGGTTTGAGGTAAAACAGAACCAACTTTCTGTTCAGTAATTTTAATTCTTAGCTAGGCCAATTTGGCCAAAACCACAACATTAATAGAAATAGTTTCAAAATTATTTTGGAACATAATAAATCCTGTGGGCCTGATCCACAGATGGTGTAAATTGGCATATTTCTTGTGACTTCAAATGAATTAATACCACTATGGATTTGGCTTTATGTGCTTTTCCCCCTTAATTCTATACTCTTTTTTTTTTTCTTGTTTGGGTTGTTTCTTTGGTTTTTTATTGGTTTCTTTTTTCTTTTTTTTTCAGGCAGAAAAGTACTTCAAAACAAACAAAAAACTTCTGAGCTGTGCTCAGAAGAAATCTCTTCCTTTCCCTTTGGGGTACCCATCAAAAACTGTCCCACTTCACCAGCAATACATTTCTTGAATTGCAAATAAATTCCAAGTATGTTTGGCATAGAGCAAAAGGCACAGAAAAAATGACAAAATAAGACAAATTGTAAACAAATGTGACAAGCTGAATAGAAAATGAGAAAACCAGGTGCAAAGCTAGCATGGCCTTGATGAATATTACTCACAGCAGAGCTGAGAAAATGTCTGATCAACCCTTTTGGGTTTTGTTTAACCTTCTTTTTTCTTTCTTTTTCCCACTAGACCTGAAAGCTGTCTAGCTCACACACCTAAGGAACACCACTAGTCACTGGTTTCCACTTGGACATGGAGACATTGACCGCAACCCTTTGAGTGCGGCCATCCAGCCAGTTCCTTATCCACTGAGTGGTCCATCCATCAAATCTATGTCTCTCCAATTTAGAGACTGGGATGTCATGCAGGACAGTGTCAAACGCTTTGCATAAGTCCAGGTAGATGACATCGGTTGGTCTCCCCTTATCTACCAACACTGTAACCCTGTCATAGAAGGTCACCAAATTTGTCAGGCATGACTTGCCCTTGGTGAAGCCATGTTGGCTGTCTCCAATCACCTCCTTATTTTCCATGTGCCTTAGCAGAGATTCCAGGAGGATCTGCTCCATGATCTTGCCAGGCACAGAGGTGAGACTGACCGGCCTGTAGTTCCCTGGGTCTTCCTTTTTTCCCTTTTTGAAAATGGGGGTTATGTTTCCCCTTTTCCAGTCAGTGGGACCTTCACCAGACTGCCATGACTTTTCGAATATAATGGAAAGCGGCTTGATGACTTCATCCTCCAGTTCCCTCAGGACCAGTGTATGGATTTCATCAGGTCCCATGCACTTATTTACCTTCAGGTTCCTTAGATGGTCTCAAACCTGATCTCCTACAGTGGGTAGTTCTTCATTCTCATAGACCCTGCCTTTGCCTTCTGTGACTTGGGCATTGTGGTTAGAGCCCTTGCCGGTGAAGACCCAGGTGAAAAAGTCATTCAGCACCTCAGCCTTCTTCATATCCTGGGTGACCAGGTCGCCTGTCTCCTTCCAGAGAGGGCTCACTTCTTCCCTAGTCTTCCTTTTATCAGTGATATACCTATAGAAGCTTTTCTTGTTGGCCTTGATGTCCCTGGCCAGATTTAATTGTGTCTCGGCTTTAGCTTGCCTAACCTGGTTCCTGGCCACTCGGACAGTTTCTCTCTATTCCTCCCAGGCTACCTGTCCTTTCTTCCACCCTCTGTAGGCTTCCTTTTTGCTTTTGAGCTTGTCCAGGAGCATCTTGTTCATCCATGCAGGCCTCCTGGCTTTTTTGCCTGACTTCCTCTTTCTTGGGATACGCTGCTCCTGAGCTTGGAGGAGGTGATCCTTGAATACTAACCAGCTTCCTTGGGCCCCTCTCCCCTCCAGTGCTTTTTCCCATGTTACCCTGCCAAGCAGGTCCCTCAAGAGGCCAAAGCCTGCTCTCCTGAAGTCCAGAGTAGTGAGCTTGCTGCGCACCCTTCTTACTGCCCTAAGGATCTTGAATGCTACCATTTCATGATCACTGCAGCCAAGGCTGCCCTTGAATTTGACATTCCCCACTAGCTCCTCCTTGTTGGTAAGGACAAGGTCCAGCAATATAATATAATAATAATTTCAGAAGTTTAGTACAATTAAAAAGGGAAGATGGAAAAGTAAAAGCTGAAGTAAGTTTTCGGCTGATTTACTCATTATCTGAGGGTTGTCTTCGATCATTACTGATTTGCACATAGGTGGAAAAGGGCAAAGAATGAGATTTGGACCTAAACAGTTCTATAGTAATGAAATAAAACCATTTTGTAGATCAATTGCTACTCAAACTTTCTCCCTGCAGATTCTCCAAGTATTTACTTTGGAATTTTGTCGCCTTTTGAACGTGTCCTTTATGTACACTGCTACAGTCCCAAGAGAGAAAGACTTCCACTCCTGTAAAGAATCCACCTGGCAGCAGTATCCTGCATGGAAACAAAAATCATTGACTAAAAATATCCATATCTCAAAGACTATTTTGAATATATGTATCATTCCATGCTATGCTTGTACAGTACCTTGCACAATGACCAAGGCTCGTAATGGCATCATTGCTATTATTAAATCGTATTATTTTTTCTAACAACTTTCACATATTTATGTTCTGTTACCAGTATTTCTTGTACTGAATGCTTCTAATTGCATCAGCTTTTTTTGTGCATACTAATCCTAGGAGTTAATATATCTCATCCAAACAAACACTGTAAAAAAACTTATGTGAATTTCTATGTGAATTAATTTCTCTCATACCCAGTTTTCTATGAACATTCGACACTGAGATTTCTTGCCAGGAATGTGTTTATCAAACACTTATTACTATTAGCAGTAATAGTTTTAAAGATGCAAATATTTTCAGTGAGATATGCTTGCTCTTTTACCCAGGCAAGAAGACTATATTAAGATTATGAAATTTCTCTCACCAGTTGCAAATAAGCACCAAGTTTAAACACCAGAAAAAAAATCACAGTATCTCTACAGACTTAATAATAAAAAAAATAAGGCAGAAAAGTCTGTCAAATCATTTCAGATAGATAGCAAATAAATCTGAGAAGGCTGTGATCTGCTGGGAAGTAGAAGGAAGCTAATTTGTCAGATAAATGATTTGTTGTGAATTGTTCTGTTATCTCTCTTCAAGGGGAATGAGCCTTGATTCTGGAAGGTGCCAAGCCAGTCCTGATGGTTTCTAAACAGTCTCAAGTCCCATTGTGGGAGAAAATCCATTTCTTTCAAATACAGAGTGATTTTGATGAGATGTGGCACAATGTCCAGGCCAGAGGAAAAGAAATCTGCATTCTGTTCCCACCTTCACCATGGGTCTGCTGCATGACCTTGGGCAAATCACTTATCCTATCTGGATAGCAGTTCCTCCATCTGAAAATTGGGCATGATACTATATTTTTAAAGCTCTTTTGGACCTGGGATGAAAAATAGTTAGACGTTGTTGTTGTTGTTGTTGTTATTATTGTTATTATTATATTTCATTATTGACTTCTATTACTGAGCATGTATTTCACAATGACAACTATCACAGTATGTATATTTCTATAATGACAACTACTACAGCACATATATTTCTGGGATGACAACTACTGTATTAGAGTGTGTATATTTTTGGAATTAAAGCTATAACAGCATACATTGTTCTAAAACTATAGCACTAATTGCCATATACTTTTCACAAATACAGTGTTGTTGTATGTCATCAAATTGTACTTCATGTTTCATTTTATATATATAATATATGTATACATAAAGTGTAATATATATTCCCTGTTGTTTGAAATCCATCAAATTCCCCTATCCTAATAAAGCACTATTGTACAAAGCAATCTCTAGTAACAATGTGTAGAAATGCATGTAATATGAAAGACTTTTAATGGCTAACAATTGAGCATGGCAGTATCAAAGAAATCCTTCACAGAATATATTTCACAGTTAAACATTGCAATCTGCTCTTCACACTGATATCCAATAAATAAAGGAAATGCCAGTCAAACGCTAAGAAGGCTTTTTTCTTACTTGTTTTCTTGACAAAATTTATATATATTTTTAAAGTGTATTTGTTATATAGTCAGAGGAAGAAATCACATCCCTGTAAAATAAAAAGAATTGTTCTTTCCTAGCAGTGCAGTTCATGTTAGGATTATATCCAATTGACTGCTTGGTAGCAGAATGCTTGCCTATTTTTCAAATTAAAAATTACTTATAACTTTTAATGTACTTGGAATTATTTTTAAATAAATGAAAATGGAATGTTTACCTATTTAAAATTCTTAAAATTATAAGATACTGTCACGTCCCACTCTCAGGAAAGAGGGGGGGTAAGTGACTTCAGATTTGTAAATTCCCAATGGCACCGACTAAGGTGAGGTAAATCTCAAGGTCCATTTATTAGCTTCCCAAAATGATTAGTATAGGTCTTAACAAGTCCACGATAATTGTTTAGGTATATAACAAAATATGGCAAATGGTGAGGTATGCATTGTGTTACTTAACAACAGGTATAGGACAACTTATGGCAAGCAGTACTTAAGGTCATTACTTAACAACTCTAACCATTACTTAACAATTCTAAGAAAAAAGAGAAACTGAGAGAAAGGAAAAGACAGAGAAAAAGACAGAGATAAAGAGATCACTGGTCCTGGTTCCAGCATCTTTTTCAGGGAATCTTCCCAGGCATGATCTTCTTCTTTTGTTTCTTACAGCCTCATCTCAGGTTTCTCCCTTCTCCCAGGTGACGTGTAGCGTGATTTGGGTGGAGAGATGAGTGCCATAGTCATACATGTTTAGCATGATCTCTATAATCTTCATTAGCATATGCAGGGATGTGCACTTTCATATGCATTTCGCAGATAATGAAGCAAAGGTCACTCATCGGACACAATGGCCTCCAGAACTGAGAACTAGCAAGCTCACCACATGAGTGGCAGAACTATCTTGTCTTCACAAGACAGTCCTCCCACACTTTCAGGCGCCTGTAGTGTTAGCCTTATCAGTTCTTTGAAGGACAGGCCTGCATTATTTATTTCCTTGCGAGTGTTTGAGGCATTCCATTGAAGGCTTGGAGGCCCTTCTGCCCCTCCTCAGGGAATTTACAGTCCGTCTCTTACAGATACATATTTCAGCATCGGTTAGTAAGTTAGTTCACTTGATAAAAAAGCAAGTTTCATGTTTAAGAAAGACTAAGCTGTCCCACAGGAGAATATCCTTATATCATGGAAAAGCTCAGAGTTGGAGCTCATTTCAGACCCTTGTTTGCAGCTTGAACAAACAATGTCCAAAATCCAGGTGGGAAAAGCTTCTAGTTTAACTAGAAATATTTAGTAAAGTGAGACTGAAGTTCCAGGTTTCCTGGGTCCCTAAAATGAGATGAGGCAGGCAAAATAAAAAATACAGTTAAATACAGAGCTTGTTCTTTTTTACTTTGAAGATCTTTAGTTGCCTAAAACCATGAAAAAATATGTATTTTTTAAAGCCTAATTACATTCACTCAGGTTTAAAACATTGATTCTTTGGCCTTTTAGTTCTGCAGAACGAACTAGTTTAATGTCAAGGACTTTCAAAAGGGAAATTCTTCCAGCCATTCAAGCTACTAATTCCAGTTTCCTTAGCCTTAATAGGTCCAAAATCTCCTTGCAAACTATGATATTAATTCCTAGGCTCTCACTAGCTATTTTTCCCAATGACCTCCTGGGCCAGTTTTGGCTGGGATAGAGTTAATTTTCTTCAGAGTAGAAGCTACGATTTGGATTTTATGTATGGGCTACTGTTTGGATTTGTGCTGGAAACAATGTTGATAATGCAGGGATGTTTTAGTTATTGCTGAGCAGAGCTTACACAGCATCAAGGCCTTTTCTGCCCCTCATACCTCCCTGCCAGCAAGTAGGCTGGGGATGCACAAGAAGTTGGGAGGAGACACAGCTGGGACAGCTGACCCCAGCTGTTATGGTTTGAGAAACTCATAACAATTTATTGTCATTTAGACAATTATTCTATCACCTCCCCACCCAGGAAGGGGAATCGGGGAAAACAAGGAAACACAAGGGCTGAAATATAAATAGATTTAATAGGATAAGACTAAATAATTAACAATAATAATAAAGAACCAGTATTAATCCCAATTCCAATATAAAATATACAAGGATTATACTCAGCCAATTATATCAGTAGGGAGCTGTGCACTCCCAGTGGTGGACAGCAAATGTCGGACACTGTGAGCGCAACGGCTTCGGGAGGAAGGGAAGGCCTCAGGGGTCCAGCACTGGGTCAAGGAGTTCTCTGGACCACCGTCATCAAGGGAGAGAGAGAAATACACAGCAAACTTTCTGATTTATATCGAATGTGACGTTCATGGTATGAAATAATCCTGTTGGCCAGCTTGGGACAAGTGCCCAGGTCTCACTACTCCTCATCCCTACACATGGCAAGGCTCAAAAACACTGAGACCTTGAATCCAACATAGTCTAGCTGTCTATAAAGTAAATATTTTCATGAATTCATACACTAGAGTCTTCTAAAAGTGCAGTTTCACAAGGAATAGAAGATAAAATTAGTCCTGTGTTGCTCAACCCAGGACACCAGCTGACCAAAGGGATATTCCATACCATATGACATCATGCTCAGCAATAAAACTAGGGAGAAGGTTGGCGGGGAGGCCGCTGCTCGGGGACTGGCTGGGTATTGGTCAGTTGGTGGTGAGCAATTGTTTTCATTTGCATCACTTGTCTTTATTGGGTTTTATTTCTCTCTCTTTGTTATTTTCCTTTTCATTACAATTTATTATTATTACTATTATTACCATTTTATTTTATTTCAATTACTATACCGTCCTTTTCTCAACCCACAAGTTTTCTCACTTTTACTCTTCTGATTCTCTTCCCCATCCCACTGGGGGGGAATAAGCGAGTGGCTGTGTTGTGCTTAGTTGCTGGCTGGGGTTAAACCATGACACCTCCACTGTCTGAGATACTGATACTCCAATGCAATTTGAGCTCATGTCCAAGCAAGTGCTGTGGCATGATGGAAGCTTGACAGTCTGCCTCCTGGAAAAGTCTGCACACGGCTATGGTTACCTCTTTTTGAGCCTACAAAGCAGCTTGTTACCTCTATTAAGCATCTTGGCTCATATCTTTGACAATAGTGTGTGACTTTTCTATCTGTTCACACTTCTGTCTGCTGATACGCTGCTGGTTATATGGCAGCAACACCACTTGGTGTTGCGTGTATATGGATGCTGCACCAGCATTCCCAATGATATGCTCTCAATGCTGACTCTTAAATATTGAAACCAATATAATTAACCAAATGACTGCCTTCTGCTCACAGATGTGAAAAAAACCTGGCTGAATTGTGAGGAAAAGTATTACCCTCTGTTGTACCTATAAGAAAAAAACATGTTTGACCCAAGGCACAGACTTGTACTTATTAGTATTAGTTCCTGAACCACTGCTAAGTCTAGTATTTTGAGATGCTAGTCCATGAATAATAATGCCAGAGAAGTACAATAATTAATAGAACATGAGGATATTCCCTAAAGAGCATGCCTCTCCTTTGAAATTTGTCTGCTTCAGCCTCTTGAACTTTGATTTTGAAAGGTGGGGAAGAGGTAAAATGAATTACACTTCATTAGCAATGTCGAGGAAGATGGAGCCCTCTCTTCTCTGGAGAAACAGCCTTTAATTGTTAAATTCCCAAAATTCCCCAGTGCACATCAAGCTGGATTCACTCTCGTGCTCTGTCTGGGCGCAGGTGATGGTTTTCATTATCCATTCTTTCTCTTGACCCTGATGTCATAATTGTTATTTATTAATTTAAAGTGCCTCATTCTCCCCTGGATTGCAGGCATTTCACACAAAACTCATATCCACTTAGCAAATATTAGCATAATGGCAGCAAAACAAGCTTTTCAACAATGTTTTCTATCAATTTATCATTGATGGACCGACATCCCTAGAGACTCAGGTCTGCTTAGTCTGCTAGCAATTACAACAGAAACAAGCTCCCATCACACACACCTCTTACCATTCTGACTCTAACCTTGACCTGGAAAGGGCATTTTCTAGGGGTGAGAGGATGTCTTAACCTATTCATTACTTTTCTTGCCTTTTTAGACAGATGGAGGAAAATCATTCCTCCATTAGTGATGATCTTAGCAACCAACAGTATATTAGCCAAAATGAAGAGTAATTCAGGGTAGCAGGAGAAAGCAGCACAGACACCCAAGTCATGAATTTCATTTCTTTTCTTCACTCACCGGGGTACGCAATTTAGAGGTGCTCAATCACTTATCAGATTTGAGGGGGGGGTGGATTTTTTTTCCTGGGCTTTTATACTGTCTTAAGGGGACAAGGGAGAAACGGGACTTCCTAAGCATATTTTTTTGATTTTTTGGTTGGTTTGTTTTTTTCCAAAAAGAACGTAACAGTTTTCTATAGGCCCCTTGTTGAGACAATTACCACATTGGGTGGTGCATTGATGGAGGATGCACTCCCTGGCCCCTTTTGTTTTCTGTTTATTGTGCTTCTTTGAAGCAGCCCTTAGAAAGCCTCCCTGAAAAGTTGACATAAATATAAGGACAGCTCCAATAAGGATCCACACAAGCTCTTGGAAGAAGGAAGAAGTGTGATGTCTCTTGCATTTCCTTCTTTGGTCTATGTTTTGTGAGTTGTATGTTCTAAGATGTGCATGTCCTAATTCTCAGTGTGCAAAGCCTTCTTCCTACAGCTCTGTCAAAGAGAAGTTTTGTGAATATGAGAATAATGCAACAGGAAACAGGACTGCTGCTGCCATTTGTTCTCAAACTCTTCTATTCACAATCTACTCTGAAGTCTTTACATGCTGCAATGGTATGAGAAGCTCTGAAGGACTCCCTTTCAAATAGCTCAATGGAAAATTCACTCTGACTTACCTCTGGTTTTAAAAACTATGCCTGATCTCTTCCAAGAGAATGGCTTTTCTCCAGTGTCATTGCTGCTGTGTCTGAGGCTGTGTGATCAGGGCAAGTTCACTAACACATCCGAGATGCTGTGTAGATACCTGGGTACTTAGTTCTTTCTGACCTCTGCTGTACATTCAGTCCACCTCAAGGTTAGCTCTGGTACATTTACATAATATATCAAACGTAGAGAAATTCTCATCCACAAATCTTGGAATACCATTCATGACACAGGGATTCCTACTGAAATATTTGCAAAGTCAACAAAAGGTAAATGCATAAAAATCTTGGTGCCTAGCCATCTCCAGCTCTCCAGTTGTCTGGTTGTCCATATCTAGCTAAATCCAGGACAATGCTCAGACTAATGCTTCTGGGGCTTTTGCAAGCTGTTTTAATTGCTCTGAAGTGAGCAATTAAAAACCCTTCAGTTCCAAGGAAGTAGTTAAGAAACAATTGCTACTTTTTGGTGTCAATGTTTTACAACACAAATTGATTAAAATCAAACAAAACAAAACCACCCATATCTTTCTCTTTTTCATAAGTTTCCTCAGTGCTACAGCTTGGTATAGTACTGAGAAGCATTGAACAACAAACTGTATGCTTAAAAGAAGCAAAATTCACATTTTACCCATGTAGGAAGGAGAAAACTAACATTTGGATTTGAATGTCCCCAGGCTGCTCCAGCAGCTTGGCAACCAGAAACATTATGCTGCCTAGAGAATCAGAGATCATGGAAAATAATTGTAAAGATAACTACTTGATGCAAAGAAGGGTTATGCAGAAGCAAGAGTGAAGAAATATACATTAGGAGACCAGCTGTGCATTAGGTGTATAATACAATACAGAATGACATAAATTACCACAGCAAACAAATGGACACTTAAGCAGCTGCACATAGGGGAATATGCATAAAAAGAAAGGCCGGGCTTCCAGGCACTGTTTACTTTGTCACTTCTTGTTTGTGGAAGGTTTTGTTTGTTTGTTTTGGTTTTATTTTTTCAAAAAAAAGCCCCAGAAAACAAAACAATCCCTCCGCAGATATATTTACATATATTAATTTTTTTAAATCCACATTTCAGGCACTTTTTTTCCATCCTATATGCTTTACCTCAGATTTTCCTATTATGTAGTAGATTTTTTTCTCTTTTTCTCAGTGCTGGAAGTAGTGTGATATTGTCGAAGTTAATACGTGTTAGTCCAAACGGCTCTAGATTTCTACATTTCTGGGGAAAATATCCCAATACTTTAAGATGGAGACATTTCACAGCCTGGAGGGACATTTAAATTATATCAAATCCTAAGACACAAAATGGATAAGGTTATAACAAATATTTCCAGGCCAGATTATGAGAACAATTTAGGAATTGGTAGAATCAAAAACTGGTAGGCATCTTGTGATATTTACAGGATTATTTAAACAAAGCATAAATATCTTTGATATCCATAAAAATTTGAGCTAAGCCTAAACACATTTTTTTTTAAAATCAGAATAGGAATATCTTTACATATTTCGTTAATTAAGAGTTAGCTTTTATCTAGCTTTCAATATGTACAATTATGTCTGCACCAGAGGTAATCTTTCTTTACAGCCAGTGAACAGAATTACGTGCTTCACAGCTTGTTTTACATCCCTGCTTCAAAGTGAGAGGAATCATGCCTTGGACATGATTGTTTCTCTCCATTTACTATAGAGACTACGCAGCAACTAGCTCAGATGAAAATTTCTGCTCTGTACATGACTATTTAAAGTCCAATGAATCACATCTGAAACTTTGAATTCACAGGACTCTAAGTCCTTTGAATTCTTTATATTAAAAAAATACAAACCACTGCCTTACTTTCGTTTTAACTGCATATGTTGTGTAAAACAGATTGGTCTCCTCTTTATTCAGCAGTCTCATGCCCTCCCTTTACAAAGAAAAGAATGAAAAAGGTGAAAAGGACATCGTACTTTCAGTGCAGGACACCCTGTGATAGCCCAGATTAATATGCCCTGTGAATTAACATTATAAGATGTTAAACATTATCATTTGTTTGAAAGTTAGATTAAGACTTCTGTGAATATTTGTTTGAGTGGGATTCTGGAAAAGCAGTAGTAAAATAGGTAGTGATAAAATCTGTTTACAGAACTTAGCAAATTCTGGTGATCTCTTTCATCATACTCAAATTATCTAATGGAGAAGAAAATATGACATGTTGGATGAGATTTAATTTTAAGAAGGAAGATTATTTGAAAACTAGAAAAAGCCCTAATGAATCATAGAATGTGTTGGGTTGGAAGGGACCTTTAAAGGCCATCTAGTCCAACCCCCCCTGCAGTAAGCAGGGACATCTTTCACTAGATCAGATTGCTCAGAGCCTCCTCAAGCCTGGCCTTGAATGTCTCCAGGGATGGGGCCTCCACCACCTCTCTGGGAAACCTGTGCCAGTGCCTACTGGAACCTACCTTGCTCTAGTTTAAAACCATTGCCCCTCATCCTATCACTACATGCCCTTGCAAACAGCCCCTCCCCAGCTTTCTTGTAGGCCCCCTTCAGGTACTGGAAGGCTGCTATAAGGTCTCCCCATAGCCTTCTCTTCTTCAGGCTGAACAGCCCCAGCTCTCTCAGTCTGTCTTTGTAGGATAGGTGCTCCAGCCCTCGGATTCTCTTCGTTATCTTCCTCTGGACCCCCTCCAACAGATCCATGTCCTTCTTGTGCTGAGGGCTCCAGAGCTGGACACAGTACTCCAGGTGGGGTCTCACGTGAGCAGAGTAGAATGCCACGGTTCTTTTGATGCAGCCAAGGATGCGATTGGCTTTCTGGGCCGTGAGTGCACATTGTTGGCTCATGTCCAGCTTTTCATCCACCAGTACCCCCAAGTCCTTTTCTGCAGGGCTGCTCTCTTTCCCTTCATCCCCCAGCCTGTATTGATAATGAGCACTTGCACTTGGCCTGGTTGAACTTCATAAGGTTTGCTCGGGCCCACCTCTCTAGCTCATCCAGGTCCCTCTGAATGACATCCCGTCCCTCTGGCCTGTCAACCACACCACTCAGCTTGGTGTCATCGGCAAACTTGCTGAGGGTGCACTTGATCCCACTGTCTATATCATTGATGAAGATATTGAACAGCACCGGTCCCAGTATGAATCCCCGAGGGACACCACTTGTCACCCCTCTCCATCTGGACATCGAGCCATTGACCACTACCCTCTGGATGCGACCATCCAGCCAGTTCCTTATCCACCGAACAGTCCACCCATCAAATCCATATCTCTCCAACTTAGAGAGAAGGATGTTGTGGGGGACTGTGTCAAAGGCCTTGCAGAAGTCCAGATAGATGATATCCATTGCTCTTCCCTTGACCACTGATGCAGTCACTCCATTGTAGAAAGCCACTAGGTAGTGAAGCCATGCTGGCTGTCTTGAATCCCCTCCCTGTCCTCCATGTGCCTTAGCATAGCTTCCAGGAGGATCTGTTCCATGATCTTCCCAAGGCACAGAGGTGAGGCCGATAGGGTGGTAGTTCCCGGGGTCCTCCTTCCAACACTTTTTAAAAATGGGTGTGATGTGCCCCTTTTTCCAGTCGCCAGGGACTTCACCTGACTGCCATGACTTTTCAAATATCATGGAGAGTGGCTTGGCAACTACATCAGCCAATTCCCTCAGGACTCTGGGGTGCATCTCATCAGGTCCCATGGACTTGTGTATGTTCAGGTTCCTCAGGTGGTCACGAACCTTGTCTTCACTTACAGTGGGAGGGACTTTGTCCCACAGGTCCCCATCTTGCAGTCCTTCGCCGCGGGAGGTGTGAGGAGAGAGGCTGGCAGTGAAGACCGAGGCAAAAAAGTTGTTGAGAACCTCAGCCTTCTCCTCGTCTGTTGTTACCAGTGTGCCATTCTTGGTCATCAGGGAGGGCATGCTTTCTTTGACCTTCCTTTTCTGGTTGACATGCCTGTAGAAGCCCTTCTTGTTATTCTTAGCATCCCTTGCCAAGTTCAGCTCCAGCCGCGCCTTGGCCTTCCTGACCTCATCCCTACATAACCAGGGAGCATCTCTATACTCTTCCCAGGATACCTGATCCTGCTTGAACTGCCTGTGCAGTTCCTTCTTGCCTTTTATTTTGACCAGCAGGTGCCAGCTCAGCCATGCTGGTCTCTTCCCTTTCTTGCTTGATTTCTTACACCTGGGGATCGAGAGCTCTTGTGCTCTATGGAAAGCATCCTTGAAGATCTGCCAGCTCTGTTCTGCCCCCTTGTCCCTGAGGACCGTTTCCCAGGGAGTCCTATTGACTAAATCCTTGAAGAGCTGGAGGTTTGCTTTCCTAAAATTCAGGGTCCTGACTACGCTCCTCGTCTGACACATTTCCCTCAGGATGGTGAACTCCGCCAAGTGCGTGGTCACTGCAGCCCAGGCTGCCTCCAATCTTGACATCCCTGATGAGCTCACTCGCATTGGTGACTATGAGGTCCAGTATGGCATCCCCTCGGGTAGGGCTTTATTTCCTGTCTTAGGAAGTTATCATCCAGGAACCTCCTGGATTGTCTACAGCTCACTGTGTTACTTTTCCAGCAGATGTCGGGGAGGCTGAAATCCCCCAGCAGGACAAGAGCCTTCAAGCATGATGCCTCCTGTAGCTGGAGGAAGAAGGCTTCATCAGTAGGCTCCCCTTGATCAGGCAGCCTGTAGTAGACACCAGCCACAAGGTTCCCCTTGTTGCCTCGGTCTGTTAATTCCTGCCTATAAGCTTTTGACTTCCTCTTGGCTATTCTTTAGGGACATCTCTTCACACTCTATCCATTCCTTAACATAGAAGGCAACACCTGCGCCCCTCCTTCCTTGCCTGTCCCTTCTGAACAGCCTGTAGCCATCAATAGCCACACTCCAGTCATAGGATTCATCCCACCAGGTTTCAGTAATGGCCGCTATGTCGTAGCTTTCCAGCAGCATGGTAGCTTCCAACTCCTCCTGTTTGCTGCCCATGCTGCATGCATTGGTGTAGAGGCACTTCAGCTGGTCTGTTGGCTGTGACAGCTTCTTAGAGGAGCACCCCTTGGGTTTTTTCACAGGTGTTTCCCTGTTGACTCAGACTACCTCAGGAGCCCCTGGCTCATCTCTGTAAGGCTTTGGCTGTGATGCAACATCCCCAGCATGCCTCGGGGCAACAGATCTAAGGCCCTTAACTAGCGCCCCGTCCCTCTAACCCTGATGTGTTATCCCACAGCTTGTCACAGACAAGCCTGATATTATCATCCCCCTCCCCCTTCATATCTAGTTTAAAGCCCTGTCGATCAGCCCTGCAATCTCTTGGGCAAAGACCCTCTTCCCCCTTTGAGAAAGGTGTTTCCCATTTGATGCCAATAAGCCCGGTGCTGTGTAGGCCATCCCATTATCAAAAAAACCAAAACTGTGGCAGCGACACCAGCCACGGAGCCATGTATTAATGGACTGGATCCGTCTGTTCCTTCCAATGTCACTGCCTGCAACTGGAAGGAGTGAGGAGAAAATAACCTGTGCCCCAGACTCCCTCACCAACCTTCCCAAGGCCCTGAAGTCCCCTTTGATTGCTCTTGGTCTACAATTTGCAGCTTCCTCTCCACCTACATGGAAGATCAGTAACGGGTAATAGTCCGAGGACTGTATCAAACTAGGGAGTTTCCTGGTGCTGTCCTTAACCCGGGCTCCAGGAAGACAGCAGACTTCCCTATGAGGAGGGTCTACCCGGCATATTGGACCCTCTGTTCCCCTCAGGAGGGAGTCACCAAAGACTATAACCCTTCTTTTCTTCCTTGTGGATGTGGTCGTGATACAGGCAGTACGCCTTTCTGACTGTGGAGATGTCTCTGGCGTAGATTGCCCATCATCCACATCCTCATTTGACCGGCCTTCCTCAACCAGAACCTCATACCTGTTGTTCAGAGGTACCAGGAGGGGGAAGCGAGGTAGGCAAGGAGGAAGTTCGCCTGCTGCCCTGACCATGAACTTGCCTCCATTCACTCTTTTCATTTAGGCTTCTGCCTGACAGGGGCAAGGTACAGGGGCCCCTTGATCCCAGTTACTTTCTGATAGGTGCTCCTGTTTCTGTTTCAAGGAGGGCAGAGCCTGGCTCCACCAGTCTATTTCTTGTTCAGTCTCCCTGATGCTCCTTAACCTTTTGACTTCCTCTCTCAGCTCTGTCACCAGGCTGAGCAGATCGTTCACCTGTTCACAACACACTCAGCAGTTCTCATAGCTGCCCCCCCTTTATCAGTGAAAGGCTCTGGCACTCCCTGCAGCCTGTGACCTGGACAACTGTATGTTCCCGTGGGAGCTCTGTCTGGGTTCCCACAGCCATTCTGGCTAAGCTTGAAGGCATGACCTTCTGCCAGGTGGAGACCATAGCTAAGCTCCTTCCAAGAGGGCAATGACCACCAACAGGACTCACCTGTCAAGCTGGCAGAGCTTCGGTTTCTTCCGGCGTGCCCTTCCCTGCACCCTGCTACACCCCACACAGTAACTGATACCCACACACTATTCACCCACCCTGTGAGCTCCCTGAGGCTTCTTGTAAGGGTGCAGTCACCGTTGCCCTGGCAATGCCCACACCTCGTCAGCATCTCTCTCGAGAGCTGCCAGCTCCAGACAGGTCTCTCTGCTCCCCTAGCATCTCCCTGCCTCAGGAAAACCTTGGGAAACCCCCCTGTACACCGAGATCTGCTGCTCCAGTTCTGTCCAGGTAGGTTTCCTGGCCGAGTTGGCAGTCTTTCAGTGCTCTCCTGTGCAAACTGCTGCGCCCTGAGTGTCGTGTTGCACCCTGTTTGCCTGGTCTGTTCGCCCACCCAGGGAGCCCGCCCTTGTCGTGGCGCTCACAGGTGGCGCTCTAGGTGATGCCCACCCGCTGCTTGCTTTCTCAGTGCTCATCAACCAGGTCGCTGTGCCCCCGAAAGACAACATAGCATGTAGCACACAACAGGAAAACCAAACCAAACCTCCTGGTGTATCAAAGGTAATTTTCATAGATCGTGGTCTTACTGTTGGTTTTTTATAATATATATAAATCTGTGAAAAAGGGAATTTTTCTGTAACTGGAAAATGGGCAAAACCTTGTCCACATGTACAATGTCTCATACATGAATTTCATTAAGCAAACAGGCTGAAACTTCTCAAATTTGACTTTTTTCTCTCTGTAGCAGTTTAGCTAATAGTTTATTCTAATTCCTTAAAAAAAAAAATATTATAAAGTACCTGCTTGAAAAGGGCAATATAAATGCAAATAGACTAACACTGAGAATCCCTTGATTAAATACTACAGAATAGTAGAAATAAAACATAGAACAGTAGAAACAGAAAAATAGAACATTGTCTACCTTGACTTCAGCAAGGCTTTTGACATGGTCTCCCACAGCATCCTCATAGGGAAGCTTAGGAAGAGTGGGTTAGATGAATGGACAGTGGGGTGGATAGATAACTGGTTGAAAGACAGAGCTCAGAGGGTCATGATTAGGGGCACAGAGTCTAGTTGGAGGTCAGTGATGAGTGGTGTTCCCCAGGGGTCAGTACTGGGTCCAGTCCTGTTCAACATATTCATCAGTGACCTGGATGAGGGGATGGAGTGCACCCTCAGCAAGTTTGCCAATGACACAAAGCTGGGAGGGGTGGCTGACACACCAGAAGGCTGTGCCACCATACAGAGAGACCTGGACAGGCTGGACAGTTGGGTGGAGAGAAACCTTATGAAATTCAACAAGGGCAAGTGTAGGGTGCTGCACCTGGGGAGGAATAACCCCATGCACCAGTACAGGTTGGGGGCTGACCTGCTGGAGAGCAGCTCTGTGGAAAGACACCTGGGAGTCCTGGTGGACAACAGGATGACCATGAGGCAGCAATGTGCCCTTGTGTCCAAGAAGGCCAATGGCATCCTGGGGTGCATCAAGAAGAGTGTGGCCAGCAGGTCGAGGGAGGTCATCCTCCCCCTCTACTCTGCCCTGGTGAGGCCGCATCTGGAGTACTGTGTCCAGTTCTGGGCTCCCCGGTTCAAGAAGGACAGGGAACTGCTGGAGAGGGTACAGCAAAGGGTTACAAAGATGATTAGGGGATTGGAACACCTCTCTTATGAAGAAAGGCTGAGGGATTTGGGTCTTTTCAGTCTGGAAAAAAGACGGCTGAGGGGGGACCTTATCAATGCTTATAAATACTTAAAGGGTGGGTGTCAGGAGGATGGGGCCAGGCTCTTTTCAGTGGTGCCCAGTGACAGGACAAGAGGTAATGGGAACAATCTTGAGCATAGGAAGTTCCATCTCAACATGAGGAGGCACTTCTTTACTTTGAGGGTGCCAGAGCACTGGAACAGGCTTCCCAGGGAGGTGGTGGAGTCTCTGTCTCTGGAGACGTTCCAAACCTGCCTCTACGCGTTCCTGTGCCACCTGCTCTAGGTGACCCTGCTCTGGCAGGGGGGTTGGAATAGATGATTGTTGCATGAAAGGGACAAAGCGGTTTTGGCGGAAAATAAACCCCCTTGCGTTCTAACACTCCTCAATGAGGTGGGAGGCTAGGTGTGGCTAGGTTTAAATTCTGAGTGATGCCCTATCAGCACTATCAGTCCAATCGCGTTTAATATGTATTAAACTATTACGATTTGGATACACTAATAGTGGACTGCACCTTCAGTCTAGTCGTGCTCATGAACTAGCACGGCCACCTTCGAGTCTTTGGTCACGTTCAGTGAGAAACCAAAACGACTAGCTACTTAAAAAAGTGCAGTTTATTTAAACAACAAGTATATAGGTTCTTAGGTTTGCCGGTGATAAATACACTGTCTGCAAAGCATGTGCAAATAAAAGTATTGCTAAATATACAAAACGCGCGACAAAGTTATAAACGATACAGCCTGGCTATAAATGTAGGAGAGAGATTCTCTAGAGAAATGTCTAAGTTCCCCGAGGAAACACTCGGTATAATCTTACCCAAGTCTTACCCAAAGGCGTCCCTATGAGGGGGAAGAAAGGCTCAGCCCGTCGACTGATCCTGGAAATCAGTGATAGAATTTTCCTTGACTGGTTCGCGATGGTGTCTTCCCTGGGTATCCCCCCTCTCTCGGGCTATTTTCATACTATTTGTTATCTTCAAGGCGGACTTTGAGTGACTGTAGTCATACATACTTTTATCATGATTGGTGTAAAATTCTCTCGCTTCACAATTAAAGGTATAGTTTACGAAAAATTCAGGGCGCAGACTCAAGAAGGAGTGGTCGCACCTTGGAGGCAGGTAGCCTTTGGGATGGAGGTGTGTTTTGGTATTATAATGACATTATAATGAGCAAAGTTCACATATAGGACAGCATTTCATCAAAATTTGACAAAATGTTGGCTCAGGGTAGCGAGTAGGCAGCTTATCTATTCCACAGTAAGCTCGTTAGGCAGCTTATCTGTTTCATGGTACCATCTCGTTCCTGTATCTGCATAAGACAAGGCCACTGAATAATTACCTTCCGTCCCGTATCTCATGTAGCTTCGCAAGCATCCTCGTACAGGGAATCACAGATGTTGCATTCTTCGCGTGCCAGCCGCAGCTGTTTTCTACCTCAGAAGCCTCTTGATTTTATGACTTTCCTTAATGTGTGAACAATGCTGTACTTTTGTATTCTTGGCCAATTTAGTAATTATTCCACATAATCCACCCTGTGACTACAGTCACTCAAGCTCCACGATATTTAAAACTGATTGGGAATATCACATGTGTTCTTGTGGTGAGGGATATCAACTGCAAATACATCTTGTGGAGCGATCAAGCAAGTTAAGCTTTTCATCATAATCCAAAGTCTAACATACAAAACAATTGTCAAAGCGAAGCACAAAACAATGAGTACTAGTAAAACAACAACAGGATGGAGCATCTTGTTAAAAAGTCCTGTAGCTGTCGGCGACCATCCAAAAAGAGTATCTCCCCATTCATGTCCCCCGTCTTTCTTGACTCTTTCCAGCACTTGGTGTATTTCCTCAACATCATGATGGATGGTAATCAAAGTTCTCTGTCCATTTTCTTGGGCCTCTTTCAACAGTCGCTTCAATTCATCGTGTTGTAGCAGCTTCTTCACCAGTGAGAGATTCATTCCGATAGGGGTAGGCAACAAATCTCGAATCGATGTGTAATTAGATTGTAGCAATTGAAAAGATGTAACAGGAGCTGAATAATTGAAGTCACATCCGATAATGTTAGTAAAGTTACAAACACAAAGATTTGAGTGATTACTTATATCCACCACTATGTCATCTATGAATACAAGAGTATAGGGAGACCTCATGCAAACGCACCCTTTCCCAATATATACAAGCACAGTTTCTGGGGTTTCATCGGGATGTATCTCAAAGTGACAAACATTCTGGTTGGTGTCAAGACAAATGTCTTGTGCTTTGAGGGTATTACTCTCACAAATGAATCCTTGTTGGTCTCGTGAAATGCATGCGTCAACATCAACAGTTTGCCATTTATTCTCATTTTGTTGTGACCACACTCTGTGTTCTATTGGATAGAGTATAGCTCCTTGGTGATTCAACCCCAGTGCAATGATTGGGTATATGGTGTATACCGAAGCATTGCGTATTGTTAAAACAAAAGCTGTGGCCTTGCTCTCAATGGGATCATAGGTGAAATTAACCAGATACCACCAGGACTGAAATTTTTTCTCAAATTCAATTGCGTTATCCCATATTACTTTTCGAATTTCGGTGGGCAAGGTGCCTTCCTCACCTTCCCTTATGATTGCGGCTGTCATAGATTGCATCCACAATTGGGCTTGGATACAACTAAGAGCCAAGGAAACATTGTTTTGGGTTGTACCAAGTGCATCTGTGATCAGCTGATGGTCTTTTTCAGCCGTTTCTTCCCACTGAGGCAATATATTCGATAAAAGCCATTGGTGGTTTCCCAATGCTGATAGAGAGGACTGCAGGGGATGTCTTAATTTGTCCAGATCACTAGTAGTTGTGACTAGTTTGTTGGCAAGTATCTCAGCATCTATACTATTTAAGACTCCCAGTCCCGTTCCTAAGATACCAGTCACATCCCTCTTCAGTCGTTGTAAGGTGGCAAAAGTAAAGTTCGTCTGTGTAACCATGCTGACCATCCTGCATAAGATGTACTCGGGAATGGTAAGCAGGTGGGTTTGATCGCAGAGATTTTAATCTGCATTGACAATTCTATTCATTTGAGGGAATATGTTGGGTTAAACAGTATTTGTTGTTGACCTGTGTGTTTAATAACATAAGGGCCAATGTTGAAGGTGTAAGGAGTTAGACTAATGGAGGGCTGAGTAGGTACACCCTTGAAAGTTTGTGGGGGTGTAGGTTTTGGATTCATTTCAGCAGGTTCAGGTGTATTTGAGTCAATCATAAATTCAAATAACAATTCTGTGCCTTTGTAGCCCCAAAGACAATACACTACTATAGGTTTGATAAAGGTGAAATTGTGCCAGCAATCTGAATTTGGCTCCATAATTTTGTAACTTTCAGTTACAATTCAATTTAGTAATTTTTCCACAATGATCTCCAGAGGTCCTTTCCAACCCTGCCATTCTGTGATAAAGTCATATTTTTTAAAACAATAGTTTTTACTCCAGTAATACTATCTTAACTAAAAGACACGAAACAAATCCAAATTGTAATTCCAATAACTGTGATAACCCAACTCACAGTGAAAAAAAAAAAACTAAACCAAAAAAACCCCATGTGGAATAAATTTCCTTTAAGCTCCCTAGGACCAAAAAGAAAATTATCTAGTGTGGATAAACAGAGGATGGCTGTTTCTCAAGCAGTAGAAACTAGTAGACAATACTGTACGCTGACCAGGCAAAATAGTAAAGGTAGCATTCAGTAGTGGCTTTTATTAAATTTTAAAGGGTACAAGGTCACAGCTAAGACCTATGGTTTTAAGATAAAGGATTTAAATTTTTACAGAAAATGTTTCTGCTAAAATATTAAAAAGGTAGGAGATAATGTTATCAAGAGAGATTCTGAAGTCTTTGTTGGACCTGAAAGACGAAGTCCCTAAATGTCTATTGTGTATCGTACTAGTGAGGATTTATGACTTCGGATGAACAGATCTATAGTCTATCAGAAGAAAAGGAAGAAATGTAACCAAAGCCAAGTTTGTGCAAGAACAGGGAGTGAATGAGAGGCATTATTAAAGCAGCCAATAATGGAAATCTATGAGAAATCTGGACAGTATTACAGGTGCAATGATTAAGTCCCCTTCCAAACTGAAACTTCATTCTCTTCCTTTCTCTTTCAAACTGAAATGTCCAGCAGGTGGGACAAAGGTATTAGAGTTTTATCTTTCTTTCTGAGCCCAAAGAAGCTGAAGGCTTCAGAGAGCGTCTAAAAACCAACAGTCCTGTAACAGTTTGATAACAGGGCAATTTGGGATGCTCTTTGGGGAAGCTGTCCCCTCAGTGATAATGGCAATGAGGAGTTCCAGCTTCCAGTATGTGCAAGACTTGAAAATTACTGGTTTTCATCTCTATCAAAATTATTGATCACCTCTTTGCTCAATGCTAGCTTTATTCAACCAATCATCCATCAACATGTGGCTATCCATGTGTCTTTCTGCCCAACTAATCCTATACATACACCTATATTTGAGATGGAAGAGTAGACGGGCATCTGTGCGAGAGCAAGGGTCAGCAACTGGACCACTTTCAGATGTTTATGCAGATGTTCCCTTGTTCTTCCATCCCTACAAGCATGTGAATGTCTCTGACTATCTGATCGACCTTTATGGTCACTGAATATTAATTTGCCTAGAACTCTGTTGACATTTTAGGCAGCTAGGAAATCCAGAATACAACACACACCATACAGAAGACTTGTTATATTTTGAAGATGCAGCTGAAGCCCTGAATAGCATTGGTAATAGC
Organism: Rissa tridactyla; assembly: GCF_028500815.1. Taxonomy (NCBI): domain Eukaryota; kingdom Metazoa; phylum Chordata; class Aves; order Charadriiformes; family Laridae; genus Rissa; species Rissa tridactyla. Next base: position 13,490,353 of record NC_071496.1, read on the forward strand.
AAGAGGTAAAAGAAGGTGAAAAGTTCTTTTTTTAGTATTTTTTTCTCTGTAACTTTCAAATTTTTTCTCACTGAGGAAATACATACATAGACTACTTGTTTTTGAGAGAGATCATGATTTCCATGGCCTACAGATCCATAGCTGGGAAAGCCATTTACTTGTAAGAATGGAAATGGCAAGTTAATCCCATCTGTATCTTTGGAAACCGGTGTTTAGTTTACCTATTGCATTGATTTTGACTGGGATAGGGTCAATTTTCTTCACAGTAGCTTGTATGGAGCTAGGTTTTGTATTTGTGATGAAAACAATGTTGATAACACAGCAATGTTTTAGTTATTGCTGAACAGTGCTTACACAGAGTCAAGGCCTTTTGTGCCCCTGCGAGTAGGCTGGGAGTGCACAGGAAGTTGGAGAGGACACATCTAGGACAGCTGACCAAAGGGATATTCGATACCATATGACATCATGCTCAGCAATGAAAGCTGGGGGAACAAGGAGGAAGCTGGAGACATTCAGAGTTACGGTGTTTGTCTTCCCAAGCAACCATTAGGCATGGTGAAGCCCTGCTTTCCTAGAGATGGCTTAACACCTGCCCACTGATGGCAAGTAGTGAATGAATTCCTTAGTTTGCTTTGCTACACACGTGGCTTTTGCTTTTAAAGTGTCTTTATCGCAACCCACTAGTTTTTGCACTTTTACCCTTCCAATTCTCTTCCTCATCCCATGCGGGGGGAGTGAGCAAGTGGCTGTGTGGTGCTTAGCTGTCTACCAGAGTTAAAGCACAGCACCTATTTAAAACCTGCGGAAGAGGGAAGAGCAAGGCTAGAGATGCCAGATTTCTTACCTCGATGTCTGCCACAAACCACTTCCCCAAACCTTTCTTAAGTACTAGACGGTCTACCTGGAATCAAACAAGATTATTGGATGGACAAAACAGATGAGGAAAAGTTCATACTGATGAAATGATTTTCATAAAATCACAGAATGGTTCAGGTTGGAAGGGACCTTAAAGATCATCTAGTTCCAACCCCCCTGCCATGGGCAGGGACACCTCCCACTAGACCAGGCTGCTCAAAGCCCCATCTAGCCTGGTCTTGAACACTTCCAGGGATGGGGCATCCACAACTTCCCTGGGCAACCTGTTCCAGTGCCTCACCACCCTCACAGTAAAGAATTTCTTCCTAATATCCAATCTAAATCTACCCTCTTTCAGTTTGAAACCATTATCCCTCGTCCTATCCTTACACTCCCTCATAAAGAGTCCCTCCCCATCTCTCCTGTAGGCCCCCTTTAGGTACTGGAACGCTGCTATAAGGTCTCCCCAGAGCCTTCTCTTCTCCAGGCTGAACAGCCCCAACTCTCTCAGCCTGTCCTCATAGGAGAGGTGCTCCAGTCCTCTGATCATCTTCGAGGCCCTCCTCTGGACTCGTTCCAACAGATCCATGTCCTTCTTGTGCTGAGGACTCCAGAGCTGGATGCAATACTCCAGGTGAGGTCTCACCAGAGCAGAGTAGAGGGGTAGAATCACCTCACTTGACCTGCTAGACATACTTCTTTTGATGGGCTTTCTGGGCTGCAAGCGCACGTTGCCGGCTCATGTTGAGCTTCTCGTCCACCAACACTCCCAAGTCCTTCTCCTCAGGACTTCCCTCAAGCCATTCTCTGTTCAGCCTGTATTTGTGCCTGGGATTGCCATGACCCAGGTGCAGGACCTTGCACTTGGCCTGGTTGAACTTCATGAGGTTTGCACAGGCCCACCTCTCAAGCCTGTCCAGGTCCCTCTGGATGGCATCCCTTCCCTCCAGCGTGTCGACCACGCCACACAGCTTGTTGTCATTGGCAAACTTCCTGAGGGCACACTCAATCCCACTGTCCATGTCACCGACAAAGATGGTGTCACGGGCAGAGTGATTAACTTTACTCGTAAGAAAGAAGTAGTGAAATATTTATTAATATAAAACAGTGATTTAACAAAGTTAGTAGTGAATGCGACAGTGTTTTACGAGATTCGATGCCAGGGTATGCTTGATTATTTACCGCATAGAGGACAGGGTCAGACAAGCTGTCAGGGAGACCCTCCCGTTGAGTCACGAGGTTCGGAAAGAACCCCCTTGCTTTCTAAACTCCTTCTCAGAGAGGAGTCTAGGTGCTGCTGGATCCAATCCTAGTCCCAGACTTGGTCAACGGTTTATGTCTAAAGGATTATATATGCGCAATCAATCCTTTATATCACTTAGCTAAGATTTCAAAGTTTAGCATGCTCTTAGTCACTTACCGAGAACCTGTTGCGGCAAGGAATCTCTCAACCTCCAGGAGAAGAACCTTAAGCGAACGCCCCCACTCAAGGGGAGATCCTGTCGTGCAGCCCGCTGCCGTGCAGGAGAGCTCAAAGGGCTCTTGGGCTGTCCGCTATTTATGGAGTAAGATAATTGACCTATAGTCATATTCGCATGGGAACAAGGTATCTAGGTTCCCACTCCAGACCGTGTTTTGACTCTGTTGCCAGCCATCCCCCATAGTTCAAGTGCAACTCATAACAACTCCCGCTGATGGCCATGGCTTGAGCAGGAGCCGGGGGGGGAAAGGGGGAAAAGGGGAGAGCACACCACTACAAATGGGAATACAAAAGCTGTAGGCATGTATATTCCTTCGACAGCAAAAGCACAACAAGGCAAAAGGTCAGCCTAAGATCTGCTCTCAGTTGCTTTGGAAGCTCTGTTTAATCGTTAGTCTTGATGCACTGTGGGCAGAACAATTAGTTGTATCTATATTAGATCTAAGCTGTAATTATTTGTTACATTAATCATGACTACAGTGAGAATTTATTTAGTCACGAACATTACATGATTTTTTTTTCTTCTTTTTTTTTGGAAGAGGGGTGAAATGTCCAGTTGTCTTATTAAATACATTTTATTAAAGTGAGTCCTGGATATCTGCAAGCTGGTGTCATGCCCAAGGTCTTTCCACCTGCTGAACATGCAGGATTTCCATCCCAACATCAGAGCCTAGCACTGACTTGCATTTATAAGCCATGTATCAAAGTCAGGGCTGAATTCAGACACTGTGGTTGGGAGGGGTGGGGGAATGAATTGCAGGGTGATTGCAACAACGTCTCATTACTTAGAGTCCATTAAATTGCATTAAGCGGGGGGGGTGAGGTGGCTCCTTCAACCATGCTTGCTCCACTCCAGGTAAATTGGTTCCCAAACAGAACAATTTATGTCCCCCTTTGTATCCTGTGTGGGAGAGGCACATGGTATTTTGTTCCCATTTCCATGCACTAGCAACATTTATCACAGGGCACTACTGCTGCGAGACGTTCCCCAATGCAAGGGCTCCCCTGTTGCCACACATGTCAGCATTTTGGCTCCCTTGGTCCTCTGAGCAGCTGCCAATTTAGGGGGAAGCAACAAATGTCGAGGGTGTGGAATAATTACTAAATTGGCCAAGAATACAAAAGTACAGCATTGTTCACACATTAAGGAAAGTCATAAAATCAAGAGGCTTCTGAGGTAGAATACAGCCGCAGCTGGCACACGAAGAATGCAACATCTGTGATTCCCTGTACAAGGTTGTTTGCGAAACTACACGAGGGATGGAATGGAACGCGCTTGTTCCGTGGCCTTCCCTTGTGATGAATAGCAGATATGGGGACGAGATGGTACTACGGAACAGTTAAGCGGCCTAGACGCTACCCGACCCAACATTTCATCAAATGTTGATGAAATGCTGTCCTTTGTGCGAACTTTGCTCACTACAATGTACCAAAACATTGTAATGAAATCATTCCTGAGTACATCTTATGCAGGATGGTCAGCATGGTTACGCAGACGAACTCTTGCCACTTCACAACGACTGAAGAGGGATGTGACTGGTATCTTAGGAACAGGCCTGGGAGTCTTAAATAGTATAGATGCTGAGATACTTGCCAACAAACTAGTCACAACTACTAGTGATCTAGACAAATTAAGACATCCTCTACAGTCCTCTCTATCAGCATTGGGAAATCACCAATGGCTTTTATCGAATATATTGCCTCAGTGGGAAGAAACGGGTGAAAAAGACCATCAGCTGATCACAGATGCACTTGGTACACCCCAAAACAATGTTTCCTTGGCTCTTAGCTGTATCCAAGCCCAATTGTGGATGCAATCTATGACAGCCGCAATCATAAGGGAAGGTGAGGAAGGCACCTTGCCCACCGAAATTCGAAAAGTAATATGGGATAACGCAATTGAATTTGAGAAAAAATTTCAGTCCTGGTGGTATCTGGTTAATTTCACCTATGATCCCATTGAGAGCAAGGCCACAGCTTTTGTCTTACTCTCAAAGAAGGGTACTCCCAAATACTCAATACTCTCAAAGAACAAGACATTTGTCTTGACACCAACCAGAATGTTTGTCACTTTGAGATACATCCCGATGAAACCCCAGAAACTGTGCTTTTATATATTGGGAAAGGGTGCGTTTGCATGAGGTCCCCCTGTACTCTTGTATCTGTAGATGACATAGTGGTGGATATAAGTAATCACTCAAATCTTTGTGTTTGTAACTTTACTAACATTATCGGATGTGACTTCAATTATTCAGCTCCTGTTACATCTTTTCAATTGCTACAATCTAATTACACATCGATTCGAGATTTGTTGCCTACCCCTATCGGAATGAATCTCTCACTGGTGAAGAAGTTGCTACAACACGATGAATTGAAGCGACTGTTGAAAGAGGCCCAAGAAAATGGACAGAGAACTTTGATTACCGTCCATCATGATGTTGAAGAAATACACCAAGTGCTGGAAAGAGTCAAGAAAGACGGGGGACATGGATGGGGAGATACTCTTTTTGGATGTTCGCCGACAGCTATCACAAGAGGACATGTGATATTCCCCATCAGTCATGGGGTGGGTTATGTGGAATAATTACTAAATTGGCCAAGAATACAAAAGTACAGCATTGTTCACACATTAAGGAAAGTCATAAAATCAAGAGGCTTCTGAGGTAGAATACAGCTGCAGCTGGCACGCGAAGAATGCAACATCTGTGATTCCCTGTACAAGGTTGTTTGCGAAACTACACGAGGGATGGAATGGAACGCGCTCGTTCCGTGGCCTTCCCTTGTGATGAATAGCAGATATGGGGACGAGATGGTACTACGGAACTGATAAGCGGCCTACACGCTACCCGAGCCAACATTTCGTCAAATGTTGATGAAATGCTGTCCTTTGTGCGAACTTTGCTCACTACAATGTACCAAAACACACCTCCATCCCGGAGGCTATCCGCCCCCGAGGTGCGAACACTCCTCCTTGAGTACATTAATCATAATAAAAGTACGTATGACTAAAGTCACTCAAACTCCACTTTGAAGATAAAATATAGTATAAAAATAGCCCAAGAGAGAGGGGATGCCAGGGAAGACACCATCGCGAAGAACTCCATCGCTGATTTCCAGGATCAGTCGACGGGCTGAGCCTCTCTTCCCCCTCATAGGGACGCCTTTGGGTAAGACTTCGATTATACCGAGCGCTTTCTCGGGGACTTAGAAATTTCTCTAGAGAATCCCTACCCTACATTTATAGCCAGGCTGTATCGTTTATAATTTTGTCGCGCGTTTTGTATATGTAACAATATCTTTATTTGCACGTCCTTTGCAGACAGTGTATTTATCACCGGCAATCCTAAAGAACCTGTATATCTGTTGTTTAAAAAAACTGCACTGTTTAAGTAGCTAGTCGTTTTGGTTTCTCACTGAACGTGATCAAAGACTCGAAACTGGCCGTGCTAGTTCATGAGCACAACTGGACTGAAGGTGCAGTCCACTATTAGTGTATCCAAATCATAATAGTTTAATACATATTAAACGCGATTGGACTGATAGTGCTGATAGGGCATCACTCAGAATTTAAACCTAGCCGCACCTAGCCTCCCACCTCGGTGAGGAGTGTTAGAACGCAAGGGGGTTTATTTTCTGCCAAAACCGCTTTGCCCCTTTTCATGCAACAGAGGGAACAGCTGGGACTGCTGCCTCGATCACTGGAGCACAGGGGCAGTCAGGACTGAATGGTGGTTTCTTGAGCCACTCTTCGATCCCTGCTTTCACTATCGCTGTTACCATAGTACCTTGATTCCTAATTGCTTGCCAGCCCTCTGCAGTGTGAGCTGCTGTCTGAACAAAGAGGCAAACTGCTGTAGCCTCTGTCCCGAAGAGCTAAGGAGAACGTAAATGATGGTCCCTGGATCCAAGCAGGGAGGAGGGAGTGTGAGAAAAGAGGATGTTACCATCTCCAAATAGGAGACAACATACATGTCCCTGCTTCCTGAACATTACTGGGTGTTTTGCAGGGTTAGCAGCAGAAGGGAGAACTGATGAAGCTTTGGGAAAAGGAAAGCAAAGTATTTTTTCAGGTATTTTTAGGGAGTTTCTTCCCTAGTGCAAGGGACAGTGTAGGCAAAAGCGTGAAGGAGTTATTTTGGAAAGGTTACAGGAGAGAGGGAAAGCAAGGCTGGAATAATGTGCTGGTTGAAGGAGGAGTCATTTTGACAGCAAAAATGAGACGACAGACAGTTTCTGTTCCTGGGACAGCTTGTGTGACTTGTCCTGCAGTTCACTTGCCTGCATGTGCATGCCCACGTCTGTGCTGTGTGTGTGCATCCCTGCACCAATGTCAACAGGGCTTTGAGCTGCTGTCTGAGTCAGATTCCTCTTTGCAGGAATGGGACCTACATTACAAACCCCATTGATTTTGATTCACAGAAACAGTCCCCACTGCAGGGGTTGAGACTATTGCTGTAAGTGCTCTCTCTGACATGACAGAGTTTGCCTGAAGCTGCAGGATAATTTTCAGACATCTGCTCCTTGCAGAAGAGGCTGCTTCTCCCACAGACCATATTTCAGAATTTGGGAGTTCCTTCATCATGCTTCCCAAGATGAGTTCATGTATTATAATCCAGGCAGCAATTTTCCAAACACATTTCAGTGTCTGATGGCAATCCAGAAAAATAATAACGTTCAGTTGATTCCTCTTTATGTGCCTAAGGATTTGTTCTTTCTTTGTGTTGCTAATTAGGAGTGCAAATAAAAGCTGGGACAATTCTACACCTAAAGATTTAGGCATTAAAACATGTCTTGTTACTGAGCTGCTTTTATGACCTATCATCACTCTACGTAACACTGACCAAATCTGTCAACTTCAGCATTATATCCCTTTGTGAATTGTTTGTTGTTTTTGTTTTTGTGGGTTTTGTAGTTGTTGTAGTTGTTTTCCCCTAGTCTGTACTGTAAGAAAAATGCGTTAGACTAGTTTGGAGTTACTTTGTTATTATTGTCATTTGTATGTGGATGGCTGGAATACTACTGAAGGAAAGCTAAATTGTCAGGACAAGATTTACTCCTCAATGTATCTCTCAAAGTGTTACAAGCAAAGTAACATCTTTGTCATCTCAGCAACTCTTCCCCCCACATGAGAAACACTGAGAGATGATGTTTTGAAAATCTAGTCCATATGGTTGCTTCTTACAACCATAGACGACTCTGTGAACTCATCTTGGCATTGCTGTATGCACATGAGAAACACAAATTTATGGGAAAAATGCCTCTCAGTTTTTTCTCTCAATGCTATTTGAGGACCAAGTAACCCATCATGTCTGCATGAAGTGATGTTTGCAATGAAGGAGCAGGCATATCTATCTATTTCCAATGACAATCGTGTCTTGATGCACTGACAGCTGGTTGAATATTTTATTTCTATTTATTTACTTAATTACAGATCTGCTCTAATGGAAAATAAAAGTAAAAAATGACAGAGGTAAAGTCATGAGTTCTTTTTTACATTTCAATCAACCCTAAATAAATTCCAGTAACTCAAAGCAAGCTGTTAGTTGACAAATTTCCAATTTAGATATTTGATTCCAAAAGGCTGTAAATGCCTCATTAGCACACCCTTTCTGTGCATTTATTAAAACATTTTGCAGTATTTTCAAACAGTAACAAGCAAAGCTTTAGCCATTGAGAGATGAAGTACTAGCTCCAAGTCTAAAGTAATGGACAAATCTCTAAGAACTACCACCCAATTTGAACAGCACCATCCTTTGGCTTCTTACACCTTCATTTGCTTCACCTTGTAGGTGTGAGGCACGTTGTTCCCTTTTGCTGAGAGGTCAGTGTTCAAATGATTCTGTGCTCAAGATGAAGGAAGTGGATGTTAGTCTACATAATAGCACCATACCATGAATCAAACCTATGACCTTTTGGTCTGAAAGTTCAAACCTTGAAAATCTTTGCTAAAGGATTAACACATTTTCGCAATCGGTAACCTTACCAGCAGAGAGAGATATGGCTTCAGGCAGTAAATCACTAATACATAATTTGTCTATTAGAAAACCTAGTTCTGAGTATCCTATACTATGTAGAGGTTAGGCTTGTGTCACATCCCACTCACAGGAAAGAGGGGGGAGTAAGTGACTCAGATTCCTAAATCCCCAACAGCACAGACTAAGGTGAGAGAAATCTCAAGGTCCATATAGAAACATTTATTAGTTTCCCAAAATGATTACTATAGGTCTTAACAAGTCCACAATAATTGGTTAGGTATAAGACAGATTATGGGAAAAGGTGAGGTATGCATTGTGTTACTTAACAACAGGTATACAACAACTTATGGCAAGCGGTACTTAAGGTCGTTACTTAACAACTCTAAGAGAAAAGAGAAACTGAGGGATAGAGAAAGGAAAAGACAGAGAAAAAGACAGAGTTAAAGAGATCACTGGTCCTGGTTCCAGCATCTTTTTCAGGGAATCTTCCCAGGCATAATCTTCTTTCTTGGGAAGAATCTTCCCAGGCATGATCTTCTTCTTTTGTTTCTTCTTTGTTCCCCTCTCAGGGGCACTTATTTTCCCCTTTTATGTTTGCTGAATTAGCATGGTCCACCCCCCCTTGCCGAGGACAGCCTTGTCTCAGGTTTCTCCCTTCTCCCAGGTGACGTGTAGCATGATTTGGGTGGAGAGACAAGTGCCATACACATGCCATAAATGACGAGTGCCATAAACATGTCATACATGTTTAGCATGATCTCTATAATCTTCATTAGCATATGCAGGGATGTGCGCTTTCATATGCATTTTGTGGATAATGAAGCAAAGGTCACTCATCGGACACAATGGCCTTGAGAACTGAGAACTAGCAAGCTCACCACATGAGTGGCAGAACTATCTTGTCTTCACAAGACAGTCCTCCCACTGCTTTTCAGGTGCCTGTGAGCCTTATCAGTTCTTTGAACATCAGGCCTGCATTATTTATTTCCTTGAGAGTGTTTGAGGCATTCCATTGAAGGCTTGGAGGGCCTTCTCCTCCTCGTCAGAGAATTTACAGTCCGTCTCTTACAGCTTGCACTAGGGTAATATATACCTGGGTCTGTCCCTGAGCAGGTATGTGGACACTTCAGCACAGGGAACAGTGTTTGATATAACACCCAACCCAATTATAAGTAGAAATATATTAAAGCAACATGAACAATGTAGTGGATTACGTAATTAACTATTGTTAAATACATATTGTTATGTATAAAGTTTGAATCTAGGTGCATGAGATCAATAAAAAAAAACCTTCAGGGGCTATCACAACAGCTAAAGAGACTTCCCATTGCAGCAAGTAAATACATGACTCTCAAAATCCCTGTACTTCAGTAACCCCGGCATCATACTGGCTGGCTGCATTCACAGCTCTCATATGGCTGTGGATGGGTATGCCTTGCCTTTGTGCATAACCCATGTTAAGTCTTATAACTGCTTAGTTGTCATTTCCACCTCCCATTGCACCTGTTCAAAACATGAGGCATTTCCCTTCCAGGTTTCAAGGGGCTCTGTCCTAATGCAATTCAATTTCCCTAAAATTCTGTAGACATACATCTGCGAGTAGAGCTGGGAATTCGTTTTCTTTGGTCTTCCTGGTATTATAATGTATATTTATTGCATCACTACCCTTTAGATTGTCATGTTTATATTATAGCTCCTTATTTATAGTGGATTGCCAGCATATGTCCCTGAATGCAATTTTATTTGGTTGCATTTAGTATATTTCTGAAATATGTCAGATATTAGGGATAACATTATTGCTGTTTTAGACGCTACAAGGAAATGATCAGACAATTGCTCAGTAAGCAACCTCTTAACAACAACAAAAAAAGTTCCGCTCTTTTAAGTTAGTTTTTCAAGAACAATCTTCATGAAAATGACTCCTAATTTAAAGGAAACAGGTATTGCTCACCCCACCAACAGGGTAAATGGCTCTTTTTGGCCAAATCATAGAAATGAGCTTCCTTAAGTACATTGCACCTTAAAGCTGACATTATTGCAGAAAAGCATATACAGCACCTTGTCAGCATGGAATAACTGGGCTTGGCCAAGTTGTCATTTCTGACAGGTCTGTGTAATGAGCAAGAGAGCGCTGAGATGGTAGAAAAGGGTTTTTACTTGTTGTTGATGTGGTTTTATTTTACCCGAATCAGCATGGTAGAGCTGTTTGGGGTGATAAGACCGTATATATGTGTGTCTCATTATGAGCTCTACATTATCAAGTTGTTGTCACCCATGCTATCACACTTTTAGCCACATTTATGTTTGGAATTAATTTTGTGCAATTTCTTTACATTCCTAACTTGGGAACAGTAGAAAATCTGATTCTCTGGAGCATCAGACATTAGCTAGCAGGACTGTTCATTCATGTTAAACTTACATGCACTTGCAAAACCACTAATAATGAGAAGCACTCATTGGATCAGAATTTTTATTTTGCACTCATACTTTCTCAAAAGTTCTTAAAACACGTATTTACATTGAAAAGTATGGAAAAGAGGAAAAAGAGGGGGCAAAAAAAGGATTTGGAGCCAATAAATAAGTGTCGTGGTTTAGCCTCAGACGGCAACAAAGGACCACGTGCCGCTCGCTCGCGCCTTCCTAATACAGAAAGAATCGTAAGAAAAGGCAAGACTCTTGGGTTGAGACAAAGGCAGTTTAACAGAACAGCAAAGGGAACAAGCAAACAACAACAACAACACGGATAGGGGAATATACAAACACGATTACGGAACCGCCGCTCCCCGCTGCTCGCCGGCCGGACCCGGGACGCCCCAGCCCGCTCCCAGCGGCGACTTCCTGCCCCCTCCCCCGGCAGCTCAGGGTGGGCATGGCTCACATGGCATGGAATACCAGGAAAAATTAACCCTATCCCCACCGGAACCAGGACATTATCCACCCCTTATTCCATACCATCTATGCCATGCCCAGCAGGTTCCAATGGATTGCCACCACTTTCCCCTGTTATATATATATATATATACACACACATATAATGCCCTTAGTTTATGGGCCATCCCTCCAAAGTGTCCGTTGAGTTCTTTTAATCCACGGCTTTGGGCTCCATCTGTTAGAACAGTCTCTCAGGGAAGGTGAGATGCTGGGTGGTGCTGGTCTGTTGCATGCTGTATTTTTCGGAGCTTGTGACTGGTGCACCTGGTGTGGCTCATGCACGCCGTCCGTGGGCTGAAGATGTAGATCTTGAGGAAACTCCTGGGCGCCAGCTGCTGAGATCAGTTCTTATCCCATCATCCCTGTGCCTTACTCGTAGTACAACTGATAGCAATTATAGCAATGAGGACATACAGTGACAGGGTTACTTAGCAATTAACGTCATACCATTTGATTCATTGGCTATTCTCGCCCAAAATCAGATCCCCATGAGGTACACATCGGACTTCCCCATCCTTCCGCATCACCCACCAAGTGCACCCAGGTCCTTGGGCAAAAGCAATACCACGGATGGGTTTGCCTTTGCCTGAGGCAGGACTAACCCAGACTGTCTTCCCTAGCATATTCTTCATGTGCACTACGGGGACTTTATCCCCTTCTACAGTACGTGGAAGTTTTGATTGGGCAGGGCCAGCCCGACTGGTAGATCCCCTGGTATTAACTAGCCAGGTAGCCTTTGCTAAATGTGTATCCCAGTGTTTTAAAGTCCCACCACCCATTGCTCTCAGTGTAGTTTTTAACAGTCCATTGTATCGTTCTATCTTCCCAGAGGCTGGTGCGTGATAGGGGATGTGATACACCCACTCGATACCATGCTCTTTGGCCCAGGTGTCTATGAGGCTGTTTCAAAAATGAGTCCCGTTGTCCGACTCAATTCTCTCTGGGGTACCATGTCGCCACAGGACTTGCTTTTCAAGGCCCAGGATAGTGTTCCGGGCAGTGGCATGGGGCACAGGGTATGTTTCCAGCCATCCAGTGGTTGCTTCCACCATTGTGAGCACATAGCGCTTGCCTTGATGGGTTTGTGGCAGTGTGATATAATCAATCTGCCAGGCCTCCCCATATTTGTATTTCAGCCATCGCCCTCCATACCAAAGAGGCTTCAAACGCTTGGCTTGTTTGATTGCAGCGCATGTCTCACATTCATGGATGACCTGTGCAATAGTGTCCATGGTCAAGTCCACCCCTCGGTCACGAGCCCATCTATATGTCGCATCTCTAGAATAGCCACAGCATTTTCCCTTCAAATGTTCTACCACTTTTTTCAGGGTCCTGTAATTGTTCTGGGGTGAAGTCCCAGACCATTGGAGGTGAGTAGTTCTCTAGGTACCTGCCCATGCTCTCCCACATGCCATGCCACCCCTGACTATCCAGCCTCGGAGCAGATCTCCGGGTGGTAGTCTTAAATAGTCGCTTAACCCTAAACAAGACCTGGAACGTATTCAGGAGACATAGCACTAGGAACACGCTGGTTTGAGTATCCCAAGGATATTCAAAATTCTCAAAAGCTGTCATACCTGACCCGAAGGAGAAAAGGGAGGCAAAAGGGCTGGGGAAATTATTAACAAATTCTGAGAGACGATGTCCAATGTACGGACAGGACAGCAAAACCACATAAACACCCCAAAATAGCCGTCTGAACAGTGATGTTATCATATCATAAACAGATATCGCACAGGACAGCAGAATGATAATCCTCATCCCTCTTCCAGACATGGTAAACAGCATCGCAGGGAGTACATAAGCCATATAGGAATTTATGTAACACAGCCATGAGAACAAACCAAGCAACATGATGACCAGTGACTATTTACCTAAAAAACCAAAACCGTTTTTTTCCACGTTCTAGTTGGATTCTGTCGTTATCTCAACCCTTCGAGCCCCACGTTGGGCGCCAAAAAGGACTGTCGTGGTTTAGCCTCAGACGGCAACAAAGAACCACGTGCCGCTCGCTCGTGCCTTCCTAATACAGGAAGAATCGTAAGAAAAGGCAAGACTCTTGGGTTGAGACAAAGGCAGTTTAACAGAACAGCAAAGGGAACAGGCAAACAACAACAACACGGATAGGGGAATATACAAACACGATTACGGAACCGCCGCTCCCCGCTGCTCGCCGGCCGGACCCGGGACGCCCCAGCGGCGACTTCCTGCCCCCTCCCCCGGCAGCTCAGGGTGGGCATGGCTCACATGGCATGGAATACCAGGAAAAATTAACCCTATCCCCACCGGAACCAGGACAATAAGAAAAAGAAATTAAGACTTTTCTATTACAATTCTAATGACTATGATATTTTTGTTCAAATCCTGTAAAGGAAAGCAATACAGCAGACTGGATAGGGAAGATTCTCAGGAAAATCTGGAATTTATTTCAACGCTGATTTGCCTGGCTTATTTTTACATATGACCCTTCACTTCTCTGTGCCTTAGCTCCCCAGCATGTCAAGTAAGAATAGTGTTTCCAGTCTCCTTTGTAAAGCCTTTTAAGATGTACAGATGAGCAGCACTTTATAAGACCTAGGGATTAGTAAAAGCACAATAAAAAAGATAAAAGGGATCAGAGGCTAGAATTTAAAACACTAATAACCACACAGGCACAGAATTTAAATGGTCAAAAATAAATCCTTTTGAGCTGCACCTTGAATAACTGGGGATGGAGAAGGGACAAGAACAACAGAGAAACCAAACCTTCTTTTAGTGAGTTGTCAGTATGTATACATACATATTTTGTGATGCCATTTGAATTATGTAAGAAAAATTGGAAAAGGGCAGGAAATAGAAGCTATTCACATGCAGAGAAAGATCAGATAAGTAAATTAAACTATATGTTCAATTCTGCTGTAAGCAGATATCCCTTAGGGCTACCAAAATAATGATTTGATTATCAAAGCCGTAGAATGTGTGGCTCATCTCCCTTTGTGTTACAAGGATTCTTTCCATTAAATTTGTTGTTATGCAAAATGTCTACTGGAGACTCATTTTGGATACTGATTATGCACCTCTTAGGAGAGGAACTCATTGCCTTGCTTCTGCATGCTGGAGTTACATTCCAGCAAGGAGTTGCAAGGTCAAGCCATCCACCCTATGTCTTCGATATACCTGGAATTAGTATATTCTGCCAGCATATTCAATAAAGCAATTACAGTAGCATTAATGCAAATGACCAAGCATCAGACGCAGTGTAGGGGTAGAAGATGAAAGCATTTTAACATATTCTGCCCAAAATTTTAGATGCCGCTTTATTTCACGTGGCTCCACAGGAATGAAGGTCAGCCAAACAGGCAACCCTTGCCAGAGGACTGTATGAGTGACATGAAGGGAAGAGGTGGCTAATCAAGGTTATCTTAATTGCTTTGGCTCAGGACTTGAAGGCAATCTCATTCATTTTCCAGGGCACTAGATCACCGGTGGTGAAGGTGCTTAACACCTGTGTTCTGGTGTGCAGTGATTAAATGGAGACAAGGAGTTGCTCTCTTCTGTGGTGATGAAGAGGCTACCCCCTGATGGGAAAACAATAGTCCCTATTCATATTTGGGTATTGTAGAAGGGATGGAGAAAGCATGGCAAGGCCATAGCATCTGCTGGATGATGGGATATTGTAGGGAATACAGTAGGTCTTCCTAAGAATGCTGTTCTTTAGAAACATTTGGCAGCTGCTGTGTGTCAGACACTCTCTTTGAAGATGAAATGAAGTCTGCTGGATGTGAAGAGCAGCTGCCGTGTAGAGAGGAAAAAAGAATGAAGGATATGCTTATGACCAGTCAGATGCCTCCTGCCACAGCACATCATATGTTACAATGAGATTTGGGCATATGTTACCGTTGATTCAGGAATGTGGGTGGGCTTGGGACAGATGCTGCTAAAGTAACCAGGATGAGAACCTTGCAGGTAGGCTGCTAAGATGGAACATGAAAGCCCAAGAGCTCTCAGCCTGAGATATTTTGCCTTCTGTGTTCTGTGGCTTCATTTCCTTTCTTCATCCTAGTCTCTTCCCCACCTATTCCCATTAGAGGTGGTGAGGTAAAACCAGATCTCCATCATTTCCTTCTTTGGAACTCACATTATATGTTTTATTAGGCACCCACATCAACATTTTACATTGAAAACCTAAATATTACATATTACAGCTCTGATATCTCTTAATTTTTTACAGTAAAGAACATATTTGAAGCAGGAAAACCTTATTCATTCAGCACCAATCAAAAAAGGAGCAACTGTTTAAAATGACTAAACATATGTTCTTAAGTGTGTTAGACTTGAGGAAGCATTTGGTGATGGGTTTGTGGTGACTTGGCAGGAGCTGCAGAGACTGCAGAGCATCCCGCAGCTGTACTAGTAAGACTTAAAAATTACAAGATTCATGCTACACTAAATTTCAAACGTAGTTCAGCTTGATGTCTGATTAATTTCTGGAAGGAATGAACTCCAGAGACAAATCTAACTTGGGTGTTGGGTGTCCTATATATCTTTATTTGCAGGGTTCTGGAGGAGGAAGGAAGTTGGCAGCATAGGCCACGTGGCCAAACTTCCACTGATGCTCTGCCAGGAACTGGACAAATCTGATCATAAATCTGCTAAATTTCCATACCCATTACCAATGCTGGCTCAAATACTGCTGTCAGTCCTATCTACTGATTTCATGGGATTCCATGGACATCTGTAGGATTTAAGGGGCAGAAAGGAGATCAAGACTCCCCTAGGTTTCCTAGCCTGTATCTTTTTCCTTCCTCTTCCTCTTCCTTCCATTCTTTCTTCACTCTATCTCAGTTGATTCCATGTCACAACATTAAAACCATACAAATAGTATTGCAAGAAATGCACAGAAAGAGAGAATTTGATCTGGTATAGGTTTGAGCAGGGAAAAGATCACACAATAAGTAAAAAGTTACATCAGTATGATGCTCTGCAACTTATTAAGGGTCCTGATGCCTCAGGACAAGTAAGCTCAAGCAGCAGTTTGCTTCTTACAGACTTTTCCCCACTGTGGGACCATTTGTCTAAGTGGCTGTCACTAAGTCCTTCTGACTGCCCACTCTGTCCCACCTCCTGCTTGCAAGACATGTCTAACAAGTAACAACGTGAGGTGAAGTGGTAGCAAAGAGCTGCTGCTTCTGACTCTCACTTCTGCAGATAGCTGAGTTCACAACTTACCCCAAAGTGATTAGAGACATAAAAATCCCCCCTCCTTCCCTCTCTCTCTCGACTCAGTGCATTATTGCAATTGCTAATTTAAGTGGGACATGAGGTGAATTCTTTCAAAGAGTGAACCTGACCCTTCACCTCTCCAGTACTACCTGTGGCTGTTGCAAAGCAATTGTGCCCATCAATGAAGAACAGAGACAAGTAAAAGTAATGAGAAAGGCGATAAGAGTTAAAACAAAGGTAGATGGACCTCAAACAAAACCAGGAAGAATTAGGATACCTGGAGAAAGACAAGTCAGCATTATATAGAGATGAATTAATACTTTGGAATTAAACTGTGTGTGAAGGGTAGGGGCATAGCGCACTAAAAATAGGAACAGGGTAATTTAGAAGCTAATCAAGCTCTGTCACAGACAAAATTAATAAGTAAAAAAAGTTTTTACAAGACATTAGCCATCCGAAGAACCTAGAAGGCCTGTGGAGGAAGATACTGTATCAGAAGGTGTTATTAACACTATTATTATTAGATTGGGTATGATTAACAGGACTTGATCAGAAAGAAGTAGGGTGAGGTTTAGAAGTGCAGAGGTGGATCACCCAGAATGTCATTATAGAGGTGAAAATTGTAAAAAGGAACAGGAAATAAAGGAAATAGTTTTGGGAAATGATAGATGGAAAGACAGTGAAGTACCCTGAACTCTTCTATATGGCGTAAAGATACACTGAGTGAGAGCAAGCAGGCAAGGTGGTTGTTTTCTTCTCTGTTTGTGTCTTAATTGCCATAATGCAATGACTAACGTTTGCAAAGATGAGACTTCATAGTCAGAGGACCTTTACAGGCTCATTATAGATATCCTGATTTGGGGGGAAGCAGAGACAACATTGTGTTCAGTGAGAGAAGCTCTTGCTTATACTTGTTGCTGTGGCAACCAGGGTCAGCTGACTTGGTTGTTTACCCTGATGAGGGGTTGCACCTGTGGGGAGGAGTGGACAGGTCAGATAACCCAAACTGACCAATAGGGTATTCCATCCCATCTGCCATGCTCAGTATAAAAGCTGAGGAAGGAGAAGGTTCTGGTTGGTTCTTTTTCAATGGTTTACCTTTGATGACTGATGCCTAAGGAGGGCCCTGTCAGTTTCTCTGACTTTGGCACTGCTCTCTGTATTTTGTGAAGCAAGAGCCAAAATCCAGTTCCCGTTTGTCACTGAGTCCAGTCTGGAACTTCCCCACTGCCTGCCAGTGACATCTCCCTGGGAGCTTGATATGGATTTGTATATATTGTATCTATTTCATTATTTCATTTTTTATTTTGTTATTAATATTTCATTAAAGTAGTTTACTTTTTTCTAAACTCATAACTCTCTTTGTTTCTTTTCTTCCTCTCCTTGGAGCGAGAGGTGGGGGAGAGCATCTGTTGTCTTGTCATTGGCCAACCCGGCCCAAACCATGACAATAGGTTTCCGTGATTGTGTTTTTTTTTCCTGCAATGATTTGCAGTTGAGATTTCCGAAGAACTGAGAGCCAGATATTCAGCTGGTGTAAACTAGTGATACTCTGCTGAAATCAGTGGAATCAAACTGATTTCCCCCACTCTTGTGATTCAACATTCATTTTGAAAACACGGTGAAAAAATCTGAAAGTGTTTCATAAAGGTGAATTTTTGAAGGACAGGTCTGGATGTAATCACCAGGTGAAGAAGTAATTTGCTGAGTGTCAAAAGAGATGTGGGCACACTGGGAAGATCACTGGCTCCAGACACTGATTTCAAAACATCTATTACTGAACACTCCCGGAGGCAAGGTCCTGGTCTAGATGGACAGCTCTTATTTTCTTTTGTTCTAATTAAAAGTAAAAAGCTATTTGCTCAGAAATGCACCCATTTCTTGGAGTTTTTATTGTAGGATTTGCTGGTTTTGCTTATGTTTTGGCTGTCACGTATTTTGGATCAGAGGATACCTTTTTCTGTGATTTCCTTGCTGTTGCTTCTCAGCAGCACATATGTGCATAATCAGCTGTTCCAAATGACCCCTTGTCCTCACCTGGATCCCTCTCAATCTGTTACTAATTCTGCTCACCATTAGTCTGACCCTTGAAAAGCAAAACCTTACTAAGTCAGTAGGTACTTTTTTTGTGTAAGCACCAAAGCTGGTTACATACAATAGAACCTTAATTAATCAGGAGCATCTAGTATCTACTTAATGCAGATTGTTATTATTCACAAAGAACTGCATTTCACCTGGAAAAGAGGTGATATTTCAGCACTCTGGCACTGCCACATTTCATTTCCACCCCTTCAGACAGTTTCTTTAGTCTGTGGTGCCAGTCAGGAGTGATTTCCCTGAACTATATGTCATTACATGGGGGGTAAATCCAGCTACAAGCTCAGACTCTGTTTGCCTGCATCTGCTAGGTTTTAACCACGCACTAATCACCAGGGAATCCAGTCACCATTATTCCTGCAGAGACAATTTGACAGGTGACACTGTGACAGTAATGTCGCTTCTGACCACCAGCTAAGTCCCTGGCTCTGGAGTGGCATGACCACTGTAAAACTCAGCAGATTGCCTCTTCCCTGTCTGTGCGCGCTTGCCGTGTTTCAGCTGAACAAAGGCATCCTCCTCTCCCCGCAAATCACATTACGCGCTCTGTTTTCTGATGGAAAGTGGTAGTGAACCTGTAGAGCCCCGAAACAGATAATATGCACGGCTGCTGTTTTACACTTGTAACATCTCGTATGCACTGAAATGTACAGCTGTTTACACTTGTAGCTCTGTCAAGTAAACAAGTGGTGATTTCTTATGATAGAGGGAAAATTGGCATAGGGCTGCTATTCACTCATCTACAGCCTGGCAACTCCTGGTGGTGGAAATCATTCTTTAGGCACCAAATTGGCTTCAAGCATACTGTAAAACTGGTTTCTCTGAGGTGGAGAGGAGGCAAGAGGAAAGCTGTTGGCTGAATCTGTACCTCTAGAAAAGGCAGCCACTGATCATCTGATGGGCTCTGCCTCCTGCCGCAGCCACCCACATAAGTGCCTCATAAACAGCCTGTGCAGTGGCTGTGCCAGGACATGCTGGCACACAAGTCCAGACCAAGCATTTTCAGGTAGCTCTTCTCCAGGAGCTGTAGAGCTTGTTACCTAAACTGCTTGTGAGTCTGCACTGGAGAGGGGCTTGGAGATATCTTTTTCCCCTAAAGAAGGCTCCATTGTAACTTTTAGGGTTAGAAACGATGATTAGAAATTCTAAAACAGATGATTCTAGATGGTCTTTTCAGGGATGAACTAGAAAGAGCATCCAATGAAGCTAGCGAGTTGCAAGTTCATAGCAAACAAAACAAACCTGTTATTTTACATGGTGTAGAGAGATGACTTTGGTATTGCTTTACAACAGAAAGCTAGTGTGTACTAAAAGTTGGCATGAGTTCTCAGGGAACCTGGACATACTTGTGGAGATGAAATCCTTAAAATATTAAGAAAAAACAAATAAATAGCAGAGAAGAGCAGAGAAGGAGGTTGGAAATGACCCTTAAGATCATCGAGGCCAACTGTTAACCTAACACTACCAAGTCCACCACTAAACCATGTCCCTAAGTAAGTGCCACATTTACATCTCCAGGGATGGTGCCTCAACCACTTCCCTAGGCAGCCTGTTCCAATGCTTAATAATCCTTTCAGTGAAGAAATTTTTCCTAATATCCAATCTAAACCTCCCCTGGAACAACTTGAGGCCATTTCCTCTTGTCCTATCTCCTGTTACTTGTGAGAAGAGACCAACCCCAACCTTGCTAGAATCTCCTTTCAGGTAGTTGTAGAGAGCAATAAGGTCTCCCCTCAGCCTCCTTTTCTCCAGGCTAAACAATCCCAGTTCCCTCAGCCATTCCTCGTAAGACTTGTTCTCCAGATCCCTCACCAGCTTCATTGCCCTTCTCTGGATAGGCTCCAGCACCTCAACATCTTTCCTGTAGTGAGGGGCTCAAAACTGTGTGCAGTACTCAAGGTGGGGCCTCACCAGTGCCGAGTACAGGGGGGCGATCACTTCCCTAGTCCTGCTGGCCACGCTATTTCTGATACAGGCCAGAATGCTGTTGGCCTTCTTGGCTACCTGGGCACACTGCTGGCTCATATTCAGCTGACTGTTGACCAACACCCCCAGGTCCTCTGCCGGGCAGCTTTCTAGCCACTCTTCCTCAAGCCTGTAGCGTTGCTTGGGATTGTTGTGACCCAAGTACAGGACCCAGCAGTTGACCTTGTTGAATCTAAGAGACATTTCTGTCTCAGTAGAGTCGATCAGCAAACTGTTGGAATCTGGGAGAGTCTCCAGGGACATGTGTGCTTCCCCTGTTCTTATATGCTTGCCCTTTCTATATGTCTTTATATGTTTGTCCTATTCCTATCCTCATACATGGACATCTGCTTCTGATCATAGCTGCAGACAGGACATGGGACTAAATGGTCCTTTTCTTGACAATGGTGTTTAAATTCCCTTCATGTCTTCGCTGTACTAAAAATCAAATGTCTCTGTATAACATAGTCTCTTTATTTGTAGCCTGAATTAAGAAACAGTAAAATATTTTCTGCCATCTTTTTCTGGACCACAAAATTACCATCTGACCAAGCAAGCAGAATCATATTTGTTCTTCATGGCAGCCTCTGTTTCAACTAAAAATAATAATAATAAAAAAATTTGAAAAAGAAACCTGAAAACATCCTCCATGCACAATTACACAGTTCTACCATCACGAACTGGGGTCCAGCAGCACAGCATATCACATCTGACATGTAAAGATATAAAATAAAATGGGAATGCCAAAGCTGTAAGAGCGAAGGAAAGGACACCTTCAAGCTCACTCTACCCATCTGAAATCTGGGCAAGGGGAAAGGAAGACATTACCAGAAGTGTCAGGGAGAGCTGAGGTGCTCCGTCCCTTGAGACATGGCTCTCAGGTTTACCTGTGAGGAGTGACATGGTGTGTAAAGTGACACCAGCTGGTGCTCATGATGGGAGGTCTCACATTGCATCCAACACAACAGCAATAGCTGGGGAGTGCTCAGCACTGGGGGTTTAGAGGAAGATACAGGACAGGTTACACTGGACAGCTACAGACTGGAGAATGCAGTCATGTTCCTTTCAAAGGACACATGTTTTGGTAATTATTGAAGATCCTTTTTGTCTGAAACTTACTGAAAAGATTCACTGGATATATTTTTTTCAACATTTCTAGGAAGAAACAGAACAGAACAAAACAAAACAATGAAGCAATCAGCAATACCTGAATTCCAATTTAATATTGGAGGCTGGTGATCCAAGAAAAGAATTGGAGGCTGAACACATTTTTAATTTTCCATAATTAAAGTTTTTGGCTTACATTTTTGGGACTTTTTTTTTTTTTTTGAGGTAGCAGGAGGGGAAAGAGGGTTGAATATAACTCCCTTTGAACTGCAGGGAAAACTCAACCATGCTCACCACCTTTTTTCACAGCTGATTTTTCAGCTTTGTTTTAGTGCGTATAATACATACAAGGACTACTGCTCTAGCATAGAGAATTATAGAGCACCTGAGTCCTGCCAGGGTGCAATGCTCCTCTCCTGATACCAGAGGAATACACCCACAATATTCCACTCACAACCTACACACACACATACGTACCCATACGCATACATGCGCTTTATTTACACCTAAATGTTTCACGGAATCACGGAATCACTCTCATTTCTTGTGGTTCAGAAGAAAGCACTTGAGATTTGCATTTGTATGATTCAAGTAGAATGGAACAAACTGGTTTTAAATAAAACCTATAGAGAAAAAAAAAAAAATCACCATTTACATTTCACCCAATATGCATGTTTTTAAAAGTCCTGAAGTATTGATCACAGTAGTTAGGCATAATCAAAAAGCCTCTAACAGGATCATAAGCACAGCTCTGCCTGTATGTTTTTTTGTTCTCAGCATTAGGTACATCTCCCTTGAGTTTTTCTGGAGCTGTATTAATAGGATGATTAAAGCAAAAGCCAGATCAATCAGAATTTGAAAGATGGTGAGTGTTATAATAAAACAAAAATTAAAACATTGTATCTACATGGTTAAAAAAAATCAATAAAGTTTAGAGGAATAATGCAAAGAAGAAAATAAGAAAAGGCTAATTGCTCCATCTTTCTGCAGAGTTATTTCCTGAGTCACTTTCCAGTCTTTATTCTTTTCTTTATATGTCTCTGCAGAATGACCCTTGCTCTCCTTTTTCACACATATGCAAAACCACAGCTACATTAACAACTCTGCTGCTTGCTCCCTTGATTCCTTTTCTTTCCTGCTTAAAATTGCCCTTTCTAGCCTTATTGCACACAGTGGCTAATGCACTCAGCTGGGATAGAGGAGATCTGAGTTCAACCCATAGTTCTACCCCTAAATAAGTGTATAAACTAGGGCACAATGTTTAGTGAGTTCCCCACTTGTCTATTCTGACTATTTAAATTGTCAGCCCATCTGGTAGGATCATTTCCTTTTCAGAGTCAGAGTTCAGATCCCATTCTTAGTTTGGATCTATTGGCACTACAGTAGTTGGTGAAAAAAAGTAATAATACAAGTAAATTCAGTTCTACAGGGGGAAGTGACAACATTTGCAGTTATATTAAGGATCTGTTTAAACACTCACTTGTCTCAGCAGTGCACAACTCTGAGAAAAAACAGGGAGCAGCACGGTGATACTTCTGCTGCTAAAAGTGCACCTCCATTAATTGGCAGGATGAAGGACAGGCTGTTAACTTTCCTGCTGGTGCTCTGTGTACTAAAAAGATGAATCTTCTAAATAAGACATTGTATCCTGTGGTTCAGTACATCAGCCTGGACTCTGTTTCTTTTTGAAACTTGGGCAATGACTTGTTCCACTCTGATGGCCTGGAGGTAGTCTTTTCAACCCAGATTTGAATACCTAAATAAATGCATTGCCTTGGAAAGATCCTTCCTACCCAGCATATCATTGCTGAAGATTAGGCTGCTTATTTAGCTGCTTAAACGTAGACTTCAGCTTCAAACATTTAAGCATCTGACTTGAAAGATCTTGGTGCATACTTCCCCTGTCTCCAGCTATAGCATTGGATGCACTCCCAGAAGTCCAGGGCTATCAGAAGGTAAACATTGTTCCCCCTACTGAAAATAATAATTTTCATCATTCCCAGCCAGGGACTTCTCTATACTATTTAAATGCTTTCCAAATAACTTGTAAGGAAGACAAGTGATGTCAAAATAACACAAAACAGTTTCGCTGACCCTGCCACTGCTGAGAAGTCAACTAAAGTATGTACAGATCACTTCTACACCTGGGGTTATCTGGTGAGTTGGACACAAAATAAATTATGGACTAAAATAAACCATCACCTGTACTAAGAAAATGGCTGCATGCCCTGGACCTCTCCTGCACAACATGAAAAGGTATGCCCAGCAATCTCCTCGTGTTTTTGCCTCTTCTGGTTTCTCTTAGGCTCTTTGCTGTTGATTGCTGTCAGTGTATGCCTTCAGACATCTCATAATTTAACTCCTGAAGCCCTAATTCATCCTAATGGTCTGTCTCCTGTCCCCTACCTCCCCACCCCAATTCCCTCCTCTTTCCCAGCAATGTCCTTCCCTCCAGCAAAATTGTAAGACCAAAGAACAGGCTTCTCCATCTGGAAAATGCTATATTTGTCTCTCCTGAGGACCATGCCACCAGTGTTGGAGTGAAGAATGAGCTGGTGTGTTGTGAAGTGCTTCCTCATTATCCAGAGTGCTCCCACTCAGAAGGACTTAACTGCCCCAGTGAAAAGTTGCGGGAAAGTGTCCTGATTCATATAGCAAGCAGTGTGAATATAGAAGCATATGGAGGCAGAGTGAATCAGAAGAGCACTACTGATTTCAAGTCAGGGGGGTGACACTGATTTACAATAGCAGAGGAGCTTACATTTTAAGACAAGTGGTGAAACCTTGATTCCTTTGAAGCCAATTTTGCCATTGACTTCATCAAGGCAGTATTTAATTTTAGGAGGACTGACCTGTTATCTTTTAAGGTAAAAATTAAGCAGCCCTGGGGAAAATTTTTAAAGAATTCTTAACCCCTTGTTCCTCCTCCTGGTGAGTGTCACATTTCAAGGCTTACACTAAAATAATAGTAATAATAATTTTTAAAATCCCTATTTTTGTTATATCTAGTGTCTTACATTTACTAGGTATATCCCAGGCAAACAAGTGAATTCCATTCACCTTGCCCTGAAGAATGAAAACTCCAAGGGCAAGCCTATAGATAGAGATTAGAAGGAAAGAAAAAAAGAAAGATATATTGCTTTTAATTAAAGTACATATTCATTAGGCAAGCATGGGCCTTTAGGAAAGTGACTTTAGCACAGAAAAAGTGAGAGATCTGTGAACTGTCCCAATAACCTTATCGGGAGGGGAGAGTGAGGAGGGGAAGAAGGCAGGAGTTTCTGAATGTGGAAATGAACATTAATAAGGGATGAGGATAAGACACATAAACCATTAAGCAAATTTCAGGCTGCAGCTGAACTGAGCTGTGCTATGCTTTAAAATAAACCTTGACTGAATGTTTACCTTCACATACTGTTCCTTTGGTTTATATGATGTGTCTAGTGTGGGGGTGTCCGTGGGACCCTTCCACAGAATTGTATTTTTCTTCCTTAAAGAGATTAAATTAATTGTGCTTCATGGTTGAGTTTTGGGTTTAGGTTTCAGTTTGGTTTGGTTTTTTTTATGATTAGTTTCCCATCCCATTAAGGCACCATTCTGTTTTGTGCAAGTTTTGAAAAAAAAAAGAAAAAATTAGAAAAGGAAGCATTGCTAATTAAAATTCCTGCCTCTCTCTACCTCTGTGTCTTAAAGGCTACCTTTTCCCCTCCCTTTTATTTTCCCCCACCCTTTTGACTGATTTATTGTATACTGTTATTTTGCACTTTGCAGTTCTTCAGCTGGTACTTAAGCCCATGGCCTTAATTATATCTAGGTAGCCATTCTATTGTAGAAATAGCAATGGGAGAAATATATGTGTGGGTATGTATTTATATAAATATATATATAACTATTTAGTTCATAGTATACAAATTTAATATCCCTGCTACCCCTTATTCCAGAGGAAGGCTGGAGGTTTCCTTTACAATTTTTATTTTGGGTGAGTGAGCAAATGAACTTCTGTTTCCCTGAAAAGATGGAACTTTTACGTGATGTTTAGATCAGGGATCTATCTTGAGTTTATGAGATTTGTAAGGCTTTAGTAGCAGCTGAGGGGAAAATGCCACATCTCCCTTATTTACGACTGACTTTGAACTTACGGAGAAGCTCATTTGTATACATCAGGATAATCTATTTCTACAGTTAAAGTCACTCCAGAAAAATCTAACCTTGAAAAGCAAAAATAATAAAAATAATACAAAACCACACATATAGAAAAATGTGTAAATATTAGTTGAACACAATGAGACATTTGCTAGGGGCCAAGGAACCAGAAAATTTCAAGCATTTAAGAGAAATGCTTCTTACTTTAAATTCACTTGCACATCCCATAGTAATATGTCTCACTATGCAGACTGCTAGGCAGAGAGAAAAAAAGCCTTGAGAGTTCAATGGCTGCCCACTGATTGTAAACATGAGAAGGAACTGTGAACACAGTGCTGAAATATAGGGTAATTTCCTCTTTATTAGAGTCCATGAACTCTGCTACGTTAATGGTTAGGCTCTGTATACAGTGCATATAACAGAATTATACAGTTATTTTCTGTAGCACTTTACTGGCCCTTTTAAGTTCCTTTAGGAGAAAAAAAAGGCAAAATATTCTTACTTTTTCCTTTCCTCCTCTCATGATACTTTCCACCTCTCCTGTTAATATGTAGTACAAGATATTCAGTGACTGATGTCTCTGTGATGCCCTACAATGCCCTACACTGATTTTGAGGGGCATTTAACTCATATCATGTACTCCAACTCAGCTTTGTTCATCAGGAGAAGAAAGAGAAAGAATATTAGCGTTTGAGTTAGAAAAATAAATTAATCAATGTATGATGTATTCAGTTTATGGGCTGGGAACTCTAACATGTGAAATCTTCATCTCAGTTTGGCCATGAAGTCCCTAAGGCAACAGCGGTGCTGAGAGGCTGAGCACATACCCCATATCCTGATTTCCAAGAGAAGGAAACTTAGATCTGGAAATGAGAAAGGAGCCATGGCCACTCCCATGGATTGTCCCAGGCAGAGTGTGGAAAACATGTGATGGCACTGCCACTGCCACCTGGCTGCAGCCCAAGTGACTTTTGGGAAACAGCTTGGTTCCCTGCTGCACAAATATAAGATTACTCCTACAGGGGGAGTGTCAGGGCCCTGAGGGCACCAATGGTCCTGAATGACCCTGACCAACCTCACCCAAGACGCCTACCTACCCACTGCCATGGCACAGGAGTCCCGTTTCAGCTCAGTCCTGGACACAAGTCCCTGCCCCAATGGCACCATAGGATGCTGGTCTCCAGCCTTGCCTCCTGAGTGGACCTTGGACCTGCACTGTGGGTTGCTCATCTCCTGGATAGACCCCTCAGACATATGCCATGGCTTGTCTCCAGCCTTGTCTCCAGCTCCATCTCTTTTTCATCCTAATGGGACACATGGATAGACCCTGGATCCGATTGGTCCCTTCACAGTGTTACTAGTCCTCATCTCTGCTTGCCATGTCAGGATCCCACAAAACTGCCCTGTCAGCGAGGACCCTGCCTGTGCTGGGTCACCCTTGGCTTGTTCCCCCTCATGGGGCAGCCCCACTCTCAGTACACCCTGACAGAGAATGAGAGGAGGAGAAAGGTGGCTGTGCCTACCAAGTGTATTTTAGTGTAGACAAAGTTCCATTTGTATTATGAACAGGCCATGTCCTCTGCATACAAAACGTAATGGGGTGTTTTTTTCCTCTAAAGAAAAAATAAGCAAAGTTCCATTCTGCACATAATCCTCTAACATTGTGGCATAGTAAAGCCCTTTATACTTCTTTTTTTCTCACCTTACTTAAATTGTCTGAAAAAATGAACTATCTAATCCAAGTTCATCTACTAGATACTTCATTGGAGAAAAAGAAAAAAAATAATTTTCCCAAGATGGGAAGGAAAGAGGAAAGGGTTAGCTTACCACAGTATCGCCCTGTTTCAGGCTTCCAGAGTCCACAGGTGACATCAGAGGGTCTCACAGGCAAAATATTGTCTTTGTCACAGATGGGGCACCACTCAGCTAGAAGATCAGTATTGGTCATGTTTCTGTTTGATCTTTTTCTATAACAGTTGCTTCAATTTTAGATGTTAATGATGAGACTGATGTTGATTTAAAATTGTGAAATCTGGGGAAGAGGTTGTCCATGGTGTGTTTGTAAAGGAAGGTGAACAATCCTTACATGTTGACGTTACCAAATCCCTCATGCTTTACTGTGATAATTGGTTAAAAAAAAAAGAAAGGCTTAAGTGAAATGAAACAACCTATTTGTCCTAGTGTAACGTAAAAGAGAATTAGGGTTGAGTTAAGCATCTTTAAATAAGTTGATTGCCGTTATTGTTAATATAACAATAATATTGTTAATATTACAATAATTTCTGATAGCGCTATTTGCAATCTTGGCCATTGTACTAGGTTGACACAGAGAATGTATTTTAGGCCTGGATTTTTATAATTATGATCAATATTATTAGCAGCAATAGAAATAGAAAAAGACCTGAAACAACATGATTCTTTATTCCTTTAATGCCAGTCAGGGGTGATGTCAAATACTGATTATTTTTTTTTTCAATGATGAATTTAAGTGAAGGCTTATCAGAAGTGTTTCTTCTGTTATCTATCATCTGAGCTGTTTTGCCTAATGTTCCTCATTTCTTTTTGCCAAGCCTGTGTTTGCAAAACAGAAAACCCAAATCCAAGTCCCTTCATCTGGTGTCAATTGAAATAAAACAAAGACAGGCTCATTTTAGCCACATAATATAGGAAAGAAGACAGTATGATAACATTTAGAACAAGCCTCGTACACACCAGCCAGCCATTATCCTTCAGAAGCAGGTGGCAGATGGCATGAAATCATCTTCGTCAGACCTCCAAAGCTTTGCCGCCACATTTGGGAGGATGGTTCCTGTAATGACTGCTTGCATATTCATACTGTGTGATGGGCATTTCTCAATTTCTGTGCACCTCATTTTGGAAAGAAGCTAATATGGCTACACATGTACTTTATTGCACCATTCACATTTGTCATCATTAAGAGGAAGGAGATTTATTTTTTTTGCTGCATGCATCCTTCTCTGCTTGCAGCAGAATGGCACAGGGAATCAAAATGCATAGCAAAATCTGGAGCACCAAGGCTTGCCTGAAGCTGTGATGAAATCAGCCTGTGTGTAACGCCTCCTGTGAGGTAATATCAGAACTATTCCTCCCCAGGTCGTACAGCCACATCTGTCAAAAAATAGATTCTCCTTCAGGTCTAGAGCTCAAGGATCGCTCTCCAGATTTTCTAACATAGTTCTCAAAGTCCTTTTCAAAACTGGGTATGCAAAGATACCTGCAGTTTACAAATCAGCAAGGTGCTTTTCCAAGACTGCCAGGAGAATCAATGGCAAATCTAGGCAATTTACTTTGGGTCACGAAGGAGTAATTTTCTCATACCTTACTTGCACGACTGAGTCCCTTTTGTTGTTGGGAGTTCAGACAAGTACATGACAAGGCTTCCCTTGACTTCAGCAGGATATCACAGTATTGACAAATTTCAGGATTGTGCCATAAGCCTTATAGTACCTTATGCTTCAGTTAAAGACCTTTGTAAGCTAGTGATGGTACAGAAGTCAGTTACATTACTGTATAGTGTTAAAGATAAAGCTTCTGGTTCCTGCAAGTAATGAGAAATGTATAAAACCTGAATCTTAAAGGCTCAAAAATACAGCAAAAGAAAAACAGATTTGTTACTTCAGTCTGCTTCAACATTAACCTCATCAGCTTCTAATCCTGAAGCCAGTATTATAGAAAGGGAACAAAGAGGAACATGACTGATTTTGATCTTTTGGCTGAGTTGTGCCTTATCTGTGGTCAAAAGCAACATGGTGCCTTGGATATCCTCTAATAAATTATTTAAAAGATATGCAGTGTATTTGTAGCTACTGCAGCTTTTTTAGGTCTGTAAGGTCACTCATCTAATGGAAGTCATAAGACAGGCATATTTTGCACACACATGTATATATACACAAAAATATTAATATATTGATTTTTGCTCCTCACTACCAAATAACAATGTTTTTATTTTCTAATTTGAGCTAGAAAAAATAAGACAAAAAATTTCTCAAACTATTTCCTTATCTAAGAAAACCATCACAATTCTGCTGGGATTCATACACACCCACATTCACACACATGCCAGAAAGATTTGTATAAACAACTTATCTCTCAAACAATTTAATTTTTTTATTTTGGGAAATGACATTTATCTTTCAGCTGTTTCCTCACTCATCCTTTGTCAATTCTTTTTACATTATAAGCTTCTACAACAAATACCATGACTATGTGTTTGAAAAGTCCCTGAAAAGACTAACATTAATTTCAGTTGTTGCCTTCTGGAGTTACTATTAAACAAATATGAGGAGAAATAACTGGACTCCAGACGATCCAATGTGAATCAACAGAAGCCGTTTATTAAGCACAGATCATCACCTTTTATACCCTGTGTTGTAGCCGTACACGCGACTCGCTTATTTCTGATTAGCTAGTTACACTGTCCACGCGCTGTCCATGCAGTTCATTCACACATCAGATTGGTTACAAGAATTCACATAGTAAATTGCTTAGTCATTAGCACAACATGTTTTCTACCTTCTCAGTTCCCGTTTTTCCCATGTACTAATTCCATCTTCTACCACCTGTTTTGCTCTTAATCTAATCTCTCATAGTAGGGAGGCTGGCTCACATGACCATTTTCTCTCAGACACATTCCTACACAAATATGTTGTGAATAGTGAACCCATTGCAAAACAGGGTTAAATAGACCTTTTTGGTTCCATACCAAAGACCAAGGTCTCTATTCCAAATTCTTCAGGAACTGCTGTGAATCCCTTCTGAATGTTACCTGTCTCTGTCCACCAACTATAGCAGGAATCTCGGGCAACTACAGTTTGACTTCATATAACTCATCTAAGTGTTTAAAATTAGTTGAGGTCAAATAATATCTAAATATCTTAGATAAGCCTCTGAAACAGTGTGTCCTTCCCAGACACTTTGCTGAATCTTTGCTTATCAATCACCCCCAGTTTTACTGTAGTGAGGAAACCACTGCCTCACTATAATCTCTTATATGCTGCATTGCTGAAATGGCATGGTTATTAAAACGCTGGATGTTAAGCAATGATTGGTACGTGCCATGAATTAGCAGAAAAAAACAGTGAGATGAACTTGAAGTTACAGGAATTAGTTTCACAGGAAGGCTGTTATTGCCCCCATTAACAGCTAAAAATTCACATGCAGACACATCTTAATATGTTGAGCTGTCCAAAAGGTAATTTAAATGCTGTCAAGGCAAACAAGAATATGCTCACAAATTCAAGAGCAATATATGTGCAATTTGCACACCAATTTCTTTGGTTGTTTTTTGGATGGAGGTATCTCCATCAATTAAGTTAGTGACTCTTTGATTCGAATTACTTTTTGACACATGGAATGGCTCATGAGAACATTATTTTCCCCATCCATTTGCAAAATTCATCTACAGAAAGTCCACGGCTCTTCCACTGAAGAGTATTAACACAAGAGCAAATGAGGAAACATGAGTCATGATATGAGAAGCCGATGACAGTTTCTATTCAGTTATGTTACAGCAGAGACTTGCCATCAGCATAATATTTAACTAGTTCTTCAAAACAGGGCCTCAGAAACCAAATAGGACATAAACAACAGTAACTTGTACTAGGAAGGTACTGGTAACCAGTCAGTCCTCTTCCAGTGCCATGCCCTATAATCCAAGTGCAGCTTTGGGTCACAGAGGTTTTTTGAGGACTCCATGGATTAGGATTTCACCTTGAGTCAACCCTAGTTCTGTGCCTCCATTTCCTTTTTGTTTCTCAGTCTGACACAGACTCATCATTACAGAGGAGCAGGGTTTTTTCCTGCACCTTATACAGCTCTGAACATACAGTCAGAGCCTACCATGTTATTAGCAACACACATATAGAAGAAAACTCATGTCACTCTGACACAAAAGATACTGAATGCTAAATTAAAATCTAATAAACTGTTAAATAAAGTGCCTTGGGCAACCATTTAAAGTGAGATGGGAGGCAGCTGGGTCTTGCCACAGGTCTGGTCCTCAATCTGTTTCTCTGCTGTTGATTTTTACACAGCAGAGGCACAGAGCAATGAGCAGGATCACCGCATTGCCTGAAGATGCGTTGGCTTGGGAAGTGCTGACATCACTGTTAGCAAAGCCTTGTGCACCATAGAAGTGGGTTCCTGACTCCAGATCTGGAATCCAGTTCCCATCCATTGCTGAGTCCAGTCTGGGACTTCCCCAGTGCCTGCCGGTGACGTCATCCTGCAAGCTTGATATGGTTTTATATATACCACCCTTTAAGTATTTATAAGCGTTGATAAGGTTCCCCCTCAGTCGTCTTTTTTCCAGACTGAAGAGACCCAAATCCCTCAGCCTTTCTTCATAAGAGAGATGTTCCAGTCCCCTAATCATCTTGGTAGCCCTACCAAATTAGACTCATTAACAGGTTGGTGTTAGCAGTAGGACTTGTGAGAAAGTTTCTGTCAAAACCATATTTTCCAAAAATACACATTTTGACAGTGTTCTGTGTCAGTATCTGGTTGTGTGTACACACATACATATTGTTTTAATTATCCATTTTGGAGGGATCTATTTTCAGGCTAAGAACAGACCATTTTGAGACAGAAACAGTAGAAAGGGCAGGCAGGCTCATAGCTGCTGGAAGAAGATTTAACAGCCCATTCAAGAGAAAATTGTAATGTTTGGTCTAATTAAAATTGGTCTGAACTATCACTTGTACAGCCCTGATGCTTTCCACTGGAAAAATTGGAGAACTGAATATCCAGTACCATTTATGTTAACTTTTAAATGTTGTAGTGGTGCTTCATGGGGGTTCAGGTGCAGATGGATTTCTTTTGGGTTTTGGCCTTGTAGTGTTTAAACTGTGATGGTACAAATTGACCCATTGGTTCCAAGGGGAAAGAAGTAGATGGTGGATCATGGTCAAAGCAACCTGATTTAAGAATTGCATAGTGAGAGGAATGGCAGACTACAAAGAAGAGATACTACATCTACTAAGCTACTGCAGAACCATTTTTTAAAATTATTATTATTATTTAATTTTGTACTTAAGAGGTATATTTCCAGGTGAAGAGGTGATCAGCTTTACCCATGCCCGCATAATTGGATGCTAACATTTTGTGTTCCTTTCGTCACCAGACTACCTTTCTCTCATGTGTCTGGTATTTCTTGTTCCCCGGAAGATGGTAATATACATACAGTTACTGCTGAAATCAAAGCAAAACATTCAGAGTTACACGACTCTTCTTGAGGCAGAATTGTGTCTTGTTAGTGAACTGTGTTGCCATACTGAGGTTAGTAAGTAGTATTAACCCTACTTTAAAGGTGGGGAGAGTAAACCAAATATTAAGAACAGAAAGTGCAACTTCACAGCTAGACAGCGAGTCAGCAGTAGAGCGGGAAAGGATACACGTATTTTCTTTCCCTGGTACCCTCCTGTCACTGCTACCTCTATTTTCAGCACTAGACATGGTATTTTGTCATAGGAAAGAAAAAGAGAGGGAAATATAGACTCCCTTCTTAAAAGTTTTCTTTTTTATTCTTTTTTTTTCTCTAGCAGTGTACTGTGACCTAGCAAATCATTTCAAAAAGAAAAGGAGAGGGGGAAAAAAAAAGAAGAAAAAAAAAAGGAAAAATCAGTAAGTATATCTTATTAAATGCTTGGGTCAGCAAAAGGGGAAAACATGCATTTGGCATATTGCTGCTGAGCGTGCTTTCTGTTTCATCCCAGTGCACACCTCAGCTGTACTCAGCATTTAATAAGCATTATATTCAGTGTCCTCTAAAAAAATGATTGAATTATTGCTCTTTTTATGGTTCCATAAATGCCTTTATTAATTTGGGGGAAGAGGCTGTGTCTTGCCTGCCTGGCCAATCCACAGTGAGTGATTAAATTATTCATGCAGCTTCCAGTTGGCTTTGTTTACTGTGTCCGGATCATGTCCTTAGTTTGGAAAATGGAAGCCAAGTAAGTGCATATATCTGGTGGTTTCTGGGTGTGATTGGGCTGCAGTGGGGATGGTGATGGAGTGTAAATCAGCAAAGGCTTATGTAAAAAAAAAAAAAACACAGAAAATGTATGCATAGAGAGTATTCATATGAAATTCTTGTCAATTACTACCCAGATTGGCCTGGAGGACACTGAGGGAAGGGAGAAACTCAGATAAATTTGCTTTGAGACAAAATTTCCCAAGCTTTTTTTTTCACTGCTAAGGCTGAAATTGGGGAAGGAGCCATGGTGCCCACTGAAGTCAGAGAGGAACCTCACTGAGGGCTGATGCAGGACTTTGGATTTCTATAGTTATGGATGGTAATGGTGAAATCATTCTGTTAAATGTGCTGCAATTTACTTAAGACCTTGTTCTTTCCTCCACAGGTAGAGAAAATGGGTTAATTTATATAATCTGCCAATAATAGAATTTACTTATATTAGTCAGAAGAAAAGTAAACCTCTAGGATAAAATAACTCTAACCCATGAAGTCACCACAAGTACCACTCCATATATGTTTGTACATGAGATCTATCCATACATCCTTAAAACCCCAGTGCTGTCTTAACTTACTAAGTCAATAAGAAGACTACTTTGAGCTGCAGGATCTATTTTAGCATCCTTAACATGTAGCTTTGATGAATTTACTGTAAATAGCTTGTAAAAATATGCCATGGGTAACTGAAATGGAGTTTTGCAGCAAAGGAGTCTCTAATTTTCTGATTGAGATGAAAGTTTATAACAAATTAATAAATTTCTTCAGCTGAATTGTGCTGCTTTCTGGACCTGGGAGATTGTTCTTTTTGTGTCCCTGGGGAAAAAAAAAACACCACAAACCAATGAAAATTTGTCTGTTGTGTTGAAAAAGGAAAACCAATTAAAAATAAAAATATAAAATAAAAATGTTTTTTAAAACCAGCACACAGAGATTTTGGACTGGCAGTGCTTGTGACCTTCTACAACAGAGACAGACCTGGAAGGGTGTTTTGGGGTTTTTTGTTTGTTTTTTTCTTTGTTTGTTTGTTTTTCCATGCATGATTTTTTTTTGAGTGTGAAGTGTATAATTTAAAAAAAAATCAAAGAAACAGGGCACTACCACATGTAATCCTACCCTTCACTAGAGCATTTTTAAATACTTCCTGCTCCAGGAATTTTCTCCATGTGTGTCATACTTTGCCGTGTTCTTCTTTGTGTTACTGTTGAAAACCAGTCCCTTAAAATTAATCTTTCCTCATTGGAAATGCTTTCTTTTTTATTTTTTTTTTAAAATTCAGTTGTCCTTTCTTTCTGCCAAGATGAGGCACAATCTCACTTGACATACTGTTTTTTAAGGAGCCAAATGTTGGGATTATTCCAGAGTTTTTACAGTCTTGAGTTATGCCAGATGCTAATTTCAGTAACAGGGTCCCATCATGCTGGTGCTGTACAAAGACAGACATTGAATGGCCTGAACAGCACACTATGAGAGTCTGATTCACGGTGGGATTTCTTCAATCGCTTCCCCATCAAAACTCTAAAGATTTATAAAAAGGCAAGACTGAACTCCATCTATGGTAAATCAGATCCCTATATACACTAACCTTTAATTTAAATGGGACAAGAAAGAAATGAGGAGTTGTGTCTCAGGCCACCGGGAAGGAAGAACATTTCATGAACATTCATTGTTTAGGCAAACAGCAAAGAAAGCAAGCATCTGGGAAAGGCACATTGACAAAGAGCAAAGGACATAACCCACTTCATAGCTATGCATGGCAAATCAATTTAATGTCTTTCATTACTGCTTGAAAATGGAAACTTACATGCAAACAATAAACTTTAATCTGATTGACAACAGTTTAAAAATTGCACTGAAAGCACGTTTCGGCTGCATGACATACTTTATGACACTTATTAAAAAGACATACTTGTAAGTCAATTAACCTGCCCAATAATACATTTTAACTTGTTTTCTATTAGGAAAGGCAGAAAAAGGGCAAAGTTTTTCATTTAGGAAGCTTCTGAGTTGATTTCTTTTTCCTCTTTAAGCAAAGGACATTGCTGGTGTCATCGTCCCTATCAGTCTGTCGTGGTTTGGCCAGATTGGCCAATCAGAATGACAGATGGCCCTCCCCCCCATCTCTCCAAAGAGAGGAGAGGAAGAGATAAGGAGATTTATGAGTTTAGAAAAAGAACTAAACTACTTTAATGAAAATAATAATTAATAAGGAAATAGTAAATAATAGCAGAATAATAAAAATAAATTAAAAGTATACAATATATACAAAACCGTATCCAGCTCCCAGGATGATGATCACGTCACCAGCAGACACAGGGAAAATCCCAGACTAGAGTCAGCAACAGACAGGAGCTGAATTCCGGAACTAGAGTCAGGAGTGCTCGGATCGGGATCAAAGGCAGACGAACAGACAGGGTCCTCCTCAGATGTCGGCCACTGAAGAAAAAGAGCGAGCCAGAGCAGCCTTGCCCCTTTGATCCCTCAGCTTTTATACTGAGCGTGATGCAGATGGGATGGAATACCCTGTTGGTCAGTTTTGGGTCACCTGTCCCATCTGCTCCTCCCTGCAGGTGGGACCCCTCTACGCTTCTCTGCTTCTGACCCTCTAACGGGGCAAACAGTGAAGTGAGCTGACCTTGGTTGTTATAGCAATAAGTATAAGCAAGAGCTATTCCTTGGTATAATCAGGTCTTATCCCTCTGAGAGTGAACAGTTTCTGAACAATATGCCGTTAATTTCAGACTTTAGTCAGTTAGAAGAGGCCCAGCTAAAAAGTAAAATTACAAATCAGAAAATTGGTTCTGGTTTACTTCAAACCAGGACGTAAGCATTGGAACAGGCTGCCCAGGGAAATGGTGGAATTGCCATCCCTGGAGGTATTTAAAAGACGTGTAGATGTGGTGCTGAGGGACATGGTTTAGTGGCGGTTTTGTCAGTGTTAGGTTAATGGTTGGACTTGATCTTAAAGGTCTTTTCCAACCTAAATGATTCTATGATTCTATGAATTAATGAATCAAACTATAAGTTATGGCAAAGAATAAGTATAGTTCAAAATAAATGCCAAATATTTTGTTGGGTTGAAGGAAGGTCCTGTAATATATGAGTTTTCCCTGAGATGGGGGTGAATTAGGTAGTCCTGAGATGCATATGTATCAATAGAAATTATGAATGTAGCACCTATATGTATACAAAACACGTTAGAGTCAACACCTCTAAACTGATATTTGGCAGGAAAAAGCTTCAGTAGAGGAATTTACAGTTGATGTGTGTGTGGGGTGCTTATTTATTTGTTTTCGTTAACTATGTACTATGTAAGGTGATCTTTTCATACTTAAACTGACATAATTTTCATAACAGTGTCATCTTTTTTAGTGCCTGGCAGCTTGTTGGTGGAATATATCTTCCCAAGAACAGTGTGTTACTACATGAATTAAAACAGGAAGAAGAGACAGGAAACATAACCTTTCTTCTTCTTTTGCTTCTTGGATCCCTTTTTTGTGCCATTTTGGCAAAGTTATATAGTTATTTTGTAGTTTAGTGGTTTAGATTATCTGCAAAATGGGCATATTAATAATTACCTTCTTGCAGAGGTAATTATAAACTGTTTAATAATGATTAATAATTAGTAATGTTTTAATCCCCTTACAGGAAGGGAATTAAATGCAAAGTACTATTATTACTGTTAATAATGCACAGTGAACTTTCATGCTTAAATGTAGTGATGTCCTCTTTTATCCATTTCTCAGCTTAACACTTACTTTTAAAATTGAAACTATATTAGGCAAGGTTATTCAGGAGAAAGCAGAATGGTGGATGCAAGGGTAAATTTGAGGTAGGGGGTGAGTTAGTGAAGGGAAATGAAGCCACTGACTTCATTGTGTCTTGCAATAGAACGGAGGAAAGCAGCACAAAAGAACTATTAGTATTAATACAAATAATGACCTATAAATATTCCGCTTGTTAACCATGTAATCAATTCTCTGGTCTCAATGGATGTCTATCTTCCCTATTGTATATTTGTATATTATAATTTAAATGAATACATTATAATCACTTTTTTGGCTTACTGCTTTAACATATGAGAGATTATTCATTTAGCAGTCAGATACTTATTCATTTATATTAGATTGGAATTGCAAAGTCCTCGCTTAGCAGATTTAGTACACTAAGCAGTTATTCCATAGGGTAGTAAGGTTAAAAGTTAAAGGGGGGGTTTCTAAAGCTGACAGAAGCATCTGGTGCTCAGCTTTGGGTACTGCTGGTAGACACATTGTTTAGACAGGTTTCAGACATAATCACTCTGTTGGATCCCCTGTGTTGGATGTAAGAGCTCCATACTAGAAGAACATAAATTTGTTTTTAAATTGTAGCCTGCTGATGCTCGCCATGTACAGGTTGGCAGGCTAAAAATGGAAAGTTAGAACATTTATCACGCTGTCCTTGGGGACAGTATTAGGCAGAACCATGTTCAACAAAATCATTTTTCAGTCACTCGCTGAGACGAACAGCTCCGGTGCTGGCACATCAGCAGCAGAGCCGGATGATCATGGTGAAAAGGGGCTTTTCCCGAGTTTTTCTGAGGCCAGGAGAAGCCCGGGCAGTGGCAGGGACCCGCAGCTCTCATGAGGGTGGCTGATGAGGCAGGGGTAGAGCCTGCAGCAGCAGCAGCCAGCTCCCACCCCCTTAAAAGGTGGCCCTAGGGAGTGCGAGTGACCAGGACATGGCACAGCAGTTCATGCAGAAGGCTCAAGAGGGGAGCTCAGCCATGGTCTGTACCTGGCAGAAAGGTGCATCTTCTGCACTTGCCAGAGCAGACATAGCCACACAGACAGAGCTCCCATTTAAACATGCAGCCACCCAGGTCTCAGGCTGCAGGGACTGCTTTAACCTCTCAAGGCTAATGGATGATAGAAGGGATGACAGCTGTGTGAGATGTGACCAGGTGGATGATCTACTCAGCCTGGTAGCAGAGCTAAAAGAGGAAATAGAAAGGCTATGGAGCATCAGGGAGTGTGAGACAGAAATAGATTGGTGGAATCAGGCTCTGACCTCCCTGAGTAAAAGAAACAGAAAATCCACCAAAAAAACCCTGAGCTGAAGGAGATCTGGTACCCTCCCCCTGCCAGACTGAAGGCAGTGGCCAAAAGGAGGCTAGTCCGTACTAGGGGTGGCAAGAAAACCCTCTCCTTCCCCACCTCCTCTAACCAGGTGCCTCTGTATAATAGGCATAAGGCTCTCAAGGAGGTAGGCCAGCCCATGGATGATGTGGAAGATGGTTTGGCTACACCAGAATTGTTGCCAGGACCAGTAAGGCCTACCCCCTGTTTAAAAAATGCCTCCACAAGTAAGAAGAGGTGGGTTATAGTAGGAGGTGACTCCCTTCTGAGGGGAACAGAGGGACCAATATGCTGGGTAGACCCTCTTCTTAGGGAAGTTTGCTGCCTCCCTGGGGCCCAGGTCAGGGACATTACTAGGAAACTTCCCGGCCTTGTTCGGCCCTCGGACTACTACCTGCTGTTGCTCTTTCATGTGGGTGGTGATGAGGTGGCAACACGTAGCCCAAGAGCAATCAAAATAGACTTCAGGGCCTTGGGAAGGTTAGTAAGGGAGTCTGGGGAGCAGGTTATCTTTTCTTCTGTTGTCCCAATTACAGGCAGGGACTCTGAAAGAAGCAGACGTGCTCAGTCTGTCAATACATGGCTCCATGGCTGGTGTCACCGCCACAATTTTAGATTTTTCGACAATGGGATGGATGGCCTACATGACACCAGGCTTGTTGGTGTCGGATGGGGTTCATCTTTCTGCAAGGGGGAAGAGGATGTTTGCTCATGAGCTAAAGGGCTCATTGACTGACAACTAGACTTGTTGAGGGAGGGGGATATTATCAGGCTTGCTTGTGACAAGCCAAGGGATGACACTCCAAGGTCTAAGGGATGGGTCGCTGACAAAGGTCCTCAACCTGTTGCTCTGAGATGTGCTGGGTATGCTGCAGCACACTCAAAGTCTTATGGAGAGGACCCAGGGGCTCCTGAGGCAATAGGAACCAAAGGGGAGTCACAGATAAAACACCTCAAAGGAAGACCACCTGAAGAGTAGCGCAAAGGAAATGCAGCCACTCCAGCCAGTGAGTCAGCTTCACTGGGTGCCCAGCTGAAGTGCCTCTATGCAAATGCATGCAGCATGGGAAACAAGCAAGAGGAATTAGAAACCTGTGCACGCCTCCAGGGCTATGATCCCATTGGCATCACAGAGATGTGCTGGGATGGCTCTTATGATTGGAATGTTGGAATGGAGGGATATTGGTGCATGGTGCTCCACCTGGGGATGGATGAAGACCCAATGGAGAGCTTATGGGTCAAGATTAAAGGGAACACAGGGGAAGGGGACATTACAGTGGGGGTCTGCTACAGGCCACCTGACCAGGATGATGGAGCGGATGAGGCCCTCCATAGAAAGATAGGAGCAGCCTTGTGTTCACAGACCCTGGTCATCATGGGGGGCTTGAACCGCCCTGATATCTGTTGTAGGGACAACACAGCGAGGCACAAGAAATCCAGGAAGTTCTTGGAATGTGTTGATGACAAATTTCTTCTCCAAATTATAGAGGAGCCAACAAGGAGAGGAACTATGCTGGACCTTGTCCTTACCAACAAGGAGGGGCTGGTGGGGAATGTCAAGGTCAAGGGTAGCCTTGGCTGCAGTGATCATGAAGGTACATAAGTGCATAGGATCTGATGAAATCCATCCACTGGTCCTGAGGGAGCTGGCAGATGAAGTCGTTAAGGCACTTTCCATTATATTTGAAAAGTCGTGGCAGTCTGGTGAAGTTCCTGCTGACTGGAAAAGGGGAAACATAGCCCCCTCATTTTCAAAAAAGCAAGACCCAGGGAACTACAGGCCTGTCAGTCTCACCTCTGTGCCTGCCAAGATCATGGAGCAGATCCTCCTGGAATCTCTGCTAAGGCACATGGAAAATAAGGAGGTGATTGGTGACAGCCAACACGGCTTCACCAAAGGCAAATCGTGCCTGACAAATCTGGTGGCCTTCTACGATGGAGTTACATCATTGGTAGATAAGGGGAGAGCAACCGACGTCATCTACCTGGACTTATGCAAAGCGTTTGACACTGTCCCGCACGACATCCTGGTCTCTAAATTGGAAAGGCATGGATTTGATGGATGGACCACTTGGTGGATAAGGAACTGGCTGGATTGCTGCACTCAAAGGGTTGCGGTCAACGTCTCCATGTCCAAGTGGAAACCAGTGACGAGTGGTGTTCCTCAGGGGTCAGTACTGGGACCAGTGCTGTTTAACATCTGTGGCGGTGTGCTCCCCCCTTTTCCCCCTTCCCCGCCCCCCCCGGCTCCTGCTCAAGCCATGGCCATCAGCGGGAGTTGTTATGAGTTGCACTTGAACTATGGGGGATGGCTGGCAACATAACCAAAACACTGTCTGGAGTGGGAACCTAGGTATCTTGTTAGATAGGTCAATTATCTTACTCCATAAATAGCGGACAGCCCAAGAGCCCTTTGAGCTCTCCTGCACAGCAGCGGGCTGCACGACAGGATCTCCCCTTGAGTGGGGACGCTCGCTTAAGGTTCTTCTCCTGGAGGTTGAGAGATTCCTTGCCGCAACAGGTTCTCGGTAAGTGACTGAGAGCATGCTAAACTTTGAAATCTTAGCTAAGTGA
This sequence comes from Rissa tridactyla, assembly GCF_028500815.1. Taxonomy (NCBI): domain Eukaryota; kingdom Metazoa; phylum Chordata; class Aves; order Charadriiformes; family Laridae; genus Rissa; species Rissa tridactyla. The sequence goes on from NC_071496.1 coordinate 13,531,786, forward strand.
TATAAAGGATTGATTGCGCATATATAATCCTTTAGACATAAACCATTGACCAAGTCTGGGACTAGGATTGGATCCAGCAGCACCTAGACTCCTCTCTGAGAAGGAGTTCAGAAAGCAAGGGGGTTCTTTCCGAACCTCGTGACTCAACGGGAGGGTCTCCCTGACAGCTTGTCTGACCCTGTCCTCTATGCGGTAAATAATCAAGTGACACCTGGCATAGTCGGCAGGATGTCAGGAGTTATCACTGATTATTTACGGAGGCATGGAGTGAACCCGAGCCCCAAATTCTCAGAGGAATGGGCTCGTGATAATTGGTACAATTGGGAAGTCGTTGAAGAGCACTTAAAAGCAATTAGTGGCCGTACAAAGGATGGAAAAGATGAGGAAGTCATCTGCAAGATGTTTGGCACTTGTTTAGAAGCCGCATACCAAGACAGGGAGAATAGAAATAGGACCTAGAGAAGGAAATAGAGAGCAGGGTGAGTTACTGCTATCTTTTAAAAATTAATATCTGCAAAAACAATTGCAGGAAGAAAAGGAGAAAAGGCAGAAATTGGGAGAAAAGGTCGAAATGATGCTTATACAGGCTCCCCACCCCCCTGACATTGTACAGATTAGGAAACTGATAGTATCCCCTGAAGGTTGGGATGGAAACATTTGGGGTGATCCAGATGATAGCGAGTCAGAAGAAGACGTTCCTTTGTTCCCCACAAATCCTCCTGAATATGAAGCCAGACCCATTGTTAAAGCAGAAATAACTGCGGGACCTCGGGGTGCTAATCCACGGCATAGTACGCGAACCAGCCCCTGGGATCCGTTGCAATTGACAAGTTTACAAGAGAGATATAGCAGAAACTCCGGTGAAACTGAAACGGAATACTTGTGGCGAGTATGCTTAACTGGCGGCGACTAAATCATGTTAAGCTAGGATGAAGCCAGTGGTTACTGGGGTCCAGGAGTTTTCTTAAATTTAGGACCTGACCCAGCAGATACCCCCCATTCTATCACCAGCCGAGTAGCTTATTGGGCGGGAGGAATCGACACCATGGGGTGGGGTGAGCCCTCTATAATCCCCATTAAATCTCTAAGTGAGTTACCCACAGCCATCACAAAAGCTGCTTGCATACAAGCCATGCACGAACGAGGACGCCACGATGTCCTGATGCCGTGAAATGCCAAAGACTCAATAGCCTCGGTGACTATTAAGCAGGTATTCTTTATTGCAGCGCCAGGCACACAGGGGATTGGTCCACCCAATATGCTTGCCGACTGATTTAGAGGTACAGTTTAAATACATACTATGTATGCATATTCACTAGTTTTCCAAGAAATGATTACCTATTCATTAACTCATTATTACAGGTTACTGCCCACTCCCGCATGCACACTGGAGTCTCTCGGTGGTCTTCAGAGACATCTGGTGGTCGTTTACTTCCTCCACTCCTCTTCATCGTTGTGACTTCTGGGTGAACTGCAGGCCTCTACTCCTTTATTCTTGCTGGCGCATCAAAAGTGTTAGCTTTGACTAGTCTCTGCATTCCTCAGTAACCCTGGGCCCCTTGTTTTGAGAGATAAGCTTCTACCACAAGGTTATATTGACCTAAAGCATTCTTTCTTAAAAAATAGGAGATAAGTTCTGACATTCAGTACTACAACTGTTGCATCTGCTCTTTGTACAGCCTTAAGGCACCCAGTCTCCTAAATTAAGCTCCTAGTCTAATTTACAGTTCTAATATATTAAGCCCCTACTTCAATTAGTTTAAAGCTTTAATATATCAAACCCTACTTCGGTCCCACTGTCTGCTACAGTAAATTTTGCAATATTAAAGCCACTGGTCAGAGGAGCCCCAGCAGTTCTTAAACCTCACCTAGTTGCAAAACGGGATGAGATTAGAAGAGATACCGAATTTAATACGCAGGGCAATCGTCCTCCCAGGCAAATCCCTACATGGGCAGAATTAATGCACAGCATTGTTAACTACTGCCATGAAATGGGCTGGGACGAAGGTGCAGCAGTTGAAAAACAAAGCCGGAAATCCCAGGGAGGAGATCACAAAGTAAGACCCGTGAAACAGGGAACAGGAATTAAATCAAAGGGAAATAAAAACTTGCAAACAGAGTCTCGAGAAAAGGGGAAAGAATTGTGGAGGAAAGCATTAGCACTAGGCATTCCCAGAACCGCCAATGAAGGTCGGCCTACTGGCATTATCTTGAGTTTGATTGAAACATTCCTGAAACGAGATAATGGTGGAAACAGAGACTGTATTTCAACTTCTTTAAGGGAGGATAATCCCTTTCTCCCTCTTAAGGAGGAATTGCGGGACACCAAGTCAAAAAACGAGTAATGTCTGGAAGGCAATTGGGCCTGCCTGTCCGGAAAGTGGAGGCTTATCAGTGGTGATGGCCCATACATCTTAATTCCAGTTGGTCCTCGAAGACAATTAGTAAAGTTTTTAATAGATACGGGGGCACAAATTTCAATACTAACACAACAAGATGCCGAGAAGCTGGGCGTGTGATCCGGACGGCAAAGAGTTAGAATTACAGGTGTGAATGGGGGAACTGATGTATGTCAAACTGCTAAGGTTAGTTTATGGCTCCCAGGCGAGAAGCGCATATCGTCTACTCGCTTTGCAATTAAAGTTCATCATGAAAATATTTTAGGTTTTGATATTTTAAACGGCCGAACCTGGTGCCTGCCGGATCACAGCGTGTGGTCTTTCGGCTCAAGCACTGACCTTAACCCGTGCAGAAACCGGGAAGCCGCAGTGCGGGTGCTCCGCTCAGCCCCTGCACTCCCCGAGTCAAAGATTACAAACGTACCGTAGTACCCGATCGCTGCTGAGGCACGAAAGGGCATTTCTGAAGTCACAGCTGATTTAGAGAAAAGACAAATTATCTCCAGAACCCACTCCCCATATAACTCACCCGTCTGGCCGGTTCGGAAACCTGATGGGAGGTGGCGTTTAACAGTCGATTACCGCCGTCTAAATGCTAATACAGCCCCGCTAACGGCCGCTGTACCAAACATTGCAACTTTAACAGCTACTCTGCAAGCAGCTGCCCACCCATGGATGGCGGCATTAGATGTAAAGGGTATGTTCTTTATGGTTCCCTTGAAGGAGGAGGATAAAGAGAAGTTTGCTTTCACTTGGGAGGGAATACAATATACCTTTAACAGACTCCCACAGGGGTATAAACATTCACCCACAATTGCTCATGCTGCGCTTGCCGAACTTTTGCAGACAGTCCCACTCCCCCAAGGTGTGAAACTGTGCCAATATATAGATGATATTCTGATTGGAGGAACTTCTCCTAAGACAGTGGGGGAAGCAGCAGCAGCAGCAGTGTGGCAAGCACTAAATAAAGCAGAGATTGAGGTTCCACCTGGAAAATGTCAGGGACCAAGTAAAGAAGTAAAATTTTTTAGGTACTTGCTGGATAGCAGGCAGTGCTGTGATTCCTCTGGATACCTTAAGAAAAATCGAAGAGCTGCAAATGCCCCAATCAAGGGAGAAGTTGCAACAATTAATGGGAACTTTAGGATATTGTAGGAAGCATGTGCCTGGATTTTCTATAATTTCACATCCATTATACTCACTTTTACGGAAAGGCAAATCCTGGGAGTGGAGATCAGAACATAACGAGGCAGTAAACACTCTAATCGAGGAATTAAAAACATACCAGTCACTGGGACTGGTACACCCCCGCGACCCTATCATAGCCGAATGGGGTTTCGCAGAACATGCTACTTATTGTAATCTGTTCCAAACTGGCCCCGATGGACCAAAAAGACCTCTATTGTTTAGCTCAACTGCATTTAAGGAAACAGAACAACGGTACTCTGAATGGGAAAAGGTACTTTTGTCTTTAGTCCGAGCAGTTAAACAAGTTGAGAAAATACATCAGGGACAACCTGTGCAAACAGAAGGACCCTTTGATTTACTAGAAGCAATCCTTAAGGGGACTGCTCCCCCAGAAGGAGTCGCACAGAAACTCACTATCAGAAAATGGTATGCCTACCTAACAGGAGTAGCAGAAAATATGCAATTAACTGAGGGACACACTAAGGTTTCCAAATTGCAGATGCCAGTAAACACAGATCCTTTAGCGTTACAACAACCTCTTAAACCTTCACCCATTCTGGATGCACCGCCCCTTACCGAGAATACTCCAATGGAAAACATTTGGTTTACAGATGCTTCTGCGAAAAGCGTAAATGGTAAATGGCACTATAAAGCTGTTGCATTAGATATTACCTCTGGCAAACAAGTAGTAGAGGAAGGTGAAGGCAGTGCACAAGTAGGAGAAATAAGAGCAGTTGTTTTGGCGGCACAGAATGGAGCAAAAATTATATATGTAGACTCTTATGCTGTATGGGCCGGTGCCACACAGTGGCTCTGTCAATGGGAAACCTTGGACTGGGAAGTAAATCGATCCCCAGTTTGGAGAAAGACAGACTGGCAACTATTGCTGGATATAGCCAGAAAAACACCTTTTAGGATTGGATGGGTTAAAGCTCATGCTAAGGATAATCACTCTGCTACAAAGTGGCATCAAAAGGTAGATGAGCTAACCAAAATTAGGAAAATCACCTTAGATTTGGAGTGGTATCAATTGGGAGAATGGTTACATCAAAACTTAGGCCACACAGGTAAAGAAGCACTTTGCTGCACAGAGTAAAGGGTGGCCTAAAAACTTGTAAAACTTGTGAAACTATTCTTACAGAATGTCCCCAGTGTAGACTGAGATTGCAGGCAGATCATCCTGCTAAAGCACCACCTCTACATATCAACGAAGGGAAAACTTTATGGTCTACATGGCAAATTGATTATATTGGACCATTCAAATCCTCTGCAGGGTATCGATATATCCTCACAGGAGTGGAGGTCGTCTCTGGCTTGCTCGTGGCCACTAAATGTCGGAGAGCTGATGGAAAATATACAGTCCTAGGACTATCATTATGGTTCTCAAATCTACCTACTCCTGATGTTATCCAAAGTGATAATGGCTCACATTTTTCATGTAAAGAAGTACAAAATTGGGCAAAGCAAGAGGGAATCAAATGGGTATTCCACACTCCATACCACCCTCAATCAAATGGGATGGTAGAAAGAGCTAATGGCTTATTGAAAAAGAATCTCAAACCACACGAGGCTCAGGGATAGGAGACTTTCCAAAGTAGTCCATCAATTAAATAATCGATATGGGCCCACTGGAAGCCCTGTAAGCCAAGCATTCTTTGTAAAAACTGAGCTCAGTGTCCCATCCAATGAGGAAAAAGAATATCCGACAACATTACAGCCAGGACAGCCTGTGATGGTCAATTTACCAGCCATAGATATTCTGCCTATGACCTTAACTAAACCTCATGGCCCACGTGCCTGGGAAGCTGCTGATAGCAGTGGTGCAAAACACAGAATTAGCGCACGATGGATTTTTCATTCTTGTTAATGGGGTAACCCGTTCGGACTCTCCCCACCGAAACAAGTCTTTGTTTTCTCTTACAGCACCCTGCAGGATGGCAAACAGAAGTGCTGTGTTCGTGTTAATATTCCAGACCTCAGCAATGCTGCTTCTAACCCGTGGTCGAAGAACTCTAGAGTGGCCATGGTCTCAAGCTCGTGTTAAGTATACCAGGAGTATGGGAATACACTCTAGGAAGGGAGACTTAAATCTTTCCACTGTGGTCATGCATGGAAGCAAAGTATACTTAGAAAACAAATGGAGCTGGGATACAGATGGAACTAATGGAGTTCTCCGACTTCAGGGAACAGCAGGGAAAAGAATTCAAATAGGGTGCCGGATGATCAATGGGTCTACCCATGAGAAAGCATCTCAGATTTCAGTGTACGGCACTGTATCAAACCCAATAATCAATGGTACGAAACAGTGCGCCTCTGAAAAATTGGACTGTTGGTACAATTTTACCTTAGTACAACCTGTTTTTGTAGTCTGTCTCTGGGCTCGCCATAGTGTGGGACTATCATTTAAATTCAAAATTGACATTACTGAGCCTCATACGACAACTTCCACACCGATTGTAAAGGATGAGAAAACTCTATCCCCACAAATTTCTGAAATTGGACCATATGTGATCAAAAATACAGGCCACCAACGAGTGTTATTTAATCCATCATGGTCTCTTAAACGAGTAGAATTAGTGATGCAAATTAACATCTCTACCATCGAACCGGCCTGTTCATCATTCCTGAGTACATCCTATGCAGGGTGGTTAGCATGGTTACATGGGCGAACACTCGCCTCTCCAAGACGAACAAGGAGAGATGCGACTGGTATCATAGGGACGGGATTAGGAGTCTTAAATAGTATAGATGCTGAAGTACTTGCAAATAAAGTAAGCACAACAATAAGTGATTTAAACAAATTAGAACACCCATTGCGATCTTCCCTATTAGCACTGGGAACTAACCAATGGCTCTTATCTGATGTATTGCCTCAGTGGGAAAGAATTAATAAGAGGGATCACCAATTGATTGTGGATGCCCTTGGTGTAGCCCAAACCAATGTTTCTCTAGCTCTTAGTTGTATCCAAGCTCAACTGTGGATGCAATCTACGGTAGCAGCAATTGTACGAGAAGGTGAAGAAGGTACCTTACCCACTGAAATTCGAAAAGTAATCTGGGATAATGCAACTGAATTTGAAAGGGAATTACAGTCCTGGTGGTATTTAGTCAATTTTACTTACAACCCCATCAACAACAAGGCTACAGCTTTTGTCCTAACAATACGCAATGCTTCGGTATACACCATATACCCAATCATTGCACTAGGATTAAATCACAATGGAACTATACTCTATCCATTAGAACATGGCGTGTGGGCCCAATGGAATGGGAACAAATGGCAGACCATTGATGTTAATGCCTGCATTGTACAAGAACAACAAGGATTTATTTGTGAGAGTAACACCATCAAAGCCCAAGATGTTTGTCTTGACACTGAACAGAATGTTTGTCATTTTGAGATACATCTTGATGAAAATCCCGAAACTGTACTTATATATGTTGGAAAAGGATGTGTTTGTATGAGACCCCTTTGTAATACTATCTTTGTAGATAATGTTACTGTAGATACAAGTAATCATTCAAATGTTTGTGTTTGTAATTTCACTAAAATTATGGGATGTGACTTCAGTTATTCAGCTCCTGTTATGTCTTATCAGTTGCTACAATCTAATTATACATTGATTCAAGATTTGTTGCCTACACCTATTGGAATGAATCTTACATTGGTGAAGAAACTACTACAGCATGATGACCTGTGTCAGCTGCTAGAACGAATTTGAAATAATGGACACAAAACTTTAATCACTGCTCAGCATGATACAGAAGAGATACACCGTGTCTTTGAAAGGGTGAAAAAGGATGGAGAACACCATTGGTGGGAAATTCTCCTTGGATGGTCACCAACAGTAACGGGACTGTTTAATTGTATGCTTCACCCAGTTGTGATCTTGCTAGTTCTAATTTTAATATGTTTGTTGCTTATAGTTATGTTGTATATAAAAGTTTGGTACTTGACCAAACAAATAACCCAACTTCAACCACCCAAAACATACAAATTAACAACTAACAAATAGCAGTGCTTCACTGTCTACTTACCATGAATGTCTAAGCGCAAAACCTATTAGCATACTATTTATGGCACAGAGGCAAGAGGTGACCGCACCACCACTCTGTGAAGGTAAGATTAATTGACTATAGTCACGGGGTGGAGTGTGTCAGTGTGCTCTCCCCTTTTCCCCCTTTCCCCCCCCGGCTCCTGCTCAAGCCATGGCCATCAGCGGGAGTTGTTATGAGTTGCACTTGAACTATGGGGGATGGCTGGCAACATAACCAAAACACTGTCTGGAGTGGGAACCTAGGTATCTTGTTCCCATGCGAATATGACTATAGGTCAATTATCTTACTCCATAAATAGCGGACAGCCCAAGAGCCCTTTGAGCTCTCCTGCACGGCAGCGGGCTGCACGACAGGATCTCCCCTTGAGTGGGGACGCTCGCTTAAGGTTCTTCTCCTGGAGGTTGAGAGATTCCTTGCCGCAACAGGTTCTCGGTAAGTGACTAAGAGCATGCTAAACTTTGAAATCTTAGCTAAGTGATATAAAGGATTGATTGCGCATATATAATCCTTTAGACATAAACCGTTGACCAAGTCTGGGACTAGGATTGGATCCAGCAGCACCTAGACTCCTCTCTGAGAAGGAGTTCAGAAAGCAAGGGGGTTCTTTCCGAACCTCGTGACTCAACGGGAGGGTCTCCCTGACAGCTTGTCTGACCCTGGCCTCTATGCGGTAAATAATCAAGTGTACCTTGGCATCGAATCTCGTAAAACACTATTGCATTCACTACTAACTTTGTTAAATCACTGTTTTATATTAATAAATATTTCACTACTTCTTTCTTACGAGTAAAGTTAATCACTCTGCCCGTGACACCATCTTTGTCGGTGACATGGACAGTGGGATTGAGTGTGCCCTCAGGAAGTTTGCTGACGATACCAAGCTGTGTGGCATGGTCGACACGCTGGAGGGAAGGGATGCCATCCAGAGGGACCTGGACAGGCTTGAGAGGTGGGCCTGTGCAAACCTCATGAAGTTCAACCAGGCCAAGTGCAAGGTCCTGCACCTGGGTCATGGCAATCCCAGGCACAAATACAGGCTGAACAGAGAATGGCTTGAGGGAAGTCCTGAGGAGAAGGACTTGGGAGTGTTGGTGGACGAGAAGCTCAACATGAGCCGGCAACGTGCGCTTGCAGCCCAGAAAGCCCATCAAAAGAAGTATGTCTAGCAGGTCAAGTGAGGTGATTCTGCCCCTCTACTCTGCTCTGGTGAGACCCCACCTGGAGTATTGCATCCAGCTCTGGAGTCCTCAGCACAAGAAGGACATGGATCTGTTGGAACGAGTCCAGAGGAGGGCCTCGAAGATGATCAGAGGACTGGAGCACCTCTCCTATGAGGACAGGCTGAGATAGTTGGGGCTGTTCAGCCTGGAGATGCGAAGGGTCTGGGAAGACACCATTCACGTCACTGTCAGTGACAGATTCTTCTCTTATTAGCTGTTTGACAAGGTTATTCCTTTTAACTTCATGTGTTCTCACTTTGTGAGACTGTAAGGCAAATAAAAAAAATAGAGAGACACAGAGAAGAAAAAGACTGCATCACCTCCAGGTCCCTTGAGAGATTCCAGCCTCGAAAGCTCTCTTTCTCTCTGTAGCTGTATCAGTACAGCTGGTTTGAAGATTTTGAGTTGACTCCAACCTGGCAGCTAAAGATGAGTTTCTTCCCCCCCACCCCCCAATATGTTTCTCTTTGCTGTTTTAATTGAAGAAAGCTATTTTATAGCAGCCTTCCAGTACCTAAAGGGGGCCTACAGGAAGGATGGGGGGGGACTCTTTATCAGGATGTGTAATGATAGGACATGGGGTAATGGTTTCAAACTGAAAGAGGGTATTGCTGCTGAAGCAATGCCTCTGGGTATGTAAGCTCTGTAACTATTTTATCTTGTCTTTAAAGACAAAAATCCAGTGTGGATTGAGTTTTGGAGTGCCCAGAATTTCACCAAATGTCCCTTGATGTAGGAAGCATCATCCATTATTTACAGTTCATTTCCTATGGACTGAAAGATTCCAGGAACATGAAAATGGGCATGAATTTGTAGACAGATGTAAGGTAGATATGGAAGATAAACTTGCTTCCCCATACTAGAATGTGATTGACAGTTTCTCTGGTCACTTATTTGCAGCAAGTCAATGCTTATAGCAAATCTTCTGGACAAGATCTGGCACCAGCTGCCTGCGGGTCTCAAACACATCATTGCACAATAGCTCTGGCAGAATCCATGGCTATAGCATGCTGTCTGCAGGAGACATGCATTAGCCATGCATAGTTTCTTCTCCCCTTTGTCCTCAAAAGAGCTATGACCTTCAAGCATGTAATTCCCTGTGCTCCATTTATTTGAGTTCACTTAGCTAATAATGGAGAATGTAGTGATCCATAGCCCTCAAAATGGACATAGAGAGAAAGCCAAAAAGAGTGGACCTAGAATTCAGACATTTATTTTTCCAGTGCATGGGGAATCCAAGTCACCTTTTATTAGTCAAAAGAAATGCTTCCTTCGACTTTGGAAATGCTTCACCAGGGAAAGCTTTCAGACTTTTCCATGCAAGAGATAAAGTTGTTTAAGGTTAAGCAATGTGACCAGAGATTCATCATAAACAACCCAGAGATTAGAATTTGACTGCTTTGATTGTTCAAAAGCTGATATATGTGATTCCTAGGCTGTCTGAATGAGAGTTGTTTCACCTCACTTCAAATATCTATGAAATGAAGTTAATAATCATCTTAGGATCCCTCCATATCACATGGAAAAAAATTGCTCCTATTAAAGACCTACATGGTGAATTAATTGGGCACTAGAAGTACCTATTTCCCTTTGCTGATATTAAAACCAGTCTAGATAATCAGTTCAGTATATACACATATTTAGTCTGATGACTACCGTTCTACGATGTATATGAAAGCACACATTATGGGAGTAGTAATGGTGTGAAGCTAAGCATCACCTTAAGACTCTGAAAGCTATGTCACCAAACAATAGTAATAGAAAAGCAAGAAATTTCCATATACATGTTCATATGTATCTGCCTGAGCCATTTCAGCATACTATTCGGCATACTACTGTATCCAGCTCTGGAACCCTCAGCACAAGAAGGACATGGACCTGTTGGAGGGGGTCCAGAGGAGGGCCACAAAGATGATCAAAGGGCTGGAGCACCTCTCCTATGAAGACAGGCTGAGAGAGCTGGGGTTGTTCAGCCTGGAGAAGAGAAGGCTCCAGGGAGACCTTATAGCAGCCTTCCAGTACCTGAAGGAGGCCTACAAGAAAGCTGGGGAGGGGCTGTTTGCAAGGGCATGTAGTGATAGGACGAGGGGCAATGGTTTTAAACTAGAGCAGGGTAGGTTTAGATTAGACATTAGGAAGAAGTCCTTTACAATGAGGATGGGGAGGCACTGGCACAGGTTGCCCAGAGAGGTGGTGGAGGCCCCATCCCTGGAGACATTCAAGGCCAGGCTTGATGAGGCTCTGAGCAATCTGATCTAGTTGAAGATGTCCCTGCTTACTGCAGGGGGGTTGGACTAGATGATCTTTAAAGGTCCCTTCCAACCCAAAAAATTCTATGATTCTATAAATCATGATTATGAAAAATGAAATAACCTCTAATTTTATAAATTGCTTCAGAACACCTACAAGCTTTTTTTCCCCTTTTGTTAGAAAGAGACCTTTGCCAGGATATATCTCTCTTTCCTAAGCAATCCATTATCTCAGTGTTTTCTATATAACTGGTCTTTTTTCATTTCCAATACTCAAACTTCCCAATTTACCCAGAAGACAGGCAGTCTGTTGCTTCCAGCAATTGCACCTGACTCTTTTCCTGAGAGACCACTTCTTGGTGCGATATTAGTTCAATCACCATTGCCTGTGCCTTTGCTACCAAATCAGTAAAGAGTGTCAATCACTGCCAGTCATGATGCTTTCATTGGTGTTATGGAGAATTGAGGAGAAATAACTGGACTCCAGATGATCCAATGTGAATCAACAGAAGCCGTTTATTAAGCACAGATCATCATCTTTTATACCCTGTGTTGTAGCCGTACATGCCACTTGCTTATTTCTGATTAGTTAGTTACACTGTCCACGCGCTGTCCATGCAGTTCATTCACACATCAGATTGGTTACAAGAATTCGCATAGTAAATTACTTAGTCATTTCACAACATGTTTTCTACCTTCTCAGTTCCCGTTTTTCCCATGTACTAATTCCATCTTCTACCACCTGTTTTGCTCTTAATCTAATCTCTCACAGTAGGGAGGCTGGCTCACATGGCCATTTTCTCTCAGATACATTCCTACAATACCCCCTTTTTCTTCTTGAGCCAGCCAGACCTTATGCATGGCATTTTCTATCATGTCAGTCACTTTGCGGAGAACACACGAGGGTACCATAACCAATAATAATATAACCAAGAATAGCATGAGCCCTTGCTTTAGTAAATCTGATAACCATCCTGTTATACCCCATGAGCTTAACCAATCATCGAAACCATTTTTGACCACTTTTAATTTGGACATGTTATCCTTCAGCTCCCGTAACTGCTTATGAATGGATGATGAGTGGTCGGAAAGGTTCATACAACACATGCCTTCAAAATCTTCACATCCATGACCCTGAGCTAACAGTAAAAAATCAATAGCCGCTCGATTTTGCAACGTAGCATGCCGAATGCTATCAACATCAGTAAGCAAGCTAGATATGATTTCAGTTGTAAGGTTTATCTGTTTACTTGCCCAACACCCTATCTTATTCAACATATAGATTGAAATATTCTATATTTCAGATGAAATATTCTATAAACGGCTGGGAGAAGTCTCAAGATCACGAGCTCTTGTCCTCGTGAGGGACTTCAATTTGCCGGACATCTGCTGGGAATACAATACAGCAGGGAGGGAACAGCCTAGAAGGTTCCTGGAATGTACTGGGGATAACTTCCTGACACAGCTGGTGAGGGAGCCAACTAGGGAAGGTGCCCTGCTGGATCTGTTGTTTGTAAACAGAGAAGGACTTGTGGGGGATGTGAAGGTTGGAGGCTGTCTCGGGAACAGTGACCATGAAATGATAGAGTTTTCGATTCTGCGAGAAGCAAGGAGAGGGGTCAGCAGAACTGCTACCTTGGACTTCCGGAGGGCGGACTTTGGGCTTTTCAGGAGCCTGGTTGACAAAGTCCCCTGGGAGGCAGTCCTCCAGGGCAAAGGAGCCCAGGAAGCCTGGATGATTTTCAAGAAGGAAGTCTTAAAGGCGCAGGAGCAGGCTGTCCCCATGTGCCGGAAGACAAGCCGTCGGGGAAAAAGACCGGCCTGGCTAAACAGGGAGCTAGTGTTGCAACTTAGGGAAAAAAAGAAGATTTACGGCCTTTGGAAGGAAGGGCAGTCCACTCAAGAGGACTACAAAGAGGTAGTGAAGCTATGTAGGGAAAAAATCAGGAGGGCCAAAGCCCAGCTAGAACTAAACCTGGCTTCTGTTGTCAAGGACAACAAAAAAAGTTTCTATAAATATATTAGCAATAAAAAGAGGACTAAGGATTATCTCTGTCCTCTAGTAGATGGGGCCGGCAACGTAGTGACCAAGGATGAGGAAAAGGCTGAGGTACTTAATGCAGTCTTTGCCTCAGTCTTCAGCAGTAGGACCAGTTGTTCCCTGAGTACCCAGACCCCTGAGCTAGAAGACAGGGATGGGGAGCAGAATGAAGCCCCTGTAATCCAAAGGGAAATGGTGAGGGACCTGCTTCAGCACCTGGAGGTGCACAAACCTATGGGGCCGGATGGGATCCACCCAAGGGTACTGAAGGAGCTGGCGGAAGTGCTCGCCAGGCCACTTTGCATCATTTATGAGCAGTCCTGGATAACCGGGGAGGTCCCAGCTGACTGGAGGTTGGCAAATGTGACACCCATCCACAAGAAGGGCCGGAAGGAGGATCCGGGGAACTACAGGCCAGTCAGTCTGACCTCGGTGCCTGGGAAGGTCATGGAACAGATCCTCCTCAGTGCCATAACACGGCACATGCAGGAGAACAGGGTGATCAGGCCCAGTCAGCATGGGTTTGTGAAGGGCAGGTCATGCCTATCAAACCTAATATCGTTCTATGATAAGGTGACCCACTTAGTGGATGAGGGAAAGGCTGTGGATGTTATCTACTTGGATTTTTGCAAAGCTTTTGACACTGTTTCCCACAGCATTCTCCTGGAGAAACTGGCTGCTCATGGCCTGGACAGGTGTACTCTTCGCTGGGTAAAAAACTGGCTGGATGGCCGTGCCCAGAGAGTGGTGGTAAATAGAGTTAAATCCAGTTGGTGTCCGGTCACAAGTGGTGTCCCCCAGGGCTCGGTGCTGGGGCCGGTTCTCTTTAATATCTTTATCAATGATCTGGATGAAGGGATCGAATGCACCCTCAGTAAGTTCGCAGATGACACTAAGCTGGGCGGGCGTGTTGATCTGCTTGAGGGTAGGTTGGCTCTGCAGAGGGATCTGGACAGGCTGGACCGATGGGCTGAGGCCAAGGGTATGAGGTTCAACAAGGCCAAGTGCCTGGTCCTGCACTTGGGTCACAACAACCCCATGCAGCGCTACAGGACTGGGGCAGAGTGGCTCGAAAGCAGCCCGGCAGAAAAGGACCTGGGGGTGTTGGTGGACAGCTGGCTGAATATGAGCCAGCAGTGTGCCCAGGTGGCCAAGAAGGCCAACAGCATCCTAGCCTGTATCAGGAACAGTGTGGTGAGCCGGACTAGGGAAGTGATCATCCCCCTGTACTCGGCACTGGTGAGGCCCCACCTCGAGTACTGCGTTCAGTTTTGGGCCCCTCGCTACAAGAGGGACATTGAGGTGTTTGGAGCGTGTCCAGAGAAGGGCTACAAAGCTGGTGAGGGGTCTGGAGGACAAACCTTATGAAGAACGACTGAGGGAGCTGGGGTTGTTTAGCCTGGAGAAGAGGAGGCTGAGGGGAGACCTCATCACCCTCTACAACTACCTGAAAGGAGGTTGTAGAGAGATGGGGGCTGACCTCTTCTCCCTGGTGACAAGTGATAGGATGAGAGGAAACGGGTTCATGTTACGTCAGGGGAGGTTTAGATTGGATATTAGGAAACATTTTTTCACTGAAAGGGTTATTAAACATTGGAATAGGCTGCCCAGGGAGGTGGTGGATTCACCATCCCTGGAGGCGTTTAAAAAAAGGGTGGATGGGGCACTTAGGGACGTGGTTTAGAAGTGGCTTTTGTCAGGGTAGGTTAAAGGTTGGACTTGATGATCTTAAAGGTCCCTTCCAACCTCAGCAATTCTATGATTCTATGATTCTATGATATTTAATGCCGTTGCTGTTCCTAGCGAAGGAAGAATACTTAGCCCTATTCTTTTTCCGAGATTCAGGAAGGTTATATGGTCGTCACAGGATGGAGTAAAGGTATGAACTGTTCTCTTGGCTCTGTGTTTACTGTGTGCTCTGCTCACTGTGTCCTTGGCCGTACGCAGGCCTCTGCTCGTAGATCTGCCCCATCTCCCCCTTTTTTGTTTAACACCAGACCATTTATTAACAAGGTTGCCATGACTTGTGCTTCTACTCGTCGTGACGCTCTTAGCAGGTTATATACTAAACACAATTAAAAACAAAATCAAAAAGAACCCTGCTAAGGCAATAAATACCCAGATTCCCAAATGTAGCCCAGAAAGCCAATTTCTTTGGATTTACCCACGAGAAATCCTTTTGTAATATTTCAAATGCATTGCGGTTCATTAAGTCTTGAATCTTTAGTATTTGAGCTTTTAGCTGATCATGTAAAGGATGAATATTTTGTTGCAACGACATGTCAAAAGCACCTTGGAGATGGTGTTTAACCATTTCTCAGCCATGTAGCAACGTATTCCAGGGGAGAGATGTAACACAAAGTCTTCGAGAGTTGTACTCCCAATCACAATACAGAGAAAGATGTGGTTTTAATGCATTTTGCCAATCCCCTATCCATATTACTGCTGTTTTATACCTTACTCGCGTTAAATTTACACAATAAGATTGATTACATTCTTGTATACTTGCATTTTGAGCCAAAGCAAACATACGGATGAGAAGTACAAATCATTACAGAATTTTCTTGCTCACAACTTCTATTTGTTGTAGTATTATCTGTGGTTAGCATGCACCCCGATTTAAGGTGCTTCTAATACACCTTTGGTTGTTCAGGCCATTCAACAGTTCTTACAAAATGTCGATCTCCTGCTGTGGATGACAAAGAAGACACGTTTAGAAAATTTAAAACATGAGAGTATATGTGGACAATAAAATAAGGAAACTGTCTTTTTCATAAAAGCAACATTAATTGCAGTAAGAGATTAAATAACAATTGGTTCTCTACTTGTTTTATAAATGCTCCTTCAAGTCTTTGAACAATACCAGTAACATATTGAGATTCTGCCTACATTTAACAGTTCCTCTTGAAATAAGTCAAAAGCCTTTACTGTGTCCCTGAACCACCTACAAACACCGTACGGGTGCCAGCAAGAGGCTCTGGCGCTAGCAGGATGCGCGGCTGTAAAGGAATTTGTGACAGTGACGGTAATAGTCTGTGCTAGGGGAAAGAATAATTTATTTGCCCAATATAAGGTACTAAGGCAATTTGTAGGTTAAGACTTTGTGATAACCAAGGGTCAAGGTCATCCTTTTTGATGGGGACATGTATGTGGCTTGGATCCATTGCAGAAAGCTGGTGACAGCACAAACAACCCTGGGAAAACAATCGCAGTAACATTTCAATCATCATAGTTACTGGTTTTGAAAAGGTATGTGGCAAAAATACCCACTCTAATGCAGTCAGGCTCTTTGCGAGTGCATCATCCCACTGTCCTATCAGGGCATAAAGTTGAAATTCTTGTAGGAAGGTGTTCAATGCGTCTTGCAGCAGTAGTAGACTATATCTTAACTTGCAACATACTGTAATGCCTTCGGAGCTGTTGGGGTTAATGAACATAGAACTTATGGGGGGGGCAGGGGCAGACACAGTTCTTCAGGGCATCCCCTGTATCTTCAAAGTGCGCTCATGTCTCTCTCCCCCTCTCTGACCCGAGACAGCCTCCTTATATCCTGCACTGGATTGAGTGGAGAAGTACAGGCTAGAGTCACTGCATGCATGGCCAGCGCATGCAGCGAGTCCCACCAGACTCTCCTGCACTGGATTGAGTAGAGAAGTACAGGCTAGAGTCGCTGCACACGTGGCCAGCGTATGCAGCGAGTCTCACCAAACTCATGATCCAGCTTTGCTGACAGCAGCTGTCTGATACATGACTACATTGTTGTAATCCCTTCTTGTTATCTTCTTCTGTGAAGGTCGGGTTCTCATGGATGCACACATAGGTTTTAGAGCAACATATTCTACAACTCGTACAAGGGTACGATGCAAAGCGGCATTTACAACTGATCGTATAATGCTTATTAGACACGGCAAACAGCATACTAAACATAACAGACAAATTCCTTCCACATAGGCAATGAGTATAATTTGCTTCAACCGACCCCACCCCCAAGTCCATCCAGCAAAGAGATTCCACCCAGTGGTCTCCACAAGTTGCTGGTTCGGTCGGTGCAGTTCCTGCAACTGGGCATGGATGGATTTGGAGTGGTCACTTAGATTCATACAATACAGTCCTTTAAAATCTTGACAACCATGTCTGTGAGCTGAAAGCAAAAAACCAGTAGCAGCTCTGTTTTGCAACATCGCATATCGAATACTATCTACATCTAGCAATAACTCAGAAATAGCTGGACTAGTAGCATTGTTAAACTTCTACTTGGCAGCAAGAGAGTCCTTGTTATCACGAATCCTTTGCAGCAAGAGAGTCCTTGTTAGCAAGAGCGCATGCGGACTCCCTGTTCTTGCTGGTACTGTGCTTTGATCTTCTTCCACAACAGGCCAAGATTCTCAAGCAGCTAGATAAGGTGTCTGTGAGTCCATTACAGGCTTATGTCATCCAAATGTTTTTCTTGCCAGCACCCAAGGCTGAATAACAATTGGTGTGATATATATGTGTTTTCCAGCACCCAGGTGCAAGTCCCTTGAGTGTATTTACAGTCCTCCTTGCCGATCTTCCGTTGCTTTCCCATATTCCACCCCCTTGCTCAAGAGACCGCTTCTGCTGGGGTTCATTTTAGTCTCGCAGGGTATAACACAGAGCAATCTACTAAGGCATGCAATAACATATACACATATAGGAAAAAACCTAAACCATATCTCTATGGTACTGCTTTGAATCAGGTGTCCTATTTCTCTTTTTCTCGTAGCGCGTATGGCATACTTTTGTGCTAACGTGGACATTTCCCATCTAATTGTTCCTGTTTGGTTTATTTTTTTTTCTTTTTTCTTTTTTCTTTTTTTTCTCTTTTTTTCTCTCTTTTGTTCTCTCTTTTTTCTCTCTCTTTTTTTTTTTCCCCCCCATCACTTACGACTGACATAAAAGTCTGCCTTTGCAACAAGAGGTCAGTTTCTCATTTTTCCTTAAGTTTCTAATTTTCCTACAGAGCATCCTATAGATTTTGGCTCAACTCCTTTTTCCAATCAACCATGATCTTATAGACAAACAACAAACAACCAGCCATATGCCCTGCATGGGCGAGCTGTTCCTGAGAGCATAAATGTGTCGGCTGGTGAAAACTCCCCCAATATTTCAGGACTTCCATCGGTTCTACGGCCCATCCTGGTGTATCTACCTGGGGCGCACTCGCCTTACGTCTAAACATTGTGTATATACAAACTTCTTCACTTGACGGAGTGTCAGCCCTAGTTGCATACGAGAACAGTACCACACCGGTACTGGTACCACACAGAACACCTGCTCAAGGGGAGTCACCTAACGACACTGCACACAACAAAAAACAAACAGTAGCACACATGCTGATCAGCAGGTATAAGCTGGCGCCCACACACACTTACACAGCAGACATACAAAAACAGCACTTCTACCTCAGGGAGACGACTGGGGAGGGGAGGGGGCGAGGCGGGCAATGGCAGGAGCAAAACAGCTCCAGCTCTGTCCTTCTCTGCAGACATTCTGCCTCCTCCATCGGCCTCAGGTGGAGCAGAGGGGATCAGCAGGGGATTGTCCCAGACCTTCGGACCTGGCCTGTTCAATCCCCCTCCCATGGGTTGTAATGCTGCAAAAGCCCCGGCTGCCGTGGCTCGCTCCGCCTTCATGTCTTGTAAGGTCGATAACACCAACCACCATGTCGTCGCTAACGGTGATGCCTCTTTGTCTCCTTTACTTATCACTTCCCACAGTTTTTCCCCAACAGCCTCCCATATTTCTGGTTTAAAAGCTGTCTGGGGCTCTGGTGCGAATCCGTTCTCTCTGCACCAGGTTAACAACCTTCGGAGCATACGCTCATCGTATTTCACCCCTCTCTTAGAGAGGATATGCAGGAGAAGTCTTAATATAGCCCCTTCTTCTTTTGTTACTTGTTGCCCCATCTCCTGCCCCGGCTGCTCACCTCTCTCTGGGTGTCCGTGGCCACGTCGTCTGTTTCCTCTATTCCGGATTGCCGCCCAATCCGCCCGGTCTCAGCCCAGCTGAGCCGTCCTCCAGCCGGTGGGTCTCCTTCTGGGTCTTCCGCCCCTCGCATTCCGTTGCTCAAGCCAAGCGCCGATCGGGATCACGTCGGGGTCACCATCTGAGGAGAAATAACTGGACTCCAGACGATCCAATGTGAATCAACAGAAGCCGTTTATTAAGCACAGATCATCATCTTTTATACCCTGTGTTGTAGCCGTACACGTGACTCGCTTATTTCTGATTTGCTAGTTACACTGTCCACACGCTGTCCATGCAGTTCATTCACACATCAGATTGGTTACAAGAATTCGCGTCGTAAATTGCTTAGTCATTAGCACAACATGTTTTCTGCCTTTTCAGTTCCCATTTTTCCCATGTACTAATTCCATCTTCTATCACCTGTTTTGCCCTTAATCTAATCTCTCACAGTAGGGAGGCTGGCTCACATGACCATTTTCTCTCAGATACATTCCTACAGAGAATTACCATTTTGACACTGAACTAAAAAACAGAAACTCACTTCCCATAGGCTACTGCACAGTCATGGTATGGGTGTTTGATTACTTCCAGATATGGAACTTTGGAAGTAAGTAGATCCCAATAAATTTTACAAGGCATTACACTGTTACACTTTTTGACTTACTAATGAAGTGCAAATCCTAGCTTCCTAACTTTGAATTTTCCTATGCCAGAGGTAAATTTAATGAAGTTCTTTTGAAAAGAATGTTCTTTTCAACTTTATCTTTCTGGAACAGTACATGTTCAAATGGCTTCTATCTACATTTCAGAACGCTGATATTTTTGGTGGTGTTATCTAGAAGCTTCTGTGCACTTCAATTGCCAGACATTATTGAATGAATTTGTCTTTGTCTTCCTTGTCTTAAAATGTGTGGCTAGATAGAGATGCAGACATAGATAGAGATTTTAAGGCTATCCATATATCAAACACAGAAAAACAATGTTTGTTATTGTACTTTTAATTTCCAAGGGTTTTACTGATAACATTGCAGCTTATCAAAATGATAGTGAATTCCATGGTTCAGTCAGTTAAATTGTCTACATGTGATTTTAAGTTCTGTCATCCAAAACTCTTCTTTCTTTTAACTCAGACTCTTAAAATAGTCTTATAGAAGGACTGGCCAGAAACCTGCTATGGACGATGGGTGTTTTTCCATAAATTTTAGTAAATGTTAAATCAGTCACACAAGGTAGGAATCATTTAAGTTATCTGTTAGCCTCTTAACAGCTAGATTCCAGTCTTAGTTTGCAATCTAGGATTGTTCTTTAGACACCAGAAAGAGATAGCTACTTGCAAATGGCAATTTTTCTGTTCTCAAGTCCAACATATGTAGGCTGAAGAAATTTCTAGACATGTTTATAAGTCTTCACTGATTATAAGAAGGGCTTAGATGATTATCTTAAATTAGGATTTAGACAGTGTCGTGGATTTGGCCAAATCGGCCACTGGCTGGCGACAGATGCTCCCCCCCAGCCTCTCGTGCCCGGGGAGGAGGGGGAGAAATAAAGAGATTTATGAGTTTAGAAGGAACTAAACTACTTTAATAAAATAAAATATTAAGAATAAAAGAAAAACAAAACCGTATTAAGCTCCCAGGATGATGTCACTGGCAGGCACTGGGGAAGTCCCAGACTGGACTCAGCGATGGGTGGGAACTGGGTTCCACAGATGGAGTCAGGAACACACAGATCAGGAACAAAGGCAGATGAACAGACAGGGTCCTCCTCGGACGTCGGCCACTGAAGGAAGAGAGTTGACCCTTTGATCCCTCAGCTTTTATACTGAGCATGGGGCAGATGGGATGGAATACCCCTGTTAGTCAGTTTTGGGTCACCTGTCCTGCCTGCTTCTCCCTGCAGGTGGGACCCCTCTACGCTTTTCCGCTTCCGACCCTCTAATGGGGCAAATAACAAAGTTATCTGACCTTGGTTGTTATAGCAATAAGTATAAGCAAGAGCCTCTCTGCATACCATTCCTTGGCACAAACTGTCTTATCACTCTGAATGAACCATTTCAGACACAACATGCTGTTAATTTCAGAGAGGTAGAAGAGGCTTAGCTAAGAAGTAAAATTACTGAACAGAAAGTTGGTTCTGTTTCACCTCAAGGCAGGACACTCCACCCCTTATTCCATACCATTTGCGTCATGCTGAGATCGCTAATATTATCTACCAAATCTATACATACATCTATATATAAATAGATATATTCAGGTTACTCAATTATGATTTTATGTACAAAAGTCCACTAAATCCATTTAGTTCATAACTGTAGTTTCATCTCTTATAGCAGAATCTCAGGGTAGGAAAGTGTCCTGGTTCCGGCAGGGATACGGTTAATTCTCCCTGGTATTCAGTGCCATATGAGTCATGCCCAACCTGAGCTGCTGGGGGAGGGGGCAGGAAGCGGCAGCTTGGAGCGGGCTGGGGTGTCCTGGGTCCGGTAGGTGAGAGGCGGGGAGCGGCAGTTCTGTAATCATGTTTGTATATTCCTCTATCCGTGTTATTGTTGTTGTTTGCTTGTTCCCTTTGCTGTTCTGTTAAACTGCCTTTGTCTCAACCCAAGAGTCTTGCCTTTTTTTCTTCTGATTCTTCCCGTATTGGGAAGGCCCGAGGGAGCGGCACGTGGTTCTTTGTTGCCGTCTGAGGCTAAACCACGACAGTCCTTTTTGGTGCCCAACGTGGGGCTTGAAAGGTTGAGATAATGACAGAATCCAACTACAGCTTGAAAAAACGAATTTGTTGTATGCATTTATTGTATTAGGTAAATAGTCGCTGGTCATCATGTTGCTTGGTTTGTTCTCATGGCTGTGTTATGTGAATTCCTATATGGCTTATGTACTCCCTGCAATGATTTTTGTTACTTCTGGGACAGGGATGAGGATTATCATTCTGCTGTCCTGTGCAATATCGGCTTATGATATGATAACATCACTTGTTAGACAGTTACTTTGGGGCGTTTATGTGGTATAGCTGTCCTGTCCATACCTTGGGCACCGTCTCTCAGAATTTATTAATAATTACACCCAGTCTGTGGGGGAAACAGGGGGGGACACTTTCCCCAGCTCTGTCGCCTCCCTTTTCTCCTTCGGGTCAGGTATGGCAGCTTTTGAGAATTTTGAATATCCTTGGGATGCTCAAACCAGCATGTTCCTAGTGTTATGTCTCCTGAATGTGTTCCAGGTCCTGTTTAGGGTTAAACAGCTATTTAAGACTACCACCCAGAGGTCTGCTCCGAGGCTGGATAGTCAGGGGTGGCATGGCATGTGGGAGAACATGGGCAGGTACCTAGAGAACTACTCACCTCCAATGGTCTGGGACTTCACCCCTGAACAATTACAGGACCCTGATGAAATGGTAGAATATCTGAAGGGAAAATGCTGTGGCTATTCCAGAGAGGCACAACTCACCGCACTGTGCTGGGCCCTGGCCAGTATCTACCAGGCACTGCTCAGTGTTATGCAGCACGCTCAGGGGGAAGAGATGGAAACCAGACCTGCGGCCCCTGCGGCTACCGCAGCCCCTGCGGCAGGCACTGCAGCTACTGCAACCCCTGCAGTGGCCACTGGGGATACTCCAACCCCTGCGGCAGCCACTGCAGCTACTCCAACCCCTGTGGCAGCCACTGCAGCTGAACCAGGGAACCAACCCGTGCCAGTATCAGTTCCCCCATACAGAAGAAGAAGTACACGAAGAAATCAGTTCGCTTAGTAAGGGATGACGATGAACCAGGGCCATCTCGAGAGGAGGAGGAAGAGGCAGAACCAGAGATAATCACCCGATCCCTATCCTTGAGTGAGCTGCAGGATATGCAAAAAGATTTCAGCTGACTTTCAGGTGAGCACATTGTCACCTGGCTGCTCCGGTGCTGGGATAATGGGGCCAGTAGCCTGGAATTAGAGGGTAGGGAGGCCAGGCAGCTAGGATCCCTGTCTAGGGAAGGCAGCATTGACAAGGCGATTGGGAAGAAGACCCAAGCCCTCAGCCTCTGGAGGCGACTCCTGTCAGGCGTGAGGGAGAGGTACCCCTTTAGTGAGGATGTTGTATGTCACCCAAGCAAGTGGACCACCATGGAAAGAGGTATCCAGTACCTGGGGGAATTAGCCGTGCGGGATATGATTTATTATGACTTGGACAATGCAGACTTACCCACAGACCCTGATGAGGTGCAATGCACAAAGCCCATGTGGCGGAAGTTTGTACGGAGTGCACCATCGTCATATGCCAACTCCCTGGCAGTAATGGAATGGAAAGGTGAAGAGGGACCAACGGTGGATGAGGTGGCTGGCCGGCTCCGGAGATATGAAGAAAGTCTCTCTTCCCCCCTTGTCTCAGCTGTGGAGAAACTGTCCCGGAAGGTCCAGCAACTTGAAGAGAATGTGTCCTACTCCCCACCTGTACAGGCCAGCATCTCAGCTATTAGGAGCAGGCATTTCCCCACTCAAGAGAGAGAGTATAGAGGGTACACACCACGAGGCACCCTGTGGTTCTACCTGCGTGACCACGGGGAGGACATGAGGAAGTGGGGTGGACAACCTACTTGGATCCTGCGGACACGGGTACAGGAATTGCAAGGAAGGACAACCACAAAAGGGGATCCCTCCAGGAAAAGTGCCGCCCCAGTTTCCAGCTGGCAGTTGCCCAGACAAAGCAGAAGGCTTGACCTTGCTTCTGATCCT
The DNA here is from genome assembly GCF_028500815.1 of Rissa tridactyla. Classification (NCBI taxonomy): domain Eukaryota; kingdom Metazoa; phylum Chordata; class Aves; order Charadriiformes; family Laridae; genus Rissa; species Rissa tridactyla. The sequence continues at coordinate 13,555,648 of NC_071496.1, forward strand.
CTTGAAGGGACTTCCAAGTCATTTATGCAAGAAGTGAGTAATGGATACTATGACCAGGATTAGAGGGGCCCTGCCTCCGGCCAGGTGGAGGAAAGGGACAACCGGGTTTATTGGACGGTGTGGATTCGATGGCCTGGCACATCAGACCCACAGGAGTATAAGGCTCTAGTGGACACGGGTGCACAGGGCACCCTGATAGCATCAAGCTATAGAGGGGCAGAACCCATTTGTATTTCTGGGGTGACAGGGGGATCCCAAGAGTTGACTGTACTGGAGGCGGAAGTGAGCCTAACTGGGAATGAGTGGCAAAAGCATCCCATTGTGACTGGCCCAGAGGCTCCATGCATTCTTGGCATGGATTACCTCAGGAGAGGGTATTTTAAGGACCCAAAAAGGTACCGTTGGGTCTTTGGCATAGCTGCCTTGGAGACGGAGGAAGTTAAACAGTTATCTGCCTTGCCTGGTCTCTCGGAGGACTCTGCTGTTGTGGAGCTGTTGAGGGTCGAAGAACAGCAGGTGCCAATTGCTACCACAACAGTGAATCGTCGGCAATATCGCACTAACCGAGACTCTCTGATTCCCATCCATAAACTGATTTGTCAACTAGAGGTTCAAGGAGTGATCAGCAAGACTCGCTCACCCTTTAACAGTCCCACATGGCTGGTGCGAAAATCTAATGGAGAGTGGAGGCTAACTGTAGACTATCATGGCCTGAATGAAGTCATGCCACCGCTGAGCGCTGCCATGCCTGACATGCTAGAACTGCAGTATGAACTGGAGTCCAAGGCAGCCAAGTGGTATGCCACGATTGATATAGCGAATGCATTCTTCTCAATCCCTTTGGCAGCAGAGTGCAGGCTACAGTTTGCTTTCACTTGGAGGGGCGTCCACTACACCTGGAATTGACTGCCCCAGGGGTGGAAACACAGCCTCACCATTTGCCATGGACTGATCCAGACTGCACTGGAACAGGGGGAAGCTCCAGAACATCTGCAGTACATTGATGACATCATCGTATGGGGAAACACAGCAGAAGAAGTTTTTGAGAAAGGGAGTAAAATAGTCCGAATCCTTCTGAAAGCTGGTTTGGCCATAAAATGAAGTAAGGTCAAGGGACCTGCGCAGGAGATCCAGTTTTTAGGAATAAAATGGCAAGATGGACGCCGTCAGATCCCAATGGATGTGATCAACAAAATAGCAGCTATGTCTCCACCAACTAGTAAAAAGGAAACACAAGCTTTCTTAGGCATTGTGGGTTTTTGGAGGATGCATATCCCAGATTACAGTCTGATTGTAAGCCCTCTGTATCAAGTAACCCAGAAGAAGAACGACTTTAAATGGGGTCCTGAGCAACGACAAGCTTTTGAACAAATCAAACAGGAAATAGTCCATGCAGTGGCCCTGGGGCCAGTCCGGGCAGGACAAGATGTTAAAAATGTGCTCTACACTGCAGCCGGGGAGAATGGCCCTACCTGGAGCCTCTGGCAGAAAGCACCAGGGGAGATTCGAGGTCGACCCCTAGGGTTTTGGAGTCGGGGATACAGAGGATCTGAAGCCCGCTACACTCCAACAGAAAAAGAGATATTGGCAGCATATGAAGGGGTTTGAGCTGCTTCAGAAGTGGTTGGTACAGAAGCACAGCTCCTCTTAGCACCTCGACTGCCGGTGCTGGGCTGGATGTTCAAAGAAAGGGTCCCCACCACACATCATGCAACCGATGCTACATGGAGTAAGTGGATTGCACTCATCACACAGCGAACTCGAATGGGAAACCCCAGTCGCCCAGGAATTCTGGAAGTGATCATGGACTGGCCAGAAGGCAAGGATTTTGGAATGTCCCCAGAGGAGGAGGTGACGCATGCGGAAGAGGCCCCACCATATAATAAACTGCCAGGAAATGAGAAGAAATATGCCCTGTTCACTGATGGGTCCTGCCGGATTGTGGGAAAGCATCGAAAGTGGAAGGCTGCTGTGTGGAGTCCTACACGACGGGTTGCAGAAGCCAGTGAGGGACAGGGTGAATCGAGCCAGTTTGCAGAGGTGGAAGCCATTCAGCTGGCTTTGGACATTGCTGAGCGAGAAAAATGGCCAGTCCTTTATCTCTACACTGACTCATGGATGGTGGCAAATGCTCTCTGGGGGTGGCTACAGCAGTGGAAGCAGGGCAACTGGCAGCGCAGAGGCAAACCCATCTGGGCTGCTGACCTATGGCAAGATATTGCTGCCTGGATAGAGAATCTGGTTGTGAAAGCATGCCACGTAGATGCCCATGTACCCAAGAGTCGGGCCACTGAGGAACATCAGAAGAACCAGCAGGTGGATCGGGCTGCTAGGATTGAAGTGGCTCAGGTGGATCTGGACTGGCAACATAAGGGTGAACTATTCATAGCTCGGTGGGTCCATGACTCCTCAGGCCATCAAGGGAGAGATGCGACATATAGATGGGCTCGTGACCGAGGGGTGGACTTGACCATGGACACTATTGCACAGGTCATCCATGAATGTGAGACATGCGCTGCAATCAAGCAAGCCAAGCAGTTAAAGCCTCTTTGGTATGGAGGACGATGGCTGAAATATAACTATGGGGAGGCCTGGCAGATTGATTATATCACACTGCCACAGACCCGTCAAGGCAAGTGCTATGTGCTCACAATGGTGGAAGCAACCACTGGATGGCTGGAAACATACCCTGTGCCCCATGCCACTGCCCGGAACACTATCCTGGGCCTTGAAAAGCAAGTCCTGTGGCGACATGGCACCCCAGAGAGAATTGAGTCGGACAACGGGACTCATTTCCGAAACAGCCTCATAGACACCTGGGCCAAAGAGCATGGCATTGAGTGGGTATACCACATCCCCTATCACGCACCAGCCTCTGGGAAGATAGAACGATACAATGGACTGTTAAAAACTACACTGAGAGCAATGGGTGGTGGGACTTTAAAACATTGGGATGCACATTTAGCAAAAGCTACCTGGCTAGTTAACACCAGGGGAATCTACCAATCGGGCTGGCCCTGCCCAATCAAAACTTCCACGTACTGTAGAAGGGGATCAAGTCCCCATAATGCACATGAAGAATATGTTAGGGAAGACAGTCTGGGTTAGTCCTGCCTCAGGCAAAGGCAAACCCATCTGTGGGATTGCTTTTGCCCAAGGACCTGGGTGCACTTGGTGGGTGATGTGGAAGGATGGGGAGGTCCGATGTGTACCTCATGGGGATCTGATTTGGGGTGAGAATAGCCAATGAATCAAATGGTATGACGTTAATTGCTAAGTAACCCTGTCACTGTATGTCCTCATTGCTATAATTGCTATCAGTTGTACTACGAGTAAGGCACAGGGGTGATGAGATAAGAACTGATCTCAGCAGCTGGCGCCCAGGAGTTTCCTCAAGATCTACATCTTCAGCCCACGGACCGTGGGCATGAGCCACACCGGGTGCACCAGTCACAAGCTCCGAAAATACAGCATGCAACAGGCTAGCACCACATGGCATCTCACCTGCCCTGAGAGACTGTTCTAACAGATGGAGCCCAAAGCCATGGATTAAATGAACTCAACGGACACTTTGGAGGGATCACCCATAAACTAAGGGCATTATATCTGCATGAATATATATGTATATATATACATGACAGGGGAGAGTGGTGGCAACTCATTGGAACCTGTAAGATCTGGGCATGGCATAGATGGTATGGAATAAGGGGTGGATAATGTCCTGGTTCCGGTGGGGATAGGGTTAATTTGTCCTGGTATTCCATGCCATATGAGCCATGCCCACCCTGAGCTGCCGGGGGAGGGGGCAGGAAGGCGGCAGCTTGGAGCGGGCTGGGGCGTCCGGTCCCGGGTCTGGTGGGTGAGAGGCAGGGAGCGGCAGTTCTGTAATCATGTTTGTATATTCCTCTGTCCGTGTTATTGTTGTGGTTTGCCTGTTCCCTTTGCTGTTCTGTTAAACTGCCTTTGTCTCAACCCAAGAGTCTTGCCTTTTTTTCTTCCGATTCTCCCTGTATTGGGAAGGCGCGAGCGAGCGGCACGTGGTTCTTTGTTGCCGTCTGAGGCTAAACCACAACAGAAAGATTAATTAAGTTCTCGGATAAATGAAATTCAGTGTGGTCATGCCCACGGGTAGCATGTCCATCTAAAGGAGTTTTGATGGATGCCACTTGATGAAGCTGGTTCAGGTTGCATCACCACTATGTTATCCTGAAAAACACTCATAGAACACTAGTAGTATCACATAACAATATCATACAACTCAGAATTAAGTCTTCTCACCCAGGGTCAAATTTCCTTGGGGTACACATTGAGCTTCTCCATTCTCCAGCATCACCCACCAAGTACATCCAGGTCCTTGAGCAAACACAGTCCCACAAATGGGTTTGCCTTTGCCTGAGGCAGGAAAAACCCAAACAGTTTTCCCCAACATATTCCTTTCATGCACCACAGGGACTTTATCCCCTTCTACAGTATGTAAAGGGTCTGACTGAGCAGGACCAGCTCGATTGATGGATCCCCTGGTGTTAACTAACCAGGTAGCTTGTGCTAAATGCTTGTCCCAATTTTTAAAGGTTCCAACACCCTTTGATTTCAGGGTAGTTTTTAACAATCCATTGTATCGCTCAGTTTTCCCTGAAGATGGTGCATGATAGGGGATATGATATATCCACTCAATGCAATGTTCTTTGGCCCAAGTACTTATAAGATTGTTCTTTAAATGAGTCCCATTGTCTGACTCAATTCTTTCTGGAGTAGCATGTCACCACAAGACTTGCTTTTCAAGGCCCAGGATGGTATTCTGGGGCAGTAGCATGGGGCACAGTGTAGGTTTCCAACCATCCGATGCTTCCTTCCACCATTGTAAGCACATAGCGCTTACCCTGGTGGGTTTGAGGGAGTGTGATGTAGTCAATTTGCCAGGCCTCCCCATACTTATATTTCAACCATCATCCCCCATACCACAAAGGTTTTAACCTTTTAGCTTGCTTGATTTCAGTGCATGTTTCACAATTGTGGATAATCTGTGCAATAGCATCCATGGTTAAATCCACCCCTCGGTCACGAGCCCATTTATACGTTGCATCCCTTCCTTGATGTCCTGAAGTGTCATGGGCCCACCAAGCTAAAACAGTTCACCTTTATGTTCCCAGTCCAAATCTGTCTTGAAAATCTTAGCAGCCTGGTCCACTTGCTGATTGTTTTGATGTTCCTCAGTGGCTCGACTCATGGGTAAGCGGGCATCTACATGGCGTACCTTCAGGACTAGTTATCCTAGACGATCAGCAATATCTTGCCACAATTCATCAGCCCAGATGGGTTTACCTTTCTGCTGCCAGTTGCTCTGCTTCCACTGCTTTAACCATCCCCACAGGGCATCCGTGAGTCAGTACAGAGATAGGGTATTGGACACTTTTCTCCTTCAGCAACGCCTAAGGCCAGCTGGATGGCTTTTACCTCTGCAAATTGACTCAACTCACCCACTCCTTCAGTAGATTCTGTGACCTGTCGTGTAGGACTCCATCCAGCAGCTTTCCACCCTCGATGTTTCCCTACAATATGACAAGATCCATCAGTGAACAAGGCATACTGTTTCTCATTACCTGAGAGCTCATGATATGGTGGGGCTTCCTCAGCACGAGTTACCACCTCCTCTGGTGGCATTGTAAAGTCTTTCCCTTCAGGCCAGTTTGTGATCACTTCTACGATTCCTGGACGATTTGGGGTTCCTATTGGAGCTCACTGCGTGATGAAGGCAACCCACTTCCTCCAGCTAGCATCAGTGGCATGATGAGTAGAAGGAACTTTACCCTTGAACATCCAGCCCAGGACTGGTAATTGGGGCACCAGGAGGAGCTGTGCTTCAGTACCAAGTACCTCTGAAGCAGCTCTAACTCCTTCATATGCTGCCAAGATTTCTTTCTCAGTTGGGGCATAGTTGGCCTTGGAGCCTTTATAGTCTCGACTCCAGAATCCTAGGGATCGACCTCGAGTCTCCCCTGGTGCTTTCTGCCAGAGGCTCCAGGTAGGGCCATTGTCCCCAGCTGCAGTGTAGAGCACATTTTTAATGTCCTGTCCTGATCGGACTGGTCCAAGGGCTACTGCATGCACAATCTCTTGTTTAATTTGCTCAAAGGCTTGTCGTTGCACAGGACCCCATTTAAAATTATTTTTCTTTCGAGTCCCTTCATAGAGAGGTTTCACAATCTGACTATAACCTGGAATATGCAGTCTCCAGAAACCCACAATGCCTAAGAAGGCTTGTGTTTCCTTTTTGTTAGTAGGTGGGGACATAGATGTTATTTTGGTAATCACATCCATTGGGATCTGACGACGACCATCTTGCCATTTAATTCCCAAGAACTGCATGTCTCATGCAGGTCCCTTGACCTTACCTCTTTTGACAGCAAAACCTGCTTTCAGAAGAATCTTTATTATTTTCTGACCTTTCTTGAAAACCTCTTCTGCTGTATTACCCCACGCAATGATGTCATCAATGTATTGCAGGTGTTCTGGAGCTCCACCCTTCTCCAGTGCAGTCTGGATCAGTCCATGGCAAATAGCAGGGCTGTGTTTCCACCCCTGGGGCAGTCAGTTCCAGGTGTACTGGATGCCTCTCCAGGTGAAAGCAAACTGTGGCCTGCACTCTGCTGCCAAAGGAATAGAGAAGAATGCATTAGCAATGTCAATTGTAGCATACCACTGGGCTGCCTTTGACTCCAGTTCATACTGGAGTTCTAGCATGTCTGGCACAGCAGCACTCAGTGGTGGTGTGACCTCATTCAGGCCATGATAGTCTACTGTTAGTCTCCAGTCTCCATCAGACTTTCACACTGGCCATATAGGGCTGTTAAAGGGTGAGCGAGTCTTGCTGATCACTCCTTGGGTCTCCAGCCAACGAACCAGGTTCTGGATAGGAATCAGGGAGTCTCAGTTAGTGCAATGCTGTCACTGATGCACTGTGGCAGTAAGCAATTGGCACCTGCTGTTCTTTAACCTTCAGCAGTCCCACCACAGAAGGGTCATCTGAAAGGCCAGGTAAGGCAGACAGCTGTGTAATGTCCTCAGTCTCTACAGCTGCTATGCCAAAAGCCCACCAATTCCCTTTCAGGTCTTTGAAATACCCTCTCTTGAGGAAGTCTATGCCAAGGATGCATGGAGCATCTAGGCCAGTCACAATGGGGTGCTTCTCCCATTTATTCCCATTCAGGCTCACTTCGGCCTCTAATACAGTCAGTTCTTGAGACCCAGCTGACACTCCAGAAATAGTAACAGATTCTGTCCCTTTATGATCCCATGGCAATAGGGTACTCTGTGCACCAGTGTCCACAAGGGCTCTATACTTCTGTGGCTCTATACTTCTGTGGCTCTCTTCTGAGGCAGGGCCCCTCTAATGTTGAGAACAGCATCTACAATTAGGAGATGAGTTCCTGCAAGGACCAGAGAATTGCTTACCATGGACTAGAGCAGCCATCCTCTTGCAGAAATTTTCTTCCATCTGCTTTACCTTGCAACTCAAGCACTTGTACCTGCAGGGCCAGAGTAGTTTTTTTATCCCATTTGCCAATGTCCTTTCCATTGTTGCAGAGGCAAAGCCACAGGAAATCTGAGTGGATCCTGTTTCCCTTGAGTTGGTTTCATAGGAGGGCTTTTTTCTCTTAATGACTGCAACCTGGGTCTGTTGAGGGGAAGAGTGGGATTCTTTCCCCTTCTCAGACAGTTTTTCAAGCAGTTCATGAAGCAGTTTATCATTTTTCTCATTTTGCTCAGCTATTGTCTTAGTCATTTTCTCTATTGTCTCAGCAACGGTCTTAGTTTGATCAGCCATTGTTTCGGTTTGCTCAGCCATTTTCTCCACAGCTGCTACATGAAGGGGATGGGAGAGACTGTCTTCATACTGTTGTACCTTGTTAGCCGCCTCATTTACAGTTGGTGTATCAGTATCAGATCCTCCCCAGACCATTGTTGACAACGTATGGGAATAATTTGATGGTGCACTCTGCACAAACTTCCTCAACAAAGATCCTTTGCATGGCATTTCATCAGGGTCTATAATCACTTGCCAGTTGCTATAAATCACCTCTCACACAGCCAGTTCTCTCAGGTACTTAATACCTTTTTCCATGCTGGTCCATTTGGTTAGATGTCATTCCATATCATCCTTAAAGGGGTACCTGCCCTTCACAGCTGCTAGCAGTCGCCTACAGAGACAGAGGACATCTGCCTTTCTCCCAATGGCTCTATCAGTCCCTCCATCTTTGGACAGGTTTCCCAACTGCTTGGCTTCTCTGCCATCTAAATCTATGGTGTCAGCCCCATTGTCCCAGCATGGGAGCAACCAGGAGACAAATGTCTCCCCTTCATGATGACTAAAGTCCTTCCTTATATTTCACAAATCCTTCATAGAAAAGGATTTAATGATTATCTCTGCATCTGAGTCCTCATCCTGTGTTAATGCTGGCTGAGAAGGACCCTCTCCTTTATCTGATTTAGCAGGACCTTTTCCTTTATCTGCCTGAGAAGGACCCTCTCCTGGATCTTCCTCAGAGGAACCCTCTCCTGTGCTGTCTGCCTTGGGCTTGTCTTTGTCGTCAGAGGCAAGGGAACAAGCTAACTTTTTCTGTTTCCTGGTCACTGGGGCAACTTGTGCCGGTTCTGCTGGAGTTTGGGTAGTAGCAGAGCTCGTTGTTGGAACAGCCGGAGCAGTGACCGTGCTCTTTGTCGGGGCTGGAGCAGCCGGGGCTGGCGATACAGGCGTGTTGGGGGGGCAGGCGGCGGAGTGACTTTGACTGCCGGCTGCTGAGTGACTGCTGCCGGCATGGGCCGGGCCGGGGCAGATGTTGGGGCCGCTGCCGTGGCTTTTGCTGGGGCCTGTCGGGGGCAGCTGCTGGCGCCAGTGTCGCTATGGCTGGAGCCGTGGCTTTCGCCTGTACAGGCAGGAAAAAATATGAATATGTTAATTATTTCTTAGAAATTCAATGAATGTGTATATTTTGATTACTTATAATCTCTGGTCATCAAGTCAGCGCACACATTAGGAGTGATCCCCTCTGCGCCCGGCGCCGCAATAAAGAATTCCTGCTTTCTAAAACTCCAAATTGAGTCTTAAAGAGTTCCTATTTTGCCGACTTACGGTAACAATGTGTTATTAACCCCGTGTGTGTTATGACATAGTCTTTGATTAAATATTCACATACATTGTTTTTGACACACTTCCTCCCCTCAGGAACCCCAGTCCTTTTGGTGAATGGGGTAAACAATATACATTCAACAAGACATTTTCACAGTTTCATTTCTGTCTTCCTTGGTGTTCATGGTGCTTACATCTACATACCAATAAACATGTCACAGTGGGAGAGGTTCAGTATAATTTACTAATAGATTCTGAGGCATCAGCTATATACACAACTTAATGTTTTCACTTTAGACTAGATCTTGCAAGAATCTGTAAGAATCTTTCTGGTTAAAGTTAAAATCATTCACGAATTTCAGATGTTAATTTGAATTTCTTAGACCCTGTTTTGATTTTTTATGTTTTGTTTTAAAGAAGGCTATTTTTATTTCCAGGTATTTTTATTTTCAAATTGAAATGGCACCTCCATCAAATCTTTTCCACAGCCTTGATCTTCCTGGGCTCATCAGTTCTCAATCACAGTCTGTGGGCAAAGTTAGCCTATGAGTGGCAGATGTGGGCATCCCATGGACATACACAGAGGAGCTCTGTATGTTACAAACAGAAATACCAGACTCCCATCATGTAAGCATCCTTTTCTTTCCTGTCCATCTGATACTTTGCTTGCAAGCAGCATATTCTCTTGTAAACAAAGGGTTGGGAAGGCTGGATCTCATTAAGTCCTTTCTTCCAAGGAGCATCTGGGAATGTCATCTCAAGATGACACCGCTGGCCTGCTCATATTTGGCCCACTACTTTTTCCCTCTCTTCCTGGCATATCCCAGGATCAGTCTCCTCGTTCCATGCTGATTCTCTACTCTCCTATCATATGCTGTATTGAGTTGTGTTGCAAGGTTTTGGTAGCGGGGAGCTACAGGGGTGGCTTCTGTGAGAAGCTGATAGAAGCTTCTCCCATGTCCGATAGAGTCAATGCCAGCCGGTTCCAAGACAGACCTGCTGCTGGCCAAGGCTGAGCCCATCGGTGACAGTGGTAGTGCCTCTGGGATAACATATTTAAGAAGGGAAAAAAAACCCTGCAGTGGGCCAGCAACTGCAGCCAGAGAGAGGAGTAAGAATACATGAGAGCAACAGCTCTGCAGACACCAAGGTCAGTGCAGAAGGTGGTGCTCCTGGTGCCAGAGCAGAGATTTCCCTGCAGCCCATGGTGAAGACCATGGTGAGGCAGGCTGTCCCCCTGCAGCCCATGGAAGTTAATGGTGGAGCAGATATCCATCTGCAGCCCATGGTGGACCCCACGCTGGAGTGGGTGGATGCCTGAAGGAGGCTGTGACCCTGTGGAGAGCCCACGCTGGAGCAGGCTCCTGGCAGGACCTGTGCACCCATGGAGAGAGGAGCCCACGCTGGAGCAGGTTTGCTGGCAGGACTTGTGACCCTCTGGGGGACCCACGCTGGAGCAGTCTGTTCCTGAAGGACTGTACCCGGTGGAAAGAACCCATGCTGGAGTAGTTTGTGAAGAACTGCAGCCCGTGGGAAGGACTCACATTGGAGAAGTTTGTGGAGGACTGTCTCCCATGAGAGGGACCCCATCACGGAGCAGGGGAAGAATGTGAGGAGTCCTCCCCTGAGGAGGAAGGAGCAGCAGAGACAACATGTGATAAACTGACCAGAAACCCCATTCCCTGTCCCCTCGCACTGCTCGGGAGGAAGACGTAGAGAATTTGGGAGTAGAGTTAAGCCTGGGAAGAGGGGAGGGGCAAGGGGAAGGTGTTTTTAAGATTCGGTTTTATTTCTTATTACCCTACTCTGATTTGATTGGCAATAAATTAAGTTAATTTCCCCAAGTTGAGTCTGTTTTGCCTGTGACAGTAATTGGTGAATGATCTCTCCCTGTCCTTATCTCGACCCATGAGCCTTTTGTTATATTTTCGCCCCCCTGCCCAGCTGAGGAGGGGAGTGACAGAGCAGCTTTGGTGGGCACCTGGCATCCAGCCAGGGTCAACCCGCCACAGATCCTGGCTCTTCAGTCAGTTGATCTGAAATCACTCTATGACTTCAGCTATAAGAAATACAAACCTAAGTGAACAGACCAAAGAAAAAAGATTACTTGATCAAAGAAGTGAGTAATATAAAAAGAAGAAGCAATATACATTCTTTTTGAAGAAAATTCTGTGTTATTTGACAAAGTTCAGCAAAAGTACTGAAAATTTTGGTAAAGCTATGGACCCTGGAAAACAGGTTATTAAAATGTGAAGCAGTGATTCAACATGAAAAAGAAAACAAAAAGAAAAAAAAAAGAAATAGAAAAAAGGAAAAAAAAAGGAAAAAACCATGCATTGCTAACCTTGTCTGCAGACATTTGTCAGTATATTAAAAATCTTCAGACATTATCAACACTGGAAGAATCAGCTGGACAAGATTCTCTAGGGCTATAAAATATCTCAAATCTGGAAGCTAAGGTACCAATGCCCTTTGACACCAGATAATGACCAGGTTAACACAGCCATCTCTTCCTCTGCTGTCAATGTAAATTATCCACTTGCTGAAAGAGAAGGAAAAAGAAAGTGGTTTTGATTCTAAGTTATCCGTATTCTTGCATGAGGAATATTAATGAAGTAACTCTGTAGGGATGCATTTAAATTGTCAAATAATTTAAGTTCTTGGTTTGCTCCTTGTTCCTTATTTATCCTCATGTTAGTTTGTTAACAGGCTCTTTCTTTAGGACTAAGTCAATAGTTTACCTCTGGGAATACTGATATAGTTCTGGGGACAGTTCATGTCTGCAGGCAGGACATATGAGTCTGTACCATGTTTTCCTTTCCTGATTTGCACAAGTGTGGAGCATGGATTCACGGACTCTGGCGGGGCACAGACCAAAGACCTTTATTGCAATAATCTGACAGGATTTATAGCTATACACACTCTCCACGCGCAAGCTGTTTCCTGCTGATAGGTTGAGGGTCGACTGCCATGCGCTTCTCTACTTCTTCCGATTGGTTTCTGCTGTCTGTTCACGAGGAGCAGCAACTTCACTCTCCCACAGCAACTTCACTCTCACGTCCTGTTTCTTGCTGATACTCCCTAATACTTGTTTATCTGTTCTCTCAAATCCTTTCTCAAGGATGCAGCCTTGTCTCATCAAGGTTGAACAGACCTCCTATGCTGCTCTCTATCTCCACAATTCCCCCTTTTTGTTTTTCTGTTACAAAAGCTTGATCAATCATTCTTTGCATTATTTTCTGTAGGCAGCCTAAGATACAGGGCACAACAAGCATTAAGGCACACACAAAGAATAGCAACAACAATCCAGCTTTTACAATTGATGATAGCCATCCAGAAATACCCCAACTGCGCAGCAGGTTGTTTAGCCAGTCCCGTTCATTGTCAATCTGTAGCTGATTAAACCCTTCTTTCAATTGCTGGATGCTTTTATGGATAGACTCAGAGTGGTCAGAAAGATTCATACAACACATACCCTCAAAATCTTCACACCCGTGGCCTTGCGCTAAAAGCAAAAAATCAATGGCAGCTCTATTTTGCAGCGTAGCATGCCGAATAGAGTCTACATCTGCTAATAACCCACTTAACACTAACGACGTGGCATTGGTCTGTTTAGCCAGCCAACACCCTATTTTATTCAGCATATTTAGTGCCGCTGCTGTTCCTAGCGAGGGAAGAATACTTAGCCCTGTTCTTTGTCCGAGATTCGGAAATGTTATATGGTCGTCACAGGATGGAGTAAAGGTATGAACTGTTTCCTTGGTTCTGTGTTTACTGTGTGCTGCTCTCCACCATTGTAAGATGGTGGTGGTATTTGGGGTGAGCAGTGTTAAGCGGCCTAGGCTACATGGGCCGCGAATTGCATTGGAGGGAATGCCTTGCCATGCTCTGTCTCCGCAGATTAAAAAGATGCCTGAGGGTAGTTGTCGTGGCACGGTTCCAATATTGTGAACTATCATGTTAGGCCGTGTCTGGGTGGCATTGCACCATGCCATGTTATTTTGATAAATGGCAGAGTTTGAAGTTAGGTTTTGCCACGGCCGCCACAAGGATTGGCTGTTCTTACATGATTGACAAACAAAGGATACACATGCATCCATAGAGGTTGAGCCTAGCAACTCCAATTCTTGGGGTTCCATGGGTGTTAAGGGTAATGCGTCTATCCATAAGGCCATGTTGATATTGTTAACTTCTCGAAATTTTGATATAGGCCCAGTCCGTGTGGCATTTAGACTTTTTAAGATGGGGGTCACATCTTCAAAGGGGACACCGACCAAGCATGTTTAGAACGGATTACTTGGGCTTGCCGTGGCTAGGCAGATGGAATCTTGTTCTGTCATGTTAGCTAAGGTAATCCATACATTTGCTTTCGGCTGGCCAGGCATCCAGAAACTATTAATCTAGGGTAACAATAAAACCCATATCCCGACCTTTAACCCTCGCATGGCTATTGTCATTGTATGAATCGATCAGAGTTACAACAATAATAGTGAATTTGCACCGCGTCAATTAGGGGTGTAACTTTACCACAGCAGATACAAAGTGGGCTAAGCGTATAGTTTAAAAATACTCTTTGATTACCCCCAAAATAAATGATATACCTTTTACAATGATTGCATCGACAAATAACAAAACCGCAACAGTGTTTACAGACCAGATATAGTGACACCCCAGGTTTCCAGTGAGCGGTTACGGCAGGTGAAGCTTTGAGGTTCAAATCACCTCCCATCTACTATCTCATCTTCAGTAGTTGTATTCAATTCTTCTTGGCTATGACTCACTGCAGGTCATACCAGCCGTGCCGGTACCCATCGGGTCCCGTTTCCTGTAGAAACACAAGCATACCCTCAGCCCCAGGTGATTAATTTAAATGGTCCTTCCCATTTTCCCGTAAGCAACGATTTTATCCATACTTCAGGGTCAAGAGTTAAAAATTTTTTTAAGGATGTAAAATGTCTTAACAAAACCAGTTCTTGCATGCTTACATCTATCGTTAAGTGATTTAATACGTATAAGGCTTTCTGTAATCGCGCCTGTGGGGGTTCCCCCAACATTCCCTGTTTTTGTTTTTCTAATAAATTTTTAAGTGTGTGATGTGCGCGTTCAACAATGGCTTAGCCTTGTGGGGAATGTGGAATACCCATGACGTGTTGCACCCCCCAGGTTTGCAAAAAGGTTAAAGTTTTAGCACTGGTATAACCAGGGCCGTTGTCAGTTTTAATTTGGTGTGGAATGCCTAATGCGGCGAAAGCGCCCCGCCAATGATGAATAACATCACGGCTTTTTTCGCCTGTTTCAGCAGAGGCCCAGAGAATTCCCAAATAAGTGTCTATGAAGACATGTATGTATTTTTGTCGGCCAAATTCAGGAAAATGAGTAACATCAGTTTGCCATATTTGCAAAGCTCGCAAGCCTCGTGGGTTAACTCCCACCGGCTGCAGAGGAGCAAACTGTTGGCATTCTGAGCATGTTTGCACAATTTCTCTCGCCAAAGACCAAGACAATTGAAATTGTTTACGTAATGCCCTTGCCAATTGATGGAAAAATGAATGAGATAAGCAGGCCTGTTCTACTGTCCCAGGAACTGGGGCAGACCAGGCTGGAGCAGCAAGGCGATCAGCCCTGCTGTTGCCCTCTGTTAAAAAACCCGGGAGTTCGGTATGACTGCGGATATGCAAAACATAATAAGGCCGTTTTCTCTGACTTATTAGTGTCCAGAGTTGTTTAAACAGTAAAAACAGTTTTTCATTGTCGACATGTTTCAGCCATCCTTTTTCGATCCTCTTTACAATTCCTGCAACGTACTGAGAGTCCGTAACTAGGTTGACTGGATCGGTCTATTTTTGAAAAACCTTGACAAAAGCAAACAGTTCCACAATCTGTGGTGAACCATCTATTTTGTACACTTCTTGATGCCAGTCGTTGTTCTCAAACCAGACGATTACGGCTTTGCCTGTTTTTCCTGATCCATCTGTAAACACCGTCTGTCCTTCAACGGGGGTCGCTGCACACAAAGGAAGGTGCACCAGAGAGACTTCTTCACAGAATGTAAATAGTTTATGTGAGGGCAGGTGGATAGAGATTTGTCCTGGGAACCCTTCTAAAGCTCTTTGAAAGGATAAGTTGTTTGCCTGACACCATTCCAAATATTGTAATGTGAGAGGCACAAATATTGTCTGGACTTCGGCACCAGTCAATTCCACTGCTCGCTTTCGACCCTTTTGAATCACAATGGAAATCATTTCAACCCTCGTAACTATGGTTTTGGTCGGCTGGTGGGATAAAAACACCCATTCGACTATGACTAGTGGATCTTTATGTGATTCCAGAATCCATTGAGCTAGAAGACCTATCAGCTGCTTTTCTTGATTTAGGATGAATAATTGGAGAGCATGGCCGCCTTCAATTCGGTGTGCTTGATGTTTTTGCAGCATTTCCGTCACTTTGGCTAGGGCTGTTTTTGCATCAGGAGTCAGGGTGCGCTCTGATAGTAAATTTGAATTGCCTTTCAGCAGGGCAAACAATGGCGACAAGGTTTCATTGTCAATTCCCAACAGCGGGCGTACCCAATTAATGGTACCCAGCAACTTCTGTAAATCATTTAATGTCCATATAGTTGTGGCTAGTTGAAGCATCTGAGGCTCAATTGTATGGTCTAGGATTTTCCAGACGAGATACTTCCATGGTAACATCGTCTGCACCTTCTCTGAGGCTATTTGTAAGCCATATTTTTCCAGGCTCTCTCTGGCATTTTGGACTACTTGAGCCAGCAATGTAGGCGTTGCTCCTGAAAACAGAATATCGTCCATGTAATGGTAACAAATGATGTGAGGATATTTTCGTCGAACTTCGGATAAAGCTTTCGCCACGTATAGTTGGCACATAGTAGGACTATTCTTCATTCCTTGTGGTAATACAGTCCAGTGGTATCTTTTCATTGGTGCTTGGTGGTTCACTGTCGGCACAGAGAACGCAAACCGCTGAGCGTCTTCGGGTGCTAATGGTATAGTAAAGAAACAATCTTTTAAGTCTATTACTACTATGCTCCAGTTCTTTGGTAGCATGGTCGGCGATGGCATTCCGGGCTGCAGTGCACCCATGGTCTCTATGACAGCATTCACTTGCTGTAAGTCATGTAATAGTCTCCACTTCCCACTCTTCTTCTTTACCACAAAAATAGGTGTATTCCAGGGGCTAGTAGTCGGCTTTACGTGTCCCTGACTGATTTGCTCGTCAATTAATTCCTGTAATATTTCGGCCTTTTCCGTCGGCAGGGGCCACTGCTCCATCCAAACTGGCGTATCCGTCAGCCAAGTTAAGTGGAGAACAGGCCGCATGACAGTGGCCCCTCCTAAAAAAGCTTCTGTGGATTTGACGTTTGTATAGTCATGCCCCAGGCTCCAAGTACGTCTCTCCCCCACAAATTAAGGGGAACATTAACAATGTATGGGCGAACAGTTGTAACATGACCTTCCAGCCCTATTATTTGAATGATATGCAAGCTTTGTTGAGAGGTGGAAACTCCTCCAATTCCAGCAAGCCCGCCGCCTGCAGACGCAGTGGGCCATTGCGGAGGCCAGCGCTGAGAGGAGATCACAGTTACGTCGGCCCCGGTATCAATCATTCCCTTGACTGTGATCGACCCTGGTTTGTGACCCCTGTTGTGCAGGTGACAGGTCAATGTCGGTCGTGTGGCTTGAATTTGGTGTGCCCAATAGATTTCTGGTGCTCCTGTGGAGCCAAAATTTCCTGCCCCTCTCTCTTTAAGATTAGCATGCGGCACTGAGCTCGTGAAAGGGACTAACTGGGCAATGCGGCTTCCTGTTGGTATGGAGACTGGTGGAGATGGCATCCATACCATAGCTTGAATCTGTCCTATATAATCAGCATCTATTACTCCAGGTAAAACAAATAGCCCTTGTGCTGTGGTACTAGACCGTCCTATTAATAATGCACTAAGACCCCTTCCCAGCGGTCCATATAGCGTGAGAGGCACACGATGTACTCTTTGGTCTATTATTGTGATGTTGGTGGCTGTGGCAACATCCATACCGGCACTTCCGGTGGTTTGTGCTCGGAGGCCATCCAAACCCATGATGTCTGCGGGTGCATGCCTAGTTGGCTTGGGTTGGGGGGTACTTGTGTCGAGGTGCGCCCCCGTTTTGTGCTGTTCCTCCCGTTTCCTGAATGGTGGGATAATAGCTGTCCATTCTCATTATATTTTGATCGGCATTGCTTTACAAAATGCCTGCCTTTGCTGCATCGTGGACAAATTCCTGGGGTTAGATTACTGGCTCCCAGCCTTAGCAGACAGCTGCGCTTAAAATGACCTGGTTTGCCACAATGAAAGCATACCCGCTCTTTTGTTGTAACAGCAGTGGCAAATGCAATTGCAAGCATATCAGTCTGATAAGAGATAGATCCCACTCAGTTGCAAGCAACTTCACTCTCACGTCCTGTTTCTTGCTGATACTCCCTAATACTTGTTTATCTGTTCTCTCAAATCCTTTCTCAAGGATGCAGCCTTGTCTCATCAAGGTCGAACAAACCTCCTATGCTGCTCTCTATCTCCACACACAAGCGTTGCAGTCTCTATTCCAGAATGCCTTGCATCATTAATAGTTACACATGTGTGAGCCGATGCAGGCAGGACGCAGGAACAACCACAAACTACGGATGGAAAGCAAAGAACAAGTTTAATCTCGATACCTCACAGACCGGGGAATCTCCAAAGCAACACCCGGGCAGAGGCATGCAAGCAGGGACCACGGGCACCGCAGCGCGAGAGAGAGTTCTTGTTAGCAAGAGTCCTTGGCAGTGAGAGAGTCCTTGTTAGCAAGAGCACGCGCAGACTCCCTGTTCTTGCTGGTATTTAAAGGGTTCAAACAGGCATAGTTTTCCCACTGTGCTTTGATCTTCTTCAACAACAGGCCAGGATTCTCAAGCGGCTAGATAAGGTGTCCCTGAGTCCATCACAGACTTATGTTATCTAAGTGCAAGTGTTTTTCTTGCAAGCACCCGAGACTGAATAACAATTAGTGTGATATATGTGTTTTCCAGCACCCAGGCACGAGTCACTTAAGCGTATTTATAATCCTCCTCACCAATCTTCCGTTGCTTTCCCACAACGTCTTCCATGAGTCAGAAATGCAATACAGGCCCTTGACCTTATCATATCAGATACTCATATCAGTCACTCACATGAGCCACAGTACAGTCCTCATGTTATTTCAGGCACTCTAAGTGGAATTAGAAAAAAAAGAAGAAGAAAAAAAAGAGGAGGTAAAAAAATCTTAAGGCCAGAGGTGTGCTAAATAAAGCCTTAGGAAAACTAAACGAGATTCTAAGAAGTATGAAAACTGTGGCTTTAGAAGATGAGAAATATATAGAGAAATGTGGGTGTAAGCCCTGCTGCACTATTTGGCCTGTACATTCGAGTGCATGCCTTTAGCATTTTATCTGTAGCCCTGAATCTTTTAAACTGCCTTTCTCATACTGAATTCTCTGAGCAGTTGGACTGTATTCAGTCCTCAGTCTAAACAGGAGCAGACTCACTTGATAAATGCTGAAATTATGACTGCTCTTAGTTTTCTATTTCCATGTATTTGAAGATTATGTGATTTTTTTCACAGCAGAAAGGAAATCTTGTATAGTTTAAAACTGGACCACCTGACTCAAACCAACCATTTCTTTGTCATTTAAAGTGAATAATCCACTTGAGCAATCATCCTTGGGTAAAACCACAAGGGAACAGAGAACGACAGCACTCCTTGTAGGTCAGTAAAGCTTGAATTTCTTGGACCCAATATGAGAAACCCATAAAAGGGGCAAGGCCAATAACCTACCTCTGTAAAATATCAACGAGGACATCCTCATTGATTTCAGCTGTCAGATTCATGATGGTTGGGACTCAGACTGCATATGGCTTTATAAAGTCTTTGAGAACTGATCAGCTAAAGGTGAGAGAGACGTATCTCAGCACTTTGGCAGCTGGAACATTGAGCAAACTGTCAACACATATAGGGAACAGAAAAAAACAAGTTTAAAAATTCGGTTTCTCAAGTCCACAGTCTTGGGAAATTAAAATTTAGGTAGAACTGAATTGAACTAATATAATAAATGTTAACTATGATGTATATATCAGGAATATGGCATCAATACTAAGAGTCCTATCAATTTGAATATTCCCCTTGAGCACTTCAGAGGGTAACCAAGATCTGTGGTAGATGAATAGCCCTGTGCACATACCTAAATCTAAGCGTTAATTTCAAAAATTCTAGAATAACTAAGCTCCTGAGTTCAGCACCTTAGCTAAGCAACTTAAACTGGAGAGACTAATCCATTCCCAAATTTCTATGTTGCTAGCTGTAGGCATTAAGATATCATGGGTCAGGCCTTACTACAATTATAAAGGCCTCAGTAAAAGAATTTCAAGAAAAGGCTGTTAAAATAATATTTTTTTCTTAAGACTCAGTATCCGAAGTGCTTCTTCCTAACCGTAAGAGCTTGAAACAGATTTTGTATTTTTTTGTTTTGTTTAGTTACAATTGAATTTGCATGTAATCCAATCACTGTATGAGTCTAAAAATGTAAATACCACCACCAAAATCTCATTATTTATATCATCATGAAATGAAGAATTGGCAGCGTAGTAGCAAACAAGAGATAGATGTGTATAATCAAAAATCTCACTAGATGCACAAGCACATACAAACTAGCTTTTAGGAGGGTAATTTATGTGTGGAAATACCCATTTGTCATATATAACCATCAGGCAGGAGGAATATGGAAATACCTTTTTGTGAGACGCATATTTCATACTTCAAAACAATTTTCCTTCTTTTTTTGGATTTCCCTTTGTTGACAATATCAGCTCAGTTTGAAGGACTTCCCTTATACAATCTCTTCATTATAAACTGTCATTCCAACCTGTTTTTTTTCTTTTTTGAGAGAGGGAGAGAGAGGAGACGTAATGGAACCAGTTTTCTAAGTGGTTATCACACAAAACTTCAACTGAAATTGAAAAGAACTACAATTCCCATCACCTGAAGAATAAAAAACCAGAAGTTAAAACATTCTGAAGAAGAAAGAAGAAAAACTGGCTCATAAAACAAACCGATGAGAAAGGCTTTATGGAGTAGGCACAATGGTCAAAAGAATGGAGTTACTTGGTTAACAGATATTAAAAACTTTCTTGTGGTCTTCAAGATAATTTCCAGCTTAATTTTGTCTTATAAATCAATTAGCACATTGAAATAAATTAATGAATTAATGAGACATTGAAAGTCAGATCCTGGGAGCTTTTAAGTATGTACTTAATTGTATATCTCAGAGTAATACCATGGGATTCAATAGGGGAGTTCACTGTGCACATACTGGACATGGTCATATAGCTCTGAATTTTCTATTTTCTGTTACCTTCTTTGAATAAACTTTGTGTCTCTTTTCTTCCTGGCCAAATAATTACTTGCTACATGTGTCTCTCATGACTCCATAAGAGTGTTAGGGATCAGGATGAGACGAATAGTTGCCTATAGCACTGTTTATGAAATAGCATATAGCAGCTCAAGATATTGTTGTCCAACGTGCAAGTCTTTTCCTGTTTTCTTGTCTTTCAATAGCAGTCATTTGGCAGATAGGAAAGACAGTATATATTTGAATATCAGAGATCCAAGCCAAAATATTTGTTCATGAAACAATTGAATGACTGGAAGACAAAGATAATTTTCTTATTATTAATTCTAACAGTCTAGCTCAGAGTACTTGCACATCTCCAGTACGCGCAGTTTCATTGAATTTTTTTTCTTCTTTCTGACACGTGGATATTTAATCTTCTGCCAACACCATCTACTGAACAGATTTTTCCCAGCTATGCCCATTCAGCTTTTGTACTATTGATGTTTTCACAGTGAACAGTGTACATGTGTCAAATTATAGCTATTGATCTATGCTTGTTTCTTAATGTGTATAGTTCTTTAGATAGCATTATAGTTTATCTGATTGTGGTTATACAAATAAAAGAAGGAAAGTAAAGAAGAAAGAAACCCTGCCATTTTTATTTATTTTATGAATTTCATTGTTGAAGGTAGACTGTTTATTTGAATTGAAAATATACTGCAACGGATGTTTCTTTAGATGAGTTATCTTTTTTTTCTTCTTCTTAGTAACAAATGAAAGTAATAGGGCATGCAATCTTAGCAGAAAAATAAAACCAAACCAAACAAAAAGACCCTCCTTTATTTTTCTACTAATCTTTTTATAACTGTTTCATCACATTTCCTTTTGTCTTAGATGTTGCTGTTCAAGCTATCCCAATAAATTCCACCTCTTAAATGGATACTGTCAGCCAGTTAACAAAAAAATAAAATTAAAAAACCCTACTCCTCGTGAGTGATGCCCTTATCAGTAGTGTGAAAAGCGAATATTGGTTTAGTTTTTCCCTTTTTTCTCCCATTTTGCAGCTATTATTTTTCTTCTGTAACATATGGCTAGAAAGAAATTAATGTGGGCAACTTGATTCAGTGGTTAGAACAGTGGACTGGGAACTTGAGGAAATAGCATTGTTTTCCCACATCTGTAATGATCTGATGTGTCAGCTATGACATGGCTTGTCACCTTGCTATATATCCAGGTGTCTTCTGGTTTTGTACTTGCCTTGCATGTTCCAAATGGTAGAGGCTAGGTTTACTTTTGGTAAAGCACATAAAACTTTATGTAAGCAAAGTAATAATAATAATAATAATGCTCAAAATTTACCTCGAATGCATCAGCACCTTACAGTGCTAAGTCAAAAATAAGCTTCTGTAACCACCTCGGAGAGCAGGTAATCTAACCCCTTTGTCAAGGTTTTGGCCAACTTGGCCAATGGCTGGCGACAGATGCTCCCCCACAGCCTCTCGTGCACGGAGGGGAGGAGGAGAGATAAAGAGAGATTTATGAGTTTAGAAGGAACTAAACTACTTTAATGAAATATTAAGAATAAAATAATAAGGAAAGTAATGAAATAGATACAGTATATACAAAACCGTATTAAGCTTTCAGGCTGATGTCACCGGCAGGCACTGGGGAAGTCCCAGACTGGACTCAGCGATGGGTGGGAACTGGGTTCCACAGATGGAGTCAGGAACACACAGATCAGGGTCAAAGGCAGATGAACAGACAGGGTCCTCCTCAGATGCTGGTCACTGAAGAACGAGGGCTGACCCTTTGATCCCTCAGCTTTTATACTGAGCATGGGGCAGATGGGATAGAATACCCCTGTTGGTCAATTGTGGGTCACCTGTCCTGTCCGCTCCTCCCTGCAGGTGGGACCCTGCTATGCTTTTCCGTTTCCGACCCTCCAACGGGGCAAATAACGAAATTATCTGACCCTGGTTGTTATAGCAATAAGTATAAGCAAGAGCCTCTCTGCATACCATTCCTTGGCACAAACTGTCTTATCACTCTGAGAACAAACCGTTTTAGACACAACATGCTGTTAATTTCAGAGAGTTAGAAGAGGCCTAGCTAAGAAGTAAAATTACTGAACAGAAAGTTGGTTCTGTTTTACCTCAAACCAGGACACCCTTTTTCTTACTTTTTCTCACTTTTTCTCACTTTTTCTCAAAACCAAGCAACTAAGTAAGCCCACAGACAATAGCTAATTATATTTTGGATAACTTCATTGTTTAAAAAAAAAAAAAGTTTTTTGAATGCTAGTAGAGAAGGTCTTTTTTCCCCTAGTTTATAAATCTTCCAAAAGACTCCTGATCTTTATGACCCTTACACTTCTGAACTATGGCAAGGGAGCCAATTAATGACAATTGTGTTGATGGCTTGAATGATGTTAATTGTCTGCTAGGAGCTGCACTGAAATCATGCTTAAACTAACTTTTATATTTCAAGACCTCAAAAAATCTAATATAAAAGTCCATCAGAAAGGGATCTTACGAACAAAACCTGACTGAGTTTGTGAATAAAATCTGATTTCTAATGTCTGCTATGCTGGCTTTCATGAAGAGAAACTATCAAAGCTTGTGTGAAAATAGAGCCCTGTACATGCTCTATGATATTGCAGAGAACATTTTCACAACCTCAGCATTCTACTTCCTGTCCAAAATTCATGATGGAAGTTGTTAAACTTCATTCAAGAAGTGCATTTTATTTTGCCAATGGTGACTGGGATGATCAGTTCTAAACCGACACTGTATGACAATATGCTTTCAGCAAGTAAATATGCATTGCTCAGATAGCGTTTTGATTACCTTCCTGATGAAAGCAAAATGATGACACCAAAGGGCTGCAGAACAGATAGAGCAGGTTTGCACTCTAGCAATAAAAACTAACCTTAATGACAAGGAGTAACAGCACATGTTCAATATCCTCTAACACAAGTCTTCAAGCACAGCACAATACAATCTAGGCCTAAACCCACAAAGAGATGAGAAATAATAACTATTACTTGAAACTGCTTCCCTTCTGACTCTGTGTTTGCCACTTACCTTTTCTACGGGTTCTTAAAGGAGCTATGCCCATGGATTTTGTTTAATTTTTTTTTTTTAGGTAAAAGGGAGTTTAACTCTGAGAATGCGATACCCTGAAAATGACCACTTTTTATGGAGTGATAAAGACTGTTTTTCCAGGGAAGGGATGCCATCCAGATGTACCCAGACAGGCTTGAGAGGTGGGCCCGTGCAAGCCTCATGAACTTCAACCAGGCCAAGTGCAAGGTCCTGCACCTGGGTCATGGCAATCCCAAGCACAAATACAGGCTGGGTGGAGAATGGCTGTAGAGCAGCCCTGAGGAGAAGGACTTGGGGGTGCTGGTGGATGAGAAGCTCAACATGAGTCAGCAATGCATGCTTGCAGCCCAGAAAGCCAACCGCATCCTGGGCTGCATCAAAAGCAGTGTGGCCAGCAGGTCAAGGGAGGTGATCCTGCCCCTCTACTCTGCTCTGGTGAGGCCCCACCTGGAGTACTGCGTCCAGCTCTGGAGTCCTCAATACAAGGAGGACACAGACCTGTTGGAACGGGTCCAGATGAGAGCCACGAAGAGGATCAGAGGGCTTGAGCACCTCTGCTATGAGGACAGGCTGAGAGCGCTGGGGTTGTTCAGCCTGGAGAAGAGAAGGCTCCGGGGAGACCTTATAGCAGCCTTCCAGTACCTGAAGGGGGCCTACAGGAAGGATGGGGAGGGACTCTTTATCAGGGAGTGTAGCAATAGGACACGGGGTAATGGTTGTAAACTGGAAGAGGGTAGATTTAGATTGGATATTAGGAAGAAATTCTTTACTGTGAGGGTGGTGAGGCACTGGAACAGGTTGCCCAGGGAAGTTGTGGATACCCCATCCCTGGAAGTGTTCAAGGCCAGGCTGGATGAGGCTTTGAGCAGCCTGGTCTAGTGGGAGGTGTCCCTGCCCATGGCAAGGGTGTTGGAACTAGATGATCTTTAAGGTCCCTTCGAACCCAAACCATTCTATGATTCTATGAAGGAGTATAAGAAGGGTGCATAAGTCATGATAGTGATGAAGAAAAACATGATGGAAATTAAAAAAGGAAGAAAACATTCAGAGTGCTGAAATAAAAAACCAAGCTCCTACTTGAATCAAACATGATGGTTTCATTATTTCAGGGTTTTGTAGTGCACTTAGTCATATATCCCGTCCTCTAGGCTTGAAAATCAAGTACAAGTATCAACGTAGACAAAGAATGTAATAATCTACTGATGTGTTCAAAGTGAAGATGTGACTCAAGCGAACTACTTGCCCAGTTTTTATTGAAAAAATACTTAAGAAATGAACGAGGTCTCCATTGCCACAAATTAACCAGAATTTTTCTTTTTATGAATAAAACAATACAAACTAAGTTAAAATTCCCTTTTCAAAATGTACGCTTCAATTTATCTGCTTCATTTAAGTGTTGCAGCACAGGAAACTGATTTAAGAGAGTTTCCTGAGGATATCAAGAATAGTCAGAAGTCTGAAAAACTTGACAAGTGTGGAAAAATACAAAGATTGTTTAGTTAAAGAAAGAGAAGGATGAGGGAAAGATGAGGACTATTTCAGCCATTCTGAAGGCAGCGCCACAGAGGAAGGGAATTCTGCATTATGGGTAAAGGCAATTACATTTGATATCTGGAAGAAGACGTAGCAAAAGCAACAGGAATGAGTTTCTAATGGTGAAGATAAGGTAACACTGGCAGTGACTGCCTGGAAGCTTTTATGAAGAGATTGGACAACCATGTGTCATAGGCGACAGAAGAGAAATTCCTCCCATCTCAAGGTACAGTGATCAGGTAGACTCTCAAAGTCCCTTTCACCCTGAATCTTGGGGTTTGTGTTTTATTGCTTTTTTTGTTTGGGTTTGTTGTTTTTTTTTTTTTAATTTCTATAGTTTTCATCATTGTCTCATGCCTTGTATATAGACGTAAACATATAGAAAGCTGCTGTATCATATTTGCTAGTAAAGATTACAACACTACAAGCAGGTCCATGTTAGAAAAAGACATTAAGTTTATACTTAAGTACAGAATTGTCTTTTCAAAACAATTTGGACATTCTGTTTGTCACGAAATCTAATGATAGTGTATGTTATAAGTATTGGTTTGAATACTTAAATTTGAATTTATATATGATTTGAAATGCCCATCTCAGTACTGCATTAACGTCCTGGTTTGCAGTAGAGCAGAGCCAACTGCCTGTTCAGTGAGAGAGGCTCTTGCTCTTACTTGTTGCTGTGGGAACCAGGGTCAGCTGACCTGAGTGTTTACCCCATAGAGGGGTTGCACCCGTGGGGAGGAGGGGACAGGTCAGGTGACCCAAACTGACCAATAGGGTATTCCATCCCATCTGCCATGCTCAGTATAAAAGCTGAGGGATCAAAAGGGATAGGTTGGCTGTTCTTCAATGGACTGCTTCTTTAGTGGCTCTATTCCTTCAATGACTGACCTCTGAGGAGGACCCCACCATCTCATCTGCCTTTTAATCCTGGTCAGTGTGTTCCAGTTCCCATTTGTCACTGAGTCCAGTGCCTGCCAGTGACATCTCCCTGGAAGCTTGATCTGCTTTTGTATATATTTATTTATATTGTATCTATTTCATGATTTCTTTTTTTATGTTGTTATTAATATTTCTTTGAAGTAGCTTTTTTTTTTTCTAAACTCATAAATCTCTTTATCTCTCTTCCTCTCCTTGGAGTGAGAGGTTGGGGAGAGCATCTGTCATCTTGTTATTGGCCAGCCTGGCCCAAACTGTGACAATTAACCAAGCAATTTTTCAGGCACATCAAAGTAATGAGGGAGGAATATACATATTCACATGTATTATTTCTATTGATAGACACATTTTCTATTTGTTGAATATGTATATTCTTTTATTTGTCAAATCAAAAAGAATGGACACATTTCTTATTGTAACCCAGAAAACTACTGAATGCAATTAGCAATGAGTTTAAAATCAGGATTCTCCATCTGAAACTGTGAGAATTGGATGTCCAGATCAATGTCCAAATTTTTTTTACTTCCTCTCTAGTTAAAACATTCAGTAAAAAAGGATTATTTACAGTATGGCAGAAGCTATTTCTTTGAGAAAGATATAATTATATTGCCTTACAAGGAAGTCCTTCCTTTCACCCAAGTCTAGCTTGAGGGGACTCTTCTATTCCCACCTCAGATGAAGAGTTAGCCACATCCCTTATTGTGGTTTAAAAAACTTAAAAGCAATTGTGTAAACATTTTCCAACCCCATGCAGCTGGAGCCCTGAAGCACTGAGCTATAAGCAGTGGTGGAGTGCTGTGCTGTGTTTTTGCAAGTACAAGACAGAAAAATCTTTGTAATTACTTCTGAAGCAGAAGCAGCTGTGCAGACTGACAGAACTGCATGTGTTATCTTCAAAATACCCTAGGCAACCGTTATATTCTGATTTTCTCAACAAAAGCTGGTGCTTATTGCTAATAGGGTTTCTGGAGATCTTAGTCTTGTTCAGTGAACAGTTTGCAGCAAGGAATTGAACAGGCCATAAATGAAAATTAAATTCAACAAATTTAGACAATGTAAAGTTTTGGTAGGAGAAATGGGATGAGTCTAGGCAGTCCAGGCACACGTACCTCATTGGATTCATCATGTAAACTAATTTCATGAAAGGACCCCCAGTAATATTAGATATCTTTATTTAAACTTTGCACTAGCTTGTGCCTCTCAATTCAGCTAAAGTTATGTTTTGTTTCTGGGGACAGCAATACTATACAAATTTAAAAGATGTGAACAAATCCAATCAGAGGAAAAGATCTCTGACTCATATCTGCTATGTGAGCCTGATTCCTGAAGGAAATAAGGCATTTGAAATCATGTTTCTATGTCTGTATATCTGCATCTGTATGTCTGTCTCCCTACTTTTCCTCTCTAGTAGCTTTGAACTAATACTTGAATTTTAGCTAAGTTTAACAAAAGAGCAGTGTTCTCATGTATTTTGAACACATGAATTTATTGTACCTCAAAAAATATCCATAACAAGAAAGTTTAGAAGTGAACATGAAGTGACAAAAGTTATCAGTCAGAATTTGCACATTATTAGATATCAGAGAATTTAATCTCAAGTTTAACAAACATAGGAAACAAGGCTTCATTTATTCTACTATTCAGACGACAACTTGCTTTTCCCAAAAGGACATAGAATAGTATGATTTTAATGTGTTCTGTGCAGTTAGGGAGCAAGGTACAATTTTTTATAGAACTTGCCCTCTCAAGCTATATTATGAATTTTCTTTAATCTCCTATTTTTCCTTTTATAGTGGCTCAGTAATTTTTACTTCATTTTCTTAGCAAGAACCATCCTAGAGGAGGCAGATGAGGAATCTGGAATCTGTAGTATTTGGAATCCATGGGAGAGTTTACCTGGTACTGTCTTTTAACATCTGCCTAAGAACCATTGAAGACAAACATGTACATTACTCAAGAATAAAACTCCTTCCCTTGGGTCTGGTGTCTCAGATACTTTCTTATTTGGGTAACTCAGGGAAAGAAATTATATTGACTGGTCTAGTATCATGGGTTGGAGGGCTAAATGATGTATATGTACTATACATAAACTGTCAGTGCTAGTAAACTGTGTCTTAGCAAGCATTTGTCTATGCAGAAGAGTACATGTCAACTACCAAAATTCATTGGCTGTGTAGCTATTAGTGAACCCAATGGTCAGCTTGAAGAGGGCAAACATATAACATATCTTAATAGCACCCTATAGCAGGAGTGGGATTCATAGATATCTACATCACAGAGATCTAAAAATAGGTGATGAGTCCCACTGCTGGTGTCCTGTCCATAAATTAATTTTATATGTCCTCTTGACACAGTCACAGGAGGCTAGGTGGGAAACCAAAGGACATTTCAACGTGCTATAGTCCTGTATGTCAGCAAATAAACTTGGAGATCAGTGAAGATCATGGAGCTTGGAAAACTTTCCTCACACAGATACCTAATGTAGGTTTCTTAATCTGGAGCTGAATTCCACCCAAAATGTCTATATAGATAAGTACTTTTACAGCCATGGGTGTATATAGACTTGTTTAACACTGCCCATATAAACCATCCACATGGATGGTTAGATTATAGTCAGCTCCCCTCTGGAGCTCTATAGCCATGAATTTGTATTTTTGTGCAAGAACTAATGAGCCCTGTTGAACATGGATGGAGAAACTCAAGCGGTTAAAACAGTAAATTTAATAGAGTCACGGCACAGAGACCAGAATCTGCATCTTCTATGCTATTACCTTGTATGCTTTGCCATAGAAATTTTCATCAGTTAATTTTCTCCCCAAAAAGATTTTGCTTCTGTTCATTTAGCTGCAAACTGCCAAGCTTCCATTTTGAATGTAGTTTGTATTATATTAAAACAGAGATATTACTAAAAATTTAAAAAAAAAAAAAGAGAAGCAGCAGGACTGGGTTTGTTTGCTTCACATTCTTCTCAGAGCTTCTATTAAAATTTATAATCATGTTGCCCTAAAGCCTTTAGTAAGATGGACATTTAGCTATAAACAGGTACCTCATGCAACAGTGATGCAGTGACAACAGCAAGACAGGAAATGGGATGTGCACAATTAATTTTTGAAGTATATAATTGGGACAAGGAACTTATTGTTAAACACAGCCAATAAAGAGTAACTCATACTTGAAAAATGAGTATCATCTTTATTTCCCTCTATTATCAAGGACAGTTATTAATTTTACTCATGGTTTTTTATCAGTCTGTAGCTTTTGTCTTCAGCTGCCTGCACTTTATTTATATGCTCTCCTTTTATCACTATATGCTCCAGTATTTGTGGCCTTGCTCTTTCCAGTAATGTCTGTCTTGTGCAGTGAACCTTCCAAACATGTTGCTTTACCCTTGTCCCATGGAAGGAACTTTTCCTTTCCTCTAAAAAGAATCGCTTTTTTGCAGTAGTCCTAGTTCATCCTCTTTTTCGTCCAAAGAGATATCAAGCTGTTCCTAAAATCAGTTTTATTGTCTTCACTCAGAAGCCTTTGATTTCTGTCTGCTACATCAAGGGTCACTAATAATTTTTCATAGCAAGGAATAAAATCCTTTTTATTGATAACAGATTAATGGGGTTCTAGGCATCCTCTGGTGCATGATATGCTTTCAGAGATATTGACATGTATTTGATGTTGGAAGGCCTCGAATTCATAACATATTCAATTCAGATAGGTGTGCAAAAGTTTAAAAGGTTGCTCGTTCTTCAGCTTTGGGGTTAGAGTCTCAGGTGATATGAATCAGCATTGTGTTGTTTATCAGCTGAGAATTTAAGATTCAGTCTATTAAATATAACTTGAAAGTTTCTATCCACACAGGTGCACCTCTATACTTCCAAGGCTTGGTTCACTCTGATTCCAGCCAACTGGGAAATGTTATTTTATGCTTTTGTTGTATTTGGAATCAAGAAACAAAGAATCATGATTAAATAAATAGAATGGAAGCTGGGGAGGATGGGAAGAGCAAAAATTCTAAAACAAAAACTCAGAAAGGAAAATCATTGAAAAAAATGTGTCAAAGGAAAATTTGTGGATTAATGTTGGCAAAATCTGTTACCTTTGCTAGGTCGTAAATACGTCATTTTGCTTCAAGTGAGAAGCATGTTTTTGTTGGTTTAGATTTGTTAGTTTGCTCTTATATTGAGGTTCTCTTACTGTGTTGAGGTTCTCAGGCACTGACGTACTTGTGATGATTGAGCATAATCCCTTTGTCAACAAATACTTTGTGAAATTGTTGTGGTCTCTCTGAATATATTTATCCATCAATTTACATCAAACATTGTCCACAAATAATTTTCAAACCAATATAGGAAGTTGGAAAGTTTGCAAAGCCTTTGTTTGACCTCTTATTTTTATTTTTTCATTTTATTTTCCTCCCTATTTATCACCTCTAGCCACCGTTAATTGTTTCTTAACAGGGAAGTAAGCTGCTCTTACTTCCAGTACTGTGGAACATGAAATTCTCTGTCTCCTCTTTCTGCCCATGTCCTGTGATAGTTGTGTTTATCTTTTGCAGTCAGTTGTCCTGTTAACATTTTTTTACAGTATTTTTTTAATTTCATAATACAAGCCCCCAGTTTATAGAACATCATATGATTTTCTTTTTAATGTAGAATTCAAGGCATTGACTTAATCTCACCCAAATAGCTCCCTCAGAATTAGAAAGTTAAGCTTGACTAGTTATAGTGACTCCCTCTAGTTTTAAGAGTAAGTGATAAGCACTTCCAAGGGCTGTTCACTGCATCTTATAACCTGTGCTGAAGGTGTGCGGAATTATGATCTTCTGGAGGAATTTCTCTCTCCTCACTGGCTAAGGAGGATAATTATACTCCTAATTTTGGCAATTCAGTTAAATATAGCATTAGATAACTAAGCACAAAATTAAGTATCTAAACTTTGATATCTGCTTTCACATGCAAATTTGTTCAGTGGTATTAGGAAGGAGCTTGCTCCTGTTTGCAGGCTGGTGTTATAGGAAAGAATTGCAGATCAATTAGCAGGATAGTAGCCCTGCACACAGAAGCAGAAGAGGTAGGCCTGCCTCTGAGACAGCAGATCTGCTGTGCCAAGCCTGGCTCAGCGCTCTTTTTCAATGACACAGTCTGTGCCAAAGCGAGGGGCTGAAGTGGTGGCATTGCACAATATTGCTTTAAGTTATTGGTGGGGTGTTTTTTCTTTCTCCCTGCTAATGTCCTCCACTCCTAAGCCCGAAGGGCCAGCGTGTCAAAATACTGAGATTATCCAAGTCAGTACATTCTCTTTGTCTCTCAGACTGAATGGTTTTGCTATCCACCTCAACCTGAAAATACAAAATAGCACAGGAAACTGTGAAAGTGCAAAGTTAACACATTGGGACAATGGAATGAATCCCATTAACTACTAATGAGGATGTGGGGAGGTGAAGAGGGGTTTGGGGTTTTTCTTTTCCTTCCCCTTCTTAGTAAAATTCCACTCCAATAGCTAGGGAGAAATGCACTGTATAAGTGTTGGAAGAAATTACTATTTGGTATTAATAGCAAATCATACTGTACATTCTGTAGGGTTGACATTTTATAGATGAATATAAAGACTGAGTCCATTTTAATTCTCATTCACTTTGATTCAAATACAGAGTAGTTCTATCGTATCCCAAACACTGATGGGCATGCAAGTATCCTGCTTTTTTGAATTGCTAAAGTGGGAATCATATCTGAGCAAAATATCCTGCAACCATGTGTACTTTCTCATCATAATTCCTTTGTCCTCCTGTTAAGAAGATTTTAAGGGGAAGAGTTCTCTGTCTATAATATCTACCAAAGTACTCAGGACACAGATTGATTAGAGAGAAGAAACAAATATTGATTACCTGCACAATTGCTCTACTCAAACTGTGATTGAGAAAATAGCTAATTATATTTTCAGCACCAAATTTTTGTTAGATAAGTAACTCACTGAAGAGTGTGTTTTACAAATAGAGCAAGTCAGGTTATTTTTAAAGAAATCATTTTGTTTAGTTATGAATTATGATTCTTTTCAGAAGAAATCAGTTTCTTGCTATCTTGAGATTTTTTTCCAGGGTGTGTTGGAGGAAATGGAACTGAAATTGCAAGAAGAACATATTTCAACATATTTTCTAAAATGAAACCTACAATATTTTCATTTAAATATATTACTTTGTTTAGGAGTAAGTATGCATTTATCATTTGTTAAATATAAAAAGAATTTAAAAAGCTATTAAAAAAAAAAGCTATCAGAAAAGCTTCTTCAGTTGATTTGATTTTTTTTCCCACACTTTTTTTTTCCTTTTCCTTTTTCATGTTTTGATTTCTCCTGATGCTTGGTGTAAATTTTTCTTTCAAAATATTAGAAATCCTTACTAGATGGATAAACCAAGTGTTCATCCAGTTCTAGTTACAGACCCCACTCTCTGGTGACCTACATAGGACTTATCTTGTTATATCCCCAGCAGTGTCATGAAGTCACAAATCAGTTGTTTAGCTTTGGCTGTCCCTGGTTAAATCACTGCTGTACCAACCAAGAGGGTGGCTACCACACGCTGTTCACAGGAGGCTTATTGAACAAATTAACATAGTCCTTGGAATAACGATCTTATAAGAAACATGACATCATCTCATTAGCATGATCAGTTTCATGCTAAGCATGATACCTATTATTGCATTTCCTTGAGGAAAAGGAAATATAATGTGTTTGGCAGTGTAGCTGAAACATCGATTTCTGTTTTTTCAAGATGTTTCTTCACAAATCACACCAACTAGAATATTTTGAGAGGAAAAGGTGGTTCAAATTGTCAAAATGCCACTGAGAAAGAAATAGAGTTTGTTGAAGTATTTGACACATAACATTTTGATGATTTTTTTCATATTCTCTTTATTCGTCTCTGCATTTAATCTATATAGTCATATAGAATTTGAGTGCTTGAATGTCTGTATTATAATTTAAAGATTTTATGTGTGTGAACAAGTCATAAATCAATCATGCATCCAAGTTGGTCTTATAATTATTATAATGAGTAATTAGATGTATTTTTTTTTCATTTAGGCTTTGCATATGAACAGTTCACTTTAATGATTTGCTATTCATATCATGTAGCATTCATCTAAGTCATGTGGTGAAATATTTTTCATTATTTTGACAATTGAACCCTTATGAAAAAAAGGAATGAGCATATGAATAGTAAGCTAGCAATATTTTGTCTGTACAAAATATCAGATATGCTAAAATTTGTTCTGAAATTTGTGTTATTTTGTGAAAATTGGAGGTATCTGGGAATTCTTCACAAAGACACAGGCAACAATTAATAGAATCCTAAAGAATTTTGACTAATAGTTTTGAGTTTTTGTTTGTTTTAATGGATGCTTAAAAGTAGTCTTCTAAACCCATGCTTAGGATCCTAAAAGGCTTATTTACCAAAAGCTGGCCAAGAGCTGTCATTAATTTCAGTGTAAAAGATACACTATTCTCAGGACTTCAGAAACTCAGTTCACTTACTTGAGCACCTACTGAGGTGTGTTTGTGAGGTAGGCGCACTTATTTAATCGAAAGCAAGCGGTACATGTTTCTAAAGTCATGTAAGGTGTTCAGGCTTGCTTCAGTGTGAAATCCAGTATTACATTCACAGCATTTTGCTGCTAAAGCCTTAGAGTTATGCAGTAATAACCACATCCTACAACATCCCAGGAAATGGACTGTTTTCCCAAGGAGAGGTTTATATATATTGCAACGTATGCCTTGCTGATATGACTTTGAAATCATTTTCCAGGAAAGTATCTTTTTCTACTTTTCTTCTATCTTCATTATGGAAATCATGACACCTCAGCTGAATGCCTGTGTATCCAGTGGAGTTTATGTAGTGCATGTCCACACAACAAAATATAACACTATGGATATTATGATTTAGTGAGCCTCGAACCAGTAAATCATAGAATTACCTAGATTGGAAGGGACTTTTCAGATCATCTAGTCCAATCATCAACCTAACAAACACTGACAAAAAATATCACTAAACTATATCTCTAAGCACTATGCCTACCCATCTTTTAAATACCTCCAGGGATGGTGATTCCACCGCTTCCCTGGGCAGCCTGTTCCAATGCTTGATAACCCTTTCAGTGTAAAAATTTTTCCTAATATCCAATCTAAACCTCCCCTGGTGCAACTTGAGGCCGTTTCCTCTTGTCCTATCGCTTGTTACTTGGGAGAAGAGACTGACCCCCATCTCTCTACAGCCTCCTTTCAGGTAGCTGTAGAGAGCAATAAGGTCTCCCCTCAGCCTCCTTTTCTCCAGGCTAAACAACCCCAGCTCCCTCAGCCATTCCTCTTAAGACTTGTTCTCCAGATCCCTCACCAGCTTCGTTGCCCTTCTCTGGATAGGCTCCAGCACCTCAACATCTTTCCTGTAGTGAGGGGCCCAAAAGTGAACACAGTACTCGAGGTGGGGCCTCACCAGTGCCGAGTACAGGGGGACGATCACTTCCCTAGTCCTGCTCACCACACTGTTCCTCATACAGGCCAGAATGCTGTTGGCCTTCTTGGCTACCTGGGCACACTGCTGGCTCATATTCAGCCAGCAGTCAACCAACACCCCCAGGTCCTTTTCTGCCAGGAGGCTCTATAGGAAGGACAGGCAGGGTAGGAGGTGTTGCCCTCTACATCAGCGACCAGCTAGAATTGATGGAGCTCCACATGGGGAAGGATGAGGAGCTGGTTGAGAGTGTATGGGTTAAGATTAAAGGGAAGACAGGGGAAGGTGATGTTACAGTAGGGGTCTGCTACAGGCCACCTGACCAGCAGAGCCAAGCAGATGAGGCCCTCTATAGGCAGATAGAAGTGGCTTCACGTTCACAGGCCCTGGTCCTCATGGGGGATTTCAACCACCCTGACATCTGCTGGAGGGACAACACAGCAAGGCACCAGCAATCCAGGATGTTCCTGGAATGCATAGATGACAACTTCCTCCTCCAAATGGCAGAGGAACCTACAAGAAAAGGTGCTATGCTGGACCTCATTCTCACCAACAGGGAAGGGCTGGTGACCAATGTGAGGCTCAGGGATAGCCTTGGCCATGAAGCGATAGAATTTAAGATCCTCAGGGCAACTAGGAGGATATATTCCAAGCTTACGACCCTGGACTTTAGGCATGCAGACTTTGATTGCTTCAGGGATCTGCTGGCCAAAGTGCCGTGGGGCAAAGCTCTAGAGGGAAGGGGGGCCCAGGACAGCTGGTCAGTATTCAAGGATCACCTTCTCCGTGTCCAGGAGCAAACTATACCGACAAAGAAGGCGGCGGGAAAGAATGCTAGGAGACCTGCCTGGATGAACAGGGAGCTCCTGGACACACTGTCACACAAAAAGAAACTTTATAAGGAGTGGAAGAAAGGACAGCTGGAATCAGGGGCATATAAGGAAGCTGTCCGAACAGCAAGAGACCTGGTGAGAAAAGCTAAAGCTCAGTTAGAATTAAATCTAGCCAAGGAGATCAAGGGAAACAGCAAAAATTTCTATAGGTACATTAATGGTAAGAAGACGACTAGGGAAGGTGTGGGCCCCCTCAGAAAGGAAACGGGAGAACTGGTGACAAGTGATATGGAGAAGGCCGAGGTTCTCAAGGACTTCTTTTCCTCAGTCTTCACTGGCAAGGGCTCCAGCCACATTCCCGGAGTCACAGAAGACAATGGCAGGGGTTGGAAAGAACTGCCCATCGTAAGTGAAGATCAGGTTCGTGACCATCTGATGAACGTGAAAGTGAACAAGTCCATGGGACCTGATGGGATACACCCATGGGTACTGAAGGAACTGGCGGATGAGGTTGCTAAACCACTCTCTATTATATTCCAAAAGTCATGGCAGTCTGGTGAGGTCCCCACTGACTGGAAAAGGGGAAACATAATCCCCATTTTCAAAAAGGGAAAGAAGGAGGAACCAGGGAACTATAGGTCTCACCTCCGTGCCTGGTAAGATTATGGAGCAGATCCTCCTGAGGCAGAAGAATAACGAAGAGGTGATTGGGTACAATCAACACGGCTTCACCAAGGGCAAATCGTGCCTGACAAACCTGGTGGCCTTCTATGAGAAGGTCACAACATCAATAGACAAGGGGAGAGCAACTGATGTCATTTACCTGGACCTGAGCAAAGCCTGTGACACTGTCCCGCATGACATCCTGGTCTCCAAGCTGATAAAATATGGCTTTGATGGACTGACAATTCAGTGGATAAAGAACTGGCTTGACGGCCGCACCCAAAGAGTGGCTGTCAATGGGTCCATGTCCAAGTGGAGGCCAGTGACGAGTGGAGTCCCTCAAGGGTCAGTACTGGGACGGGTCTTGTTTAACATCTTCATCAGCGACATGGACAGTGGCATAGAGTGCACCCTCAGCAAGTTTGCCGATGACACCAAGCTGTGTGGGGTGGCTGACACGCTGGAGGGAAGGGATGCCATCCAGAGCACCGATATAGGCTGGGCAGTGACTGGCTTGAGAGCAGCCCTGAAGAAAAGGACTTGGGGGTGCTGGTGGACAAGAGGCTCAACATGAGCCATTAGTGTGCACTAGCAGCCCAGAAACCCAATCGTATCCTGGGCTGCACCAGGAGAAGCATGGCCAGCAGGTCGAGGGAGGTGATTCTCCCCCTCTACTCCACTCTCGTGAGACCCCACCTGGAGTACTGCATCCAATTCTGGAGCCCCTACTACAAGAAAGATATGGACATGCTGGAACGTGTCCAGAGAAGGGCCACGAGGATGATCAGAGGGCTGGAGCACCTCTCCTATGAGGACTGAGAGAGTTGGGGTTGTTCAGTCTGGAGAAAAGAAGGCTCCGAGGAGACCTTATAGTGGCCTACCAGTATCTTAAAGGGGCCTACAAGAAAGTAGGTGAGGGACTTTTTAGGATGTTGGGTAATGGTAGGACTAGAAGGAATGGATTAAAACTAGAGATGGGTTGATTCAGACTGGACGTTAGGAAGTTCTTCACCATGAGGGTGGTGAGACACTGGAATGGGTTGCCCAGAGAGGTGGTGGAAGCCCCATCCCTGGAAGTTTTTAAGGCCAGGCTGGACGGGGCTCTGAGCAACCTGATCTAGTGGGAGGTGTCCCTGCCCGTGGCAGGGGGGTTGGAACTAGATGATCTTTAAGGTCCCTTCCAACCCAAACCATTCTATGATTCTATGATTCTGTAGCCACTCTTCCCCAAGCTTGTAACACTGCATGGGGTTGTTGAGACCCAAGTGCAGGACCCAGCACTTGGCCTTGTTGAACTTCATACCCTTGGCCTCAGCCCATCGATTCAGCCTGTCCAGATCCCTCTGCAAAGCCTTTCTACCCTCAAGCAGGTCAACACTCCCACCCAACTTGGTGTCATCTGCAAACTTACTGAGGGTGCACTCAATCCCCTCGTCCAGATCATTGATAAAGATATTAAAGAGAACTGGCCCCAATACCGAGCCCTGGGGAACACCACTCGTGAGCAGACACCAACTGGATTTAACTCCATTCACCACCACTCTCTGGGCCCAGGCATCCAGCCAGTTTTTAACCCAGGAAAGAGTACTCCCGTTCAAGCCATGGGCAGCCAGTTTCCTCCAGAAGGATGCTGTGGGAAACTGTATTAAAGGCCTTACTAAAGTCCATGTAAACAACATCCACAGCCTTTCCCTCATCCCCCAAGTGGGTCACCTTGTCATAGGAGGAGATCAGGTTTGTCAAGCAGGACCTGCCTTTCATGAACCCATGCTGACTGTGCCTGATCACCTGGTTGTCCTTCATGTAATGCATAATGGCACTCAGGATGACCTGTTACATAAACTTCCCCAGCAACGAGGTCAGACTGACAGGCCTGTAGTTCCCTGGATCCTCCTTCTGGCCCTTCTTGTGGATGGGCATCACATTTGCTAGCCTCCAGTCAACTGGGACCTCCCCATTTTGCCAGGACTGCTGGTAAATGATGGAAAGTGGCTCGGTGAGCACTTCTGCCAGCTCCCTCAGTATCCTCGGGTGGATCCCATCCGGCCCCATAGACATGTGTATGTCCAGGTGTTGGAGCAGGTCCCTCACCCCTTTGCATTACGGGGGCTTCGTTCTGCTCCCTGCCCCTATCTACGAGCTCAGGGGTCTGGGTACTCAGGGAACAACTGACTCTACTACTAAAGACTGAGGCAAAGAAGGCATTAAGTACCCTCGGCCTTCTCCTCATCCTTTGTCATTATGTTACTGCCTTCATCCGATAAAGGATGGAGATTCTCCTGAGTCCTCCTTTTGTTTCTAATATAGAAACTCTTTTTATTGTTCTTAACATCCAAAGCCAGGTTAAGTTCTAGTTGGGCTTTGGCCTTTCTTATTTTCTCCCTACATAGCCTCACAACATCTTTGTAGCCTTCCTGAGTGGCCTGCCCCTTCTTCCAAAGGCCATAAAGTCTCCTTTTTTCCCTGAGTTGCCACCATATCTCTCTGTTCAGCCAGGCTGGTCTTTTCCCCTGATGGCTCGTTTTACAGCACATGGGGACAGCCTGCTCCTGTGCTTTTAAGACTTCCTTCTTGAAAAACGTCCAACCTTCCTGGACTCCTTTGCCCTTCAGGACTGCATCCCAAGGGACTCTGTCAATCAGACTCCTGAAAAGACCAAAGTCTGCCCTCTGGAAGTCCATGGTGGCAGTTCTGCTGACCCCCCTCCTTGCTTCTCTGAGAATCAAAAATTCTGTCATTTGATGATCACTGTGCCCAAGATGGCCTCCAACTGTCACATCCCCCACAAGTCCTTCTCTATTTACAAACAGCAGGGCCAGCAGGGCTCAGCCTGTCTTCATCCACACAGTCTTCATTAACCTGCATCCAGATTCTATCTGTGTTATTACTATACCAGTGCTTCCAGATTTGAGCTGCTCTTGCGAAGCTGGGAAATGTGATTGCTACACCTGCAGCATGCTCTCCAGCCTCCCCTCTGTGCCTCCAGTTCCCACCTTATATTCAGGTGCAGGCAAACCCTGAAGAAATTTGGAAGTCATAATCAATAACGAATGAAATGAGTCCAGTGCCTGTATTTACAAGCAGGAATGAATCTTCTACTGTTTGATCTGTTTTACTCAGGAACAAAGCAGTGTATTATCTCTCTCGCTAAGCCACCTCTTCCTGTATTCCAGCCACTGCTCATTCCCTGCCTGATAATTGGAATTTCCCCTTAAAGACACCGAGATCTCCTTATAGAAGCTAGGTTTACCTTTTGAGAAACATAACTGGGAAGACAAGCTTTAAATGGAGCAAAATGTATTCCTCCTTTTGCTTTATTGCAGGAGTTATTTGGAGCTATACACAACTGTTCTATCAATACAGCTGATGGTGTTAAAGTGCAAAGAAAATGAAATCAATAAAAATCTTCTTGATGAAACTTCTTCTAAGTTTCAAAGGGACAACATAAAACAAATCTCAGCTTTTCTACACAGAACCAAAACCAGCAATATAGATCTTTAAATGTCCTGTTAGTAGTTATAATGTATGTAACTAATTTTCTTCTCACTTCCTGCTTCTTTCCAAATAACACTTTGGTAACACATACAAAAGGACACAAATGTCTCAAGACACACTTTTATAAAGAGTTTCACAGTTCCCTAAGAAAAGGAGTTCTCAATGTTTTTCAGATAAATTTGAGATCACTTTTTATTTCTTAAAAGATTTAGTAAGAATAGTAAGTCCAGTTTATTCCAACAAGTGTCAGGGTAAGATATCTCTTTACAAAATTGGAAACAAAATCCATAAAGGAAATAAACAGTAAAAGACCACTTGCAAGGTCTTTCTGGAAACTGACCCAGTTCTTGTCAAAATCCATACATTTTCTTCCCTCCTCAGGGTCTGAGTTGAGGGGTGATACAGCCTTCCTTTTAATATTCCTTCCGAAAACTGACCTCCATCTGTGGAATAATACCTAATCTTTTACCTCTGCTTTACTGACAAAAAATATGTAATTCAAAACCATAATTTGGGTACTAACTGGTGTTGTAATGATCTTATTTCCTAATATTTAATTGAGTACTTTCATCACATACCCATCTTGCATGTAGTATTGTGTAAGCTTGCCTGACACAGGGATGTTTTTGAAGGGAAATGCTGTTGGTTGATGTTCATATTGGTCAGTTTGGGTGTCATTTATTACCAGATTTGGCACCACTGAAAAGCTATTTGCAAAGTTGACCCTGATGGAGCTGTGATTTCCTACTCTTATGGAATTTCTGGTATAGATATCTTTGTATACATCTCAGCACTCCATGAATCCTATACCTGAAGAAACAGTATTCATAAACCTTATTAACATTACCATAATTGTCTTGTTATCAGTATTACAAAGAGATTTAAGTCTCATATAATTAAAAATGGAATTTAGAATTATATTGTTAACCTGGATAAAATGTCTTTAAATACTATTATTTTAGACAACACAGTCATGCTTGAACAAAGAACATAGGTCCCCTAATCTCTTGCATTAGCCTAAAACTTGTCTTTTCCTTCACTGACTAGTATTTATTATGGAGCTAGATGTTTGCTTCTGTGCTGCCCAGCGTCACATAAATCTAGCTCATCACCTAGCCCACATAAAAGACCTGCAAGATGTGTAGAAAATCTTGATTCTTTCCATCTAATAATGTAATGATGAAAACAGTACATTGTTAAACTAAGCTCAAAACCTTACTTTTTCTAAAAAGTCGTGTCCTCATATCTTCCATATTTCAGAGAAGTCCAGTACAATAGGCTAAAGTGTTTTCTGATGAAGGACAAGGCTCTGCTATCTAAGCTGATGTAGAAATTTAGAAATCATTACAACAAGGTACTCTATATTCTGGTGGTCAGGGAACAGTTTTGATTTTATCACCACATAAAAGGTTGTTTCTAAGCTGTGAAGCCTAGGAAAAGCCAGTCTGCAACAGGCTACTGTCTTAAGGAAAGCATCTTAAATCACCAAACCAATTCAAGATAAATTTCATTTCTCATCTGCACAAAATTCTGAATGAGGAAAAAGGTATAGAGGTGAATGAGCAATCAGGAAAGATCATGTAGATTGTCCTTATGCTGTCCATTTTCAGCCTGAACTGAAAGTTCTAATTTTAAACTTATTTCCCTTTACCATACAACTTTTCATTTTGGCAGATGATCCCATGTGTCATAACTCTAGGAAAAAAAAAATAAAATAAAAACCCCTTACAAGCTACGATAAACTTATTTTCTCAGGGTCTTGTAAGATTTCTGCACCAATTTTGAGATGATGATCCGCTTTTTCAAAGAAACTTTGGAGAAAGATCTAAATGTTCCAATTCATTGGTTGAAATATGGTTGCCTAAAAAAAAAAAACAAGCAAGCAAGCAAGCAAGCAAAAAAACCTCAGGTACTTTCGCAAAACTAGCTTAAGGAGTTGATTAACTGCAATTGAATCAATAAAGAATTCCACAGAAATACGTTTAAATCCCTTAGGAAGCTGCAAAGCAATTTAAGGATATGTTTATATAATATGCATTAAAGAGGGTATATATTTTTTGCCTAACCTTAAGCATCTCCAAGTTAAGCATCTCCAATCTAAACTAAGTTAGTTGTCTAAGAAACTTCCATAGACAGTTGAGGGTGATGTGCATGATTCATATTACATACCATAAGCACGCATCCTTGAAGTTGATAAAATAATCCATGGAGTGCTGTTTCTCTCTATTGACCAGGGAAAGACACAAGACTGTGAACTTAGAGAATGTCCCTAACTTGCAGATGCCTAAAGTTAGGTCCACCCTGGGTTTTTTTGATTCAGCACCTGAAAGCTGATTGTGTTTACACCACCAAAAAATAAAATGTTTCATTCACGTGCTTAAATACTCTTTTAGGAGACTGACCGAGAACCTAGCCGTGACAGATTTAGAGCTATTGAGCTATTTATTCTCAGTCAAGACCAAGCTCAGAATCTGTCAAGATTCAGCCACCATTTCCTTTAAATTATTTACTTTTTTAATTCACTTTCTTAAGAATAGTTAATCTTTCAGGTAGACACAGATTTGTTCTTTGTGATTCCTTTTATAAGGAGATTTTAGTTTTGTAAAAAATCTGGCTATTTCTTTTTTTGCCAATGGAGGGTTTATTTTTTTTATTTTTTGGGAAAAAGCAGAAGAAAGTTACTTTTTTTTCCCCTCTTCTTAATTTTTGGCTTGTAACATTTTGTCTGGAAAAATTAAATGTACAGGTCGAGAAAACCAACAGAAATCATAAGCAAGAGGAAATCTCCCATTCTGTCTCAGGAGTGGGGAGAGGAGGGCATATAAGAACTGATCAAGAATTTAATGAATCACAGCAGATTAACAGCGCTCTGTATTTTTTGGCACATTATGTATATCTATATTCTTTCTTCCCACCCCTAACTGACAAATTAATATCTTGCACTTGTAGGGCAGAATATGAAAATAGCACCTGAACGCATGTATGAAAACCACAGTGTTTTTCAAAATGTCTACTGTCTAACATATGGTCTTTAATCTAAAAATAATCTGTGCCTTATTATTTTCAACTAGAATCTAAGTAGAAACTTGTAAAGGTTTTTCTTCTACTGTATCAAGCTGCTTTTGAAAACTGTAGTTTATTACTTTGCCCATAAAACAGATACAGCAAAACATATTTTATTAGGCAAATTGCACCGCTAATTTAACAGCAGTGGAAACATACTTTATTAATTTTATAAGGATTAAAATAGAGCAAAAAGGCACTGACCATATTTTAAAATCATTATACAAAACATGTTGACATTCTGGAGATAAGGTTCACACTAACCAATAACAATAGATCTCTCCTGACTGCTAAGACCTGTGGAAAAATTGTTCTGATTAATCTGTGGTACAGCTCTGAGAAGCAGGTGGGATTTGATAAGTGGCAATGTCATGCCACTGGCTACCGATGTGATAGTTATGATTTAAACATTTCACAGAATTTAAGGCCAGTCAGTTTCCTCTAGTAGCAAAATCCTGAATGCACACACATGGACCACAGAATTTCCCTCAATAAACCCATTGCTGAAGGACCCAGGCTCTTTTCAAGGCAAATGTTCACTGATCTGCAAAAAACATCAGCAAAGTTGGACTGTGGAACCAGAAAGTGACAGGTCCTGAGCTGGTCAAATCTTAATTACAACTAAATTACATGAAAAAGCTGTACATTACATTGACAAAAATATTTATGAAGTTGCCATGGTTTATATTTAAGCTGGTTCCATCTCAACTAGAAAAGGTCCTGAAGGAGGTTTGATCTCCTGAGGTTTCTGGTTACATCTTTGAGGAAGAGACAGTTTACTCAGATGGAAAATATAGAAGGGTCAAGAGGAGTCAGCATGACTACATGAAGATCACTGTAATTGATCTGACTTTCTGATAGTTGTGATATAATTCTTTCTATGGCAGATGTTTTAACCATCTTTTTTCTTCTTTTTTTTTTTTTTAAATCGTGATTTGTACTGAATTACGATTTATTGCCCCATTTCACAACTTTTCTGGTGAAGACCAGAAGTAAGAGTTGACTGCACTCTACAACTGCTTGATGGGCAGCAATAAAGATGAAAAGGCCAAACTTTTTCCAGCAGGTAGTATACCAAGGGATAATGGCTTGTGGAATGGGATGTTCAGACTGGACATTAGGAAAAAACTTTCTCATCAGACCAGGAGTACAGTACTGGAACATGTCACCCAGGGATGCTGTGGAGTGTCCACCCTTAGAAACTTTCCAGGCGTGGCTATTCATAGCCCCATCTGCTCTGACCTAGTGATGACTAGTAGAGCCTGCCTTGAATCCTGGACTAGATGACCTCCAGAGGTTCTCTCCAACCAATGATTCTATGAATCTGTGACACTGTTTATCCTGTGGGATCATCTGATATTTAGTGCTTGGAACATGTCATTCATCCATGGTATCAACTTACCCTTGTGCTCTGAGTCATAGAAGAGGCCAGAATATTTGGGAGATCCTTATTTATTTATTTAAAAAATAAATAAATTGGTGCAAGCAGTTACCCAGCACCACAGTGTATATCTTTGGGCAACAGGAATAGAGAAAAAA
Organism: Rissa tridactyla; assembly: GCF_028500815.1. NCBI lineage: Eukaryota > Metazoa > Chordata > Aves > Charadriiformes > Laridae > Rissa > Rissa tridactyla. The sequence continues at coordinate 13,599,835 of NC_071496.1, forward strand.
TTGAATTGTGGGTGGGACAGTTCTGAAAAGTTTGCATCTGTTTTCCATGCTGCATCCCAAAAGATGTTCCCTGGAAAAAGTAAACAAAGTTCAGATTGATAAACTACCTACTGTGCCTACACAGGTACTGTTACTCATTGCACTCCCTGGGGTGGAAGGCTTTTACTAGAACTGTGTTAAGTAGCTTAAGAAATTAATTTTTCTACAATAGAGACATCTTTTAAAGCATGATCTTGCTGTGCAGTAAATCAATTAATGTGACAGATTTATTCTCTTATTGGGAATTTTCTCAAGGGGTTTTCAGAAAGGAAAAACCAGTTGAGATAAAATAAGAACTGGCTGAAATATCAGAAACAAACAAAAAGGACTCCTACAGAAAAACTGAAGCTACTTTGTAAGCTCAAAAAGTTTGTTAAACTTTTTGGCAGAGTAATTAATTTATCTTCACTCAGTTGAGCTGACAATCTCAACCTTTATATGTATGCATTGTCCTTTTTAACTTGTAGGTGATTCCTGATTTCAGAAGGATGGTAAAATAAGACCAGAATACATCAGAAGAGGTATTTTAGGTATTTTCAGGATGTTTCCAATCCACTAGAGCTTAGAAAAGCTGTATATCCCTTCATCAAGTTTCATCTGTGTGACCAGTCAGTGAAAACTTTACATGAATCGTTGTTATGAGAGCTTGATATTTAGAAGCCTAGGCTTCTTTTCTACACTTCTGCTACATCTTTTACGTGTAATGTCATGCAGGCCATTTAATCTATCTTTGCTTATACTTTTTCATTCTTTATTCCCTCCTAAGTGAAATGCCTCATCTGAGATACCTGGCAGGAAGTTGTGCCTTTCAGAAGTATTTGCTGTTTAGTATTGACTGTCTTTGGGCGGGGGGCAGGTATCTTAAAAGAAGGATGTTTTTATGCAGAGAACCCCTTTATTTCCAGATAGAAAGACTCCAGAAGAGAGAAAGCTGTATGAATATCCATCTGAATAAGGTGGGCTGAGAAAAGCAAGTAAAAGAACTATGGTTGGTAAACTAGAAATGCAACGTGTAGAATATATTGAATATATATTGAATATATTGAAATCTTCCTGCAAAAAGGAACAAACCAAATATTTTTAATGCCTACTGAGGGCAGGATAAGAACTAAGGAATAGCAGGAGATTAAATTCAATATTTAGAAAGGCAAGCACTGGGATAAATGAGTAGAATGGTCAAGGAAACTTTCTGCTTCTAAAAGCATCTTCTAAAAGATGGTTGAGTTTTGGTTATTCTCACTTTGACTTCTAGTTAAACGATGTCTCCATATTCTTTTTCCTTTTATGATTCCACCATTATCAAAATTGGGCATTTAGTTTTGTTTCAGCAAGACAGTAAACCACAGCATATTTTGGCTAAAAATTCAACTGAGACAAATCCCATTCAGAACAAGGGACAGAGTCTGATTTTCTTAATGCATTTTGAAGGATGCATTTTTTTGTAGCTAAACACTCACATGTCAAAACCAAACCTCTGAGTTTCACAAAACAGACTCACTGGATTGGAGTTTTTCTTGGCACAGAGCTGCAATTAAGAGTTCCACTAGATGGGTTGTTCCTGCCTGCAAAAATGAATAGTTTCTGTATGAGGTTGGGGTTTTTAAAAAAAAAAACAAAAAAGAAACTTATTCAGCAGTTGAAATATACAATAAAAATGTCACTGCTATCTTTGCTTTAATTATGGAGCTCATATTGTTATCATATTCTATACCAGTTCATCAGAAAATGAGACTGTAACCATTATTGCTAAGCACTGTAACATCTCTTCACTGAGTTTGTGTGCCCTCCTTTTTATTCAGTCATATTCAAACCATATCCTTTTCTCACAGGTTTGCAATAACTAGGACATTTTTCTAGCTCATTCTGCCTGTTATAAATGAATAGCCTGGAAAATTTCCTTCTCACTCCCATGTTTGAAGGCACAGATGAAGGACAAAAAAAATTTCTCTGCTGTCATTGTACAGGAGGCCTTCCACTATCACAGGGGATCTATATTGCATATTCTGTTCTTGAGCATTAACCTGATCTAGCAGAGGGTAGTGAGATTGCAGCACATTGTCACAAAGGCCTGGAAAGCGAGGAAAGACATGAAAAGCAGATTGGAAAAAGCAATGTTGCCCCTCGTGGGTCTTCCAATCAGAAGGGAGCCTGAAACATGTAGTCATCATGCTTTGAAAGAACTCCTCTTCTGGTCCAAGAAGCTCAGATCTCAACTGGGCGATCAAGAGTGAGCTATAAACTGATGTGTAGGACTTTCTCAGGAAGAATCAGGGTTCAGAAACAGCTCATCTGAGGAACACATTGAACTGAAAAGATACATTTTTATTGCATGTTTATACTTTTTTTCCCCTGTTTTCTACAGACCCCATGTAGAATTTTGGCATTTGTAGCTGTTGCTGTCAAACAACTTTTTCTTCCTGGTCATCTTTTACTATAGCCTGTGAGATTTGTATCTGGTCATATTTAAAAAAAAACGACAACAAAAAAAACAAACCCAAAACAACACCAATGAATGCTTTCTAGAAGGCAAATCCATTCTACATCCAACTCTTGCATGGATCACAGGCAGCTCTTTCTGAAAATGTCACAAGACTTTACTGTATCTAATCTTGTCTGCAGAGAGTAGATGCTTTTGCCATGCCTAGTAATACTATGGAGAAATGTTTTCTGAAAAACAGTAGGTAGAAAATATTTCTACTGACTTCTGCTGATGGAATGGTTTTCTGCCACAGAATGCAGTTAAGATAAGGTCTAAGTACTTCTCAAAATCACACCATATCTAGGATTCTATTTTGTGGACTTTTTTCCTTTTAGGCTAAAAAAGTGGAATCAATTTGTTTTGACAATTTCAAAAATACTTTTTCATTTTTCAACTGTTTTGTTTTCAATGTTTTATGTATGACAGATTAAGGTATAACATATATCAAAACAAACTGAAACATGCCAGCCCAACAAAAGCAGAACTGTTGTCCTGCCCTGAATGTTTTATTGGTAAAAATATCATAGAATCATAGAATGTGTTGGGTTGGAAGGGACCTTTAAAGGCCATCTAGTCCAACCCCCCTGCAGTAAGCAGGGACATCTTTAACTAGATCAGATTGCTCAGAGCCTCATCAAGCCTGGCCTTGAATGTCTCCAGGGATGGGGCCTCCACCACCTCTCTGGGCAACCTGTTCCAGTGCCTCACCACCCTCATTGTAAAGAACTTCTTCCTAATGTCTAATCTAAACCTACCCTGCTCTAGATTAAAACCATTGCCCCTCATCCTATCACTACATGCCCTTGCAAACAGCCCCTCCCCAGCTTTGTTGTAGGCCCCCTTCAGGTACTGGAAGGCTGCTATAAGGTCTCCCTGGAGCCTTCTCCAGGCTGAACAACACCAACTCTCTCAGCCTGTCCTCATAGCAGAGGTACTCCGGCCCTCTGATCATCTTCACGGCCCTCCTCTGGACCCCCTCCAACAGGTCCATGTCCTTCCTGTGCTGAGGGCTCCAGAGCTGGATGCAGTACTCCAGGTGGGGTCTCATGAGAGCAGAGTAGAGTGGGAGAATCACCTCTCTGGATCTGCTGGCTATATTTCTTTTGATGCAGCCCAGGATGCGATTGGCCTTCTGGGCTGCGAGCGCACATTGTTGGCTCATGTCCAGCTTTTCATCCACCAGTGCCCCCAAGTCCTTTTCCGCAGGGCTGCTCTCTATCACCTCATCCCCCAGCCTGTATTGATAATGAGGATTGTCCTGACCCAAGTGCAGGACTTTGCACTTGGCCTGGTTGAACTTCATAAGGTTTCCTCAGACCCACTTCTCTAGCTCATCCAGGTCCCTCTGGCCTGTCAACCACACCATTCAGCTTGGTGTCACCTGCAAACTTGCTGAGGGTGCACTTGATCCCACTGTCTATATCATTGATGAAGATATTGAACAGCACCGGTCCCAGTATGGATCCCTGAGGGACACCACTTGTCACCCCTCTCCATCTGGACATCGAGCCATTGACCACTACCCTCTGGATGCGACCATCCAGCCAGTTCCTTATCCACCAAACAGTCTACCCATCAAATCCCTATCTCTCCAACTTAGAGAGAAGGATGTTGTGGGGGACCATGTCAAAGGCCTTTTGAAAGTGTAATGCTTTGTTTCAATTCAGACAAAGTCAGACTGGGAAATGATGAAATTCTGTGTAAATACATATACTTATAACCTGGCCATTTATGCTTATTATCACCAACTGGCAAATTCTTCTGTCTATAGTGGGCAAATATGGGAAAATGCGCTTTGTGTGTTTGTTTTATTTCTATTAAAGTGGCTAAAAAAAAGAAAAAAGTAGGCATTTAAGTTGAGCTAAATGGAAAATCATAAAAAATTTTGGACAGATATTTCCTCTTTTAGAATCAGAATAGAGGCTTCCATGTAAGTATCATATTTCTAAATATATTACCTGAAGCAATGTGAAATAAATATGCTTTCTTGATTATGCAATAGCTGTCTATTTATCTTGACATTGATAGAAGCCCATTTTAGAATATACAGTCCTCAGCTGCTGAGCATTTCCATGCAGATGAAAGATATACAAGTTTTAACCTCATTTAAGTCAGAAAAAGGATTAATTCCAAGTAAAACACATATGTTTTAAATATTATTAGGTTAGAGAATGCAAGATGCAACCTTGTTTTGCTGATTTTTATAGCTGGTGTCTATGATGTCTTGTGACTCTGCCTTGAAAAGCAGGAAAATATTTGACATTTTCATTTCTCCTGACTGCTGTTCAAAATTATTTCCTGGATTTAACTTCAATTTGGAATAATTTCTATCACACTGCAGTTGGACCTTTTTAATGTCCTTTTCTATTTTCCGTTTTCCCCCCTCAAATAAATGAGTCACTTAAAAAAAAATAAGAAAAAAAAGAAAATTGCAGTTCTAATGAGAACCACAGAAGTATTCAGAATGGTAACTCTCTTTTACACATGAGGAAACTGAGAAACAAAATAAATTAAGTCCCCACCGTTGACAGAGAGATCAATAGTCTAATCTTCACTATGGGCAGAATCCATCAGCTTGCCCTATTCATGCACCACATCTCATCCCACAGAAGGAAAAAAGCATTAGCTGTGGTGTCCTCACCAAACATTTGAATCCTTTTATTGCTGTACCATTATTACATTGGTTCTATGTCTTGAATTTTGACCCAGCTGTACACTGGTGTCCTGCTTATGCTGGACTTCATAGCAAACAACACTGCATGTTCTTGTGTATTGCACTCAATGTAACATAAAGGCATTTCTATTACTATTACTTTCTTTTCTTTCTAGCTTTGTTAACCTGCTGCTGACCCCAGTCTTTAAGTTATATTAAGATGTATATATGTACGTGCCTTCTAGTTGTTCACTCAGTTGAACTGAGTAACACCCTCTTGAATTCATCTTGCCTAACTGTAGATGGGAGACATTTACAGCATCATCTCCCTTTGAACACATCATCCTGGACTCTCTTTTACTCCACAGAGAGTGTTAGGAGCTTTCAGGATGCAATTTATACAGTCTGTTTTACATATCTATTTTAGGGTGGAAGGAATCATCCTCTTGACTATAAAGGGATTCTCAGGTAACTAGATCAGAGGTATCTACATGATGGATATCTGTACTCATTCAAATCAATGTTTCCCATAGGTTCTGACTGCAGTTCAGGTGTAGGCAGATATCCAGATTAAGAGGCCAGCTCCTCCTTTTCTGACCTCTAGACATTCATTAATGTCCCTTTGCCTGATGATACTGCTCATCTGTGCTCCCCAGACTGTTTAATCCACAATGAACTGGTTTAACTTAAACAATATAAATAGTAGGTCTGTGCTAATGTGTTTCTTTTTGACTGAAATGTGTCATGGAGCACTCATGATAATAACTCAGTCATCAGAATTCCCATCTAGGTGGTAAATTCAACTTTCAACTAAACAGAAAATTTCAAAGTAGCAGCATTTTATCTTTTATTATTTTTCATCTAAAAAGGTTTTTTTGGAATGATTTTTCAACAAAACACAACTTCCTCCAGAGAAAACTGTACTGTATGTTATATTTTATGTCTTCCCTCCCATTATGATTTTTTTCTGGTATTTTGTCCAGATAAAATTTAAATAATCCAAGCAACAGATCTCAAAAGACTTCCATGGCCAGTCTTCGAGGACTCTCAGAAAACTTCTCACAGAAGAACCCTTAATAAATCCCTTCCCTTAGTTTCTTCAAAATGTTGCTATTTCTAATGGTTTGAATCATCCTATAAAGTTTCTACTTTCTCTTTACATTAATTTCTTTCAAGTACAGGAAACAAAAACTCCCATTCGAAGTTGGGTTTGGGTGTTGTTTTTTTTCCTGAAGAAGAACCCAAATATACTTTTTTCTATTTGAAAAATATGCTGTCAAGATGGAGAGCTTTTATTCGAATAATGAATTTATTCCACTATTCCTGAGTATTCTATACATATAAAATATTACTTCACATTTACCCTCTGAGACTTTTGTCAGTCTCTCTATGTGGAAATGATGAAGATGGAAATACTGGGACTTGTCTAGATTTTATTCCACATACTTGTTGCGTGAAAAGGGGCAAAGCGATTTTGGCAGAAAATAAACCCCCTTGCGTTCTAACACTCCTCACCGAGGTGGGAGGCTAGGCACGGCTAGGTTTAAATTCTGAGTGATGCCCAATCTTGTACCACCGAAGTGCTAAAGTGTGAACCGTTATCACTTTGGATTTCCTCGGGAAGGGGAAGCGTGAAGAACCACCCTTTTAGGCCTTTCACTGTGTTGTCCCCGGTAGCTGATTTGAAGCTGCTGGCCATACTGAGGCTGGAGATAATCTCACAGAGGACAGCATTTCATCAAAATTTGACAAAATGTTGGCTCTGAGCATCGAGCGGGCAGCTAATTGGCAGCTTATCTGTTTCATGGTATCATCCCATTCCCGTATCTGCTATACATCATAAAGTAAATCCGCAGAATAATTGCATCCTGTCCCGTACCTCATGTAGCTTATCAGGGAACCACAGGTGGTGTATCCTTCATGCCAGCTGTGGCTATTTTCTACCTCAGAAGCCTCTTGATTTTATACTTTTCCTTAATGTGTGAACAATGCTGTACTTTTGTATTTTTAGCCAATTCAGTATTTATTCCACAATACTCTAAACCTAATGATGACTGTAGAATTATTTACCATCTCTATTGTCTTTCTAGTCTTATTTTAGACCAAAAGTGCAGAAAGTAGTGACACAACACTGAAAACTAAAGCATGTTAACCTTGATAGATCTCAGCCCATTCAGAACTGACAGGTTAAGAGAATGAGTGAAACATGAGGAAATCCTGTGTCTCCTGGAGCTCCCAAAGGCAGATTAAGGAAACCAGGGTCTGGATTCTGGCATCTAAGAGCTATTCCTTCTCACAATGTCTCAGACATCCAACAGCACCCTTAATTACATTATAAACCTATATTTGAGTAGCTGGATTATTCCTTGATTCCCCTCATGCTAAGATAAGCATATAAAATGGATTAGCTGCATTTTCCTGTAGAGGTCTTTTTTTTTTTTTTTCCCATTGACTCTTGGAAGAACATTGAGTAAGTAGCACAGAATTATGAATATACTTTTTACATTTCCAAAGTTAGCTAAGGTTAATTGTACCTGTGGGTTCTTTATTCTACCTTTGGGAAAGCTCTTCCAGCAAGACTATGAGATGTTTGCAAGATACAGACTCACAATTCATATGGACTTTTTTCAGTAAAAGGAGCTCACAGAAAAGGTATACCTTCTAGATGTGCTGGAAAGGTCAAGGTGAGACAGAGTTTTGCTGCTTGGCCAAGCCAAGGGGAGTTGAGGAGTACCAGAGCAGGGAAAGTCAAGCACAGCAGAGAGGATATTGTTGAGGTCCTCCTGGCCTCTGACATCTCTGGAGCTGGGCTGAGGAACTCCTGTGGGCTTTGGTTTAGACAGGCACAAGAAGAAAAAAGAACAGCAGGTTGATGTCATCTGTGACTCTAAGTGCAAGCTGATTTGAGCAGGATGGGTTTCCATCTCTTCTTACATGGTGCTCAGAAATTAGTATTCTGACTCCGAATCAAGAAATTTTCCTCAGACTGTTTGATTTGGAGAATTTATTAACTGCATTAGAAATGTAGCTCTATCTAGGCTCTATCTGCCATAGAGTTTTATTTGATACCACAAACCTCTACTCGGCTTTTTCCTCTTGAAATTTCAGGTATGTTCAAACAGAAAGTAGAATAAAGAATCTCACAAGGTTTTATTACTCCCCCTGAAATCACAAGGGTTGATACTAATGTAAAGGTGGCATCTTTTCTTCCCAAAAAGTCCCAAGAAATTTGTATGTGAGGGTTGAGTTTCAACCCAGCTCTATTTTTGACCCTGAAGTTAGTGCTGACATGTATGGTAATGTTTATTAATAAAACAATAGTCCAATGGTAAACAAGTTTAATACTAGGCATGAATGTTTGATATTCTGTCTTAGATGAAAAAAAATGTATTCTATAATGAATACTTAATTAGAACTGTGATCTGAATACAAGGACCAGAGCCCATACCGCTGTGCAGACAAACCAGAATGAAATTAATTACTGTCATGCAGGGGGTGATATTAATGGTGTCCAGCTTTATAAATTAATCCAATTTTAAGCCACTTTAGTTGCTATCATACTGAGAGTGCAATATGCCTAACATATCATTTCTGTACCAGCAAATGGTAAGATTTAAGCTGAAAACAATTTTAACTTGCAGATGTTATAAAACTATAATTTAATTAAATTATATTAAATATTTCTAATTAGCTGCTGTTAGTCAGACATCATTAAAAATAAATAAAATTAAAACCTCTGCTTTTTTTTTAGCCATATATGAACTCTGAATTTTCCAAACAGTGAAATTCTGACTGATGCTCAGCATAAAACCTTGTTATTTGGCCACTTCTAACCTATCACAGTGCAGTTTTGCTTAATTGATGATGTGTGCTGTGCAGGACATGTCATGCAATTGGTTTTGCAGCTGATAGTAAGTGACCCTTAGTAAGAACCTGTGCTTACTACTTCACTTGCAGAAATTTTAATATTTCCGCTTGAGGGAGCAGTCATGCAAAGTCTCATACCTGTGAATAGCTTAAGTCATGTGAGTATTTCTTCACTGATTACCCAAGGATTACATGCATTTGCAAACATTTTCTGGATTCAAATACATCAGCAGGGTTTTGGTTTAAATGTATATCCTAATGTCTGACTCATTTAAATCTTCCAGATTGTAGACATTATTTTCACTTGTAAAGCAGGTTTTCTCACTTATATATCTCTCCACCCCTGCCAGCAAACACTCAGATAAATATATTACAAAAAGGCAATGTCAGCTTGCAGCCAGCTCAAAAGCAAAATTCTTTGGGAATGGTGAATAGCTCAGATGGCTAGCAGCAGTGCAGATGAAACCATTCCCATTACAGCATAGATCAAACAGGCAAAGAGGAGAGCCAAGCAAGGGAATACATTTTAAAGACTTCTGGTAAGCTATTTGGAAGTACACAGTGTAGGCCTTCCTCTGTTGCCCATGAGGTTGGTGCAAATTTCACTACTGACTCTAAGAAAAAGCAGTGTCAATACAAAACTAAATAGTTTCTAAAATCCAATGTCAAGTCTTTCTGAGGTTTCTCTCAGTCTCTGGCTGTCTTTTTATTTCAAATGCTGATGTTCAAGTAGTCATGTGTAGCAGGGATGAGTGGAATGCTTTTCAACCTGACTGAAGGACAAGCCCTGAACTCACAGACCAATCACCATAATAAAATATATTGCTCACTTTTCCTTTGCCAGAAATCTTCCATTTTGAAAGAAAAATTACAGGGTTAAATAGAAAGAGAATGGAACTTTCCAGTATTTTTTTTTCCAAGATAAAGAACTTTGTGAAATGGATGAAAGTTTCTTAAAAATTTAAGAACTATGACTCAAATAATTCTGATTTTTAACACTCTCCACCTTTTTTCCTTTCTACAAATGTTCTGACAAATAAAAAGAAGTGGGTTTTTTTGCCATCAGCTCTGCCTGTGAAAAAATAACACACAGACTGAAAAGAGCTTAATTTGTCTCAGTGAAACAAATGAAAAAAAAGATCATTTCTCTGAGCACTGGATGTTTCTCTTATCTGATTACGAATAGGAAAGGGAGTTTAATACTTCTAGGTCAGTGAGTTGAATTGAGGTTAGTTAAGTAGTGCATATTAGACAGAAGTTCATTATTACTTTTTGTTATTAATTATGGGTTTTGGTTGACTTATCTGAAATGATTAAGAGCTATATTCAAAGTCTAAATTCCACCTTTGGTCCTGTGCATAAATTTTCCTTCAGCTGCTTCTTTCAGATATTCTGTCACTGAGGCTTAGGTGCAATTTTGGCCACCACAATATAATTCTTTCAAAGGAGACTATAGGAGTTCAGTGCCTAAATTCCACTGAAGCTTAAAGAGAAGAATGATCTAAGCTTAAGATTTCATGAGTCCAGAATTTCTGCCTGAAAGACATTCTGTGTAACCTCGGATAAATCACTCAGGTTATTCTTCTACATTGGAAGTAACCATGTTTCCTAATGTTGGCTAAATGTTGTGAGTTTAAATACATTAACAATGCTGAAATATTTAGTTATCATTGAATGGGTAAACTGAGAACAGGAATATTTATTTTTTTGTAAATCTGAATATTACTAGACAACTCTTATAGAATAAACAGGAGCAAGATTCATTTCACATAATTGTAGCCACCCAGAATTTGGACACCTAAACTAAGCAGTTTGTCTTGACTCTTTCAGTGCTGAGTGAAGAGAGACAGATGTCTCCAGGGAATGATTCATCCCGTATGCCTTATGTCCTATTCTTAGGATAAGTGTCTATATCTCCCTATTAACTACAGAGAAAGCCTATCTGAAATAAGAAAGCTTTTAGAATTTTAAAATTAGGTAAGATCATCCTGCCCTATCATTATTGGCCCATCCCCATAATCTCTTGCACCAAGAATATCTGAGGACTGCAAGGAGAAGAAATGCTTTCCCTCTATAATCTCTACCACTCTCTAAAAGGTGACCTCTGATGTGGTAGATAAGCAGGGGCAATTAGCACTTTCATTTGTTTGTTCTGTACCAGTGTGGCTGATAAAGAAGCAGTATCTTCCAAAAGAAGAAAATGCATTTTGAGTGTGGTAAAAAAAAAAGGGAGGATTAAGGGACATTAATATTGGAAGCTGGATATTCATGCATTCTGCTGTGTTTGGGTCACTGACAGTCTAACTACAGTTCAGATTTAAATATATTAATAGTATTCCAAAAATAATATATTATACTGTAAACTTCTATAATATATTCCTATAATACATCATCCCACCATAGAAGAATATTTCCTATTCATGTCAGGAACTATCTTTTATGTGGGAAAACAGAACAGGCAAAGCAGGTAGGTGAGAAAGGCAGCAGATTGTTACATGCAACAAACTCATGGCCTTGAACAAGACAAACAGAGAAGGAGATAAAGAATATTCTTTTATTGAATTAGTGAGCTATGTCAGGGAATGAGCCCTGGTCCCTGGCCAGCTGGGGTGGACTAGCTCATGTTTTCACTGTCTCTAGAAACTGGACTATAAAGAAAACTATACACACACTAACTTTTCAGTTTGCGTGTTTTTTGTTTTGTGGTTTTTCTGTTGCCTTTTTTTTTTTGTCTAGACAGCAGAGCTAGATGCCTCGCTCTTCACTGAAACCTTGAAACAAAGTAGTGTATGCATGGGGCAGGAGCCCTGAGGCAAAACATGAATCAAAGTGTAGCTGTCCCTTTGAGATCCATTAAGCTCTGTGGTCAGCAGTAGAGCTTCAAGGCATCTCCTGATGAAGATACACAAGACGTCTTATCTGAATGAGCTACCTAACCCTATCACACTGCTTTCTGCAAACACACACATGCACACATCCTATTACTGGAGGACGGATTATGCAGACCACGTATCATTGTATGTTGGGGGAGAGAACATGAGAAAGGGGACTTGAGGTTGCCTGATCTGCCCTTCATTTACCATCATTTTCATCAAAAGCACTGCGGAGTGGGACTGGAAATGAAAATAGCACAGCTAAGGAGAAACGTGACTGTCTGGGAAGCTCGCTCAGTCCTGGAGCCTTAGCTGCCTGAGAAGGACTGTCCTTGGGAAAGAAAAAAAAGGAACAGTCTTAAATTACCCATGGGGGATGAAGGCTCCCTCCATCCCATTCTCTCACCTGCACTCTGTGTTCAGGAGGCAGGAAATGAAGGACATCATTCTTGTACCTCTGCCTTCCTCCAGTGTAGTTCTTCCTCACATTGCCTCCAGGAACCCTTCCCTCAGTCATCCAGAGACCTCAGGCTGCTCTATCCCAAATCATCATGGTTCACGCTATTGGAACCGTTCAGATACCTTTTTCAGCTATCTTAGACAAAACAAGGGCATTTGACTCACTCTGGTTAACAAACTGTAAGAATTAAGTATCTACTAAGGTTACATCTCAAGGACACATTGCTCAGTCCAGCCATTACTTGTATTCTTTCAAATAAATTACAGGTATTGCTAAGCAAGGGAGTAAAAGCAAGGGAATGGTGTCTTAGCAATTGTCAATTTGTGTGCTGATGTTCTCTGGGCACAGAAAAAAAAAAAAGTTGTTTGACAGGACACTCCTTGACAAGATCCTTTACCTAGGAACTAAAGGCTATCTTTCCCAGTACATTTTAAAAATGCATTTTAATCTGCATTAAAAAAAAAAATCACCACAGAAAACCCAAACTGAAAAACTTAAATGCTTCCTGAAAATTAATGAATCATTGCAAATGACCTTGTTTGCCTTTAAAATATACTAAAGTGCTTTTGAGATTGTTGGTTATAACCCTTTTCTTGTTAAATGAGTAGTCAGATAAGACCCTCTCGACTGAAGCGTAATATGAATCTGGGAAGGTCGCCTCACATACTTTCCATTGCTGATACAGATTCGTAGATTTTAAGTCCAAAAGGGACCTCATGTAACTCCTGCGTAACACAGGTCAGATAGATAACTTTGCTTGGTAATTCTGCATCAAATCAAATTGAAAGCATACCAAAGAATGCAGATATTACTTTATTTTCCACTCTGAAACCTCCCTCAACACCACACACATATGCGTGTGTGTCTCTCTTTACCAAGACTTCCTTAGATCATACTGAGCTCAGAATAACTGCCTATTATAGCTTTGAGTGAAAAGCGGTAACAGGCTGGTAAAAGCGGTAACAGCAGCTGGTCCAAGAGTAAAACAGAGGAATGGAGGCAGTAGGTCACAGAATAGATGTGACAGAGAACAGAAAGTAATGAGCAAGCTACTGTATTTCCAAGACTTCCATTCAAATTAACGCTTACTATACCAGTAGGTCATGAAAATGAGTCGGGTGGTTCCACCTCGTTCTGGACTCTGGCATTTGTCAATATCACCAGGTATTCTCCAATATCAGGACACATTTAGTCCATGAAGTCCTTTAGGTGAACTTGACTAGCAGTAAAGCTTTTCAAGTCAGAAGTGATGTGAGCAAGAACTACATGCTATGGGATAGAACAATTTTGGTGAGACTGTCCCAGCTTTTCTATGTTTGATTAGCAAAATTGCCCCAGATTCCATATTTTGGCATTTTTCTTCAGACTGATGTATTTTTAACAGAAAACTTTCTCACTTTTTCATGTTTTTGACAACCATCTGGTGAAAGCTGCTACCATTTATTTATTTGACTAAATAGGACAAAACAAAATCCTGGCTGTGTTCAGTTAATTTGTGAAGAATTGCACCATATGCACATGCAATGCACAATTTTCAGGGGAAAGAGAGGGTTTCTGTTTTCCTCATTCCAAACTTTTCCTCTTACTCCTCCAGGTACCCAAAGATGAACTTTTTGTGTGGGTCATGAGCTTGTCAGAACAGAATACCTAAGTACAGAGCCTTACTACTGCCTAACTGCTGCACTTATATGCCCTGAGGTTAAACATAGAGGTCTCTAAATTGGAAAAGCATGGATTTGATGGATGGACCACTCAGTGGATAAGGAACTGTCTATATGGTCGCACTCAAAGGGTTGCGGTCAACGGCTCCACATCCAAGTGGAAACCAGTGACGAGTAGCATTCCTCAGGGGTCAGTACCGGGACCAGTGCTGCTTAACATCTTTGTCAGTGACATGGACAGTGGGACTGAGTACACCCTGTGGCGGTGTGCTCTCCCCTTTTCCCCTCCCAGCTACTGCTCAAGCCATGGCCATCAGCAGGAGTTGTTATGAGTTGCACTTGAACTATGGGGGATGGCTGGCAACAGAGTCAAAACACTGTCTAGAGTGGGGACCTAGGTATCTTGTTCCCATGCGAATATGACTATAGGTCAATTATCTTACTCCATAAATAGCGGACAGCCCAAGAGCCCTTTGAGCTCTCCTGAACGGCAGCGGGCTGCACGACAGGATCTCCCCTTGAGTGGGGGCGTTCGCTTAAGGTTCTTCTCCTGGAGGTTGAGAGATTCCTTGCCGCAACAGAGTCTCGGTAAGTGACTAAGAGCATGCTAAACTTTGAAATCTTAGCTAAGTGATATAAGGATTGATTGCGCATATATAATCCTTTAGACATAAACCGTTGACCAAGTCTGGGACTAGGACTGGATCCAGCAGCACCTAGACTCCTCTCTGAGAAGGAGTTCAGAAAGCAAGGGGGTTCTTTCCGAACCTCGTGACTCAACGGGAGGATCTCCCTGACAGCTTGTCTGACCCTGGCCTCTATGCGGTAAATAATCAAGTGTACCCTGGCATCGAATCTCATAAAACACTGACACATTCACTACTAACTTTGTTAAATCACTGTTTTATGTTAATAAACATTTCACTGCTTCTCTCTTACAAGTGAAGTTATTCACTCCGCCCGCGACACACCCTCAGCAAGTTTGCCTATGACACCAAGCTGTGTGGCATGGTCGACACGCTGGAGGAAGGGATGCCATCCAGAGGGACCTGGACAGGCTTGAGAGGTGGGCCTGTGTGAAGCTCATGAAGTTCAACCAGGCCAAGTGCAAGGTCCTGCACCTGGGTCAGGGCAATCCCAGGCACAAATACAGGCTGAACAGAGAATGGCTTGAGGGAAGTCCTGAGGAGAAGGACTTGGGGGTGCTGGTGGACGAGAAGCTCAACATGAGTCAGCAATGCATGCTTGCAGCTCAGAAAGCCAACCCCATCCTGGACTGCATCAAAAGAAATATGACCATCAGGTCGAGGAAGGCGATTCTGCCCCTCTACTCCGCTCTGGTGAGACCCCACCAGGAGTACTGCATCCAGCTCTGGAGTCCTCAGCACAAGAAGGACATGGACCTGTTGGAGCAAGTCCAGAGGAGGGCCACGAAGATGATCAGAGGGATGGAGCACCTCTGCTATGAGGACAGGCTGAGAGAGTCCCTTCTAACCCAAACCATTCTATGATTATATGATTTTTTCTGTGCTGGCCCCAGGGCATTTCTGGGCTCCTAATTTTAGCTAGAAATAGTATGAAATTCTCTCCCTCCCCAACAAATAACCAACCTAAAATCACATAAGAAATTAACTAACCATAGTCACTGAACTGCCTTTCTGATCAAGTCTCTCTTGAATATCCTAGCCCAGGTTATTTACTAAAGCATGTTAAGAAAAAGACTTATTCAGTCCCTTGGAAATTGTCCATGGTTCATTTTTATGCAAATATGACCTCACCTTCTTTAAAGGTGAAAAATTAATTACTAATGAGCATTAAAAAAATCCAAGAAAAATCACTCAGGTTTAGTAACACATCACTGCATCAACTCTGTCTGAGAATTATGAGTAGCTTTCATCAAAGCTTATTGGAACTTTTGATGCTCTTTCTTGATGGTGTGGTAGAGCTGTGGTGTTATTTCAGAATAATAATAATTTGTGTTTGTACCACCTTTCATTAATGCCCCTCATAAACATTATTTAATTAAGACTTACAAAACTCCAGAAGTTAAATAATCATTGGTTTTTTTCATATTTATCTTTCACACTGTCGCTGATTTATTGCTTTGAGAAAGCACCAGTTTCTCAAGCCCTTTTTCAGTTTCCCTAGTAGAGGTATTGCCATTTCTATTAGGGAACTAATATGCAGATGATAAGATTATTTACACTGACTATTGTATGGAGCTAATTTAAAGCGAAGCCTATAGCTGAGACAGTTAAGTACCTTCAGAGGGCAAATCAAAGATGATTTAGTCATCATAGCTCTTTCTCCCATTTACACAGTGGTATGCCTCATGAATACTGTTCCTCCTGCTCACACCAGTAAATTAAAGGATGTGCCTAGACACTGGAAAAGCATCATCTACGCTTCTAAAGAGTTGGACTCATCCCTGCAGGACATTGGCCTAGGTCAACTGTCATTCTCTCCTGAATCTCTCCCTAAATCCAGTTTAATGCAGCAGCCTCAATGACAGAGAAGAATCTTGGGAATCATTTAATTTACTAGTACAGATGGACCCAGGGAGTCCTAGCTGTTGTATGAATATAATGCTAAATTGACTAAAAATTGGCATCCTCAAACATGGAAAATAGTGTCTTATAGACAGACAAATAACATTTGGAGTAGCTTGTGATCTGAAACTCATTTGGTGGTAAGAAAGTTGGACCCTGTCAGCTAAAGCTGACTCCTATACATTTTCTTCTTTACCATCTCTGACAGCAGTAGCAGAGTAAGTGTTTTAGCATTTTGTTGGTTCTTTAGGATGAGATCCTAATGCATACAGCTGAAGATGAGATCAAAGATTGATGGAGTCCTGGTGTCAGCAGGAGATACTGTGCATAGCTGGGACCGTGCAGCAAGGCATAGGAATATGTGCATTTTATGGAGCAGCCTTTAGTTGCTTGGTGAATCTGTTCATAGAGATTTGGGAAATGAAGTCATTGTACTGTACTACATGGCTTTCTTTAGAAGAGACTTGGACCTTGTGAGGAATTATGCTATGTTTGCTGCTTGACTCTTTCTATTAAATCTGTGGAAGGACTGGTCTAATAAAGCTTATATGGGTCATCTGAGTAGGGTCTTATTTGATTAATATGTAATTTAAAATAGGGTGAATTTAATCAAGACTATCTGGCCCACTAGACTATCTCCCCTATCAGTCACCGTGGCAACCAGCTTCAGTGCAGGTAAGGCCTCACTGGGGAAGGGGATCGCGGCGGATAAGGCCGGCAAAGGGCTCTTTTGAGGGCTTTCGTAGCCAGGAAAAGCAGCTAGCTCGTGCCGGAACCGGCAGCTCGGGGGCGGGCTGCTGACGCGGCAGGGGCGGAGTCAGCGTCACACGCGGCAGCTCTTAACGGGTGGTCCCGGAGCGCAGTGGCCGGCCGCTGCGCACCCAGCACGCGGGCAGCCTGTATGGGTCACCCAGGGCGGCACCGCAGTGCGAACGAACAAGGAGCAGCATTTCGTACGGTGGGTCACTGGAAGCCTTGAGTCTAAGCTAAGCAGAAGCTGGGCAACCACAAGCAGAGGAACATCGGCGTGCAAGGGCACCGGCTCAGGGCATATGGGAAGCGGACAGCAGAGATTCTCCATCTCCTGGCACAAGAAAAGAACATGGCTGCAAAACAGTCAAAAACTGCTGCGAGGAAGAACGTGGGAACTCAGACTGAGCTCCTTTGCAAGCATGTGGCTGTGCAGGTCTCGGGCTGTAATGAATGCCTGAGTCTGGCACTGCTCCCACAGGGATCCAGAGACACTGTGTGCATACAGTGTGATCAAGTAAATGATCTGCTCAGGAAGGTGGTTGAACTGAAGGAAGAGGTAGAAAGGTTAAGAAGTATTAGAGACTGTGAAAATGAAATAGATTGGTGGAGCCATACCCTGAGGCAAAGGCAGCAGGAAGAGGCTCTATCAGAAGTGGATGACCCACTTCCCTCCTGTCACCAGGCAGAAGGAGAGGACTCAAGGGATAAGGGGGAGTGGAGTCAGATCCCTCCTCAGAGAGGTAAGCGAAACCTCTCACAGCCCCCCTCACCATCCCAACTGCCCTTACGTAATAGGTATGAGGCTCTGGAAATTGAGGACCAGGCAATTGAGGATGGAGAAGCTGATCCATCCCATGTAATGCCCAGCGCTAGTCACTCACCCTCATGCCTCAGGACTTCCTCAAGAAAGAAAGGTAATTGTAGTAGGTGACTCCCTTCTGAGAGGAACAGAGGGCCCTATCTGTAGACCAGACCCATCCCACAGGGAAGTCAGCTGCCTCCCTGGGGCCAGAATTAAGGACATATGGAGAAAACTCCCTTCCCTGGTCCAGTCATCAGATGACTATCCACTACTGATATTTCAGGTAGGCAGCGACGAAGTAGGTACCAGAAGTCTGAGGGCAATGAAGAATGACTTTAGGGCCCTGGCACGGCTGATTAAGGGATCGGGAGCACAAATAGTGTTCTCCTCTATCCCACCATTTGCAGGGGTAGATGAGGGGATAAATAGGAGGAGCCAGCAAATTAACTCCTGGCTCCGCGACTGGTGTGTCTGGCAGGACTTTGGCTTTTTTGAACATGGGCTGATCTACAGGAAACCAGGCATGCTGGCATCAGGCAGGGGAAGCCTAACCCGAAGGGGAAGAAAGAGACTGGGACAAGAATTAGTAGGGCTTATTCATAAGGCTTTAAACTAGGTTTGATGGGGGATGGGGATGAAACCAGGATCACAGAAGTGGTGCCTGGGAGCAACATGGCAGTGCTCATGGGTAAAAGTGATAGCAAGGTCTTGCAGCCTGTCTCAGCGATGGTGGAGGATAGTGAATTGTGTGGCAGCATATACACAAGGAGTAGTGATAATTTGGTAACTACAGTAGTGTCCGAGAATGATCAGGTGCAAATCAGGGCCTGTCCCCCCAAGAAAGTGGCAGGACAATTAACCCAACTGAAGTGCATCTACACTAATGCACACAGCATGGGGAATAAGCAGGATGAGCTGGAGGCCATGGTGCAGCAGGGAAACTACGATGTGGTTGCCATCACAGAAACATGGTGGGAAGACCCACACAAGTGGAGTGCTGTAATTGATGGCTACCAGCTTTTTGGAAGAGATAGGCAAGGGAAGAGAGGTGGTGGGGTGGCCCTCTATGTTAGGGGCGGTTTTGAATGAATGGAACTCAACGCTGTGAATGACAGTGTTGAGTGTGTATGGATAAGAATTAAGGGGAAGGCCAACAAGGCAGATATCGTGATGGGAGTTTGTTATAGACCCCCTAATCAGGATGTAGAAACTGATGAAGTATTCTATAAGCAGCTGGCAGAGGTCTCACAATCATCTGCCCTTGTTCTTGTGGGGGACTTCAACTTCCCAGATGTCTGCTGGGAATACTACACAGCAGAGAGGGAACAGTCACGGAGGTTCCTGGACTGTGTGGAAGACAACTTCCTAACACAGCTGGTGAAGGAACCAACTAGGGGAAGTGCCCTACTGGACCTACTGTTTGTTAACAGAGAAGGTCTTGTGGGGGATGTAAAGGTTGGAGGTCGTCTTGGGCACAGTGACCATGAAATGATAGAGTTTTCAATTCTTGGTGAAGCGAGGCAGGGAGCCAGCAGAACTGCCACCTTGGATTTCCGAAGGGCAGACCTTAACCTGTTTAGGAGCATGGTTGAGAGTGTCCCTTGGGAGGCAGTGTTGAAGAGCAAAGGTGCCCAGGAAAGCTGGTCATACTTCAATCAGGTGCTCTTAGAAGCACAGGAGAAGGCCATCCCCATGTCCCAAAAAATGAGCCGACGGGGAAGAAGGCCTGCCTGGCTAAATAGAGAGCTTTGGCTGGACCTCAGGAAAAAAAGGAAGGCTTACATTCTCTGGAAAAGGGGCTTAGCAACTTATGAGGATTATCAAGATATAACAAAGCTATGCAGGGGGAAGATTAGAAGGGCCAAAGCTCAATCAGAACTCAGCTTGGCCACTGCAGTTAAAGACAACAAGAAGAGATTTTTCCAGTATATCAACAGAAAAAGGAAGACTAGGGAAAATGTAGGCCCACTGATGAATGAGACAGGTGCCCTAGTGGTGGAAGACACAGAGAAGGCAGAGCTACTGAATGCCTTCTTTTCTTCGGTCTTCACTGATAAATCCGGCCCTCACGAATCCCATATCCTGGAGGCAAGGGGGAAGGTCTGGAGAGAGGAAGACTTTCCCTTAGTTGAGGAGGACCGGGTCAGAGACCACTTGGCCAAGCTGGACATTCATAAATCCATGGGCCCTGACAGGATGCACCTGCGAGTGCTGAGAGAGCTGGCAGATGTTATTGCTAGACCACTCTCCATTGTCTTTGCAAGGTCATGGGGAACAGGAGAGGTGCCTGAGGACTGGAGGAAGGCCGACATCACTCCAATCTTCAAAAAAGGCAAGAAGGAGGACCCAGAGAACTACAGACTGGTTAGTCTCACCTCTGTCCCTGGGAAGGTAATGGAGCGACTCATTCTGGATGTCGTCTCCAAACACATAGAGGAACAGGAAGTCATTGGAAGTGGTCAGCATGGATTTACCAAGGGCAAATCATGCCTGACCAATCTGATAGCTTTCCATGATGTTATAACGGGTTGGCTGGATGAGGGGAGAGCCGTAGATGTCATCTACCTTGACCTTAGCAAGGCTTTTGACACTGTCTCCCATAACATCCTCCTTAGGAAGCTGAGGAAGTATGGGCTAGATGAGGTGACAGTGAGGTGGATCGAGAGCTGGCTGAGTGACAGAACTCAGAGGGTTGTGATCAGCGGCACAGAGTCCAGTTGGAGGCCTGTAACCAGTGGTGTCCCTCAGGGGTCAATACTTGGTCCAATTTTGTTCAATATATTCATTAATGACCTAGATGAGGGGACAGAGTGTATCCTCAGCAAGTTCGCTGATGATACCAAGCTGGGAGGGGTGGCCGACACTCCAGAGGGCCGTGCTGCCATCCAGCGTGACCTGGACAGGCTGGAGAGCTGGGCAGAGAAGAACCTAATGAGGTTCAACAAAAGCAAGTGTAAGGTCCTGCACCTGGGAAGGAAGAATGCTAAGCACCAGTATAGGTTAGGGGCAGACATGCTGGGAAGCAGCTCTGAGGAGAAGGACCTGGGGGTCCTGGTAGACAGCAAATTATCCATGAGCCAGCAGTGTGCCCTTGTCGCCAAGAAGGCCAATGGCATCCTGGGCTGCATAGGAAAGACTGTGGCCAGTAGGTCGAGGGAGGTCATTCTCCCCCTCTACTCTGCACTGGTGAGGCCACAACTGGAGTACTGTGTCCAGTTTTGGGCTCCCCAGTTCAAGAGGGACAGGGAACTACTGGAGCGAGTCCAGCGTAGGGCAACCAAGATGATTATGGGACTGGAGCATCTCCCTTATGAGGAAAGGCTGAAAGAGCTGGGACTCTTTAGCCTGGAGAAGAGAAGGTTGAGGGGGGACCTGATTAATGTTTACAAGTATCTAAAGGGTGGGTTTAAGGAGGACGGAGCCAGGCTCTTTTCAATGGTTCCCAGTGACAGGACAAGGGGCAATGGGCACAAGCTAGAACATAGGAAGTTCCATTCAAATACACGGAAAAACTTCTTTACGGTGAGGGTGACAGAGCACTGGAACAGGCTGCCCAGGGAGGTTGTGGAGTCCCCTTCTCTGGAGATTTTCAAGGCCCGCCTGGATGCAGCCCTGAGGGATGTGCTTTAGGCAATCCTGCTCTAGCAGGGGAGTTGGACTAGATGATCTCTAGAGGTCCCTTCCAACTCTGAAGATTCCGTGATTCCACTGGACCAGGTAATATCAGTACAAGGAGTCCACCTTTTCAAATCTGAATGGAAATGAGTAATTTACACAAGGATTGCATTCTGAGTGACATCCATCTGGTTATTCTTAGCTTTTGGCAGGTTCTGCCTAGGCTACCAGAATTCGAGTTGACTGTAGTCAAATCTCTGCCATTTAAAGGCACGCCCAGATAATACTGACCAAGACAGCCTCACTCGTTGTTGCCAAAATAGTTTGGTTCTGCTTTACCTCCTCTTCTATCATCCCATTCCTTCTATTCTCCTTGCATCAGCTGTGGTGCTTACCTAACTATTCAATAAGAGAGTTCTGCAGAAAATCAACCAACCATCAATAGCAATTACAAAATGAAGTAGTGAACTGTCTAATCAAAGGGTGAGAAACAGTACATCTTACACTATCCAGAGAAACACTGTGGGAGAAGGAAGTGCAATATGACCCCCTTAAAGCAGTCACAAGTTGAGAAATTGGTTCAGATATTCCATTCAACAGCACCTCAATGGTCTGATAAACTCAGAAAGCTTACAAATGACCCAGGATTTCCACCATAAGTGTATTAGACAATAGTTTTACAGCTGTTCTCCTCTGTGCTTAGGATTTCTGTCTAAAGAGAAGTCTTCGGTGTTCTGCCTGACACAGAGGCCTGTTGTTGCTCTGGAACCCATGTAAAAATAATTTTTCTTTTGAGTCACTTCATAGAGAGGGCTCACAATCTGACTATAACCTGGAATATGCAGTCTCCACAAACCCACAACACCTCAAAAGGCTTGTGTTTCCTTTCTGTTAGTAGGTGGGGACACAGCTGTTATTTTGTTAATCACATCCATTGGGATCTGACAACAACCATCTTGCCATTTAATTCCCAAGAACTGCATGTCTCATGCAGGTCCCTTGACCTTACCTCTTTTGACAGCAAAATCTGCTTTCAGAAGAATCTTTATTATTTTCTGACCTTTCTTAAAAACTTCTGCTGCTGTATTACCCTACATAATGATGTCATCACTGTACTGCATGTGTTCTGGAGCTCCACCCTTCTCCAGTGCAGTCTGGATCAGTCCATGGCAAATAGTAGGGCTGTGTTTCCACCCCTGGGGCAGTCAATTCCAGGTGTACTGGATGCCCCTCCAGGTGAAAGCAAACTGTGTCCTGCACTCTGCTGCTAAAGGAATAGAGGAAAAGGCATTAGCAATGTCAGTTGTAGCATACCACTGGGCTGCCTTTGACTCCAGTTCATACTGGAGTTCTAGCATGTCTGGCACAGCAGCACTCAGTGGTGGTGTGACCTCATTCAGGCCACGATAGTCTACTGTTAGCCACTGTTCTCCATCAGACTTTCACACTGGCCATATAGGGCTGTTAAAGGGCGAGCAAGTCTTGCTGATCACTCCTTGGGTCTCCAGCTAATGAACCAGGTTCTGGATAGGAATCAGGGAGTCTCAGTTAGTGCAATGCTGTCACTGATGCACTGTGGCAGTAAGCAATTGGCACCTGCTGTTCTTTAACCTTCAGCAGTCCCACCACAGAAGGGTCATCTGAAAGGCCAGGTAAGGCAGACAGCTGTGTAATGTCCTCAGTCTCTACAGCTGCTATGCCAAAAGCCCACCAATTCCCTTTCAGGTCTTTGAAATACCCTCTCTTGAGGTAGTCTATGCCAGGGATGCATGGAGTATCTGGGCCAGTCACAATGGGGTGCTTCTCCCATTTTTTCCCCAGTTAGGCTCACTTTGTCCTCCAATACAGTCAGTTCTTGAGACCCAGCTGACACTCCAGAAATAGTAACAGATTCTGCCCCTTTATGATCCCATGGCAATAGGGTACACTGTGCACCAGTGTCCACCAGGGCTTTATACTTCTGTGGCTCTAGTGTGCCAGGCCATCGAGTCCAATAAACTCAGTTATCCTTCTCCTCCTCCTGGCTGGAGGCAGGGCAACCCTGATGTTGAGAACAGCATCTACAATTAGAAGATGAGCTCCTGCAAGGACTGGAGCATCGCTTACCATGGACTAGAGCAGCCATCCTCTTGCAGAAATTTTCTTCCATCTGCTTTACCTTGCAACTCAAGCACTTGTACCTGCAGGGCCAGAGTAGTTTTTTTATCCCATTTACCCATGTCCTTTCCATTGTTGCAGAGGCAAAGCCACAGGAAATCTGAGTGGATCCTGTTTCCCTTGAGTTGGTTTCATAGGAGGGCTTTTTTCTCTTAATGACTGCAACCTGGGTCTGTTGAGGGGAAGAGTGGGATTCTTTCCCCTTCTCAGACAGTTTTTCAAGCAGTTCATGAAGCAGTTTATCATTTTTCTCATTTTGCTCAGCTATTGTCTTAGTCATTTTCTCTATTGTCTCAGCAATGGTCTTAGTTTGATCAGCCATTGTTTCGGTTTGCTCAGCCATTTTCTCCACAGCTGCTACATGAAGGGGATGGGAGAGACTGTCTTCATACTGTTGTACCTTGTTAGCCGCCTCATTTACAGTTGGTGTATCAGTATCAGATCCTCCCCAGACCATTGTTGACAACGTATGGGAATAATTTGATGGTGCACTCTGCACAAACTTCCTCAACAAAGATCCTTTGCATGGCATTTCATCAGGGTCTATAATCACTTGCCAGTTGCTATAAATCACCTCTCACACAGCCAGTTCTCTCAGGTACTTAATACCTTTTTCCATGCTGGTCCATTTGGTTAGATGTCATTCCATATCATCCTTAAAGGGGTACCTGCCCTTCACAGCTGCTAGCAGTCTCCTACAGAGACAGAGGACATCTGCCTTTCTCCCAATGGCTCTATCAGTCCCTCCATCTTTGGACAGGTTTCCCAACTGCTTGGCTTCTCTGCCATCTAAATCTATGGTGTCAGCCCCATTGTCCCAGCATGGGAGCAACCAGGAGACAAATGTCTCCCCTTCATGATGACTAAAGTCCTTCCTTATATTTCACAAATCCTTCATAGAAAAGGATTTAATGATTATCTCTGCATCTGAGTCCTCATCCTGTGTTAATGCTGGCTGAGAAGGACCCTCTCCTGGATCTTCCTCAGAGGAACCCTCTCCTGTGCTGTCTGCCTTGGGCTTGTCTTTGTCGTCAGAGGCAAGGGAACAAGCTAACTTTTTCTGTTTCCTGGTCACCAGGGCAACTTATACCATTTCTGCTGGAGTTTGAGTAGCAGCAGCGCTTCTTGTCAGAGCAGCCTCAGCAGTGACCGTGCTCCTTGTCGGGGCTGGTGCTGCTGCGGGCAGGGCTGGCACTACAGGCGTTTTGGGGGGGCAGGCTGCTGAGTGACTGCTGCCAGCATGGGCCGGTCCCGTTGTGTCTGTTGTGGCTTGGGCAGTAATTTTAGTTGTCTGCATTTCTGCCGTGGCTTTTGGGGGGGGGGGGGGGGGGGGGGAGGGGGGGAGTTGTCTGCATTTCCGCCGTGGCTTTTGGGGGGGGGGGAGTTGTCTGCATTTCTGCTGTGGCTTTTGGGGGGGGGGGGGGGGGAGTTGTCTGCATTTCTGCCATCTTTGACTTTATCCGTGGGGTCTGAGTAGCAATATCACATGTCACACAATACTCCTGCACTGACATTTAACAATAAACCACCCCTGCAACACATTCAGGAAACCCAACAAAGTCACATACAAATGAAAGTAACATTCACTCTCCGAATAGCCCAAAGGTTTTTAAACCCCTAATTCTGTTAGGGTCATTTTGGCATAATCATCAAAGGACAAAGTAAACTTTCCCCAGGTAAGACCAAGAGTGTAATTAGTAAAAGAATCCATCACATGACACCCAAGATATGCAGGTAGAACCATTATCCAAGCAGTTATTTTATACATCTGAAGGCAAATCCACACCGACATAGCATGCTTAGAACACCACATCCAAACACAAAGAAGAAATAAACCATGCAATATATTTGAACAGTTAAACACCATTGCATCAATTAACTTCATACAAAGCTCTCTAAAGGCACAATACAAGATTTCATGTAAGAACAACATGATGTGAGCTGTCTATTCTCCCCACACAAGCTGAAATTCAAACTATTCAGGCAATCTACCAGAGGTCCATTCGTTCCCCATGTTAGGCGCCAATAAATCTGTCATGGTTTTGGCCAAATCAGCCAATGGCCAGCAAAAGATGCTCTCTCCCCACCTCTTGCACACAGAGAGGAAGAGGAGAGGTAAAGAGATTTACAAGTTTAGAAGGAACTAAGCTACTTTAATCATAGAATCTTCATGGTTGGAAAGGACCTTTGAGATCATCAAGTCCAACCATACACACACAAAAAAACCCTACAGTCTCTGTCACTAGAGCATGCCCTGAAGTGCCACATCTAGACGTTTCTTAAATACCTCTAGGGATGGTGACTCAACCACCTCCCTGGGCAGGCTGTTCCAGTGCCTGACCACTCTTTCAGTAAAGTAATTCTCCCTAATATCTAATCTAAACCTCCCCTGCCACAACTTCAGACCATTTCCTCTGGGCCTGTCATTATTCACCTGGGAGAAGAGGCCAACACCCACCTCTCTCCAACCTCCTTTCAGGTAGCTGTAGAGGGCAATGAGGTCTCCCCTCAGCCTCCTCTTCTCCCAGCTAAACATGCCCAGCTCCCTCAGACTCTCCTCATATGACCTGGTCTCCAGACCCCTCACCAGCCTGGTAGCTCTCCTCTGGACACGCTCCAGCACTTCAATGTCCCTCTTGTACAGAGGGGCCCAGAAGTGAACACAGTACTCGAGGTGAGGCCTCACCAGTGCCGAGTACAGAGGCATGATCACTTCCCTACTCCTGCTGGCCATGCTATTCCTGATACAAGCCAGAATGCTGTTGGCCTTCCTGGGCACACTGCTGGCTTGGGGTTATTGTGACCAAAATGCAGGACCCGGCACTTGGCCTTATTAAGCCTCATTACAGTTGGCCTTGGCCCATCGATCCAGGCTGTCCAGGTCCCTCTGTAGAGCCTTCCTACCCTCAAGCAGATCAACACTCCCACCTAGTTTGGTGTCATCTGCAAACTTACTGAGGGTGCACTCAATCCCCTCATCCAGATCATTGATAAAGATATTAAACAAAATTAAACAAAAACAAAACTGGCCCCAAAACTGAGCCCTGAGGGACACCACTGGTGACGGGCCACCAAGAGGATTTCACCCCATTAATCACAACTCTCTGGGCACGGCCATCCAGCCAGTTTTTTTTACCCAGCAAAGAGGACACTTGTCTATGCCATGATTTGCCAGCTGCTCCAGGAGAATGCTGTGGGGGACTGTGTCAAAGGCCTTACCACAGTCCAGATAGACAACGTCCACAGCCTTCCCCGC
The DNA here is from genome assembly GCF_028500815.1 of Rissa tridactyla. Lineage (NCBI taxonomy): Eukaryota > Metazoa > Chordata > Aves > Charadriiformes > Laridae > Rissa > Rissa tridactyla. Next base: position 13,626,999 of record NC_071496.1, read on the forward strand.
ATCCAGAAGGCGGGTCACATGGTCATAGAAATCATAGATCAGGTTGGTTAAGCAGGACCTCCCTTTCCTAAACCCATGCTGGCTGGCCCTGATCCCTTGGCTGCCCTGCACTTGCCCTGAGAGCTCACTCAAGATGATCCTCTCCATGATCTTTCCTGGTACCGAGGTCAGGCTGACAGGCCTGTAGTTCCCCGGACCCTCCTTCTGACCCTTCTTGTAGATGGGCATCACATTAGCCACCCTCCAGTCATCTGGTACCTCCCCTGTTGACCAGGATTGTTGATCAATGATGGAGAGAGGCTTGGTGAGCTCTCCCGCCAGCTCCCTGAGTACTCTTGGGTGAAATATTAAGAATAAAATAAAAAGGGAAATAATGAAATAGATACAGTATATACAAAACCGTATTAAGCTTTCAGGCTGACATCACCCACAGGCACTGGGGAAGTCCCAGATGGAATCAGCGATGGGTGGGAACTGGGTTCCACAGATGGAGTCAGGAACACACAGATCAGGAACAAAGGCAGATGAACAGACAGGGTCCTCCTCAGATGCTGGTCACTGAAAAAAGAGGGCTGACCCTTTGATCCCTCAGCTTTTATACTGAGCATGGGGCAGATGGGATAGAATACCCCTGTTGGTCAATTTTGGGTCACCTGTCCTGTCCGCTCCTCCCTGCAGGTGGGACCCCCCTACGCTTTTCTTCTTCTATCCCCCTGATGGGGCAAATAAAGTTAGCTGACCTTGGTTGTTATAGCAATAAGTATAAGCCAGAACCTCTCTGCATGCCATTCCTTGGCACAAACTGTAAACATTGGTCTTATCACTCTGAGAATGAACTGTTTTCTGCACAATATACTGTTAATTTCGTAGAGTTAGGAGAGGCTTAGCTAAGAAGTAAAGTTACTGAACAGAAAGTTGTTTTTATTTTATCTCAAATCATGACATCTGAATGCCAAACCATACCAAAATAGCATTTTTAAACCAACCCATACAAACACAAAGAGCAAGTAAGCCATACAACATATCCAGCAAGTTTGGCAGCATTTCATCTATGAACTTCAAAGAAAGCTCTTCAAAGGCACAATATGTCCTTTCACTTAGGAACAACATTCCCTGAGCAATTGGGAAACTCACGCCCCACATTCAGCACCAATTAATCTGTCATGGTTTTCACCAGGTTGGCCAATGACAAGACAACAGATGCTCTCCCCCACCTCTCACTCCAAGGAGAGCAAGGAGAGAAAGAGAGAGAGTTACAAGTTTGGGAAAAACTAAACTACTGTAATAAAAAGATTAATAATAAAATAAAAAGAAAATAATGAAATAGATACAGTATATACAAAACTGTATCAAGCACCCAGTGAGATGTCATTAGCAGGCACTAGGAAAGCTCCAGACTGGACTCAGTAACAAATGGGAACTGGAACACACTGACCAGGATCAAAAGGCAGATTAGCTGATACAGTCACACTCCTCAGACATCAACCACTGAAGAAGCAGCCAGCTTAATCCCTTTGATCCCTCAGCTTTTATACTGAGCATGGGCAGATGGAATGGAATACCCTATTGGTCAGTTTGGGTCACCTGACCTGTCCACTCCTCCCCACAGGTGTAACCCTTCCACAGGGTAAACAACCAAGTCAGCTGACCCTGGTTGCCACAGCAACAAGTGTAAGCAAGAGCCTCTCTCACTAAACAGAAAGTTGGCTCTGCTCCACCCCAAACCATGACAAGTGTCCATAACAGTGTTTTAAAATAAAATATTACTATCAAACTAGTCAGTGCTGTAATTCAGATTTTCTGCTTAACTTTAGGAAGGCTACTTTGGTGAAAAACATGCATTCCTGATAGGAACTTGAGAATGAAACTACCATCTTAGAAGTGATAAAGGAATGCCTTGATGTGCTAACAGACTCAAAAAAAAGTTAATGTGTCCTCAGGACTGGTAGAAATGTACAAAAGTGAAATAATTGGTGGACTTCACTTATTCCTTAGAAGGCAGATGGACAGTCCTGTGGGAGTATGATCTAGTCGCCATGACAGAAACGTGGTGGGATGACTCACATAGCTATAGTGCTGCCATGGATGCCTATAGGCTCTTCAGGAAGGATAGGCAAGCAAGGAGAGGTGGGGGTGTGGCCCTGTATGTTAAGGAGTGTTATGAATGCTTTGAACTAAATGATGGTGATAATGGTGTTGAATGTTTATGGGTAAGAATCAGGGGCAGGGCTAACAAGGCGGATATCGTAGTAGGAGTCTGTTATAGACCGCCCAACCAGGATGAGGAGGCAGACGAAATATTCTATAAACGGCTGGGAGAAGTCTCAAGATCACGAGCTCTTGTCCTCGTGAGGGACTTCAATTTGCCGGACATCTGCTGGGAATACAATACAGCAGGGAGGGAACAGCCTAGAAGGTTCCTGGAATGTACTGGGGATAACTTCCTGACACAGCTGGTGAGGGAGCCAACTAGGGAAGGTGCCCTGCTGGATCTGTTGTTTGTAAACAGAGAAGGACTTGTGGGGGATGTGAAGGTTGGAGGCTGTCTCGGGAACAGTGACCATGAAATGATAGAGTTTTCGATTCTGCGAGAAGCAAGGAGAGGGGTCAGCAGAACTGCTACCTTGGACTTCCGGAGGGCGGACTTTGGGCTTTTCAGGAGCCTGGTTGACAAAGTCCCCTGGGAGGCAGTCCTCCAGGGCAAAGGAGCCCAGGAAGCCTGGATGATTTTCAAGAAGGAAGTCTTAAAGGCGCAGGAGCAGGCTGTCCCCATGTGCCGGAAGACAAGCCGTCGGGGAAAAAGACCGGCCTGGCTAAACAGGGAGCTAGTGTTGCAACTTAGGGAAAAAAAGAAGATTTACGGCCTTTGGAAGGAAGGGCAGTCCACTCAAGAGGACTACAAAGAGGTAGTGAAGCTATGTAGGGAAAAAATCAGGAGGGCCAAAGCCCAGCTAGAACTAAACCTGGCTTCTGTTGTCAAGGACAACAAAAAAAGTTTCTATAAATATATTAGCAATAAAAAGAGGACTAAGGATTATCTCTGTCCTCTAGTAGATGGGGCCGGCAACGTAGTGACCAAGGATGAGGAAAAGGCTGAGGTACTTAATGCAGTCTTTGCCTCAGTCTTCAGCAGTAGGACCAGTTGTTCCCTGAGTACCCAGACCCCTGAGCTAGAAGACAGGGATGGGGAGCAGAATGAAGCCCCTGTAATCCAAAGGGAAATGGTGAGGGACCTGCTTCAGCACCTGGAGGTGCACAAACCTATGGGGCCAGATGGGATCCACCCAAGGGTACTGAAGGAGCTGGCGGAAGTGCTCGCCAGGCCACTTTGCATCATTTATGAGCAGTCCTGGATAACCGGGGAGGTCCCAGCTGACTGGAGGTTGGCAAATGTGACACCCATCCACAAGAAGGGCCGGAAGGAGGATCCAGGGAACTACAGGCCAGTCAGTCTGACCTCGGTGCCTGGGAAGGTCATGGAACAGATCCTCCTCAGTGCCATAACACGGCACATGCAGGAGAACAGGGTGATCAGGCCCAGTCAGCATGGGTTTGTGAAGGGCAGGTCATGCCTGTCAAACCTGATCTCCTTCTATGATAAGGTGACCCACTTAGTGGATGAGGGAAAGGCTGTGGATGTTATCTACTTGGATTTTTGCAAAGCTTTTGACACTGTTTCCCACAGCATTCTCCTGGAGAAACTGGCTGCTCATGGCCTGGACGGGAGTACTCTTCGCTGGGTAAAAAACTGGCTGGATGGCCGTGCCCAGAGAGTGGTGGTAAATGGAGTTAAATCCAGTTGGTGTCTAGTCACAAGTGGTGTCCCCCAGGGCTCGGTGCTGGGGCCGGTTCTCTTTAATATCTTTATCAATGATCTGGATGAAGGGATCGAATGCACCCTCAGTAAGTTCGCAGATGACACTAAGCTGGGTGGGCGTGTTGATCTGCTTGAGGGTAGGTTGGCTCTGCAGAGGGATCTGGACAGGCTGGACCGATGGGCTGAGGCCAAGGGTATGAGGTTCAACAAGGCCAAGTGCCTGGTCCTGCACTTGGGTCACAACAATCCCAAGCAATGCTACAGGATTGGGGCGGAGTGGCTCAAAAGCTGCCCGGCAGAAAAGGACCTGGGGGTGTTGGTTGACAGCCGGCTGAATATGAGCCAGCAGTGTGCCCAGGTGGCCAAGAAGGCCAACAGCATCCTAGCCTGTATCAGGAATAGTGTGGTGAGCCGGACTAGGGCAGTGATCATCTCCCTGTACTCGGCACTGGTGAGGCCCCACCTCGAGTACTGCGTTCAGTTTTGGGCCCCTCGCTACAAGAGGGACATTGAGGTGTTTGGAGCGTGTCCAGAGAAGGGCTACAAAGCTGGTGAGGGGTCTGGAGGACAAACCTTATGAAGAACGACTGAGGGAGCTGGGGTTGTTTAGCTTGGAGAAGAGGAGGCTGAGGGGAGACCTTATCACCCTCTACAACTACCTGAAAGGAGGTTGTAGAGAGATGGGGGCTGACCTCTTCTCCCTGGTGACAAGTGATAGGACGAGAGGAAACGGGTTCAAGTTATGTCAGGGGAGGTTTAGATTGGATATTAGGAAACATTTTTTCACTGAAAGGGTTATTAAACATTGGAATAGGCTGCCCAGGGAGGTGGTGGATTCACCATCCCTGGAGGTGTTTAAAAAAAGGGTGGATGGGGCACTTAGGGACGTGGTTTAGAAGTGGCTTTTGTCAGGGTAGGTTAAAGGTTGGACTTGATGATCTTAAAGGTCCCTTCCAACATCAGCAATTCTATGATTCTATGATTTCCTCGACTTAAATGGTTATCATTTCCTGCACCTGAGCTGAAGTAACTGATTAGATATACTACCTCATCCCTTCTGTGGAGTGAAATATGTCATTGTAGTCATTGTAGTCAACCTTGTCTGTCATATGGCCTGTGACTCCGGCTGTGATAAGCACGAAATCATTTTTGCTTCTCAAGCCTTGGCTTTTATACCCGAGCTCTAAAATTTTCCATGCACTCTGCTAGACAAGTAAACACATATTTCAAATTTTTTAAGATAAGCACGCAAAGCTATTTTTGTTCCATGTTTATATTGAATCAGTCCCTCTTCATTCCATCCGTATTGACACCTGCGTTCCTGCTTCTGTGTCCTCTGTTCACTGTGTCTTCGGTCCCACGCATCCCTCTGCTCATAGATCTGTCACAGAGAACTGGCTGAATTGCAGAGCTCAGAGGGTTGTGATCAGTGGCGCAGAGTCCAGTTGGAGGCCTGTAACTGGCGGTGTTCCCCAGGGGTCAGTACTGGGTCCAGTCTTGTTCAATATATTCATCAGTGACCTGGATGAAGGGATAGAGTGACAAAACTGGGAGGAGTGGCTGACACACCAGAAGGCTGTGCCACCATACACAGAGACCTGGACAGGCTAGAGAGTTGGGTGGAGAGGAACCTAATGAGGTTCAACAAGGGCAAGTGTAGGGTCCTGCACCTGGGGAGGAATAACCCCATGCACCAGTACAGGTTGGGGGCTGACCTGCTGGAGAGCAGCTCTGTGGAAAAAGACCTGGGAGTCCTGGTGGACAAGTAGACCATGAGCCAGCAATGTGCCCTTGTGGCCAAGAAGGCCAATGGTATCCTGGGGTGCATCAAGAAGAGTGTGGCCAGCAGGTCGAGGGAGGTCATCCTCCCCCTCTACTCTGCCCTGGTGAGGCCCCACCTGGAGTCCTGTGTCCAGTTCTGGGCTCCCCGGTTCAAGAAGGACAGGGAACTACTGGAGACAGTCCATCGGAGGGCTACAAAGATGATTAGGGGACTGGAGCACCTCTCTTATGAGGAAAGGCTGAGAGACTTGGGTCTGTTTAGCCTGAAGAAGAGAAGATTGAGAGGGGATCTCATCAATGCTTATAAATATCTAAAGGGTGGGTGTCAGGAGGATGGGCTCAGACTCTTTTCAGTGGTGCCCAGTGACAGGACAAGGGGCAGTGGTCACATGCTGGAACACAGGAAGTTCCACCTAAACATGAGGAGGCACTTCTTTACTTTGAGGGTGGCAGAGCACTGGAACAGGCTGTCCAGAGAGGTGGTGGAGTCTCCCTCTCTGTAGATCTTCAAAACCCACCTGGATGTGTTCCTGTCCAACCTTCTCTAGGTGAACCTGCTTTGTCAGGGTTGGACTTAGATGATCTCCAAAGGTCCCTTCCAACCCCTGTGATTCTGTGGTTCTTAGAGTGTTTATACAGCAACTCACATAGCGCTGTGGATTGAAATACAAATAAACAACTATTCTAAAGTCCTGTAACATAAAATATTCCTATATTCTTTTGAAAGACCTTCCCAGCCCAATGCACTACTGATCCTTGATGTATGTAAACAATATCAGAAACAGGTCCATCCCTATCTCAGAGCCTCAAGATGGGGCAGTAATCATCTGTGTGCTCTGTTCACTGTGTCTTCGGCTGCACGCATCCCTCTGCTCGTAGATCTGCCACACTACAGTAATGAAAAATTACGTGCCCAGAATTCACAACAATCATATCGCCATCTAAATGCTGCATACGGCTAAGAGGAAAACATAGAAATGGAGGGTTCTTAACAGTCACCAAACCAAGCCAAGGCTAGTTAGCAAGGCAAGGCTGAGAAAAAGCCTGACTTGGATTTTTACTACAATTCAGGTGTGCAGGCTTTTGCTTCTGTAACACAGTCTCAGCATCTTCTCCTCACTTCAAGTGTCTAAGGCATGCACTGCAGCACAAGTGGCTGGTGGTTTCTTTGAAACATGCCCAGAAGAGGAAGATTTAGAAGATGGACTGTTGAAGGAAGTGAGTGCTTGTGTGTGTGTGTTGAAGGGGTGTAGCAATGTCTTCAATATGCCTAGGGATCACTTGGGAGAAAAAACTGCTATGCACTGAAATGAACTGTAGTTCTGATTGTCCTCACAGGCCATATGACAGACAAGGTTGTTGAAAAAAGATGTGTCTTAAAGGCTTCTTCAGAGTTTCCAAAGAGCACTGTTTATAGACTATGGATCCAGTTCTTCCCCCTTCTGCTACTCTGTTTCATAGCTTTAAGATACAGTAATTCTAGGTTCCACTTCACAGGAGACAATTAGATTTACCGATATTTAATTTTAAAGCACAGTGTTCATAACAGCAATAACTTCAGTGAAGGGACAGAGACACCCAGAGCTCATAATTCAACTAAAAAATAACATTCTAAAACTTTCCTGTTGCTGAGACCATTCTTTTTGAACCCCTGTTTCATTTTTTCTCTTTGTCATGTTGCTCTGCCAGTATTCAGTATTTCTATTTTTTTCAGTTACTCTTGGATTTTCATCTATCATACTATAAATGCCTTTAAAGTTAGAGTATTAGTACTGTAGATTGTAATGACAAAAGGAATTAGATGAGTTTTCTATGTTAAATCAACCATTAAGTGGTGCTATAATTATTTGCTCTTAGTAAAGCTCTTTTTTCCTCCTATTGTAAAATTGACAGTGTACAAAAGTAATTGCAGTTTTCATTGCAGCAGAGCTCCTTAAGAATAGAGTTTGGGAGGAAAGATGTGGCACTCCTAATACTTTTGACATTTCAGGAGGAATGCATGAGTAATATTGCATAGCCGTGTAATTAATCAGCCTGGCTATTTGTGGTCTACAAAGCACGTATTTCTACTTGCATTAGGATGGGAAGATTGAACGGTAGGTGGGAGAGTTTCTACGTTCTGCCCTTCCACTGTTTTAATAACAGTGGGACATTGTTTCCAATAATTTCCTTTGTCGACTTTGTGTGTGCCTTGCACGCTAAGATCATGGCTAGAGGACTCCCAATTGAAATATTTTAAATTGGAACAGAGGAGCTTGATTGTTAATAAACCTAGGTTTTATCCTTGATATACCAGCTATCACAAAGAGTTTATGGAAACTAGATTTTAGGGTTCTATGATGTTTGAATTTTCTCTGCTTTGTGATAGCTATATTTAATAGCAACAGAAGCCTGACAGTAGAGAAATACTGTGGTTTCTTTGTGGAATCAGGGGTGTTAGATGGATGTTTTGTTTCTTTCTTTCGAGGAAAGGTAAGACTAGTTTTTGTAAGGTTACACAAGGACATGAACACGTACCTCCCTCCCTCCCTCCCTCCCTTCCTTCCTTCCTTCCTTCCTTCCTTCCTTCCTTCCTTCCTTCCTTCCTTCCTTCCTTCTCCCTTACTCCTTTCCTCCTTCCCTCCCTCTCTCTCCACTCATCATCCCATCATCCCCTTCTCCCTCCTTCCTCCCTTCTTTCTTCCTCCCTTCTTTCTTCCTTCCTTCCTTCTCTTTCATCTCAATTTGCAATGAAAGTAAAGTCCAAAGCTTTAGTTTCTCTTACAAAATAATGCTTATGTTTGCTATCCAGAACAGAAATTGGACCTATTTAAATCACATCTTAGAATAATACCAACTCTCCTTGTAATGGTAGCAGCAAGTATGACACAATCATTTTTATGAAGTGGCACACAACAGTTTTCTAGAACAATGATAAGATAGAAGAGGAAGTTGGGAATTACTGAAAACTTGTGTTCACCAAAATTGGAATAAAACAGTAACTCAGAGAGAAACAAAAAACTTATATTATTGCCTTCTACTTTGAAGAGACCTGGCACCAGGTTTGCTTTTTAAAATATATAAGGCACCGTTCTGCAGAGAGAGATGTTGCCTCCCATTGAGAGAAGGCACTGATAACCACCCAGAGATCTACCACATCTTAAATCTGCAAGATGTGTTTTCTCTTGCATGTTGAGGAAATGTCAATAATATCAGCTGACTTGCTCCTTTACTGGGCTATAATGTTACCAACTTCAATTGATACAATATTGAAGGCTACAATATAAGGATTGAATCCTCATAAACTTCATCAAGAGAGAACGGAATATACTACCTTTTGTGCAGTGTTAGGCACTACACAGTTTTTGACATATCCAGAGTTTGGACAGGACGCTGTCCAGAAATCACAGCTATCGTGAACATCAATTAAGAAGTCATAGATAAGTGTATGATTTGTAGTATGCCACAGATACAAAAAATGTTGGAAAACTCCATGTTGCATCATGGCCATTAATGAATTGAGGGATGGAGAAAAAAAAAATAAAAAGAAGAGAATTATCTGTTAACCAACTCTACATCTTTATAACCCAGTTTATTTTAACCACTGACATATTTTCAAGGGGATATTTTGAAATGTGTGTATGAAGGTCCTTTCTGTGACATATTAAACTCTGAACTGGACCTCCAACACCCACATCAGGAGACATATTAAACTTCATATAACCTTTGGTTCTGTTACATAAATCCGAAGAATTTCTTCCTTGTACAAGGCTTAGATGGTTTTCAGTCACTTTTATGTTTCTGTTTTTAAAATTTTCAAATGGATACTGGTAACAATAATTTGTGTGTCTGGTAAACGTTGATAATTTTGGTACATTTGCTCTAAAGATAAGCAGATGGGGGTTTATTAAATTCTATAAAATTATAAGTTTTAATGAAATAGAATATGGAGGCAGTTTGAAGAGTCATGCTGAGCTGCCCTACTTTTTAACTGGTTCAGAACCACAACTGACAAATTGTTGGTAACACATTTTATGTTGTTAATTGGTTATGGTCTCTTATGGTTCTAATCAATAAATTAATTGAGCTGTGTCAGATGTTTTTTCTTACTTTATTTACTTCAGAAACAAATAACAGCCAATCTATCTATCTCCAATTCAAGTTAAACAGCTAAATGATAATAAAAATCTGGCAAAAATTCTTACATCAATAACAACTGAGAAAATTCACCTTAGATTGTCACTCACCTTTACTTTCACATACGAAGCCCATGGCAGTCAAATTCGGTCTGCCTCTTTGTCTGTATATGAATTTCTTTGTTCGTGTTACAAGTGCAGCAACTGATAGACAATTGCAGTCATATTCCTAAAAAGATATTTTTGTTTCTCTCACCTTGAGTATAACAGTGCTTTTAAGGAAACACTTTGAGGCTCTGTGAGCTTAAGAGGAGAAGGACTGCTGGGCACACTGGGCAAGCAGTAACAAAACCAGCCTGAAAAACAGCAGAACCCATTGTGGTGGTTCCTTGCTTTAACACCTCTGAATGAGTGTTCAGGGTGTTTCATTTCAGGAGCACAGCCATGACTGAGGCTATTGCAGGTGGTCTCAGCACACTGTTCATCCATTTTGTTGCTATCACTGCACAACATATTTCTAATAAAAAGGCAAAAGCCATTGTCAGGGGAGATGGCAGGGAGAGCGCTAAGATATTCATCAGGTGTTGGACGTGATTATTCTAGTCCTAAATATGCACAGAAAACTTTGACTCAGGACTCCCGCAGGCGGGGGGGGTGGTGGGGGTGGTGTTGGATGAGAAAAAAAAAAAAAGAAAGAAAGAAAAAAGAGATAATCTAGTGATTTTCCAGACAGATGTCACTGAGTAAAGTGAGAATGACTCTGTGTGAAATTCCGGCTTATAACATCTATATAATCTTGAACAGTAAAACTAGACTCCTACAGCTCAAACTGGACAAGGCGTTGATTTTGGAATTGCAGTAGAATAAGAAGGTGGGCAAACTTCCAGATTTTTTTCAAAAGAAACCTTTCAGATAGTCCTATTTTAAAGGTCTTTTAACTATTCTTTAAGTCTAATTCAATATTTCTAACTACAGGAATGGAAAGATTCTTGTAAAGAAGAAGGTTTTATGTATTGTCATATATGTGGATTGTCCGTTTGTTAAAGGAAGGGCCCTGGAAAGATCTATTTGTGTTATAGCCCTTATACCATCAACGAGCCACAGCAAAGAAGGGGTTTTTTTGTTCTTTTTTTCCATGGCAGGAATACATTAATATAAATAAATGAATAATTAAAAACAAAAAAAATCATAGAATCATAGAATGGTTCGGGTTAGAAGGGACCTTAAAGATCATCTAGTTCCAACCCCCTGCCATGGGCAGGGACACCTCCCACTAGATCAGGTTGCTCAGAGCCCCGTCCAGCCTGGTTTTGAACACTTCCAGGGATGGGGCATCCACAACTTCCCTGGGTAACCTGTTCCAGTGCCTCACCACCCTCACAGTAAAAAATTTCTTCCTGATATCCAATCTAAATCTAACCTCTTTCAGTTTAAAACCATTACCCCTCATCCTATCACTACATGCCCTTGTAAAAAGACCCCCCCATCTTTCCTGTAGGCCCCCTTTAGGTACTGGAAGTCTCCCCGGAGCCTTCTCTTCTCCAGGCTGAACAACCCCAACTCTCTCAGCCTGTCTTCATAGAAGAGGTGCTCCAGCCCTCTGATCATCTTCGTGGCCCTCCACTGGATGCGCTCCAACAGGTCCATGTCCTTCTTGTGCTGAGGACTCCAGAGCTCAACACAGTAGTCCAGGTGGGGTCTCACCAGAGCAGAGCAGAGGGGTAGAATCTCCTCCCTCAGCCTGCTGGCCACGCTTCTTTTGATACAGCCCAAGATGCGATTGGCTTTCTGGGCTGCAAGCGTGCATTGCCTGCTCATGTTGAGCTTCTCATCCACCAGCACCACCAAGTCCTTCTCCTCAGGGATGTTCTCAAGCCATTCTCCGCCCAAACTGTATTTGTGCTTGGGATTGCTGTGACCCAGGTGCAGGACCTTGCACTTGGCATGGTTGAACTTCATGAGGTTCGCACGGGCCCGCCTCTCAAGCCCGTCTGGGTCCCTCTGGATGGCATCCCTTCCCTCCAGTGTGTTGACTGTGCCACACAGCTTGGTGTCATTGGCAAACTTCCTGAGGGTGCACTCAATCCCACTGTCCGTGTCACTGACAAAGATGTTAAACAGCACTGGTCCCAGTACTGACCCCCGAGGAACGCCATTCATCACTGGTTTCCACTTGGACATTGAGCCGTTGACCGCAACCCTCTGAGTGTGGCCATCTAGCCAGTTCCTTATCCACTGAGTGGTCCATACATCAAACCCATGCTTTTCCAATTTAGAGACCAGGATGTCATGCGGGACAGTGTCAAACGCTTTGCATAAGTCCAGGTAGATGACGTTGGTTGCTCTCCCCTTATCTACCAATGCTGTGGCAACATCGTAGAAGGCCACCAAACAAACCAGTATAGATTAAAAGGTAACCAATAATACACTTAATACTTCCAAGACTTTTTCCACAAACACTGTCATCTGAATCTTAAACACTAACCTACTTCATTCTGTCTTGAACTGAATACATCTATGCTTCCGTCTCTGCAGCTTATACATGATAACTTAAATAAGGCATATTCTTTTTATAGCATATCTGTTGCTACAAGGAACTCATTGTGGTCTAAAGTACCTACACTCAGAAGCTGGGTAAAGAACTGAGCAGTAGTTTGTTCTGAGCTACAGGATACTATGAATATGTTGCTAAGAAATCCCAATCTAATTACTTGAAGTTTCAGTATGACTCTAGGAGCCGTATTCAGAGTGATTACTGCAACACTGAGTTGTGCAACTCCATTCAGGGGCTGAGATGTATCAGTTTAGGCAGAAGTAGGCCAGTAAATGAGAAAAAAAATGTTATGAGGACTTTAGAATAGTGTTGAAATCCAAATCCTCCTCTCCACTTTTGCTTTCTCATGGTTATTCCTGGAAGTTACCATTCCTGTGCTGTTTGGCAATGAGATGTTGGGAGAGTTTTACCAGTCAAGAGGGTGCTAGAACACCAGCCACGCGCAGGGAACAAGCAGCACTGTGCTGCAAGAGGAGAAGATTAGCAAACAACTCAGGAATTCTGAAAATAAAACATGTAGAAAAATATTTACTTCTGTGAGGAAAAAGTGTACACATTAGTAATTACATTCATCAGTGGAGCAATTCTGCTTTAGTCTATCTTATGCTTGGGGGTAGTTCTTGTTTCATTCAGACCAAACACTCATTTCTAAAGTATAGAGATGCCTGGGTGAAGGGTTTTCAGTTCCAAGGCAACACATTAGATAAGTTCTATTATACAACATGCAAGAAAAAAAACCCATCTTTTATCAATCAACTTAAATCAATGGCTATAGTAATTATTGGGAAGTAATAATCCTCCTTATTACATAAAGTATATTCTCAAATGGCACATCACTGAATAACATAGGAATATTCTAAAGATTTAAATACAGGCTGCTCTTCCTTTGGGTTAAAGTTACTAGATACTTTCAAATTCCTAGCAAACAGTATAGATTATATTCTGGTATAGTTGTGGACACTGCTTTTTAAGTCCATTGCATGGTTAGATGTCTCTGTATTTGGCCAATGTTTTCCCTAGAATGTAGTTGACAATCTAAAACTTGTTCTGTTTTCTTGGGAAAGTCTTTTCATTGCTTCCTGCCTCAGTTTCTACATTTGCCAAAGTCATGTTGTAGCCTATTTGTATGTGTCAGAGAAAATTATGATATTTAAGTTCTTTATAAATGGTTATAAGATCTATGGATAAAAATATTGCATATATATTAGTATTTTATAGTTGTTGTTGAAAGTCTAGTAGTCAGTATTAAAAGATAATTCTTCTATACTATGAATGGATGAGAGGACACAGATAACAATTTGCCAATCTAGACAGAAAAAGAGCAAAATAGCCCATTATCTGCATTTTCATCTGATAATAGGATGTCCAGGGAGAGGAAAGAAAATGCAGTCAAGTAGGGACCATGGCCTGTTATTTTCATGAATTTTGCTTTGAAACAAAATGGAAGCATTCATCTTATTTTGTTGATATCAGCCCTCCTCAATGCTACTAAGAATGGTTAAATATTGCAACTTATCAGGATAACATCAATATCACAACAAGATAAATGTTTCCTTTTTATAATGTAAACCACCACCACAGGTCCTCCAGTTTCCAGAGAAGGTAGGTACAAGCTGAATTAAGCTGCATTAAAACAACTCAATAAATCAAATATTCAAAGCTCTCTTAAACATTTGGGGCTTTGCAATGCATGCAAAAAATTACATTTAAAAGTGGTGGCATTGAGCCAGAGTCAATAAAGATATAGTGAGATGAAGGGGAAATCTTCTGAGCTTGTATTTGTAATTATTTTAATTGTAAAAGAAACAATTCTGATGATCTTTTTTATAATTAAATTTTGGAAATGGACCTATTTTAAGTGAAAGGCAAGAAAAAAAATTCTATCCACCCACATCTGCTGTTTCCTGGATACGAGCCAGTCTTTCAGTGTAACACTAACGCACAATACAACAGAGAAAGGACAAACATGCCCCCTCTCTTTGCCTGATTAGAGGATATCTCATAAATGCATTCCCTGGAAAAGCTTTAAAATAGACTCATCCACTTTGTGTTCAATTGTAAATTCAATACCTACCATTATTAGCTGTTCAATTGTTAGACTTCATCCTGTTAAACATTTGGTAATAAACAGGACTAGGCACAAACAATAAAAATAATTGTACATATTTTTTAAAAATATACAGGGCAACTTGGGATTTTGTGGAGATAGAGAGCAGCATAGGAGGTTTGTTCAACCTTGATGAGACAAGGCTACGTCCTTGAGAAAGGATTTGAGAGAACAGATAAACAAGTATCAGGGAGTATCAGCAAGAAACAGGGCATGAGAGTGAAGTTGCTGCTCCTCGTGAACAGACAGCGGAAACCAATCGGAAGAAGTAGAGGAGCGCCTGGCAGTCGACCTTCAACCTATCAGCAGGACACAACTTGCACGTGGAGAATGTGTAAAGCTATAAAACCTGTCAAATTGCTGCAATAAAGGTCTTTGGTCTGTACCCCACCAGAGTCCATGAATCCATGCTCTGCAGGCTGACGTTATACCAACTTTTATTAGCAACAAAACAGAAAAGGCGGCTGATCCTGCAGAGCAGGTTTTGTGAGCTTCCAGATCTTTGTAAGTTTTAATGAAATTGATTAACATTCTGCTAAAAGATAACTTTGTGACAAAAGGAGAGCCTCATGTCTTGCTTTTTCCTACAGGAATTTCCCTTTACTCACTCAAAAAGTTCTGTTAAATGCAAAGGAAAGCCATCAGTGACTGAAAAATCAGGACCACAAGATATCATGAGTGATTAGGCACTTTAAAATAGGTTTCCATGGTGTGGGTGAAATCTGTGGTATTTTTATTCTTTTATTTATTTGCATAGGGTTGAATATGAAAACTGATTCTATAGGTCACCTTCAGTCCACAAAATTTCCTGCTGTCCACAAACTGAACGAATGTTCCAGAGTAAGTCATCCCCTTGTACCATATAAGCTTGGCTGAGTATGAAGTGGCTGATGTTGAATTAGTAGACAGAGACAGATATTTTTTAGGACAACAGTCAAAATTTAAAAGCAGTGAGTTTTCTGGGCTGTGTGTTGCTAGGGACAGTTTGTCATTCCCACATTGCTGTCCAGACATTGCATATGGTAGAAAAAGTACTGTATACAATTTTAAAGTTTATTTTTCAAGTTGAACCTTCCCTTTTAAGAAAATAAATAAAGAAGTGTAGTTCCATCCTGTTTGACCTCCCTTAGGAGAGGGAAAAGATGTGATCTAGTGCTCTGAGCACTGGTTTTTGTATAAAGATACTTCCCTGAAACCCTGAGTGGATAACCCATATACCCCATGTCTCTGTTCCTCATCTGTGAAATGGAGGTAGTGGCATTTCTACACCAAATATAGAAATTTAGCTTTATAACTGGGCTAAAGAAATATCCAACTTATTGTTTATTGCACCCATATACAGATCCAGTCATTCAAAAGCATTTCAGTCTCCATCTTGTTTCACTCATCAGATCAAAAGCATCAGATAATGACTTTTGAACAGTATTACCTACTAATATTGTATTAGACTTAAAATTTTCAGTAAATTATTTTCTCTGCCTTCATTTATATGAGTCTGAGCTATCCATTTTTTTGTATATTTTTACTATTTCTGCAGCTTAGATCAATGTGTCTTTTTTTTTAACTGTCCCTTTATCCAATTGACCTTTCTACAAAGACTTTCTTTGTTCAGATGCATTTCTTATTTTTTCTTCTTCTTTTTTTATCTTTTTTTTTAAATGAACCTAAAGGTAATTGTGTTCATCACTGTATGCTGAATTATAATAGCCACTTTTGAGATAGCGCTTTGTATAATGGAGCCCACTTGATGACGACCTGATATAAAAATAAACCTAGGAGAATAGAATGAATGAGGAACAGTATCCCAGAATACACAATGTAACACTTGTGAGAGAAATTGGACAATGATAATATGAAAGATGCCAGAACTCCTTTGACCTGTTGAAGTTCAACTGTGCTACAGCACAACACAGCTCACCCTTTAATTGTCCAGCTTTTAGTAGTGCAAGGAGTCTGAAAACTGAAAGAAGTAGGGAGAGAGAGGGAGCCAGCCTAACTAAGAAGATCTGCAATGCAGAAGGCAAAACAGAAAAATTATTGTCCCAAACTGGGGAAAGATGAATTGTCTATTGGTTTGCCTTTTGTCCCTAAGTAGAAAAGGATTAGAGCTTATGCAGCTTCAAAGTACAAAATCTGATTTTGTTCGTTTTTATGCTACAATCCAACATGAAATGATTCCTACACCGATTTCCCTATTTCAGTCCCAGATATTAAAGACTACTATAATTTTCACTTATGGAAGCTTTCAGAAAATCAGTGGTGTTTTAGAAGCACTTTTCACAGGGTTATGCTTTGCTTTGCTATGTTTCATAATAGCTAGGGATTTTAGCCACATGTCTTCCCTTGAAAAAAAATGAGAAACTTCTTGACTGGATACTCCCCTTAGCTGCATAGCGTGAGTATTACCAAGCAGAAGAGAGACAGAGAGGTCCTTCCAGTACCCTTCACACTAACTCTTGCTGTCGTTAAGTGTACAAAGTAACTGCACTCTGGAACATTATGGACACTAAGACCCTAAATAGGTCATTGATTTAGTCACAAACAGCACAGGCAAAGGCAGGTGCAGCCACAGTGTCCATGGGCAGAACCATCCCATGGTCATAGTCATGTCATGAAGTGGAAGGCAGAAAAGAAGTTACAGCCACTGTGAATCTGCCTTTGGATATAACTACAAGACAGGATGAAGAACATCATGATAAGGATAACCAGTTTTGTTTGCTGACCCTGCTATCCTTTTAACTATGGAGGAAAATCTCTTCCCCTGCCCATTTGCTCCTCTACCAGAGTGCTTAGATCCCATTTCTTATAGCTTGGAGTTTTTTGTCATCGGTCTCAAGTTATGTCATAATGGATATTCCCCTTATGTATAGGGAAGGTCACAACATCTTTAAGTTATCAATGGAAATTCATTTCCTTACAGAGATGTGTAAAGACAGATCTTTAAACACTTTTTATTTCAGTAGGAGCTGGTGCCTTAATGCACTTTACAGTCTTGGCCTGAAAGATTTTGAGCTTGACACCACACAGTTCCACCAAGCCCACTTAATTCACAGACAGTGACCCTGCAAAAGCAGACCTGATTGAAAAGGAAAATGATCCCCGGGGCATAAGGGAACCTGTTTGCTTGGGCACACGTAATTGATGGGTACACTGCTGTGACAGGTGTTTGTGAGATAGCTATGTATAGGCAATGAGGCAGGATGCAAAGTGGGGCGTTCTCGTAGGTAATATGCCTCAGACTCCTTTCTGAGAGCAGTACTTCAAAGTTCACAGTTATTCTGTTTAAGCAATGGTTGATGTTATTAAATGTGAGCCTCTGGACCATGTGGTGGGATGACTCACGACTGGAATGCTGCGATGAATGGCTATAATCTCTTCAGAAGGGACAGGCAAGGAAGGAGAGGTGGGGGTGTGGCTCTGTACATTAGGGAATGTTTTGATTGTATAGAGCTAGATTCCAGTGATGATAAGAAGTCGAGTGTTTATGGGTAAGGATGAAGGGGAAGGCAAATAAGGGAGATCTTGTGCTGGGAGCATGCTAGAGACCACCCGACCAGGATGAGGAGGCAGATGAAGTATTCTATAAGCGGCTGGCTGAAGTCTCGCAATCGCCAGCCCTTGTTCTGGTTGGGGACTTCAACCTGCCGGCTATCTGCTGGAAATACAACACAGCAGAGAGCAGGCAGGCTAGGAGGTTCCTCGAGTGCATGGAAGGTAGATAACTTCCTGATGCAACTGGTAGGTGAGCCTACCAGGGGAGCTGCCTCGCTAGACCTACTGCTCAGAAACAGAGAAGGACTAGTGGGAGATGTGGTAGTTGGAGGCCGTCTTGGGTTTAGTGATGATGAAATGGTCAAGTTTTCAATTGGTACTGATGTAAGGAAGGAGGTTAGCAAAACCTCCACCTTGGACTTCCGGAGGGCGGAGTTTGGCTTGTTCAGGACACTGGTTGAGAGAGTCCCTTGGGAGATAGTCCTGAAGGGCAAAGGGGTCCAGGAAGGCTGGACGCTCTTCAAGAAGGAAATCTTAAAGGCCCAGGAGCAGGCTGTCCCCAAGTGTCGCAAGTCTAAAGGGCGGGGAAAATGGCCAGCCTGGATGAACAAGGAACTTCTGATGGGACTACTTAGGAATAAAAGGAGGATTTACCACCTTTGGAAGAAGGGACAGGCAACTCAGGAGGAGTACAGAGATCTCGTT
Organism: Rissa tridactyla; assembly: GCF_028500815.1. Classification (NCBI taxonomy): domain Eukaryota; kingdom Metazoa; phylum Chordata; class Aves; order Charadriiformes; family Laridae; genus Rissa; species Rissa tridactyla. The sequence continues at coordinate 13,645,571 of NC_071496.1, forward strand.
AGGTTATTCAGAGAGAAAATTAGGAAGGCAAAAGCCCAGCTGGAGCTCAACTTGGCCACTAACATTAAGGACAACAAAAAAAAAGCTTTTATAAATACATCAACAAAAAGAGAGCCAGGGAGAATCTCCATCCCTTACTGGATGCGGAGGGGGGGAAAGTTGCAACCAAGGACGAGGAGAAGGCTGAGATACTTAATGCCTTCTTTGCCTCCGTCTTCAATAGTCAGACCAGCTATCCCCAGGGGGTTCAGCCTCCTGAGCTGGAAGATAAGGATGGAGAGCAGAACAACCCACCCATAATCCAGGAGGAAGTAGTCAATGATCTGCTTCTGCACCTAGATGCACATAAGTCTATGGGGCCGGATGGGATTCACCCAAGAGTACTCAGGGAGCTGGTGGGAGAGCTCACCAAGCCTCTCTCCATCATTGATCAACAATCCTGGTCAACAGGGGAGGCGCCAGATGACTGGAGGGTGGCTAATGTGACGCCCATCTACAAGAAGGGTCGGAAGGAGGATCTGGGGAACTACAGGCCTGTCAGCCTGACCGCGGTACCAGGAAAGATCATGGAGAGGATCATCTTGAGTGAGCTCTCATGGCAAGTGCAGGGCAGCCAAGGGATCAGGGCCAGCCAGCATGGGTTTAGGAAAGGGAGGTCCTGCTTAACCAACCTGATCTATGATTTCTATGACCATGTGACCCGCCTTCTGGATGCGGGGAAGGCTGTGGACGTTGTCTATCTGGACTGTGGTAAGGCCTTTGACACAGTCCCCCACAGCATTCTCCTGGAGCAGCTGGCAAATCATGGCATAGACAAGTGTCCTCTTTGCTGGGTAAAAAAAACTGGCTGGATGGCCGTGCCCAGAGAGTTGTGATTAATGGGGTGAAATCCTCTTGGTGGCCCGTCACCAGTGGTGTCCCTCAGGGCTCAGTTTTGGGGCCAGTTTTGTTTTTGTTTAATTTTGTTTAATATCTTTATCAATGATCTGGATGAGGGGATTGAGTGCACCCTCAGTAAGTTTGCAGATGACACCAAACTAGGTGGGAGTGTTGATCTGCTTGAGGGTAGGAAGGCTCTACAGAGGGACCTGGACAGCCTGGATCGATGGGCCAAGGCCAACTGTAATGAGGCTTAATAAGGCCAAGTGCCGGGTCCTGCATTTTGGTCACAATAACCCCAAGCCAGCAGTGTGCCCAGGTGCCCAGGAAGGCCAACAGCATTCTGGCTTGTATCAGGAATAGCGTGGCCAGCAGGAGTAGGGAAGTGATCGTGCCTCTGTACTCGGCACTGGTGAGGCCTCACCTCGAGTACTGTGTCCAGTTCTGGGCCCCTCTGTACAAGAGGGACATTGAGGTGCTGGAGCGTGTCCAGAGGAGAGCTACCAGGCTGGTGAGGGGTCTGGAGACCAGGTCATATGAGGAGAGGCTAAGGGAGCTGGGCATGTTTAGCTGGGAGAAGAGGAGGCTGAGGGGAGACCTCATTGCCCTCTACAACTACCTGAAAGGAGGTTGGAGAGAGGTGGGTGTTGGCCTCTTCTCCCAGGTGAATAATGACAGGCCCAGAGGAAATGGTCTGAAGTTGCGGCAGGGGAGGTTTAGAGTAGATATTAGGGAGAATTACTTTACTGAAAGAGTGGTCAGGCACTGGAACAGCCTGCCCAGGGAGGTGGTTGAGTCACCATCCCTAGAGGTATTTAAGAAACGTCTAGATGTGGCCCTTCAGGGCATGCTCTAGTGACAGAGATTGTAGTTGTGTTTTTTTTTTGGGGGGGGGACGTGTTTGTGTGTGTATGCTTGGACTCAATGATCTCAAAGGTCCTTTTCAACCACGAAGATTCTATGATTCTATGATTCTGTGTTTCCAGTTCTATGTATGATTTGCAAAGGCAGCTGGAAGAAGGCAACAGAAAGAAGAAAATCTACATCCATAATAGAAGCATGTCCTTAAGTCGTGTTACCTTGGAAATGTTACTTCTCCATTCTGCTGTGAGAGTTTATATGTTCCCAGGCATTGCACTGGGTTCCCTCTGCAGAGAGGATAATGGCAATAGAATTAGGCTTTTATATTCACAAATAAAGGTCAATGTATGCCTTTATAACCCTTGAAAACATCCTTTTTGCACTTTCTGATAATCAGATGTGTTGAAAGAACCAATCAATTGGACGCAAACATTTCATGTTCAGCAGCATATAATCACGCAGGACAATGTATAATGGAATGCTCCAAAGTAAAGAATGGACAAAATTACATTCCTATTAAAAGCATAGATTTATTGACCTATCGATGTGTTTAAAAGGTCTCTGCTCTGAAACGAGGCTATATGTAAATAAGAGCAATTGAAAGCAAAGGACGAAGTCACAGGAAGAATTGAAACTATATGAATAACTCAGGCTTTCTGCAACTGGACTTAAAAATTATTTTTAACCTGTGCTTCTCTCTAATCCTGAATTCTTTTGGTATGATAAAAAACACCTGTTTCTGCAAAAACAATTCTTACCCAAATTAAAAGACTGTGTCTTAACACTCCCGACTGACTTATTTTTAAATCATAAACATTTTGAAGGACAGGAATATAAGAATTTATGACAGACATTTTTTAAACACTAGAAATAAGGAAGGAACAATGCAACATGAATATTTAAAATTAATATTGAACAGAACTATACTCATTCCTTTAGAAAAAAACCACAAACAACAAGCAAACCCAAAGAAAAACCCAACAACATTCTACTCTTATTTTTAAACTCCTTTTATTCACTGAAGTCCATAAATTCTTGTTCTTTTCCTTACAAGGTAAACAGTGTACTTTACACTCACTATATCTACATTGTATATCTACACTGTATCATTGTATATCTACACTGTAGATATAAAAATAATATTTCAAGTGTATTATGATTTCTATATCTCTCCAGGAAAGAATATTGAAGAAAATATCTCTACATATACATACTTCTATATACATGTATATTTTAAAACTAACACTAACTCTTCTGTGGTGCTCATTGCCTCAAGATAACTTGGGAAGCCAAACTTCAGGAAAGGCTTAGGATGCTGATAAATGAACTCTGGCAAATCTCTCAGTGTTTATGGCTCTTCCCTGCTTGGAAGCATTGCATTAAAAGGACTGCAGTTTCAATATTTGTCCATCAGAATCCCAGGACTTTCACTGATTTACCACCAGAGTCCCAGCAAAGGACTTTCACTGAGTCAGATTCACAAATAACCAAAATTAGTCTAGCAAAAATAATAACAGTTCCGATATTTGTCTTTCAGAGTCCCACCAAAGGACTTTCACTGAATCAGATTCACAAATAATCGAAATCAGTTATTTTATTGAGAGCGACAGTTGCAGATTCGAGATTGCCATTGATAAATCCACTAACTACAATAGCGCTAATTACTTAAGGTTAACATTGCTAGCAAAAATAATGATAATACAACAACCCAAGGGTAACATTCACCAGAGGGTGAAAGGCGCAGCGCTTACCCAGAAAGGCGTCCCTGCCTGGGGTGGAGGGAGAGAACACAGCCTGTCGACTGGTCCGTCAGGTATCAAGTTTCTTCTCTCCCAATTTAACAGTCATTTTCTCCATCCTTTTATCCCCAAAATGACGAGGTTTCCCTCCCCTAGGTGACGTGCAGTATGATTTGGGTGGAGAGACGAGTGCTATAGTCATATATGTTTAGCATGATCTCTAAAATCTTCATTAGCATATACAGGGGTGTCAACTTTAATATGCATTTCACAGGTAATGAGGCAAAGGTCAATTACCGGGCATGGTAGAAAGAAAGAACTACACAAGTTTGTGTTATCTTGATTTTACTGTCTCTGCTGACAAAAAGCAGGGCTATCCTGTCTCCCCAAGACAGCTCTGTTATCCACATATCCTGTGATAGCCAGACAAGCCTTCACTCCCCTGGGTTGCACAAGAGATAGCAAAGCCAGTCTTAATTGCTCTTTGAGCACAGAGACTTCACCTCATTATCCAAATTCCACAGGAAGTTCACCTTTCCACTACTGTGCAAGTCTCAGCACCCCAAAGCAGTCAGTAAATGCAAAATATACTCTTCTCTGAGATGTTCCAGACTGGAAGTTTTACTTCTAATTTAAATGAAGATACTAGTCTTCCTGAGGGTGCAGCTGAAGTCTAATCACATGTAGCCTTTTGCCAGCTTTGCTATAGGTCTAGGAGGGGGGAAGACAGCTAGAGGGGAAGGCATCTAGAGACGGTAGTATCTTAAACCACTGAAGCAAGGTTTTGCAGATCTCATCTAACAGAGCCTTTAGATATTGCATATACAAAGGGACTATGTAAACTTAAATTAAATGGGGTAGGAAGGTGGTGGGGATAGAGATTCCTCAATGGATTTTACACACATAACCTTTATTTTGATACTAAATCTTCCATTGAAATTAATGGCAGCTTAGGCAGCTAAATGTATTTACAAATCTGACACATAGTTAAGATACTTCAGTGAAGAAGGCATCACTATCTGATGGGATTAGTAAGAAATACACAGTTATATAATTACAGTTACTGATTTCTTACCTTTTCTACTGAAGCATCAGATACTGCCTAATGACAAAGATAGGGGCCTGGATAATAAAGACCAATTTTGTGATCTAGAATAATGGGAAGGTTTACATAGCTGTAAACCATGTTGATCCACAGCACATGATCAAACTACTGAAATATTCTTAAAGCATGAATACCAGCGAACGAATTTTGGTCTTTGGGCCAGCGACAGAGATGTCATTCCACTTATATATAAAAACAAATTAATTCCTTTCAGTTTGAAATGCTCTACTAACAGCAGAAAGAAGTCTTACATTAAACATTTTAGGAGAATATTGGTGAAAAGACAGAAATTTTTTAACTGCACCCACTGTAGATTAGAAATGATTTGTTGATCAGATACCTGTTATTTGAGAAAAGACTGATAGTTTGGGAAAACCAACTTGAACGTAACATATTTGGGGAGTACCAATTTATCCTGGTGTTTCACTTATAATATCTTTCCAATGCCTCAATTCCACCAAATAAAATTTGCAGCATTCCCAGGCAACAAAAGACAAAGTTGTTGGATCATTTAACTTCTCATAGTAGCCCAAGAGAAAAAATGAGGAAAAAGTGGAGGGACAATGGTAAAAGACATGATGCTGAGTTATTATTAAAGTTGTTCAGATGGATGAGCAAGGCACTTCAAATGGAAGGAGGAGTGTCTCAAACATTGTTCAGCTTTCAGACAGAACCTTCTGGGTAAGATTAGAAACTGTGGAACAGCATGTGGGGGGAGAAAACTTTTTTTTTTACACATTGCTAGCTATGGAGTTCAGCAATTCTAATTTACTTGTTTATCTGTTGACATCCACCTACTTGCTCACAGTCAAGCACATGCTTACATCAATCAAAACATAAAAGTCAGATACCATCACTAGCATCACTGGAGTTATACCATCTTTATCAGCTATCTATAAAGTACTTCTAATTTAGTCAAAACCAGAACCCTTGGAAAGGTTGTGGGAATAATTTTTTCTGAGACTCTTTCCACCCAGTTTTGAAATTAAAAAGCTTTCAAGGGCTTCTTCACGTGTTAACTATCCAAGTTCTCTCTTCAGCAATCACTTGCAACTCACTTAAATAAGTATATCTATCCTTACATCACACACCATTTTCTTACAAAATTTATATTAGTGTAAAATACTTAATAACTGAAAGCTTGTAAAAAGTAAAATTAATCTGTTAATGAATGTATAATATCAGCATCGGATGACCAGTGCTTCCAAGGTGAATCTCTTTTGGGCTCCTCTGTTAGGAATCCCTTTGTGCAACAACTAATAAAATAAGGTATAAGGTCAAAGCTACTGGTACTAGAAGGGTGAGATCTGTAGGAAAAGAAAGACAAACAAATATTTTTATTAGAAAAACTGAGAAAAAAAAAGAACAAGCTTTTGAGCACATGAGATCTGGAGAACTATGTTGGTTGGTGTAATAAAGTTGATTTCTTTTGCTACAAGCCTTTTCCTTTGACTACAACAAACACAAGAATACCATTACTCCGAAACATGTTATAATACATTTAATACTGATATCCATGGTGATAGTCCCCTGTTAAAGAAAATGAGCAGGAAAGCAACTTAGGAAAGCTAAATTTTAGAAATGTCTTTTCACAAAGGGATTAAGAGAAAAATCACCTTCAAAAGGTAAACATACTACCCTGTTTGATAATTTGACTGGAAAGGGGTCAAATTGTTCCTAGAAAGTCTGTGAACATAAAACTGAAGAAGACAGCCCTAGATCCAAAGGCGTTCACAGTTCTAGAACAGGTTTGGTAAGGGTTTGCTCTGATCAAGGAATCTCTGAGTTTTCTGCTTGGGAGGCAGACTGAATGCTGAGACACAGACCATTGTTTCAGCACACACAACCTTTTTCTGGTTTAAGGGTGCAAGTCCTGTACATCTACTCATGTTACTCATGCTAATACACTCATGTATGTTACATTACTATGCAGAAAACTGCTTTGCTATGTAAGTATGTAAAACTAACTTCAGTTGAGGTTGTTGTTCCTCTTACAAATGAACGCATCAGAATCTGGCTCACAAGATCAAGCAAGAACGACTTTTCAAATAAACTCACTAGCACAGTTACATTATGCAAAGCATGACCCCCAAATCTGTGTTTACATGGTAGAAAAGAATGGCTCTGAAGGTAATAGATTTTGCCTTTTTAGAAGAATTTGCATTATAAAGAAATGCATTTAAGTAGAAATAGATCTAACATAATACACATTTTAAAAAGCTGCCTCAAAATGTATTTAACTGGCAGAACAGCTGTTCTGGTCTCCTGAGTAAATAATTAAATGTTTTAAAGAAACTGCACATATACATATTTACCTGATAGAATGGAACAAATATAGCCAATATTTTTTATCATGCTTGGAATACATAAAAATTATTTCTGCAAGGACATGAGCCAATATGGTCCTCATCATTTTGTAAACCTGTCCTGAGGAACAGCCTTTAAATATGAGATTGAGATGTTTTGCCAAAACAAAAAAAAACAAAACAAAAAAAAAACCAATGAAAACCAGAGAGTTAAAGTGCTGATTCATTAAAACCAAAAGCATTCTGAAGACAGGATTATTTTTAATGGCAATTTTGACATTTTGATTTTTGGGAATAGGGACAAGAAATTCAGAATTGACGAAACCTTCTGGTTTTACACTCTCAAATGAATATTTTCATTTTATTCACTGACGTGCATTTTCTGTTATGTATAGATATTCTCTCAGTTTGATTTTTTATGCTAGGCTTTTTTCAGTCCCAAAGGAGGGTGGGAACATAGGCTGGGAAAATAAGATGGAAGGTCTTTGAATAGCCTGTGAGGTTTCCGGTTAGTTTGGAAATGAATAGCAGAATTCCAGACTGACAGCCACAGCATTGCAGAGAAACTGACCCAGATCTTCATGCCGAACCTGCAAAGGCAACAACATACAAATACTATATATGTGGCCTGCATGAGAGCTGCCCGCAGAACAGCAGGAGCTGCTAAAGACATTCAGCTTGAAGGCTGCTAGTATTCATCAACAGCTGGTTTCTGTAGGAGGCAGAGCTAGAAAATGTCATGTTTTATGAACCTGCCTCCCTCACTCTGAGGATTCCAGTGAAAGACAGAAGCAGAACAAATCTCCTGTGTTATGCAAGTGAGCAATATAGAAGGCATTTGAGACATTTACAGTTCTGGCTATTTTGGCCAAAGGTCTGGTATCACACCTAATTTTCCAGCAGTCAGAATAGAATCAATATCAATCAGTATCAATTTAGTCTGTTTGTTTCCTGCATTTGTTTGACTCTGACAATATTTAATTATTTTTTTTCCATAAAAATGGTCCTCTCTACATATGTGTTGTGGTTTAGCCTCAGCCGGCAACAAAGAACCACACGGCCACTCTCTCAAACCCCTCACGGCTGTGGGGAGACTTGGAAGAAAAAGGCAAAACTCGTGGGATGAGACAAAAGCAGTTTAACAGAACAGCAAAGGGAACAGGAAAACAACAACAATAATACTGAGAGAGGAATGTACAAGCACGCTTACGGTACCACCACTCACCAACCTGACCCTGAACGTCCCAGCCCACTCCCAAGCATCCACTTCCTACCCCCTCCCCCGGCCAGCTCCTGGCTAAAGACTGGGAATGGATCACGTGCTATGGAATACCTGTGTCCCTGCCAGCTCCTTGGGAAAGTTAACCCTATCCCCGCCAGAACCAGGACAATATGAAAGGAATTCTCTGCATCTTAGGGTCTCTTCGTAGTCAATGGGCATTTCTAGAATGCAATTCATCTTATACCAAAGTAGATATGTAAATGAGATCAGATGAATAGTGACCTGAAAGTGTCTATTGTTCTTCACCGAGTACAAAGGAAGATGAGTGAGTAGCTAAGATATAGATTTCTATACTGTTGATGTCTACATTTAGCTACAAGAATTCCTGTTTCTTTCCTGGGCTGTGCAGGAGCAGACTCAATAGAGCAGCCTGTACATCAGACTGGTATGACATATTGAACTAGAATTTGGCCTGAAGAAAGGTCATAATATCGTTTTCAGTGTAGCCAACTTGTCATTTTACAGGTATGCACACTTCTCTAAGTAGCATGTATGACTAAGAGAGACTCTTTGTTTACCCAGAAAAGCAATAGTCATTAAATCTGAAAAAGATGACAAACAGATGCAAGGGATTAATTCCAAACAGGTCTGAAAGCTGTTAACAATGTTATCCGAGCCTCTCTCACAAAACTAAAGAGAATATTATCATTTTTGCTACATGCAACTTTACTATTGCTTTAGCGGTCACTGAAGTTTTAGAAACAAATCTAAATTCTTTTCTATCTATCTGTCATGGTTTTGGCTATATAGGCCAATCAGAACAACAGATGGCCCTCCCCCCCATCTCCCCTCAGAGAGGAGAGGAAGAGATAAGGAGATTTACAAATTTAGAAAAAGAACTAAACTACTTTAATGAAAATAATAATAAAAAAGAAAATAGTAAATAATAACAGAATAATAAAAAATAAAGAAAAAAAGGATACAATATGTAATAAATAGCCAGATCCCTTAAACAGAAATGGCACTTATTTTATTACAGGGACAAAGCCAATAAAGCAAAAGCACAGCGCTGGGTGCATGACTCAAGTCAGAGGCACACCAGCTAACACTTCAACCATGTCTTATATACATTCAATATTGCATACGTATTCACTCTTTTAGACAGAGTAATTGTTGATAATGATTGATTAGTATTAGTCCTTTTTCTCTTCTGTTTGTGTGTTTCCTTCTGACAATTGTTTCTGAGGATCGATGATCTTCAGTTCCCTTTTCCCATGCATCTGTTTCCTTCTGGTAGGATCAGCTCCCTTTTCCCATGCATGTGTTTCCTTCTGGTAGGATCGATTATCATCAACTCCCTTCTCCTATGCATCTGTTTCCTTCTGTTAATCACTTGTGGGGTCTTTTGGAGAAGTTCTCTTTTGTTTCTCTCGGATGTCTTTCTTCATGATGTTTTTCTTCATAGTTGCTGTTAGTTGTTATCTTTGAGGTTTCTCATGTTTCCTAATTTACTAAAGGTTAGTTATCCTTATAAATCAAAGATTTATAGCCTTGTTATTATGGCGAAAGCCAACAATACCTTCACTATTTTTCACAATTCCCCCTTTTTGTCTTTTATACTACATTTGGCTTGAGCCATAACTTTCATTTTGCTTAATCCATTTGTTTTGTTCATAGATCGATTCTGCTTCTTCCAATTGTTGTGGAGTATTTCTTATTCTCCTTAATACCATTATCTATTTAGTTGAGCCCGAGGCTGCCAATTTTGGATTCTTGGGTATGGTAACTACTTGCATGTTTTGGACTACTGTTGTAATTAAGCATATAAAACAAGGGATTAAGCAAGGAAGAAATAATAAACCAGCGATTGAACATAAGAGAATGTAGCCTAGTTTCTTCCACCAGGTTCCTCCAAAAACATTATTCCACCAATTATCATTTAACATAGATTCCCATTTTTGAACCGGTACATGCGCAATTTTACGGATTTCTTCTTTTATTTCCAATATTGCATCCCCATTATCATCTATCTTTAAACAACAATCTGAAGTGTTCCATTTTCCACAAACGCCCCCTTCTTCCGCCAGTAAGTAGTCTAAGGCTAATTGGTTTTGGTAGATAGCAGCCCTCACTATTTCGGCTTTTGTCATATCTTGTACCCCACCTCCGTCTGATATGTCCCAATGCCCGGCTTTAGTAAAGCAGAGCCATTGTTCCCCTCTAGGACAATGCACTCCTAGTCTTGTTCCGCCTATTCCTAAATTCTTCCCAACCCAATATTCCTGTTGGTCGTATTTGCACACTGTTAACTCATGGCGGTTATAACAGCGGCTGTTGATATGCGAATGCACTGTCATAGTGGAAACCATCTTCCTATTCCAGGAGACCTGCTGGTAACACTTCATACATTCGTTACTGGATGCTAAGGATACCGCTAATAACAATACGAGGAGTGGAGGTCCAGTATGGCTTATACTCCTACCTCTCATGCCTATTGGGGTGCTTCCAACAGCCGAGAAATAATTCTTCTTGGCAGCGAGTACAGTGGCCAACCTGGTCTTGCCCTCCATCCTCTTTTGATCCGGTACCCCTGGCTCTTGTAGCAGGTAGGTTTCTTATCTCTTTTCCAAGCAAAATCGTTTTTTACACTTAGAAACCACGGTTTCCCACCATTCTTCAGGAATTTCCCACAGAACCGGCACTAGCAATTCCCACCCACAAATTAATGTTACGATATTGGTATATCGTATCTGAGTTTGAGCCAAACTCGTATTTTGCTTCTGGCAATTTAAACAGAAGGGATGTCTTCGGGATGAATGGTAATACCAATTTTGCTTACAACCTAAACATTCGCACTTTACCCAACTATGATGTCTAGCATAGGGATGTATCAGACAAGGTATACTACGGGGTACTGGAGGGGGCTGTAGTTCTTCCTCAAGGTTAGGATATAGCCGACTATCTTCTTTATACAAATCGCATGCAAGTGCAAACAGAGAGTTTTCAGTTTTATACAACCCTGACCCTCCTGTCTGTAACGGGAGTGCTCTTCCCCAAGGAGGATATCTAATTTTCCTTAAGGTTTGCCCTGGACGTACCCGAAACCAATGATAAAGTTCTGGTTTCACTTCCCAAGTTTCTGTGATTTCTAAGTTATTATTCAGTTCCTCTCCCATACATCACCGCGTTGGTTGGCGTTTTAAGGTGAGTCTGGTGTCCCCGGGAGTTGAAGTCAGAGTCCAGTCTCTAGGTTCTTCCACTAGTCCTTTTATTCTGCTGGCATGAGTCCACCCTTTTTCCTTCGTCCGTACTGCAGTTTCCGTAGTCAACAGCACCTGAAAAGGACTCTCCTACTGGGGAGTTAAAGATCGGTCTCTCCATGTTTTTACTAAAACCCATTCTCCAATTTTAATGTTATGGATCTTAAAATCCAACAGGGTAGTTTGTGGGAGCAACCCTTTATTTCTTAGTTGTTCCAAGTTCTTTGCAATCTGCATTACATATTGTTTAATACTAGCCTCCCCTCCTTCATAAGTGAGTGATTTGAGTTTTCGGAGGGGTGTGAAAAGATTGTAACAGCTCCTCCAGAGCCTGTCCAAACAGGTTGGGAGACTCTGTAAACCCTTGAGGTAGCTTTGTCCATCTAAGCTGCTGTTTACGTCCGGTGTCTGGGTCCTCCCGTTCAAAAGCAAAGATATCTCGACTTTCCTCAGCCAGGGGACATGCCCAAAACGCATCTTTTAAATCCACTACACTAAACCAGCTGTGTTCCGGGGGAACTTTGCTCAGAAGGATATAAGGGTTTTGTACAACAGGGTACCAAGTCAAAGTTCTCTTATTCACCTCCCATAAATCTTGCACCAACCTATATGTCCGCTACAGCCCAAACTTGCTGATTAATTTTGGAATTGTCCTCCTGACTTAATATTTTTGCAATCATTTTCCCCTCCTCGGGGATGACTCCAACCCCCAGCTGGATCTGCAAGTTACTTCCCAACAGATTGCACCCAGCCCCAGGCACTAACAAGATATTCCCTACACCTATTTTGTCATTACCTTCAAAAACCACCTGCTTGATCACCGGGGCTTTAAAACTTTCCCCCTTTGCTCCCGTTACATTAATTACTTCTTTACTTATAACGCATCCTTTAGGTATGTTACAAACACAAGTTCGCTCAGTTCCTGTATCTACTAGAAATTCTAATACTTCCTCCTGGGGGCCCACTCTTAGGTTTATCAAGGGCTCAAGGTGATAGCTATCCCCCAGGAGGTAGAGCCCCTGACACCCCTAATCCTCAATATCTTTAAACATTTTCCGATCTTTATCCCTTTGAGGACATTCTTTCTTAAAATGCCCAAGTTTCCAACAATAGAAACATCCACTTCCTTCATTCCTTTTCTCAGTTCCCGATGGTCCCCTTCTGGGAGGGATCTGATTCCGTCTAAAAGTCTCCTCCCGCATTTCAGGATTCCATCTAAAAGTCTCCTCCCGCCTTTCAGGATTCCGTCCCATCCCCCCTTTCACCCTGGGATTTTTCTGAATATTTCCTTCCCTCATGGTGGCTACCGTGATTTTAGCTTTTGCTTTAGCCTTCTCCTCATCTCTTCGTACATATACTTTCTGAGCTTCCCTCAATAATTCAGGCCATTCGGTCGGGGTTTCCTCCCTTCCCTGCTGCCCATCAAATGCTTTGGTTACATTCTGCCCTCTAGGAGCGGCTTGTTTTAAACCTTTAATAATTAAATTTTGATAATCACTCATGTTCCTAGTACTATTGGCATCTTCTGGTCCCCAGGTGGGCCTTGCTGATTTTCCCTTTCCCAAATTCTCATCCCAGCTGTTCTAATCATTTGCCGTTCTTCGGGAGAAAATATTATACTCATTATCGACTGCATTTCCTCCCAGGTATAAATATTAGGGCCTAGGAATTGGTCTAATTGTTCTGATAGGCCTATTGGATCTTCCAGTAACCATTTTAATTCCTTTTTAAAGTTCCTGACTTCAGTGGAAGTCAAAGGAACGTTTACAAATCCTATCCCCCCTTGTGCTCCCCCCAGGAGTACTTCCCTTAAGGGGAATAAACTAACTCCTGGTGTTTCCTGCACCGTGTCTTGGTCTGGAGTCCAGTTATTTCTCCTCAGATGGTGACCCCGACGTGATTCCGATCGGCGCTTGGCTTGAGCAACGGAATGCGAGGGGCGGAAGACCCAGAAGGAGACCCACCGGCTGGAGGACGGCTCAGCTGGGCTGAGACCGGGCGGATTGGGCGGCAATCCGGAATAGAGGAAACAGACGACGTGGCCACGGACACCCAGAGAGAGGTGAGCAGCCGGGGCAGGAGATGGGGCAACAAGTAACAAAAGAAGAAGGGGCTATGTTAAGACTTCTCCTGCATATCCTCTCTAAGAGAGGGGTGAAATACGATGAGCGTATGCTCCGAAGGTTGTTAATCTGGTGCAGAGAGAACGGATTCACACCAGAGCCCCAGACAGCTTTTAAACCAGAAATATGGGAGGCTGTTGGGAAAAAACTGTGGGAAGTGATAAGTAAAGGAGACAAAGAGGCATCGCCATTGGCGGTGACATGGTGGTTGGTGTTATCGACCTTACAAGATATGAAGGCGGAGCGAGCCACGGCAGCCGGGGCTTTTGCAGCATTACAACCCACGGGAGGGGGATCGAACAGGCCAGGTCCGAAGGTCTGGGAGGTCTGGGACGATCCCCTGCTGATCCCCTCTGCTCCACCTGAGGCCGATGGAGGAGGCAGAATGTCAGCAGAGAAGGACAGAGCCAGAGCTGTTTGCTCCTGCCATTGCCCTCCTCACCCCCTCCCCTCCCCAGTCGTCTCCCTGAGATAGAAGTGCTGGTTTTGTATGTCTGCTGTGTAAGTGTGTGCGGGCGCCAGCTTATACCTGCTGATCAGCATGTGTGCTACTGTTTGTTTTTTGTTGTGTGCAGTGTCGTTAGGTGACTCCACTTGAGCAGGTGTTCTGCCCGGTGTGGTACTGTTCTCGTATGCAACTAGGGCTGACACTCCGTCAAGTGAAGAAGTTTGTATATACACAATGTTTAGACGTAAGGCGAGCACGCCCCAGGTAGATACACCAGGATGGGCTGTAGAACCAATGGAACTCCTGAAATATTGGGGGAGTTTTCACCAGCTGACACGTTTACACTCTCGGGAACGGCTCGCCCGTGCAGGGCGTATGGCTGGTTGGTTGTTGTTTGTCTATAAGATCATGGTTGATTGGGAAAAGGAGTTGAGCCAAAATCTATAAGATGCTCTGTAGGAAAATGAGAAACTTAAGGAAAAATGAGAAACTGAGCTCTTGTTGCAAAGGCAGACTTTTATGTCAGTTGTAAGCGATGGAAGGAAAAAAAGAAAAAAAAGAGAAAAAAGGAAAAAAAAGAAAAAAGAAAAAAAAGAAAAAAAATAAAGAAACCAAACAGGAACAATTAGATGGGAAATGTGCCACGTTCGCACAGAAGTATGCCATACGCATTACGAGAAAGCATCAGAAAAAGAGAAATAGGGCACCTGATTCAAAGCAGTACCATAGAGATATGTTTTCGGTTTTTTCCTATATGTGTCTATGTTATTGCATGCCTTAGTAGATTGCTCTGTGTTATACCCTGCGAGACTAAAATGAACCCCAGCAGAAGCGGTCTCTTGAGCAAGGGGGTGGAATATGGGAAAGCAATGGAAGATTGGCGAGGAGGATTGTAAACACACTCAAGGGACTCGCACCTGGGTGCTGGAAAACACATATATATCACTCCAATAGTCATTCAGTCTTGGGTGCTGGCAAGAAAAACATTTGGATGACATAAGCCTGTAATGGACTCACAGACACCTTATCTAGCTGCTTGAGAACCTTGGCCTGTTGTGGAAGAAGATCAAAGCACAGCACCAGCAAGAACAGGGAGTCCGCATGTGCTCTTGCTAACAAGGACTCTTTTGCTGCCAAGGATTCTTGATAACAAGGACTCTCTTGCTGCCAAGGATAAGTTTAACAATGCTACTAGTCCAGCTATTTCTGAGTTATTGCTAGATGTAGATAGTATTCGATATGCGATGTTGCAAAACAGAGCTGCTACTGATTTTTTGCTTTCAGCTCACAGACATGATTGTCAAGATTTTAAAGGACTGTATTGTATGAATCTAAGTGACCACTCCAAATCCATCCATGCCCAGTTGCAGGAACTGCACCGACCGAACCAGCAACTTGTGGAGACCACTGGGTGAAATCTCTTTGCTGGATGGACTTGGGGGTGGGGTCGGTTGAAGCAAATTATACTCATTGCCTGTGTGGAAGGAATTTGTCTGTTATGTTTAGTATGCTGTTTGCCGTGTCTAATAAGCATTATACGATCAGTTGTAGATGCCGCTTTGCATCGTACCCTTGTACGAGTTGTAGAATATGTTGCTCTAAAAACTATACGCTGGCCACGTGTGCAGCGACTCTGGCCTGTACTTTTCTACTCAATCCAGTGCAGGAGAGTCTGGTGGGACTTGCTGCATGCACTGGCCACACGTGCAGCGACTCTAGCTTGTACTTTTCCACTCAATCCAGTGCAGGATATAAGGGGGCTGTCTCGGGTCAGGGAGGGGGAGAGAGACATGAGCGAGGGGGAGAGAGACATGAGCACACTTTGAAGATACAGGGGATGCCCTGAAGCACTGTGTCTGCCCCCGACCCCCCCCTCCATAAGTTCTATGTTCATTAATCCCAACAGCTCAGAAGGCATTACAGCATGTTGCAAGATAAGATATAGTCTACTACTGCTGCAAGACGCATTGAACACCTTCCTACAAGAATTTCAACTTTATGCCCTGATAGGACAGTGGGATGATGCACTCGCAAAGAGCCTGACTGCATTAGAGTGGGTATTTTTGCCACATACCTTTTCAAAACCAGTAACTATGATGATTGAAATGTTACCGCGATTGTTTTTCCAGGGTTGTTTGTGCTGTCACCAGCTTTCTGGAATGGATCCAAGCCACATACATGTCCCCATCAAAAAGGATGACCTTGACCCTTGGTTATCACAAAGTCTTAACCTACAAATTGCCTTAGTACCTTATATTGGGCAAATAAATTATTCTTTCCCCTAGCACACACTGTTACAGTCACTTTCACAAATTCCTTTACTGCCACGCATCCTGCTAGCACTAAAGCCTCTTGCTGGCACCCGTACGGTGTTTGTAGATGGTTCAGGGACACAGTAAAGGCTTTTGACTTATTTCAACAGGAACTGTTAAATGTAGGCAGAATCTCAATATGTTACTGGTATTGTTCAAAGACTTGAGGGAGCATTTGTAAAACAAGTAGAGAACCAATTGTTATTTAGTCTCTTACTGCAATTAATGTTGCTTTTATGAAAAAGACAGTTTCCTTATTTTATTGTCCACATATGCTCTCATAGCTGTTTACTTGGTCCTTCAACTGAGGGAAACAGTTGCAGATTATCACACTCTGTTGGTAACAACTCCGAACATTATGCAACAAGCTAAAATGTCGCATGATTTTTTTCATCAAAATGCGAAGGCATTGAGGAAGCAATTTTCTTTATCACAACAACAAGCACATGATATTGTGTGAACTTGTGCCGACTGTCAGCAGCTGGCTCCTCTGCCATCATTTGTGGGGGTTAACCCGCGAGGGCTTACACCCGATGAACTTTGGCAATCCGATGTTACACGCATTATGGAATTTGGACATGTTTCAGTTGATTTGTTTTCTCACTTTGTTGTAGCTCCTGCTCATACAGGAGAGAAGGCTTGTGATGTTATTCGACGTTGGTTGCAATGCATTGCAGTCATGGGAGTACCGAAAACTATAAAAACTGATAATGGACCAGCTTATGTGTCCGCTAAAGTACAGGCCTTTTTTTTTACAGACATGGGGTATTAAACATGTCACCAGTATTCCTCATTCCCCGACTGGGCAAGCAATTGTGGAGTGTATGCATCATACTTTAAAAACCATGCTTGCTAAACAAAAAAGGGGGAATCCCATAGGTATGACCCCTCAAGAGTGATTGTATAAAGCAACTCATGTTTTAAATTTTCTAAACATGTCGTCTTTGTCATCCACAGCAGTAGAGCGACATTTCGTAAGAACTGTTGAATGGCCTGAACAACCAAAGGTGTATTAGAAGCACCTTAAACCGGGGTGCATGCTAACCACAGATAATACTGCAACAAATAGAAGTTGTGAGCAAGAAAATTCTGTAATGATTTGTACTTCTCATCCGTATGTTTGCTTCGGCTCAAAATGCAAGTATACAAGAATGTAATCAATCTTATTGTGTAAATTTAACGCGAGTAAGGTATAAAACAGCAGTAAAATGGATAGGGGATTGGCAAAATGCATTAAAATCACGTCTTTCTCTGTATTGGGATTGGGAGTACAACTCTCGAAAAATTTGTGTTACATCTCTCCCCTGGAATACGTTGCTACATGGATGAGAAATGGTTAAACACCATCTCCAAGGTGCTTTTGACATGTCGTTGCAACAAAATATTCGTCCTTTACATGATCAGCTAAAAGCTCAAATACTAAAGATTCAAGACTTAATGAACCGCAATGCATTTGAAATATTACAAAAGGATTTCTCGTGGGTAAATCCAAAGAAATTGGCTTTCTGGGCTAAATTTAGGAATCTGGGTATTTATTGCCTTAGCGGGGTTCTTTTTGATTCTGTTTTTAATTGTGTTTAGTATATAACCTGCTAAGAGCGTCACAACGAGTAGAAGCACAAGTCATGGCGACCTTGTTAATAAATGGTCTGGTGTTAAACAAAAAAGGGGGAGATGGGGCAGATCTACGAGCAGAGGCCTGCGTACGGCCAAAGACACAGTGAGCAGAGCACACAGGAAACACAGAGCCAAGAGAACAGTTCATACCTTCACTCCATCCTGTGATGACCATATAACATTTTCGAATCTCGGACAAAGAATAGGGCTAAGTATTCTTCCTTCGCTAGGAACAGCAACGACATTAAATGCATTGAATAAGATAGGGTGTTGGGCAAGTAAACAGATAAACCTTACAACTGAAATCATATCTAGCTTGCTTACTGATGCTGATAGCATTCGGCATGCTACGTTGCAAAATCGAGCGGCTATTGATTTTTTGCTGTTGGCTCAGGGTCATGGATGTGAAGATTTTGAAGGTATGTGTTGTATGAACCTTTCCGACCACTCATCATCCATTCATAAGCAGTTACGGGAGCTGAAGGATAACATGTCCAAATTAAAAGTGGTCAAAAATGGTTTCGATGATTGGTTAAGCTCATGGGGTATAACGGGATGGTTATCAGACTTACTAAAGCAAGGGCTCATGCTATTCTTGGTTATATTATTATTGATTATGGTAGCCTCGTGTGTTCTCCGCAAATCGACTGACATGATAGAAAATGCCATGCATAAGGTCTGGCTGGCTCAAGAAGAAAAAGGGGGTATTGTAGGAATGTGTCTGAGAGAAAATGGCCATGTGAGCCAGCCTCCCTACTATGAGAGATTAGATTAAGGGCAAAACAGGTGGTAGAAGATGGAATTAGTACATGGGGAAAACGGGAACTGAGAAGGTAGAAAACATGTTGTGCTAATGACTAAGCAATTTACTATGTGAATTCTTGTAACCAATCTGATGTGTGAACGAACTGCATGGACAGCGCGTGGACAGTGTAACTAGCTAATCAGAAATAAGCGAGTCACGTGTACGGCTACAACACAGGGTATAAAAGATGATGATCTCTGCTTAATAAACGGCTTCTGTTGATTAACATTAGATCGTCTGGAGTCCAGTTATTTCTCCTCAGTAACCTAGGAGAGTTTGTAAGTGATACTTTTTCAATTAACCTCTGAGACCTGTCCGACCTCCTCCTAGCACTAGGTGTCAGCTCTTTTCCAGGAGAAGTGGGGGCTGTTGGAGGGAGGCGGTAGGGAGGGGGCAGAATTTCCAGAGGATCCCACCACTTCTCCTTTTCTTCCCTTGGGATCTCAGGTATTTTAAAGGTACTAACTCCTTTTGGCCAAATCTCCCCTTTCCAGCAGGAGGCATATTCACTCTCCTCTGGGCTGAAGGATTCTTTAGAGTTTACATAAAGGTTTAGAGCCTGGCATATCCACCCTTCAAAGGACCCATATCTAGGCCAATACAAATGGTCTGCTCGTATAGGTTCCTTTGTCCATTCTATCATACAATACTGAATCATTTTACCTTTATCCTTATTTTTAGTATCCGGATCAATATTCCAGTTAGCCAATTTTATCCCCAAAGGACTGTCTTGGGGTATATCTGCCGGCACTTTCCCGCTCCCCTTTTCCCTGGGGCTGTCTTCCGCTCACCACAGCAGTCAAGCACCCAATTTTCCCCGGGGCTGTCTTTCACTCAGTCTCTGACGCTTGGGCCAATTCCCTCGAGGGAGACTGGAACCGCAGTTAGAAAGACTCCACACTCGCTCCCCAGATCCGGACTGTCCGGTCCGAGATCCACACACACAGCAATCAAGCCCCAAACCCACCCAACCAAGCAGTACTTACAGTCCTGTTTTCTTGCCTGGGTCTTCGTGCACAAGAATTATGGGCTACCGCGATTTTTCCTGGGGAGACTTACCCCTTTTGCTTTATGAGTCACTCCTCTCGTGGGATTATCTGCTTGGAGTCTCAACAGGCACCGGGAAGTCCTCCGAGCAGGCCGCCGAAATCGGTGGGGTGCACCTCCTGCTCGGGGTCTCGGAGCCCACTGGGACCAAGTGAATTATCCCAGACGAGCCCCCAAATTGTAATAAACAGCCAGATCCCTTAAACAGAAATGGCACTTATTTTATTATAGGGACAAAGTCAATAAAGCAAAAGCACAGCGCTGGGTGCATGACTCAAGTCAGAGGCACACCAGCTAACACTTCAACCATGTCTTATATACATTCAATATTGCATACGTATTCACTCTTTTAGACAGAGTAATTGTTGATAATGATTGATTAGTATTAGTCCTTTTTCTCTTCTGTTTGTGTGTTTCCTTCTGAATTGTTTCTGAGGATCGATGATCTTCAGTTCCCTTTTCCCATGCATCTGTTTCCTTCTGGTAGGATCAGCTCCCTTTTCCCATGCATGTGTTTCCTTCTTGTTGGAGTGGGAGACGGACCCGGAGTAATGATGGAGTCTCAATATGAGTATGATCGTTCTCCCTTTATTCCAGTTTACACAGAGTAGATATAGACAGGCAATAAGAGCACGCGCTAGCGGCAGCTATATGATTGGCTTACAGTCTCTGTTCACGCACTGTCCATGCAGTTCATTCACAGATCAGATTGTTTACAAGAATTCACATAGTAAATTGCTTAGTCATTAGCACCACATGTTTTCTACCTTCTCAGTTCCCGTTTTTCCCATGTACTAATTCCATCTTCTACCACCTGTTTTGCCCTTAATCTAATCTCTCATAGTAGGGAGGCTGGCTCACATGACCATTTTCTCTCAGACACATTCCTACACCTTCTGGTAGGATCGATTATCATCAACTCCCTTCTCCTATGCATCTGTTTCCTTCTGTTAATCATTTGTGGGGTCTTTTGGAGAAGTTCTCTTTTGTTTCTCTCGGATGTTTTTCTTCATAGTTGCTGTTAGTTGTTATCTTTGAGGTTTCTCATGTTTCCTAATTTACTAAAGGTTAGTTATCCTTATAAGTCAAAGATTTATAGCCTTGTTATTATGGCGAAAGCCAACAATACCTTCACTATTTTTCACACAATATATACAAAACTGTATCCAGCTCCCAGGATGGCGATCGCGTCACCAGCAGACACAGGGAAAGTCCCAGACTGGAGTCAGCAATGAACAGGAGCTGAATTCCGGAACTAGAGTCAGGAATGCTCGAATCAGGATCAAAGGCAGACGAACAGACAGGGTCCTCCTCAGATGTCGGCCATTGAAGAAAAAAATGAGTCAGAGCCACCTTTGCCCCTTTGATCCCTCAGCTTTTATAATGAGCATGATGCATATGGGATGCAATACCCTGTTGGTGAGTTTTGGGTCACCTGTCCCATCTGCTCCTCCCTGCAGGTGGGACCCCTCTACGCTTCTCCACTTCTGACCCTCTAACGGGGCAAACAGTGAAGTGAGCTGACCTTGGTTGTTATAGCAATAAGTCTAAGCAAGAGCCTCTCTGCATACCATTCCTTGGTATAATCAGGTCTTATCACTCTGAGGGTGAACAGTGTCTGAACAATATGCTGTTAATTTCAGACTTTAGTCAGTTAGAAGAGGCTTAGCTAAGAAGTAAAATTACAAATCAGAAAGTCGGTTCTGTTTTACCTCAAACCAGGACACTATCTTTTCAGGAGAGATGTCTGAAGTCTCCTTTTCACAAAGCATGGGGTGATGCAATCTTTTTCCACACATGAATGAAATATAGGTTGAAAATTGGCCTTCTGTATTGAAATTCCAAATTTAGCTTTAACAATGACATGAGTGTGAGTATGCTATGCACACCAGAACACACATATACCTGCAATTGTGGCACCAGATTCCATTTGGTTCATCCATCTGAAACAACATGCCAGGATCTTCTCAGTCCTGAGTAGGAAATATGACCGAAGAAACAGTACTTTTAAGGGGGCTTATCCTCCTTGAACATTTCAATTCCATAAGACAGTTAGGACATATGGAGTAGTTGCTGATAAGATCTAGTGATATAGAGCTCATATGAAAATAATAATTAAAATGCTTGAAAGAAGAGGTTTTCACTCAGTTATCTGCTTTACCCTTGTCCTGGTTCCAGCGGGGATAGGGTTAATTTTCTGCAGGCTCAGTCAGGGACACGGGTATTCCAGCCCAGCCCAAGTGAGCCATGCCCAGTCTGAGCTGCTGGGGGAGGGGGTAGGAAGTCGTGGCTGGGAGCTGGCTGAGGCTCACAAGTCTGGTCGGTGAGCGAGGGTTCCGTAATCATGTTTGTATATTCTTCTATCTGTGTTATTGTTGTTGTTTTCTTGTTCCCTTTGCTGTTCCCTTTGCTGTTCTGTTAAACTGCCTTTGTCTCAACCCAAGAGTTTTGCCTTTTCCTTCCGATTCTTCCCCGTGTTGGGGGAAGCTCTGAGAGAGTGGCACATGGATCTTTGTTGCTGTCTGAGGCCGAACGACGACAACCCTTTATGTTCCATTCATTAAATACAATCTCTTATATGCATGATTTCTTAGATGTCCAGAGAAAAGGGAAGCTTGAGTCATGAGCAGACACAGACTATGAGAGTGCTTTAACCTTATGAACCTTTTCTTGTTGATATGAGAAAGAACTGACCTGGCTTGTTTAATTATGTGAGAGGATTTGTAGCTGAGAAGGGCCTTCAGCAGCACAGAATGAGGTTCTGTCTTTGAGATGACTTTGAAAAGATTCCTAAATATTGCCTGTTATGAATTGCAGTTTTAGGTGCCTCACTCTTCCCCATATGTGTCCTCAAAAGTCTATGACCGTTTCAGGTGTCTGGCTGTCCTTGGACATTGCAGCAGAGCTGGACATTGCCACTTTGACAGTGAGTCTCGTTTATAGATTGGACCCTTCCTCTTTCCATGCTTCAGTCAGCATCTGAAAAATGGTGACATTAGCACTTGCCTTTTTCCAAGGACTGGTGAAAGTAAATATAAAAGAACTACAGTTACAATGTCTTCTTAATCAAGCTGTTATGGAGTAAGTTCTCATTTCACTTACCCTGGTGTAAACCAAGAATAAATTACTTCTACCTTAGTTTGTATATGTATAAAATATTATAGGAAAATCAGTTTGGGGAGCCTTATTTTAAATTCCATTTTGTTTGTTTGTTTGTTTTTAAAGGATTATGGTGAAATTTTTGATTGGGGGAGAGGCTTTTTTCAAACGGTTTGAAAGGCAAGGAGGAATGGCTGTTGCACTGACAAAACATAATCACATTAATACTTTATTGCTGTATTTGTCAATATATTAGTGCAATATTTTATTGTATACATTATTAACTGTTGCTGTTAAATGTTTTATGCTGGTCTGTTACATTTTTTATTTTGACTGTGATAAATTTTGATCTAAGAGACCTTTTTTTTTCCTTTGGAACAAGAAAAAATGATAACATCACATTAAAGGAAACTTATGAGATCTAAGCCAAACATAGTAAATAAAAAAGGTGATGTTTTTCTGCCTCCTCTAATCTTTCCCCCTCCCACCTGCTCTCTTTGTGCGAGTGCTCCATTCTTTGCTTGGAAGCTGGAGGATTTATGACTTTAAAATCTGTACTGTTGGCGGCTGAGAGCTCTTTGCTTTTTCCAGTATCTGTACAAAACATCTGTAAGTCCTAAGCAACAAGCAGGAATTGGTTCAAGAAGGAACTATAGATGAATCAGTAAGTAATACTGTCTACAATATAAGTTTGACATCCCAGGGGTAGCAAAAAAAACCACCACCACCAAAAAAAGGAAAACCCTACTAAAAATAACATTGTAAGTTTTTTAACTATTGAATAGAAAGTTAGGAGAAAAAGGAGAGAAAACAGAAAGCAGGCTGATGCTAACTCCAGAAGCCAGGAAATTAAAGGCAATTTTTTTAAGGCCCTCAGCAACATAGATCCTTAATAAGAATCTCACGCCTGCTTGCCATTTGAGCCTTTGAAAACGTCCTCCTGAAATCCTTCATCTCCTTTTCATGTAAATGTACCATAGACATATCAAAGTCATAGAAGGCCTGCATACCCTTTGACATGAGGAGGAGGAGGGAGGGAAAATGTAAATGACTGTGTTGAAGGGGTGTTGCGTGAAAAGGGGCAAAGCGGTTTTGGCAGAAAATAAACCCCCTTGCGTTCTAACACTCCTCACCAAGGTGGGAGGCTAGGTGCAGCTAGGTTTAAATTCTGAGTGATGCCCAATTCAGCACTATCAGTCCAATCGCATTTAATATGTATTAAACTATTAGGATTTGGATACACTAATAGTGGACTGCACCTTCAGTCTAGTCGTGCTCATGAACTAGCACGGCCACTCTCGAGTCTTTCGTCACGTTCAGTGAGAAACCAAAACGACTAGATACTTAAACAGTGCAGTTTATTTAAACAACAGATATATAGGTTCTTAGGATTGCCGGTGATAAATACACTGTCTGCAAAGCACGTGCAAATGAAAGTATTGTTACATATACAAAACGTGCGACAAAGTTATAAAGATACAGCCTGGCTATAAATGTAGAAAAGAGAGTCTCTAGAGAAATTTCTAAGTTTCCCGAGGAAGCACTCGGTATAATCTAAGTCTTACCCAAAGGCGTCCCTATGAGGGGGAAGAGAGGCTCAGCCTGTCAACCGATCCTGGAAATCAGTGATGGAATTCTTTGAGATGGTATCTTCCCTGGGCATCCCCCCTCTCTCGGGCTATTTTTATACTATTTGTTATCTTCAAGGCGGAGTTTGAGTGACTGTAGTCATACATACTTTTATCATGATTGGTGTAAATTTCTCTCGCTTCACAATTAAAGGTATAGTTGACGAGAAATTCAGGGCGCAGACTCAAGAAGGAGTGGTTGCACCTTGGAGGCGGGTAGCCTTCGGGATGGAGGTGTGTTTTGGTATTATAATGACATTATAATGAGCAAAGTTCGCACAAAGGACAGCATTTCATCAAAATTTGACAAAATGTTGGCTCTGAGCATCTAGCGGGCAGCTAATTGGCAGCTTATCTGTTTCATGGTATCATCCCATTCCCATATCTGCTATACATCATAAGGTAAAGCCACGGAATAATTGCATCCCGTCCTGTACCTCATGTAGCTTATCAGAGAACCACAGGTGTTGTGTCCTTCATGCCAGCTGCGGCTATTTTCTACCTCAGAAGCCTCTTGATTTTATACTTTTCCTTAATGTGTGAACAATGCTGTACTTTTGTATTTTTTAGCCAATTTAGTATTTATTCCACAAGGGGTTGTTCAAGCCAAACAAGCACTGCTTCAGAAATGGAAATCCAAAACCTGAGGAATCATGGAGAGGCATCTAAATACTCAGAGAAGCTATTAAGTCATTTCATGTGGGGCTGAAAAAGAGTAGGTTAGGATGGTTTCTTGCTTCTAATTCTGTTACTGTTAAGAGCAGAAAGTCATCCCTCTGGGCTGGCAATCTTGCTGCTGCCTAAGCATCCTGTTTTGGGGGTCTTGAGAAAAGCTCCCCAAGGTACGTGTCCTGAGGCAGCCAGGTCTTCTGTCATCATTATTTGAAGGTGATTGCCTGGAAAATGAACAAACTGTTGCTTGAAGAGCAATTGTTCGATAACCACTGAATTAATGTTTAATAAATTTCCTAAGACCACATACTTCCAACATACTTTTCCATCTTGTGGGAGTTTTTTTTCTGTCAGAGAACCCACCTGCCACACCTATTTCCTCCAGGTTTTTTATTGATGTCGTCTAATAAAGAACTTGAAGTCAATTCATTTAGAATATCCCTGCAGTCATCTGTGTAGACCATGGATTCTTTTGAAGAGATGTTGATAATTACTCCTAAAGCAAAAGACTTAATTTCTTCCTTTTGCAAATATCAGCTGTCTCTCCTCATCAATCTACAGCAGGACTTAACCTTTTTTTTCTATAAGGCCAGGGTATTTCCTCAAATTCCAATGGAGTACTATTTATGAGTGTGATTGCTAATTGCAATCATGCTACCAGATTGAACTGAGCTCTTGGTGAATGGGAGCACCTGGCTAAACCGGTTTCAGAACACAAAAGGTGAGATGCAGGGAGCTGTCATTCAACTCAGCTCCATCTCGCCTCGGCAGATGCTTATTGATCCCTATCTATGCAGAAATAACTTGGGGGGAGCTGTGGAGATGGCTCAGCCCGGGGTGGTCTCAACACTGCATTACAATAAGAACTGAAATCAGAACTGAAACCCGAATGGTGCCTTTAACAAACAAAATGCCCTGAGTCAAGTCCCACCACTATTTGGTGAGTGTGAGACCAGACATCACAAAATAAACATTCACTTGTCCAGGACACTGTGCAAGGTAACTTCCTGGGATCGAGTGGCCTTACCTGAGAGAGAGGGTAAGTGATTTAATAATGTACGTATGACGTCTAGCATGCTCTAAGATCATGATTTGTGCATTCGTTTAAGGTATTCATATCTAGCGCGCTGGTGGTTTGTGTTGTTACTTTTCAGGATCACTTGTTAGGTGGTAATAGTGTATTCTGTGAATTGTTTTGTTCTTTTCCCCTTAAATTGCAATAGTGCACTCTTCCATTGTATCCATAAGAACTTGCAATAGTGGCGTATCAGACCTGTGAGTGAAGTCCAAATAAATTGTTAATTTGAACGTCTTAGTGAAGTCTTCTCTCCGTTACAGCTGAATACTGAGCACAGCAAATTCCTTCTAATTCTATGTCCAGTACTCCTAAGAGCCCTGGAGGCCTCCAAAAACAAATAGAAGGGAGTCGGAGGCATAAGCATCTACTTCAGATTTACTTTAACACAAGCAGAGATTAAAGGAACAAAACGATTAAAGCTACTGGCATCAGTGTCAGAACAAAGTCCAAGGCAATGTGTCCTTGGAAACGAGACAGCTCATCTTTGTCCGAAGGAACACAAAATAAAGCTTTGATGTGACAGCGTAACTAGACCAAGAGGTCACCAAGCAGTAGATGACAAAATAAGTGACTGTGAAAAAAGAGTGCAAAAAAGTAAATTGTGTGGTAATTCATTCTCTCCCCTTCCCTTAATTCCTCTGAGAATTAGCAGATAAATTATCCACCAAAAATCACGGTAGATTTAAGGTAAGCAGGATCTTGTGGACTTTAAAACCAAGGGATTTCTATGCTCCTTCTACTACAAGCCAGGCTGCAGCTGCCTGCCTGCATGCCTGGCCAATAACAGAGGTGCGCATGTGGTCCCAATAAACACATGTACATGTGCACACACTTGCACATGCGCTGCACACAGATCAGCAAAGACAGGGAGCAGTGCCTTTACCTATATAAACACCAGCAACACTCACTTAAACATGCACACCATGGATGGCCTGAACCAGTTCCTCCCTGCCTGATCAGGACCAGTGTAACATTCACACTCCCTTATTCTTGATTTACAAGAACACCTGTACTGACAGATCTTTTGAATATTAACACAGGGTTTCAGTCCATCTACTGTGCATGCCCAGACCTTAGGTCCCTTACCTGGTCACCAGCTCAGACCTTGGGTCTGGATTCTGGTCTCCTCCTACTCACTGGTTACTCCAGCTTGAACTTCATGAGCAGTGATCAGGTGCAGGATTCTGTTAGATAAGCACTGACTAGATACTTGCTTACATGCAATAAACCCCTTTTATTCATCCTTTTCCTCCATTTCCCCATGAGTTTTCTTTGCACATCTATCTTGAGCCCTTCATTTTTCTGTTCCAGTCCCCTCCCAAATGAACAACTAACTCCTAATTACTTTTTCCCCACTGGTCTCAGGTTTGCTACATTCATACCTAAATTGGGTATTTTTGATACTGTTACTAATGTAATCTTGGCCTAATGCAGTAGAACTGACAGGTCATCTAGGTAATGCTGGCCTTGTAAGACCTCAAAAGGTCCCCAGAACTCACCTGCAATTTTCTGAGGGTTGGCCATTTCTCCATAACTCCCCCTCGACTACCTGTGAAATCCAGCCATCCCACCCGGCACTATCTAACTCTTGTCAGTTTCTCACTATTTTATTTGTTACATCCAGCAATTACTGATGTCATGTCCAGTAGTTTCTCATGTTCTGTTCAGATAGATAAACCTCATGCCAGGGACCAGTCATCTGCCTACATAACTTAACGGATAAGAAAGAGCTGCTTTCTTCACAAGCGTGACCTTTTCTTGTTCGTATATATACATATATAGATGGAGAGATATAAACCCATCTATATGAGCAAATATATATATATATTCAGAAAGTTCATCAAAATACTCACATTATCCTTACAATATTCACACTTCTTATTCAAAACAATCTTTCTTTACTTATGTGAAAAATAGTGAAGATATTGTTGGCTTTCGCCATAATAACAAGGCTATAAATATTTGACTTATAAGGATAACTAACCTTTAGTAAATTAGGAAACATGAGAAACCTCAAAGATAACAACTAACAGCAACTATGAAGAAAAACATCCGAGAGAAACAAAAGAGAACTTCTCCAAAAGACCCCACAAGTGATTAACAGAAGGAAACAGATGCATAGGAGAAGGGAGTTGATGATAATCGATCCTACCAGAAGGAAACACATGCATGGGAAAAGGGAGCTGATCCTACCAGAAGGAAACAGATGCATGGGAAAAGGGAACTGAAGATCATCGATCCTCAGAAACAATTCAGAAGGAAACACACAAACAGAAGAGAAAAAGGACTAATACTAATCAATCATTATCAACAATTACTCTGTCTAAAAGAGTGAATACGTATGCAATATTGAATGTATATAAGACATGGTTGAAGTGTTAGCTGGTGTGCCTCTGACTTGAGTCATGCACCCAGCGCTGTGCTTTTGTTTTATTGACTTTGTCCCTATAATAAAATAAGTGCCATTTCTGTTTAAGGGATCTGGCTGTTTATTACAATTTGGGGGCTCGTCTGGGATAATTCACTTGGTCCCAGTGGGCTCCGAGACCCCGAGCAGGAGGTGCACCCCACCGATTTCGGCGGCCTGCTCGGAGGACTTCCCGGTGCCTGTTGAGACTCCAAGCAGATAATCCCACGAGAGGAGTGACTCATAAAGCAAAAGGGGTAAGTCTCCCCAGGAAAAACCACGGTAGCCCATAATTCCTGTGCACGAAGACCCAGGCAAGAAAACAGGACTGTAAGTACCAATCACCACTTACAACCAACTGCTTGGTTGGGTGGGTTTGGGGCTTGATTGCTGTGTGTGTGGAACTCGGACCAGACAGTCTGGATCTGGGGAGCGAGTGTGGAGTCTTTCTAACCGCGGTTCCAATCTCCCGTGAGGGAATTGGCCGGTGAAGAGACGAAGCATCAGAAACCGAGTGAAAGACAGCCCCGGGAAAATTGGGTGCTTGACTGCTGTGGTGAGCGGAAGACAGCCCCGGGGAAATGGGACAAAAGATAAGTAAAAAGAGTCCCAGGGAAAAGGGGAGCGGGAAAGTGCCGGCAGATATACCCCAAGACAGTCCTTTGGGGATAAAATTGGCTAACTGGAATATTGATCCGGATACTAAAAATAAGGATAAAGGTAAAATGATTCAGTATTGTATGATAGAATGGACAAAGGAACCTATACGAGCAGACCATTTGTATTGGCCTAGATATGGGTCCTTTGAAGGGTGGATATGCCAGGCTCTAAACCTTTATGTAAACTCTAAAGAATCCTTCAGCCCAGAGGAGAGTGAATATGCCTCCTGCTGGAAAGGGGAGATTTGGCCAAAAGGAGTTAGTACCTTTAAAATACCTGAGATCCCAAGGGAAGAAAAGGAGAAGTGGTGGGATCCTCTGGAAATTCTGCCCCCTCCCTACCACCTCCCTCCAACAGCCCCCACTTCTCCTGGAAAAGAGCTGACACCTAGTGCTAGGAGAAGGTCGGAGAGGTCTCAGAGGTTAACTGAAAAAGTATCACTTACAAACTCTCCTAGGTTACGGAGGAAAACTTCTGTTAAAGTCAAGGAATCGGAAGACCAAGACACGGTGCAGGAAACACCAGGAGTTAGTTTATTCCCCTTAAGGGAAGTACCCCTGGGGCACAAGGGGGGATAGGATTTGTAAACGTTCCTTTGACTTCCACTGAAGTCAGGAACTTTAAAAAGGAATTAAAATGGTTACTGGAAGATCCAATAGGCCTATCAGAACAATTAGACCAATTCCTAGGCCCTAATATTTATACCTGGGAGGAAATGCAGTCGATAATGAGTATAATATTTTCTCCCGAAGAACGGCAAATGATTAGAACAGCTGGGATGAGAATTTGGGAAAGGGAAAATCAGTAAGGCCCACCTGGGGATCAGAAGATGCCAATAGTACACTCAAATTGGAATCAAAATGATGTAGAGGGTCGTAGGAACATGAGTGATTATCAAAATTTAATTATTAAAGGTATAAAAGAAGCCGCTCCTAGAGGGCAGAATGTAACCAAAGC
The DNA here is from genome assembly GCF_028500815.1 of Rissa tridactyla. Classification (NCBI taxonomy): domain Eukaryota; kingdom Metazoa; phylum Chordata; class Aves; order Charadriiformes; family Laridae; genus Rissa; species Rissa tridactyla. Next base: position 13,675,796 of record NC_071496.1, read on the forward strand.
ATTTGATGGGCAGCAGGGAAGGGAGGAAACCCCGACCGAATGGCTTGAAAGGCTGCGACGTAACATGAGACAGTACTCAGGAATAGATTCAGAAAGTCCCGCGGGGCAAACAATACTGAGAGTTCAATTTGTTACACACGCCTGGCCAGACATTCAAAGAAAATTAGAGAAACTAGAGGACTGGCAGGATTGGGGCCTGACCGAATTACTGAGGGAAGCTCAGAAAGTATATGTACGAAGAGATGAGGAGAAGGCTAAAGCAAAAGCTAAAATCACGGTAGCCACCATGAGGGAAGGAAATATTCAGAAAAATCCCAGGGTGAAAGGGGGGATGGGACGGAATCCTGAAAGGCGGGAGGAGACTTTTAGATGGAATCCTGAAATGCGGGAGGAGACTTTTAGACGGAATCAGATCCCTCCCAGAAGGGGACCATCGGGAACTGAGAAAAGGAATGAAGGAAGTGGATGTTTCTATTGTTGGAAACTTGGGCATTTTAAGAAAGAATGTCCTCAAAGGGATAAAGATCAGAAAGTGTTTAAAGAAATTGAGGATTAGGGGTGTCAGGGGCTCTACCTCCTGGGGGATAGCTATCACCTTGAGCCCTTGATAAACCTAAGAGTGGGCCCCCAGGAGGAAGTATTAGAATTTCTAGTAGATACAGGAACTGAGCGAACTTGTGTTTGTAACATACCTAAAGGATGCATTATAAGTAAAGAAGTAATTAATGTAACGGGAGCAAAGGGGGAAAGTTTTAAAGCCCCGGTGATCAAGCAGGTGGTTTTTGAAGGTAATGACAAAATAGGTGTAGGGAATATTTTGCCAGTGCCTGGGGCTGGGTGCAATCTGTTGGGAAGAGACTTGCAGATCCAGCTGGGGGTTGGAGTAATCCCCGAGGAGGGGAAAATGATTGCAAAAATACTAAGATTAAGTCAGGAGGATGAATACAAAATTAATCAGCAAGTTTGGGCTGTGGCTGGTAACAGAGGAGGACTGAATATCCAACCAATCAAAGTCTCTATAGAAAGGGAAAATCACCCCATACGAGTCAGGCAGTACCCCATTTCAATGGAGGGAAAAAAAGGCCTCCAGCCGGTAATTGAAGGACTCATCTCTGATGGGACCCTCGAACCCTGTATGTCTCCTCATAACACTCCTATCCTACCTGTAAAGAAACCTGACGGGACGTATAGGTTGGTGCAAGACTTATGGGAGGTGAATAAGAGAACTTTGACTTGGTACCCTGTTGTACCAAACCCTTATACCCTTCTGAGCAAAGTTCCCCTGGAACACAGCTGGTTTAGTGTAGTGCATTTAAAAGATGCGTTTTGGGCATGTCCCCTGGCTGAGGAAAGTCGAGATATCTTTGCTTTTGAACGGGAGGACCCAAATACCGGACGTAAACAGCAGCTCAGATGGACAAGGCTCCCTCAAGGGTTTACAGAGTCTCCCTACCTGTTTGGACAGGCTCTGGAGGAGCTGTTACTATCTTTTCACACCCTTCCGAAAACTCAAATCACTCAGTATGTAGATGACTTATTAATATCAGGGGAAGAGGAAAAATTAGTCAGAGAAGTAACAATTCAGTTATTAAACTTTTTAGGAGAGAAAGGTTTAAGGGTTTCCAAGGGAAAGTTACAATTTGTAGAACCTGAAGTACGATACTTAGGGCATATAATAAGTCAGGGAAGCCGCAAATTAAACCCCGAGAGGATTGCCGGAATAATATCCCTCCCACCCCCAACTACAAGAAGAGAAGTAAGGAAGTTATTAGGACTACTAGGGTACTGTAGATTATGGATCGAGGGGTATACCCAGGTGGTGAAATTTTTATACGAAAAATTGACAGGGGAAGATAAGATAGAGTGGACACAGAATGACAAAGAAAAACTAGAAGAACTAAAGTCAAAACTGATAAAAACTCCGGTTCTGAGCCTACCATCATTAGAGAAACCCTTCTATTTGTTTGTCAATGTGGAAAATGGGATAGCCCATGGAATTTTGGCCCAGGAATGGGGAGGGGTGAGGAAACAGGTAGCGTACTTACCAAAATTATTAGATCTAGTCAGCCGAGGTTGGCCAATATGCATCCAAGTGGTAGCCGCTACCTCGATACTAGTGGAAGAAAGTCGAAAACTCACTTTCAGGGGTAAGCTAATAGTTCACACTCCACACTCTGTAAGGAATATCTTAAATCAGAAAGCAGATAAATGGTTGACGGATTCTAGGATGTTGAAATATGAGGCCATTTTACTAGACAACGAAGACCTAACCTTGGTAACAGATAAGAATCAAAATCCTGCCCAGTTTCTATATGGGGAACCTAAAGAGGAACTAGTACACGATTGTTTAGAAGTAATAAATTATCAGACAAAAATCAGAGAAGATTTGACCGACCAAGCCCTATTAGTAGGAGAAAAGATATACATAGATGGATCATCTAGGTGTATACAAGGGAAAAGAATGTCTGGATATGCAATAATAGATGGGAGTAACATGACGATTATAGAAAAAGGAAAACTGCCGTCTAATTGGTCTGCTCAAAGCTGTGAGTTATACGCCTTAAAAAGAGCATTAGAATTTCTAGCACATAAGGAAGGAACTATTTCTACAGATTCCAAATATGCATTTGGGGTGGTACATACTTTTGGAAAAATCTGGGAAGAAAGAGGATTACTAACTTCAAAAGGAAAAGGACTAGTTCACGAGGAGTTAATATTGGAGGTATTAGAAGCTTTAACTCTACCTAAGGAAATTGCAGTAGTCCATGTAAAGGGGCATCAGAAAGGATTAACACCAGAAATAAGGGGAAATAATCTAGCTGACCAAGAGGCGAAAGAGGCTGCTGAAAATGGGGAAGAGAAATTATTAGTTGTTCAACAGAGAAAAGAGGAGCGAGATAATATTCCTCAATTCACTGAAGCTGAAGAAAAGGAATTGACTAGAATAGGAGGAGAAAAGACTCCGGAAGGAAAATGGGTGTTACCTGATGGGCGTCAGATAGTAAATAAAACATTAGCAAGAAAAATATTGGAGGAATTGCATAGAGAAACCCACTGGGGAACACAGGCCATTTGCAATCACTTTCTTAGAAAATTTGGATGCATAGGGGTGTTCGGAGTAGCTAAACAAATCACCGATAGGTGTATAACTTGCCAAAAGGTGAATAAAAAGGTAATGAGAAAACCCATCCATGGAGGGCGGGAGTTGGCCTTACGCCCCTTTCAAAATATACAAGTGGATTTTACAGAACTCCCACAAGTCCAAAGGTGGAAGTTCCTCTTGGTATTAGTAGACCATCTTACCCATTGGGTGGAGGCAATTCCAGTCACTAGAACATCGGCTAATGTAGTAACAAAGATCCTGCTAGAACAAATTATTCCTAGATACGGAATGGTTCATAGAATAGACTCTGACAGGGGAACACATTTCACCTCCAAAATAATCACCCAGATAACTCAAGCCTTAGGTACTCAATGGGAGTTACACACTCCATGGCATCCCCAAAGCTCAGGAAGAGTTGAACGAATGAATCAGACTTTAAAAAGGGCTTTAACCAAATTAATGATAGAAACTCAACTGTCATGGGTCAAGTGCCTCCCTTTAGCATTACTCAGGGTTCGAACTCAACCCAGAACGGATCTCGGAGTCTCTCCATATGAAATGATGTTTGGTTTGCCCTTCTTGGCTTCACAGCAGGAAATGGCTACTTATGAAGGAGGGGAGGCTAGCATTAAACAATACGTAATGCAGATTGCAAAGAACTTGGAACAACTAAGAAATAAAGGGTTGCTCCCACAAACTACCCTGTTGGATTTTAAGATCCATAACATTAAAATTGGAGAATGGGTTTTAGTAAAAACATGGAGAGAGCGATCTTTAACTCCTCAATGGGAAGGTCCCTTTCAGGTGCTGTTGACTACGGAAGCTGCAGTACGGATGAAGGAAAAAGGGTGGACTCATGCCAGCAGAATAAAAGGACTAGTGGAAGAACCTAGAGACTGGACTCTGACTTCAACTCCCGGGGACACCAGACTCACCTTAAAACGCCAACCAACGCGGTGATGTATGGGAGAGGAACTGAATAATAACTTAGAAATCACAGAAACTTGGGAAGTGAAACCAGAACTTTATCATTGGTTTCGGGTACGTCCAGGGCAAACCTTAAGGAAAATTAGATATCCTCCTTGGGGAAGAGCACTCCCGTTACAGACAGGAGGGTCAGGGTTGTATAAAACTGAAAACTCTCTGTTTGCACTTGCATGCGATTTGTATAAAGAAGATAGTCGGCTATATCCTAACCTTGAGGAAGAACTACAGCCCCCTCCAGTACCCCGTAGTATACCTTGTCTGATACATCCCTATGCTAGACATCATAGTTGGGTAAAGTGCGAATGTTTAGGTTGTAAGCAAAATTGGTATTACCATTCATCCCGAAGACATCCCTTCTGTTTAAATTGCCAGAAGCAAAATACGAGTTTGGCTCAAACTCAGATACGATATACCAATATCGTAACATTAATTTGTGGGTGGGAATTGCTAGTGCCGGTTCTGTGGGAAATTCCTGAAGAATGGTGGGAAACCGTGGTTTCTAAGTGTAAAAAACGATTTTGCTTGGAAAAGAGATAAGAAACCTACCTGCTACAAGAGCCAGGGGTACCGGATCAAAAGAGGATGGAGGGCAAGACCAGGTTGGCCACTGTACTCGCTGCCAAGAAGAATTATTTCTCGGCTGTTGGAAGCACCCCAATAGGCATGAGAGGTAGGAGTATAAGCCATACTGGACCTCCACTCCTCGTATTGTTATTAGCGGTATCCTTAGCATCCAGTAACGAATGTATGAAGTGTTACCAGCAGGTCTCCTGGAATAGGAAGATGGTTTCCACTATGACAGTGCATTCGCATATCAACAGCCGCTGTTATAACCGCCATGAGTTAACAGTGTGCAAATACGACCAACAGGAATATTGGGTTGGGAAGAATTTAGGAATAGGCGGAACAAGACTAGGAGTGCATTGTCCTAGAGGGGAACAATGGCTCTGCTTTACTAAAGCCGGGCATTGGGACATATCAGACGGAGGTGGGGTACAAGATATGACAAAAGCCGAAATAGTGAAAAATAAAATAGAACAAATTAAGAAAAAAATAACTCCAAAATTTGATGGAGAATTGTATGCAAAAATCAGAAAGCAGTTGGAGGAAGAAATAGGACTCCCAACATTAGGAAAGAATTTGTTTGTAGATTTGGGGGAAAGAATAAGCAGGGAATTAAATGTAACAAATTGCTGGATTTGCGGAGGGCCTTTAATGACGGAAGAGTGGCCTTGGAAAGGGAGCAGTTTAGGGCCAGTGGAACTCCTTAAATGGAATCGTACCAGTAGTACATGAGAAGACTGACCTGAGGGATGGATTTTGAGTTCTATCACAATAGGGGAAGAATGCCTACGGAGAGAGGGTAAAAATTATTTAAAGAGTGTGGGACATTCTCCTTGTAAAAGACTTAAAATCAGCAATGGGAATTCCACCTGGTGGTACCCAGAAAAGCCAAAATGGGTATGGGCCCTAAATAATAATACAGGAAATTGTGAATATGACAGTATGACCAGACTTTTTAAATGTAAAAAAAGGGTCCTAAACCCTTATCAAAACATTCCAGAAATATCCAAGTTTTGGGAAAATATAGCGGAGATGCAGACAGAGTTTTGGAAAGCCCCTGAAGGGTTATTCTGGATATGCGGAAAAAGAGCTTATTCAGAACTACCTTCTAAGTGGAAGGGTAGCTGTACCCTTGGCATTATCCAGCCGGGATTTTTCTTATTGCCTGGACCAAAAGGGGATGATTTAGGAGTACCGGTATACGAGTCCTTAAAAAGAACTAAAAGAGATATTATAGGAGGATCTCAGAGGTGGGGTGAAGAGGATTGGCCTACTGAATGGATAATCCAAGTATATGGACCAGCCACTTGGGCTCAAGATGGCAGCTGGGGTTACCGGACTCCCATTTATATGTTAAACCGCATTGTCCAACTACAGGCGGTTGTAGAAATAATACCTAATAGAACAGCTCGAGCAATAAATCTAATAACGAAACAGCAAAAACAAATGAGGGCTGCTATCTACCAAAACCGATTAGCCTTAGACTACTTACTGGCGGAAGAAGGGGGCGTTTGTGGAAAATGGAACACTTCAGATTGTTGTTTAAAGATAGATGATAATGGGGATGCAATATTGGAAATAAAAGAAGAAATCCGTAAAATTGCGCATGTACCGGTTCAAAAATGGGAATCTATGTTAAATGATAATTGGTGGAATAATGTTTTGGGGGGAACCTGGTGGAAGAAACTAGGCTACATTCTCTTATGTTCAGTCGCCGGTTTATTATTTCTTCCTTGCTTAATCCCTTGTTTTATATGCTTAATTACAACAGTAGTCCAAAACATGCAAGTAGTTACCATACCCAAGAATCCAAAATTGGCAGCCTCGGGCTCAACTAAAATGGTAATGGTATTAAGGAGAATAAGAAATACTCCACAACAATTGGAAGAAGCAGAATCGATCTATGAACAGAACAAATGGATTAAGCAAAATGAAAGTTATGGCTCAAGCCAAATGTAGTATAAAAGACAAAAAGGGGGAATTGTGAAAAATAGTGAAGGTATTGTTGGCTTTCGCCATAATAACAAGGCTATAAATCTTTGATTTATAAGGATAACTAACCTTTAGTAAATTAGGAAACATGAGAAACCTCAAAGATAACAACTAACAGCAACTATGAAGAAAAACATCATGAAGAAAGACATCCGAGAGAAACAAAAGAGAACTTCTCCAAAAGACCCCACAAGTGATTAACAGAAGGAAACAGATGCATAGGAGAAGGGAGTTGATGATAATCGATCCTACCAGAAGGAAACACATGCATGGGAAAAGGGAGCTGATCCTACCAGAAGGAAACAGATGCATGGGAAAAGGGAACTGAAGATCATCGATCCTCAGAAACAATTCAGAAGGAAACACACAAACAGAAGAGAAAAAGGACTAATGATAATCAATCATTATCAACAATTACTCTGTCTAAAAGAGTGAATACGTATGCAATATTGAATGTATATAAGACATGGTTGAAGTGTTAGCTGGTGTGCCTCTGACTTGAGTCATGCACCCAGCGCTGTGCTTTTGCTTTATTGGCTTTGTCCCTATAATAAAATAAGTGCCATTTCTGTTTAAGGGATCTGGCTATTTATTACACTTAGAAAAGAAGATTTTAGCCTACCTCAGAGTTGAAAGACTTATGTAACTTCCTGGTATAGCTAGAGACAGAATTAGTGTATAGGTCTTCGGCTACATGGATCTGTAAATTTGAGATCAAATCTGTAATGCAAAAGCTGTTAGGCAACAACTCTTTCCTAGTAAGGAAAACAGCTCCTTATTCAGAATTGTTGTCTGAAGTGCTTAAATTATTGTTTTGTAAGAGAAATAAAGACCACTTTTTAGGACAGAAGTGATATTAATCATTAAATCCCTCTTTACATAGAAGCTCAGAGATCATCTGACCTAGCTTCAGACACCTACAGTGTAGACCCACTACACATAGCTAGTCATTTTTAATGATCACTGGAAAGAAACAAACACTTCTTTCATGAAGGTATGTAGCAAATCTCAATTTATATGATAGTTTTAGAAATCTACATTAAATAAGATGTATCTATTCTACACTAAGTGACTAGGGTATTAATACAAAAGTAGGAGATTTGTTTTCAATTTTCTCCTGAGATTGTGTCTTGTGGAGAGTGTTTTTCAATGCTTTTACTGAACCTGGGTACCTTTGAAAAATTAAAGGACTAGAGGAAGAAAATGTCTCTGTAATATAGTTTATTGGGCAATAAACTGTTATGTCAGACAGTTGGTTCTAATCCCTGTTCCCCAGCTTGTTTTTGTGTTTTATAGAAACAGTCATCAGATCAAGTGTATCATGTAGTCAAAAATAATTTTTTTCAGCTTTCCTGAAGATTTGCCTTGTCAAAAATAAACACATGAAAATGTGTACTTTTAAACTCTAAAACAACAACAAACTGAGCATCCAAAATACTTTACTTAAATGAGTGTTGATATATGCTTGATTTCATATCCAGACCAGCTTGTCATATATACATTGTATCTTATATACCAGGGGAAACAATTGTTGCTTGTGGACATTACACTTCAACCAAAAAACTTTGCCAGTGTACCAGCCTGAAGTCACAAAGGTTTCCATACTCCAGTTCCTGTGAGGCATGTGCTCCTCAAAAATTCAAATCCATTTATATTTTTCTCTTTTAAACAGACTTTTTATTTGCCTTTTTTATTATTATTATTTTAAAGTCAACATTTTGAATGGGAAATGCTGAAAAATATAACACACACTTTCTTTTTTTGCATTAAGAGGAGAAACCAAACGTCAGAAAAGTGACCCCAACACACACAACATAAACATTTCCTATCAATTTCTCTTCACTTATTCAATTTTTTTTTGAAGCCGGGGGATGGTGATAAAATATTGACTTCTGAGATTTAATTTTGCATCTACCTGTAAGTGGAATCCAAATAAGTGTTCATCATGTTCTGTGCAGCTCAATAAGATGCTCAGTCGGTCTAGTGGGTCTCATGTCCTGCATGGCATTATCATCTCTATTAAACATACCATTTTGTTAAAGATATGTATCCAAAAGAATGATTCCAATTAGGCAGTGATCATTATGAATGAGTGCGTGCTATTTTTTCCAGCAGTATGCATTTGTGTCAGCTGAAGAGAGAATTCCATCTCCTATTAATTTTTATTCCTGATCTTATCCCTGCCACTGCATTCAGGTTCTCTCATCCATTTTAGGTCCTTCTTATTCACACCAATAGCTCTAACCAAAGTATTCATGGCTGCTAATATCACACCTTAATTGGGGATATTAGCAAGATAGCCCAGCCTTAGTCTTTCAAACACCCTGGGTGAAGTTTCTATGGGAACAGATTTGCAAATCACCACATGCTTTCCAGAGTCTTCGTTCTGAAAAAACACAAGTGAGCCCATGCACCCACACTTTCACACACAACCCCACATAAACTCCCCCTCATACACTTTATTTTAAGGGACTAGTCATTTTTATTCATTTCAATAGCAAGTGTGAAACAGTAGCTTGTCATCTCTCTTTTGTAGTGCTGCAACCCAAAATTATAAATGGGCTGACATTAATGGGAGACCAAAATTTAGTGTCGTATCGGTAGTGGGTATTGAAAATGTTTTGATATGACAGATTAAATACCTGCTGCAGCAACCTTCGTTACACTTTAGCTAACTACATCTGGCTAGAGGGAAAAAAGGGCTGCAGGCAACTAATTTTAAAAGTATTTAATTACCTCCCTCCCCCCAGTTCTACCCCAAAAGGCTGTAGGACTCATGTCTCCAGCTCAAGATTTTAAAAACCATAACAACTTGTCAGCTGTGTGTGAAGTCACCTCCTCAGCCTCCTGGTAATTTCTGGTGACCTGTGCACAATATTCAGTGTTGACTGAACAAGACAAGGCAGACCACATACAGCAGATTGGATCCTGAGACGTAAGTGGCTATATTTCAAAACAATGATGGTACTTGGGCAAAACCTCTAGCTCTTCAAATTGAAAGTGCATTAGAAAGATGCTGCATGTAGTGAACTTTGGTCAGAACATATTTGTATGAAAACTGTCTTAGCTAAGCTTTATATTTAAAATTCCTGCCTAATGTCTGCTAAACGGGGACTGAAGTGCCCAGTCAGTAGCCCTTAGCCCAAATTTTCTGAGAATCAGAAACAGAACCCAAATACTCTAAAAATTGGGTAATTTTCCCAGTCATATCCAGAGAATCGGTGCAGCAGACATTTTCAGCTGATGATCATTTATTCATTTTCTTACCTGACCTGTCTGTATACTAGGGCTAAGACTAAAAATCCCATGGGGACCAGTCAGAACAAAACAATGAAGTAAATCAAAACAAATTATAACAAACAGATAAGCCAGCTTTGCTTTGCATTTAAGACTAGCTCAAAATTAGTTTTAATATTGTCTGAAAGCTCTAAATATTTTTTTTTCTTTTTTAATCTGAACTGGTCTACCTGCTCCATGATCTTATAAGCCTATTTTGAAACTCTTCATAGAAGGAAACAAGACAGAGAGATGTACATAAACAAAGACTGCAATACATTAAAGTTATCCAGTTAATTTTCCCTGGAATCAAAGCAGACCGGAATTTTTATTTAGTTTGGTGGAAGTCCAAATTTGTAATTAGTAATTAGATGTCAGCAAAGATCCCCTCCCCTTTTCTTTTCAATCCTTACTTCTTTGATATCAACCCTTTCTAATAAAGAATTTTTAGAGACATAGAACTATGCTAATTATGAAATCAACTCAAGTCCTGCTATTAGAAAAACTTAATCTGTCAATCATAGAGACATGGGGAAAAACAAAATATGTCAATTCTATCTAAATAGATAAGATACTGATGAACACAAACTTTCAGCTGTCTTTTTCTGTTGAATTTTGCTTCTCAAAGGATTTGAGGTTTTGCTTTCTTTTCACACTGTGATAAATCCCTCCATCATGAGTTGTGGCTTGGGAAAATGCTACATGAATAACTAAGTCCATCCCTAGCCAGAACAGTTCTTAATTGTATGCTTAATTTAAAGAACATGATGATTTCTCCATACTAGGAAAATCAATTCATACTGTGATGAAAAAGAAGTAACTACAGTTTAATAGCAGTAGTAGCAACAGAATGGGCAGTAGTGGCAGTGATAGTAGCAATAGTACTACTTATAAGACTAGCAACGCAGGAAAAGAGTTGGAATAGACTTGAGAACTTTAGCTACCTGCCCAAGAGTGGTCTTAACTATATGCTGTCACAAAAGAAGGACATGGACCTGTTGGAGCAGGTCCAGAGGAGGGCCACGAAGATGATCAAAGGGCTGGAATACCTCTCCTATGAGGACAGGCTGAGAGAGTTGGGGTTGCTCATCCAGGAAAAGAGAAGGCTTCGGGGAGACCTTATAGCAGCTTTCCAGTATCTAAAGGGCACTTACAAGAAGGGACTTTTTACAAGGGCATGTAGTGATAGGAGGAGGGGTAATGGCTTCAAAGTGGAAGAGTGTCCTGGTTTGAGGTAAAACAGAACCAATTTTCTGTTTTTTAATTTTACTTTTTAGCTGGGCCTCTTCTAACTGACTAAAGTCTGAAATTAACAGCATATTGTTCAGACACTGTTCACCCTCAGAGTGATAAGACCTGATTATACCAAGGAATGGTATGCAGAGAGGCTCTTGCTTATACTTATTGCTATAACAACCAAGGTCAGCTAACTTCACTGTTTGCCCCGTTAGAGGGTCAGAAGCGGAAAAGCATAGAGGGGTCCCACCCGCAAGGAGGAGCAGATGGGACAGGTGACCCAAAACTGACCAACAGGGTATTGCATCCCATATGCACACGCTCAGTATAAAAGCTGAGGGATCAAAGGGGCAAGGCTGCCCTGGCTTGCTCTTTCTTCAATGGCCGACGTCTGAGGAGGACCCTGTCTGTTCGTCTGCCTTTGATCCCGATCCGAGCATTCCTGACTCTAGTTCCAGAATTCAGCTCCTGTCTGTTGCTGACTCCAGTCTGGGACTTTCCCTGTGTCTGCTGGTGACGCGATCGTTATCCTGGGAGCTGGATACGGTTTTGTATATATTGTATACTTTTCTCTTTAATTTTTGTTATTCTATTATTATTTACTATTTTCTTATTTATTATTATTTTCATTCAAGTAGTTTAGTTGTTTTTCTAAATTTGTAAATCTCCTTATCTCTTCCTCTCCTCTCTGAGGAGAGATGGGGGGAAGGGCCATCTGTCATTCTGCTTGGCCAATCCAGCCAAAACCATGACAAAAAGGGGAGATTTAGATTAGATGTTAGGAAGAAATTATTCACTATGATGGTGGTGAGACACTGGAACAGGTTGCCCAGGGAAGCTGTCAATGTCCCATCCCTGGAAGCATTCAAGACCAGGCTGGATGGGCTTTGAGCAACCAGGTCTAGTGGGAGGTGTCCCTGCCTACGGCAGGGGGGTTGGAAACAGATGATCTTTAAGGTCCCTTCCAACTCAAACCAATCTATGATTCTATGTGTTCTGGTTTGAGGTAAAAGAGAACCAACATTCTGGCCAGTAATTTTACTTCTTAGCTAGGCCTCTTCTAACTCTCTGAAGAGCAAAAGGAGAGCTGTGAATGGAGGCAAGTCCGTGCTAGGGGCGGCAACGAACCCCCTCCTTGCCCACCTGCCCAAACCGGGTGCCTCTGTACAATAGGTATGAGTCTCTCAAGGAGGTAGGCCAGCCCATGGATGATATGGAAGATGGTCCGACCACACCAGAAGAGTTGCCAGGACCGGAAAGGCCTACCCCCTGTTAAATGACCATCTCCACGAGGAAGAAGAGATGGGTTGTAGCTGTGGGCGACTCCCTTCTGAGGGTAACAGAGGGACCAATATGCTGGGCAGACCCTCTTCTTAGGGAAGTCTTCTGCCTCCCTGGGGCCCGGGTCAGGGAAATCACTAGGAAACTTCCTAGCCTGGTTCAGCCCTCAGACTATTATCCGCTCTTGCTCTTCCATGTGGGTGGTGATGAGGTGGCAACATGTACCCCAAGGGTAATCAAAAGAGACTTCAGGGCCTTGGGAAGGTTAGTAAGGGAATCTGGGGTGTAGGTTATTTTTTCTTCCCTTCTCCCAGTTGTAAGCAGTGACTCTGAAAGAAGCAGACGTGCTCAGTCTGTCAATAGATGGCTCCGTGGCCGGTGTCACCGCCATAATTTTGGATGTTTTGACAATGGGATGGCCTACATGGCACCAGGCTTGCTGGCATTGGATGGGGTTCATCTTTCTGCAAGGGGGAAGAGGCTGTTTGCTCATGAGCTAGCGGGCCTCATTGACCAAGCTTTAAACTAGACTTGATGGGGGAGGGGGATATTATCAGGCTTGCTTGTGACAAGCCAAGGGATGACACTCCAAGGTCTGAGGGATGGGTCACTAGCGAAGGCCCTCAACCTGTTGCTCTGAGATGTGCTGGGTATGCTGCAGCACACTCAAAGTCTTATGGAGAGGACCCAGGGGCTCCTGAGGCAATAGGAATCAAAGGGGAGTCACAGATAAAACACCTCAAAGGAAGACCACCCGAGGAGCTGCACAAAGGAAATGCAGCCACTCCAGCCTGTAAGTCAGCTTCATCGGGCGCCCAGCTGAAGGGCCTCTATGCAAACGCTGGTAGCATAGGGAGCAAGACAAGTTAGAGACCTGTGCATGCCTCCAGGGCTATGATCTCATTGGCATCATGGAGACCTGGTGGGATGGCTCCTATGACTGGAGTGTTGGAATGGAGGGATACAGGCTCTTCAGGAAGGACAGGCAGGGGAGGAGAGGAGGGGGCATTGCCCTCTATGTCAATGACCAGCTGGAGTGCATGGAGCTCCACCTGGGGATGGATGAAGAGCCAATGGAGAGCTTATGGGTCAGGATTAAAGGGAATGCAGGGGAAGGGGACATTACAGTGGGGGGTTGCTACAGGCCACCTGACGAGGATGAGGAAGCGGATGAGGCCCTCTATAGACACATAGGAGCAGCCTCGCGTTCACAGACCCTGGTCCTCATGGGGGATTTCAAGCACCCCAAAATCTGTTGGAGGGACAACACAGTGGGGCACAAGGAATCCAGGAAGTTCTTGGAATGTGTCGATGACAACTTTCTCCTTCAAATGGTAGAAGAGCCAATGAGGAGAGGAGCCATGCTGGACCTTGTCCTTACCACCAAGGAGGGGCTGGTGGGGAATGTCAATGTCAAGGGTAGCCTCGGCTGCAGTGATCATGAAATGGTAGAATTCAAGATCCTTAGGGGAGCGAGGAAGGTGCGCAGCAAGCTCACTGCCCTGGATTTCAGGAGAGCAGGCTTTGGCCTCTTGAGGGACCTGCTTGGCAGGGTAACATGGGAAAAAGCACTGGAGGGGAGAGGGGCCCAAGGAAGCTGGTTAGTATTCAAGGATCACCTCCTCCAAGCTCAGGAGCGGTGTACCCCAAGAAAGAAGCCAGGCAAAAAAAGCCAGGAGGCCTGCATGGATGAACAAGGAGCTCCTGGACAAGCTCAAAAGCAAAAAGGAGGCCTACAGAGGGTAGAAGCAAGGACAGGAAGACTGGGTGGAATACAGAGAAACTGTCCAAGTGACCAGGAACCAGGTTAGGCAAGCTAAAGCCCAGACAGAATTAAATCTTGCCAGGGATATCAAGGAGAACAAGACAAACTTCTATAAGTACGTCAGGGGTAAAGGCAAGACTAGGGAAGGTGTGGGCCCTCTCCGGAAGGAAACAGGAGACCTGGTGTCTTGGTTTGACATAGAACAGAACTAACTTTCTGTTTTTATGATTATCTTTTTATGATTTTCTGATTTTTTGTGGGGCTCTGATCAACGACAGGCCTTCGAGCAAATTGAACAAGAGATTCTGCATGCAGTAGCCCTTGGACCCTTGGATGAAAAGAAGCACCTGAAGGAGAAGGTGAGTCGAGTCATTTTGCAGAGATAAAAGCTATCCAGCTGGCTGTAGACATTTCTGAAGGAGAAGAGTGGACAATAATCTATCTCTATACTGACTCATGGATGGTGGCCAATGCCCTGTGGGGATGGTTGAAGCAGTGGAAGCAGAGCAACTGGCAGTGAAAAGGTAAACCCATCTGGGCTGCTGATTTATGGCAAGATATTGCTGACCGTCTAGGGAAACTAGTCGTGAAAGTACGCCAGGTAGATGCCCACTTACCCATGAGTTGGGCCACTGAGGAACATCAAAACAATCAGCAAGTGGACCAGGCTGCTAAGATTTTCCAGACAGATTTGGACTGGGAACATAAAGGTGAACTGTTTTTAGCTCGGTGGGTCCATAATACTTCAGGACATCAAGGAAGGGATGCAACATACAAATGGGCCCGTGACCGAGGGGTGGATTTAACCATGGACGCTATCGCACTGGTTATCCTTGATTGTGAAACATGCACTGAAATCAAGCAAGCTAAAAGGTTAAAACCTTTGTGGTATGGGGGATGATGGTTGAAATATAAGTATGGGGAGGCCTGGCAAATTGACTACATCGCACTCCCTCAAACCCACCAGCGTAAGCGCTATGTGCTTACAATGGTGGAAGGAAGCACCGGATGGTTGGAAACCTATGCCATACCCCATGCTACTGCCCGGAATACCATCCTGGGCCTTGAAAGGCAAGTCTTGTGGCGATGTGGTACTCCAGGAAGAATTGAGTCAGACAATGGGACTCATTTCAAAAACAGTCTTATAAGTACTTGGACCAAAGAACATTGCATTGAGTGGGTATATCATGTCCCCTGTCATGCACCAGCTTCTGGGAAAACTGAGCGATACAATGGATTGTTAAAAACTACCCTGAAGGCAATAGGTGGTGGGTCCTTTAAAAATTGGGACAAGCATTTAGCACAAGCTAAATACCAGGGGATCCATCAATTGAGCTGGTCCTGATCAGTCAGACCTTTTACATACAGTAGAAGGGGATAAGGTCCCTGTGGTGCATGAAAGGAATATGTTGGGGAAAACTGGGTTTTTTCCTGCCTCAGGCAAAGGCAAACCCATTGGTGGGACTGTGTTTGCTCAAGGACCTGGATGTACTTGGTGGGTGATGCTGAAGGACGGAGAAGTTCAATGTGTGCCTCAAGGAAATTTTATCCTGGGTGAGAATATTAATCCTGAACTGTATGATATTGTTATATAATAATAACAGTGTTCAATATGTGTTTTTCAGGATAACATGGTAGTGATGAAACCTGAGCTAGCTTCATCAAGTGGCATCCAGCAAAACTCTTTGAGATGGACATGCTACCCATGGGTATGAACCACAATGAATATCATACCATCCTTCCTACCCTGAGAATCTGCTATGATAGATGAAATCCTACAGTTATGAACTAAATGGACTTAGCAAACTTTTGTGTATAAAGACAAATCATAAATGAGTAACCTAAATGTATATATCTATATGTATGTGTGTGTGTATAGATAAAAAGTATTAGTGATCTGAGCACAAAGCAAATGGTATGGAATAAGGGGTGGGATGTCGTGGTTTGATGTAGAACTTAACCAACTTTCTGTTCAGTCATTTTACTTCTTCGCAAAGCCTCTTCTAACTCTCTGAAATCAACAGCATATTGTGCAGAAAACCGTTCGTTCTCAGAGTGAGAAGACCAATGTTTATAGTCCATGCCAAGGAACAGTATGCAGAGAGTCTCTTGGTTATACTTATTGCTATAACAACCAAGGTCAGCTAACTTTGTTATTTGCCCCATTAGAGGGTCAGAAGCAGAAAAGCATAGAGAGGTCACACCTGTGGGGAGGAGCAGACAGGTGACCCAAAACTGACCGACAGGGTATTCCATCCCATCTGCCCCATACTCAGTATAAAAGCTGAGGGATCAAAGGGTCAGCCCTCTTCCTTCAATGGCTGATGCCTGAGGAGGACTCTGTCTGTTCATCTGCCTTTGATCCCGATCCGAGCATTCCTGACTCCAGATCTGGAATCCAGTTCCCATCCATTGCTGAGTCCAGTCTGGGACTTCCCCAGTGCCTGCCGGTGACATTGTCATCATCCTGGGAGCTTAATACGGTTTTGTATATACTGTATCTATTTCATTATTTTCCTTTTTATTTTATTATTGATATTTCATTAAAGTAGTTTAGTTTTTTCTAAACTCATAAATCTCTTTATCCGGCCTAAACCACAGCAACTGGTAAGACTGACCTTCAGGAATCCCAGGTCCTTATCATCAGAAGGAAAATATGGAGGAGGGAAGGCTTACTCTTAGTAGAGGAGGATTAGATTTTGGAACATTTTAACAGATTGGACATACGCAAGTCCATAGGACCCTATGGGACGCACTCACAAGTGCTGAAGGAGCTGGCCGATATCATTGCAAGGCCACTCTCCATAGTCTTTGAAAGGTCATGGGAGACTGGGGGAGGTTCCTGATGACGGGAAAAAAAAGAAAATTTCATTTCCATCTTCAGGAAGGGCAAGGAGGAAGATCCAGGGAATGACAGGCTGGTCAGCCTCTCCTTGGTCTCTGGGAAGGTGGTGGAGCAACTAATCCTGGAAACCACTTCCAAAAAAAATGAATGACAAGAAAGTGATCAGGAGTAGTCAGATGCATTTACAAGGGGGAAATCAAACCTGATCAACCTGATAATCTTTGATGAGATGGTGAGTGAAGGGAGACCAGATGTTATTTATCTTCACGTTAGAAATGTTTTCAACACTGTTTCCCTTAACATACCCTTAGACAAAAAGATGAAATAGAGAGTCAGTATGTGGACACGGAAGTCACTTGAAAATGGGCTGATCTGCTGGGATCAAAGGGTTGTGATCATCATCATCATGAAGTCCATGTGGAAGCCAGTCACTAGTGGTGTACCCCAGGGGTCCACACTGGGTCCTATACTGTTTAACATCTGTGTGAGCCGATGCAGGCAGGACACAGGAACAACCACAAAACCACAGATGAAAGGCAAAGAACAAATTTAATCTTGATTACCTCATGGATCGGGGAATCTCCAAAGCAGCACACAGGCAGAGGCATGCAAGGAGGGGATGCAGGCATCATGGAGCAAGAGAGAGTCCTTATTAGTGAGAGAGTCCTTGTTAGCAAGAGAGGGAGAGCGCTCTGACTCCCTGTTCCTGCCAGTATTTCAAGGGTTCAAGCAGGCATAGTTTTCCCACTGTGCTTTGATCTTCCTCAACAACAGGCCAAGATTCTCAAGCAGCTAGATAAGGTGTCCCTGAGTCCATAGCAGACTTAACGTTATCTAAGTGCAGATATTCTACTTGCAAGCACCCAAGACTGAACAACAATTAGTGTGCTATATATGTTTCCCAGCACCCCAGGTGCGAGTCACTCGAGCATATTTACAGTCCTCCTCACCAATCTTCTGTTACTTTCCCACACCATCTTTGTTAATGACATGGTGCTTATGGTTGTGCTGCCATTCAGAGGGTTCTCAACAGGCTGGAGAAATGGGTACACAGGAATCTCATTAATTTCGAAAAAGGGAAGTGACAGGTCCTGCACCTGGGAAGGAATAACACCATGTACCAGCACAAGCTGGGGAACAACCAGCTGAGAATCAGCTCTGCAGAGAAAGCCCTGATGGTCCTGGTAGCAGCAAGCTGACCATAAGCCAGCAATGTGCCCTTGCAGCAAAGGCCAACATCCTCCTGGGCTGCATTAGACAGAGCATTCCCAGTAGGTCAAGGGAGATGATCCTTTCTTTCTGCTCAGCATTGGTGTGACACATCTGGATTTCTGTGCCCAGTGCTGGGCTCCCCAGTAAAAGAGAGACATGGGCATAATAGAGAGTGTCCAGTGAAGGGCCACAGAGATAATTAAGGGACTGGAGCATCTGTCATACCAGGAGAGGCTGACAGAGCTGGGACAGCTTAGCCTGGAGAAGTCTCATTGGAAATCTTACCTTTATGTATAAATACGTGATAGGAGAGAGTAAAGCGGTATCCAGGGACAGGACAAGTGGTAGCATACAATGAACAAGAGTAGCGATATCTGAACTGTACTTCTCATCAACTATTCATTCTTTCCTGGTACTACTCCTCTTTTCACAAAACTCATTACAGTAGTACAGAAGGAAAGCAAATGAACTGTTCTTGACAAAGACACTCCAGTTGTATAACTTCTCCATGTCTGCCAGGCATTTACAAATTGTTAAATATTGTATGATTTCTTTTTTTCTTGGAACTCAATATAGTCTGACTAGCTTATCAGTCTTACCCTTCTTCGTCATCCTTGTTCCTGTACTCCAGTTTTTAGACATTATTTCAAATCACTGTCAATGATTACTTAAAAGAGATATGATTTGGGGAAGTGGATCTTTTTGTGACATTTTCAAATACCTTGATTTTCAAAGGATATTCAGAACATACCAAAAAACAGGTTTCTGTCTCAAGTGAAACACCTTCAGAAACTGCCTGGTTTTGAACATCTTCTCATGTTGTACAGGGATTTGAAATTATTATTTCCACAGTAACATCTTTGTGCCCATTGAAATTGAAGGACTTGTGCAAATATATGAAGGCAAAACGCCTGTCCTTAAGACAGCCCAAACAGTATAAATTGAAGAATCTAATGTTTGAAATGAAATTTTTGTGGGGAAAAAAAAAAAGTGTTTAAATCAATGGGACATATTCTACATGTTGTTTCTTACTTCATATAAAAAAGAGATTTTTCTAATGTGGAATGGCACAGACTGTTCTACAAAAACAAATAAATATCTTGTTCAGGGAGAAGTCTATATTGTGAGGATTACTTTCTCATATGTAATGTTATAAAGAAAGGCAGCTGGAGATGTAGGTGCATTAACTCAGTTCTGAGCTCTTCATTGACATGTTTTATTACTCTGGGGAAATCTCTTGAGATCTCCTTTCCTTTATTTCTTTATGGTGATATATTTTGTCTCTATGGTGTTGTTATATTTTTACTAAGGTGCTATATGGGCATATAAAATAATTTTCACAAAATTTGCGGGCTGAAAGGTTCACACACAGTAGCAGTGTCCTCCCTAAAACACATAGTATGTTCTCTCCATCTGTCTGCCTTTATCTTTCTCTCACATATACATACATATCCAAAACCAAAACCACACTCTTTTTTTCAGTTTTTTAAACAAACTGGAACTGAAAAGAGAACAACTGTAATTCTTAGATGTGTTTTTTTTTATTGAAAGGGGACTGATTTTTCTTATCTTGTTCTTTCCTGTTTTGTATTTTTTTTACCCTGAATTGCATGTAGACGTTCCCACCTGGACTTATGCAAAGCGTTTGACACTGTCCCACATGACATCCTGGTCTCCAAATTGGAAAGGCATGGATTTGATGGATGGACCACTCGGTGGATAAGGAATTGGCTAGATGGCCACACTCATAGAATCATAGAATTGCCTAGGTTGGAAGGGACCTTTCAGATCATCGAGTCCAACCATCAACCTAACTCTGACAAAAAACATCACTAAACCATATCGCTAAGCACTACATCTACCTGTCTTTTAAATACCTGCAAGGATGGTGACTCAACCACTTTCCTGGGCAGCCTGTTCTAATGTTTGATAACCCTTTCAGTGTAAATTTTTTTCCTAATATCCAATCTAAACTTCTCCTGGCGCAACTTGAATCTGTTTCCTCTTGTCCTATCGCCTGATACTTGGGAGAAGAGACCAACCCCCGCCTCTCTACAGCCTCCTTTCAGGTGGTTGTAGAGATCCATAAGGTCTCCCCTCAGCCTTCTTTTCTCTAGGCTAAACAACCCCAGCTCCCTCAGCCGCTCCTCATAAAACTCAAAGGGTTGCGGTCAACAGCTCGATGTCCAAGTGGAAACCAGTGATGACTGGCGTTCCTCAGGGGTCAGTACTGGGACCAGCGCTGTTTAACATCTTTGTCGGTGACACGGACAGTGGGATTGAGTGCACCCTCAGCAAGTTTGCCAACGACACCAATGGCAATCCCAGGCACAAATACAGGCTGGGTGGAGAATGGCTTGAGAGCAGCCCTGAGGAGAAGGACTTGGGGGTGCTGGTGGACAAGAAGCTCAACATGAGCCGGCAATGCATGCTTGCAGCCCAGAAAGCCAACCACATCCTGGGCTGCATCAAAAGAAATATGGCCAGCAGATCGAGGGAGGAGATTCCTGCAGGTATTTCAAAGACATCCCTGCAGGTATTTAAAAGACAGGTAGATGTAGTGCTTAGCGATTTGAGGGTGGCAGAGCACTGGAACAGGCTTCCCAGGGAGGTGGTGTCTCCGTCTCTGGAGACATTCAAAACCCACCTGGGCGCATTCCTGTGTAACCTGCTCTAGGTGACCCTGCTCTGGTGGGGGGTTGGACTAGATGATCTCCAGAGGTCCCTTCCAACCCTATGATTCTATGATTCTATGATTCTACCCCTCTACTCCGCTCTGGTGAGGCCTCTCCTGGAGTACTGTGTCCAGCTCTGGAGCCCTCAGCACAAGAAGGACATGGACCTGTTGGAACAGGTCCAGCGGAGGGCCACAAAGGTGATCAGAGGGCTGGAGCACCTCTCCTATGAAGACAGGCTGAGAGAGTTGGGGTTGTAATAAATTTCAGTTCCAGACATTACACAGATCCATAAAAGAAATGCCACCTCCCAGCAAGACACAGACAGTAACAGTGAGCAGCTAAACTTTTTGGCCCCTAAAAGAAATGGAGGTAAACCAACCTCTTGCTGTTAGGGCTAAGGCTAAGCTTTTGAACACACAGAAAGGGGAAGACAAACCCTATCAGAAGTGACATAAGGGTCAGGATTCTTCAAATTAAATGTAAACACTTACAGCATAGACATTGACATTTGAGTTAGTTACCTTTTGTTCCTATTAAAGGCAGTGAAGGGATATAAGCATTTATATACCACACCCATCCTTAAGAAGATGTTTAAATAAATCAGATGTACAGCAGACTAGAAGGGTCAAGCTCTTTTCTCTCTTTGCTAACCATGGAGCTTACTCAGCTTGCTTACATTATGCATCTACTTTGTAGATATCAAAAGATAGGTGAGCAACTGCAGTGGAGAATGTCTTTGCTGTACACAGGAAGAGCAAACCTGGAGATATCTGCAAGTCAGCTGGGACTTGACTTAATCCACGCTGGCCAGAACAATGGGGCAGTTGAACGCCAGATAGAGCATGAAGCAACTCTGTGCCCCGCCACCATAGGGGTGATAGCTCACATCTGGTCTGTCCCTAGGCACATGTCCAGGAAATGATAATATTAAGAATAGAGAAGTTTGAAGGCAAGCCTATGCTTGTTCTTAACCGAACCTGAAATAAGAGATTAATCTTGATAACTCAAGTCTGTTGTTAGACATGGTAATGAAATGCTTTTAAAGTCCAGCCCTTGCAGTCTAAAACAAGGCTGCTATAAAGGTTCCTTGCCCATATCCCTTTAATTGTATTGCCAAATATTCATGAAATTAGTTAATTGCTCTTCAATACAGTTCTGTTGACAACACAGATAATATCTGTCCTCTGTTTGGATCTTAACTGAGTTATGCCAGGTTTTAGACCAGTAAGGGTAATATGTCAGAAGGACTGCAGCTTTTTACAATATTGTAATCTTGTCAGGGTAATCTTATTTAATTGAGTCCCCAGATTCATTTATAGATGTAATGTAGCTGAAACCTTGAAGATTTCTGTACACATTGTTATTAAACCTTTAAATATAAATAGTTTATGGGGTTTCAGAAATATCTTACAAACATTTCTGCACACTGAGTGGCTCTGTAAGGTGCATGTTATGACCACATTTTAATGACTATAACTACTCAGCTTCGAAGACTATGGTCTATTATTGTTTCCTATTATCAGAGTTAACTCAAGTGGTGGGGAGCTTTGGTGTTGCAGGTATGAGAGTCAGCATAGGCTGATGCTCTGCGATTGGAAATATTGCCTACAACATTGTAGAAGGATGAGGTTTCTGTCTAGTTGCATAACAGTAACCCCGTTTCTGTCTTTTTTTAATGACATCTTCACAGCTGGACTGACATAAGTGCTTTTTGGTTGGTTTTTTTTTTTTGTTCTTTTTTTCTTAATATAGCTCAGACTACTAATATCTCTTAATGTAATTTGTACAGTTTTGGGGTTGCCTTCATTCAGTAATATTTCCACAATTTCCATTTAAATAGTAAACCTAATAATAATAGCAATTATAATAATAATTACATAACAAGAAAAAACAAAAAAGATGAATGAAAATTAATTGGACAAAATACTATAAAACCTGAAACAGTGAAGGGAAAGGGAAAGGGAAAGGGAAAGAGAAAGGAAAAGGAAAAGGAAAAGGCAGACAACATTAAATTTAGGATTCACAAGGTTTTGACCAAAAAATTAGCACATGTGCTTTATAACAGACTAGTCTTTTGGTTTTTCACCTTGTTTAATATCTAAATCATTTGTTGTGAAACATAAGAATGCTCTGTTCCTCCTTTGTGTGTGTGTGTGTGTGTGTGTGTGTGTCTTCCTTTTGATTCCTCTTCTCTACCGTGTACTTACCCATTTTGCTTCATGCCTCTTCAGGTAGCCGAGTCTAAACAGCCAGCTGGATGTGCCTGGCCTGTATATGAGCATCCCTGCACCATTGTTCTGATCGCTAAGGCTGCTCCCTCTCTCCCCTTTGAAGCTGCTCCAAAGGAACTTTATCCCTCTGTTCCAACAGCCATTTCATTAAGCCCTTGCTTCACAGGATTTTCCACAACCACTGACACATCAGAGAAAGGATGTAGCCATTAAAATAATGAAGGGGAAAAAAACAAAAGGAAAAGGAAAAGAGTGGGGAGCAGTTCTGAAGTGAAAATTGAAAAGGAGTACAAGGTTATTTAAACCTTGTACCTACCTTCCTTCCTTCCTTCCTTCCTTCCTTCCTTCCTTCCTTCCTTCCTTCCTTCCTTCCTTCCTTCCTTCCTTCCTTCCTTCCTTCCTTCCCTCCCTTTCCTTTCTTTTCCTTTCCTTCCCTTTCCCTTTCCCTTTCCCTTTCCCTTTCCCTTTCCCTTTCCCCCCACTCCCTCTTTCTCTCTTTGTTCTTCCTTTCCTCACAATCTAGTTCCTTTGCACACTTTTCCCCTTGTAGAAACTTCACACACACACATACACATGTGTATGCAAAGACACACGATCACAATTTCAATGTATCTGGTGATGGTCTCCAAATCTCCTTCCCACCCCTTTCTGCACATCAGAGAGGTCTATGAGCAGAAATTTTTGATGTTTAGGTGGCTTGATCTTCTCAAACTGATGGCTGAAGTCCAGGTGAGGGTTTTTTGTCAGAATTTAAAATTCATGGATGGTGAAATCAAAACCATTTAAGTCTGAGCTTGTCTCAATTTATTCTGTGTGCTCAGAGGGAAACAACACACCTCACAACCCGTTTTTGGAAAGGACTAGAATTACATATGGGAGTTTAACGCTGATGAAATATAGTTTTAAAAGGTGCACCATGACAATCAGCATTTGCAAAGGCTTGTACTAGGTATTCAAGGAAAATTGATTTGTTAACCCTGAGTACCAATAACCTCAATTACAGCATCAGTATTCCCAATTTAAGTAAAAAAGTCATATAGATGGAAACTCACACAGAAAAGCATTTGACTCCTTTCATCCCCCCAAAATTATCCTGTTTTATTGAACAAAGTCCAATTCTGTAGGAATGTATCTGAGAGAAAATGGCCATGTGAGCCAGCCTCCCTACTATGAGAGATTAGATTAAGAGCAAAACAGGTGGTAGAAGATGGAATTAGTACATGGGAAAAATGGGAACTGAGAAGGTAGAAAACATGTTGTGCTAATGACTAAGCAATTTACTATGTGAATTCTTGTAACCAATCTGATGTGTGAATGAACTGCATGGACAGCGCGTGGACAGTGTAACTGGCTAATCAGAAATAAGCGAGTCACGTGTACGGCTACAACACAGGGTATAAAAGATGATGATCTGTGCTTAATAAACGGCTTCTGTTGATTCACATTGGATCGTCTGGAGTCCAGTTATTTCTCCTCAGATGGTGACCCCAACGTGATACTGACTGGTGCTTGGCTTGAGCAACGGAATGCGAGGGGCGGAAGACCCAGAAGGAGACCCACCGGCTGGAGGACGGCTCAGCTGGGCTGAGACCGGGCGGATTGGGCGGCAATCCGGAATAGAGGAAACAGACGATGTGGCCACGGACACCCAGAGAGAGGTGAGCAGCCGGGGCAGGAGATGGGGCAACAAGTAACAAAAGAAGAAGGGGCTATGTTAAGACTTCTCCTGCATATCCTCTCTAAGAGAGGGGTGAAATACGATGAGCGTATGCTCCGAAGGTTGTTAATCTGGTGCAGAGAGAATGGATTCACACCAGAGCCCCAGACAGCTTTTAAACCAGAAATATGGGAGGCTGTTGGGAAAAAACTGTGGGAAGTGATAAGTAAAGGAGACAAAGAGGCATCGCCATTGGCGGTGACATGGTGGTTGGTGTTATCGACCTTACAAGATATGAAGGCGGAGCGAGCCACGGCAGCCGGGGCTTTTGCAGCATTACAACCCACGGGAGGGGGATCGAATAGGCCAGGTCCGAAGGTCTGGGCTTACATTCTCTGGAAAAGGGGCTTAGCAACTTATGAGGATTATCAAGATATAACAAAGCTATGCAGGGGGAAGATTAGAAGGGCCAAAGCTCAATCAGAACTCAGCTTGGCCACTGCAGTTAAAGACAACAAGAAGAGATTTTTCCAGTATATCAACAGAAAAAGGAAGACTAGGGAAAATATAGGTCCACTGATGAATGAGACGGGTGCCCTAGTGGTGGAAGACACAGAGAAGGCAGAGCTACTGAATGCCTTCTTTTCTTCGGTCTTCACTGATAAAGCCGTCCCTCACGAATCCCATATCCTGGAGGCAAGGGGGAAGGTCTGGAGAGAGGAAGACTTTCCCTTAGTTGAGGAGGACCAGGTCAGAGACCACTTGGCCAAGCTGGACATTCACAAGTCCATGGGCCCTGACGGGATGCACCCGCGAGTGCTGAGAGAGCTGGCAGATGTTATCGCTAGACCACTCTCCATTGTCCTTGAAAGGTCATGGGGAACAGGAGAGGTGCCTGAGGACTGGAGGAAGGCCGACATCACTCCAATCTTCAAAAAAGGCAAGAAGGAGGACCCAGGGAACTACAGGCCGGTTAGTCTCACCTCTGTCCCTGGGAAGGTAATGGAGCGACTCATTCTGGATGTCGTCTCCAAACACATAGAGGAACAGGAAGTCATTGGAAGTGGTCAGCATGGATTTACCAAGGGCAAATCATGCCTGACCAATCTGATAGCTTTCCATGATGTTATAACGGGTTGGCTGGATGAGGGGAGAGCCGTAGATGTCATCTACCTTGACTTTAGCAAGGCTTTTGACACTGTCTCCCATAACATCCTCCTTAGGAAGCTGAGGAAGTATGGGCTAGACGAGGTGACAGTGAGGTGGATCGAGAGCTGGCTGAGTGACAGAACTCAGAGGGTTGTGATCAGCGGCACAGAGTCCAGTTGGAGGCCTGTAACCAGTGGTGTCCCTCAGGGGTCAATACTTGGTCCAATTTTGTTCAGTATATTCATTAATGACCTAGATGAGGGGACAGAGTGTATCCTCAGCAAGTTTGCTGATGATACCAAGCTGGGAGGGGTGGCCGACACTCCAGAGGGCCGTGCTGCCATCCAGCGTGACCTGGACAGGCTGGAGAGCTGGGCAGAGAAGAACCTAATGAGGTTCAACAAAAGCAAGTGTAAGGTCCTGCACCTGGGAAGGAAGAATGCTAAGCACCAGTATAGGTTAGGGGCAGACATGCTGGGAAGCAGCTCTGAGGAGAAGGACCTGGGGGTCCTGGTAGACAGCAAATTATCCATGAGCCAGCAGTGTGCCCTTGTCGCCAAGAAGGCCAATGGCATCCTGGGCTGCATAGGAAAGACTGTGGCCAGTAGGTCGAGGGAGGTCATTCTCCCCCTCTACTCTGCACTGGTGAGGCCACAACTGGAGTACTGTGTCCAGTTTTGGGCTCCCCAGTTCAAGAGGGACAGGGAACTACTGGAGCGAGTCCAGCGTAGGGCAACCAAGATGATTATGGGACTGGAGCATCTCCCTTATGAGGAAAGGCTGAAAGAGCTGGGACTCTTTAGCCTGGAGAAGAGAAGGTTGAGGGGGGACCTGATTAATGTTTACAAGTATCTAAAGGGTGGGTTTAAGGAGGACGGAGCCAGGCTCTTTTCAATGGTTCCCAGTGACAGGACAAGGGGCAATGGGCACAAGCTGGAACATAGGAAGTTCCATTCAAATACACGGAAAAACTTCTTTACGGTGAGGGTGACAGAGCACTGGAACAGGCTGACCAGGGAGGTTGTGGAGTCCCCTTCTCTGGAGATTTTCAAGACTCGCCTGGATGCAGCCCTGAGGGATGTGCTTTAGGCAATCCTGCTCTAGCAGGGGAGTTGGACTAGATGATCTCTAGAGGTCCCTTCCAACTCTGAAGATTCCGTGATTCCGTGATTCCATGATCCCCTGCTGATCCTCTCTGCTCCACCTGAGGCCGATGGAGGAGGCAGAACGTCAGCAGAGAAGGACAGAGCCGGAGCTGTTTGCTCCTGCCATTGCCTGCCTCGCCCCCTCCCCTCCCCAGTCGTCTCCCTGAGATAGAAGTGCTGGTTTTGTATGTCTGCTGTGTAAGTGTGTGCGGGCGCCAGCTTATACCTGCTGATCAGCATGTGTGCTACTGTTTGTTTTTTGTTGTGTGCAGTGTCGTTAGGTGACTCCACTTGAGCAGGTGTTCTGCCCGGTGTGGTACTGTTCTCGTATGCAACTAGGGCTGACACTCCGTCAAGTGAAGAAGTTTGTATATACACAATGTTTAGATGTAAGGCGAGCGTGCCCCAGGTAGATACACCAGGATGGGCTGTAGAACCGATGGAAGTCCTGAAATATTGGGGGAGTTTTCACGAGCCGACACGTTTACACTCTCGGGAACGGCTCGCCCGTGCAGGGCGTATGGCTGGTTGTTTGTTGTTTGTCTATAAGATCATGGTTGATTGGGAAAAAGAGTTGAGCCAAAATCTATAGGATGCTCTGTAGGAAAATGAGAAACTTAAGGAAAAATGAGAAACTGAGCTCTTGTTGCAAAGGCAGACTTTTATGTCAGTCGTAAGTGATGGAAGGAAAAAACAAAAAGAAAAAAAAAAAGAAGAGAAAAAAAGAAAAAAAAAAAAAAAGAAACCAAACAGGAACAATTAGATGGGAAATGTGCCACATTAGCACAAAAGTATGCCATACGCATTACGAGAAAGCATCAGAAAAAGAGAAATAGGGCACCTGATTCAAAGCAGTACCATAGAGATATGTTTTCGGTTTTTTCCTATATGTGTATATGTTATTGCATGCCTTAGTAGATTGCTCTGTGTTATACCCTGCGAGACTAAAATGAACCCCAGCAGAAGCGGTCTCTTGAGCAAGGGGGTGGAATATGGGAAAGCAATGGAAGATTGGCGAGGAGGACTGTAAATACACTCAAGGGACTCGCACCTGGGTGCTGGAAAACACATATATCACACCAATTGTTATTCAGTCTTGGGTGCTGGCAAGAAAAACATTTGGATGACATAAGCCTGTAATGGACTCACAGACACCTTATCCAGCTGCTTGAGAATCTTGGCCTGTTGTGGAAGAAGATTAAAGCACAGTACCAGCAAGAACAGGGAGTCCGCATGCGCTCTTGCTAACAAGGACTCTTTTGCTGCCAAGGATTCGTGATAACAAGGACTCTCTTGCTGCCAAGGATAAGTTTAACAATGCTACTAGTCCAGCTATTTCTGAGTTATTGCTAGATGTAGATAGTATTCGAGATGCGATGTTGCAAAACAGAACTGCTACTGATTTTTTGCTTTCAGCTCACAGACATGGTTGTCAAGATTTTAAAGGACTGTATTGTATGAATCTAAGTGACCACTCCAAATCCATCCATGCCCAGTTGCAGGAACTGCACCGACCGAACCAGCAACTTGTGGAGACCACTGGGTGAAATCTCTTTGCTGGATGGACTTGGGGGTGGGGTTGGTTGAAGCAAATTATACTCATCGCCTGTGTGGAAGGAATTTGTCTGTTATGTTTAGTATGCTGTTTGCTGTGTTTAATAAGCATTATACGATCAGTTGTAGATGCCGCTTTGCATCGTACCCTTGTACGAGTTGTAGAATATGTTGCTCTAAAAACTATGTGTGTATCCATGAGAACCCGACCTTCACAGAAGAAGATAACAAGAAGGGATTACAACAATGTAGTCACGTATCAGACAGCTGCTGTTAGCAAAGCTGGATCATGAGTTTGGTGAGACTCGCTGCATACGCTGGCCATGCGTGCAGCAACTCTAGCCTGTACTTTTCTACTCAATCCAGTGCAGGAGAGTCTGGTGGGACTTGCTGCGTGCACTGGCCATGCATGCAGCGACTCTAGCCTGTACTTCTCCACTCAATCCAGTGCAGGATATAAGGAGGCTGTCTCGGGGGTCAGAGAGGGGGAGAGAGACATGAGCACACTTTGAAGATACAGGGGATGCCCTGAAGCACTGTGTCTGCCCCCGCCCACCCCCCCATAAGTTCTATGTTCATTAACCCCAGCAGCTCCGAAGGCATTACAGCATGTTGCAAGATAAGATATAGTCTACTACTGCTGCAAGACGCATTGAACACCTTCCTACAAGAATTTCAACTTTATGCCCTGATAGGACAGTGGGATGATGCACTCGCAAAGAGCCTGACTGCATTAGAGTGGGTATTTTTGCCACATACCCTTTCAAAACCAGTAACTATGATGATTGAAATGTTACCGCGATTGTTTTTCCGGGGTCGTTTGTGCTGTCACCAGCTTTCTGGAATGGATCCAAGCCACATACATGTCCCCATCAAAAAGGATGACCTTGACGCTTGGTTATCACAATTTGACATGTCGTTGCAACAAAATATTCGTCCTTTACATGATCAGCTAAAAGCTCAAATACTAAAGATTCAAGACTTAATGAACCGCAATGCATTTGAAATATTACAAAAGGATTTCTCGTGGGTAAATCCAAAGAAATTGGCTTTCTGGGCTAAATTTAGGAATCTGGGTATTTATTGCCTTAGCAGGGTTCTTTTTGATTCTGTTTTTAATTGTGTTTAGTATATAACCATCTAAGAGCGTCACAACGAGTAGAAGCACAAGTCATGGGGACCTTGTTAATAAATGGTCTGGTGTTAAACAAAAAAGGGGGAGATGGGGCAGATCTACGAGCAGAGGCCTGCGTACGGCCAAAGACACAGTGAGCAGAGCACACAGGAAACACAGAGCCAAGAGAACAGTTCATACCTTCACTCCATCCTGTGACGACCATATAACATTTTCGAATCTCGGAAAAAGAATAGGGCTAAGTATTCTTCCCTCGCTAGGAACAGCAACGACATTAAATGCATTGAATAAGATAGGGTGTTGGGCAAGTAAACAGATAAACCTTACAACTGAAATCATATCTAACTTGCTTACTAATGCTGATAGCATTCGGCATGCTACGTTGCAAAATCGAGCGGCTATTGATTTTTTGCTGTTGGCTCAGGCTCATGGATGTGAAGATTTTGAAGGTATGTGTTGTATGAACCTTTCCGACCACTCATCATCCATTCATAAGCAGTTACGGGAGCTGAAGGATAACATGTCCAAATTAAACGTGGTCAAAAATGGTTTCGATGATTGGTTAAGCTCATGGGGTATAACGGGACGGTTATCAGACTTACTAAAGCAAGGGCTCATGCTATTCTTGGTTATATTATTATTGATTATGGTAGCCTCATGTGTTCTCCGCAAAGTGACTGACATGATAGAAAATGCAATGCATAAGGTCTGGCTGGCTCAAGAAGAAAAAGAGGGTATTGTAGGAATGTGTCTGAGAGAAAATGGTCACGTGAGCCAGCCTCCCTACTGTGAGAGATTAGATTAAGGGCAAAACAGGTGGTAGAAGATGGAATTAGTACATGGGGAAAACGGGAACTGAGAAGGTAGAAAACATGTTGTGCTAATGACTAAGCAATTTACTATGTGAATTCTTGTAACCAATCTGATGTGTGAACGAACTGCATGGACAGCGCGTGGACAGTGTAACTAGCTAATCAGAAATAAGCAAGTGGCATGTACAGCTACAACACAGGGTATAAAAGATGATGATCTGTGCTTAATAAACGGCTTCTGTTGATTCACATTGGATCATCTGGAGTCCAGTTATTTCTCCTCACAATTCAGCTTGAATAATTGTATCAGGATTGCATGAAAAGATCAGGATTAATCTTTGCCAATTTTAGCATGTGTTGGCTCTAGAATTCCTCCTTCATCATTACAAAATATAGGCAGCTCTGAAGTGAAACTTAGTCCACATAAAATCTGAATTGATTATGGGAAGTACCTCTTTCCATCCATTGACTAGAAAGGGCGTGTGTAAGGGATAATAGAGGATGGCCCAAGTGAGACACGATGGAAAATTACTAGTTGAACCAAACCCAATATACATGCCGAGAAAAAGGAACTCAGTACTGTTGTTGCAAAAACTATGTGTGTATTCATGAGAACCTGACCGTCAAAGAAGAAAACAACAAGAAGGGAGTGCAACAATGTGGTCACGTATCAGAAAGCCGCTGTTAGCAAAACCGGATCATGAGCCTGGTGGGGATTGCTGCATGCGCTGGCCACGTGTGCAGTGACTCTACCCTGTCCTTTTCCACTCAATCCGGTGCAGGATATAAGGGGGCTGTCTCAGGGCAGAGAGAGAGAGAGACATGAGTGCACTTTGAAGATACAGGGGATGCCCTGAAGGTGCTGTGCCTACTTCCCTCTGCCATACCGATGTGGCTCCTCGTTATCCTGGTGCTCGGTGGTGCTACTGTGATCTATGGGTTGGTAAGACTCTCTGAAGTAACTTTTGGGACATTTGGGAACTGCTTAGCAAGGCTTCGCAATAAAGCTGTTAACTTTTTTTCTTTGTGTGAGCTCTGGTTTGTACGTTGTAATCTTTAAAAAAGAACCCATTACAGGGAGCGAGACATGCCTAGCTCCCAACAGCCGAAAAATCTAGGCCAGAGAAAATCCTGCAAGGTCACACAGCATGTTTATGACAGAGATGGGATTCAGATCACAGGGGTCCTAGTCCCAGGCAAATGCTATTACAAGACAGTCTTTCCTCCAAGTAATTAATTCTCATTTTGAAGGTTTCAGCTGAGGTATTGGGACACAGCCACTATTTGTCCTGTATAATTATTCATACTACTATCCATAAAAGTACTAGAAATAAGTTATGGCTATGTTTATGAGCCTTTTTATTCTTAAATTGTTTGAATTTAAGCCCTTTTAGGTATTTTATTCCTATATACGTGTGTGTACATTTATAAGTGAATATACATCTGTGTGTGTTTCCACATGGGTGTGTCTGAACAGTTTCTATTCAACTTGAAGTACTGCATTTATAGTTTATTTTTATTTTATAAGATTTACTTTGTTTCAGTAATGGTGAAACTGTTTGAAAACTTTTTAATTTTTTTTTCTTTTTGTCTTTTTTTCCCTATCACTCTCTCCTTTTTTTTTTACAGCAGGCACATCTGCCCTATGGATGAATTTATTTCTGCAGTCTCATGGTGCAATATTGCATTTCAGTTGTCACTTTTTATTTATCGTTACTTTAAACATTAAAACTTCCTTTGCATTTTTATTGGTTTCATTAAAAACATTCTGCTCATCTTTTCATTTATAACCTATATCAAGGGAAAAAAAAGAAGAACAAAAATCCATCCCAGCTTCTGCCTCTCTGCTTTCCCCTCCTGTGTCACATTCAGGATGTTCCCTTTTAATTTCACCCATTTTTCCAGGTGATAAAGTCAAAGCAATGCACTAGCCACATGTGAATAAAATAAATAAATTTGAAACTTTTAGATCTTTTGTTACAGAGTTTGTAAAAACATTTATTAAATGTAATAACTTTTGTGATTAATGAGGCACAGAGCATATGTCAGGAGTATGGTGTCCAAAAGGCAGAAGCACTGAATAGTTTATCTGGCAAATGCGTTACACAAGGTTTGACCCTTAAATTGAGCACTGGGAGAGATAATTAAGGTAATCAAAAGCACTCCCTTACAGTCACATGAACTTGGAGCCATCTGGTCAAGGCAAAAATAAATCAGTAATGCAACTGGAAATTATCTGTAAAGACCTTTGGGGATTGGTTGAAACATTACTACAGTCTCTTTCATATCAGAGAATAGGAAGAAAAGAAAAAGAAAAAAACCAACAAAACAAAACCCTAAAAACCCAAAACAAGAAAACTGCTTGTAAAGATGATGAAAGTGACCCTAATTAACACAAAAGCTAAGAAACCAACAAGGTTCTTCCTTCTTTTTTTTCTCTTTTTTCTTTTTCTTTAATCAAGAAGGAAAGGTTTTGATCCAACAGTATGATCCACAATTCCAACAAAAAAAATATTTTTATTCTTATGTTTTACTTTTTGTTGTTACCTAGCAAAGATAAGTTCAATAGAGAAAATATTTCTTAGTTTAAGGAATATCAACAGATAAAAAGTTGGTTATCTTTTTCTTCCATTGTTTTTCACTAAAATGTTGAGTTTGTGAAAAAATACATCTTTGGATCTTGCTGAAGTTGATTATTCAAATAAAAAATAAATACATCTCTGGTATAGGTCTGTTGCGGGTGGAGTGATTAACTTCACCTGTAAGAGAGAAGTAGTGAAATATTTATTAATATAAAACAGTGATTTAACAAAGCTAGTAGTGAATGCGACGGCATTTTACGAGATTCGATGCCAGGGTATGCTTGATTATTTACTGCATAGAGGACAGGGTCAGACAAGCTGTCAGGGAGACCCTCCCGTTGAGTCACAAGGTTCAGAAAGGACCTTGCTTTCTAAACTCCTTCTCAGAGAGGAGTCTAGCTGCTGCTGGATCCAATCCTAGTCCCAGACTTGGTCAATGGTTTATGTCTAAAGGATTATATATGCGCAATCAATCCTTTATATCACTTAGCTAAGATTTCAAAGTTTAGCATGCTCTTAGTCACTTACCGAGAATCTGTTGCAGCAAGGAATCTCTCAACCTCCAGGAGAAGAACCTTAAGCGAGCATCCCCACTCAAGGGGAGATCCTGTTGTGCAGCCCGCTGCTGTGCAGGAGAGCTCAAAGGGCTCTTGGGCTGTCCACTATTTATGGAGTAAGATAATTGACCTATAGTCATATTCGCATGGGAACAAGATACCTAGGTCCCCACTCCAGACAGTGTTTTGACTGTGCTGCCAGCCATCCCCCAAAGTGCAACTCATAACAACTCCCACTGATGGCCATGGCTTGAGCAGGAGCCGGGGGAGAAGGGGGAGAAGGGGGAAAAGGGGGAAAAGGGGAGAGCACACCGCCACAAGGCCTTCAGCTTTTCTATGATCAAATCCATGCCGAATTAAACTCTGTAAATCCTGCTGTTGACACTGAGGTTTGAAAAAAGTTAAAACATTTTCTTTTTTAATTTTTCTTATACATATTTTGTTTTCCCTTTCCACATCTGTACTTGGAAATACACCCTGTCCCATAAAAGGAGCAGCAAACACACATCCTTATTCAGATTAGCATGGGCATGTAGACAACCAAGAAACCTCCCTGTTCTTCCTTTGAATGAAAAAATGAAGTAAAAGCAATGGAGGCCTCTAGTCATTGGAAATGTTTGCAGAAATGCAGTGAAAGGTTTTGTGACTGGCCTTGAAGTCATACCTTCATTAACTTACACATAACAGTATTTTAATCAGGTGACTGAATTTTTCTTTCCATTGCTGTGAATGTTTGGAGGTATCAACGGTTACAAAATTGACATCAGATTCTAAAATTTCAGAATTTTGCATAGTTTAGCTTTTCAGCAGGGCTGTGCTGCTGGAGAGGAAATGTCCTGTAAGGCTGATAGACTAAAACAACCCTTGAGTCTGAAGATAAGTTTTTTCTAAAAAGGTATAACTGGGTTATCTTCAATCCAGCTAGCTCAGGTATAGATAGCAGCACAGGCACAGCAGCCTACAGCTCACGTTGGTCTCTCAAGAATATGCTTGCCATTCCAGGAGGTTTTGTGATTCACACTGGTCTCCTCACTGTCTCAGCTGCAAAACTACATCACCTCAGCAAATATGCTTAAAGCTGTCATGTCTATAGTGACTGTGGAAACCAAAGTGCAGATGTCTTCTGAAAGACAGAGTATGACCCAGTTTCCATTTTTAACTCTTTCTGGGACCTACATGGTGACCTAGTTGGTGACCCAACCACCTCTGTTACTTACTGCACCATTTGTCAATGTATACTGCAGTTTCCTCAATGGGGAGTGTCTTAGACTTTGTTTCCGTACAGACCCTAGCACAGTCAGGCCTTTGTCTCCTTTGGATCTTTCTTAGATATTAAAATTGTGGGAATAAAACTATGAAAAAGAAAGTAAAACCTATGACCAAAAAAAGAATCATATATCCTTCCTTCATGTATAATGAACACCGGCTTCTACTGGGGATTTTCTTTCCATTGCTCTGCAATACTTTATTCTTCTGAATAAGCCTATTATGTGAAGATTGAAACATTAGGATTAATTACACCAAATGCTGGTGTAAACCCTAATGAAAAACATACATCTCTCACACAGCCTGAATTCCCTGGAGAAATTTTGAAAATATTGACTTTGACAGTCTTTGCTGTGTGACTGATGGCATCAGTAGTATAAAACACTTTAACAAGTATCATTTTGTATATGTGTATAAGTGTGCATGTGTGTGTGTATGCATGTCTATATGCCTTCCTAGATAAGACAAAAGGATTTGCTGAGGCTAAATTAGAGCTCATGTTTCCAAAGAGCTTGGCTCTTTCATCATGATGCTTTTGTCTCAGTTATCTCTGGATATCTCCCTCCCTCCTCCCATCCCCTTACTCTGTTTGCAATAAAGCCTGTGTTTGATCTCTGTGTAAATAAATCAAGCATCAGGAAGTAACTAATGGATCCATCACAGGAGCTTGAAAATAAAGTTGAAAAAATTGCTTACACAGTTCATTCACCCAGAGGGTCTGTGCATTTTGTTGCTGAAGGTTATGGATATTTAGTTGGTGATAGACAAAACTTCATAGATTATAGCAGGAGATTTTCAAAGACACAAAGGGGAGAGAGGTGTCCTGTTCTCTTTGACTGTCAATGAGGGCTGAGTGCCTCATTTCTATTTGAGACTTTGAAACTTGCTCTGTAGATTTAAGGCCTGGAGGAATCATTACATTCAGCTTGCCCGATCTGCTGCATGAAACAGGCCAGAGGATTTCACCTAATAATGCCTGCATAGAGGAGACAAATTGTGGTGGAACAAGACAACCTAGAGTGCTGCTCACGTTTCATACACAGTCTTGTTAATTAGTAAACAAGCATGGTAAATGTATCTTCCTTCTCCATCCCACCCCGTGGCCCAAATAGTCTTTGCACTAATAGGTGCAGTCCCTTTCATTGACCAGGTCACAATATCTGATAGCAGAATATCTCGATACCTGTTCATCTCACCTCACTTTGAATCAGCTATTTAGATGTAGTCTTACTAGTTGGTTGAATCATTCAGACTTTCTTTTTCCTTACTTCCATTAATATCACATTCTGAATGGATGAAGTACCAAGAGGCACTAAAAACATAACTGAATGTATACAACAAAGAACTGTAAAATAATATACTTTCTAGCTTGGTACTGAGAGGTCCAGACAGCAACAGAGAGGATAAAAGATGTGCTTTGAAAAGTTCAGTTCATTTTGGATGAACAGTACACAAAATAGGTCTCTGTCTACAATTTCGTATCTCTGTTATCATCACAGCATAGAAATGCCTATATATGTAGACTGTTTTCTTTTATGAATGATTCATCTATCTATATCTATCTATCTAGTATGACACTGATTGGTGTCACTATGTATACACACTATTGGGTTTTTTTTCATCTTAAAATATATTTCTGTGTTCCAGAATCTCTCTGTTTTATTTGGGTATATTCAAAGGCATTTTTCTCCTGCCTCATTAGAGAATAATTTCTGGAAAGGTACCATTCTTAAAACAAAGAGTAATACTCTGGAGTATAAAAATGGGGAATAGGAAAACAAACTGATTCATGTTAAGGGTTAGAATTAGAATAATTTTAGAATCATTATTAGTTTGCTTGAGCCAATGACAGCTTGGTTTTTGAAGACAGTGGGAACAGAGCTTCCTATGCCAAAGAGAAGAAAACATTAAATTTCTTGTTATGCTAAACTTATCCTCAGACTCCAGAGATTTCTTTGATGAACAGTTCATTAAAATTTTCAACCGCAGATCAATTTGAGCTAAAATACACAAATGTTATAATTATACATTCCTTTTGAATTACACTAATGACTTGTAATGTGTTTATGTTGGTTTAGTTTAATTTCTTCTCTTAGATTAGGTGGTTGACTTAAGGATTGTGCTTTTCAGTAAAATACCATGATTCATCAATGTTTTATTATGAGTTAATCCAAAAATATTAAAGTGTTGCAATCCTTGGAGGAATAGTAATGCACACACATATACAAGCACAATTACATTTTCCTTTCTTGTGCTTAGGGGCAGCTAAACCTTTGCAACATTGCACAGGAAGGCACAAGTGTCAGGAGACAGAAGCAACACTCGAGATCTGCTGCTGTTAAGATTACAGTTGGGAGAGGCACAGGGATGCAAAAAACCAGTACCTGTATGAGTCAAGGTTGGTTGAATGATTGGTACTCATAAAGGAACACAACAGAGAGGGAAAAGATTCACCTTTTACACTGTTTTGGGCAATTGTTTCTTAATCACAGCCAGTCTCTGCATTGCATATAGAATACAAGAATGACCTTTAGGTGCTTGCTATGACATCTATAATGTTTAAAGTTAGGAATCTAATCTAAACTCTTTGTGTGGGCTTCTTCTAGTCATTGGAAACACATGGCACCTCCAAAGAGTGGTTCCCATCTATTTTAGACATCTGTATAAATCATGGTTAATCTGCCATGGACATGCATTTTATCTCATGTCTATAGAAGATGACTAAATGACTAGTTTAGAGAACATGCCCCACATGTGGATGACTAAAGTTAGGTAATGCAATCCTTGATGAATGCCTAACATGAAATGTGGACAAAATCTGAACCTATTTTAAAGCACTAGAGACAAAGAATATATCAGAAACAGATCACTTGGGTTACAGCTCTAATATGTAATGTATAATGTATAATGTATAACATATAATCAGAGTGGAAAATGGCATGACTGGATCCTTACAAGCCAAGGTTCCCTGTCAGTGTGTCCAAGGACAAGTCCAGACAGTGTGGTGCTGGAGTGTAGTGTTTTGCAGTTTTAAAGACCATCATCTTCCCATACCTGCTACCTGTTTCTCATTCCACTCTTCTGCATTACTTTTAAATTACACATTTTTGCCATGTCCTGCCTAACTCTAGTCCTTGTCTGTCAATGGCTTATCTGTTTGTGAAACTTCATGAGGTCTTACAATTCAAGGAAATGCATCATGAGTTTTGGGAAGGAAATGAAAAAGTGTTACTTCCTAAGAAAGGGCAGGAAAGGTAGGGAAATTGCTGCCTTCCATTATGGCCAAGTGACTGAATCAGATAGGATGCTGAGTTAGGATGAGGAGAAAACATATGGACGATGGGCAAGCCCACTGGAATATATGGATAGCCCACTGACAAATGGAAACTACATATATCTCTGCAATTGTTTCTGGCTGGGTTTATGGGAAAACTGGGCCATGTTTAACTTCAACAATACATTCATCTTCACTTCACTGATACATTGTTTTGATTCACTGATACATGTGTTCACTTTACCGATAGATTGCATCCACTCCTGGTATTTCAGAGAAGGACTATGGCCAGAGTTCTCTTAGTTCTGGGGCGTTTGTACTGGCTAAGTATCCACATCAAAGAACAGGTTGCCAAATTTAGGTAGCAGTTGGGCCCACTGGCTCAGCAAGCTTTCACCATCAAAGATATTACGACCTTCGCAAATGGTGTTCACTGCTGTTGGGGACTTCTTTTAAGCAAATATGTCTCCTTATCCTCTTTCAAACCTCCTTTATTCTACTTCCTTGGCTTCAAGACCAATAAATAAATAAGTAAGCATGACAATAGTCACACTGCCCAAGAGCTGCAAGTATATTGCCCATTATGGAAATTGCTATTCTTTCATCATTTTCTTACACTTTGCTTGCCTGTCTGCTCTCTGTAATATCTTACAAACTCTTTGAGACAGGGAGACATATTTCTTTTTTGTGAATATACAGTCCTCAGGGTGATGGGAATCTCGCCCATGGCTATTGACCATAATTACTTTATTTAAATAAAAAAGGCATGGTCTGGTCAAATCTGGGATGGGCTGATTTCTATCTCATTTGATGAGGATCCTTCAAAATCAAGCAATGGTTCTGAGCAGCAGCAAAAGCTGCCATCGCCCAGGTTTCCTATCTGTCACTGTCCTGGTTCTGTCAGGGACAGGGTTAATTCTCCCCAGGCTCTGGCAGGGACACGGGTATTCCATGCCATGTGAGCCATGCCCACCCTGAGCTGCCGGGGGAGGAGCGGGCTGGGGCATCCCAGGTCCGGTGGTGCGCGGTGGGGAGCAGCGGTTCCGTAATCGTGTTTGTATATTCCTCTGTGTTATTGCTGCTGTTGTTTTCTTGTTCCCTTTGCTGTTCTGTTAAACTGCCTTTGTCTCAACCCAAGAGTCTTGCCTTTTTCTTCTGATTCTTCCTGTATTGGGAAGGCCCGAGGGAGCGGCACGTGGTTCTTTGTTGCCCTCTGAGGCTAAACCACGACAGTCCTTTTGGCGCCCAACATGGGGCTCGGAGGGTTGAGATAACGACAGAATCCAACTTGAGCTTGAAAAAATGAATTTGCTGTATGTGTTTATTTTATTAGGTAAATAGTCGCTGGTCACCATGTTGCTTGGTTTGTTCTCATGGCTGTGTTATGTGAATTCCTATATGGCTTATGTACTCCCTGCAATGACATTTGTTACTTCTGGGAGAGGGATGAGGATTATCATTTTGCTGTCCTGTGCAATATCGGCTTATGATATGATAACATCACTTGTTAGACAGTTACTTTGGGGCGTTTATGCGGTATAGCTGTCCTGTCCATACCTTGGGCACCGTCTCTCAGAATTTATTAATAATTACACCCAGTCTGTGGGGGAAACAGGGGGGGACACTTTCCCCAGCTCTTTTGCCTCCCTTTTCTCCTTCGGGTCAGGTATGACAGCTTTTGAGAATTTTGAATATCCTTGGGATGCTCAAACTGGCCTGGTCCTAGTGTTATGTCTGCTGAATGTGTTCCAGGTCTTGTTTAGGGTTAAACAGCTATTTAAGACTACCACCCAGAGATCTGCTCCGAGGCTGGATAGTCAGGGGTGGCATGGCATGTGGGAGAACATGGGCAGGTACCTAGAGAACTACTCACCTCCAATGGTCTGGGAATTCACCCCTGAACAATTACAGGACCCTGATGAAATGGTAGAATGTTTGAAGGGAAAATGCTGTGGCTATTCTAGAGAGGCACAACTCACCGCACTATGCTGGGCCCTGGCCAGTATCTACCAGGCACTGCTCAGTGTTGCGCAGCACCCTCAGGGGGAAGAGATGGAGACCAGACCAGCAGACACTGCAGCTACTGCAACCCCTGCGACAGACACTGCAGCTACTCCAACCCCTGTGACAGACACTGTGGCTTCTGCAACCCCTCTAGCAGCCACTGCAGCTACTGCAACCGCGGTGACAGCCACTGCAGCTATTCCAACCCCTGTGGCAGCCACTACAGCTGAACCAGGGAACCAACCCGTGCCAGTATCAGTTGCCCCCATACAGAAGAAGTACACGAAGAAATCAGTTCGCTTAGTAAGGGATGATCATGAAGCAGGGCCATCTCGAGAGCAGGAGGAAGAGGCAGAACCAGAGATAATCACCCGATCCCTATCCTTGAGCGAGCTGCGGGATATGCGAAAAGATTTCAGCCGACTTTCAGGCGAGCACATTGTCACCTGGCTGCTCCGGTGCTGGGATAATGGGGCCAGTAGCCTGGAATTAGAGGGTAGGGAGGCCAGGCAGCTGGGATCCCTGTCTAGGGAAGGCGGCATTGACAAGGCAATTGGAAAGAAGACCCAAGCCCTCAGCCTCTGGAAAAGACTCCTGTCAGGCGTGAGGGAGAGGTACCCCTTCAGTGAAGATGATGTATGTCAACCAAGCAAGTGGACTACCATGGAAAGAGGTATCCAGTACCTGAGAGAATTAGCCGTGCGGGATATGATTTATTATGACTTGGACAATGCAGACTTACCCACAGACCCTGATGAGGTGCAATGCACAAGGCCCAATGCACAAGGCCCATGTGGCGGAAGTTTGTACGGAGTGCACCATCGTCATATGCCAACTCCCTGGCAGTAATGGAATGGAAAGGCAAAGAGGGACCAACGGTGGATGAGGTGGCTGGCCGGCTCCGGCGATATGAAGAAAGTCTCTCTTCCCCCCTTGTCTCAGCTGTGGAGAAACTGTCCCGGAAGGTCCAGCAACTTGAAGAGAATATGTCCTACTCCCCACCTGTACGGACCAGCATCTCAGCTATTAGAAGCAGGCATTTCCCCACTCAAGAGAGAGACTACAGAGGGTACACACCACGAGGCACCCTGTGGTTCTACCTGCGGGACCACGGGGAGGACATGAGGAAGTGGGATGGACAACCTACT
The DNA here is from genome assembly GCF_028500815.1 of Rissa tridactyla. Classification (NCBI taxonomy): domain Eukaryota; kingdom Metazoa; phylum Chordata; class Aves; order Charadriiformes; family Laridae; genus Rissa; species Rissa tridactyla. Next base: position 13,717,249 of record NC_071496.1, read on the forward strand.
TGGATCCTGTGGACACGGGTACAGGAGTTGCAAGGAAGGACAACCACAAAAGGGGATCCCTCCAGGAAAAGTGCCGCCCCAGTTTCCAGTGGGCCGTTCCCCAGACAAAGCAGAAGGCTTGACCTTGCTTCTGATCCTCTTGAAGGGACTTCCAAGTCATTTCTGCAAGAAGTGAGTAATGGATACTATGACCAGTATTAGAGGGGCCCTGCCTCTGGCCAGGTGGAGGAAAGGGACAACCGGGTTTATTGGACGGTGTGGATTCGATGGCCTGGCACATCAGACCCACAGGAGTATAAGGCTCTAGTGGACACGGGTGCACAGTGCACCCTAATACCATCAAGCTATAGAGGGGCAGAACCCATTTGTATTTCTGGGGTGACAGGGGGATCCCAAGAGGTGACTGTACTGGAGGCGGAAGTGAGCCTAACTGGGAATGAGTGGCAAAAACATCCCATTGTGACTGGCCCAGAGGCTCCATGCATCCTTGGCATGGATTACCTCAGGAGAGGGTATTTCAAAGACCCAAAAGGGTACTGGTGGGCCTTTGGCATAGCTGCCTTGGAGACGGAGGAAGTTAAACAGTTGTCTACCTTGCCTGGTCTCTCAGAGGACCCTTCTGTTGTGGGGTTGTTGAGGGTCGAAGAACAACAGGTGCCGATTGCTACCACAACGGTGCATCGGCGGCAGTATCGCACTAACCGAGACTCTCTGATTCCCATCCATAAGCTGATTCATCAACTAGAGGCTCAAGGAGTGATCAGCAAGACTCGCTCCCCATTTAACAGTCCCATATGGCTGGTGCGAAAATCTAATGGAGAGTGGAGGCTAACTGTAGACTATCGTGGTCTGAATGAAGTCACGCCACCGCTGAGCGCTGCCATGCCGGACATGCTAGAACTCCAGTATGAACTGGAGTCCAAGGCAGCCAAGTGGTATGCCACAACTGATATAGCTAATGCATTCTTCTCAATCCCTTTGGCAGCAGAGTGCAGGCCACAGTTTGCTTTCACCTGGAGGGGCGTCCAGTACACCTGGAACAGGGGGAAGCTCCAGAACATCTGCAATACATTGATGACATCATTGTATGGGGAAACACAGCAGAAGAAGTTTTTGAGAAAGGGAGTAAAATAGTCCGAATCCTTCTGAAAGCTGGTTTGGCCATAAAACGAAGTAAGGTCAAGGGACCTGCGCAGGAGATCCAGTTTTTAGGAATAAAATGGCAAGATGGACGCTGTCAGATCCCAATGGATGTGATCAACAAAATAGCAGCTATGTCTCCACCAACTAGTAAAAAGGAAACACAAGCTTTCTTAGGCATCGTGGGTTTTTGGAGGATGCATATCCCAGATTACAGTCTAATTGCAAGCCCACTGTATCAAGTAACCCAGAAGAAGAACGACTTTAAATGGGGTGCTGAGCAACGACAAGGTTTTGAGCAAATCAAACAGGAAATAGTCCATGCAGTGGCCCTGGGGCCAGTCTGGGCAGGACAAGATGTTAAAAATGTGCTCTACACCGCAGCCGGGGAGAATGGCCCTACCTGGAGCCTCTGGCAGAAAGCACCAGGGGAGACTCGAGGTCGACCCCTAGGGTTTTGGAGTCGGCGATACAGAGGATCCGAAGCCCGCTACACTCCAACAGAAAAAGAGATATTGGCAGCATATGAAGGGGTTCGAGCTGCTTCAGAAGTGGTTGGTACAGAAGCACAGCTCCTCTTAGCACCTCGACTGCCGGTGCTGGGCTGGATGTTCAAAGAAAGGGTCCCCACCACACATCATGCAACTGATGCTACATGGAGTAAGTGGATTGCACTGATCACACAGTGAACTCGAAAGGGAAACCCCAGTCGCCCAGGAATTCTGGAAGTGATCATGGACTGGCCAGAAGACAAGGATTTTGGAATGTCCCCAGAGGAGGAGGTGACGCATGCGGAAGAGGCCCCACCATATAATAAACTGCCAGAAAATGAGAAGAAATATCATAGAATCATAGAATCTTCATGGTTGGAAAGGACCTTTGAGATGCATTGAGTCCAACCAAACAACCTACAATCTCTGCCACTAGAGCATGCCCTGAAGTGCCAAATCTAGACGTTTCTTAAATACCTCTAGGGATGGTGACTCAACCACCTCCCTGGGCAGGCTGTTCCAGTGCCTGACCACTCTTTCAGTAAAGTAATTCTCCCTAATATCTAATCTAAACCTCCCCTGCCGCAACTTCAGACCATTTCCTCTGGGCCTGTCATTATTCACCTGGGAGAAGAGGCCAACACCCACCTCTCTACAACCTCCTTTCAGGTAGTTGTAGAGGGCAATGAGGTCTCCCCTCAGCCTCCTCTTCTCCCAGCTAAACATGCCCAGCTCCCTCAGCCTCTCCTCATACGACTTGGTCTCCAGATCCCTCACCAGCCTGGTAGCTCTCCTCTGGACACGCTCCAGCACCTCAATGTCCCTCTTGTACAGAGGGGCCCAGAAGTGAACACAGTACTCGAGGTGAGGCCTCACCAGTGCCGAGTACAGAGGCATGATCACTTCCCTACTCCTGCTGGCCACGCTATTCCTGATACAAGCCAGAATGCTGTTGGCCTTCTTGGCCACCTGGGCACACTACTGGCTCATGTTAAGCTGGCCGTCCACCAGCACCCCCAGGTCCTTTTCTGCTGGGCAGCTCTCCAGCCACTCTTCCCCAAACCTGTAGCGTTGCTTGGGATTGTTGTGGCCAAAATGCAGGGCCCGGCACTTGGCCTTATTAAGCCTCATTACAGTTGGCCTTGGCCCATCGATCCAGCCTGTCCAGGTCCCTCTGTAGAGCCTTCCTACCCTCAAGCAGATCAACAGTCCCACCTAGTTTGGTGTCGTCTGCAAACTTACTGAGGGTGTACTCAATCCCCTCATCCAGATCATCAATAAAGATATTAAACAAAACTGGCCCCAAAACTGAGCCCTGAGGGACACCACTGGTGACCGGCCACCAAGAGGATTTCACCCCATTAATCCCAACTCTCTGGGCACGGCCATCCAGCCAGTTTTGAACCCAGCAAAGAGGACACTTGTCTATGCCATGATTCGCCAGCTTCTCCAGGAGAATGCTGTGGAGGACGGTGTCAAAGGCCTTACCAAAGTCCAGACAGACAATGTCCACAGCCTTCCCCGCATCCAGAAGGCGGGTCACATGGTCATAGAAATCATAGATCAGGTTGGTTAAGCAGGACCTCCCTTTCCTAAACCCATGCTGGCTGGCCCTGATCCCTTGGCTGCCCTGCACTTGCCATGAGAGCTTGTTGTGTGAAAAGGGGCAAAGCGGTTTTGGCAGAAAATAAACCCCCTTGCGTTCTAACATTCCTCACCGAGGTGGGAGGCTAGGTGCAGCTAGGTTTAAATTCTGAGTGATGCCCAATTCAGCACTATCAGTGCAATCGCGTTTAATATGTATTAAACTATTACGATTTGGATACACTAATAGTGGACTGCACCTTCAGTCTAGTCGTGCTCATGAACTAGCACGGCCACTCTCAAGTCTTTGGTCACGTTCAGTGAGAAACCAAAACGACTAGCTACTTAAAAAAAGTGCAGTTTATTTAAACAACAGATATATAGGTTCTTAGGATTGCCAGTGATAAATACACTGTCTGCAAAGCACGTGCAAATGAAAGTATTGTTACATATACAAAACGCACGACAAAGTTATAAACGATACAGCCTGGCTATAAATGTAGGAAAGAGAGTCTCTAGAGAAATTTCTAAGTTTCCCGAGGAAGCACTCGGTATAATCTAAGTCTTACCCAAAGGCATCCCTATGAGGGGGGAAGAGAGGCTCAGCCCCTCGACTGATCCCAGAAGTCAGTGATGGAATTCTTTGAGATGGTGTCTTCCCTGGGTATCCCCCCTCTCTCGGGCTATTTTTATGCTATTTGTTATCTTCAAGGTGGAGTTTGAGTGACTTTAGTCATACATACTTTTATCATGATTGGTGTAAATTTCTCTCGCTTCACAATTAAAGGTATAGTTGACGAGAAATTCAGGGCGCAGACTCAAGAAGGAGTGGTCGCACCTTGGAGGCGGGTAGCCTTCGGGATGGAGGTGTGTTTTGGTATTATAATGACATTATAATGAGCAAAGTTCGCACAAAGGACAGCATTTCATCAAAATTTGACAAAATGTTGGCTCCGAGCATCTAGCGGGCAGCTAATTGGCAGCTTATCTGTTTCATGGTATCATCCCATTCCCATATCTGCTATACATCATAAGGTAAAGCCATGGAATAATTGCATCCCATCCCGTACCTCACGTAGCTTATCAGGGAACCACAGGTGTTGTATTCTTCATGCCAGCTGCGGCTATTTTCTACCTCAGAAGCCTCTTGATTTTATACTTTTCCTTAATGTGTGAACAATGCTGTACTTTTGTATTTTTTAGCCAATTTAGTATTTATTCCACAGAGCTCACTCAAGATGATCCTCTCCATGATCTTTCCTGGTACCGCGGTCAGGCTGACAGGCCTGTAGTTCCCTGGATCCTCCTTCCGACCCTTCTTGTAGATGGGCATCACATTAGCCACCCTCCAGTCATCTGGCGCCTCCCCTGTTGACCAGGATTGTTGATAAATGATGGAGAGAGGCTTGGTGAGCTCTCCCGCCAGCTCCCTGGGTACTCTTGGGTGAATCCCATCTTGCCCCATAGACTTATGTGCGTCTAGGTGCAGAAGCAGATCATTGACTACTTCCTCCTGGATTATGGGTGGGTTGTTCTGCTCTCCATCCTTATCTTCCAGCTCAGGAGGCTGAACACCCTGGGGATAGCTGGTCTGACTATTGAAGATGGAGGCAAAGAAGGCATTAAGTATCTCAGCCTTCTCCTCATCATTGGTTGCAACTTTCCCCCCCGAATCCAGTAAGGGATGGAGATTCTCCCTGGCGCTCTTTTTTTTGGAAGAGATGCGACATATAGATGGGATCCTGACCGAGGGGTGGACTTGACCATGGACACTATTGCACAGGTCATCCATGAATGTGAGACATGCACTGCAATCAAACAAGCCAAGCAGTTAAAGCCTCTTTGGTATGGAGGACGATGGCTGAAATATAACTATGGGGAGGCCTGGCAGACTGATTATATCACACTGCCACAAACCCATCCAGGCAAGCGCTATGTGCTCACAACGGTGGAAGCAACCACTGGATGGCTGGAAACATACCCTGTGCCCCATGCCACTGCCCGGAACACTATCCTGGGCCTTGAAAAGCAAGTCCTGTGGCGACATGGTACCCCAGAGAGAATTGAGTCGGACAGCGGGACTCATTTCCGAAACAGCCTCAAAGACACCTGGGCCAAAGAGCATGGTATCGAGTGGGTATATCACATCCCCTATCACGCACCAGCCTCTGGGAAGATAGAACGATACAATGGACTGTTAAAAACTACACTGAGAGCAATGGGTGGTGGGACTTTAAAACATTGGGATGCACATTTATCAAAGGCCACCTGGTTAGTTAACACCAGGGGAATCTACCAATCGAGCTGGCCCTGCCCAATCAAAACTTCCACGTACTGTAGAAGGGGATAAAGTTCCCATGGTGCACATGAAGAATATGTTAGGGAAGACAGTCTGGGTTAGTCCTGCCTCAGGCAAAGGCAAACCCATCCGTGGGATTGCTTTTGCCCAAGGACCTGGGTGCACTTGGTGGGTGATGCGGAAGGATGGGGAAGTCCGATGTGTACCTCATGGGGATCTGATTTGGGGTGAGAACAGCCAATGAATCAAATGGTATGACGTTAATTGCTAAGTAACCCTATCACTGTATGTCCTCATTACTCTAATTGCTATCAGCTGTACTACAGTAAGAATCACCCAAATGAAGGACAGGTGGACTTTGATGAAAAACCGAGTAAAGCGCAGCGGTGATGGGATCAGCACTGACCTCAGCAGCTGGCACCCAGCAACTTCCTCAAGATCTACATCTTCAGCCCACGGACTGTGTGCAGGACCTACACCGGGTACACCAGCCACAAGCTCCGAAAAATACAGCATGCAATAGGCCAGCACCACACTCCATCTCTCCTGCCCTGAGAGACTGTTCTAACAGATGGAGCCAAAGCCATGGATTAAATAAACTCAACGGACATTTCAGAGGGATGGCCCATAGACAAAGGACATTATATCTGTATGAGTATGTATGTACATATATATATACATATATGACAGGGGGAAGTGGTGGCAATTCATTGGAACCTGTAAGATCTGGGCATGGCATAGATGGTATGGAATAAGTGGTGGATAATGTCCTGGTTCCGGCAGGGATAGGGTTAATTTTCCTCAGGCTTCTGCAGGGACACGGGTATTCCATGCCATGTGAGCCATGCCCACTCTGAGCTGCCGGGGGGAGGGGGCAGGAAGTCATGCTTGGAGCGGGCTGGGGCATCCCAGTTCCGGTGGTGCGCGGTGGGGAGCTGCGGTTCCGTAATCGTGTTTGTATATTCCTCTATCTGTGTTATTGTTGTTGTTTTTCTCTTGTTCTCTTTGCTGTTCTGTTAAACTGCCTTTGTCTCAACCCAAGAGTTTTGCCTTTTTATACTGATTCTTCCCGTATTGGGAAAGCCCGAGCGAGCGGCACGTGGTTCTTTGTTGCCGTCTGAGGCTAAACCACGACAGTCACACAGAAGGGAACATAAAAGTGATTCAGAAGACACTGGGGGGAAAAAAGAAAAAAAGAAAAAAAAAATCATGTTCTATCAGAGACTGCCTTCAAATAGGAGGAATTTGTTAGTGACCTGCCTTATGTCTATCATACTTTCTGTAATTCAGAAGACATTCTGCATTACATTCAGAAGAGGCTTCTCTTCCGTCCACAAAATCCATGCCACTCACTGGCAACTAAGAAAACAGTTGATGTGCTTATGTGCTTGCATGAGATCTGCCTGGCACTTGGAGGTGCAGCAGCACAGATCCCACTGGAGAATATCACATTGCCCTTTCAGTAAGATAGAATGAGGCCTGTGAATTAGAGAAAAATCTCACAGCTGAATTAGTAACATGATGAGGTGTAGTTGAGGAAGATGAAACTGCCTTGTTTCCATGGATGGGATTCAACTCACTAAACGTGGTCATTGCAGAAGTTCCTATTAAAACTCCATCTTTACTAATTGTCACTAGAAGAATTAGTGCTAGGGTGCAATTCATTTATCTCAGAATAGATCTGTGAAATGGGTCAAATAAATTATTCCTTTAAAAGATCTTTTATCTCTGGGATCAGCTAGGTCTATACTGAACATAACCGAAGTTAGATGAGATGAAAGCCACCCAAAAAGTTGTACCGTTGTCAGATGATAAAACCAAAAGGTATCTCTATCCGTTTGTGTTATAATCATCATTGATAATTATGATGATTTCAGAGATTTATGTCAAGCTAGGATACTGCTGCGGTGGATTGTTTAAAACCAAAAAGGGATGATGATACAGGAGTTACTGCATTAGACATGGCTTCAGGCTTTAGAGGTGTACAGACAGACAGACTCAGTTTGCTCTGTTGACTCTTCAAGTTGGCCAGACTTCATCTCAGTGAGTGCTCAGCTGTGATGAGAATTTGCATTTCCTAACTCAAGCACAACTAGGTTATGTTAAAGACTTCAATTTTTAAAAAAGATAGAAAAAAATCTTACATCTTAAAAAAAAATACTGCAAGTCTTCCTCTGTCCTGCCCTGTAGAAAGTGTTCCTATTCCTTCCCCTGCTTTGGATTTCTTGTGGGATCTTTACAAACCACTTCATATCTGCATATCTTATATGACTTCATGTTTCGTATGACATCTAATCAGGGTGGAGAAAACAACGTCTGTTGCACTCAGTTGAATTTAAAGTTACTAGTCAGTCATTAGCTGTTTTACACTCTTCTATATGATTTACTTATTTTTTACATTTACTTTTTCCTCCCTCTTACCCCTCTTTTAGGTGGGTTATTGGATTGCTCTATGTGAAGAAAGGTAAAAAATGTGCTCCAGCATGTATATGAAGCACAGCATTCTAATCCCCACCATCACCTTTCCATGAAGCTACAGTAAGATAAATAAATATCCATATTTTACAGTCTATAAAATCCAGATCCTCTTTAAAAAATACCTTATGTGTAATGCATACAGTTGCTAGCTTATTTATCAACATACACTTATGCAAAATGTATACAGATAGGATATTTTGTTTGAGGGCTAAACCAATATTTACTTGTGGAAAGCACTCAAGTGTACATCTGCAGAATGGAGGAAAGCCTGAAAAGATTCAACATTTTGGAAACAGTGACCGATAAAAACACAACATATCAAACTTGTAATTAACCTCACATCTCACCGAAAAGAATAAGGGTTGTATTGTGGTTGGAAATGCCCACTTGCAGGAGGGCATCTGCTGAAGGTCAGGGGGGAAGAGAGAGTTGACCACTGATGAAAGACATTTCACAGTAATCTTTCTTTTGTTGTGATGTTTTGTGATAGTTAATGCATTTTGGGGCTGTAGTCGAGCAGGACTAAACCAATATTTTTTTCCTAATAAAAACAATCAGACATTGGGGGGTTGGATTCCCCAACATTGGACACTTTTAAGATTCAGCTGGACAGGGTGCTGGGCCATCTTGTCTAGACCATGCTTTTGCCAAGAAAGGTTGGACCAGATGATCTTGAGGTCCCTTCCAACCTAGTATTCTATGATTCAATAGTCTTCATTCAGATTGGGTGCTAAGACTGTATTAGAATGGTATTCTTTTTGAAATATTTTTAATACATCAGGGCTCCTTAGAGACTGATGGCCCTTTCAGCTCTGCAAAAGAGCTAAAGTAGGTCTCAATTCCCTCACACACAAAAAATACAAAAACAAAAGTCCCAGATGCTCTCTCTCTCCTTCTGTCCCCAGTTCCAGGCAGTGTAGATTTTAGATATAATATGGGAACTGAGAAATGGGAGCTGGCAATAAGAGGCTTAAAATGAAGCCTGGACCTGAACATATGAAGCTATGGATCATTAGGCATGGCTTCAAAGTTTGTATTACAAGTCAACTTTTCAACAGAATTTTTGAAAACAGAACTTTAGGTTGAATTTGACTTAAAAAGAAAAAAAAAGAAAAGAAAAAATAATAAAAAAGGAAAAAGAAAAAATAGAGGAAAAATCAGTTAAAAGAATCTAGGATAAGAATCTTTGACACTAATAAATACCTTCTTTTTTCATTATTCTTTCTTGATACATTCTTTCTGGTGCCCATTGCACCAAATAAAAGAACTGTGAGTGCAAAAAAATACACGTCTAAAACCAACTTTGCTCTTCCTATCGTTGATATAGTATACTTACTATACTAACTTTTACATTGCTAAGATCACTTTATGTGACTCATCTCTACTGGTTTTATGAAAGCTGTGAAGAGTTTTAGAGTTGGAAGAACTGCGATGCCTTCTATTGAATAGGGTGAGTTTCACAGATGCACTACACAAAAGATTTCCAGCAATTCTCAAGACTTTCGTGATGTCATGGGAGCTGGGAGATCCATTTTTGTTAGACATGTATTGATATTATTGTCCTATTTGTCCTCGGCTGCAGTGTAGAGCACATTTTTAACATCCCATACTGATCGGACTGGCCCAAGGGCTACTGCATGCACAATCTCTTGTTTAATGTGCTCAAAGGCCTGTCATTGCTCAGGACCCCACATGAAAACATTTTTTTTTCGAGTCACTTCATAGAGAGGTTTCACAATCTGACTATAACCTGGAACATGCAGTCTCCAGAAACCCACAATGCCTAAGAAGGCTTGTGTTTCCTTTCTGTTAGTAGGTGGGGACATAGATGTTATTTTGTTAATCACATCCATTGGGATCTGGCGACACCCATCTTGCCATTTAATTCCCAAGAACTGGATGTCTCATGCAGGTCCCTTGACCTTACCTCTTTTTACAGCAAAACCTGCTTTCAGAAGAATCTTTATTAGTTCCTTACCTTTCTGAAAACTTCTTCTGCTGTATTACCCCACACAATGATGTCATCAATGTATTGCAGGTGTTCTGGAGCTCCACCCTTCTCCAGTGCAGTCTGGATCAGCCCATGGCAAATAGTAGGGCTGTGTTTCCACCCCTGGGGCAGTCAGTTCCAGGTGTACTGGATGCCCCTCCAGGTGAAAGCAAACTGTGGCCTGCACTCTGCTGCTAAAGGAATAGAGAAGAATGCATTATCAATGTCAATTGTAGCATATCACTGGGCTGCCTTTGACTCCAGTTCACACTGCAGTTCTAGCATGTCTGGCACAGCAGCACTCAGTGGTGGTGTGACTTCATTCAGGCCACGATAGTTCACTGTTAGCTGCCAGTCTCCATCAGACTTTCACTCTGGCCATATAGGGCTGTTAAAGGGTGAGTGAGTCTTGCTGATCACTCCTTGGGTCTCCAGCCAACGAACCAGGTTCTGGATGGGAATCAGGGAGTCTCAGTTAGTGCAATGCTGTCACTGATGCACTGTGGCAGTAAGCAATTGGCACCTGCTGTTCTTTAACCTTCAGCAGTCCCACCACAGAAGGGTCATCTGAAAGGCCAAGTAAGGTAGACAGCTGTGTAATGTCCTCAGTCTCTACAGCTGCTATACCAAAAGCCCACCAATTCCCTTTCAGGTCTTTGAAATACCCTCTCTTGAGGTAGTCTATGCCAAGGATGCATGGAGCATCTGGACCAGTGATAATGGGGTGCTTCTCCCATTTATTCCCATTCAGGTTCACTTTGTCCTCTAATACAGTCAGTTCTTGAGACCCACCTGTCACTCCAGAAATCATCACAGATTCTGTCCCTTTATGATTCAATGGCCTACTTAGAAAGCTAGATGGACTTCTCACTGACTCAGTATGATTCGATGACAATAGGGTACACTGTGCACCAGTGTCCACCAGGGCTTTATACTTTTGTGGCTCTAATGTGCCAGGCCATCGAATCCACACAGTCCAATAAACTCTGTTGTCCCTCTCCTCTTCCTGGTTGGAGGCAGGGAACCTCCAACAATGAGGACAACATCTACAATTAGAAGATGAGTTCCTACCCAGACCAGAGAACCGCTGGAGAAGCCATCCTGCTGGAAGAGTTCTTCCTTCCATCTGCTTTACCTTGCAACTCAAGCAGTCATGCTTGCAGGGCCGGAGTAGGTTTTTTTTATCCCGCTTACTCATGTCCTCTCCAGAGTTGCAGAGGAAAAGCCACAGGGAATCTCAGAGCAGGTCCTATTTCTCCTGAATTGGTTTCATAGGAGGTCATTTTTTCTTAGTGACTGAGATGTGGGTCCGTTCAGGGAAAGAGTGGGATTCTTTCTCCATCCCAGACAGTTTTTCAAACAGTTCACCATTCTTTGTAGCCATTTCTTCACCTTGCTCGGCTATAGTCTTGGTAATTTTCTCTATTTCCTTAGTCATTTTTTCCACAGTGAGGGGATGAGAGAGACTGTCTTCATACTGGCGTACCCTGTTAGCCAGTTCATTTACAGTTGGTGCATCAGCATGGAATCCTCCCCAAACTGTTGTTGACAATGTATGGGAATTATACAGAATCATAGAACGTGTTGGGTTGGAAGGGAACTTTAAAGGTCATCTAGTCCAACCCCTGAGACTGACCGGCCTGGGAATGGCCCCAGTTGCCTGTGCTCCACAGGGGCAGCCATTGGCCTGGACAGCTGAAGTAAGCAGGGACATCTTCAACTAGATCAGATTGCTCAGAGCCTCATCAAGCCTGGCCTTGAACACTTCCAGGGATGGGGCCTCCACCACCTCTCTGGGCAACCTGTTCCAGTGCCTCACCATCCTCATTGTAAAGAACTTCTTCCTAATGTCTAATCTAAACCTACCCTGCTCTAGATTAAAACCATTGCCCCTCGTCCTATCACTACATGCCCTTGCAAACAGCCCCTCCCCAGCTTTCTTATAGGCCCCCTTCAGGTACTGGAAGGCTGCTATAAGGTCTCCCTGGAGCCTTCTCTTCTCCAGGCTGAACAACCCCAGCTCTCTCAGCCTGTCTTCATAGGAGAGGTGCTCCAGCCCTTTGATCATCCTCGTGGCCCTCCTCTGGACCCCCTCCAACAGGTCCATGTCCTTCCTGTGCTGAGGGTTCCAGAGCTGGACACAGTACTCCAGGTGGGGTCTCCTGAGAGCGGAGTAGAGGGGGAGAATCACCTCTCTGGATCTGCTGGCCATATTTCTTTTGATGCTGCCCAGGATGCAATTGGCCTTCTGGGCTGAAAGTGCACATTGTTGGCTCATGTCCAGCTTTTCATCCACCAGTACCCCCAAGTCCTTTTCCGCAGGGCTGCTCTCTATCACCACATCCCCCAGCCTGTATTGATAATGAGGATTGTCCCCTTAGGGAGAAGGATATTGTGGGGAACCGTGTCAAAGGCCTTGCAGAAGTCCAGATAGATGATATCCATTGCTCTTCCCTTGACCACTGATGCAGTCACTCCATTGTAGAAAGCCACAAGGTTGGTCAGGCAGGACTTGCCCCTGGTAAAGCCATGCTGGCTGTCTCGAATCCCCTCCCTGTCCTCCATGTGCCTTGGCATAGCTTCCAGGAGGATCTGTTCCATGATCTTCCCAAGGCACAGAGGTGAGGCTGCCAGGTCAGTAGTTCCCGGGATCCTCCTTCCTACCCTTTTTAAAAATGGGTGCACTGTGTCCCTTTTTCCAGTCGCCAGGGACTTCACCTCACTGCCATGACTTTTTAAATATCATGGAGAGTGGCTTGGCAACTACATCAGCCAATTCCATCAGGACTCTGGGGTGCATCTCATCAGGTCCCATAGAATTGTATACGTTCAGGTTCCTCAGGTGATCACAAACCTTGTCTTCACTTACAGTGGGAGGGACTTTGTCCCACAGGTCCCCATCTTGCAGTCCTTCGACGCGGGAGGTGTGAGGAGAGAGGCTGGCAGTGAAGACCAAGACAAAAAAATTGTTCAGAACCTCAGCCTTCTCCTCATCTGTTGTTACCAGTGTGCCATTCTTGGTCATCAGGGAGGGCATGCTTTCTTTGACCTTCCTTTTCTGGTTGACATGCCTGTAGAAGCCCTTCTTGTTATTCTTAGCATCCCTTGCCAAGTTCAGCTCCAGCCGCGCCTTGGCCTTCCTGAGCTCATCCCTACATAACCGGGCAGCATCCCTATACTCTTCCCAGGATACCTGATCCTGCTTGAACTGCCTGTGCAGTTCCTTCTTGCCTTTTAGTTTGACCAGCAGGTGCCAGCTCAGCCATGCTGGTCTCTTCCCTTTCTTGCTTGATTTCTTACACCTGGGGATCGAGAGCTCTTGTGCTCTATGGAAAGCATCCATGAAGATCTGCCAGCTCTGTTCTGCCCCCTTGTCCCTGAGGACCGTTTCCCAGGGAGTCCTATTGACTAACTCCTTGAAGAGCTGGAGGTTTGCTTTCCTAAAATTCAGGGTCCTGACTACGCTCCTCGTCTGACACATATCCCTCAGGACTGTGAACTCCACCAGTGCGTGGTCACTGCAGCCCAGGCTGCCTCCAATCTTGACATCCCTGATGAGCTCACTCGCATTGGTGACTATGAGGTCCAGTATGGCATCCCCTCGGGTAGGGCTTTATTTCCTGTCTTAGGAAGTTATCATCGAGGCACTCCAGGAACCTCCTGGATTGTCTACAGCTCACTGTGTTACTTTTCCAGCAGATGTCGGGGAGGCTGAAATCCCCCAGACTTTGAGCATGATGCCTCCTGTAGCTGGAGGAAGAAGGCTTCATCAGTAGGCTCCCCTTGATCAGGCAGCCTGTAGTAGACACCAGCCACAAGGTTCCCCTTGTTGCCTCAGTCTGTTAATTCCTGCCTATAAGCTTTTGACTTCCTCTTGGCTATTCTTTAGGGACATCTCTTCACACTCTATCCATTCCTTAACATAGAAGGCAACACCTGCGCCCCTCCTTCCTTGCCTGTCCCTTCTGAACAGCCTGTAGCCATCGATAGCCACACTCCAGTCATAGGATTCATCCCACCAGGTTTCAGTAATGGCCGCTATGTCGTAGCTTTCCAGCAGCATGGTAGCTTCCAACTCCTCCTGTTTGCTGCCCATGCTGCATGCATTGGTGTAGAGGCACTTCAGCTGGTCTGTTGGCTGTGACAGCTTCTTAGAGGAGCACCCCTTGGGTTTTTTCACAGGTGTTTCCCTGTTGACTCAGACTACCTCAGGAGCCCCTGGCTCATCTCTGTAAGGCTTTGGCTGTGATGCAACATCCCCAGCATGCCTCGGGGCAACAGATCTAAGGCCCTTAACTAGCGCCCCGTCCCTCTAACCCTGATGTGTTATCCCACAGCTTGTCACAGACAAGCCTGATATTATCATCCCCCTCCCCCTTCATATCTAGTTTAAAGCCCTGTCGATCAGCCCTGCAATCTCTTGGGCAAAGACCCTCTTCCCCCTTTGAGAAAGGTGTTTCCCATTTGATGCCAATAAGCCCGGTGCTGTGTAGGCCATCCCATTATCAAAAAAACCAAAACTGCGGCAGCGACACCAGCCACGGAGCCATGTATTAATGGACTGGATCCGTCTGTTCCTTCCAATGTCACTGCCTGCAACTGGAAGGAGTGAGGAGAAAATAACCTGTGCCCCAGACTCCCTCACCAACCTTCCCAAGGCCCTGAAGTCCCCTTTGATTGCTCTTGGTCTACAATTTGCAGCTTCCTCTCCACCTACATGGAAGATCAGTAACGGGTAATAGTCCGAGGACTGTATCAAACTAGGGAGTTTCCTGGTGCTGTCCTTAACCCGGGCTCCAGGAAGACAGCAGACTTCCCTATGAGGAGGGTCTACCCGGCATATTGGACCCTCTGTTCCCCTCAGGAGGGAGTCACCAAAGACTATAACCCTTCTTTTCTTCCTTGTGGATGTGGTCGTGATACAGGCAGTACGCCTTTCTGACTGTGGAGATGTCTCTGGCGTAGATTGCCCATCATCCACATCCTCATTTGACTGCCCTTCCTCAACCAGAACCTCATACCTGTTGTTCAGAGGTACCAGGAGGGGGAAGCGAGGTAGGCAAGGAGGAAGTTCGCCTGCTGCCCTGACCATGAACTTGCCTCCATTCACTCTTTTCATTTAGGCTTCTGCCTGACAGGGGCAAGGTACAGGGGCCCCTTGATCCCAGTTACTTTCTGATAGGTGCTCCTGTTTCTGTTTCAAGGAGGGCAGAGCCTGGCTCCACCAGTCTATTTCTTGTTCAGTCTCCCTGATGCTCCTTAACCTTTTGACTTCCTCTCTCAGCTCTGTCACCAGGCTGAGCAGATCGTTCACCTGTTCACAACACACTCAGCAGTTCTCATAGCTGCCCCCCCTTTATCAGTGAAAGGCTCTGGCACTCCCTGCAGCCTGTGACCTGGACAACTGTATGTTCCCGTGGGAGCTCTGTCTGGGTTCCCACAGCCATTCTGGCTAAGCTTGAAGGCATGACCTTCTGCCAGGTGGAGACCATAGCTAAGCTCCTTCCAAGAGGGCAATGACCACCAACAGGACTCACCTGTCAAGCTGGCAGAGCTCCTCAGCTCCTTAGAGAGTGTGATGAATGCCTTTGTAATTGTGCTCCCAGGTGATGCCCTGGGTGATGCCTACTCATCACTTGCTTACTCAGCGCATAGCTACTTGGTCACTGTTCTCCTGAAAGGCTTCTTTTATAAGGGGGGGGAAGTTTGTGCCTCGTTTAGATCTGCCGTCAGGGGTGCTGACTCCGCCTGTGCCTCCTCAGCTGGCTCCGCCCACCACATTTATGGTGCACTCTGCACAAACTTCCTTAGCAAAGATCGTTCACATGGCATTCCATCAGGGTCTATGTTCACTTGCCAGTCACCATAAATCACCTCTCGCACAGCCAGTTCTCTCAGGTACTTAATACCTTTTTCTGTGCTGGTCCATTTACTTGGATGGCATTCGATATCATCCTTATAGGGATACCTGCCCTTTACAGCTGATAGCAGTCACCTCCAGAGGCTGAGAGTGTTTATCTTCTTCCCAATGGCTTTATCAATACCTCCATCTTTTGCCAGGTTTCCCAACTGCTTGGCTTCTCTACCATCTAAATCTATGCAATCGGCCCCATTGTCCCAGCATCCGAGCAACCAGGAGATAAGTGTCTCCCCTTCTTGACGACTAAAGGCCTTCCTCATGATTCTCAAGTCCTTCATAGAGAAGGATTTAACGATTATCTCTACATCTGAGTCCGCCTCCTGCATTGACACTGCCCAAGAAGGACCCTCTCCTGGAACTTCGTTCTAAGGGGCAGGAGAACAAGCTGATTTTCTTTTTCTGCTTCCTGGTCACTGGGGCATCCTGTACCGGTTCTGCTGGAGTTTGAGTACCAGCAGTACTCATCGTTGAAGCAGCTGGAGTAGTGGCAGTAGCGTCTGGCACTGATATTGGTGGGGACAGAGGCGTGTCCAGTGCCAGTGGGGAGGTAGCTTGGGGAGTGGTGTCTGTGCCGGCTGTGAATTGGCCCATGGGATATAAGTAGCAGCAAAACATGTCACACAATATCCACTCCTGCACTGATGTTTAACACAAACACACCCCTGCAACAAATTCAGGAGAACCAGCAACAAAATCACAGTCTTCTGAAAGTAACATTAATTTTCTAAGCAGCCCAAAAGATTTCCATCCCCTAGCTCTTAGACATAAGCATTAAAGTGTAGGAATGTATCTGAGAGAAAATGGCCATGTGAGCCAGCCTCCCTACTGTGAGAGATTAGATTAAGGGCAAAACAGGTGGTAGAAGATGGAATTAGTACATGGGAAAAATGGGAACTGAGAAGGTAAAAAACATGTTGTGCTAATGACTAAGAAATTTACTATGAGAATTCTTGTAACCAATCTGATGTGTGAATGAACTGCATGGACAGCGTGTGGACAGTGTAACTGGCTAATCAGAAATAAGCAAGTGGCATGTACAGCTACAACACAGGGTATAAAAGATGATGATCTGTGCTTAATAAACGGCTTCTGTTGATTCACATTGGATCGTCTGGAGTCCAGTTATTTCTCCTCAGATGGTGGCCCCGACGTGATACCGATCGGCACTTGGCTTGAGCAACGGAATGCGAGGGGCAGAAGACCCAGAAGGAGACCCACCGGCTGGAGGACGGCTCAGCTGGACTGAGACCGGGCGGATTGGGCGGCAATCCGGAATAGAGGAAACAGACGACGTGGCCACGGACACCCAGAGAGAGGTGAGCAGCCGGGGCAGGAGATGGGGCAACAAGTAACAAAAGAAGAAGGGGCTATGTTAAGACTTCTCCTGCATATCCTCTCTAAGAGAGGGGTGAAATACGATGAGCGTATGCTCCGAAGGTTGTTAACCTGGTGCAGAGAGAACGGATTCGCACCAGAGCCCCAGACAGCTTTTAAACCAGAAATATGGGAGGCTGTTGGGGAAAAACTGTGGGAAGTGATAAGTAAAGGAGACAAAGAGGCATCACCGTTAGCGACGACATGGTGGTTGGTGTTATCGACCTTACAAGACATGAAGGCGGAGTGAGCCACAGCAGCCGGGGCTTTTGCAGCATTACAACCCATGGGAGGGGGATTGAACAGGCCAGGTCCGAAGGTCTGGGACGATCCCCTGCTGATCCCCTCTGCTCCACCTGAGGCCGATGGTGGAGGCAGAATGTCAGCAGAGAAGGACAGAGCTGGAGCTGTTTGCTCCTGCCATTGCCCTCCTCGCCCCCTCCCCTCCCCAGTCGTCTCCCTGAGATAGAAGTGCTGCTTTTGTATATCTGCTGTGTAAGTGTGTGCGGGCGCCAGCTTATACCTGCTGATCAGCATGTGTGCTACTGTTTGTTTTTTGTTGTGTGCAGTGTCATTAGGTGACTCCCCTTGATCAGGTGTTCTGCCCGGTGTGGTACTGTTCTCGTATGCAACTAGGGCTGACATTCCGTCAAGTGAAGAAGTTTGTATATACACAATGTTTAGACGTAAGGTGAGCGTGCACCAGGTAGATACACCAGGATGGGCCGTAGAACTGATGGAAGTCCTGAAATATTGGGGGAGTTTTCACCAGCCGACACGTTTACGCTCTCGGGAACGGCTCGCCCATGCAGGGCATATGGCTGGTTGTTTGTTGTTTGTCTGTAAGGTCATGGTTGATTGGGAAAAGGAGTTGATCCAAAATCTATAGGATGCTCTGTAGGAAAATGAGAAACTTAAGGAAAAATGAGAAACTGAGCTCTTGTTGCAAAGGCAGACTTTTATGTCAGTCGTAAGTGATGGAAGAAAAAAAAAAGAAAAAGAAAAAAAGAAGAGAAAAAAAGAAAAAAAGAAAAAAAAAGAAAAAAAAAGAAAAAAAAAAAGAAACCAAACAGGAACAATTAGATGGGAAATGTGCCACGTTAGCACAAAAGTATGCCATACGCATTACGAGAAAGCATCAGAAAAAGAGAAATAGGACACAACACAGGGTATAAAAGATGATGATCTGTGCTTAATAAATGGCTTCTGTTGATTCACATTGGATCGTCTGGAGTACAGTTATTTCTCCTCATTAAAGGGCAAGATAAACCTTACCCAGGTGAAACCAAAAGTGTAATTAGTAATAGAATTCATCATGTGATGCCTGAAATTTGCAGGTACAGCCATTATCCAAGTAATCATATTATATGTCCGAATTCCAAACCGTACAGAAATAGCACATTTAAAGCACCGCATACAAATACAAAGAACAAGTAAACCATTCAACACATTTAGCAAGTTCTGCAGCATTGTATCTATTATCTTCAAACAAAGCTCTCTAAAGGCACAATATAACATTTTACTTAAGAACGACATTCCTTGAGCAAGCTGGAAGCTTTTGCCCCACGTTGGGCGCCAGTTGATCTCTTGTGGTTTAGGCTGGGTTGGCCAATGACAAGATAACAGATGTTCTCCCCCACCTCTCACTCCAAGGAGAGGAAAAAGAGAGAGGTGGGGGAGAGCATCTCTCTTCTTCCTCTCCTTGGAGCAAGAGGATGGGGAGAGTATCTGTCATCTTGTCATTGGCCAACCTGGCCCAAACCACAAAAAATGGCCTGTCACATCAGAATCACAGAAGTACAGGCCCTTTGTGGACACTGGTGCACAGTGCACCCTAATTCCATCGAATCACAGAGGAGAAGAATCTATCACTATTGCTGGAGTGACGGGGGGATCACAAGAGCTGACTGTACTGGAGGCCAAAGTGAGCCTAACTAGGAACAAATGGGAAAAGTTCCCCATTGTGACTGGCCCGGATGTTCCATGCATTCTTGGCATAGATTACCTCGGGAAAGGGTATTTTAAGGACCCGAGGGGGTACTGGTGGGCGTTTGGTGTAGTGGCAGTGGAGACACAGTTGTGCAACTGTCTACTCTGCCTGACCTTTCAGAGGACCCTTCTATTATGGGGCTGTTGAGGGTCAAGGAACAGAAGGTGCCCATTGCTACTACAACTGTGCATAGGCGACAATGTCACCCTAATCGAGATTCTTTGCTCCCTATTCAGAAGTTGATCCATCAGCTGGAAAGCCAAGGGGTGATCAGTAAGACTCATTCACCCTTTAATAGTCCCATAAGGCCAGTGCGGAAGCCTAATAGGGAATGGAGATTGACAGAAGACTATCGTGTCTTGAATGAAGTCAAACCACCACTGAGTGCTGCTGTGCCAGACATGCTAGAACTGCAGTATGAACTGGAGTCAAAAGAAGCTAAGAGGTATCATAGAATCATAGAATCATAGGGTTGGAAGGGACCTCTGGAGATCATCTAGTCCAATCCCCCTGCCAGAGCAGGGTCGCCTAGAGCAGGTGGCACAGGAACGCGTCCAGGCGGGTTTGGAATGTTTCTAGAGACGGAGACTCCACCACCTCTCTGGGCAGCCTATTCCAGTGCTCTGCCACCCTCAAAGTAAAGAAGTGCCTCCTCATGTTTAGGTGGAACTTCCTATGCTCAAGTTTGTGCCCATTACCTCTTGTCCTGTTGCCGGGCACCACTGAAAAGAGCCTGGCCCCATCCTCCCGACACCCACCCTTTAAGTATTTATAAGTGTTGATAAGATCCCCCCTCAGCCGTCTTTTTTCCAGACTGAAGAGACCCAAATCCAGACTGCACTGGAGAAGGGTGGAGCTCCAGAACACCTGCAATGTATTGTGTGGGGAAATATAGCAGAAGAAGTTTTTGAGAAGGGGGAAAAGGTAATTTAAATCCTTTTGAAAGCAGGTTTTGCCATCAAATGAGGTAAGGTCAAGGGACACCATCTCAAAGAATTACATCATTGACTTCTGGGATCAGTTGACGGGCTGAGCCTCTCGTCCCCCTCATAGGGACGCCTTTGGGTAAGACTTAGATTATACCGAGTGCTTCCTCGGGAAACTTAGAAATTTCTCTAGAGACTCTCTTTTCTACATTTAGAGCCAGGCTGTATCATTTATAACTTTGTCGCACGTTTTGTATATGTAACAATACTTTTGCATTGTACTTTTGCACGTGCTTTGCAGACAGTGTATTTATCACCGGCAATCCTAAGAACCTATATATCTGTTGTTTAAATAAACTGCACTTTTTTTTAAGTAGCTAGTCATTTTGGTTTCTCACTGAACGCGACCAAAGACTCGAGAGTGGCCGTGCTAGTTCATGAGCACGACTAGACTGAAAGTGCAGTCCACTATTAGTGTATCCAAATCGTAATAGTTTAATACATATTAAACGCGATTGGACTGATAGTGGTGAATTGGGCATCACTCAGAATTTAAACCTAGCCGCACCTGGCCTCCCACCTTGGTGAGGAGTGTTAGAACGCAAGGGGGTTTATTTTCTGCCAAAACCCCTTTGCCCGTTTTCACACAACAGGAGGACATTTAGGTTGGGGGCAGCCTTGGCTGTAGTGATCATGAAAAAATAGAGTTCAGGATCATGAGTAGTATGCACAAAACAACAAGTAGGATTGCAACTTTGGACTTCAGGAGCGCTAACTTTGACCTCTTCAAGAAACTGCTTGGAGAGATCCTGTGGGCTAGGGCTCTGGAAGGTAGGGGGACTCAAGAGAGCTGGTTGATATTCAAATACCACTTTCTCCAAGCTCAGGATTAGTGCATCCCTAAGAGAAAGAAATCAGGCAAGGGACACAGGAGACCTACATGGTTGAGCAGGGAGCTTCTGAAAAAGCTCAAGTGGAAGAGGGAAGTTTACAGCACGTGGAAAAAGGGACTGACCACTTGGGAAGATTACAAGAATACTGTCAGAGCATGCAGGGATGAAACGAGGAAAGCCAAGGCCTCCTTGAAATTAAACCTGGCAAGAATTACAAAATAAGCTGTGATCCTACAGGCTATGAATGAAATTTCTCAGAGCAGGAAAGGTTTTTGTTCTTTAAAATCAAATCTCAGTGATTGAACTTGAGCCATCATTAAAAGTTATCTATGCAAGCACACTCCTGTTACTTAATCATGTTCGCATGCTCAGTGTAGCTCTGCTTTTATGCTTTATTGGTATTCAGGCTCACCCTCTAGAACATACTCATCAGTTACTCCCAATGACAATGCAGAATGAGCTAGGAGGTCAGCCAGATAGAAAAATTCAGGTGCAAGAATCAACCCAGATGATGAGTAGCTTGATGCAAACTCTTCCCCCTGTTGGAAGTACGGACACGACTGATGAGAGTTGAGTTAGTTTGCAGATCAAGCCTAGGACCAGCATTTTGGTAGGTTACATAATGGAACCTGATGCATCTCTCCACTAACATTATGTTATGGTTTGAGAAAACCCATAACAATTTATTGTCATTTAGACAATTACTCTATCCCCCTATGACTCCTCCCCACCCAGAAAGGTGAATCAGGAAAAGCAAGGAAACACAAGGGTTGAAATATAAATAGATTTAATAGGATAAGACTAAATAATTAACAATAATACTAAAGAACCAATATTAATCCCGATACTAATATAAGATAAACAAGAATTATACTCAGCCAATTCCATGAGTAGGAAGCTGTGCACTCCCAGCAGTGGACAGCAAATGTCGGACACTACAAGCGCAACGGCTTCGGGAGGAAGGGAAGGCCTCAGGGGTCCGGCACCAGGGCAAGGAGTTCTCTGGAACGCCGCCATCAAGTGAGAGAGAAACTATGCAGCAAACTTTCTGATTTATATCGAATGTGACATTCATGGTATGAAATTATCCTGTTGGCCAGCCTGGGTCAAATGCCCAGGCCTTGCTCCTCCTCATCCCTGCACCTGGCAAGCCTTGAAAACACTGAGACCTTGAATCCCACATAGCCTATCTGGCTATAAAGTAAATATTTTCACCAATTCAGACACTGGAGTCTTCCAGAAGTGGAGTTTTCCCCAGCATTAGAAGAGAAATTAGTCCTGTGTTGCTTAACCCAGGAGACATAAACATCATGTCCTCAACCCTCTTGCACTTCAGATCTTTTCTGTAAAGCATGGACAAAGCCCCAAGATATGAATGACAGAAGGGCTTGAAATTGGGAGAAAAACTGAAACGCAAACAAAAAATTGATACAAGGATTCTGCAAGTGTACGTGGTATCTTCTGTTTGATATTCTCAAATCCTTTCACCAAAATAAAATCTCAAAATGTTCACTCACTCCTAATCCATTAATCAGTGATTTTGCTCCACATAGTAATTTATCACTTTTGGTTCCAGAATAAAAAGCAGCAGCACAGGCAAGAGTTTAGGACAGGAAGTGCACTCCTTCACAGAATCACAGAATGATAGGGGTTGGAAGGGACCTCTGGAGATCATCTAGTCCAACCCCCCTGCCAGAGCAGGGTCACCTAGAGTGGGTTGGACAGGAACACGTCCAGGCAGGTTTTGAATGTCTCCAGAGAAGGAGACTCCACCACCTCTCTGGGCAGCCTGTTCCAGTGCTCTGCCACCCTCAAAGTAAAGAAGTTTTTCCTTATGTTCAGATGGAATTTCCTGTGTTCGAGTTTGTGCCCATTACCCCTTATCCTGTCACTGGGCACCACTGAAAAGAGCCTGGCCCCATCCTCCTGACACCCACCCTTTAAGTATTTATAAGTGTTGATAAGATCCCCCCTCAGTCTTTTCTTCTCCACACTGAAAAGACCCAAGTCCCTCAGCCTTTCCTCATAAGAGAGGTGTTCCAGTCCCCTAATCATCTTGGTAGCCCTTTGCTGCACCCTCTCCAGCAGTTCCCTGTCCCTCTTGAACTGGATAGCCCAGAACTGGACACAGGACTCCAGATGCGGCCTCACCAGGGCAGAGTAGAGGGGGAGGATGACCTCCCTCGACCTGCTGGCCACACTCTTCTTGATGCACCCCAGGATGCCATTGGCCTTCTTGGACACAAGGGCACATTGCTGCCTCATGGTCATCCTGTTGTCCACCAGGACTCCCAGGTCTCTTTCCACAGAGCTGCTCTCCAGCAGGTCAGCCCCCAACCTGTACTGGTGCATGGGGTTATTCCTCCCCAGGTGCAGCACCCTACACTTGCCCTTGTTGAATTTCATAAGGTTCCTCTTCACCCAACTCTCCAGCCTGCCCAGGTCTCGCTGTATGGTGGCACAGCCTTCTGGTGTGTCAGCCACCCCTCCCAGCTTTGTATCATTGGCAAACTTGCTGAGGGTGCACTCTATCCCCTCATCCAGGTCATTGATGAATATATTGAACAGGACTGGACCCAGTAATGACCCCTGGGGAACACCACTCATCACTGACCTCCAACTAGACTCTGTGCCCCTAATCTCGACCCTCTGAGCTCTCTCTTTCAACCAGTTATCTATCCACCCCACTGTCCATTCATCTAACCCACTCTTCCTAAGCTTCCCTATGAGGATGCTGTGGGAGAACATGTCGAAAGCCCTGCTGAAGTCAAGGTAGACTACATCCACTGCCCTCCCCTCATCTATCCATCCAGTCATGCCATCATAGAAGGCTATCAGATTAGTCAGACATAATTTCCCCTTGGTGAATCCATGTTGACTACTTCTGATAGCTTTCTTTTCCTCCACATGCCTTGAGATGATGCCCAGAACGAGCTGTTCCATCACCTTTCCAGGGATGGAGGTGAGGCTGACCAGCCTGTAGTTTCCTTGATCTTCCTTCTTGCCCTTTTTGAAGACTGGAGTGACGTTGGCTTTCCTCCAGTCCTCAGGCACCTCACCTGTTCTCCAGGGCCTTTCAAAGATGATGGAGAGTAGCCCAGCAATGACTTCTGCCAGCTCCTTCAGCACTCTCAGGTGCATCCCATTGGGACCCATGGACTTGTGGATATCCATTTGACTTAATTGATCTCTCACTTGATCCTCCTCAACCAAGGGGATGTCTTCCTTCATCCAGACTTTCCCTGTTACTTTCTCCAAAGTTTGGGACACCTGAGCAGTAAAGACCAAAGCAAAGAAGGCATTCAGTAACTCCACCTTCTCTATATCCTTTGGCACCATGGCTCCCGTCTTATTCAACAGCAGGCCCACATTTTCTCTAGTTTTCCTTTTGCCTCCAATATACTTCAAGAAGCCCTTCCTGTTGAGCTTGACATCCCTAGCCAGGCTGCTAGCTATGCTACAACTGACAGTGCTAATACATTCTTCTCTATTCCTTTAGCAGCAGAGTGCAGGCCACAGTTTGCTTTCACCTGGAGGGGCATCCAGTACACCTGGAACTGACTGCCCCAGGGGTGGAAACACAGCCCTACTATTTGCCATGGGCTGATCCAGACTGCACTGGAGAAGGGCGGAGCTCCAGAACACCTGCAATACATTGATGACATCATCATATGGGGTAATATAGCAGAAGTAGTTTTTGAGAAAGGGGAGAAGGTAATTTAAATCCTGCTGGAAGCCAGTTTTGCTATCAAATGAGGTAAGGTCAAGGAACGTGCACAGGAGATTCAGTTTTTAGGAATTAAGTGGCAAGATGGGCGTCGCCAGATCCCAATGGATGTGATTAACAAAATAACAGCTATGTCCCCACCTACTAACCAAAAGGAAACACAAGCCTTCTTAGGCGTTGTGGGTTTCTGGAGAATGCATATTCCAGGTTACAGTCAGATTGTGAAACCTCTCTATGAAGTGACTAGAAAGAAGAATGATTTTAAATGGGGCCCTGAGCAACAATCAGCCTTTGAGCAAATTAAACGTGAGATTGTTCGTGCAGTAGCCCTTGGGCCAGTCTGGACAGGACAAGATGTAAAAAATGTGCTGTACACCGCAGCAGGGGAGAATGGCCCTACCTGGAGTCTCTGGCAATGAGCACCTGGAGAGGTCAACCCCTAGGGTTTTGGAGTTGAGCGTATAGAGGATCAGAGGCTCGCTATACTACCACTGAGGAAGAGATATTAGCAGTATATGAAGGAGTTCAAGCTGCTTTGGAGGTAATTGGTACTGAAGCACAGCTCCTCTTGGCATCCCAGTTGCCAGTGTTGAACTGGATGTTTAAAGGGAAGACTCCTTCCACGCATCGTGCCACTGATGCAACATGGAGTAACTGGGTAGCACTAATTACTCAGCGAGCTCGAATAGGGAACCCCAATCATCCAGGAATTCTGGAGGTGATCATGGATTGGCCACGAGGCACGGATTTTGGAGGGTCCCCAGAGGAGAGGGTGGTGCGTGCTGAGGAGTGTGGAATTTGGATAATGAGGTGAAGTCTCTGTGCTCAAAGAGCAATTAAGACTGGCTTTGCTATCTCTTGTGCAACCCAGGGGAGTGAAGGCTTGTCCGGCTATCACAGGATACATAAATGACGGGGTAGTCTTGGGGAGCCAGGACAGCCCTGCTTTTCGTCAGCAGAGACAGTAAAATCAAGATAACAGAGACTTTGTGTAGCTCTCTGTTTCCTTGAGAGGCTACCATGCCCGGTAATTGACCTTCGCCTCATTACCTGTGAAATGCATATTAAAGTTGACACCCCTGTATATGCTAATGAAGATTTTAGAGATCATGCTAAACATATATGACTATAGCACTCGTCTCTCCACCCAAATCATACTGCACGTCACCTAGGGGAGGGAAACCTCGTCATTTTGGGGATAAAAGGATGGAGAAAATGACTGTTAAATTGGGAGAGAAGAAACCTGATACCTGATGGACCAGTCGACGGGCTGTGTTCTCTTCCTCCACCCCAGGCAGGGACGCCTTTCTGGGTAAGCGCTGCGCCTTTCACCCTCTGGTGGATGTTACCCCGGGTTGTTGTACTATCGTTATTTTTGCTAGCAATGTTAACCTTAAGTAATTAGCGCTATTGTAGTTAGTGAATTTATCAATGGCAATCTCGAATCTGCAACTGTCGCTCTCAATAAAATAACTGATTTTGATTATTTGTGAATCTGATTCAGTGGAAGTCCTTTGGTGGGACTCTGATAGTAAATCAGTGAAAGTCCTGGGACTCTGACAGACAAATATCGAAACTACAGTCCTTTTAACGCGACACTTCCTCACTCAGCCTTTCCCCTGTGGCCACCTCTAATGCCACAGCCTTGTAATTCCACTCACTGTTCTGTCTATAGGATATTGCATCCGTGAACCACACTCCTTTTAGGTCGCTACCTTCTTCCAGGGGTGGCGCCTCTTGTTTTGGAGACGACTTACTCGGTGGGGTTTAGAATAGTAAAGTGCTATCTATGTCTTTCTGTAACTTAGATAATTTAACACTGCCTTCCATGATAGGCATTATCTCATTGATACCTTCCAGGTAGGCATACTACTTATGGGCTGTAGGTTTCTGGGCAATGCCTGTGGGTGGCACTGTACCCTTATGAACTAGGTCTAAAAGGCAGAAAGGACCCCTGATGATCACATTCTGATCTCTCCTAATGTGTTCAGCTCGTTCTACGGCTCGTACTAAGGATAGTAGGCCCTTTTCAAGGTCCGAATATCACATCTCAGTATCATTAAAAGCGTGAGAAATGAATTGTAATGGCCTCTCAGGCCCATCTGGTCCTTTCTGCCACAAATTAAAATGAGAACCATGCTCCCTGAATCCCCATTCCACAAAAATGGGATCAATGGACCTAATTGCTGGAACAACCTTAATTCTCTGACCAAGGTCTTCAGGGCCTTCGCCTGCTGTTCAGTCCGTTCCCATTTTTTTCCCTTTCTCAATAGGTTATACAATGGGCGTGCAATAATAGAAAAACCAGGAACATGTTTGCGCCAATAACCCAGAGTCCCCAACAACTGCTGTAGCTCCTTTCTGTTAGATGGTTCCTGTGCCTGCTCTATCTTCTCTAGTATGTCTGGGGGAATGGAAGCAGCTCCTTTTATCCACCAGACCCCTAAAAACTTAACCTCCTGTGCAGGGCCCTGACACTTAGACAGAGGAATGTCTAGTCCTAGAGTTATTAATTTTTCTCGCACACCTTCCAGAGCGCACTTGACATCCTCTAAATTGTCTCCCCCTATCAGTATGTCATCAATATATTGATAGATGGTAACGCCTGGTGGGCTAGAAATTTCTGCTAAAACCTTCACCAGGGCATTATGGGCGATGGTAGGGGAGTGGTTATAACCCTGGGGCAGCCTGTTAAAGGTATACTGTACCCCTTTCCAAGTAAAGGCAAATTTAGCCTTATCACATTCCTGCAGCAGAATCATAAAAAACATATCCTTTATATCTAGAGTTGCCATCCATGTGTGAGACGCTCCCTGGATTAGGGTCACTAACTCTGCAATATTTGGTACGGCGGCAGTTAAAGGTGCAGTGTTCGCATTCAATTGCCTGTAATCAATCGTAAGCCACCACTGTCCATTTGGTTTTCTTACTGGCCAGACAGGAGAATTATATGGGGAGAGAGTGCAAGTGATAATATCTCTTTTTTCCAAGTCTGCTACCACCCCGTCAATGCCCGACTGCACGGTCGCTGGCAGCGGGTATTGTCTCACATTGGTAAGTTTTGATGGGGGCAAGGGTATAGACATCTCTAATAAATTTATACTTTTTGTCTCATCCCCTCCTGCATTAACTTGCCCAGCGAAGCTCCAAACTGAGACATCAGGGAGTTTCCATGTTCTGCCAAATAATAAATCAAATCCCAATATGTTAGTAATGCCTACACCCACCAACACTTCAGTTCGAGTCAATTTATCTTCCCCTGGGAGCCATAAAGTGATCTTTGCAGTGGGACACTCCTTTATGATCCCATCAATTCCTGTGAATTTTAGCTTGCGGCGACTGGGTTTAACAGTCTTAATTGCTCTTTGAGCACAGATACTTCACCTCATTATCCAAATTCCACAATCACACACACTTACAACAGGAAAAAAATCTCCCCTTTTTTCCTATTTAAATACCATCCTGAATGCAAAATGAAGGCCTTTACTTGAAAGCAGGTAAATGTATCCCTTGCGGCTGAAGGCTGTCTGCTTAACTTTGACAACATGCGAAGTCTTTTGTTGATGTTTTACAATGGAAATACATCTTACTCAACTGCTTATTTGCACAAGTGGAAAATCTGGGTTTTTATCTGGAGTTACTGACTGGACTTTCAGTTTTGACGGGATATATTATTTCATATCATCTCATCTATTCTACAGTGAAAGTTAATATAGATATATAGGCTGATGGATAGGCTGATGACTAGATGAATATTTTAGATAGATGAATTAAAGTATTGAAAGATAGTTACTGTAGGTACATTTTTTGAATTTGTTTTAATTCTGTCTCTTTTCTACCCTCCATCAAATATTTTAGTGATGGTAAGTGGAGTTCTGCTAAATTTTAGGAGTGGAAATATATGAGACCAATACAGAAGAGGAGAGGGCCAACTCCTTAATTTTACCACAGAACTCCACAAAATATTATAATTGGAAAGGAAGGACTAACCACAGTCCCAACTGAAAGGTCCTGGATTTGATTAAATATTTAACAAAAAAACTCTTGTGTGAGGGATAATAGAGGATGGTCCGAGTGAGACACGATGGAAAATTACTAGTTGAACCAAACCCAGTATACGTGCCGAGAAAAAGGAACTCAGTACTGTTGTTGCAAAAACTATGTGCGTATCCATGAGAACCTGACCTTCAAAGAAGAAAATAACAAGAAGGGAGTGCAACAATGTGGTCGCGTATCAGAAAGCCGCTGTTAGCAAAGCTGGATCATGAGTCTGGTGAGGCTCGCTGCATGCGCTGGCCACGTGTGCAGTGACTCTAGCCTGTACTTTTCCACTCAATCCGGTGCAGGATATAAGGGGGCTAGGATATAAGGATATAAGTGATATAGTTACTAAAAGTAACAAAGTTCTTATTTTTATGTAGAAATGGAAGAAATAATTTATGCACAATAGCATATAGTGGACACACTCTAAATTGTAGTGAACGGGACTAAACAATCAAGAAATTTCATGCAATTTGTTTCACTCCATTTCCATATATCTCCTGGTAGCTGTGACTTTTTATTTGACTGTTTTTATTTTTTATCTGTATTATATTTTTTTCAGATATTTTTGGCTTGGCTTAAAGTGTCATATTGATCAGCCTGTGGACTTATCTGATTGTCTTTCAGAATAAAGTCCTCTATTTAATTAACAGTGCAAGTAGAGAAAAAGAAAGGGTACTATCAGCTGTACTGTGTGTACCACTTCCAAACAGTTAGCTCAAATTCCCTCCAGAATTAAATGCTTAAGGCACAAATACAAGAAGCAAAGGCATACAGACTGATCTGCTTTTTGATATGCTTTTGTAGTTTCCCACTATCAATGTGTAGAGCCCTCATGAACCTCAAATTACATGAGACCATAGTCAATGATGGTACCTAGCATTCATAAGCTTGTCCAATCTACTTCTGATTTATAATTTACAATTTTGGATGTACCATGATATTCTCACAATGAGTTTCACAATAAAATATCTTGTATGAGAAAGTTGGTTGTGATTCCTGTTTTTTTTACTGGGTGCCTGTTATTATTTTTCATCTGGGGAATGATCTTCCTGATTTCAGTTTCTTTACCGTTTGTAATTATACATGAATGGTAAAGAACAAACATATGCCCTTCCATCTGTCCACTCTTGAGTCTGAAGATTCCCACATGGTTTCATGTCTTCTCATCTGAAAAGTCCTACGAGGCATCCTACCATCCTCATCTCCCGTTTTTGTAGCTTCTCTAGCTCTTCTAAGAGTGACTTATACACGATGCGTTTTCTTGGTGATAGCAATCAAAGATATCCTTACTTGGCAATGATGGTTTCGCAATGGTGACTTGTAGAAAAGGACTTGAAAATGTTCCAAGCATGGTGCTTACATACTAGCCTGTCACACTCCGCTCTTCTAATTGTGGACAAGTCAGTCCTGTCTGTAACTCTTTTTTTCCCCTACACATAGTTAGACTTTTTTTTTTTCAGGGAAGTTTGAGACACTCGCTGAGACAAACTTGTGCCAGTGTTGAACTGGATGTTTAAAGGGAAGACTCCTTCCACACATCACGCAACTGATGTGACATGGAGTAACTGGGTAGCACTAATTTACTCAGCAAGTTCGAATAGGGAACTCCAGTCATCCAGGAATTCTGGAGGTGATCATGGATTGGCAACAAGGCACGGATTTTGGAGGGACCCCAGAGGAGAGGGTGGTGTGTGTTGAGGAGGCCCCACCATATAATCAATTATCGGAAAATGAGAGGCGATATGCACTGTTCACTGATGGATCTTGTCGTATTGTAGGAAACCAGCAAAGGTGGAAAGCTGTGGAGATAGAGAGCAGCATAGGAGATTTGTTCAACCTTGATGAGACAAGGCTGCGTCCTTGAGAGAGGATTTGAGAGAATAGATAAACAAGTATCAGGGAGTATCAGCAAGAAACAGGGCATGAGAGTGAAGTTGCTGCTCCTCGTGAACAGACAGCGGAAACCAATCGGAAGAAGTAGAGAAGCGCCTGGCAGTCGACCTTCAACCTATCAGCAGGACACAACTTGCGCATGGAGAGTGTGTATAGCTATAAAGCCTGTCAGATTGTTGCAATAAAGGTCTTTGGTCTGTACCCCGCCAGAGTCCGTGAATCCATGCTCCACAGAAAGCTGCTGTGTGGAGTCCTACTCAACGAGTTGTGGAAGCAACTGAGGGAGTGGGTGAGTCGAGTCAGTTTGCAGGAGTGAAAACCATCCAGTTGGCTTTAGTATTGCTGAGAGAGAAAAGTGGCCGATGCTTTGTCTTTATACTGACTCATGGATGGTGGCACATGCCTCGTGGGGGTGGTTAAAACAGTGGAAAAAGAGCAACTGGCAGCGCAGAGGTAAACCCATCTGGGCTGCTGACTTGTGGCAAGGTATTGCTGACCGATTAAGAAAAGCTGTCTGTGAAGGTACGTCATGTAGATGCCCATATACCTAAGAGTCGGGCCACTGAGGAACAACAAAACAATCAGCAGGTGGATCGGGCTGCTAGGATTAAAGTGTCCCAAGTAGACTTGGATTGGCAACATAAGAGTGAATTGTTTTTAGCTCGGTGGGCCCACGACACTTCAGGTCATCAAGGAAGAGATGCAACATATAGATGGGCTCGTGACCGAGGGGTGGATTTGACTATGGACACTATTTCACAGGTCATCCATGAATGTGAAACATGTGCTGAAATTAAGCAAGCCAAAAGATCGAAACCTTTGTGGTACGGAGAATGGTGGCTGAAATATAAGTATGGGGAGGTTTGGCAAATTGACTATATCTCCCTTCCACGAACCCGCCAGGGAGAATGCTATGTGCTTACAATGGTGGAAGCAACCACCGAATAGTTGGAAACATAGGCTGTGTCTCATGCCACTGCCCGTAACACTATTTTAGGCCTTGAAAGACAAGTCTTGTGGCGACATGGTACTCCAGAGAGAAACAAGTCAGAAGATGGGACTCTTTTCTGAAATAATCTTATAGACGCCTGGGCTAAAGAGCATGGTATCGAGTGGATATATCACATCCCCTGTCACGCACCAGCCACCGGGAAAGTTGAACGATGCAATGGACTGCTGAAGACTACACTGAAAGCGATGAGTGCTGGAACATTTAAAAAGTGGGATAAGCATTTATCAAAAGTCGACACCAGGGGATCCATCAATCGAGCTGGTCCTGCTCAGTCAGAACTTTTACCTACTGTAGAAGGGGATAACTTCAGGTAAAGGCAGACCCACTCATGGGGCTGCCTTTGCCGAAGGACCAGGGCATACCTGGTGGGTGATACAGGAGAATGGAGAGGTTCGATGTGTACCTTTAGGAGATCTGATTCTGGGTGAGAATCCTTGAATTAAACGGTATGGTGTTAATTGTTACATAATACTTATAATAAGTGTTTTTCAGGATAACATAGTGGTAATGGAACCAGAGCCAGCTTCGTCGAATGGCGTCCAGCGACAGAGAACATGCTAGCCATGAGCACAATGTGTTACATTGCTGCACTCAACTTCACCTGTCTTTCATCCGTATTGAGGCCTGGTCCTGATCTGACAACTGCGTGAATGTCACATCACTTGTTTCTACCCTAAAAGACTGTTATGATAGATGGAACTCACAGTTTTGGACTAACAAAATTCAACAAAATTCAATGGACCTTTCAGAGGAATAGTTCATAGCTTTAGAGGATTGTATTCATGTGTGTGTGTGTATATGTATTAGAAGACAAATATAATAGTAACTGGAGTGTGACATATGTATGGTATGTAATAAGGGGTAACTGCTAATGTAATAAGGGGTAACTGTAATAAGGGGTAACTGCTGTAACTGCTGGGAGTGCACAGCTTCCTACTGATGGAATTGGCTGAGTATAATCCTTGTATATCTTATATTAGTATCGGGATAAATACTGGTTCTTTAGTATTATTGTTAATTATTTAGTCTTATCCTATTAAATCTATTTATATTTCAACCCTCATGTTTCTTATTGTTAATTATTTAATCTTATCCTATTAAATCTATTTATATTTCAACCCTCATGTTTCCTTGCTTTCCCTGATTCCCCTTTCCAGGTGGGAAGGGGTCATCGGGTGATAGAATAATTGTCTAAACAACAATAAATTTTTATGGGTTTTCTCAAACCATAACAGACCTTACTTCTGTAACTCTCTATGTCTCTCCACTGAATGCAGAAAGAGCCTGATTGAGTTCATAGGATCATAGGAGAATTCAGGTTGGAAGGGATCTCAAGTGGCCATCTTGTCCGAATTCTTGTTCAAAGTAGAGTCAGACCAGGTTGCTTAGGGATTCTGTGAAAATCTTTAAGGATGAGGACTGCACAACCTCTCTGCACAACCTGTTTGGCTGCTTGGAACAGCAGAGTTTGCTGAGATAAATCCTATACCAAGAATCCCAATCCCATAATAAGGATGCATAAATGAGTAGCAGTCAATTTAGGATTTAAAGTCCAAGCTCAAGATGACTGACAATGTCGTACAGTATGATAAATATGTAGGAGGTATCCCTTTACATCTATATCTAAATGTGTTATTGACCATTTCTAAAATTAATATATTTTAGTGAGCCACTCAAGGTTTTTTGTTGTTTTTTTTTTAAGTATCAGCTATGGTAACATAGGATATACTACTGCTGAAGTTCCAGCTTCTATGTAAAGCACATTTAGGACAAAAAAAGTACGTAGTAAAATATATAGTGAGCCTAGAGTTTTTAGTTTACAGGGCAAATTATTGTCCCTGTACATGAAAAAGTAACCTCTAGTGGGCAATAATGCCTGAAGCTGAATTATATCCACTTTTTCATTCCATAAGTCAATAGCTTTCCACTATAAACATCAGCTCTAGTCAATATGATATGCTGCATAATGATATGTTGACTAATGGTACTATTAAAAGCTCACAAAATGTCAGCAGCTGGGAATTTCTCACAGATATACTTCTGCATTTCAGTAAATAAGGGTGCTCTGTGTAACATAAATCCATGCCCAGTTGGGACCAGTCTTTGTAATGCTCCCCTTTTTGTATCCTAAAGGACGCAAAAGTTCCCCCATGCCTCCACTCCCCCAATTTTTTTTGGCTTCTCTTTGTAAAATAGACTTTCTTCTTCTATAAAAGAAGTCATCCAGAAAATTCCCTATTGCAAGGTAACCGTAAGAGGTAACATATAATTATTCTTTTTCTTCTTCATATAAAACATGCCATAGAGTGAGGTTTTTCTTTTTTTTCTTTCACAGTGAAGACACCGACTCATATTTCCTTTGCTGACAGATTGTCTCTGAAGAATGAATTTAGGTGGCATGTAAATAAAAAGTAACCTAAGTTTTCAAGATGTGTTTATTTAAGCAATAATGATCAAGGCCAAATGTAACTCCTGGGGATTAGTGAAGAGCTGGGAGGAGCCTGATGGCCTGGAGAACACCTACAGAGCATTATCACCAACCAGTCATTAATTCAAAATAGATGTCTTATGTCAAGGCGATCTGTCTAAGGCAGAACAGACACAAAACATCTATTCTTTATGGTCAAATAATTTACATTTAGTTTGATCTGAACATTTCTAGAGAAGTAAAGTGTTTTGGACATTTTTGTTTGGTTGATTGGTTGGGGTTTTTAAAGGTTTACCAAACTAAGGAAAGGTATAGATGCATAGAAGCCAATTGAATTGACAAGAGAATTCACATACTTATGTGAATCAGGTGTTTCCAGCTCTTAGTACACTTTTGGCATGCGAGTGCCTTATTTGCACCTACAATTGTATTAACAGCATGTGTAAATTAGGAATGAAAATGTACGTGGATTTATGAACCTGATCTGAAGTGCCTGACAGTTTGTCAATCACTACTTCAACATCTTGCAGTCTTGTTAGTCAGACAGATCATTTGAATTTTGGTCAGCTATACAGATGTCACTTTCCATCCCACTAGTGGCTGTTCACCATGCATGTCTTGTGATATCATTTGTTGACAGTCTGAAAAGTCCTTCAGGATTAAGAATAGCAACCAAAGGAATAGTGATGTTGGTTTTGTTATTAACCAGATGTGCTTTTCAGGAGAAATAACTAAAAGGTGTAAACCAATAATGGCATTCTCCTGAAAAAAAGAGTTAATTTTTCATTTTTTAGAATGTATTTATTTTAGAATGTATTTTACTTCTATCGCAGGTCGGAAAACATTTCTGTGCGTGTTTTTAGCTCTGTCACTTCTCCTGCAAGCAGATAATTTTTCCCTTTCATGGAAAATATCTTTTTTTTAACAGCATTTATTTATTAGAGTACAAGTTTTTCATGCAAGCCTAGGACCTAAGAGCATGTACCATTTCAGAAACCTACATACATGTCTATTCTGACAAAGCTGTGTTAGAAGAACTTTATCCTGTGCTTCTTGTACATTGAAAAATTAACTTTAACAGACACCCAAGAGGGAATAGCAGATCACCACAGAAGTTTTAAATTGGATGATCAGTGTCTTGGAATGTTTAACAGAAATAGCAACAGTCAGGAAAAAAAGGTTTTATCCCTATGACACATTCAGCATTTTTGACACCCCGCTTGCAGAGCATGGTTCAGCATGGGAATGCATAACCATGTAGGATTTTGGGAAATACCATCCATTTTCAGTACTCTGCTGGCAGAGAATAATGAAAAGGTGAAGAATATGAACTATATAAGTCCTACTAGCTGATCTGTAGACTTTTTCTAAATTCAAATTATTTTGGGTTTATCTGAACATTTTTGAAGCATTAATTTTTGCTTTCTTGTTTTGATTTGAAATATACCTTTTTCCTTTCTGAAAAGTTAAAATGTTTATGAAAAGAAAATCATCTCAATTTCTTTTAAAAATAGCTTAATTAGAAAACCAGATTTCTATCAAAAGGAGATTAGACAAAATTTTTTCAATCTAACCTATAAATAGCCATGATTTATCCTGATGCATTTAACCTCACTTTATTAGTTGAGAAAATAGGTATAATGATATTCTCATAGGAGCTATCCTTTTCTCAATAGGATGCTATTCTCATAGGAGCTGTGAGCATGAATGGTCATTCTTTAAGTATGCTAAGATGTGAAATGACTGATAATGGATATGTCCAATGTATCCTTGCTTTGGGTTATACCTGCCAAAGGCAAATGCAGCTATGGGAATTATTATACACAATATCTCATTCTGGTATCAAACTTTTCTTATCAGCATGGTTTATAAAATAATGATCATAGAATTTAATTTTATTACCCAAGAAATATATTAAAAATGTAGATCTTTTCTAATTCCTTCAGTTAACAGTAGACACTTCTTGATTACTTTCTAATTAAATCATTTAACTCCAAGACTTGGTAATTACAACAAGAAGTTATTAAAATTAGAAAACATTTGCTAACTCAGTACTTCCAATTATTAAGCCTTTATCACTTAATATTGCCAAACAGTCTATGAAGATATATGAGGTTGGAAACTGATTTTAATGTATTCAGCTATGATAATTAACCACAGGTGTTTCAAACAATGCAATGCCTCTTTCCTGTCACATGGTTTCCCATGAAATCTATTGTTAATGTCATTGAACAGATTTTTTTGTCTTGTTAAGGTATCTTTCTATCGACAACATATTATTGTTCCTACTAAAGGGAAGAATATTCTTGATTCTACTGTATTTGTCACAAAGAAATAGAAATTAATAATATAATCTATATCAATGGGTCTATATAGGGGAGAAGATACTTTATATGTATTTACATACAGTATCTAAGTATGGTGTGTCCTGCATGCACATGAAAAGGAGTCAAATAGAATCAACAATGTGCTTAATAAAAATAAGAGAGAATTTTGGTCAAGGACAGTATTACAGAAAATTCTGTATTGAAGTAGAAATACTGTCTAGTATTCAGTGTGCTCAGAGAACAGAAGGGTCAGCAGTATCCCAAAACTTCACAGTAGAAAGAAAGGGAGAGAAAAAAGACCTATAAAATAAACTGATGGCGTGCAATTTAAATATCTCTTGACTTGGGCTGAAGAGCTGAGGTGACCCAGGCCTGTTTCAAATGGGAGTCTCTATTAACAAATGGCATGAAATCTTGGCTGCACAAAAATTGGTAAAATTTACTACTGGAAACAGAGGAGCCAGGTTGACATCTTGGGTTTTTAAGGCTACTGTCATCTTTCTAGATAAAAGTCTACTGCATCAAACTGAGTTTCCATTGAGAGGATGTCGTGGTTTAGCCTCAGACGGCAACAAAGAACCACGTTCTGCTCGCTTGGGCCTTCCCAAAACAGGAAGAATCGGAAGAAAAAAAGGCAAGGCTCTTCGGTTGAGACAAAGGCAGTTTAACAGAACAGCAAAGGGAACAAGAAAACAACAACAATAACACAGATAGAGGAATATACAAAGAGGAATATACAAACACGATTACAGAACCGCGCTCCCTGCTGCTCACGGACCTGACCACACACAGGACCTGACCACACACGCCCCAGCCCGCTCCAAGTGGTGACTTCCTGCCCCCTCCCCCAGCAGCTCAGGGTGGGCATGGCTCACATGGCATGGAATACCTGTCCTGGGGAGAATTAACCCTATCCCCACCGGAACCAGGACATTATCCACCCCGTATTCCATACCATCTATGCCATGCCCAGATCTTACAGGTTCCAATGAATTGCCACCACTTTCCCCTGTCATGTATATATATATACATATATATTCATGAAGATATAATGCCCTTAGTTTATGGGTGATCCCTCCAAAGTGTCCGTTGAGTTCATTTAATCCATGACTTTGGGCTCCATCTGTTAGAACAGTCTCTCAGGGCAGGTGAGATGCTGGGTGGTGCTGGCGTGTTGCATGCTGTATTTTCGGAGCTTGTGACTGGTGTACCCAGTGTGACTCATGCACACAGTCCGTGGGCTGAAGATGTAGATCTTGAGGAAGTTGCTGGGTGCCAGCTGCTGAGGTCAGTTCTTATCCCATCATCCCTGTGCCTTACTCGTAGTACAACTGATAGCAATTAGAGTAATGAGGACATACAGTGACAGGGTTACTTAGCAATTAACAACACACAATTTGATTCATTGGCTATTCTCACCCAAAATCAGATCCCCATGAGGTACACATCGGACTTCCCCATCCTGCCGCATCACCCACCAAGTGCACCCAGGTCCTTGGGCAAAAGCAATCCCACGGGTGGGTTTGCCTTTGCCTGAGGCAGGACTAACCCAGACTGTCTTCCCTAGCATATTCTTCATGTGCACTGCGGGGACTTTATCCCCTTCTACAGTACGTGGAAGTTCTGATTGGGCAGGGCCAGCTCGATTGGGAGATCCCCTGGTATCAACTAGCCAGGTAGCTTTTGCTAAATGTGTATTCCAATGTTTTAAAGTCCCACCACCCATTGCTCTCAGTGTAGTTTTTAACAGTCCATTGTATCATTCTATCTTCCCAGAGGCTGGTGCGTGATAGGGGATGTGATATACCCACTCGATACCATGCTCTTTGGCCCAGGTGTCTATGAGGCTGTTCTGGAAATGAGTCCCATTGTCCGACTCAATTCTCTCTGGGGTACCATGTCGCCACAGGACTTGGTTTTCAAGGCCCAGGATAGTGTTCCGGGCAGTGGCATGGGGCACAGGGTATGTTTCCAGCCATCCAGTGGTTGATTCCACTATTGTGAACACATAGCGCTTGCCTTGACGGGTTTGTGGCAGTGTGATATAATCAATCTGCCAGGCCTCCCCATAGTTATATTTCGGCCATCGCCCTCCATACCAAAGAGGCTTCAAATGCTTGGCTTGCTCGATTGCAGCGCGTGTCTCACATTCATGGATGACCTGTGCAATAGTGTCCATGGTCAAGTCCACCCCTCGGTCACGAGCCCATCTATATGTCGCATCTCTGCCTTGATGGCCTGAGGAGTCATGGGCCCACCGAGCTATGGATAGTTCACCCTTATGTTGCCAGTCCAGATCCACCTGAGCCACTTCAATCCTAGCAGCCCGATCCACCTGCTGGTTCTTCTGATGTTCCTCCGTGGCCCGATTCTTGGGTACATGGGCATCTATGTGGCATGCTTTCACAACCAGATTCCCTATCCGGGCAGCAATATCTTGCCATAGGTCAGCAGCCCAGATGGGTTTGCCTCTGCGCTGCCAGTTGCCCTGCTTCCACTGCTGTAGCCACCCCCACAGAGCATTTGCCACCATCCATGAGTCAGTGTAGAGATAAAGGACTGGCCATTTTTCTCGCTCAGCAATGTCCAAAGCCAGCTGAATGGCTTTCACCTCTGCAAACTGTCTCGATTCACCTTGTCCTTCAGTGGCTTCTGCAACTTGTCGTGTAGGACTCCACACAGCAGCCTTCCACTTTCGATGCTTTCCCACAATCCGGCAGGACCCATCAGTGAACAGGGCATATTTCTTCTCATTTCATGGCAGTTTATTATATGGTGGGGCCTCTTCC
This sequence comes from Rissa tridactyla, assembly GCF_028500815.1. Lineage (NCBI taxonomy): Eukaryota > Metazoa > Chordata > Aves > Charadriiformes > Laridae > Rissa > Rissa tridactyla. The sequence goes on from NC_071496.1 coordinate 13,756,554, forward strand.
GCATGCGTCACCTCCTCCTCTGGGGACATTCCGAAATCCTTGCCTTCTGGCCAGTCCATGATCACTTCCAGAATTCCTGGGCGACTGGGGTTTCCCATTCGAGCTCGCTGCGTGATCAATGCAATCCACTTACTCCATGTAGCATCGGTTGCATGATGTGTGGTGGGGACCCTTTCTTTGAACATCCAGCCCAGCACCGGCAGTCGAGGTGCTAAGAGGAGCTGTGCTTCTGTACCAACCACTTCCGAAGCAGATCAAACCCCTTCATATGCTGCCAATATCTCTTTTTCTGTTGGAGTGTAGCGGGCTTCGGATCCCCTCTATCCCTGACTCCAAAACCCTCGGGGTCGACCTCGAATCTCCCCTGGTGCTTTCTGCCAGAGGCTCCAGGTAGGGCCGTTCTCCCCAGCTGCGGTGTAGAGCACATTTTTAACATCTTGTCCTGCCCGGACTGGCCCCAGGGCCACTGCATGGACTATTTCCTGTTTGATTTGTTCAAAAGCTTGTCGTTGCTCAGGACCCCATTTAAAGTCATTCTTCTTCCGGGTTACCTGTTATAGGGGGCTTACAATTTGACTGTAATCTGGGATATGCATTCTCCAAAAACCCACAATGCCTAAGAAAGCTTGTGTTTCCTTTTTACTAGTTGGTGGAGACATAGCTGCTATTTTGTTGATCACATCCATTGGAATCTGACGGCGTCCATCTTGCCATTTTATTCCTAAAAACTGGATCTCCTGCGCAGGTCCCTTGACCTTACTTCATTTTATGGCCAAACCAGCTTTCAGAAGGATTCGGACTATTTTACTCCCTTTCTCAAAAACTTCTTCTGCTGTGTTTCCCCATACGATGATGTCATCGATGTATTCCAGATGTTCTGGAGCTTCCCCCTGTTCCAGTGCAGTCTGGATCAGTCCATGGCAAATGGTGGGGCTGTGTTTCCACCCCTGGGGCAGTCAATTCCAGGTGTACTGGACGCCCCTCCAAGTGAAAGCAAACTGTGGCCTGCACTCTGCTGCCAAAGGGATTGAGAAGAATGCATTCGCTATATCAATCGTGGCATACCACTTGGCTGCCTTGGACTCCAGTTCGTATTGGAGTTCTAGCATGTCCGGCACGGCAGCACTCAGCGGTGGCGTGACTTCATTCAGGCCACGATAGCCTACAGTTAGCCTCCACTCTCCATTAGATTTTCGCACCGGCCATATGGGACTGTTAAAGGGTGAGCGAGTCTTGCTGATCACTCCTTGAACCTCTAGTTGACGAATCAGCTCATGGATGGGAATCAGAGAGTCTCGGTTAGTGCGATATTGCCACCGATGCACCATTGTGGTAGCGATTGGCACCTGTTGTTCTTCGACCTTCAACAGCCCCACAACAGAAGAGTCCTCCGAGAGACCAGGCAAGGTACACAACTGCTTAACTTCCTCCGTCTCCAAGGCAGCTATGCCAAAGGCCCACCAGTACCCTTTTGGGTCTTTGAAATACCCTCTCCTGAGGTAATCCATGCCAAGGATGCATGAAGCCTCTGGGCCAGTCACAATGGGATGCTTTTGCCACTCATTCCCAGTTTAGGCTAACCTTCGCCTCCAGTACAGTCAACTCTTGGGATCCCCCTGTCACCCCAGAAATACAAATGGGTTCTGCCCCTCTATAGCTTGATGGTATTAAAGTACACTGTGCACCCGTGTCCACTAGAGCCTATAATCCACACCATCCAATAAACCCGGTTGTCCCATTCCTCCACCTGGTCGGAGGCAGGGCCCCTCTAATCCTGGTCATAGTATCCATTACTCACTTCTTGCAGAAATGACTTGGAAGTTCCTTCAAGAGGATCAGAAGCAAGATCAGGCCTTCTGCTCTGTCTGGGCAACTGCCAGCTGGAAACTGGGGCGGCACTTTTCCTGGAGGGATCCCCTTTTGTGGTTGTCCTTCCTTGCAACTCCTGTACCCGTGTCCGCAGGATCCAAGTAGGTTGTCCATCCCACTTCCTCATGTCCTCTCCGTGGTCACGCAGGTAGAACCACAGGTTGCCTCGTGGTGTGTACCCTCTGTAGTCTCTCTCTTGAGTGGGGAAACGCCTGCTCCTAATAGCTGAGATGCTGGCCCATACAGGTGGGGAGTAGGATATATATCCTCTTCAAGTTGCTGGACCTTCCGTGACAGTTTCTCCACAGCTGAGACAAGGGGGGAAGAGAGACTTTCTTCATATCGCCGGAGCCGGCCAGCCACCTCATCCACCGTTGGTCCCTCTTCACCTTTCCATTCCGTTACTGCCAGTGAGTTGGCATATGACGATGGTGCACTCCGTACAAACTTCCGCCACATGGGCCTTGTGCACTGGACCTCATCAGGGTCTGTGGGTAAGTCTGCATTGTCCAAGTCATAATAAATCATCTCCCACACAGCTAATTCTCTCAGGTACTGGATGCCTCTTTCCATGGTAGTCCACTTGCTTGGGTGACATACAACATCCTCACTGAAGGGGTACCTCTCCCTCACGCCTGACAGGAGTCGCCTCCAGAGGCTGAGGGATTGTGTCTTCTTCCCAATTGCCTTGTCAATGCCGCCTTCCCTAGACAGGGATCCCAGCTGCCTGTCTTCCCTACCCTCTAATTCCAGGCTACTGGCCCCATTATCCCAGCACCGGAGCAGCCAGGTGACAATGTGCTCGCCTGAAAGTCGGCTGAAATCTTTTCGCATATCCTGTAGTTTGCTCAAGGATAGGGATCGGGTGATTATCTCTGGTTCTGCCTCTTCCTCCTGCTCTCGAGATGGCCCTGGTTCATCGTCATCCCTTACTAAGTGAACTGATTTCTTTATGTACTTCTTCTTCTGTATGGGGGCAACTGATACTAGCACGGGTTGGTTCCCTGGTTCAGCTGCAGTGGCTGCCACAGGGGTTGGAGTAGTCGCAGTGGCTGCCGCAGGGGTTGGAGTAGCCGCGATGTCCGCCGGTCTGGTTTCCATCTCTTCCCCCTGAGGGTGCTGCATAATACTGAGCAGTGCTTGGTAGATACTGGCCAGGGCCCAGCACAGTGCGGTGAGATGTGCCTCTCTGGAATAGCCACAGCATTTTCCCTTCAAATATTCTACCATTTCATCAGGGTCCTGTAATTGTTCAGGGGTGAAGTCCCAGACCATTGGATGGGAGAAGTTCTCTAGGTACCTGCCCATGTTCTCCCACATGCCATGCCACCCCTGACTATCCAGCCTCGGAGCAGATCTCCGGGTGGTAGTCTTAAATAGCTGTTTAACCCTAAACAAGACCTGGAACACATTCAGGAGACATAACACTAGGACCAGGCTGGTTCGAGCATCCCAAGGATATTCAAAATTCTCAAAAGCTGCCATACCTGACCCGAAGGAGAAAAGGGAGGCGACAGAGCTGGGGAAAGTGTCCCCCCCTGTTTCCCCCACAGACTGGGTGTAATTATTAATAAATTCTGAGAGACGGTGCCCAAGGTACGGACAGGACAGCAACACCACATAAAAGCCCCAAAGTAACTGTCTAACAAGTGATGTTATCATATCATAAGCCGATATTGCACAGGACAGCAAAATGATAATACTCATCCCTGTCCCAGAAGTAACAAAAATCATTGCAGGGAGTACATAAGCCATATAGGAATTCACATAACACAGCCATGAGAACAAACCAAGCAACATGGTGACCAGCGACTATTTACCTAATACAATAAATGTATACAACAAATTCGTTTTTTCAAGCTGTAGTTGGATTTTGTCATTATCTCAACCTTTCAAGCCCCACGTTGGGCACCAAAAAGGACTGTCGTGGTTTAGCCTCAGACGGCAACAAAGAACCACATGCCGCTCCCTCGAGCCTTCCCAGTACAGGAAGATTCGGAAGAAAAAAAGGCAAGACTCTTGGGTTGAGACAAAGGCAGTTTAACAGAACAGCAAAGGGAACAAGAAAACAACAACAATAACACAGATAGAGGAATACACAAACACGATTACAGAACCACCGCTCACTGACCTGATCCAGGACGCCCCAGCCCGCTCCAAGTGGTGACTTCCTGCCCCCTCCCCCAGCAGCTCAGGGTGGGCATGGCTCACATGGCATGGAATACCTGTCCTGGGGAGAATTAACCCTATCCCCGCCAGAACCAGGACAGAGGACTCTTATTTTGACTGTCAATCAAGTTGTTTACAATTAGATACATACAATCTCAAGCTGGTTTTCTGGTGGAAACATTATATGGAGTCAGCCACACATAGAGACTTAGACTTGGATTAATTCTGCTAATTTGTGAAGCATCTGAGGGCTTTTAAGTTGGAATATAGTTCCCTTCAGCTCCCTGTCTAGTCAATGAAGAGAGGTAAATCCATTCACCAGTTAATCGAGATCAGAGGAAGGCTGAATTGACCTCTAGAGAAATTAAGCTCCTGCTTTTAACATCATGGAGCATTTTGTATGATTATAACCAATCAGGTGCTTAGGGAACAATGAATCTAGACCTTTGTGAGTGTGCTCCTCAGTGTTTGGTTAGAAAGCCTGGACAGGTTCTTCATTTTTACAGCTTTTTTTATGTTATTTTTAATTTTTTTTCATTTTTCCACCCGTGGACAATGAAAACTGCAGTCTGCTCATGTTCAGAATGAAGAATCCTGCAGGATCTCAGGCAGCTCATCTTTCCCTTTGTATCATCCGTTGTCTGATAAAGAAAACAGTCCCAGAAATTAAGGAATAGCAAATGTGGAAACAGTAATTTAAAAAAAAAAAAAGTGAGAAATTAATAGATACTTTTGTCTGCCAGAATTTTGATACAAACCTCTGAGTGAATACAATCTGAATCAATTTACCTTTTAAAAGCTATCTGAGAATCTTAGTTCTTGATTTAACTTCCTAACATTCAGAGAGTGTCGGCAAGTATTATCTGCCTTTTCTTATGGAACTCAACAGAGTCGTAAAGCTTAATTAATGTGGATCATTTTAAGAACCTAAGATTAAAAGTGATATGCAAGTGCAAAACCACTGCCATTAATGTTTATGTCCAATACTCTGCAAGCTTGCCAGATGGATTGATTGATTGATTTTATAGGAAATTAGTGATAGCAAAGAAAGTAAATAAAAGCTAGCATTATGGTTCATTTCTATATGTCACAGACTTCACATCACTTCATCTGATGATCAGAATACCTAAGTGACCTGACCATTACACACCATCCTTATGATGCCTGTTTTCCAACAGTCATCTTGACAGTCCCACCTATTTCTGGATTCTTCTACCCCTGCAATATGAGTCTGCAAATACAGTTGAGTAGTTTCCTTTGTTTATTCTCCAATATTAATTCCAGAACATTTATAAGTTGTTCTGCAGCAGAGCTTTAATAACTTTAGCAGAGCTATGTGATATCCTCTCTGAAGAAGTAACTAGGTTTTTCTGACAGCTACTCATGAGAACCCACAGAAAATTAAGTCCTATTTTTTGCTTCTGCATCATCATCAGCAATCTTGCCCTAAGAAATAAAGCAATAAAAATCTTTGAAAGTATGAAAAATGTAAGACAAAGTATTCTATATGAACTTTCTTTAAAAAAAAAACCAGTGTTGCATTTATTTTTTTTTTTTTCTCAAGAAAACATCCAATTTGCCACACATTTTGTGTTTTTTCATTATGAAGAAATCATAGAATCATAGAATCTTCATGATTGGAAGGGACCTTTTGGAGTATCCTATTGGAGCTTGGATACTTTAACACTGCCTTCAGAGATTGGCATGATTTCATTAATGCCTTCTAAATAAGCATACCACTTTCGAACTGTGGGTTTCTGGGCAATGCCGGCTGGTGGTGTTGTCCCTTTACGGACCACATCTAGGAGGCGGAAAGGTCCCCGAATGATCACACTCTGTTCTCTTCTTATCTGCTCTGTTCGTTGCAACGCTCGCACTAGGGACAGTAAACCCTTCTCAAGGTCTGAATATCTGCTCTCAGTATCATTGAAGGAGTGGGAGCTAAATTCTAATGGTCTCTCCGGTCCTGCTGGTCCCTTCTGCCATAAGTTACAATGGGAACCATGTTCACTGAACCCCCATTCTACGGGGACAGGGTCAGTTGGATGTATAGGACCAAGCTGTTGGAATAACCTTAGCTCCTTTATTAGTAATTGCAGAGCATTAGTGTGTTGTTCAGTCCACTCCCAGGATCTACCCTTTTTGAGCAAACTATAAAGGGGGCGAGCAATGATGGAAAAGCCAGGGATGTGTTTACGCCAATAACTTAAAGTTCCCAGACCTTGCTGCAACTCCTTCACGCTGGATGGATTCTGTCCATGCTCTATTTTTTCCAGGGTATCCTGAGGGACAGAAGCAGCTCCCTTAATCCACCAGACCCCCAGGAATTTAACTTCCTGTGCAGGTCCCTGACACTTTGAGTCTGGAATTTCCAATCCTAAATCAAGTAATGTTTTTCGGATGTTTTCCATCATGTCTTTTACACTTTCTTGGCTCTCTCCCCCTATTAGGATGTCATCAATATATTGGTATACCGTACATCCCTGTGAAACAGGAAGCTCTGATAGCACTTTAGCTAAAGCATTATGTGCAATAGTGGGGGAATGTTTGTATCCTTGTGGAAGTCGGTTAAAGGTATATTGGACTCCTTTCCACGTGAATGCAAACCGCGCTTTGTCCTGCTCAAGGAGGGGAATCATAAAAAACATGTCTTTAACATCTAAGGCAGCCATCCAAGGATGGGCAGCTCCTTGTATCATTGTCACAATTTCCGCGATATTTGGAACTGCGGCAGTCAGGGGTGCAGTGTTGGCATTCAACTTTCGGTAATCTACTGTGAAACGCCATTGCCCGTTTGGTTTCTTTACCGGCCACACTGGTGAATTATAAGGCGAGTGAGTCCTCTTAATGATGTCTCTTTTTTCTAAATCTGATACCACCCCGTCTGCTCCTGCAAGCGCAGCTGCAGGCAGTGGATACTGCCGGACATTAGTGATTTTAGAGGGAGGTAAAGGCATGGAAGTTTCCAATAGACTCAATTTCACTGTGTCTATTCCTTTTTCGCATCCTGCAAAACTCCACACAGTTCCATCTGGGAATTTCCACGTTCGCCCACGCAGCACATCAAATCCTAGGAGGTTAGTACGCGAGGCACCCACTAACATTTCCGCCCTGGTCATTCGCTGCTCTCCCGGCAACCAGAGGTTAATTTTTGCAACGGGGCATGTTTTTACCACACCATCAATTCCTGCGAAGTTGACTCTGCGTCTGGTGGGATTTATACCTAGAAGTTGTGCCGTTTCGTTAGTGATTGCAGACATTTGGGCTCCGGTATCAATAATAAAGTTTACTGACATCCTCCGGGGTCCGACAGGAATGGCGATAATAGGTTCAGAATCTTTATGAGAGAGCCATTGAATAGCTAGTACCCGCCGGACAGGGTGGCTCACTGCCCTCCCCAGGGATAGGAGTTTTTTGGCTGGGACTCTGACAAATCAATCAAATTACGCTCCAGTGCAGAAGGCACAATTTTCTCACGTCTTGGGGATTCTCTGGTTAGACTTTTCTCCCCAGCCAAATTATTCTTTCTAGTTAGAGATTGGACCAGTGTACGGAGATCTCCCGTAGGGACACCGTGCAAGAATTGTTGGGGTACCCCTAATTGTAGGGCTTTACGTCACAACTCGTTCCGGTCCTTATCAGGCTTAAACCTTTCCACCGGTTTGGGGTTTTGAGTGTGAGTTTGGACTTGGCGAACCTTTCGGGGGTGTTCGGAGGATTTTTCCCTAGTTAGGCTGGCCCAGCCCATTCGGCGCCCATATTGGTCTATTTCCTGTACATATTCATTCCAGGTGGTCAGAAAATAAACACCCTTGCATTCTAACACTCCTCACCGAGGTGGGAGGCTAGGTGCAGCTAGGTTTAAATTCTGAGTGATGCCCAATTCAGCACTATCAGTACAATTGCATTTAATATGTATTAAACTATTACGATTTGGATACACTAATAGTGGACTGCACCTTCAGTCTAGTCGTGCTCATGAACTAGCACGGCCACTCTCGAGTCCAACCCCCCTGCAGTAAGCAGGGACATCTTCAACTACATCAGGTTGCTCAGAGCCTCATCAAGCCTGGCTTTGAATGTCTCCAGGGATGGGGCCTCCAGCACCTCTCTGGGCAACTTGTTCCAGTGCCTCACCACCCTCATTGTAAAGAACTTCTTCCTAATGTCTAATCTAAACCTGCCCTGCTCTAGTTTAAAACCATCGCCCCTTGTCCTATCGCTACATGCCCTTGCAAACAGCCCCTCCCCAGCTTTCTTGTAGGCCCCCTTCAGGTACTGGAAGGCTGCTATAAGGTCTCCCTGGAGCCTTCTCTTCTCCAGGCTGAACAACCCCAATTCTCTCAGCCTGTCATTTAGCTGATAATATTTGTACACTTGATAACTGAAAATTCAGAAGGCATTTGATATTCCTGAAAGAAGCTACGGACTCCTGCTTAAAGGTGAACCCTCACTTCATAGAATCATAGTATCATAGAATCATAGAATCATAGAATCATAGAATCATAGGGTTGGAAGGGACCTCTGGAGATCATCTAGTCCAACCCCCCTGCCCGAGCAGGGTCACCTAGAGCAGGTTGCACAGGAACGCGTCCAGGTGGGTTTGGAATGTCTCCAGAGACGGAGAGTCCACCACCTCTCTGGGCAGCCTGTTCCAGTGCTCTGCCACCCTCAAAATAAAGAAGTGCCTCCTCATGTTTAGATGGAACTTCCGATGTTCAAGTTTGTGCCCATTACCTGTTGTCCTGTTGCCGGGCACCACTGAAAAGAGCCTGGCCCCATCCTCCTGACACCCACCCTTTAAGTATTTACAAGCATTGATAAGGTCCCCCCTCAGCCGTCTTTTTTTCCAGACTGAACAGACCCTAATCCCTCAGCCTTTCTTCATAAGACAGGTGTTCCAGTCCCCTAATCATCTTGGTAGCCCTTTGCTGCACCCTCTCCAGCAGTTTCCTGTCCCTCTTGAACCGGGGAGCCCAGAACTGGACACAGGACTCCAGGTGGGGCCTCACCAGGGCAGAGTAGAGGGGGAGGATGACCTCCCTCGACCTGCTGGCCACACTCTTCTTGATGCACCCCAGGATGCCATTGGCCTTCTTGGACACAAGGGCACATTGCTGCCTCATGGTCATCCTGCTGTCCACCAGGACTCCCAGGTCTCTTTCCACAGAGCTGCTCTCCAGCAGGTCAGCCCCCAACCTGTACTGGTGCATGGGGTTATTCCTCCCCAGGTGCAGCACCCTACCCTTGCCCTTGTTGAATTTCATAAGGTTCCTCTCTGCCCAGATCTCCAGCCTGCCCAGGTCTCTCTGTATGGTGGCACAGCCTTCTGTTGTGTCAGCCACCCCTCCCAGCTTCGTGTCATCGTTGAACTTGCTGAGGATGCACTCTGTCCCCTCATCCAGGTCATTGATGAATATGTTGAACAGGACTGGGCCCAGTACTGACCCCTGGGGAACACCACTCGTCATTGACCTCCAACTAAACTCTGTGCCCCTAATCACGACCCTCTGAGCTATGTTTTTCAACCACTTATCTATCCACCTTACTGTCCATTCATCCAACCCACTCTTCCTAAGCTTCCCTATGAGGATGCTGAGACCACGTTGAACCCCTCGCTTAAGTCAAGGTAGACCACATCTACTACCCTCCCCTCATCTATCCATCCAGTCATGCCATCATAGAAGGCTATATCAGATTAGTCAGACATGATTTCCCCTTGGTGAATCCATGCTGAGAACTTCTGATAGCTTTCTTTTCCTCCACATGCTCCACTTGCTTATATGTTGGCATCCAGGACCTCCCCTTCCTTTCCTATTAGCTGAAATTTGTTCTGGGAGACAGAGTTGGACAATTACACTCACTTTTAGTACGATCCAGCAGTCCCATTGGGTCCCATGGGCCAGATCTCTACAGCTACTTCAAGAGAACGGCTTCTGGATCAGCTAGTAGAGCACCAAATCTTTCCTCCTACCTGCCATCTCTCTGCTTTGACTGTCTTACTACTAATAGGCAACCTCTTTGAGAATGGCTTCAGTGGGTCATGACTGTAGTCTTACTGAGATGCACCTTTGTCTTGCAGACAGGCACCTCCATTGATTTCAGTATAACCAGACATTTTAGAAGGTCTTTCTGGACATGCATGTTCATAGCACCTTTTTGAATTAGCGCTTTGCAGTTTCACCAGAAGGTTGAGATTTCAGTCCAGGAAAAGGTACTAGACAGTGACGAGCTGCTTTTTATATGCCACTGATCTCAGCAGCACTTAACAATGAATTAAGAAATTATAGGGGGAAAAAAAGGCAAACTGAAATCAGATCTAGAACAGGGGAAAATTTGGGTGCTTATGTGAGTGACATCCATTCTCAACAACCATCCATATACACAAAATCACACTGTGTTACCCTTGTTTCTAAGATAACAGTGCCCTTAAAAAACTAAAGTGTAGACTAAATTCCTCATTTTCTCCCTCCCATAACAGTCACTTGCTTAAAAGTGTCAAAACCCTGCTGAGTTGCACTTAATGCCTCTCACCTGTCTATAAAATACTCTGCCCTGCTCACCAGTCTTTTGCAGTCAAATGCTCCCTTGCGTGATTATTTGAGCTGATGATAGGAAATTTTTCAGCATTTGTTGTCATTGCTGTCAGAAAAGACTTATTCATTGAAATGAAAACTTATCACAGGAACTCAGCATATTTAGTGAATCTTAGCTATGTCAGGAAAGAGTCCCAGCTGCCCCATAAAATTCAATATCCCAATAATGATGGGAGACTCAGGTTCAAATGCCTGCTCTGGCTATTTTCCACAACAGACTGTTTCTCCCATATCAGAGGAGGACTTCATGCACAGTATGCTGCACAGATATGTCCTTCTAATTGAGTGTGCTTTAGAAACTGAAAATATTTGTCAGTCAGGTTGGTTGCTTGCTTCCTATCCATCTCTTTTCACGAGTGACTCTCAGGACAGAACTTCTAAACCTTGTATATTTTGCAGTTGTTCTGATATGACATGCTGAAAAGAGGAACAATAAATAAAATCGTGGGCCAGATCCTGACCTCAGGCTATATCTTAAACAACAGCAGTAAAATCAATAGAATTTCACCAAATTTACATGAATGTAATTGACAACAGAACTCAGCCTATTATCTCTCCATGTATCATCACTCTCAGTACCCACCAAGTGCTAGTACCACCACACTGCTACTGAGGCTAGATCATCAGGATGAAATCCCAAGCACAAATACAGGCTGGGCGGAGAATGGCTTGAGAGCAGCCCTGAGGAGAAGGACTTGGGGGTGCTGGTGGACGAGAAGCTCAACATGAGCAGGTAATGCAGCCCAGAAAGCCAACTGTATCCTGGGTTACATCAAAAGAAACATGGCCAGCAGGTCAAGGGAGGTGATTCTGCCCCTCTACTCTGCTCTCGTGAGACCCCACCAGGAGTACTGCATCCAGCTCTGGAGTCCTCAACACAAGAAGGACATGGACCTGTTGGAACAGGTCCAGAGGAGGGCCACAAAGATGATCAGAGGGCTTCAGCACCTCTCCTATGACGACAGGCTGAGAGCGCTGGGGTTGTTCAGCCTGGAGAAGAGAAGGCTCCGGGGAGACCTTATAGCAGCCTTCCAGTACCTGAAGGGGGCGTACAGGAAGAATGGGGAGGGACTCTTTATGAGGGAGTGTAATGATAGGACACAGGGTAACGGCCTCAAACTGAAGGAGGGTAGATTTAGATTGGATATCAGGGAGAAATTCTTTACTGTGAGGGTGGTGAGGCACTGGAACAGGTTGCCCAGGGAAGTTGTGGATGCCCCATCCCTGGAAGTGTTCAAGGCCAGGCTGGATGGGGCTTTGAGCAACCTGATCTAGTGGAAGGTGTCCCTGCCCATGGCAGGGGGGTTGGAACTAGATGATCTTTAAGGTCCCTTCCAACCTGAACCATTCTATGATTCCATCATTAGCATATGCAGGGATGTCAACTTCAATATGCATCTTGCAGATAATGAGGCAAAGGTCATTCGTTGGGCACAGTAGCTTTTTGAAGAAACAAAGAACTACAAAGATTCCTGTTATCTTGTCCTTGCTGATGAAAAGCAGGGCTGTCCTGTCTCTGCAGGACTCCTCTCACCGAGGAGACCAGCTCCAGTGCAGGTAAGTCCGCACTGGGGAAGGGAATCGTGGCAAAAAAGGCCGGCAAAGGGGCTCGTTAGGTTATACAGAGAGAAAATTAGGAAGGCAAAAGCCCAGCTGGAGCTCAACTTGGCCACTAACATTAAGGACAACAAAAAAAGTTTTTATAAATACATCAACAAAAAGAGAGCCAGGGAGAATCTCCATCCCTTACTGGATGCCAGGGGGGAAAGTTGCAACCAAGGACGAGGAGAAGGCTGAGATACTTAATACCTTCTTTGCCTCTGTCTTCAATAGTCAGACCAGCTATCCCCAGAGTGTTCAGCCTCCTGAGCTGGAAGATAAGGATGGAGAGCAGAACAACCCACCCATAATCCAGGAGGAAGCAGTCAATGATCTGCTTCTGCACCTAGACGCACATAAGTCTATGGGGCCAGATGGGATTCACCCAAGAGTACCCAGGGAGCTGGCGGGAGAGCTCACCAAGCCTCTCTCCATCATTTATCAACAATCCTGGTCAACAGGGGAGGTGCCAGACGACTGGAGGGTGGCTAATGTGACACCCATCTACAAGAAGGGTCGGAAGGAGGGTCCGGGGAACTACAGGCCTGTCAGCCTGACCTCGGTACCAGGAAAGATCATGGAGAGGATCATCTTGAGTGAGCTCTCAGGGCAACTGCAGGGCAGCCAAGGGATCAGGGCCAGCCAGCATGGGTTTAGGAAAGGGAGGTCCTGCTTAACCAACCTGATCTCTTTCTATGACCATGTGACCCGCCTTCTGGACGTGGGGAAGGCTGTGGACGTTGTCTATCTGGACTTCTCCTGGAGAAGATGGCGAATCATGGCATAGACAAGTGTACTCTTTGCTGGGTTCAAAACTGGCTGGATGGCCGTGCCCAGAGAGTTGGGATTAAGGGGTTGAAATCTTCTTGGCGGCCGGTCACCAGTGGTGTCCCTCAGGGCTCAGTTTTGGGGCCAGTTTTGTTTAATATCTTTATCAGTGATCTGGATGAGGGGATTGAGTGCACCCTCAGTAAGTTTGCAGATGACACCAAACTAGGTGGGAGTGTTGATCTGCTTGAGGGTAGGAAGGCTCTACAGAGGGACCTGGACAGGCTGGATCGATGGGCCAAGGCCAACTGTAATGAGGCTTAATAAGGCCAAGTGCCGGGTCCTGCATTTCAGCCACAACAATCCCAAGCAATACTACAGGCTTGGGGCAGAGTGGCTGGAGAGCTGCCCAGCAGAAAAGGACCTGGGGGTGCTGGTGGACGGCCAGCTTAACATGAGCCAGCAGTGTGCCCAGGTGGCCAAGAAGGCCAACAGCATTCTGGCTTGTATCAGGAATAGCGTGGCCAGCAGGAGCAGGGAAGTGATGGTGCCTCTGTACTCGGCACTGGTGAGGCCTCACCTCGAGTACTGTGTTCACTTCTGGGCCCCTCTGTACAAGAGGGACATTGAGGCGCTAGAGCGTGTCCAGAGGAGAGCTACCAGGCTGGTGAGGGGTCTGGAGACCAAGTCATATGAGGAGAGGCTGAGGGAGCTGGGCATGTTTAGCTGGGAGAAGAGGAGGCTGAGGGGAGACCTCATTGCCCTCTACAACTACCTGAAAGGAGGTTGGAGAGAGGTGGGTGTTGGCCTCTTCTCCCAGGTGAATAATGACAGGACCAGAGGAAATGGTCTGAAGTTGCGGCAGGGGAGGTTTAGATTAGATATTAGGGAGAATTACTTTACTGAAAGAGTGGTCAGGCACTGGAACAGCCTGCCCAGGGAGGTGGTTGAGTCACCATCCCTAGAGGTATTTAAGAAGCATCTAGATTTGGCACTTCAGGGCATGCTCTAGTGGCAGAGATTGTAGGTTGTTTGGTTGGACTCGATGATCTCAAAGGTTCTTTCCAACCATTAAGATTCTATGATTCTATGACTTCCTCCTCCAGGCGAGTCCTGTGCTATTCTGTGCTATTCAGTCGAGTTTCTTCCTGTTGGAATGTATCTGAGAGAAAATGGTCACGTGAGCCAGCCTCCCTACTATGAGAGATTAGATTAAGAGCAAAACAGGTGGTAGAAGATGGAATTAGTACATGGGAAAAATGGGAACTGAGAAGGTAGAAAACATGTTGTGCTAATGACTAAGCAATTTACTATGTGAATTCTTGTAACCAATCTGATGTGTGAACGAACTGCATGGACAGCGCGTGGACAGTGTAACTGGCTAATCAGAAATAAGCGAGTCGCGTATACGGCTACAACACAGGGTATAAAAGATGATGATCTGTGCTTAATAAACGGCTTCTGTTGATTCACATTGGATCGTCTGGAGTCCAGTTATTTCTCCTCAGATGGTGGCCCCGACGTGATACCGATCGGCGCTTGGCTTGAGCAATGGAACACGAGGGGCGGAAGACCCAGAAGGAGACCCACCGGCTGGAGGATGGCTCAGCTGGACTGAGACCGGGCGGATTGGGCGGCAATCCGGAATAGAGGAAACAGACGACGTGGCCACGGACATGCAGAGAGAGGTGAGCAGCCGGGGCAGGAGATGGGGCAACAAGTAACAAAAGAAGAAGGGGCTATGTTAAGACTTCTCCTGCATATCCCCTCTAAGAGAGGGGTGAAATATGATGAGCGTATGCTCCGAAGGTTATTAACCTTGTGCAGAGAGAACGGATTCGCACCAGAGCCCCAGACAGCTTTTAAACCAGAAATATGGGAGGCTGTTGGGAAAAAACTGTGGGAAGTGATAAGTAAAGGAGACAAAGAGGCATCACCATTAGCGACGACATGGTGGTTGGTGTTATCGACCTTACAAGACATGAAGGCGGAGCGAGCCACGGCAGCCGGGGCTTTTGCAGCATTACAACCCATGGGAGGGGGATCGAACAGGCCAGGTCCGAAGGTCTGGGACGATCCCTTGCTGATCCCCTCTACTCCACCTGAGGCCGATGGAGGAGGCAGAATGTCAGCAGAGAAGGACAGAGCCAGAGCTGTTTGCTCATGCCATTGCCCGCCTCGCCCCCTGTTGCGTGAAAAGGGGCAAAGCGGTTTTGGCAGAAAATAAACCCCCTTGCGTTCTAACACTCCTCACCAAGGTGGGAGGCTAGGTGCAGCTAGGTTTAAATTCTGAGTGATGCCCAATTCAGCACTATCAGTCCAATCGCGTTTAATATGTATTAAACTATTACGATTTGGATACACTAATAGTGGACTGCACCTTCAGTCTAGTCGTGCTCATGAACTAGCACGGCCACTCTCGAGTCTTTCGTCACGTTCAGTGAGAAACCAAAACGACTAGATACTTAAAAAAGTGCAGTTTATTTAAACAACAGATATATAGGTTCTTAGGATTGCCGGTGATAAATACACTGTCTGCAAAGCACGTGCAAATGAAAGTATTGTTACATATACAAAACGTGCGACAAAGTTATAAAGATACAGCCTGGCTCTAAATGTAGAAAAAAGAGTCTCTAGAGAAATTTCTAAGTTTTCCGAGGAAGCACTCGGTATAATCTAAGTCTTACCCAAAGGCGTCCCTATGAGGGGGAAGAGAGGCTCAGCCTGTCGACTGATCCCAGAAGTCAGTGGGGGAATTTTCCTTAACTGGTTCGCGATGGTGTCTTCCCTGGGTATCCCCCCTCTCTCGGGCTATTTTTATACTATTTGTTATCTTCAAGGTGGAGTTTGAGTGACTGTAGTCATACATACTTTTATCATGATTGGTGTAAAATTCTCTCGCTTCACAATTAAAGGTATAGTTTACGAGAAATTCAGGGCGCAGACTCAAGAAGGAGTGGTCGCACCTTGGAGGCGGGTAGCCTTTGGGATGGAGGTGTGTTTTGGTATTATAATGACATTATAATGAGCAAAGTTCGCACAAAGGACAGCATTTCATCAAAATTTGACAAAATGTTGGCTCTGAGCATCTAGCGGGCAGCTAATTGGCAGCTTATCTGTTTCATGGTATCATCCCATTCCCGTATCCGCTATACATCATAAGGTAAAGCCACGGAATAATTGCATCCCGTCCCGTACCTCATGTAGCTTATCAGGGAACCACAGATGATGTGTCCTTCATGCCAGCTGCGGCTATTTTCTACCTCAGAAGCCTCTTGATTTTATACTTTTCCTTAATGTGTGAACAATGCTGTACTTTTGTATTTTTTAGCTAATTTAGTATTTATTCCACATAATCCACCCCGTGACTACAGTCACTCAAGCTCCACAATACTCAATACTGATTCTTGTGGTGAGGGATATCAAGTGCAAATACATCTCGTGGAGTGATCAAACGAGTTAAACTTTTCATCATAATCCAAAGTCTAACATACAAAACAATTGTCAAAGCGAAGCACAAAACAATGAGTACTAGTAAAACAACAATGATGGAGCATCTTGTTAAAAAGTCCTGTAACTGTCGGTGACCATCCGAAAAGAGTATCTCCCCATCCATGTCCTCCGTCTCTCTTGACTCTTTCCAGCACTTGGTGTATTTCTTCAGCATCATGATGGACGGTAATCAAAGTTCTCTGTCCATTTTCTTGGGCCTCTTTCAACAGTCGCTTCAATTCATTGTGTTGTAGCAACTTCTTCACCAGTGAGAGATTCATTCCGATAGGGGTAGGCAACAAATCTCGAATCAATGTGTAATTAGATTGTAGCAATTGAAAAGACGTAGCAGGAGCTGAATAATTGAAGTCACATCCGATAATGTTAGTAAAGTTACAAACACAAAGATTTGAGTGATTACTTATATCAACTCCTATGTCATCTATGAATACAAGAGTACAGGGAGACCTCATGCAAACGCACCTTTTCCCAATATATACAAGCACAGTCTCTGGGGTTTCATCGGGATGTATCTCAAAGTGACAAACATTCTGGTTGGTGTCAAGACAAATGTCTTGTGCTTTGAGGGTATTACTCTCACAAATGAATCCTTGTTGGTCTCGTGAAACGCATGCGGCAACATCAACAGTTTGCCATTTATTCTCATTTTGTTTTGCCCACACTCTGTGCTCTATTGGATAGAGTATGGCTCCTTGGTGATTCAACCCCAGCGCAATGTTTGGGTATATGGTGTATACCGAAGCATTGCGTATTGTTAAGACAAAAGCTGTGGCCTTGCTCTCAATGGGATCATAGGTGAAATTAACCAGATACCACCAGGACTGAAATTTTTTCTCAAATTCAATTGCGTTATCCCATATTACTTTTCGAATTTCGGTGGGCAAGGTGCCTTCCTCACCTTCCCTTATGATTGCGGCTGTCATAGATTGCATCCACAATTGGGCTTGGATACAACTAAGAGCCAAGGAAACATTGTTTTGGGTTGTACCAAGTGCATCTGTGATCAGCTGATGGTCTTTTTCAGCCGTTTCTTCCCACTGAGGCAATATATTCGATAAAAGCCATTGGTGGTTTCCCAATGCTGATAGAGAGGACTGCAGGGGATGTCTTAATTTGTCCAGATCAGTAGTGGTTGTGACTAGTTTGTTGGCAAGTATCTCAGCATCTATGCTATTTAAGACTCCCAGGCCTGTTCCTAAAATACCAGTCACATCCCTCTTCAGTCGTTGCGAAGTGGCAAGAGTTCGTCTGCGTAACCATGCTGACCATCCTGCATAATATGTACTCAGGAATGGTAAGCAGGTGGGTTTGATCGCAGAG
The DNA here is from genome assembly GCF_028500815.1 of Rissa tridactyla. Classification (NCBI taxonomy): domain Eukaryota; kingdom Metazoa; phylum Chordata; class Aves; order Charadriiformes; family Laridae; genus Rissa; species Rissa tridactyla. Next base: position 13,774,388 of record NC_071496.1, read on the forward strand.
ATTTTAATCTGCATTGACAATTCTACTCGTTTGAGGGAATATGTGGGATTAAACAGTATCTGTTGTTGACCTGTGTGTTTAACAACATAAGGGCCAATGTTGAAAATGTAAGGAGTTAGACTAATGGAGGGCTTAGAAGGTATGCCTTTGAGAGTTTGTGGGGGTGTAGGTTCTGGATTCATTTCAGCAAGTTCAGGTGTATTTGAGTCAATCATAAATTCAAATAACAATTCTGTGCCCTTGTAGCCCCAAATACAATACACTACTGTAGGTTTGATGAAAGTGAAATTGTGCCAGCAATCTGAATTTGGCTCCATAATTTTGTAACAGTCAGTGTTGTATTTGTCCGGTTTGGTAGAGTCTACATAGATGGTTTTAATTACAGTTGGCCTGTGGTGAGTAGACCCATTGATAAATCGGCAACCAATGTGTATTCTCTTTCCAAGGGTGGCCTCGATTTTAGCCATTTGAAGTGATTCATTCCATCTCCATTTATCTCTGGAATATACTTCACTGCCTTGTATAACCAGAGTGGAGAGATTTAAACCCCTTTTGTTTTCTGGTGTTCCAGTGCTTGCAGTGTACCGTGACAATGCATTATCCCAAAGGTCAGGTGCTACGTCTAGCTTGAATTCAAATAGCAGTGCTATTTCATCCTGTTGCCAACGACGAGTTACAAGAGTGGGTTCCACAAGAGTAAAATTATACCAGCAATCCCACTCGTCGGTGACACAGTGCTTTGTTGTCATTGAGCGTGGGTTCTGAGGGCGAAATATCTCTATTCTCATGGCCTTCTCATGGTTTGAGCCGTTGATCATTCTACACCCTACTTGGGTTTCCACCCCTGCCTTACCTTTCAGGACTGGGTACCAACTATTCCAGGTCCACTCATGCAACACCTCATTTTCCTGTAGAACTACAGTGGCCAAACTCAATTCTCCCTTTCTAGTACCTGCCATCGCATTGTGTTTAACAAAGGCTTGAGACCATGGCCACTCTGTGTCTCTCTGACTACAAACAACAGGGAACAAAAAGGTAAAACTGAATAGCATCAATTCCATCTGCCAATTCGTCATTTTAGAATTTGGGCCTCCAGGTAGCCATGCATAATAAAAATGATATTATTGCCAGGATCAATGTCAGGATTCCCTGGAGACACTCAAAGGTAGCGTAGGCCAATCCGTCTGTACAGCTCATCCAAGGTTCCTGTAAGACACAAAGGAAAAGAAAATCTGCTCGGTCTTATTCGACTGACGGGGTTAAAAAGAAGGCAAGATCCACCGGGTGCTGATCCGGTGTATCTTCCCTGAACAGTCCTTGGCTTCCCATGCATAGGGATTTTTGGGAGTAGCTAGCACCATTGGTACCATCCCAATTTGAGGCATTTTCACTAGCACAGGTTGCCCAGGGTGAAATCTTCCTGGGTATTTTCCCGGTTCATTGGGAGCCTTTGGAGAGATAATATTGGCAGATACACAGAAAGCTTTCATTTTAGGACAGCCGTCTCCACTCCATCTGTTATTTAATTGATAGATGGCATCGTCCAATCGCAAATGCCAACCAGGTTCATGAGTTTTTGCAAAACGCTTAACCAATCCATTGGTGCGTTCAACAATGCCACTAGCCTGGGGATAATAGGGAGTATGAAATACCCATCGAATCCCTTCTTCTTTGGCCCAATCTTGTACCACCGAAGCGGTAAAGTGTGAACCGTTATCACTTTGGATTTCCTCGGGAAGGGGAAGTGTGCTGAACCACCCTTTTAGGCCTTTCACTGTGTTGTCCCCGGTAGCTGATTTGAAACTGCTGGCCATAGTGAGGCTGGAGATAATCTCCACTCCTACCAGGACATATCTTTTCCCACCTGATAATCTCAAGGGCCCAATATAATCAATCTGCCATGAATGCCACAACGTTTTCTTGTCCCGAATGTGTAAGGGAGGCGCCTTACTTGGATGACCTTTACTGAGTCGTAGGCGACATTGTGAACAGGCAGTTACTACTTGTTCGCACAGCTTAGCCGACACAGGCCACCCCCGGGCTAGACCTTCCTGATACAGGTCAGCACGGCCTGTGTGGCCACGTTTAACATGTAACCATTCAAGTAAGCGTTCCCATTCCCGACCATCATCTACAGTGTCAATTTGCTGTAGCCGTGTGAGGCTATCTACCTGTTGGTTGAATTGAGCAGTGATCGAGTTTGAACGATCATGGCCTTTTACCCAACCAATGTGCAATGTTCTCTGTCCTCCTATTTCTAACAGTTGCTTCCAACTGTCCGTCTCCCAAATCGGGACTCTATTCACCTGCCAATTGTTGGCTGCCCAGTGACCTATCCATTCAGTGGCTCCTTTAAAAACAGCATATGAGTCAGTGTAAATGGAGGTGGCCCCATGTTGTGCAGCTAGTAGGACAGCTCTGAGTTCCCCTACTTGTGCACTACCCTCCCCTGTTTCAATCGCTCTTTCTCCTGTTGCTACTTCCAGTGCTACGGCCTTATATTTCCACTTATTGTTTTCACGGTGAGATGACGCGTCAGTAAACCACACTCCTATAAGATCACTGCCTTCTTTCAGAGGAGGTGCTTCTTGGATTGGAGATGGTCTGTTTGGTGGGGACTGGAACAATAGGGCACCATCTATATCCTTTTGGAGCTTGGATACTTTAACAATGCCTTCAGAGATTGGCATGATTTCATTAATGCCTTCTAAATAAGCATACCACTTTCGAACTGTGGATTTCTGGGCAATGCCAGCTGGTGGTGTTGTCCCTTTACGGACCACATCTAGGAGGCGGAAAGGTCCCCGAATGATCACACTCTGTTCTCTTATCTGCTCTGTTCGTTGCAACGCTCACACTAGGGACAGTAAACCCTTCTCAAGGTCTGAATATCTGCTCTCAGTATCATTGAAGGAGTGGGAGCTAAATTCTAATGGTCTCTCCGGTCCTGCTGGTCCCTTCTGCCATAAGTTACAATGGGAACCATGTTCACTGAACCCCCATTCTACGGGGACAGGGTCAGTTGGATGTATAGGACCAAGCTGTTGGAATAACCTTAGCTCCTTTATTAGTAATTGCAGAGCATTAGTGTGTTGTTCAGTCCACTCCCAGGATCTACCCTTTTTGAGCAAACTATAAAGGGGGCGAGCAATGATGGAAAAGCCAGGGATGTGTTTACGCCAATAACTTAAAGTTCCCAGAACTTGCTGTAACTCCTTCACGCTGGATGGATTCTGTCCATGCTCTATTTTTTCCAGGGTATCCTGAGGGACAGAAGCAGCTCCCTTAATCCACCAGACCCCCAGGAATTTAACTTCCTGTGCAGGTCCCTGACACTTTGAGTCTGGAATTTCCAATCCTAAATCAAGTAATGTTTTTTGGATGTTTTCCATCATGTCTTTTACACTTTCTTGGCTCTCTCCCCCTATTAGGATGTCATCAATATATTGGTATACTGTACATCCCTGTGAAACAGGAAGCTCTGATAGCACTTTAGCTAAAGCATTATGTGCAATGGTGGGGGAATGTTTGTATCCTTGTGGAAGTCGGTTAAAGGTATATTGGACTCCTTTCCACGTGAATGCAAACCGCGCTTTGTCCTGCTCAAGGAGGGGAATCATAAAAAACGTCTTTAACATCTAAGGCAGCCATCCAAGGATGGGCAGCTCCTTGTATCATTGTCACAATTTCCACGATATTTGGAACTGCGGCAGTCAGGGGTGCAGTGTTGGCATTCAACTTTCGGTAATCTACTGTGAAACGCCATTGCCCGTTTGGTTTCTTTACCGGCCACACTGGTGAATTATAAGGCGAGTGAGTCCTCTTAATGATGTCTCTTTTTTCTAAATCTGATACCACCCCGTCTGCTCCTGCAAGCGCAGCTGCAGGCAGTGGATACTGCCGGACATTAGTGATTTTAGAGGGAGGTAAAGGCATGGAAGTTTCCAATAGACTCAATTTCACTGTGTCTATTCCTTTTTCGCATCCTGCAAAACTCCACACAGTTCCATCTGGGAATTTCCACATTCGCCCACGCAGCACGTCAAATCCTAGGAGGTTAGTACGCGAGGCACCCACTAACATTTCCGCCCTGGTCATTCGCTGCTCTCCCGGCAACCAGAGGTTAATTTTTGCAACGGGGCATGTTTTTACCACACCATCAATTCCTGCGAAGTTGACTCTGCGTCTGGTGGGATTTATACCTAGAAGTTGTGCCGTTTCGTTAGTGATTGCAGACATTTGGGCTCCGGTATCAATAATAAAGTTTACTGACATCCTCCGGGGTCCGACAGGAATGGCGATAATAGGTTCAGAATCTTTATGAGAGAGCCATTGAATAGCTAGTACCCGCCGGACAGGGTGGCTCACTGCCCTCCCCAGGGATAGGAGTTTTTTGGCTGGGACTCTGACAAATCAATCAAATTACGCTCCAGTGCAGAAGGCACAATTTTCTCACGTCTTGGGGATTCTCTGGTTAGACTTTTCTCCCCAGCCAAATTATTCTTTCTAGTTAGAGATTGGACCAGCGTACGGAGATCTCCTGTAGGGACGCCGTGCAAGAATTGTCGGGGCACCCCTAATTGTAGGGCTTTACGTCACAACTCGTTCCGGTCCTTATCAGGCTTAAACCTTTCCACCGGTTTGGGGTTTTGAGTGTGAGTTCGGACTTGGCGAACCTTTCGGGGGTGTTCGGAGGATTTCTCACTAGTTGGGCTGGCCCAGCCCATTCGGCGCCCATATTGGTCTATTTCCTGTACATATTCATTCCAGGTGGGCATGTAGCGATGCCGGCCCCGCCCATGAGCATCCCGAGCCTCTCGTATACGATCTTGAGTACGAACAACGAATGGCTTCAGGCAATCGGGAAGACCACAGATGAGAGGGGCTAACCGATCGGGGTCGATAGTGGCTGACATTGGGGATTTCCGAAATTCCTCTCTGTCATACATGGCTTGCAGACAAGCTGCTTTCCGTATTGCCGCAAACAGTTCAGAGTAGCCTGTAGCTCTAATCTCTAATGGCTCTCCCCTCTCTCGCGGATCCATACCCCCTGCCCAAAAGGCTGCTCGAGCGGTTAGGGAATAATTATGATCCCCATCCATTGTAGTTAAAAACACTCCTGGTCCCCAAGAGTCTCCTGCTTCTTCCTCACTCAACATAATTCTATCTCCTCCTTCAGAAGAAACTCGCCACACATACTCAACAGCCGATTCTTCTGGCCGCCTCGAATATTTTTCCCTTATTTTCGCTAACTCTGTTGGTGTCCACGGAATAGTACGCACAGTGTTGCGGACTTCCTCATCATCCTCATCAACTGTGGTTTCAGTTTTAATCAGAGGTCGTAAAGGAAAGACTCGAGATTTCACAGTAAAAGTCCTTCCCTCCTCATCTTCTTCCTCATCTTCACTATTAGACCAAAAATCTCCGGTCTGGGTTCCAGAATTTGAATAACACATTAACTTATGAATTTGTTGGACTTGGGTCGAGGGCTGCATTTTATCTAAGAGCCCAGTCACCCTTTCCAATAACATTTTAAGTTGGAGATTTTCACTCCCAAGTTGAGCATTCCGGTTTCCTAAACATTCACTCTCACTCACAAGCTTATCAACTTGAGTTCTTAATTTTTCTCCTGTCTCCTTTTGAAAGGCTAGTGATGACTTCAACACCTCATTCTCTGATTTCAGGGTTGCATATTCTACAGCTGAAATCAGATTAGGAGCAGGGGTTTCCCTAGCTTCTTGTTGTGCACAAGATAGATAAACAGGCGCCTAACACCGCACAAATCACACCTTTGCCTTTCCCGGCTCTGAGCTTCTGTGAAGCCCGACACTCTTCAATACATTCCACCACTTTCTCTTCATCCTTCCAAAATTTATGGGCCCACTCCTTCCCAGCCTGGGAAGGGGCACAATCATATTTTTGCAGCAGTTTATCCATGGCAATCCTGCCGACTACGCCAAAATTCTGTTGCGTGAAAAGGGGCAAAGCGGTTTTGGCAGAAAATAAACCCCCTTGCGTTCTAACACTCCTCACCGAGGTGGGAGGCTAGGTGCGGCTAGGTTTAAATTCTGAGTGATGCCCAATTCAGCACTATCAGTCCAGTCGCGTTTAATATGTATTAAACTATTACGATTTGGATACACTAATAGTGGACTGCACCTTCAGTCTAGTCGTGCTCATGAACTAGCACGGCCACTCTCAAGTCTTTGGTCGCGTTCAGTGAGAAACCAAAACGACTAGATACTTAAAAAAAAGTGCAGTTTATTTAAACAACAGATATATAGGTTCTTAGGATTGCCGGTGATAACTACACTGTCTGCAAAGCACGTGCAAATGAAAGTATTGTTACATATACAAAACGCGCGACAAAGTTATAAACGATACAGCCTGGCTATAAATGTAGAAAAGAGAGTCTCTAGAGAAATTTCTAAGTTTCCCGAGGAAGCACTCGGTATAATCTAAGTCTTACCCAAAGGCGTCCCTATGAGGGGGGAAGAGAGGCTCAGCCCGTCGACTGATCCCAGAAGTCAGTGATGGAATTCTTTGAGATGGTGTCTTCCCTGGGTATCCCCCCTCTCTCGGGCTATTTTTATACTATTTGTTATCTTCAAGGCGGAGTTTGAGTGACTGTAGTCATACATACTTTTATCATGATTGGTGTAAATTTCTCTCGCTTCACAATTAAAGGTATAGTTTATGAGAAATTCAGGGCGCAGACTCAAGAAGGAGTGGTCGCACCTTGGAGGCGGGTAGCCTTCGGGATGGAGGTGTGTTTTGGTATTATAATGACATTATAATGAGCAAAGTTCGCACAAAGGACAGCATTTCATCAAAATTTGACAAAATGTTGGCTCCGAGTATCGAGCGGGCAGCTAATTGGCAGCTTATCTGTTTCATGGTATCATCCCATTCCCATATCCGCTATACATCATAAGGTAAAGCCACGGAATAATTGCATCCCGTCCCGTACCTCATGTAGCTTATCAGGGAACCACAGATGATGTGTCCTTCATGCCAGCTGCGGCTATTTTCTACCTCAGAAGCCTCTTGATTTTATACTTTTCCTTAATGTGTGAACAATGCTGTACTTTTCTATTTTTTTGCCAATTTAGTATTTATTCCACACCCCCTCCCCTCCCCAGTCGTCTCCCTGAGATAGAAGTGCTGTTTTTGTATGTCTGCTGTGTAAGTGTGTGCGGGCGCCAGCTTATACCTGCTGATCAGCATGTGCGCTACTTTTTGTTTTTTGTTGTGTGCAGTGTTGTTAGGTGACTCCCCTTGAGCAGGTGTTCTGCCCGGTGTGGTACTGTTCTCGTATGCAACTAGGGCTGACACTCCGTCAAGTGAAGAAGTTTGTATATACACAATGTTTAGACGTAAGGCGAGCGCACCCCAGGTAGATAGACCAGCATGGGCTGTAGAACCGATGGAAGTCCTGAAATATTGGGGGAGTTTTCACCAGCCGACACGTTTACGGTCTTGGGAACGGCTCACCCGTGCAGGGCGTATGGCTGGTTGTTTTTTGTTTGTTGTTTGTCTATAAGATCATGGTTGATTGGGAAAAGGAGTTGAGCCAAAATCTATAGGATGCTCTGTAGGAAAATGAGAAACTGAGCTCTTGCTGCAAAGGAAGACTTTTATGTCAGTCGTAAGTGATGGGGGGGAAAAAAAAAGAAAAAGAAAAAAAAAGAAAAAAAAAAAGAAACCAAACAGGAACAATTAGATGGGAAATGTGCCACATTAGCACAGAAGTATGCCATATGCATTACGAGAAAGCAGCAGAAAAAGAGAAATAGGACACCTGATTCAAAGCAGTACCATAGAGATATGTTTTTGTTTTTTTCCTATATGTGTATATGTTATTGCATGCCTTAGTAGATTGCTCTGTGTTATACCCTGCGAGACTAAAATGAACCCCAGCAGAAGCTGTCTCTTGAGCAAGGGGGTGGAATATGGGAAAGCAACGGAAAGTCGGCGAGGAGGACTGTAAATACACTCAAGGGACTCACACCTGGGTGCTGGAAAACACATATATCACACCAATTGTTATTCAGTCTTGGGTGCTGGCAAGAAAAACATTTGGATGACGACATCATAAGCCTGTAATGGACTCACAGACACCTTATCTAGCTGCTTGAGAATCTTGGCCTGTTGTGGAAGAAGATTAAAGCACAGTACCAGCAAGAACAGGGAGTCCGCATGCGCTCTTGCTAACAAGGACTCTCTTGCTGCCAAGGAGAAGTTTAGCAATGCTACTAGTCCAGCTATTTCTGAGTTATTGCTAGATGTAGATAGTATTCGATATGCGATGTTGCAAAACAGAACTGCTACTGATTTTTTGCTTTCAGCTCACAGACATGGTTGTCAAGATTTTAAAGGACTGTATTGTATGAATCTAAGTGACCACTCCAAATCCATCCATGCCCAGTTGCAAGAACTGCACCGACCGATCCGGCAACTTGTGGAGACTACTGGGTGAAATCTCTTTGCTGGATGGACTTGGGGGTGGGGTTGGTTGAAGCAAATTATACTCATTGCCTGTGTGGAAGGAATTTGTCTGTTATGTTTAGTATGCTGTTTGCCGTGTTTAATAAGCATTATACGATAAGCTGTAGATGCCGCTTTGCATCATACCCTTGTATGAGTTGTAGAATATGTTGCTCTAAAAACTATGTGTGCATCCATGAGAACCCGACCTTCAGAGAAGAAGATAACAAGAAGGGATTACAACAATGTAGTCACGTATCAGACAGCTGCTGTTAGCAAAGCTGGATCATGAGTTTGGTGAGACTCGCTGCATACGCTGGCCACGTGTGCAGCGACTCTGGCCTGTACTTTTCTACTCAATCCAGTGCAGGAGAGTCTGGTGGGACTTGCTGCGTGCACTGGCCATGCATGCAGTGACTCTAGCCTGTACTTCTCCACTCAATCCAGTGCAGGATATAGGGGGGCTGTCTCGGGTCAGGGAGGGGGAGAGAGACATGAGCGAGGGGGAGAGAGACATGAGAACACTTTGAAGATATAGGGGATGCCCTGAAGCACTGTGTCTGCCCCACCCGCCCCCCCATAAGTTCTATGTTCATTAATCCCAACAGCTCAGAAGGCATTACAGCATGTTGCAAGATAAGATATAGTCTGCTACTGCTGCAAGACGCATTGAACACCTTCCTACAAGAATTTCAACTTTATGCCCTGATAGGACAGTGGGATGATGCACTCGCAAAGAGCCTGACTGCATTAGAGTGGGTATTTTTGCCACATACCTTTTCAAAACCAGTAACTATGATGATTGATAGGACACCTCAAGAGTGATTATATAAAGCAACTCATGTTTTAAATTTTCTAAACATGTCTTCTTTGTCATCCACAGCAGTAGAGCGACATTTTGTAAGAACCGTTGAATGGCCTGAACAACCGAAGGGGTATTAGAAGCACCTTAAATCGGGGTGCATGCTAACCACAGATAATACTGCAACAAATAGAAGTTGTGAGCAAGAAAATTCTGTAATGATTTGTACTTCTCATCCGTATGTTTGCTTTGGCTCAAAATGCAAGTATCCAAGAATGTAATCAATCTTCTTGTGTAAATTTAAGGCGAGTAAGGTATAAAACAGCAGTAATATGGATAGGGGATCATCAAAATGCATTAAAAACGCGTCTTTCTCTGTATTGGGATTGGGAGTACAACTCTCGAAGACTTTGTGTTACATCTCTCCCCTGGAATACGTCGCTACATGGCTGAGAAATGGTTAAACACCATCTCCAAGGTGCTTTTGACATGTCATCGCAACAAAATATTCGTCCTTTACATGATCAGCTAAAAGCTCAAATACTAAAGATTCAAGACTTAATGAACCGCAATGCATTTGAAATATTACAAAAGGATTTCTCGTGGGTAAATCCAAAGAAAGTGGCTTTCTGGGCTAAATTTAGGAATCTGGGTATTTATTGCCTTAGCAGGGTTCTTTTTGATTCTGTTTTTAATTGTGTTTAGTATATAACCTGCTAAGAGCGTCACAACGAGTAGAAGCACAAGTCATGGCGACCTTGTTAATAAATGGTCTGGTGTTAAACAAAAAAGGGGGAGATGGGGCAGATCTACAAGCAGAGGCCTGCGTACGGCCAAAGACACAGTGAGCAGAGCACACAGTAACCACAGAGCCAAGAGAACAGTTCATACCTTCACTCCATCCTGTGACGACCATATAACATTTTCGAATCTCGGACAAAGAATAGGGCTAAGTATTCTTCCTTCGCTAGGAACAGCAACGGCATTAAATATGTTGAATAAGATAGGGTGTTGGGCAAGTAAACAGATAAACCTTACAACTGAAATCATATCTAGCTTGCTTACTAATGCTGATAGCATTCGGCATGCTACGTTGCAAAATCGAGCGGCTATTGATTTTTTGCTGTTAGCTCAGGGTCATGGATGTGAAGATTTTGAAGGTATGTGTTGTATGAACCTTTCCGACCACTCATCATCCATTCATAAGCAGTTATGGGAGCTGAAGAATAACATGTCCAAATTAAAAGTGGTCAAAAATGGTTTCGATGATTGGTTAAGCTCATGGGGTATAACGGGATGGTTATCAGACTTACTAAAGCAAGGGCTCATGCTATTGTTGGTTATATTATTATTGATTATGGTAGCCTCGTGTGTTCTCCGCAAAGCGACTGACATGATAGAAAATGCCATGCATAAGGTCTGGCTGGCTCAAGAAGAAAAAGAGGGTATTGTAGGAATGTGTCTGAGAGAAAATGATCATGTGAGCCAGCCTCCCTACTGTGAGAGATTAGATTAAGAGCAAAACAGGTGGTAGAAGATGGAATTAGTACATGGGGAAAATGAGAACTGAGAAGGTAGAAAACATGTTGTGCTAATGACTAAGCAATTTACTATGTGAATTCTTGTAACCAATCTGATGTGTGAACGAACTGCGTGGACAGCGCGTGGACAGTGTAACTAGCTAATCAGAAATAAGCGAGTCACGTGTACGGCTACAACACAGGGTATAAAAGATGATGATCTGTGCTTAATAAACGGCTTCTGTTGATTAACATTGGATCATCTGGAGTCCAGTTATTTCTCCTCATCTTTCCGCCCTGAGTCACACAAGAGATAAGCAGGTGTTAGCCTTAACAGTTCTTTGAGCATAAGGCCTGCATTATCCAGACTCCACATTATCCACCCCGTGGCTATAGCTTCATTTCAAGGTACTTGGGAGTGTTTGAGACATTCCTCAGAAATGTTCGGAAGGCCTCCTCCCCCTCCCTTTAGTCTCTCACCATTTGTTTCAGGGAATTTACAAGTCGTCTCTGACACCAGCTGACCACAGAAGCTAGGTCTTGCCATGTGGCTTCTTGGCCAGGGTAAAAGCAGTAAAACCAAATAAGTATCATCTAGACCCAAGATTAAAATAAATAAATAACTCAGTTCCTTAGGAGTTTGAAAGGTTTCCAATTTATTTTACTTTCTTTGGGCTGCGTGTTCAGTACTGGCTTTCTAAGAATGTCTTCTGGCTTTAAATATCTTAGTTTGAGGGCAATCAGATGCTATAGTGAGGGTGAATGTGCAAAAGAACAGGTCATTACATAGACAGATAGACAGACAGGTTTTTAAAGGCACATGTGACCATCAGGTTATGTAGTCTGATGTTCTGTATAACACCATAAAATTCACCCAGTTCTGTCAGCAGATGAAGAGACAGAAAGATGCTTCCCTGTAGAGCACTTTACACGTTTGAAGCAAATGCTGAATTACCTTTTCCATTTAAGAAGACAGGATTCATACCTAGGCTATTTGTGTGTCATGAAGCACTCAGTTTTCAGAGGCTAAATTTTCAGTAAGTGTGCTAGGCTGGCACACCTCTAATTGGCAAAAACTTCGAGTCTGTATCTTATGTATGCATTATTACCTTAAAGACATTAACTAGAGAATTTGGATTGAAGGACCTGATTCTTTTTAAGTGGAAAAAATACTGTATAATTAATATTGAAGCCAATAACAAAGCAAAAGTAGGCTTCTCATCCTTGAAACTTCACTGACTGGAAAAATTAGCCTACTCTCCCTCTCTCTCACTCTCTCTCTTTTTCCTCTCTACCTCTTTTTTTTAATTATAACTTGCGGAAACACTCAATACTCTTTAATCTCCTTTAATAACTACCCTATCCTAGATTTTTCTAAGCACCCTTTTGCACAGCATTCACAAATCCAAGAAAAAATTGCTCTTAAGATTGACTGACTAGCTGATCTCTGAGCTCTGACAATTTACTTGGCTTGTTCCTGCAGTTCCTCTGTTTCAGTGCAGACTGAAGGGTGAGAGGGGAATGGGGAAAGGCAATTATTCTCTCCTGTAGGGCTGCCACCTGTACTCAGCTTTTCTGACTCAGCCTCCTGAGTTGACAATAGCACTTTAAGAAGTCCACTGAACTGAAAGGGAGGATGACCTTATGATGTCCAGAGATAGCAGAGTCATTTTTGCATCTCCATAAAGTTGTAGAGTAAGATAATGGAGGCAGAATGATAAAATAACTGACTTTATGGCCCTGGAGTCCTCTGACTGCAATTTTCCTCCCTACATTTCAAGAGGTGCTTGAAGAAAGAAAGAATTTATATTTTCATTATTTTCTGTCTTAACTCATCAGATAATATTCAGGTAACATTACTTAAACAGCCCTCAAACATAATTCCTGATGACTTTCATTCTTTCAGATTACTCATGTTAGTTAAGGTGTCTCTGCACATGCAATGAGTAAGATACACAGTACTGGTTTTATTATATTTTTACTCTACATTTTGTTGATCAAGATGCATCCATATCTATTCTTGATCATATTTCGCTATTTCCTTATCACTTACATTTCTTGTATCGTTTTCTTGGTGTTTTTGTAAGAGAGACTTTTTCCAGGAAGAACCTCACCGAATTTTCCTCATCCACTTCAAGTTACTATGTTTAATAGGTAGAGTCTGCTTATGAAATGAACTGAAGCAGAACCCTACCAAAAATAATCCATATACAAACTTCTGTCTATAGCTGTACCAGAGTTATTAGTTGCCAGTAAACCTGTAATCTACAATATTTTTAGATCTGATTCAATACTGAGTTCTGCCTGGAAAATGCAGCAGTAAAATGGTAGCATATTGAATGTAAGTAGTTAATACCTGCCATAAAGTTTGTTTCGCAAAAATGTAAATGACAGGTGGCTCAAGACAGTAGAGAAGCAGACATGCTAAAATAAAGATGTATAGCCAGAAATTACGATATATGCAGATGGTCCAAATAGGTAGACTTTCTTCAATTGCTTGCTTATCATATCAGATAGAAAGAGCTTTATTTAAAGCATTTAGTGAATAAGAGGAGAACACAGCATAAAGAAGTAGGAGTGGATATCTGAGCTGACAAATCCTGTCCTCTGATACCAAATGCAATTACACCTTATAATTCAATGTATACATTTATCAGGTCCCATTTTAAAATTAGTCCATTTTCCAACCCTGTTCCTTCTATTATTAACATCCTATTCCAGAATATTTTTTGTTGTTGTTGTTAGTGTTTTTTAATAGCCAGATGAAAAGTATCCATGGTCAGTAGATCCATTTTTTAATTATTTTTTTTTCCTAAGCAAAGGAAATGTGGTGCTTTGTTTAGCTAGGAGTTTCAAACTTTGCTCTAGTGATACCAGTCAGTTGGCATTTACCTATGAAAAGGTAAATAAATAAAAAAAAATCTACACAGGACAGAACAACAACAAAAAAGAAACCTGCTCCCATATTATCTCAAAAAATTAAAATAGTTGTGGGCAGACCATGAGGTTTATAAATCACAACTTTGGTCATGTGCTATTTCATTCTCTGCCAGACTGCTTGTCTGGTTAAGTCAAATGATATTTGGCAATGGGATATTCAGCACCTGTACTTCTGATTAGATGTTATGAAGTTAAGTTAGTTGCCAAACAATTAAGAAATGTTTTTCCGTAGTCCATAAAATATTTAAAGAATGTCCAAAATGGTCTCATTACCAAAAAATTATATCCAGATTCATAGGTGTGAGGTGTAAAGTAAATCTCATGAGAAAGTGAACAGTTATCTAGTAAACACAAAAAGTTAGCAGGCTTTGTAATCAGAAGCAAAAATGAAGAAAAAAAAAATTGCTCTCAGACCAAATCGAATATGTATATTTCAAGTATTTGACCAACCCCAGCATAGCCTCAGGAATAAGTTAGTGTAGTTCTGGCTTCAAATACATCTGGCTTGAGCTATGTCCAGATTTTTAAAACAGTGAGTTTAAGCCAATCACACAGCTGACAAAGTATTATGCTGTCTATTTAGAGATATTTAACAGAGATGCCAAATTAGGAGGTTACATGTTAGGAACTTCATCAGGTTAGGTTTTCTCTGTAGTCAATGCAAGAGGAAAAGCAGCTCCATACACTCACTGAGCACTCCCGAGATTTGAGGGACCTGCAGCTGGTGGATGGGGTTTTTTTCCATTTTGATCAGAACAGGAAACAAAGGCAACTGTTCTTCTAATTTGACCATCTACAGGCTTTTTTAGTTTACTTTTGGTTTTTTTTAGGAAATATTATTTTTAAAGCAGTGCGAGATATAGATATGGCAAATGTTTAAGGGCAAAAAAAAACCCACAGAACACAAGCTTATGAATAAATAGACTCTCTTCCTTTTCAATAACAATTGATCTACAACAAAACTGGGATTCTTAATTTAGAAAAAAGTGAGTCTATAAGTAACTGAAACTTAAGTGTACAGGAATAATGATGATTTCAATTTTGCATCAGAGAATTCTGTTTCTGATCATGGACTGAAAGTAAAAAAAAAAAAAATCAAAGCATTTCAGGGCCTTGAAAAATTTCAGAAGTTTACAAAGGGTTAGGTCAAACCAACATTAATTTCCAGACGTAGTCTGAAATTCAGAGAACCAGGCAAAGAGGAATGTGATCTTCAGAGGAAGAGATAAATAAACTAAATCAAACAAAAAAAACAACCCCACAACCTCAATATCTTAAACAAAATCCTGAGGGTTAATTAAAGAACAATGCGGTACAACTAAGAGATGAAGAATTCATATGCAACAGCTTCAAGACTTTTGTGAAGTGATTGATTATATGGATAATTAATGACAAAAACCCTGATGTTCAGATTCAAAACTTAAGCTTTCCTTGAAGGCTACTCACAAGTGGCCAATCTATTACAGAGGAAAAAAATCTTACCTCATTTATTTATACTTGAGGATTACATTTCAAGGAAGGTTTTGGGACATCTACATATGTGAACCATAGCATGAACAGAGGTTCATTGTCAAAGAAACTCAATTTCAAACCAGAAAACTTAAAAAAAAAAAATAAATTCTTAACATGAAGAAAAGTAATTTTTTTTTACTAATTCTAAACTATCTTAATAAAAATATCTAACAAATTATCTTAAAATGTTTATAACTGCTCCTAGTACAAGATTATCTTATTGAACAGAAGGCAAGAGGTGGTTTGTCTTTAAGCATGCTTTCTGATCACAGCCCACAGACATTTTCTAGCCCATTTCTCAGTTCTGAGAAATTTCTCAGTTCTGAATTTTCCTATCTTAAAAAGCAGTCTTCTTATTTTATATTATTATGACTAAAAACAAGCAGGCCATATACTGACTGTAGTTTTACTCTCACTTTGCTAATCTACCATCTATATTGTTGGCTTAATATAGTTTTAATATTTTCTAGTATTGAATAATTGAATATTACTAACTACAGTAAATGGCTTAAAACAAAATAATAGATCAATAATAAAGATGAGGATTCCTTTAAAAAGTGTTAAGTTCTAGCATAAAACAATAGTATTTGAGAAACAGAGGAATTATGTGAGTCAAAAAAACTGAATTAAAATTTTACTTAGGTGGAGGGCATGCATCCTAGACTAAAAGAAAGGAGACATTTATTTTCTTACTTTTATTGTTGGGTGGTAATGTATAGGCTGCTTCACTGGCTCAGTTCTCTCTATGTTTGACTATATTCAGACTGGCATTATTCAAGGACATGGATCAATTCTGTATCTGTACAATGGCATCCTGAAACCAGTCAGGGGCTTTTAGAAATGACTGAAATATAGATAAGGGAAAATGGGGACTTACATCTCAGCTGTAGTGGAGTGGATTTAGTGTTCTGCAATGCTTGGCTGCCTTATTATTAATTAACAAACAGCAGCACTATGTTCCTTCTTTCTTTTCCCCTCCTTGATATGACTTGCAGCATGAAGGCAGCTCCTACCGATACCACTTTTTAATTTCATGGTATAAACTGGGGTTTTTACACTAGTTAGCAATAAATAAACAAAGACTTTCTGAATGATTGAAATGGAATTTCTGAAGGAAAGAGCAACAAATAATTAGACTTCTATATCACTAATTATTATTAGTAGCTTGAACAAAATAATGTTTCTGGCCTATAGAATTTCTAATCAGTAAAGTCAGAGCATCATAATATGATCTCTTCAAACAGATTTATTTTTCATATGACTAGTTCCTAATGCCATTTTGGCATTGCACAATTCTGCTATTGGTTATATTTGTCTGCTGACTTTAAATATATTGTTTACTACTACAGGAACGAAATTCAACAAAGGCAAGTGTAGGGTCCTGCACCTAGGGAGGAATAACCCAATACACTGGTACGGGTTAGGGGCTGACCTGCTGGAAAGCACCTCTGTAGAGAGGGACCTGGGAGTCCTGATGGACAACAAGTAGACCACGAGGCAGCAATGTGCCCTTGTGGCCAAGAAGGCCAATGGTCTCCTGGGGTGCATTAAAAAGAGCGTGGCCAGCAGGTTGAGGGAGGTCATCCTCCCCCTCTACTCTGCCCTGGTGAGGCCACATCTGGAGTCCTGTGTCCAGTTCTGGGCTCCGCAGTTCAAGAAGGACAGGGAACTACTGGAGAGAGTCCAGCGGAGGGCTACAAAGACGATCAAGGGACTGGAGCACCTCTCTTATGAAGAAAGGCTGAGAGACCTGGGTCTGTTTAGCCTGGAGAAGAGAAGACTGAGAGGGGACCTCATCGATGCTTATAAATATTTAAAGAGTGGGTGTCAAGAGGATGGGGCCAGACTCTTCTCAGTGGTGCCTGGCAACAGGACAAGGGGCAACAGGCACAAGCTATAACACAGGAAATTCCATCTGAACATAAGGAAAAACTTCTTTACTTTGAGGGTGGCAGAGCACTGGAACAGGCTGCCCAGAGAGGTGGTGGAGTCTCCGTCTCTGGAGATATTCAAAATCTGCCTGGATGTGTTCCTGTCCAACCTTCTCTAGGTGAACCTGCTTTGTCAGGGTTGGACTTAGATGATCTCCAAAGATCCCTTCCAACCCCTACCATTCTGTGATTCTGTGATTATTTGTAACATGGTAATGATTAGAAACTATAATCGTAGGTTAAGGCTGCACTGCAGCAGGAATTGTACCAAAGTGGAGTCAAAGCGTGTCCCTGATGCAGACGTTGCAATTTAAGAAAATTACATAAAGTTTAGATATATTACAAGCCCTCATGTCTAGCCATGCTCACGTATTGCACTTCTGTTTATTTGTAAATGTCTGTGGAAAACAATCAAAGCAAGAAGCTTAGGCTTGGGGGCATTTTTGCACTCAACAACAAAGTAAAGAAATTGCATCTAAGAGGTCTACAATATAGTTAATGATGTAATCATGGTTTAATCACAGTTAACTTCAGACAGTTATGGCATCTAAATTAGAAGCCTGGTTACCACAGGTGATAAATCAACCTTGAGGAGTGTCCATGAACCATTAGATCTTTTCTAAACATGGGTGATTCAGCATTAAAAGAGCATGTAGCATTCTCACTTATGTCTTTCACTTAGATGTAAACATGGAAAAACTTCAGAGATTCATATCAAAATCATCCTTCACGTGAAAGATTAATGGAATTTATAAAGGTCAGTCAAAAAGCTAAATGTTTTTTCTCCCTTGATAATGTGGTTCAGACCATTTTAGCTGCAAATGTAAACTCAAAGTTTTCCACCTGGAAACTCAATGTTTTTCCTCGATTCTGCTGAAACAGAAAGCTATATATCTTGAGTCTGGGCTTCTGTTATGAATGCAGAGATCAATGCAACCAGAGACCACTGAGACAAATAAATAGGAAAATGGGACAGTTAGATAATAAATTTTGAGATGATGAATGATGATATGCCTTAGGATGACAAAGACAAATATTTTAAATGTAAAGCTTGTGTACTTAGACATGTATCGAAATTGCAAGGGTCCATTTTTTTCACCTCCATTCAGGGCTGTTAAAGAAAGGGAGAGCAAACACCAAATTAAGAGTGAAGTGGTGAGTGACAGATAGATGGCAAGACATAGGCATGTTAGCCAGGTTGTGTCCTTTTAGTAGCATGTAATGAAGCTGTGGTGCTCCTCACTGAAAGATGGTACAAAGGCAAAAGGATGACACAGATTGAAAGACTCATTAGGCTAATTATAAAAAAAAAAAAATTAAAAGCAGTCAGCTAAAGGAAGTCTGTGGATGAGGAATTCCCTCAAAATGTTGGAGACTAGGAGACTTTTCAACAAGTTTTGCTACATGCTGTGAGAGTATTTGAGAGAGTATAAAATACAGTTGTCCTGTTCCTATGTTCTTCCCTAGGCATTTGCTTTTGGTCACTCTCAGAGACAACATACTGGCCAAGCTGGATACTGGTTCAATCCAGTGCTGTTATTTCCATGTTTCTGTGGTCTAGTCTAAAGGTGCAGACTAGAAAACATGGGGCTGCGTGGGGTGGAAGAGTGGAGCAGAAGAAAGCTGAATGCAAATGGAATCATGAACAAACCCTTTTACTAAAAGAGGTGCTGGTAAGGAGGTGGAGATGGGGCCACATGGGAATCCACTGCTATGCCCCAGCTCCCAACACAGAAGGAATACCACAGACAGCTTCATATCTCAAAACCTGTGGCATGGAGGTCCCACCAGGTGGAAAAGCCAGCACTTGCACCGGTGCAGTGGGTGCTATAAATACAGATTGCAAACTCAGAAACATTTCTGAAGAGCCTTCTCAGAATGGGAGCAAAAGCTACCAGCCCATTCCTACACAAATGACTGTACCTGGCTGGGCTACAGTATACTAAACAACTGCAGAAAGAAACCAATCACCAGTCTGTTTGTGACAGGCCATCCCAGCTAAATCAAGTTGTCATTTATTTTTTATTCGCTCTTGCCCCAGGGTCAGTAGCTGTTTCTTTCAGATTGAGAATGGAGCAATTTGAAAGTGCAAAAGCCTATTAAAAAAAAAAGGCATGAAGGGTTAGTTATAGCAGTGACGGTTGCACTTTGTCATCTGTAGTTAACCCTTTTGCCCTGAGGCTTCGGTGACTTTCTGTATGGTTCACAGATCACTCAGAAGCTTTGCTGCAAGTAAGCATTTAAAGGTGAAACCTGGGAGCAAAGCTGCCACAAAGGCATGGGTATGCATGTGTGTAGCAGAGGGAAGCTGTTAATCTTTTTAAATGCAAAACAGCTCTCCAGTAAAAAACAAAGTAAATTTGCTTCTTGTGTTTGGTAGTAACAAAATGCCAATCAGTTAGGAAAAATAGACACTTTAAAACAGTGTTTCAGTTAGATTCCCGGCATCATTGCTGCCCATTGTAGTCTTATACAAACCAGAGACCTCTGCTGAATCCTGAAATCACTTGTATCAGGGGCTATGGTTCAAAAAAACACAAAAAAATTATTTGTATTAAGTTCTCCCCTTATTTGTATTAAGTTCTCCCCAAGAACAAGAGGAGGTAAGAGGAAGTGAAATGAATTGCTTTGTCAGGAAACCCAACAACTCTTCTCTTCATCTAGACTCATATCCAAGAAACCAGTATCGACATCTGTGTGTAGAGCTAAGTGTTTAATGGAAAGGTTACTGAAACTGTGGATGCACTATTTTGATTTAAACTAGGCTTTCTGCAGAAGACATTGTTTATCTGTTGTGTTTCTTGTTCTGCTAACTGCTTTTCTCAGTACTTTGTAGCTTGACTATATTTGCCTCAAACCAATGGCAATATTAGGAGAAATATTTCCATCATTTTCATATTACTGTACTAAAGGATGGCCAGCCAGACATGCTTGTGCATTTGGATGGATGTGGGTGAAAAGCAGGATTTAGGAAGTGTCCTGGTTCCGGCGGGGATAGGGTTAATTTTTCCTGGTATTCCATGCCATATGAGCCATGCCCACCCTGAGCTGCCGGGGGAAGGGGGCAGGAAGTCACCACTTGGAGCGGGCTGGGGCATCCCTGGTCGACCAGCAGGGAGCGGTGGTTCCGTAATCGTGTTTGTATATTCCTCTATCCGTGTTATTGTTGTTGTTTGCTTGTTCCCTTTGCTGTTCTGTTAAACTGCCTTTGTCTCAACCCAAGAGTCTTGCCTTTTTCTTCTGATTCTTCCTGTATTGGGAAGGCCCGAGGGAGCGGCACCAGGGAGTGGCAAGTGGTTCTTTGTTGCCGTCTGAGGCTAAACCACGACAGTCCTTTTTGGTGCCCAACGTGGGGCTCGAAGGGTTGAGATAACGACAGAATCCAACTACAGCTTGAAAAAACGAATTTGTTGTATGCATTTATTGTATTAGGCAAATAGTCGCTGGTCACCATGTTGCTTGGTTTGTTCTCATGGCTGTGTTATGTGAATTCCTATATGGCTTATGTACTCCCTGCAATGACATTTGTTACTTCTGGGAGAGGGATGAGAATTATCATTTTGCTGTCCTGTGCAATATCGGCTTATGAGATGATAACATCACTTGTTAGACAGTTACTTTGGGGCGTTTATGTGGTATAGCTGTCCTGTCCATACCTTGGGCACTGTCTCTCAGAATTTATTAATAATTACACCCAGTCTGTGGGGGAAACAGGGGGGGACACTTTCCCCAGCTCTGTCGCCTCCCTTTTCTCCTTCGGGTCAGGTATGGCAGCTTTTGAGAATTTTGAATATCCTTGGGATGCTCGAACCAGCCTGGTCCTAGTGTTATGTCTCCTGAATGTGTTCCAGGTCTTGTTTAGGGTTAAACAGCTATTTAAGACTACCACCCAGAGAT
Organism: Rissa tridactyla; assembly: GCF_028500815.1. Taxonomy (NCBI): domain Eukaryota; kingdom Metazoa; phylum Chordata; class Aves; order Charadriiformes; family Laridae; genus Rissa; species Rissa tridactyla. The sequence continues at coordinate 13,795,477 of NC_071496.1, forward strand.
TTGCTCCGAGGCTGGATAGTCAGGGGTGGCATGGCATGTGGGAGAACATGGGCAGGTACCTAGAGAACTACTCACCTCCAATGGTCTGGGACTTCACCCCTGAACAATTACAGGACCCTAATGAAATGGTAGAACTTTTGAAGGGGAAAATGCTGTGGTTATTCTAGAAAGGCACAACTCACCGCACTGTGCTGGGCCCTGGCCAATATCTACCAAGCACTGCTCAGTGTTGCGCAGCACCCTCAGGGGGAAGAGATGGAAACCAGACCGGCGGACATCGCAGCTACTCCAACCCCTGCGGCAGCCACTGCGACTACTCCAACCCCTGCGGCAGCCACTGCGGCTACTCCAACCCCTGTGGCAGCCACTGCCGCTGAACCAGGGAACCAACCCGTGCTAGTATCAGTTGCCCCCATACAGAAGAAGAAGCACACAAAGAAATCAGTTCGCTTAGTAAGGGATGACGATGAACCAGGGCCATCTCGAGAGCAGGAGGAAGAGGCAGAACCAGAGATAATCACCCGATCCCTATCCTTGAGCAAACTACAGGATATGCGAAAAGATTTCGGCTGACTTTCAGGCGAGCACATTGTCACCTGGCTGCTCCGGTGCTGGGATAATGGGGCCAGTAGCCTGGAATTAGAGGGTAGGGAAGCCAGGCAGCTGGGATCCCTGTCTAGGGAAGGGGGCATCGACAAGGCAATTGGGAAGAAGACACAATCCCTCAGCCTCTGGAGGCGACTCCTGTCAGGCGTGAGGGAGAGGTACCCCTTCAGTGAGGATGTTGTATGTCACCCAAGCAAGTGGACTACCATGGAAAGAGGTATCCAGTACCTGAGAGAATTATCCATGCAGGAGATGATTTATTATGACTTGGACAATGCAGACTTACCCACAGACCCTGATGAGGTCCAGTGCACAAGGCCCATGTGGCGGAAGTTTGTACGGAGTGCACCATCGTCATATGCCAACTCACTGGCAGTAATGGAATGGAAAGGTGAAGAGGGACCAACGGTGGATGAGGTGGCTGGCTGGCTCCGGCGATATGAATAAAGTCTCTCTTCCCCCCTTGTCTCAGCTGTGGAGAAACTGTCCCAGAAGGTCCAGCAACTTGAAGAGAATATCTCCTACTCCCCACCTGTATGGGCCAGCATCTCAGCTATTAGGAGCAGGCGTTTCCCCACTCAAGAGAGAGACTACAGAGGGTACACACCACGAGGCACCCTGTGGTTCTACCTGCATGACCACGGAGAGGACACGAGGAAGTGGGATGGACAACCTACTTGGATCCTGTGGACACGGGTACAGGAGTTGCAAGGAAGGACAACCACAAAAGGGGATCCCTCCAGGAAAAGTGCTGCCCCAGTTTCCAGTGGGCCGTTCCCCAGACACAGCAGAAGGCCTGATCTTGCTTCTGATCCTCTTGAAGGAACTTCCAAGTCATTTCTGCAAGAAGTGAGTAATGGATACTATGACCAGGATTAGAGGGGCCCTGCCTCCGGCCAGGTGGAGGAAAGGGACAACCGGGTTTATTGGACGGTGTGGATTCGATGGCCTGGCACATCAGACCCACAGGAGTATAAGGCTCTAGTGGACACGGGTGCACAGTGCACCCTAATACCATCAAGCTATAGAGGGGCAGAACCCATTTGTATTTCTGGGGTGACAGGGGGATCCCAAGAGTTGACTGTACTGGAGGCAGAAGTGAGCCTAAACTGGGAATGAGTGGCAAAAGCATCCCATTGTGACTGGCCCAGAGGCTCCATGCATCCTTGGCATGGATTACCTCAGGAGAGGGTATTTTAAGGACCCAAAAGGGTACTGGTGGGCCTTTGGCATAGCTGCTTTGGAGACAGAGGAAGTTAAACAGTTCCCTACCTTGCCTGGTCTCTCGGGGGACTCTTCTGTTGTGGGGTTGTTGAGGGGCGAAGAACAGCAGGTGCCGATTGCTACCACAACGGTGCATCGGTGGCAATATCGCACTAACCGAGACTCTCTGACTCCCATCCATAAGCTGATTCGTCAACTAGAGGTTCAAGGAGTGATCAGCAAGACTCGCTCACCCTTTAGCAGCCAAGAGCAATGCCACAATTGATATAGCGAATGCATTCTTCTCAATCCCTTTGGCAGCAGAGTGCAGGCCACAGTTTGCTTTCACTTGGAGGGGCGTCCACTACACCTGGAATCGACTGCCCCAGGGGTGGAAACACAGCTCCACCATTTGCCATGGACTGATCCAGACTGCACTGGAACAGGAGGAAGCTCCAGAACATTTGCAATACATCGATGACATCATCGTATGGGGAAACACAGCAGAAGAAGTTTTTGAGAAAGGGAATAAAATAGTCCGAATCCTTCTGAACGCTGGTTTGGCCATAAAACGAAGTAAGGTCAAGGGACCTGCGCAGGAGATCCAGTTTTTAGGAATAAAATGGCAAGATGGACGCCGTCAGATACCAATGGATGTGATCAACAAAATAGCAGCTATGTCTCCACCAACTAGTAAAAAGGAAACACAAGCTTTCTTAGGCATTGTGGGGTTTTGGAGGATGCATATCCGAAATTACAGTCTGATTGTAAGCCCTCTGTATCAAGTAACCTGGAAGAAGAATGATTTTAAATGGGGTCCTGAGCAACGACAAGCTTTTGAACAAATCAAACAGGAAATAGTCCATGCAGTGGCCCTGGGGCCAGTCTGGGCAGGACAGGATGTTAAAAATATGCTCTACACCGCAGCCGGGGAGAACGGCCCTACCTGGAGCCTCTGGCAGAAAGCACCAGGGGAGACTCGAGGTCGACCCCTAGGGTTTTGGAGTCGGGGATTCAGAGGATCCGAAGCCCACTACACTCCAACAGAAAAAGAGATATTGGCAGCATATGAAGGGGTTTGATCTGCTTCGGAAGTGGTTGGTACAGAAGCACAGCTCCTCTTAGCACCTCGACTGCCGGTGCTGGGCTGGATGTTCAAAGAAAGGGTCCCCACCACACATCATGCAACTGATGCTACATGGAGTAAGTGGATTGCACTGATCACACAGCGAACTCGAATGGGAAACCCCAGTCGCCCAGGAATTCTGGAAGTGATCATGGACTGGCCAGAAGACAAGGATTTTGGAATGTCCCCAGAGGAGGAGGTGACGCATGCGGAAGAGGCCCCACCATATAATAAACTGCCAGGAAATGAGAAGAAATATGCCCTGTTCACTGATGGGTCCTGCCGGATTGTGGGAAAGCATCGAAAGTGGAAGGCTGCTGTGTGGAGTCCTACACGACAAGTTGCAGAAGCCACTGAAGGACAAGGTGACTCGAGACAGTTTGCAGAGGTGGAAGCCATTCAGCTGGCTTTGGACATTGCTGAGCGAGAAAAATGGCCAGTACTTTATCTCTACACTGACTCATGGATGGTGGCAAATGCTCTCTGGGGGTGGCTACAGCAGTGGAAGCAGGGAAATTGGCAGCGCAGAGGCAAACCCATCTGGGCTGCTGACCTATGGCAAGATATTGCTGCCCGGATAGGGAATCTGGTTGTGAAAGCATGCCACATAGATGCCCATGTACCCAAGAATCGGGCCACGGAGGAACATCAGAAGAACCAGCAGGTGGATCGGGCCGCTAGGATTGAAGTGGCTCAGGTGGATCTGGACTGGCAACATAAGGGTGAACTATTCATAGCTCGATGGGCCCATGACTCCTCAGGCCATCAAGGCAGAGATGTGACATATAGATGGGCTCGTGACTGAGGGGTGGACTTGACCATGGACACTATTGCACAGGTCATCCATGAATGTGAGACATGCGCTGCAATCAAGGAAGCCAAGCGTTTGAAGCCTCTTTGGTATGGAGGACGATGGCTGAAATATAACTATGGGGAGGCCTGGCAGATTGATTATATCACACTGCCACAAACCCGTCAAGGCAAGCGCCATGTGCTCACAATGGTGGAAGCAACCACTGGATGCCTGGAAACATACCCTGTGCCCCATGCCACTGCCCGGAACACTATCCTGGGCCTTGAAAAGCAAGTCCTGTGGCGACATGGTACCCCAGAGAGAATTGAGTCGGACAACGGGACTCATTTCCGAAACAGCCTCATAGACACCTGGGCCAAAGAGCATGGTATCGAGTGGGTGTATCACATCCCCTATCACGCACCAGCCTCTGGGAAGATAGAACAATACAATGGATTGTTAAAAACTACACTGAGAGCAATGGGTGGTGGGACTTTAAAACATTGGGATACACATTTAGCAAAAGCTACCTGGCTAGTTAACACCAGGGGATCTCCCAATCGAGCTGGCCCTGCCCAATCAGAACTTCCACGTACTGTAGAAGGGGATAAAGTCCCCATGGTGCACATGAAGAATATGCTAGGGAAGACAGTCTGGGTTAGTCCTGCCTCAGGCAAAGGCAAACCCATCCGTGGGATTGCTTTTGCCCAAGGACCTGGGTGCACTTGGTGGGTGATGCGGAAGGATGGGGAAGTCCGATGTGTACCTCATGGGGATCTGATTTTAGGTGAGAACAGCCAATGAATCAAATTGTGTGTTTTTAATTACTAAGTAACCCTGTCACTGTATGTCCTCATTGCTATAATTGCTATCAGTTGTACTACAAGTAAGGCACAGGGGTGATGGGATAAGAACTGACCTCAGCAGCTGGCACCCAGCAACTTCCTCAAGATCTACATCTTCAGCCCACAGACTGTGTGCATGAGCCACACCGGGTACACCAGTCACAAGCTCCGAAAATACAGCATGCAACACGCCAGCACCACCCAGCATCTCACCTGCCCTGAGAGACTGTTCTAACAGATGGAGCCCAAAGCCATGGATTAAAAGAACTCAACGGACACTTTGGAGGGATCACCCATAAACTAAGGGCATTATATCTGCATGAATATATATGTATATGTATATACATGACGGGAAAGTGGTGGCAATTCATTGGAACCTGTAAGATCTGGGCATGGCATAGATGGTATGGAATACGGGGTGGATAATGTCCTGGTTCCGGTGGGGATAGGGTTAATTCTCCCCAGGACAGGTATTCCATGCCATGTGAGCCATGCCCACCCTGAGCTGCTGGGGGAGGGGGCAGGAAGTCACCACTTGGAGCGGGCTGGGGCGTCCTGGGCTGGGGCGTCCTGGATCAGGTCAGTGAGCGGTGGTTCCGTAATCGTGTTTGTGTATTCCTCTATCTGTGTTATTGTTGTTGTTTTCTTGTTCCCTTTGCTGTTCTGTTAAACTGCCTTTGTCTCAACCCAAGAGTCTTGCCTTTTTTTCTTCCGATTCTTCCTGTATTGGGAAGGCCCGAGGGAGTGGCACGTGGTTCTTTGTTGCCGTCTGAGGCTAAACCAAGACAGAAGGAATGAGGTCTTCTGTTCACGTTAGCCACTGGGCTGTCAGAGATACACATAGCTGTAATGCCAGCCTCAAGAAAGAAAAAAAAAAGAGGTGACTTCTGTGCATTTGCTCAGGATTGTCAAGCCAAACATAAAACTGATACAAGGATTCTGCAAGTGTACATGGTATCTTCTGTTTGATATTCTCAAATCCTTTCACCAAAATAAAATCCCAAAATGTTCACTCACTCCTAATCCATTAATCAGTGATTTTGCTCCACATAGTAATTTATCACTTTTGGTTCCAGAATAAAAAGCAGCAGCACAGGCAAGAGTTTAGGACAGGAAGTGCACTCCTTCACAGAATCACAGAATGATAGGGGTTGGAAGGGACGGCTGGAGATCATCTAGTCCAACCCCCCTGCCAGACCACGGTCACCTAGAGGAGGTTGCACAGGAATGCGTCCAGGCGGGTTTGGAATGTCTCCAGAGACGGAGACTCCACCACCTCCCTGGGAAGCCTGTTCCAGTGCTCTGGCACCCTCAAAGTAAAGAAGTGCCTCCTCATGTTTAGGTGGAACTTCCTATGCTCAAGTTTGTGCCCATTAACTCTTGTCCTGTCGCTGGGCACCACTGAAAAGAGCCTGGCCCCATCCTCCCGACACCCACCCTTTAAGTATTTACAAGCATTGATAAGGTCCCCCCTCAGCCGTCTTTTTTCCAGACTGAAGAGACCCAAATCCCTCAGCCTTTCTTCATAAGAGAGGTGTTCCAGTCCCCTAATCATCTTGGTAGCCCTTTGCTGCACCCTCTCCAGCAGTTCCCTGTCCTTCTTGAACTGGGGAGCCCAGAACTGGACACAGTACTCCAGATGCGGCCTCACCAGGGCAGAGTAGAGGGGGAGGATGACCTCCCTCGACCTGCTGGCCACACTCTTCTTGATGCACCCCAGGATGCCCTTGGCCTTCTTGGCCACATTGCTGCCTCATGGTCATCCTGCTGTCCACCAGGACTCCCAGGTCTCTTTCCACAGAGCTGCTCTCCAGCAGGTCAGCCCCCAACCTGTACTGGTGCATGGGGTTATTCCTCCCCAGGTGCAGCACCCTACGCTTGCCCTTGTTGAATTTCATAAGGTTTCTCTCTGCCCAGATCTCCAGCCTGTCCAGGTCTCTCTGTATGGTGGCACAGCCTTCTGGTGTGTCAGCCACCCCTCCCAGCTTTGTGTCATTGGCAAACTTGCTGAGGGTGCACTCTATCCCTTCCTCCAGGTCATTGATGAATACATTGAACAGCACTGGACCCAGTACTGACCCCTGGGGAACACCACTCGTCACTGACCTCCAACTAGACTCTGTGCCCCTAATCACGACCCTCTGAGCTATGTTTTTCAACCACTTATCTATCCACCTTACTGTCCATTCATCCAACCCACTCTTCCTAAGCTTCCCTATGAGGTTGCTGTGGGAGACCGTGTCGAAAGACTTGCTGAAGTCAAGGTAGACAACATCCACCGCTCTCCCCTCCTTGCTTCCACCCTCTGTAGGCTTTCTTTTTCTGTTTGAGATTGTCCAGGAGCTCCTTGTTCATCGACACGGGCCTCCTGGCTTTTTTGCCTGACTTCCTCTTTGTTGGGATGCATTGCTCTTGAGCTTGGAGGAGTTGGTCCTTGAATATTAACCAGCTTTCTTGGGCCCCTCTTCCTGCCAGGGCTTCATCCCATGGTACTCCATCAAGCAGATCCCTGAAGAGGCCAAAGTTTGCTCTCCTGAAGTCCAGGGTAGCAAACTTACTGCGCACATCCTCCTTGACACCCTAAGTATCTCAAACTCCAATATTTCATGGTCACTGCAGCCAAGGCTGCCCTTGAGCATGACATTCCTCACCAGCCCCTCCTTGTTGGTGAGAACCAGGTCCAGCATGGCACCTCTCCTCATTGGCTCCTACATCACTTCAAGAAGGAAGTTATCATTGACACATTTCAGGAACCTCCTGGATTGCTTATGCCCTGCTGTGTTGTCCCTCCAACAGCTATTGGGGTGGTTGAAGTCCCCCATGAGGACCAGGGCTTGTGAATGTGAGGCTGCTCCTATCTGTCTATAGAGGGCCTCATCTGCTTGGTCTTCTTGGTCAGGTGGCCTGTAGCAGACCCCCACTGTAACATCACCTGCCCCTGCATTCCCTTTAATCTTGACCCATAAACTCTCGGTCAGCTCCTCATCCATCCCCAGGTGGAGCTCCATGCACTCCAGCTGGTCCTTGACATAGAGGGTGACACCCCCTCCTCATCTTGTCTGTCCTTCCTGAAGAGCCTGTATCCTTCCATTCCAACACTCCAGTCATAGGAGCCATCCCACCATGTCTCTGTGATGCAAATTAGAGCATAGCCTTGCAGGCGTGTGCACGTCTCTGACTCCTCCTGTTTGTTCCCCATGCTACATGCTCATGAGTGATAGAATTTGTATGAAGCCTGTGGAGGGTGCTGAAGTACCACTTGGTTGGTTTACTCTTCTTGCAAGCTGGGTGTCAAACTCAGCACCAAATCTGGAGCCAGGAACGCCCAAGGAAGGTTGCCGGGGGCCACAGATGTTCTGTTATTTTTTTCTCTTCTGTTTCTTGTCTTCATTGTTTTTTGCTTAATTAGGGGAAGGGGATGGAACAAAGGGTGAATTTTAGAAGTCCTTGGAGAGGAGTTGGCCTGTCTCAATTTCTTCAGTCTCTGAAAAATGAAAGATAATATCAGTTGAAGCTCACACAATGACTTCAGGATCAGGTCATTTGAGATGATCAAAGTTTTCCAGAGACATTGGGCAGAACTTCTGTACTTTCCCTGGTGGGTCAAATATTGCACTGTGTCATGCAAAGAATCTGGAGACAGATTCTTTACAAGGGAGATTATGGCAAATCAAGCAGTTTGCCCTTGCCTTTTCTTCGTCTGTGTTTTTTGTTCATTTATCTGCTTTGCTTGTATTAATTTTCACCAGATGGAATTTCTAGAACTCAGATATTTCTCCTGGAATTTCCACAAATGCCACTTTCTAACTGTTATCCTCTGCAGGTCTATCTGCTGCTTCAGCCTAATGAATCCTTTTCTAGCTTTTCTTTGCCTTCCTCAGTAATCCCAAATCCTCATCCTTTCTCTTCAGGTTAAAAGAAAACCACACAAAATATTCCCTAATCTGAACAAAAATCATCCACCCCAAAAATTAGATCCTCATTTTATTACATAATTATAATAATTTCAGTTCACCAAAATTGATGTAACTATCCCAATTTGCACCAATAAGAAATTTGGCACGTAAATAAAATTAATAATGCTGAAAACCTTTTTTGCTGAAAACCTGTTTTACTGAAACACCAAGGAAATGCTCTTTCAGTAATCTACTTCAAATATCTGTATGTATCATATGGACTCGCTTAATTCAGCAATTCATTATTTGCATCTTTTTCTACTCCTATATGTTTTTTTCTACAAAATTACTTGGTTCACCTTGAAGCATTTCACAGAATCACGGAATCACGGAATCTTCAGAGTTGGAAGGGACCTCTAGAGATCATCTAGTCCAACTCCCCTGCTAGAGCAGGATTGCCTAAAGCACATCCCTCAGGGCTGCATCCAGGCGAGTCTTGAAAATCTCCAGAGAAGGGGACTCCACAACCTCCCTGGGCAGCCTGTTCCAGTGCTCTGTCACCCTCACCGTAAAGAAGTTTTTCCGTGTATTTGAACGGAACTTCCTATGTTCCAGCTTGTGCCCATTGCCCCTTGTCCTGTCACTGGGAACCAATGAAAAGAGCCTGGCTCCGTCCTCCTTAAACCCACCCTTTAGGTACTTGTAAACATTAATCAGGTCCCCCCTCAACCTTCTCTTCTCCAGGCTAAAGAGTCCCAGCTCTTTCAGCCTTTCCTCATAAGGGAGGTGCTCCAGTCCCATAATCATCTTGGTTGCCCTTTGCTAGACTCGCTCCAGTAGTTCCCTGTCCCTCTTGAACTGGGGAGCCCAAAACTGGACACAGTACTCCAGTTGTGGCCTCACCAGTGCAGAGTAGAGGGGGAGAATGACCTCCCTCGACCTACTGGCCACAGTCTTTCCTATGCAGCCCAGGATGCCATTGGCCTTCTTGGCGACAAGGGCACACTGCTGGCTCATGGATAATTTGCTGTCTACCAGGACCCCCAGGTCCTTCTCCTCAGAGCTGCTTCCCAGCATGTCTGCCCCTAACCTATACTGGTGCTTAGCATTCTTCCTTCCCAGGTGCAGGACCTTACACTTGCTTTTGTTGAACCTCATTAGGTTCTTCTCTGCCCAGCTCTCCAGCCTGTCCAGGTCACGCTGGATGGCAGCACGGCCCTCTGGAGTGTCGGCCACCCCTCCCAGCTTGGTATCATCAGCGAACTTGCTGAGGATACACTCTGTCCCCTCATCTAGGTCATTAATGAATATATTGAACAAAATTGGACCAAGTATTGACCCCTGAGGGACACCACTGGTTACAGGCCTCCAACTGGACTCTGTGCCGCTGATCACAACCCTCTGAGTTCTGTCACTCAGCCAGCTCTCGATCCACCTCATTTATTCTAAAATTTCTGCTGAAAGCCACATGGATATTCCAAAGTCTGCAGTCTGGAATATGAAGAAGGAGATGAATTCTAAGACAAACTTTTGTAGCTGCAGGAATTAAAAGCCTTCCCCCCCCCCCCCCCCCCCCATTCAGGACCTCTTTTTCTATTCAGTACCTGCTGTGCTGTTTGAAGGAAATCAAGGAAATTGAATCTACAACTTGGAATATGAGGCCACAATATTCAAGCTTTCCCCTCTCAAATCCCTGACCTACCAGATTTAGGAACCTGGCACTCCTTATGTGACGTAGGAATAGATTTTTATACTCTAACATTTACAGAGTAAAAGGTGGACCTCTACCCTAAAGCGGTTGTCTAAGTCCTCCTGGTTGTCAGTGAGAAATGATAAGCTCTTCTTTTTTAGTGTCCTCCCTTTGGAGCATATAATGGAGGCAGGGATCTCCCAAGCTGTGAGATCAGATGAGAACTAATATTCACATATCACCCAGCTGGGCCAGCTGGGTTAAGTAAATCCCACATCTAGGGCTTTCTGTGACATATAGCAAGGGAATCCTGTCTTTTGGATTTGCAATCGTAACTTCCGACAGGGACATTTTCCTTCTATATCCTGAAGAAACATACTTTCCCTAATAGGAGATATAACCTACTTACATAAAATTCATTTATATTGCCTTATGGATTTTAATGTAAGTAAAAATTAATGTTTCATTAATGTTCATTATGACACATTTCATTTAATTTTGTATCCCAAACAGGGAAGCCTAATCACCTTAAAAAGCATACTTAAATGACATCTGGAAAAATCAAAAAGAAAGATCAAGTCGGGTAATGGAGGCAGTCTAGGATTTTTTGGCAGATTGTTCTTTTTTTTATTATTATTTTATTTTCTTCTAGCTTGAATTCTTCAAGCTATAGAAAAATAATGGAGCATGATCCAACTTTCAAATAATAATAATGATAAAAATAAAAATTACATGGGAGAAGTGGAGAACAAAAATGTTCAGCGGAAATGAGCGAGTAGCAGATTGGAAGTATGAACAAACCTGTCCAATGTCATAGCATGCTAATTTCTTGAAGATGACAGATGGTAGAATTTTTCTTTTACTGCACTCTACAGAAATACACAATAAAGCAAAACACACCTCCTTCTCCTCCATCCTCTAGCAGGTCATTACTAGGTTTCTTGAGACATTACACACATCGTCCCTTAGTTTTCCTTGACTAATTTTATTTTGCATCATTTCTGTTATCCATGATTTTGTATTTCTTTTTTCTCCTCCTTCATTTAATGCCAAAATGTTGATGTTTTGATTCTGTTCCCTGTTATTATAGGTTTTTTAATGTATTCAAAAAAGGTTATTTTTTTAATGAAAACTTTCATCAAAATGGTGAACAGCTAAGGGAAAGTGTTTTAATTTTTAATGTGGTCCATACTAATATTTTCATATTCCAGAGGCTACAGAATCTCTTTGGTGATAATTACCTTAGTCACATCCCCACACTACCAATCTTTTATTATCTTTCTTCTCAGATGGTGTTACTCATGCGTTTAATAAAACTCACCTGTGTGTTGATGCTTTTTCACTGGCCATCACACAGCTTCCCTGAGGGGACAATAGGGAATGGCTACATTAATGAATAAAACACTGTCTGGGAACATTCATGGGCACTAGAACATGATTACTGATACTACTAAATAGTTAGAACAGTTCCAAAGAACACTTTGGCTTATGACAATTATCGGTCTCCAAAGCTATTCCTTGGGATGGTTTGGGCATCTAGCATGGGTCAGGGACCATTCTTAATAGGCAGTTAAAATCTTGTTTTAGAAGCTAAGAAAGTGCTATAGTATGTATGAGGGCCATTTAATGACATTCAGACTGAGTAGTCAGGAATGGACCAATAAACGTTTAATTTACTTGTATTGACATAGCCACAGAGTCTTCTAATGCTATTGACTAAGAAGAGTTCTGGAGCACCTCCACACAGAAAACTATGGGATATACCCACAAACACACAGGGGCAAGAGAAGAGAATGAAGGAAAAATTGCACGTATTTTCAGAACCAGCTTACATCCTCAAATGACTGATACTGTTTGTATTGAGTGGAAAACACACATTCTTTTTGCTCTTCATGCTTATTCTCAATTTTGTCTATTTTCTACCTTCAAAAAATAAGTTTGTCAGGGACTATCTTTCACTATGTTTATGACTAACTCTTAGAACAAAGCACCGCACCTCTGCTGTGGTTAGTGGAGCTATGACAATTCTCATTAACTTACAGACCTTGATCTTGCCAAAATAATGCAAGTATTAATACAAATAAAATGATCCTTCTGAATATATTTATGGAAAAGTCTACATTAAGACTCATCTTATTGTTCTTTGTCTTGTTTAGTAAGAAAACACCACGCTTATCAAAAATTTTTGTTAGATTTTACACAATGATTAATTTAAGGAACTCTATAACGCCTTCTAATAACAAAGTAGCTCTTCAAGATGGATTGCCAGATCCTTCTTTCAGCGAAATAACAAGACACTAACAAAAATTTAGAGAAAAAGGGGAGAGAGAACACTTTTACTGAAGGTTTTCCAAGAATAAAATCCTGGTAAACTAGTTTTGGGAGAACGAATGAAGCATAGCGGTACAACAAACACATTAAAAAGGTGCCACGTAAACAGAGATATTTTTTATTTGTTTGTTTCTCTCCTTCTTGTGTCATCCATGGCCTGTCCGGAGGCAAAGAGACTGACACTTGTAATATCCTCCCTCTCAAGCCGTCTGTTGGCTGGGAAATAATTAAGGGAATTGAGCTTGTTTCAGCAGAGATCAAGATTTCTAATGGGAAACTGGTGATGGAGATTGAGTGCTTGTGCCCTGAGCATGGATGAGTTAGTCAATGTCAAAACATAAACCATTGCTCAGGAAATGTGGATAAGCTTATTTAGCGCCACAGCTGCATGCTGTGTTGGGAAAACTCCATCATGTGCTATGCTTTTTTTTTTTAAATTTATTTTTAAATGCACCATATTATTTTGTAAATGTGCAGTGAGACAAAATTTTCACGCTAGGTATAGAAGTCTTTGTCACCATATTGAGATGTGAGAGATCTGGGCTATACAGGAGTCCCATATGCACTTTTTGTCTTTTCTGCATATTCTTTGTGCAATCTGTAGTGCCTTTTGTTAACTCCAGTCGTGGTCAGCTGGAGGTTTACTATCAGCCTTAAGAAAAGATGAATTAGGCTAATGCTAAAAAGTTAGAAATTCCATATAAAATAAACGTGATGACATGTTATTTCTCTTTCCCTTGGCCGCTTTGTCTACTGAGACTGAAAGCTGTTTGGAAATGGAATTTCTTCTTACAAGTTTGCAGAGTGTCAGCAAGTGAGACTTTAATCTGACCTGTACTCTCCAAATTCTGGTGTAATATATATAAGAACATGGTTTGCAATTCATCACTGGTCATCATGAGAACAAGAGATAGCAAATCTTCTCTTGCAAATGGCTTAAGTAGTTGATCCTGCCTTGGGGAAAGGACTACATGGATTACAAACCCTCTTAAGACCCTTTGCAATGCTATTTTTCTGTGATTGTATCTAATACACACTCTGCTGTCTTTAAGCCATTTGGAATCTAAAGTAGGACTCTACCTTCAGCATACAGAAGAGCGGGGGTAGGTCTACATGAAAAAAAAATAAAAAATAACCCTCTGTTTCTGGATTGGTTTAATTAAAAAAAAAAAAAAAAAAAGGTTCCTAAGTCAGTTGTTGTTCAGAAGCAGCCTTTTGTATTGGATTCATTTCCAATTTTACACCTGTTGTTCTTTATTCCATAGAATGTGTTTCAGAAATAAAAATCACTTGCTCTGTGTTTGGGTAGGAAGGCATGTGTCAGAAAGAAAAGCACAGGAGAAGCACACTTGTCTTTTGAAGGGAGTAATAATGCCTAAAAGCTTCTGTAAGTCACTAACATCACTGTCATAGTTACAGAGACTATTTTGTCTGTTTTCTCTATCTGGCCTCCTCACATGCTTTGCTTCGGTGTACTGCATGTGTTCTGTAGTTTCCAGGTGGCATTTTGTGTTTCTCCAGCTTTAGACCAAGCTGAAGACACAATATTTGATCTATATCAACTACCTGTTCCTTTCTAGTTTTATGTGAAGATCAATACATTTTCTTTTAAATTATCTAATCAGAGTTATATAGTGATGAACAGACATTTGCTTAACAATTAGAAGGGAGAACTAGAAAAAATCAATATAAGCTTAAGCTCTTGTTTCACCACTTCGATGAGTTAGAGACCTCTACTTTTAAGTTACGGGAAAAGAAACAGATGTCCTCTATTTCTCGGAAAAATACAGGAGATGTGGTGGGTCAGTGTCATGGTTTGGGATGGGTTGGCCAATGACAAGACAACAGATGCTCTCCCCCACCTCTCGCTCCAAGGAGAAGAAGGAGAGAGATAAGAGAGCTAAGAGTTTAAAAAAAAACCCTAAACTACTTCAATGAAAAATTAATAATAAAATAAAAAAAAGATATCATTAAATAGATACAATAATACATATATATACAAAACCGTATCAAGCTCCAAGGAAGATGGCACTGGCAGGCACTGGGAAAGTTCCAGACTTGACTCAATGACAAATGGGAACTGGAACACGCTGACCAGGAACAAAGGCAGATGAGCTGACAGAATCCTCTTCCTCCTCCTCCTCCTCCTCCTCCTCCTCCTCTTTTGTTGCCTTCCAGGAATACTTCAGCATGGAACTAATTCTGTCCAGAATATCAGTGTCCAGACTATTTTGAGCATCAAGTATAATTGGTAAGCTTTGGGCATCTATTCCTTGAACAGATGCATTTCATCCAATAGAAGGGGGTACAAAATTTTACTTTCAAGGTCAAACCAATCATTTTTAGAAAACATCCCATAAGAAAACTACCTCGCTAGTCTAGAGATTACCATGAAGTTCATTTTCATATGCCCCTGCCATGTCTTTCCAGTGGTCACAGCCCCTCACTACTGTCTGTAATCTTGCACACAGAATAAAACCTACCGCAAAGGGGAAAGCGCATATTAGACATAAGCAGATTTAACAGAGAAACTACAGGCTCCAAAAAAATTACCACAAGTTAACTTTAGTCTCATGAACACATGGGAAGACAGGGAGAGACAGAGGCCCTGAGTACATCTTGGAGCTTAAGGTAGCACTGGGAGGAAGGATGAGGGAGGCAGCAACCCTCTGGATTTCGGTGACAGACACAAGTGTGTTGCTCCTTCTGTTGAACAAGTCACCGTCATGGCTTACAAATCAAGGCTGGAACCAGGAAAACTCCACAGCAAATAAAACTCCTGTCTTCTGGCATAAATATCCCAATTTTCTTATGTACTTCTTGAATCGCCTCCCAACCTCTTCCGATCAGCACAAGGAGAACATTTTCATACACAAACGTGCATTTTCTGTTCAGTGATGAATTGTACCCTTAGTACCCCAAACTCTTTGTGCTTTAATCTCATGCTGCATCCATGAATCCCAACCCCATGCTTCTCCCCTCCTCTGACCTCCTGGGAAGAGCTTTTTTACAGTAGAAAAGGAGAAACTCCTATTTCAGCTGGTAAAGTGGTAACACTGGGCCTGATTGTCAGCCTTTTTGGGCTGGTGAAGTTTTTATGAAATTAGACATATTTGTCTTGATGTTTAGTAGAGAGCATGAAATTCAAATCTGAGTGTTTGGCATTCTGCAGGCCAGCACTTAAATATTCAATGACATAACTTCATTGGTGTTTTGACAACACTATATAGGAGTTGTGCTTACCATCGAAAATTAAAGCCACTGAAAGAGTTGACAACAGCAGAATTGTGAATGCTTCAAGGCTCCTGAAGTGATTGTTAATTCCAGTTTGTCTAGAAGTGCTTATTCTCTTTGTAACACTGTCAGTTCCACTTAAGGGCTACTTGAAGTCAATGAAATACAGGTAAGTATTACAGAAATCTGTCTGTCTTCCTGAACATTTATATCTCTGTGGCTCATTTGCATTTTCATTTGCCCATATGTTTATTGATTGTATTATTGCTTGAAATGTTATCCAGGGTTAGTGTTTATATCTGTCTATCCTATCTACCAAGATTTTTACCTGGTCCTCGTCTCCCTCGTATTTTAGCACCTCAGAATCACTCACAGGCTTTTCTCTTCAGCTCTGAGTGAAGTGCTGTCTGTGTTCCAGAAATTAGAGATTTGTATGCAAGCCCACGAACTATGAAAACTCTCTATTCTAATTTCCTGTACATGATAGTTACACAGACTGATCTTGCTATGGTTTCTGCAGTGAAAAGGGATTGTGTACTGAGCATCCAAACTCTGGTCTAAAACTAATAGCACTTGAAAATATTATAAAAATCAACTTTAAAATCATAATAAATTCAAAATTTATTTTGAATGTTGCAGTTTGGGCCAGGTTAGCCAATGACAAGATGACACACCTCTCACTCCAAGGAGGAAGAAGATATTTCAGGACCTTGAGATGACTGGTCAAGGCATCGGGAACACAAGTCGTGTTCTCCTCTATCCCCCGAGTTGTGGAGAATGATGAGGGGATAAATAGGAAGAGCCAGCAGATCAGTGCCTGGCTCCAAGCCTGGTGCTACAAGTAGGACTTTGGGTTCTTTGACCATGGCTTGATTTACAAGACACCAGGCCTGCTGGTAATAGGCGGGAATAGCTTATCTTGCAGGGGGAAAAGGGTTCTAGGACAGGAGTTATCAGGGCTGACTGAGAGAGCTTTAAACTAGATCCAAAGGGGTGTGGGGATGCAACAGGGCTTGCCGGTGAGGTGCCTGGGTGTAGTAGCTCAGCACTTGTGGGGGTATGATAGTATTTTTGAGAACCAGAAGGCCTACCACCCCTTGTCCTGGTTTGAGGCAAAACAGAACCAACTTTCTGTTCAGTAATTTTATTTCTTAGCTAGGCCTCTTCTAACTCTCTGAAATTAACAGCATGTTGTGCCCAAAATGGTTCATTTTCAGAGTGATAAGACCAATGTTTACAATTAGTGACAGGGAATGGTACACAGAGAGGCTCTTGCTTATACTTATTACTATAACAACCAGGGTCAGCTAATTTCGTTATTTGCCCCGCTGGAGGGTCGTAAACGGAAAAGAGTAGAGGGGTCCCACCTGCAGGGAGGAGCGGACAGGACGGGTGACCCAAAACTGACCAACAGGGGTATTCCATCCCATCTGCCCCATGCTCAGTATAAAAGCTGAGGGATCAAAGGGTCAACTCTCTTCCTTCAATGGCTAACGTCTGAGGAGGACCCTGTCTGTTCATCTGCCTTTGATCCCGATCCGTGGGTTCCTGACTCCAGCTCTGGAATCCAGTTCCCACCCGTTGCTGAGTCCAGCCTGGGACTTCCCCAGTGCCTGCTGGTGACGTCATCCTGGGAGCTTAATATGGTTTTGTATATACTGTATCTATTTCCTTATTTCCTTTTTATTTTATTGTTAATATTTCATTAAAGTAGTTTAGTTCCTTCTAAACTCATAAATCTCTCTTTATCTCTCCTCCTCCTCTCTGTGTACGAGAGGCTGGGGGGGAGCATCTGTCGCCGGCCATTGGCCAATTTGGCCAAAACCACGACACCCCTCAAGGGTGAAAACTACACACTCAACTCCCTCTCTGAAATGCTTATACACCAATGCACGCAGCATGGGGAACAAACAGGAAGAGCTGGAGATCTGTGCGCGGTCGCAGGGCCATGATCTCATTGCAATTACTGAGACATGGTGGGATAGCTCATACGACTGGAACACTGTCATGGATGACTATGTCCTTTTCAGGAAAGACAGGCCAGCAAGGCAAGGTGGTGGAGTTGCTCTCTATGTGAGAGAGCATCTGGGATGTATTGAGCTCTCCCTGGGGACAGGTGAAGAGAGAGAGTTGAGAGCTTGTGGGTAAGGATTAAGGGGCAGGCTAATATGAGGGACACTGTTGTGGGTGTTACTTACAGGCCACCTGATCAGGATGGGGAAGCTGATGAGGCCTTCTACAGACAGCTGAAGGTAGCCTCCCAATCACAGGCCTTGCTTCTCATGGGGGACTTCAATCACCCTGATATCTGCTGGGAGGGCCACACAGCCAGGCATGCACAGTCCAGGGGGCTCGTCCAGTGTATTGATGACAACTTTTTGACTCAGGTGGTGGAGGAGCCAACAAGGAGAAGAGCACTCCTGGACCTGGTACTGACAAACACAGAGGGACTGGTGGAGGACATGAAGGTTGGGGGCACCCTAGGTTGTAGTGATCATGAGAAGATAGAGTTCAGGATCATGGGTAGTATGCACGAAACAACAAGAAGTAAAATTACAACCTTGGACTTCAGGAGGGCTAACTTTGACCTCTTCAAGAAACTGCTTGGAGAGATCCCATGAGCTAGGGCTCTGGAAGGCAGGGGGGCTTAAGAGAGGTGGTTGATATTCAAATACCACTTTCTCCAAGCTCAGGATTGGTGCATCCCTAAGAGCAAGAAATCAGGCAAGGGAAGCAGGAGACCTGCATGGTTGAGCAGGGAGCTTCTGAAAAAGCTCAAGTGGAAGAGGGAAGTTTACAGTAAGTGGAAGAAGGGACTGACAACTTGGGAGGATTACAAGAACGCTGTCAGAGCATGCAGGGATGAAATGAGGAAAGCCAAGGCCTCTACGGAATTAAACCTGGCAAGGGATGTCGAGCTCAACAAGAAGGGCTTCTTCAAGTATATTGGAGGCAAAAGGAAAACTAGAGAAAATGTGGACCTGCTGTTGAATGAAACAGGAGCCATGGTGACAGAAGATATAGAGAAGGCGGAGTTACCGAATGCCTTCTTTGCTTTGGTCTTTGCTGCTCGGCCCAGCCCTCAGGAGTGCCAACCTTCGGAGAAAGTAACAGGGAAAGTCTGGACAGAGGAAGACTTCCCCTTGGTTGAGGAGGATCAAGTGAGAGATCAATTAAGTCAACTGGATATCCACAAGTCCATGGGTCCTGATGGGATGCACCCGAGAGTGCTGAAGGAGCTGGCAGAAGTCATTGCTGGGCTGCTCTCCATCATCTTTGAAAGGTCCTGGAGAACAGGCGAGGTGCCTGAGGACTGGAGGAAGGCCAATGTCACTCCAGTCTTCAAAAAGGGCAAGAAGGAAGATCCAGGAAACTACAGGCAAGTCAGCCTCACCTCCATCCCTGGAAAGATGATGGAACAGCTCGTTCTGGGCATCATCTCAAGGCAAGTAGAGGAAAAGAAAGCTATCAGAAGTACTTAACACGCATTCACCAAGGGGAAATCATGTCTGACTAATCTGACTGGCCCAGTCAGCATGGGTTTGTGAAGGGCAGGTCATGCCTATCAAACCTAATATCCTTCTATGATAAGGTGACCCACTTAGTGGATGAGGGAAAGGCTGTGGATGTTATCTACCTGGATTTTTGCAAAGCTTTTGACACTGTTTCCCACAGCATTCTCCTGGAGAAACTGGCTGCTCATGGCCTGGACAGGTGTACTCTTCGCTGGGTAAAAAACTGGCTGGATGGCCGTGCCCAGAGAGTGGTGGTAAATGGAGTTAAATCCAGTTGGTGTCCGGTCACAAGTGGTGTCCCCCAGGGCTCGGTGCTGGGGCCGGTTCTCTTTAATATCTTTATCAATGATCTGGATGAAGGGATCGAATGCACCCTCAGTAAGTTCGCAGATGACACTAAGCTGGGCGGGCGTGTTGATCTGCTTGAGGGTAGGTTGGCTCTGCAGAGGGATCTGGACAGGCTGGACCGATGGGCTGAGGCCAAGGGTATGAGGTTCAACAAGGCCAAGTGCCTGGTCCTGCACTTGGGTCACAACAACCCCATGCAGCGCTACAGGATTGGGGCAGAGTGGCTCGAAAGCAGCCCGGCAGAAAAGGACCTGGGGGTGTTGGTTGACAGCCGGCTGAATATGAGCCAGCAGTGTGCCCAGGTGGCCAAGAAGGCCAACAGCATCCTAGCCCGTATCAGGAACAGTGTGGTGAGCCGGACTAGGGAAGTGATCGTCCCCCTGTACTCGGCACTGGTGAGGCCCCACCTCGAGTACTGCGTTCAGTTTTGGGCCCCTCGCTACAAGAGGGACATTGAGGTGTTTGGAGCGTGTCCAGAGAAGGGCTACAAAGCTGGTGAGGGGTCTGGAGGACAAACCTTATGAAGAACGACTGAGGGAGCTGGGGTTGTTTAGCTTGGAGAAGAGGAGGCTGAGGGGAGACCTTATCACCCTCTACAACTACCTGAAACGAGGTTGTAGAGAGATGGGGGCTGACCTCTTCTCCCTGGTGACAAGTGATAGGACGAGAGGAAATGGGTTCAAGTTATGTCAGGGGAGGTTTAGATTGGATATTAGGAAACATTTTTTCACTGAAAGGGTTATTAAACATTGGAATAGGCTGCCCAGGGAGGTGGTGGATTCACCATCCCTGGAGGTGTTTAAAAAAAGGGTAGATGGGGCACTTAGGGACGTGGTTTAGAAGTGGCTTTTCTCAGGGTAGGTTAAAGATTGGACTCGATGATCTTAAAGGTCCCTTCCAACCTCAGCAATTCTATGATTCTATGATTCTATTCTATGATAGCCTTCTATAATGGCATGACTGGATGGATAGATGAGGGGAGGGCAGTGGATGTTGTCTACCTTGACTTCAGCAAGGCATTCGACATGGTCTCCCACAGCATCCTCATAGGGAAGCTTAGGAAGTGTGGGTTGGATGAATGGACAGTGGGGTGGATTGAAAACTGGTTGAAAGAGAGAGCTCAGAGGGTCGTGATTAGGGGCACAGAGTCTAGTTGGAGGTCAGTGACGAGTGGTGTTCCCCAGGGGTCAGTACTGGGTCCAGTGCTGTTCAATATATTCATCAGTGACCTGGATGAAGGGATGGAGTGCACCCTCAGCAAGTTTGCCAATGATACAAAGCTGGGAGGGGTGGCTGACACACCAGAAGGCTGTTCTGCCATACAGAGAGACCTGGACAGGCTGGAGAGATCTGGGCAGAGAGAAACCTTATGAAATTCAACAAGGGCAAGTGTAGGGTGCTGCACCTGGGGAGGAATAACCCCATGCACCAGTACAGGTTGGGGGCTGACCTGCTGGAGAGCAGCTCTGTGGAAAGAGACCTGGGAGTCCTGGTGGACAACAGGATGACCATGAGGCAGCAATGTGCCCTTGTGGCCATGAAGGCCAATGGCATCCTGGGGTGCATCAAGAAGAGTGTGGCCAGCAGGTCGAGGGAAGTCATCCTCCCCCTCTACTCTGCCCTGGTGAGGCCGCATCTGGAGTACTGTGTCCAGTTCTGGGCTCCCCGGTTCAAGAAGGACAGGGAACTGTGCTGGAGAGGGTGCAGCAAAGGGCTACCAAGATGATTAGGGGACTGGAACACCTCTCTTATGAAGAAAGGCTGAGGGACTTGGGTCTCTTCAGTCTGGAAAAAAGACGGCTGAGGGGGGACCTTATCAATGCTTGTAAATACTTAAAGGGTGGGTGTCGGGAGGATGGGGCCAGGCTCTTTTCAGTGGTGCCCAGTGACAGGACAAGGGGTAATGGGCACAAACTTGAGCATAGGAAGTTCCACCTAAACATGAGGAGGCACTTCTTTACTTTGAGGGTGGCAGAGCACTGGAACAGGCTGCCCAGAGAGGTGGTGGAGTCTCCGTCTCTGGAGACATTCCAAACCCGCCTGGATGCGTTCCTGTGCCACCTGCTCTAGGTGACCCTGCTCTGGCAGGGGGGTTGGACTAGATGATCTCCAGAGGTCCCTTCCAACCCTACCATTCTGTTATTCTGTGATTCTGTAATATTAAAACTGTGCATTCAAAATATAAAGCATATAGAAATAATATACTTTACGTATTCTTTAGCCTGTATAAACATGGAGCTCTGTGTGCCTAAAATCAATCTTCTTGAATTTCCATTTTTGATGGTATTGAAGGTGGTTAATTATGGTTTTTTAGGATTAATGTGAATTAGCATGAGTTTTTGAGTGGGGTTCAAAATACAGGGTTTCATGGAAAAGGTACATTTGGAAGTGAAACATAATTGTGAAGTTCAGTCCTAGATTCAAATTTGAATGCTTTTCTGAAGGTCTGAAAGATAAGATTTTGCAGCTACATTTTCCAAAAACTTACTAAATATTGAGCTTCCCTTCCCATACTCTCCTCTGCCCAGATCTGACCATTTTTAGATGTTTAACTGGAAACAGATCCATTTGTAAAACCTTTGCCATAGTTGTAAAAACAGTGTTTGTAGCTTAGTTAAATGGACACTGTAAATTTAATTTGGGATTAATATGTAGGTTTGATACACTTGCTATTTTTTGTAATTTAGCTATATCTAATCCATCTTTCTCAGTGCCATAAAACTGGAGAAATATACTCTAGTGGAAATTAAGCAGGGGCTATCAAAATTATCAGAACTTGTTAAGGAGATGTGATTTCTCTGTTTCAAAGTGATGTATAAATGAGATGTGGGGCAGAAAAGTGTTGTGGTTTTTTTTTTTTCCCTATTTTTAATGTATTTTAAAACTTTCCTAACAGTACATTACAAGTGTCATTTAACCTACTAGATCTGAAGTGTTAAATATCTCCATATGATGTCTTAAATGCAAACAACAAAATATTCCAAAATTGTAAATGAGGAAGTGAAATAGATTGTAAACCTGAACTGAAACTGATTTTCCAGTTTCAGTGGGGTGGAAATTCTCTAGCTTATTGGTAAGCAAAGTAGGCAGCACTGGTCTCACTGGTAGCAGGAAGATGAGTGGTTTAGCATTAGACATTATATACTTGGAAGAAATAAAAAAAAATCAGGAAAAATATAAATAAAGAGTGCAAAGTTTTATTGTCAAGCGCAGCTGTCACTTCATGAAACCAGTGTCATATATAAGATATATGTGACATACTAATGGGAAGTAATTTACCCAAGGATGTTTTTGTGCCTTGAAGTGCCTTCAACATTTCTGCTTTGAAAACTTTGCAAGTGTGTATGCATCAGAGCAGTTACCGAGGTACTAAAGTTCCCAATTTGTGCACAATGCTATTAAACTCATCTCATGGAAAGTGGTGTGCACAAAACGATACATGAGATCTCAAGGAGGATGCTGAGCGGGGGAGAAGGATGGAGCAAGGAGAAAGCTTTTATAAAGTCACTTTGAGAATGCACCTCTGCTCCAGAAACCTTCTGTTTATTCACATTGGAATTTATCTCCTGCACTTTGGGCTGAGATTCACGATGCTTGCATTCCTCACCCCCTCTGTATAATAAATTTTGTGCAATTTTTTTTCTCTCTCTTTAAAGTAAATTTAGTGTTGATGAGATGCAGCAGACTGACAGTCCTGGTAATTGAACTCATGTATTTCTCTCTAGCATGGGGCAGTGACAGCCCAAGATTCTCTCCTGTCCCATGAGCTCTTACTTGAAGGGATGGCCTCAGATGAGGACGCAGTATCTGTAACTCTACTGGTCATGCAATCACCAATAAAAGCACACCATTTTCCAACTGAAATGTGACCTTATTCTCTCTTACCCTTGCTCCTGCCTTGCCCACCTGTCCTGCTCTTTTCTCTTTGGCATCTAGACTTCAGGGGAATTTTTGTAACCTGTGTGAGCAGTAACATACCCATGGAGCCCAGTTCTGGATACGGGGATTTCAAGGAGTTTATTGGAACACAGGTAAACCCCACAATTATAAAATTGAAAATGCCATCTTTCCTCATCATTGCATGTTGGGACAGTTCTGAGCACTACTTTTGTCCTGTGGGAGCCAAACTGAGGGCACCAAATTAGTTTCCTACAGAAAAACTGCGAGATGGTGATAGACTTGAGGAGAGGGGACACACAGAATTTCCTGTGTCATAGGAAAGTCTAAAACTGTGATTTTTCTTTGTCCATTCATAGAATACAAACCCTGAGAACAAACATATAAACCTCTTGCTACAAAGTGAAATTCCCTGGAAAAAGAAATAATGAGGGAGGTGAAGGTCAGTCCAAATATTTTGCTGTGATAAATTCAGAGCATTTCATTCAGAGTAAAACTATAGATGACTTTTTAAATGCTCTAAACCAATGATTTTTTTAAGCTATTTTAAAATTTCAAAATAAATATCCCATGTGGAAAGTATTGCTACAGAATACTTTGTCATCGTCATTATGTTTTGTTTTCTTCCTCACATGAAATTTGCTTGAAAAAAATACATTTTTAGGCATTTTGAAAGATGTCATTTTCATCACCAGGCGGGCATTCTGACAGCATTGCTTTGAACAGCTTTAAATGGCAGTGACTCTGGCTCTGAAACACTCTGCCCAATTTAAGGTATCTAAATTAGGAGTGTGCAGTTACTGTGGCCTTCTGTTGTCAATGGAGAAAGAGAGAGAAAGATGCCTCCAAAAAGCAATTGAGGACCTTCAGATCTGACTCTTCAGTCTCCTCTGGTCACACTGGCAGAAATGAAGCTGTAGTAATACAAGCTTCAGTTACCACACATGCATCCATCAGATCTGGTAGACACACGGAGCCCATGTGAACTCCACAACTACCACTGTTTTGGCCAGCCAGGTGAAGACCAACAAAGGTATGGCTGCACAAGTCACAGTGAAGATTCTAGAGTAGTCTGTCAGTATGGCCCTTTGCTTCATGAGAACTTAGGATAGATAGTCCTTAGTCATGGGCTTAAATATGTTGGATGTACTCAGGCTTGGATTTGATAGCTAGGAACAAGTGAAACCCAATACAATTGGGTTTAAGTGTAGGAATATCTGTTTAGTTAGAAAAAGATATAGTCTCGGCTCTGTCCTCTTTCTCCACTGGCCTTCAGAGCTGATGTAGGTCAGCAGCAAATAAATGGTTTTACATTAAAGCAAGGAAAAAGCAGTGGAAGGTGAGCCATGATAACTTAAGACCTACTCCTGAGATGGTGCAATTAATACATTACCTTTTGTTCATGCCTCCTTCCTCCTAAAGACACAGCTTGGGTATTTGTCTAGGATTTGGACATGGAAATCTCTATATATCACCTCCAGTCCCTATTTTCCCCCCACCCCACCCCACCCCACTTCAATTTTCTTAATGGTCTTCAGGGAGAGTCAGACTTTTTTTTTCACATGACATCAAGGCATTGTATTTAATATAGGATTTGGGACTTGGCAAATCAACAAGCACGTTGTACTCCTATGGAGACAAAAGGTGACTGAACAGTTTAGCCAGCCGACACACAGGCAAAAGTAATGCTCCATGGTAAGAGGATTGCCAGCTCTATTGTTGGGCCCATGACAGGAACCAACTTATTGCAACATTAATTTCCCATCTCACATGGAAGTTATTTAAGGGAGAAGACTAACAAGCAAACAGTGTCCACAGTATAAACCTATTGATGGATTTATATTTGCTGCTGGATTGTAGGGGTGGAATGAGGCTGCTTTGTTACTATTTCAACTGTATTTGTTGTGGGGGAAAAACAACCCCAGGATTAGGAAAACATGGCTTCTGCTACCTTTAGATAGTCAGGAACTGCTGTTCTGTTAGTGTAGGTATACGATGACTAAATTTATATCTTAGTGATGCAGAAGTTCTTCACTCGGGGATAATAGAAATATTTTTAACTGTAATTAAGACTTGTGAAATATCTCTTTTTTGGCTACATCTGTTCTCCTGACTTCATTTCATTTCTCATTTGCCTTTTTTAATAGGTATAGCAGCAGTCACAGCAGTACATGGGGCCAAGTATAGTAGTTATTGCATGTAGTGCAGTTTCTTACTCTCTGCATCTTGGAAATACCTGTAGAAGTTCACCTATAGGTGTATATATTTTCTCTGTAACCACAAGATGTGACTTTAGTGTCGTGGTTTGGGCTGGACTGGCCACTGAAATGAACAACAGATGCTCTCCCCCACCTCTCTCTCCAAGGAGAGGAGGGAGAGAGAGAGAGAGACTTAAAAGTTTAGAAAGAACTAAACTACTTTAATGAAATATTAATAATAAAATAATAAAAAGTAAATAATGAAATATATACAATATATACAAAATCGGTATTGAGCTCCCGGGATGATGATCACGTCGCTGGCAGGGACTGGGAAAGTCCCAGACTGGACTCAGCAATGGATGGGAACTGGATTCCAGATGTGGATTCAGGAATGCATGAATTGGGATCAAAGGTAGATGAACAGACAGGGTCCTCCTCAGACGCCAGCTGTTGAAGAAAAAGAGCTGACCCTTTGATCCCTCAACTTTTATACTGAGCATGAGGCAGATAGGATGGAATATCCTGTTGGTCAGTTTTGGGTCACCTGTCCTGTCCGCTCCTCCCTGCAGGTGGGACCCCTCTACGCTTTTCCGCTTTCAACCCTCCAACGGGGCAAATATCAAAGTTAGCTGACCTTGGTTGTTATAGCCATAAGTAGAAGCAAGAGCCTCTCTGCATACCATTCCTTGCCATTAACTATA
The DNA here is from genome assembly GCF_028500815.1 of Rissa tridactyla. Lineage (NCBI taxonomy): Eukaryota > Metazoa > Chordata > Aves > Charadriiformes > Laridae > Rissa > Rissa tridactyla. The sequence continues at coordinate 13,821,863 of NC_071496.1, forward strand.
ACCACAGGTCTTATCACTCTGAATATGAACAGTGTATCCAAAATATGCCGTTAATTTCAGAGAGTTCAGTTAGTTAGAAGAGGCTTTGCTAAAAAGTAAAATTAGTGAACAGAAAATTGGTTTGGTTTACCTCAAACCAGGACAATTAGTTCATTTTGCAGTTACAGGCAACTACTTTACTGATATTGAACGACAACAATCCCAAGCACAAATACAGTTTGGGCGGAGAATGGATTGAGAGAAGCCCTGAGGAGAAGGACTTGGGGGTGCTGGTGGACGAGAAGCTCAATGTGAGCCGACAACGTGCGCTTGCAGCCCAGAAAGCCAACTGCACCCTGGGTTGCATCAAAAGCAGTGCGGCCAGCAGGTCAAGGGAGGTGATTCTGCCCCTCTACTCCGCTCTGGTGAGACCCCACCTGGAGTACTGCGTCCAGCTTTGGAATCCTCAGTACAGGAAGGACATGGACCTGTTGGAACAGGTCCAGAGGAGGGCCACAAAGATGATCAGAGGGCTGTAGCACCTCTCCTTTAAAGACAGGCTGAGTGAATTGGGGTTGTTGAGCCTGGAGAAGAGAAGACTCCGGGGAGACCTTATAGCAGCCTTTCAGTACCTGAAGGGGGCCTACAGGAAAGATGGGGAGGGACTCTTGATCAGGGAGTGTAGTGATAGGACGAGGGGTAATGATTTTAAACTGAGAGAGGGGAGATTTAGATTAGATAGATTAGATTAGATATTAGGAAGAAATTCTTTACTGTGAGGCTGGAGAGGCACTGGAACAGGTTGCCCAGGGAGGCTGTGGTTGTCCCATCCCTGGAAGTGTTCAAGGCCAGGCTGGATGGGGCTTTGAGCAGCCTGGTCTAGTGGGAGGTGTCTCTGCCCATGGCAGGGGGTTTGGAACAAGGTGATTTTAAGGTCCCTTCCAACCCAAACCATTCTATGATTCTATGAACAGCAGACACCTCCAGTAGACTAGCCATTCAAATATTTAGTTATCCAGCCCACATCCAGACTCCACCCTCAGGGGGAAGAGATGGAGACCAGACGAGCAGCCACTGCGGCTACTGCAACCCCTGAGGCAGCCACTGCAGTTACTCCAACCCCTGTGGCAGCCACTGCCGCTGAACCAGGGAACCAACCCGTGCCAGTATCAGTTGCCCCCATACAGAAGAAGAAGTACATGAAGAAATCAGTTCGCTTAGTAAGAGATGATGATGAACCAGGGTCATCACGAGAGGAGGAGGAAGAGGCAGAACCAGAGATAATTACTCGATCCCTATCCTTGAGTGAGCTGCGGGATATGCGAAAAGATTTTAGCCGACTTTCAGGCGAGCACATTGTCACCTGGCTGATCCGGTGCTGGGATAACGGGGCCAGTAGCCTGTCTGGGGAAGGGGGGCACTGACACTGCAACTGGGAAGAAGACCCAAGCCCTCAGCCTCTGGAAACGACTCCTGTCAGGCGTGAGGGAGAGGTACCCCTTCAGTGAGGATGTTGTATGTCACCCAAGCAAGTGGACTACCATGGAAAGAGGTATCCAGTACCTGAGAGAATTAGCCGTGCGGGATATGATTTATTATGACTTGGACAATGCAGACTTACCCACGGACCCTGATGAGGTGCAATGCACAAGGCCCATGCGGCGGAAGTTTGTACGGAGTGCACCATCGTCATATGCCAACTCACTGGCAGTAATGGAACAGAAAGGTGAAGAGGGACCAACAGTGGATGAGGTGGCTGGCCGGCTCCAGCGATATGAAGAAAGTCTCTCTTCCCCCCTTGTCTCAGCTGTGGAGAAACTGTCACGGAAGGTCCAGCAACTTGAAGAGAATATCTCCTACTCCCCACCTGTACGGACCAGCGTCTCAGCTATTAGAAGTAGGCATTTCCCCACTCAAGAGAGAGAGTACAGAGGGTACACACCATGAGGCACCCTGTGGTTCTACCTGCGTGACCACGGGGAGGACGTGAGGAAGCGGGATGGACAACCTACTTGGATCCTGTGGACATGGGTACAGGAGTTGCAAGGAAGGACAACCACAAAAGGGGATCCCTCCAGGAAAAGTGCCGCCCCAGTTTCCAGTGGGCCGTTCCCCAGACAGAGCAGAAGGCCTGATCTTGCTTCTGATCCTCTTGAAGGAACTTCCAAGTCATTTCTGCAAGAAGTGAGTAATGGATACTATGACCAGTATTAGAGGGGCCCTGCCTCTGGCCAGGTGGAGGAAAGGGACAACCGGGTTTATTGGACGGTGTGGATTCGATGGCCTGGCACATCAGACCCACAGGAGTATAAGGCTCTAGTGGACACGGGTGCACAGTGTACTTTAATACCATCAAGCTATAGAGGGGGCAGAACCCATTTGTATTTCTGGGGTGACAGGGGGATCCCAAGATTTGACTGTACTGGAGGCAGAAGTGAGCCTAACTGGGAATGAGTGGCAAAAACATCCCATTGTGACTGGCCCAGAGGCTCCATGCATCCTTGGCATAGATTGCCTCAGGAGAGGGTATTTTAAGGACCCAAAAGGGTACCGGTGGGCTTTTGGCATAGCTGCCTTGGAGACGGAGGAAGTTAAACAGTTGTCTACCTTGCCTGGTCTCTCAGAGGATTCTTCTGTTGTGGGGTTGTTGAGGGTCGAAGAACAGCAGGTGCCGATTGCTACCACAACAGTGCATCGGCGGCAATATCGCACTAACCGAGACTCTCTGATTCCCATCCATAAGCTGATTTGTCAACTAGAGGTTCAAGGAGTGATCAGCAAGACTCGCTCACCCTTTAACAGTCCCATATGGCCGGTGCGAAAATCTAATGGAGAGTGGAGGCTAACTGTAGACTATCGTGGTCTGAATGAAGTCACGCCACCGCTGAGTGCTGCCGTGCCAGACATGCTAGAACTCCAATACGAACTGGAGTCCAAGGCAGCCAAGTGGTATGCCACGATTGATATAGCGAATGCATTCTTCTCAATCCCTTTGGCAGCAGAGTGCAGGCCACAGTTTGCTTTCACTTGGAGGGGTGTCCAATACACCTGGAATCGACTGCCCCAGGGGTGGAAACACAGCCCCACCATTTGCCATGGACTGATCCAGACTGCACTGGAACAGGGGGAAGCTCCAGAACATCTGCAATACATTGATGACATCATTGTAGGGGGAAACACAGCAGAAGAAGTTTTTGAGAAAGGGAGTAAAATAGTCCAAATCCTTCTGAAAGCTGGTTTTGCCATAAAATGAAGTAAGGTCAAGGGACCTGCGCAGGAGATCCAGTTTTTAGGAATAAAATGGCAAGATGGACGCCGTCAGATTCCAATGGATGTGATCAACAAAATAGCAGCTATGTCTCCACCAACTAGTAAAAAGGAAACACAAGCTTTCTTAGGCATTGTGGGTTTTTGGAGAATGCATATCCCAGATTACAGTCTGATTCTAAGCCCTCTGTATCAAGTAACCTGGAAGAAGAATGACTTTAATTGGGGTCCCGAGCCACGACAAGCTTTTGAACAAATCAAACAGGAAATAGTCCATGCAGTGGCCCTGGGGCCAGTCCGGGCAGGACAAGATGTTAAAAATGTGCTCTACACTGCAGCCGGGGAGAACGGCCCTACCTGGAGCCTCTGGCAGAAAGCACCAGGGGAGACTCGAGGTCGACCCCTAGGGTTTTGGAGTCGTGGATACAGAGGATCCGAAGCCCACTACACTCCAACAGAAAAAGAGATATTGGCAGCATATGAAGGGGTTCGAGCTGCTTCGGAAGTGGTTGGTACAGAAGCACAGCTCCTCTTAGCACCTCGACTGCCGGTGCTCAGTTGGATGTTCAAAGAAAGGGTCCCCACCACACATCATGCAACCGATGCTACATGGAGTAAGTGGATTGCACTGATCACACAGCGAACTCGAATGGGAAACCCCAGTCGCCCAGGAATTCTGGAAGTGATCATGGACTGGCCAGAAGACAAGGATTTTGGAATGTCCCCAGAGGAGGAGGTGACGCATGCGGAAGAGGCCCCACCATATAATAAACTGCCAGGAAATGAGAAGAAATATGCCCTGTTCACTGATGGGTCCTGCCGGATTGTGGGAAAGCATCGAAAGTGGAAGGCTGCTGTGTGGAGTCCTACACGACGGGTTGCAGAAGCCACTGAAGGACAAGGTGACTCGAGCCAGTTTGCAGAGGTGGAAGCCATTCAGCTGGCTTTGGACATTGCTGAGCGAGAAAAATGGCCAGTCCTTTATCTCTACACTGACTCATGGATGGTGGCAAATGCTCTCTGGGGGTGGCTACAGCAGTGGAAGCAGGGCAACTGGCAGCGCAGAGGCAAACCCATCTGGGCTGCTGACCTATGGCAAGATATTGCTGCCCGGATAGGGAATCTGGTTGTGAAAGTACGCCATGTAGATGCCCATGTGCCCAGGAATCGGGCCACTGAGGAACATCAGAACAACCAGCAGGTGGATCGGGCTGCTAGGATTGAAGTGGCTCAGGTGGATCTGGACTGGCAACATAAGGGTGAACTATTCATAGCTCGGTGGGCCCATGACTCCTCAGGCCATCAAGGGAGAGATGCAACATATAGATGGGCTCGTGACCGAGGGGTGGACTTGACCATGGACACTATTGCATAGGTCATCCATGAATGTGAGACATGCGCTGCAATCAAGCAAGCCAAGCGTTTGAAGCCTCTTTGGTATGGAGGACGATGGCTGAAATACAAATATGGGGAGGCCTGGCAGATTGATTATATCACACTGCCACAAACCTGTCAAGGCAAGCGCTATGTGCTCACAATGGTGGAAGCAACCACCGGATGGCTGGAAACATACCCTGTGCCCCATGCCACTGCCCGGAACACTATCCTGGGCCTTGAAAAGCAAGTCCTGTGGCGACATGGTACCCCAGAGAGAATTGAGTCGGACAGCGGGACTCATTTCCGAAACAGCCTCATAGACACCTGGGCCAAAGAGCATGGTATTGAGTGGGTATACCACATCCCCTGTCACGCACCAGCCTCTGGGAAGATAGAACGATACAATGGACTGTTAAAAACTACACTGAGAGCAATGGGTGGTGGGACTTTAAAACATTGGGATACACATTTAGCAAAAGCTACCTGGCTAGTTAACACCAGGGGATCTACCAGTCGGGCTGGCCCTGCCCAATCAAAACTTCCACATACTGTAGAAGGGGATAAAGTCCCCGTAGTGCACATGAAGAATATGCTAGGGAAGACAGTCTGGGTTAGTCCTGCCTCAGGCAAAGGCAAACCCACCCATGGGATTGCTTTTGCCCAAGGACCTGGGTGCACTTGGTGGGTGATGCGGCAGGATGGGGAAGTCCGATGTGTACCTCATGGGGATCTGATTTTGGGTGAGAACAGCCAATGAATCAAATTGTGTGTTTTTAATTACTAAGTAACACTGTCACTGTATGTCCTCATTACTATAATTGCTATCAGTTGTACTACGAGTAAGGCACAGGGATGATGGGATAAGAACTGACCTCAGCAGCTGGCGCCCAGCAGTTTCCTCAAGATCTACATCTTCAGCCCACGGACTGTGTGCATGAGCCACACCGGGTGCACCAGTCACAAGCTCCGAAAAATACAGCATGCAACAGACCAATACCACCCAGCATCTCACCTGCCCTGAGAGACTGTTCTAACAGATGGAGCCCAAAGCCATGGATTACAAGAGCTCAACGGACACTTTTGGAGGGATGGCCCATAAACTAAGGGCATTATATCTGCATGAATATATATGTATATATATATATGACAGGGGAGAGTGGTGGCAATTCATTGGAACCTGTAAGATCTGGGCATGGCATAGATGGTATGGAATAAGGGGTGGATACTGTCCTGGTTCCGGCGGGGATAGGGTTAATTTGTCCTGGTATTCCATGCCATGTGAGCCATGCCCACCCTGAGCTGCCGGGGGAGGGGGCAGGAAGTCGCCGCTTGGAGCGGGGGCTGGGGCGTCCCGGGTCCAGTCGGTGAGCGGCTGGGAGCTGCGGTTCCGTAATTGTGTTTGTATATGCCTCTATCCGTGTTATTGTTGTTGTTTGCTTGTTCCCTTTGCTGTTCTGTTAAACTGCCTTTGTCTCAACCCAAGAGTCTTGCCTTTTTTTCTTCTGATTCTTCCTGTATCGGGAAGGCCTGAGCGAGCGGCACGTGGTTCTTTGTTGCCGTCTGTGGCGAAACCACGACAAAGCCTAAACAATTTTTTAAATTAGGAGACTAGATGGTCTAAGTTCTACCTAAAGTCAACGCAGAGAGATCTGACTCTCTCCAGAGGGTGATCTAACCTTGTATCATGTGAGTTGCTGAATGATGGTCTCAGTCTGTCCAGTGAGAGAGCAGGCATGGGTGACAAAGCCTCTAAATGAGACATTCATTTACATGCAGTAATGTTGGATGAAGTAAAATCTTAGCTTCTGTAGCTGGCAGAAACATCTGGTCAGAAATATGTTGACAAATTGTATAAAGTGAGGGTACAGGGTTCCGTTGAAATTTAAATTGAAATGTTCATTGTTGTGATGGTTGATTACTCATTACAATTATTGTTGTTCTTCTGCTTGTACTCCATTTGAAAGAATAGACACAGCAAGCAAATGCATTATTACCTATTACAACATTTATTATGATTATTTATATGTCTAAAGACTATATGCAGATCATTATTCATATGGTAGTTAGATGGATCCAGAATCTTGAAATTTGCTATCTTTTATATCAGGCTACACCACCGTCCCCATTTTTTGTATTAGAGATGGAAGAAAATAATGATTAAAAATCTTGCCCAAGGATAAGGAGAGAAAATTAGTTAGAGCAGGGACACAAAGTCTTCTGGCTCTAATTGTTTCTAGAGCAATATATTTCATTGGATTAATGAGACTAAACAGAACGAAGAGCGATAGAAGGAAAAAGTCCCAATGGTAGAAATTTAGCTTTCTCCTGCAGCCATGTCACCAAAATAGATTGTTTTCCAGATCACCGGAGTTGGTTTAGGTAATATTTGTTTGAAATCCTGACATACACCAAGCAATACAGAATAAGCCAGTTCTCAGGGAAGTCAATAGGAGCTTTCCAGACAATTTCTTTCAGTTGGAGGGTTGGTGGTTTTGCTTTCTCTTCAACTAAATTAAAATTGTTAAATCTGAGGGCAATGAAAGAGACTTGCCAATATTGAAAATGAGGGGGAAAGATTGCATAAACTCTAGCAATGGTTTTCAGAAAAACTTCTCATATTTTCTTAATAGTTTGGGATCCTTATTACCACAATGAAAGCACAGGGGATTGATGGGATAGTCATACCATTATATATTAAACAGTGCACTGAAGTAAGGAGTATAAGTTCCCTCTGTAGTTGGTGCCAAAAGAAGGAGTTAAAACTCTCAGGAAGTAAGAAAGACAAGAGCTTCCAGTATGTAATTCAATCCATACAATTTAGACTCCTTTTCGGTCCTTTGGAAGAACTTCTCTCTCTCTCACTCTCTTCAATCAAAGATTGGGTTTAACTTTTAATAGGTTAAGTTAGGAGAAATGGATTTTATTCCCTCAGGAGATGATGATTCACAGAAATATAAATGTTTCATGACAGCTGTTGAATGTTGGCAGAGTTGTGTTGGAATCTATGACTGGGTTCCATTATAAATGTTGTCTTCTCTTTGATCAGTGCCTATCTCCATTTTCTCCATTAGATGGCTATGGGGATTGCTGGGATTCCACTGTGCCTCTTTACATGGAAGGGGAGATGAAATCTTGGAAGCTATCGGAGCTTCAGTTCCTAAACACCTTGGCCCCTCTGCATCTTGCTACCTATTAAAGTGGCTTCCCGTTTTAATACATAGAATAAGAGAAACAGAAAACTTGTGGAACCTCTGTACAGCCACCCTCCCAAGAGCTTCCGCTATTCATACCTTCAGGATGGCTCTTCTGGTGGGTTTCCTGAGGACCATGACATTTTTTCTTTTACACAAAGAATTTGAAATGTGAGATTCTCCTTCAGTTTATGACAAAGTCAGGTATTCTGAAATATCAAAGTCCTTTGTGAATTGGAATAACCTTTCCTTGGTTAGCTCCTGCCCTTTAGCAACGGGTGTTGCTGGTTGCTCGAAATTCACATACATAGCCACTTTTTGCAAAAAGGCTATGAGAGGGCAAACTTTTTCCAAAAGGTCTTTAACTTAAAAAGTCAACCCCAGGCATGAAGAAAAGAGAACGACTTCTGCAGGCTATTCACCTCTTGGCCTCTTTACTGAAATTGCCAACAAGGAGGAGCTGCGATGAAAACCGTTCATTTATCTCTGAAATAATGTTGAATATCTGTCACTGCTTTGGGATATGATTGACCTGCTAATGTTTTATATCAGAAGGTCCTCGAGTGCCATTCTCAAACTCACTATATGGAGTTTGAAAATTGACTTCTTAATGGTGACAATCCTGTGGAATGGAAAGGAATTGCACTGCAGATGAATTTTCTGATGCAAGTGCATTGTCTTTCCTCTACCCAGACTGATGCCCATGTGCTAAGTATGTTGCCAAGAGCAAAACTTAAGGGAATTATAGTGCTATGACATTACATTGAGCCATATACATTTCATGTTATGAAATAATTTACTCTTAAACTTTTTCTTATGATAGTGAATATGGTTCTCACTGAAAAAAAACATACTTACAGAAGAGTTATATTTAAACTTATAAGTATATAGCTTGGCCTTAAGAAAAAAATATCTTAATTTGCTTCTTGTTTTCAAGTTTTGTTACAGTCCAAGTTTCCTTACAGAGAATCTTCTCACAAAGGTCAATAGAAATTATTGGAGATTAAGCATGGAATTTTCAAAAGTGATTACTGCTGGCCTAAGTCTGATCTCACTGGCTTCAATGAACTACCGTTGACTTTAGTGTGAATAGAGCTAGTCAAATGTCAAGAGCTTTTTGGAAATCCAGTATGAGTGATGTAGTTATTCAGGTGACAGTGAGACAAGAATAGAGTACAGGACCCTCAAAGTGGATGATTCCCTTCTACTGTCCTCATTGTTTTCTGTGAAATATACATATTAATTTCTTGGAAACATATAAATGCAGTCATACCAAACAAATAAGCAAATATAGAAAGAGGGAAAAAGCAAAATGAATGAAATGGAACGGACAGGAAAAAAGGGGTGTGGAATTTGGATAATGAGGTGAAGTCTCTGTGCTCAAAGAGCAATTAAGACTGGCTTTGCTATCTCTTGTGCAACCCAGGGGAGTGAAGGCTTGTCTGGCTATCACAGGATACATAAATGACGGGGTAGTCTTGGGGAGCCAGGACAGCCCTGCTTTTCGTCAGCAGAGACAGTAAAATCAAGATAACAGAGACTTTGTGTAGCTCTCTGTTTCCTTGAGAGGCTACCATGCCCGGTAATTGACCTTCGCCTCATTACCTGTGAAATGCATATTAAAGTTGACACCCCTGTATATGCTAATGAAGATTTTAGAGATCATGCTAAACATATATGACTATAGCACTCGTCTCTCCACCCAAATCATACTGCACGTCACCTAGGGGAGGGAACCTCTTCATTTTGGGGATAAAAGGATGGAGAAAATGACTGTTAAATTGGGAGAGAAGAAACCTGATACCTGACGGACCAGTCGACGGGCTGTGTTCTCTTCCTCCACCCCAGGCAGGGACGCCTTTCTGGGTAAGCGCTGCGCCTTTCACCCTCTGGTGGATGTTACCCCGGGTTGTTGTACTGTCATTATTTTTGCTAGCAATATTAACCTTAAGTAATAAGTGCTATTGTAGTTAGTGAATTTATCAATGGCAATCTCGAATCTGCTTCTGTCGCTCTCAATAAAGTAACTGATTTCGATTATTTGTGAATCTGATTCAGTGGAAGTCCTTTGGTGGGACTCTGATAGTAAATCAGTGAAAGTCCTGGGACTCTGACAGACAAATATCGAAACTACAGTCCTTTTAACGTGACAAGGGGTTAACAAGGATAAATATAGATAAAAGTAAACAAATACAAATCCAATGAGATGTTGCCTTGGAAAATTGCTACCTAATTTATTTCCTCATTAGTATTTTTGAAACTTAACTAGGCCCAATTTCATAGTAAATAAGAAAAATTAATTACAGATCCCAATTCTGTTTATGTCCAATTTCTATGCTGTGTTTTTCCCCCCCAAATTAAAGAAAAAATCTATCATCTTGTTTGTTCTTGAATTAATATTATAATCAATGCAACTTTCCATGGTGTTTGCAGTTTGTCACTATTATTTATTAGATACAGTATGATAACACCTAAAGAACAACCAAGAGAAGTATTCCATTATGATAGGCAAGACTGAGACACTATCCATTCCCAGTTTTGCCTATTTAAATTGTTCATTTTTAATGAGCAAAGCAGGCAATAGATTTAGGGGGCAGGGGAGAAGAGTACATATAACACACAAGTTAAGAAATCAATGTCATCATTTGTAGACTTCAAACAATTCTTATATTTTTGGGCAACTTTGAGGGATAGCTGAAATTTTTCAGCAATTTTCTAAGGAAATTCAATGCTTATGATCACAAAGCACAAGTGTAAGATTTTCAATCTCCATTTCAGTAGTTTTTTAATCCATTAGCCAATTTTAACCAATTTTGCCAGAGGGACAGAAGTAACAAAAAATACTAAATTTCTACGCATTTAAAGAAATTTTTGGCCCAAATACAAGAAGGCACTGCAAGTGAAAACTTAGTAACACCACCTCTCATTAGATACCAGGGGATACACAGCAGGCAAGATATAGAGCAGCAGCCTTTATCAGAACTACACCTCTTGAAACAGCTTTAGTTGACCAATGTATTTATTCAATAATGGTAATTAAACAAACATAAACCTTTTCAGTCAATGAATTTATCACATATCACATTGCATAGAGATTTAATAGAAATGAAGGTGGGACTTACCCATGGACAGGTAGATACCTCCATCTCTGTAGGTCATAGGACCTCACTCCACTGTCAGTGCACAGATATAGGCACCTATAGGATGTTCCTAACATCTAAAACATGACAAAGCATTCACATCCTCAGCATACTGCTCTCTATTGACTCTACAGCCTGTTTAGATGAGTAGTTCAGATGGAGAATCCCTAGTTGTAGACGCTAGAAGTACAGTGAAATAAAACCCACTTGCCTATTCTTTTTTGCCCTATAAAGCAGGGTTAGTACATGAATTTAGTGTGACTGGTTATACTAATACATGGTGTTGTACAAAAAAAAAAGGTATTATTTAGTTTTAGCAAGTATGCATTATGTTGGCAGTATGTGCAGTTGTCTTTGCACAGTGAGCCAGGTCGAGGAATGGCTGCATCTTTCTGCAGCAGGAACTCCCTGGAAGACAGAACCATCTCAACAATCCAAACTGGGGAAGTCAGGCTGTGCTTTGTACATATCCCAAATCTGTTTTGTTCCTGCATCAGTCATATACATTTTTCATTTAGCTGGATACTTTACTTATGGACTATAGGATATAAACTGAAGTTTGTATAGTACAGATGATCCTACAACAGTTGGGCTTTATGTTCTAGTTAGGACAGTGTGTAAGTATGATCCTATTCTTAAACAGGTGCTTGAGTCTATTACACTTACTTGTGTTGTGGCTTTAGGTCACAATCCTGCATAGGTGAGTACATATGTATACATGTAAATTAGTAAATTACATTATATTGTCCAATTAAATCAGTTACATCAGCTTCTGATGCACAAACTCAAGCACCTATCTAGTCTTTTCAGCATCAAATCTTTGGGCTGAGATTCACCCCAGCTATGCTGCAAATAATTCTCAATAGGTGACTGTTCTCTGATACCTGTGGATGTTGTCTAGGATAACTGAACCGCTAGCATGGGTGCCTTAGTACTTAACACATGCCAGCATGACGCTGTTCTAGAGAGAAGGTTGTGTGTTAAATTGGTGTAGACTTCTGTGTATGTTTTGTTTGGTTGTTTTAGTCTAACATATCATCCCTCTCCCACACAGCTAATTTCATAGATTGTTTCTCCTCTCATGGTATATTTTTTCTCCAATCAAATCCAGTAGACCAAACTTACTATAAGCACTGCAAAAATATGTTTAATTTAAAAAAAAATCAAGATAGGTTCATAATCTTTTTGCTGAACTGTTGCACATTAAATGTAAAGTAATTCATTTCCATAACAATGACTTTTACTAAATATAAATGGAATTCTGCTCCAAAGATTTCAAAGCAAATGTGTTTAGGGTTTGGGTTGGGGTTTTTTTGCATAACACAAACATTTATTCTCCCAAATATAGTAAGTCTGCTTACAAGCACTCATCCCCTATATGATTCACTTACACTGGCATTAGCCTGCCTAGAGATTGTCATCCAAACACGTTAAAGCACTGAAAAATATCAGGTAATGACTTATAATTGCTACTGCTGACTGGCTATGGATTTTGTATGATTACTTTTGTTCCTCCTTACCAACCTCACCTCTTTATTAGGACACTTTTGTTACATATTTTCTTTCAGGCTGCAAATTCTGTGGAGCAGAAATTGTATAATTTGATTAATTTTTAAAGCATCTAACATAATGTGATTCTAAATATGTTTGTATATAATCAGTGCTATACCACTGTTAATAATAAATAATAAAATCCCTATGAGATTATTATCCACTGCTCAGGTAAAGAAACATGGAAATAAGTAAGTAGGCAACTGCCCAGGATCCTTTACAAAACAAGGCCAGAAACAACCTTCCAAACCAAAGTAGATTAAGATTCACTTTCAAGGCATGACAGAAGGATTTGTTTCTTCAAAAGCACTATTAAAAGGTTGACATCATCCCACACATGCAACCATGTGTGGGTTTCACAGCAGACCACTTCAGCTGTCTTAAAAGTTAGGCATGTAATTTTCCATTACAGTGGAGAGTGAACGATGTCCATCTCCCAAAGCCAGTTCCTCCCAGCTCTTTCTCCTTGCTGATTCCAGAGGGAACCAAGACAGTTAATATTAAATACAATGCCTTGATGTCATGTGAAAAAAAAGTCTGACTCTCCCTGAAGACCATTAAGAAAATTGAAGTGGGATGGGGAGGGGGGAAAATAGGGACTGGAGGTGATATATGCTTTTATAAAAATGGTTTTATTAATTGTAGAAATAATAATAAAATGCTTTTATTAATTGTAGAAAAGAACTCCTTGTACTTAGGAATCATATGTGTTCCTTGCTCCAAAGAACATAAGGCAGAGATATGGACCAGGAAATACTTAAAGAGATTATTTTTAAAGAGGACTGAGAAAGACGGTCAGTAAAGAGGAGAGGAAGACAGCATACTACAAGTATTTCAGAGATAAAAGAAAAACTAGGGAAGATGTGGTCCCTCTCTGGAAGGAGACAGGAGACCTGGTCACCCAGGATATGGAAAAGGCTGAGGTGCTGAATGATTTTTTCGCCTCGGTCTTCACTGGCAAGGGCTCTAAGCACATAGCCCAAGTTGCAGAAGGCAAAACCAGGGGCTATGAGAATGAAGAACCTCCCACTGTAGGAGAAGATCAGGTTCGAGACCATTTTAAGGAACCTGAAGGTACACAAGTCCATGGGACCTGATGAAATCCATCCACGGGTCCTGAGGGAACTGGCGGATGAAGTTGCTAAGCCGCTTTCCATTATATTTGAAAAGTCATGTCAGTCTGGTGAAGTTCCCGCTGACTGGAAAAGGGGAAACGTAATCCCCATTTTCAAAAAGGGAAAAAAGGAAGACCTGGGAAACTACAGGCCGCTCAGTCTCACCTCTGTGCCTGGCAAGATCATGGAGTAGATCCTCCTGGAAACTCTGCTAAGGCACATGGGAAACAAGGAGGTGATCAGTGAAAGACAACATGGCTTCACCAAGGGTAATTCATGCCTGACAAATCTGGTGGCCCTCTATGATGGGGTTACAGCATTGGTGGATAAGGGGAGAGCAACAGATGTCATCTACCCGGACTTGTGCAAAGTATTTGACACTGTCCCGCATGACATCCTGGTCTCTAAATTGGAAAAGCATGGGTTTGATGGATGGACCACTTGGCTGGATGGCCGCACTCAAAGGGTTGCGGTCAACAGCTCCATGTCCAAGTGGAAACCAGTGACGAGTGGCATTCCTCAGGGGTCAGTACTAGGACCGGTGCTGTTTAACATCTTTGTCGGTGACATGGACAGTGGGATTGAGTGCACCCTCAGCAAGTTTGTCGATGACACCAAGCTGTGTGTTGCGGTCGACACGCTGGAGGGAAGGGATGCCATCCAGAGGGACCTGGACAGGCTTGAGAGGTGGGCCCATGCCAACCTCATGAAGTTCAACCAGGCCAAGTGCAAGGTCCTGCACCTGGGTCATGGCAATCCCAGGCACAAATACAGTTTGGGCAGAGAATGGCTTGAGAACATCCCTGAGGAGAAGGACTTGGGAGTGTGGGTGGACGAGAAGCTCAACATGAGCTGGAAATGTGCGCTTGCAGCCCAGAAAGCCAACTGCACCCTGGGTTGCATCAAAAGCAGTGTGGCCAGCAGGTCAAGGGAGGTGATTCTGCCCCTCTACTCCGCTCTGGTGAGACCCCACCTGAAGGACATGGACTTGTTAGAACGGGTACAGTGGAGGGCCACGAAGATGATCAGAGGGTGGAGCACCTCTCCTATGCAGACAGTCTGAGACAGCTGGGGCTGTTCAGCCTGGAGAAGAGAAGGCTCCAGGGAGACCTTATAGCAGCCTTCCAGTACCTAAAGGGGGCCCACAGGAGAGATGGGGAGGGACTCTTTATCAGGGAGTGTTATGATAGGATAAGGGGTAATGGTTTTAAACTGAGGGAGGGGAGATTTAGATTAGATATTAGGAAGAAATTCTTTACTGTGAGGCTGGAGAGGCACTGGAAGAGGTTGCCCAGGGAAGTTGTCAATGTCCCATCCCTGGAAGTGTTCAAGACCAGTCTGGATGGGGCTGGATAACTAAATATTTGAATGGCTAGTCTACTGGAGGTGTCTGCTGTTCATAGAATCATAGAATGGTTTGGGTTGGAAGGGACCTTAAAGATCACCTTGTTCCAAACCCCCTGCCATGGGCAGAGACACCTCCCACTAGACCAGGTTGCTCAAAGCCCCATCCAGCCTGGCCTTGAACACTTCCAGGGATGGGACAACCACAGCCTCCCTGGGCAACCTGTTCCAGTGCCTCTCCAGCCTCACAGTAAAGAATTTCTTCCTAATATCTAATCTAATCTATCTAATCTAAATCTCCCAAGATTCCAGGATTCCAAAGCTGGAATTCCCAATCCCAGGATTCCAAAGCTGGACGCAGTACTCCAGGTGGGGTCTCACCAGAGCGGAGTAGAGGGGCAGAATCACCTCCCTTGACCTGCTGGCCGCACTGCTTTTGATGCAACCCAGGGTGCAGTTGGCTTTCTGGGCTGCAAGCGCACATTGTCGGCTCACATTGAGCTTCTCGTCCACCAGCACCCCCAAGTCCTTCTCCTCAGGGCTTCTCTCAATCCATTCTCCGCCCAAACTGTATTTGTGCTTGGGATTGTTGTCGTTCAATATCAGTAAAGTAGTTGCCTGTAACTGCAAAATGAACTAATTGTCCTGGTTTGAGGTAAACCAAACCAATTTTCTGTTCACTAATTTTACTTTTTAGCAAAGCCTCTTCTAACTAACTGAACTCTCTGAAATTAACGGCATATTTTGGATACACTGTTCATATTCAGAGTGATAAGACCTGTGGTTATAGTTAATGGCAAGGAATGGTATGCAGAGAGGCTCTTGCTTCTACTTATGGCTATAACAACCAAGGTCAGCTAACTTTGATATTTGCCCCGTTGGAGGGTTGAAAGCGGAAAAGCGTAGAGGGGTCCCACCTGCAGGGAGGAGCGGACAGGACAGGTGACCCAAAACTGACCAACAGGATATTCCATCCTATCTGCCTCATGCTCAGTATAAAAGTTGAGGGATCAAAGGGTCAGCTCTTTTTCTTCAACAGCTGGCGTCTGAGGAGGACCCTGTCTGTTCATCTACCTTTGATCCCAATTCATGCATTCCTGAATCCACATCTGGAATCCAGTTCCCATCCATTGCTGAGTCCAGTCTGGGACTTTCCCAGTCCCTGCCAGCGACGTGATCATCATCCCGGGAGCTCAATACCGATTTTGTATATATTGTATATATTTCATTATTTACTTTTTATTATTTTATTATTAATATTTCATTAAAGTAGTTTAGTTCTTTCTAAACTTTTAAGTCTCTCTCTCTCTCTCCCTCCTCTCCTTGGAGAGAGAGGTGGGGGAGAGCATCTGTTGTTCATTTCAGTGGCCAGTCCAGCCCAAACCACGACACTAAAGTCACATCTTGTGGTTACAGAGAAAATATATACACCTATAGGTGAACTTCTACAGGTATTTCCAAGATGCAGAGAGTAAGAAACTGCACTACATGCAATAACTACTATACTTGGCCCCATGTACTGCTGTGACTGCTGCTATACCTATTAAAAAAGGCAAATGAGAAATGAAATGAAGTCAGGAGAACAGATGTAGCCAAAAAAGAGATATTTCACAAGTCTTAATTACAGTTAAAAATATTTCTATTATCCCCGAGTGAAGAACTTCTGCATCACTAAGATATAAATTTAGTCATCGTATACCTACACTAACAGAACAGCAGTTCCTGACTATCTAAAGGTAGCAGAAGCCATGTTTTCCTAATCCTGGGGTTGTTTTTCCCCCACAACAAATACAGTTGAAATAGTAACAAAGCAGCCTCATTCCACCCCTACAATCCAGCAGCAAATATAAATCCATCAATAGGTTTATACTGTGGACACTGTTTGCTTGTTAGTCTTCTCCCTTAAATAACTTCCATGTGAGATGGGAAATTAATGTTGCAATAAGTTGGTTCCTGTCATGGGCCCAACAATAGAGCTGGCAATCCTCTTACCATGGAGCATTACTTTTGCCTGTGTGTCGGCTGGCTAAACTGTTCAGTCACCTTTTGTCTCCATAGGAGTACAACGTGCTTGTTGATTTGCCAAGTCCCAAATCCTATATTAAATACAATGCCTTGATGTCATGTGAAAAAAAAAGTCTGACTCTCCCTGAAGACCATTAAGAAAATTGAAGTGGGGTGGGGTGGGGTGGGGGGAAAATAGGGACTGGAGGTGATATATAGAGATTTCCATGTCCAAATCCTAGACAAATACCCAAGCTGTGTCTTTAGGAGGAAGGAGGCATGAACAAAAGGTAATGTATTAATTGCACCATCTCAGGAGTAGGTCTTAAGTTATCATGGCTCACCTTCCACTGCTTTTTCCTTGCTTTAATGTAAAACCATTTATTTGCTGCTGACCTACATCAGCTCTGAAGGCCAGTGGAGAAAGAGGACAGAGCCGAGACTATATCTTTTTCTAACTAAACAGATATTCCTACACTTAAACCCAATTGTATTGGGTTTCACTTGTTCCTAGCTATCAAATCCAAGCCTGAGTACATCCAACATATTTAAGCCCATGACTAAGGACTATCTATCCTAAGTTCTCATGAAGCAAAGGGCCATACTGACAGACTACTCTAGAATCTTCACTGTGACTTGTGCAGCCATACCTTTGTTGGTCTTCACCTGGCTGGCCAAAACAGTGGTAGTTGTGGAGTTCACATGGGCTCCGTGTGTCTACCAGATCTGATGGATGCATGTGTGGTAACTGAAGCTTGTATTACTACAGCTTCATTTCTGCCAGTGTGACCAGAGGAGACTGAAGAGTCAGATCTGAAGGTCCTCAATTGCTTTTTGGAGGCATCTTTCTCTCTCTTTCTCCATTGACAACAGAAGGCCACAGTAACTGCACACTCCTAATTTAGATACCTTAAATTGGGCAGAGTGTTTCAGAGCCAGAGTCACTGCCATTTAAAGCTGTTCAAAGCAATGCTGTCAGAATGCCCGCCTGGTGATGAAAATGACATCTTTCAAAATGCCTAAAAATGTATTTTTTTCAAGCAAATTTCATGTGAGGAAGAAAACAAAACATAATGACGATGACAAAGTATTCTGTAGCAATACTTTCCACATGGGATATTTATTTTGAAATTTTAAAATAGCTTAAAAAAATCATTGGTTTAGAGCATTTAAAAAGTCATCTATAGTTTTACTCTGAATGAAATGCTCTGAATTTATCACAGCAAAATATTTGGACTGACCTTCACCTCCCTCATTATTTCTTTTTCCAGGGAATTTCACTTTGTAGCAAGAGGTTTATATGTTTGTTCTCAGGGTTTGTATTCTATGAATGGACAAAGAAAAATCACAGTTTTAGACTTTCCTATGACACAGGAAATTCTGTGTGTCCCCTCTCCTCAAGTCTATCACCATCTCGCAGTTTTTCTGTAGGAAACTAATTTGGTGCCCTCAGTTTGGCTCCCACAGGACAAAAGTAGTGCTCAGAACTGTCCCAACATGCAATGATGAGGAAAGATGGCATTTTCAATTTTATAATTGTGGGGTTTACCTGTGTTCCAATAAACTCCTTGAAATCCCCGTATCCAGAACTGGGCTCCATGGGTATGTTACTGCTCACACAGGTTACAAAAATTCCCCTGAAGTCTAGATGCCAAAGAGAAAAGAGCAGGACAGGTGGGCAAGGCAGGAGCAAGGGTAAGAGAGAATAAGGTCACATTTCAGTTGGAAAATGGTGTGCTTTTATTGGTGATTGCATGACCAGTAGAGTTACAGATACTGCGTCCTCATCTGAGGCCATCCCTTCAAGTAAGAGCTCATGGGACAGGAGAGAATCTTGGGCTGTCACTGCCCCATGCTAGAGAGAAATACATGAGTTCAATTACCAGGACTGTCAGTCTGCTGCATCTCATCAACACTAAATTTACTTTAAAGAGAGAGAAAAAAAATTGCACAAAATTTATTATACAGAGGGGGTGAGGAATGCAAGCATCGTGAATCTCAGCCCAAAGTGCAGGAGATAAATTCCAATGTGAATAAACAGAAGGTTTCTGGAGCAGAGGTGCATTCTCAAAGTGACTTTATAAAAGCTTTCTCCTTGCTCCATCCTTCTCCCCCGCTCAGCATCCTCCTTGAGATCTCATGTATCGTTTTGTGCACACCACTTTCCATGAGATGAGTTTAATAGCATTGTGCACAAATTGGGAACTTTAGTACCTCGGTAACTGCTCTGATGCATACACACTTGCAAAGTTTTCAAAGCAGAAATGTTGAAGGCACTTCAAGGCACAAAAACATCCTTGGGTAAATTACTTCCCATTAGTATGTCACATATATCTTATATATGACACTGGTTTCATGAAGTGACAGCTGCGCTTGACAATAAAACTTTGCACTCTTTATTTATATTTTTCCTGATTTTTTTTTATTTCTTCCAAGTATATAATGTCTAATGCTAAACCACTCATCTTCCTGCTACCAGTGAGACCAGTGCTGCCTACTTTGCTTACCAATAAGCTAGAGAATTTCCACCCCACTGAAACTGGAAAATCAGTTTCAGTTCAGGTTTACAATCTATTTCACTTCCTCATTTACAATTTTGGAATATTTTGTTGTTTGCATTTAAGACATCATATGGAGATATTTAACACTTCAGATCTAGTAGGTTAAATGACACTTGTAATGTACTGTTAGGAAAGTTTTAAAATACATTAAAAATAGGGAAAAAAAAAAAACCACAACACTTTTCTGCCCCACATCTCATTTATACATCACTTTGAAACAGAGAAATCACATCTCCTTAACAAGTTCTGATAATTTTGATAGCCCCTGCTTAATTTCCACTAGAGTATATTTCTCCAGTTTTATGGCACTGAGAAAGATGGATTAGATATAGCTAAATTACAAAAAATAGCAAGTGTATCAAACCTACATATTAATCCCAAATTAAATTTACAGTGTCCATTTAACTAAGCTACAAACACTGTTTTTACAACTATGGCAAAGGTTTTACAAATGGATCTGTTTCCAGTTAAACATCTAAAAATGGTCAGATCTGGGCAGAGGAGAGTATGGGAAGGGAAGCTCAATATTTAGTAAGTTTTTGGAAAATGTAGCTGCAAAATCTTATCTTTCAGACCTTCAGAAAAGCATTCAAATTTGAATCTAGGACTGAACTTCACAATTATGTTTCACTTCCAAATGTACCTTTTCCATGAAACCCTGTATTTTGAACCCCACTCAAAAACTCATGCTAATTCACATTAATCCTAAAAAACCATAATTAACCACCTTCAATACCATCAAAAATGGAAATTCAAGAAGATTGATTTTAGGCACACAGAGCTCCATGTTTATACAGGCTAAAGAATACGTAAAGTATATTATTTCTATATGCTTTATATTTTGAATGCACAGTTTTAATATTACAGAATCACAGAATAACAGAATGGTAGGGTTGGAAGGGACCTCTGGAGATCATCTAGTCCAACCCCCCTGCCAGAGCAGGGTCACCTAGAGCAGGTGGCACAGGAACGCATCCAGGCGGGTTTGGAATGTCTCCAGAGACGGAGACTCCACCACCTCTCTGGGCAGCCTGTTCCAGTGCTCTGCCACCCTCAAAGTAAAGAAGTGCCTCCTCATGTTTAGGTGGAACTTCCTATGCTCAAGTTTGTGCCCATTACCCCTTGTCCTGTCACTGGGCACCACTGAAAAGAGCCTGGCCCCATCCTCCCGACACCCACCCTTTAAGTATTTACAAGCATTGATAAGGTCCCCCCTCAGCCGTCTTTTTTCCAGACTGAAGAGACCCAAGTCCCTCAGCCTTTCTTCATAAGAGAGGTGTTCCAGTCCCCTAATCATCTTGGTAGCCCTTTGCTGCACCCTCTCCAGCACAGTTCCCTGTCCTTCTTGAACCGGGGAGCCCAGAACTGGACACAGTACTCCAGATGCGGCCTCACCAGGGCAGAGTAGAGGGGGAGGATGACTTCCCTCGACCTGCTGGCCACACTCTTCTTGATGCACCCCAGGATGCCATTGGCCTTCATGGCCACAAGGGCACATTGCTGCCTCATGGTCATCCTGTTGTCCACCAGGACTCCCAGGTCTCTTTCCACAGAGCTGCTCTCCAGCAGGTCAGCCCCCAACCTGTACTGGTGCATGGGGTTATTCCTCCCCAGGTGCAGCACCCTACACTTGCCCTTGTTGAATTTCATAAGGTTTCTCTCTGCCCAGATCTCTCCAGCCTGTCCAGGTCTCTCTGTATGGCAGAACAGCCTTCTGGTGTGTCAGCCACCCCTCCCAGCTTTGTATCATTGGCAAACTTGCTGAGGGTGCACTCCATCCCTTCATCCAGGTCACTGATGAATATATTGAACAGCACTGGACCCAGTACTGACCCCTGGGGAACACCACTCGTCACTGACCTCCAACTAGACTCTGTGCCCCTAATCACGACCCTCTGAGCTCTCTCTTTCAACCAGTTTTCAATCCACCCCACTGTCCATTCATCCAACCCACACTTCCTAAGCTTCCCTATGAGGATGCTGTGGGAGACCATGTCGAATGCCTTGCTGAAGTCAAGGTAGACAACATCCACTGCCCTCCCCTCATCTATCCATCCAGTCATGCCATTATAGAAGGCTATCATAGAATAGAATCATAGAATCATAGAATTGCTGAGGTTGGAAGGGACCTTTAAGATCATCGAGTCCAATCTTTAACCTACCCTGAGAAAAGCCACTTCTAAACCACGTCCCTAAGTGCCCCATCTACCCTTTTTTTAAACACCTCCAGGGATGGTGAATCCACCACCTCCCTGGGCAGCCTATTCCAATGTTTAATAACCCTTTCAGTGAAAAAATGTTTCCTAATATCCAATCTAAACCTCCCCTGACGCAACTTGAACCCGTTTCCTCTCGTCCTATCACTTGTCACCAGGGAGAAGAGGTCAGCCCCCATCTCTCTACAACCTCCTTTCAGGTAGTTGTAGAGGGTGATGAGGTCTCCCCTCAGCCTCCTCTTCTCCAGGCTAAACAACCCCAGCTCCCTCAGTCGTTCTTCATAAGGTTTGTCCTCCAGACCCCTCACCAGCTTTGTAGCCCTTCTCTGGACACGCTCCAAACACCTCAATGTCCCTCTTGTAGCGAGGGGCCCAAAACTGAACGCAGTACTCGAGGTGGGGCCTCACCAGTGCCGAGTACAGGGGGACGATCACTTCCCTAGTCCGGCTCACCACACTGTTCCTGATACGGGCTAGGATGCTGTTGGCCTTCTTGGCCACCTGGGCACACTGCTGGCTCATATTCAGCCGGCTGTCAACCAACACCCCCAGGTCCTTTTCTGCCGGGCTGCTTTCGAGCCACTCTGCCCCAATCCTGTAGCGCTGCATGGGGTTGTTGTGACCCAAGTGCAGGACCAGGCACTTGGCCTTGTTGAACCTCATACCCTTGGCCTCAGCCCATCGGTCCGGCCTGTCCAGATCCCTCTGCAGAGCCAACCTACCCTCAAGCAGATCAACACGCCCGCCCAGCTTAGTGTCATCTGCGAACTTACTGAGGGTGCATTCGATCCCTTCATCCAGATCATTGATAAAGATATTAAAGAGAACCGGCCCCAGCACCGAGCCCTGGGGGACACCACTTGTGACCGGACACCAACTGGATTTAACTCCATTTACCACCACTCTCTGGGCACGGCCATCCAGCCAGTTTTTTACCCAGCGAAGAGTACACCTGTCCAGGCCATGAGCAGCCAGTTTCTCCAGGAGAATGCTGTGGGAAACAGTGTCAAAAGCTTTGCAAAAATCCAGGTAGATAACATCCACAGCCTTTCCCTCATCCACTAAGTGGGTCACCTTATCATAGAAGGATATTAGGTTTGATAGGCATGACCTGCCCTTCACAAACCCATGCTGACTGGGCCAGTCAGATTAGTCAGACATGATTTCCCCTTGGTGAATGCGTGTTAAGTACTTCTGATAGCTTTCTTTTCCTCTACTTGCCTTGAGATGATGCCCAGAACGAGCTGTTCCATCATCTTTCCAGGGATGGAGGTGAGGCTGACTTGCCTGTAGTTTCCTGGATCTTCCTTCTTGCCCTTTTTGAAGACTGGAGTGACATTGGCCTTCCTCCAGTCCTCAGGCACCTCGCCTGTTCTCCAGGACCTTTCAAAGATGATGGAGAGCAGCCCAGCAATGACTTCTGCCAGCTCCTTCAGCACTCTCGGGTGCATCCCATCAGGACCCATGGACTTGTGGATATCCAGTTGACTTAATTGATCTCTCACTTGATCCTCCTCAACCAAGGGGAAGTCTTCCTCTGTCCAGACTTTCCCTGTTACTTTCTCCGAAGGTTGGCACTCCTGAGGGCTGGGCCGAGCAGCAAAGACCAAAGCAAAGAAGGCATTCGGTAACTCCGCCTTCTCTATATCTTCTGTCACCATGGCTCCTGTTTCATTCAACAGCAGGTCCACATTTTCTCTAGTTTTCCTTTTGCCTCCAATATACTTGAAGAAGCCCTTCTTGTTGAGCTCGATATCCCTTGCCAGGTTTAATTCCGTAGAGGCCTTGGCTTTCCTCATTTCATCCCTGCATGCTCTGACAGCGTTCTTGTAATCCTCCCAAGTTGTCAGTCCCTTCTTCCACTTACTGTAAACTTCCCTCTTCCACTTGAGCTTTTTCAGAAGCTCCCTGCTCAACCATGCAGGTCTCCTGCTTCCCTTGCCTGATTTCTTGCTCTTAGGGATGCACCAATCCTGAGCTTGGAGAAAGTGGTATTTGAATATCAACCACCTCTCTTAAGCCCCCCTGCCTTCCAGAGCCCTAGCTCATGGGATCTCTCCAAGCAGTTTCTTGAAGAGGTCAAAGTTAGCCCTCCTGAAGTCCAAGGTTGTAATTTTACTTCTTGTTGTTTCGTGCATACTACCCATGATCCTGAACTCTATCTTCTCATGATCACTACAACCTAGGGTGCCCCCAACCTTCATGTCCTCCACCAGTCCCTCTGTGTTTGTCAGTACCAGGTCCAGGAGTGCTCTTCTCCTTGTTGGCTCCTCCACCACCTGAGTCAAAAAGTTGTCATCAATACACTGGACGAGCCCCCTGGACTGTGCATGCCTGGCTGTGTGGCCCTCCCAGCAGATATCAGGGTGATTGAAGTCCCCCATGAGAAGCAAGGCCTGTGATTGGGAGGCTACCTTCAGCTGTCTGTAGAAGGCCTCATCAGCTTCCCCATCCTGATCAGGTGGCCTGTAAGTAACACCCACAACAGTGTCCCTCATATTAGCCTGCCCCTTAATCCTTACCCACAAGCTCTCAACTCTCTCTCTTCACCTGTCCCCAGGGAGAGCTCAATACATCCCAGATGCTCTCTCACATAGAGAGCAACTCCACCACCTTGCCTTGCTGGCCTGTCTTTCCTGAAAAGGACATAGTCATCCATGACAGTGTTCCAGTCGTATGAGCTATCCCACCATGTCTCAGTAATTGCAATGAGATCATGGCCCTGCGACCGCGCACAGATCTCCAGCTCTTCCTGTTTGTTCCCCATGCTGCGTGCATTGGTGTATAAGCATTTCAGAGAGGGAGTTGAGTGTGTAGTTTTCACCCTTGAGGGGTGTCGTGGTTTTGGCCAAATTGGCCAATGGCCGGCGACAGATGCTCCCCCCCAGCCTCTCGTACACAGAGAGGAGGAGGAGAGATAAAGAGAGATTTATGAGTTTAGAAGGAACTAAACTACTTTAATGAAATATTAACAATAAAATAAAAAGGAAATAAGGAAATAGATACAGTATATACAAAACCATATTAAGCTCCCAGGATGACGTCACCAGCAGGCACTGGGGAAGTCCCAGGCTGGACTCAGCAACGGGTGGGAACTGGATTCCAGAGCTGGAGTCAGGAACCCACGGATCGGGATCAAAGGCAGATGAACAGACAGGGTCCTCCTCAGACGTTAGCCATTGAAGGAAGAGAGTTGACCCTTTGATCCCTCAGCTTTTATACTGAGCATGGGGTAGATGGGATGGAATACCCCTGTTGGTCAGTTTTGGGTCACCTGTCCTGTCCGCTCCTCCCTGCAGGTGGGACCCCTCTACTCTTTTCCGTTTACAACCCTCCAGCGGGGCAAATAACGAAATTAGCTGACCCTGGTTGTTATAGTAATAAGTATAAGCAAGAGCCTCTCTGTGTACCATTCCCTGTCACTAATTGTAAACATTGGTCTTATCACTCTGAAAATGAACCATTTTGGGCACAACATGCTGTTAATTTCAGAGAGTTAGAAGAGGCCTAGCTAAGAAATAAAATTACTGAACAGAAAGTTGGTTCTGTTTTGCCTCAAACCAGGACAAGGGGTGGTAGGCCTTCTGGTTCTCAAAAATACTATCATACCCCCACAAGTGCTGAGCTACTACACCCAGGCACCTCACCGGCAAGCCCTGTTGCATCCCCACACCCCTTTGGATCTAGTTTAAAGCTCTCTCAGTCAGCCCTGATAACTCCTGTCCTTTTTAAAATATGAAATTTTCATTTTTGTTTGAAAATTCAGGAAGGAAATAATGTGACTTTGCCCATTCTGGAGGCATGAAATTCTTTTTGTTCATTATGATTCAGTGTGTGCATAGGTCTTGTACCGCAGTATCTCAGCCCATGGGCTGACATCCCACCTTGTCCCCAGGGTCCTGCCCGGCCATCCTCGGGCTGTTTCTGACACTTGCTACTCACTGTGAGCCTGATCCTTCCCCCACCTGTGAGCTCAGCCTAGCCCTGTCACCATGGACTAGACAGGTCTTGGTGAAAAACAGAAAAAGAGCTGTTATATGACTTTATGATGGTATATATTTGGTTAACCGATTGCAATATGGCAAAGATACTGAGTTCAACTTCAGAAAGCATCTACATATGTGTATAATACAAAGTCTGTGAGATAGTATTAGTAGTACTAGTATTTATATGACGTAAGTTAAGAAAGTACTTAAGATCTTTGCTAGGTAAAGAATTTTGGGAAAACAAATTTTGTGGAATTAAAAAATCTAGTGGTGTAATAGTAATGAGCATAATCTGATAGCAAGTCATACTGAAAGCTCATCAGAAGAGGAGGTTTCTGGTATATCAAAATGCATGGTAGTTAAGTTTACTGTTTCCTGGAGAAAGAAGTAATAAAAGAACCAATAAACACAATTGCTCCATGAAGGACTGCTTTCAGAGCACAAAAAGAACCACTAGTTCATAGGGCATGTGTCATTACTTGTCAAGATCAGCAGTAATTTGTTTAATTTTATCCTAGAAAAATACTTTGGAAAAGTAATTGAAAATCTGGGGAGGTAACAGAAAGGGAGGAAAATTAGTATAATATTGATTTTTGAGAAGAAAAAAATAAAAGAATTATCATGGTAGTTATCACTTCCTAGGCCCAGCTGAAAACTACACTGAAATAATGGATCAAATACTACAAAATAATAATTAGGGAACTTCTAGATAATTTCATGAGTTTGGATCCTCACTGCATTGCACCTAATTTAGCTTTCAGCATCTACACAAAGATAGATAAAAACAGATTTGTGCCACTAGTAAGTCAAGAGTTTTCTCTGAATTGCCTGTAGAGCCATCTACAGGAGGTGTCCTGAAGCTGTGGGAGGAACCTACATCAAAATTCTTCTTCTGTGCATTTTGATAAAGCAGTTGAACATGCATTTTTCAAAACAGAAATGTGTGTCACAATTTCTGAGGCGTGTCATTGTTCAGATGCTAAAGAAAAATGTCTTGGGTTCCTGGTATGAAAAGGAAGATCTTCTGAAGTCCTGAAAACAGCCAGGAGATGGTAAGAATGTTTCTCAGACCTTTTAATTTTCACCATAATGGTGTTTTGCACTCACTGAGAAATTCATTTGGAGTGCATCCTTTGTTTGGGACAATGCCATAGCTCTTGTAACATTATTGCATGCCCCTACAATAAAGAATGAGTCATATCGCATGTATCTGATTTTGGAGAGACCTTTGCTTTCCACCTTAGCTGAGAATGTCATCAGTCGATTTGAGTCTTTGCCTCAAGGTGTAAACCCATGCTGGCAAAAATGACATGTATGAACAAGTCCTTCCCCATCTTGCCTCCAAATAAAAAAATACTTAAACCATAGTCAAGTGGCATCAAAATTTCGCAGCTCTTCCATCCTCATAGAGACTGCTTAATTATTTGGGTTGGCAAGAAGCAGTCTGGGCTAAAATGAGACCTTCATAAAGAAAAAACATTTTTCACTTAAATGCCTCCTTAAACCTCAAGAATTGAAAAGCTTTACAGATATTTAACAAGTCATCCTTAATCATGTAAACTTCTCAGCTGAGTAATTCTACTGAGGTTGATAAAATTACTCTCAGGAGTAAGTGCTACCGGCTGAAGTAAAAGTGGTTGGGACTGGGCCATCACTTTCACCACCCTGCTCTGAACTACAAGTGTTATTAAGGATCATTATTAATCAAAACCTCACAGATGGGGGAACTCAGCCATCACAAGTGATTTATTAAAGGTCATAGAATAAATCCTGGTTGCAGAAGTTAGATGAAGTGATTTCTAGCCCTTTTCTTTAAACATAAGATTAACATTTCCCATCATAAGGATTTTATGCGCATGCAAAGTTTCTTAGAAATATAGTAATACGTTGTGTGAGCCGATGCAGGCAGGACGCAGGAACAACCACAAACCACGGATGGAAAGCAAAGAACAAGTTTAATCTCGATATCTCACAGACCGGGGAATCTCTGAAGCAACACCCGGGAAGAGGCACGCAAGCAGGGGACATGGGCACCACGGCACGAGAGAGACCTTGTTAGCAAGAGTGCGCACAGACTCCCTGTTCTTGCTGGTATTTAAAGGGTTCAAACAGGCATAGTTTGCCCACTGGGCTTTGATCTTCAACAACAGGGCAGGATTCTCAAGCCGCTAGATAAGGTGTCCCTGAGTCCATCACAGACTTAGTTATCTAAGTGCAAGTGTTTTACTTGAAAGCACCCAAGACTGAACAACAATTGGTGTGATATATGTGTTTTCCAGCACCCCAGGTGTGAGTCACTTGAGCGTGTTTACAGTCCTCCTCGCCGATCTTCCATTGCTTTCCCACATTCCACCCCCTCAATCAAGAGACCACTTCTGCTGGGGTTCATTTAGTCTCATGGGGTATAACACAGAGTAATTGACAAAGGCATGTAATAAACATATATATAGAAAAAGGAATAAACATATCTCTACAGCAATGCTTTAAATCAGGTGTCCCATTACTCTTGTCAGGGGATTAAACCACTCAGCCAGGCAGACGCCACCAGTAGGTTGTTTCATTTGGTGTGTTAAGTCCCAGAGAATGCTGAATGTCGTGCTCCATGCTGGCTGTTTCATCAGTTATGTTGAGGCAACACATGCCTTCACAAAGTGGCATTTCTGGTGTCGGGGGAGGAAATAGTCCACCTTCAGTTGATATTGTAATATTCATTGGCATACAGCCGTTATCTACTCAGAAAAGATAGCAATGAAAGACATTAATATCAAAAATCACTTAGCATAGTATCATTCTGTAATACAGCTGCTGGGGTTGATGCACCACTGAAAACAAGTTATCTAAATATCTGCAGCTGTTGACCTTCCCTTAATATATAAAAGGCAAATGAGTTAGTTACAGTAGAGGCTAACCAAATCCAAGTATTTACGTGTTGCTTTTGCAGAGATGTATCCAGGGTGTGTACTTTTAGTACCAGACTATAAAGCACAGCAAGCCAACCTGCGATAGGGGAGGAATACAGGAGCATCATCACTTTCCAGTAATACATATGCCATTGCTCCTGCTCCTTCAGCTAGTATTACCCCAGGTTTGATGACCTGATGCAGGGTAACTGCCCACACAGACTGGGGAGCTGTGGCTTGTGCTTTTTCGGCTTGGACTTCAATTTGACACTGGGCTCGCGATACCAATAACACTGTTCCAATGCTATCTCCTCTAGATAAGGCACAGGTACTTGTCGAGGACACCTGAAATACAAGAACTCGAGAATCTGATATTAATAAAGGATGTAAAGTGAGAGGAGAAGTTGGGTTACGATGTATAGGGGAACCTTGTAATGCCTTGGACCAAAATCCTACAGGTTCTTTCTGATTTTTCATCCCAGTCATCTGCCACAATCCCGAGACTGTATCATCTGGAATTATTACTTCTAATTCAAAAGGATATCCTTGCTTAGGAGTGTATAATTGTGCGTGCTCAATCAAAGCATTTTTGCAGTCCTCAAAGGCTTCTTGTTGCTGCTTGGTCCCCGGCAAAGACAAGAAAGACAACTTTCTTCCTAGTTAATTTCTGCAGAAGGCACATTAATATCACTAAATGTGGGATAAAAGCTCTCCAATGCTCTAAAAGTCCCCAAAAGATCTGTAACTGTTTTACTGTGATTGGTACAGGAAATCTCTGTACTGTTTGCTGTACCTGATTTGGTATTTCTCCAATCTGTCCATGCCAAACTATTCCTCAAAATCGTACAGTAGCACTAGGGCCCTGTATTTTCTTTGGATTAATTGCCCGGCCTCGGTCCTGCAAATGCGCTTTCAGCAATTCGGCAGCTGCTTCACTTTCTTGTTGTGACTCTGCCATAATCAATAGATCATCAATATAATAGTAATATAATAGTAAACAGTAACGGTACCCGACCATACTGCTAAATCAGCTGCTATCATTAGGTGGCAAATGGAGGGACTGTGTTTGTATCCCTGAGGCAATACTTGTAAAGTATATTGCTTTTGTTCCCAGGTCACATCTTGCATTGAGGTGTCAGGCAGGGTGAAGGGGGGCACACGGAGTTGGTGGTGGGTCTGGGGGTGGTCGGCTTTTTGGCATAAATGCTAACCTTTGCCACCGGAGAAACATTTCTGGTGTTGTCATCCCATCTCTTTCTGATTGTGGGATAACAACTTGTACAAAATCATTCCGCATTTGTTTCCTTGTCACCCATGCTGTAACTCCTTTCTGTTTTGCTGGCTTTCCTTTATTGACCACCCACACAGATGGTCCCAAAATCACAGCCTCAGTTTCCCTCAAGGTATTTCCTAGGGCACCTACAGTACCCATAGCATTTGTCACTGCTGGTATAATCAAGGGATTTAGTGAGGCAGGCACTCCTCTCAAAAACTGCATTTTGATACTTCTCGTCATTGCTACAGTGTCCGGATTGCATCCTGTAACCAACAAACACATGAGCCATCCCCATCTGCTGCACCATATTAATACCTTTCTTGGTTGCACACCAGTTTCCGAGGGACGACACTAATTCAACAAGTTCTGTATATGCTGTTAAAACTGCTGCACACAACCACTGATACAACACAGGTGCAATAATGTCTTGCCCGTCAGGACCTCTGACATTTTGCAGCTGAGCATCTCCTCGTATCTGATCATGAATGGGTATAGGGCTTAATAAATCTTTTTCCCTCTCTGATAAATGGATAGATGCAGCTCCACTATCCCAAGCTGGCAGAATCCATGCCAGTATGCCTTCCCCACTCTTTTGCTAATAAATCTCTAAAAAGTCCCTTAACTCTTTCGGTGTGTCAGTACACGCGATTTGCACTCCCCTGTCTGCTCGTTCCTGCTCCCCCCTCATTTGAATGAGGGGTCGTGCTACCACCACCTCACTGCTTTTTAAGTCTGCATCAAATTCAAACTCAGTCTCAGAGTCTGAGGGTTCACTCCAAATATTTTCATCCCATTCCTCGGGATCCCACGACCATTTTGTGGTGAGAGCACGAACTTGGGAAATTGAAAGCTTACTTTTCCCATATTTCTCCCTTTGTTTATTAACAATACCTGCTACCAACCGCTCTACATTATCTTGCAGCTCATGGCACCACTCTGCTTGAACAGTAATTACTTCTTGCGCGATCACCTTTGCATCCTGTAAACTCCTGTATTCCTTTTCCAACTCTCTCACTTTACTACGTAATGCAACAACTTCATGATTAAGAGCTCTAAGTCCAGTAGCTAACAGCCATCCTAATTTCCTTGCTAATTCACACAAATAACGCTATGCCATTTTCCACGGTGACCGATGCATAGCCATTTCAGTTGCCTGGGGGGTAATCACTGCTCCGTCATCTAATACAGGCCGTGCTTGTGGCAGAGTCAATTGATCCAGAAAAGCAGCAACGTGAGTCCAGTATTCAGTACTGGGCCATCCTGAAATATAGGAAGACATCTCATTTTCCCCCCCAGCCCACCGTTTTTTCCTCAGCCATGGCATGGTTGTTCCTGGAGCTGCCGACTACTCCAAATGTGTGACCTGATGCAGGCAGGACGCAGGAACAACCACAAACCACGGATGGAAAGCAAAGAACAAGTTTAATCTCGATACCTCACAGACTGGGGAATCTCTGAAGCAACACCTGGGAAGAGGCACGCAAGCAGGGACCGCGGGCACCGCGGTGCAAGAGAGACCTTGTTAGCAAGAGCACGCGCAGACTCCCTGCTCTCACTGGTATTTAAAAGGGTTCAAACAGGCATAGTTTTCCCACTGTGCTTTGATCTTCTTCAACAACAGGCCAGGATTCTCAAGTGGCTAGATAAGGTGTCCCTGAGTCCATCACAGACTTATGTTATCTAAGTGCAAGTGTTTTTCTTGCAAGCACCCGAGACTGAATAACAATGAGTGTGATATATGTGTTTTCCAGCACCCCAGGTGCAAGTCACTTGAGTGTATTTACAATCCTCCTCAACGATCTTCTGTTGCTTTCCCACATACGTAAATAAATAAATAACTGTATGTATGGATATATGAGATCTTGGGTTTTACAAAGCAGAGACATCTCTACTGCTTTAACTTGATACAAACTAACTGGCTAACAGTGGGAATGTACTTGGTTGAAAAAACTTTTTGATTAAGATGTACTCTGGTCCTATGTGTTTGTGGGTAAGAAAGAAAAAGGTAATAACTTACTTTTCAATTAATTTTCAAGGTCATAAGAAACTCCACTTTGATGGTTACCTGCACTTCAGTGTGTGCTGGGCCTATGGAGTGCAGGAAATGGATGATGAGCCAGGTGGAAAATGAGTAATTTCTAACATTGGATAAACTGTTTTATCTAACACAGATTGAAAGCGAAAATTATTTTTTCATGAACGTAAATAGCCATTTAGCTAAAAGATCTGGGAACAAAGGGCCCAAAGGAAGGAGCTCAGAGAGAGTAGGAGACATTTTAGTTTTTAGTTTCCAAACTTCAAAGTCAAAATAGATAGAAATAGGAAGACCTACAAAGACATCCAGTTAAATTTCATTCCCTTTTTCCAGGTGTAAGTCAGTTATGATTCCTGTAAAGTATTTGGGATCTTTATGGTTGTACAGAAAAATAAATAAGAACAAATATGTTTCAGAAGACTTTGACCAGAGGTATGTTACACTATATTTTTAGCTACAAAGACATCTGTTTCTTCTCAAGGAAAAGAAAGAAAAAAGAACGAAGAGAATTTCATTAACCAACCAACCAATGAACCTCTGTCCCCCTCCTCTCAAAACAGGGAGAAAAGAAAGCTTGAAAAAGTTTAACAAAGGACCGGTCTTTGGTGTAAGTTGCTATCTCTTCTGATTTACACTAGTTGAAAGACGCAGTTCAATATAAAGAAGACTGAAATAAATGTAATGATAATGAGATTTTATATAGATCTCAAAGCTATTTCCTAAGCTTTGTTCTTTGGGAAGCACCTGGCATAGTCTGGGGGCTGCAATAACCTAAAAAAGAAATAAGAAAGGATCAGTTCTGTAGAGGCACAATGACTTTGCCATACAACATATGGAAGATGGAGGACCCTTAGTAGAAATGTTGATCACTGGATGGTTAGGAAAGAAAAGCAATAACATATCCCTAAGTCATATTACAATGTGCAAATACTGATATTATTGCAAATCAGCATGTAATACTGTAGCATTAAGTTTTAGCTTGTAGGCTCCTTAAGGAAGCTTTAGGTTGTAAGCTCTTTGGGACTTAGGGGTAAGTTCCTTCTCTGTTGTATGCACTCCAGTGCACTGGAGTTTGCCAAAGGCCTGGGGCTTTTCAGCAGTAGCATAACACAACCAGTTTTGAGGTGATATCTTTAACTCCATCCAAGACAATTATAATTTTTGGATAAGTCAGGTTTCATTGTATGCTGCACTAATGCAGTCCCTCAGCCAGCACTCAGAATATAATAATAAAATACAGTCAATGACTACAATACTCTGTACTTGTGAGCATGAATCCTGGGAGATGCTAGATAAGCTGCCAAGAATCTCAGGGGATGGCAAAGTTGCTCCAGACTTTGTACTGATTTCTAACTGAACTCTGATACTGACTTTAACCTTTGATTTTCGGAGGACTGGGAGGTTTTTCTTACTTTTTTTTCTTCCACTAATTTTGGCTCTGTCAGAGTGGCTGTATGAAACTAAGGATTATTACCCTCTTCTGATCTTACAGGCAGACAGTGATGAGCTGGAGAGTAGAAGTCTGAGGGCAATGAAGAAAGATTTCAGGGCCTTGGGACAGCTTGTCAAGGGTTCGGGAGCACAAATTGTGTTCTCCTCTGCCCCTCCAGTTTTGGGGACTGACGAATGGGTAAAAAAGAAAATCAGACAGATCAACACCTGGCTCCAAAACTGGTGCTACGAGCAGGGCTTTGGGTTCTGTGATCATAGTTTGATCTACAGGACACTGGGCCTGCTTGCTAAGAATGGGAAAACCCTGTCCCGAAAGGGGAAAAGGGTACTAGGCCAAGAGTTAGCAAGGCTCATGGACAGGGCTTTAAACTAGAAACGAAGGGGGAAGGGGATAAAACCAGGCCCACTAGTAATGAGCCTAGGGATAAAGGGCCAAGGATGGGGGTGAAATCGGTAGCCCAGCTCAAGTGCATCTACACGAATGCACGTAGCATGGGCAACAAACGGGATGAGCTGGAAGCCATTGTGCAGCAGGACAACTATGATGTAGTCGCCATCACAGAGACGTGGTGGGATGACTGTCATGACTGGAATGCTGCGATGAATGGCTATAAGCTCTTCAGAAGGGACAGGCAAGGAAGGAGAGGTGGGGGTGTGGCTCTGTACATTAGGGAATGTTTTGATTGTATAGAGCTAGATTCCAGTGATGATAAGAAGTCGAGTGTTTATGGGTAAGGATGAAGGGGAAGGCAAATAAGGGAGATGATCTTGTGCTGGGAGCATGCTAGAGACCACCCGACCAGGATGAGGAGGCAGATGAAGTATTCTATAAGCGTCTGGCTGAAGTCTCGCAATCGCCAGCCCTTGTTCTGGTTGGGGACTTCAACCTGCCGGCTATCTGCTGGAAATACAACACAGCAGAGAGCAGGCAGGCTAGGAGGTTCCTCGAGTGCATGGAGGATAACTTCCTGACACAACTGGTAGGTGAGCCTACCAGGGGAGGTGCCTCGCTAGACCTACTGTTCACAAACAGAGAAGGACTAGTGGGAGATGTGGTGGTCAAAGGTCGTCTTGGGTTTAGTGATGATGAAATGGTCAAGTTTTCAATTCGTAGTGATGTAAGGAGGGGGGTTAGCAAAACCTCCACCTTGGACTTTGTCTTGTTCAGGACACTGGTTGAGAGAGTCCCTTGGGAGACAGTCCTGAAGGGCAAAGGGGTCCAGGAAGGCTGGATGCCCTTCAAGAAGGAAATCTTAAAGGCCCAGGAGCAGGCTGTCCCCAAGTGTCGCAAGTCTAAAGGGCAGGGAAAATGGCCAGTCTGGATGAACAAGGAACTTCTGATGGGACTACTTAGGAATAAAAGGAGGGTTTACCACCTTTGGAAGAAGGGACAGGCAACTCAGGAGGAGTACAGAGATCTCGTTAGGTTATACAGAGAGAAAATTAGGAAGGCAAAAGCCCAGCTGGAGCTCAACTTGGCCACTAACATTAAGGACAACAAAAAAAGCTTTTATAAATACATCAACAAAAAGAGAGCCAGGGAGAATCTCCATCCCTTACTGGATGCGGAGGGGGGGAAAGTTGCAACCAAGGATGAGGAGAAGGCTGAGATACTTAATGCCTTCTTTGCCTCCATCTTCAATAGTCACACCAGCTATCCCCAGGGGGTTCAGCCTCCTGAGCTGGAAGATAAGGATGGAGAGCAGAACAACCCACCCATAATCCAGGAGGAAGTAGTCAATGATCTGCTTCTGCACCTAGATGCAGAAGGGCCGCATGGGGCCAGATGGGATTCACCTAAGAGTACTCAGGGAGCTGGTGGGAGAGCTCACCAAGCCTCTCTCCATCATTTATCAACAATCCTGGTCAACAGGGGAGGTACCAGATCACTGGAGGGTGGCTAATGTGACGCCCATCTACAAGAAGGGTCGGAATTGGATATATATAGGGTATAATTGGAGGATGTTTGGGCAAAGGAAAGGTGAATCTTCAACTGCTTTGGAACCAAAATCTTGTATTTATTGAGCACTGGGGATGAGTGTTGGGGAGTGTTACGGAAATAAATGGTGCTGTCTTGGACAAAGTTTGGGGAACTAAATTCCAGACCTCTCAAGTTGAGGCTGGAATTGGGATGGCAGCTAAAATTTCCTCACATCTCTACATCTGGTGCCTCTGTATTGTGTCTAACATACATGAATGCTTCCACTGCCAGTGCTTCTAGTGTGTGACATGGTTTGAAATCTGCTTTTCCCTGTTGGGGAACAGAAGGTTTAAGTCTCCAGCTCTGTCAGTTTGACACCTCTTGACAGCACAGACCTCCCTCTGTGGCACTATGTTTCTTAGCTTTTCTGTCAAATGTCTCCTGTTTTTTGAAGAAAGAAATCACTTAATTCATTATGGCTGAAATGCAGTCCTCTACAGATTGCCAGCATATGATCTGTGTAACCCTAGGGCACTGTCTGCCAGGATCTAACACAGGGCCTTCAAAGAGGACTTGGGAGATATTTTAGAGGTGAATGGATCTTGTTCTGGACCACTGCCTACGATAGAACTTCCATGCAGAGGAAGAAAATGCACATGAAATAATATCACAGATTT
This sequence comes from Rissa tridactyla, assembly GCF_028500815.1. NCBI lineage: Eukaryota > Metazoa > Chordata > Aves > Charadriiformes > Laridae > Rissa > Rissa tridactyla. The sequence goes on from NC_071496.1 coordinate 13,857,855, forward strand.
CATCCAGTACACTGTTATTTATATAACAACTACTGATAACCCACAGAAGGTGTTTAAGCATGGCTTACCATAGAAGATCGCGTAAACAGGAACACTTGATAGACAGCTGTCCTCTTGAGCCAATAAAAAGAAAAAATGTAGCTTGTTTATAAACTCTGCTAAAATGAGATCTAAATGGCATTAAAAGAAAAAAGAAAAGAAGGTCTATTTATAAACTCTGCTTCCACACTCAATGAAAGTCTGTGGGTGAAAAGTGTGAAAAGCCTTCCACCATGCGGGCTTGCAAAACACATGGAAAAATAAAGATGTGTGTGTTTACAGAAAATATCCCAAACTCTCAGGCTGCTCTCAGCGCCCAGGCGATGATCACAGTTGACAGGTTCCATGGTGTTGCTGTACGACTTGTTATATCAAGCATTCATCTTGGCTCAAAGATTTTGTACATCCCCACCTGCATATCGCTGCTTTGATTAATTCTGTAATTCACCAGAGGAGGAAGTGCCATGTAGACAAGGCAATAAAAGTTAGGTGGAAGGAAAACTGGTTCCAGCACTACTTCTGCAGTGCTGTGGGAAAACATAATTCTTTGTATCCATCTATTAATTGCAGTCAGCACCAAATACATATCTCTGAACAATTACTCCAAGTTGTAATTGTGTGGTTTTGGAACACCACACAGTCTCACACAGCTTCCCAATTTCTCCAGCTCAGTCATCAGCCAGATCATGGCATAAATCATCTTCTTATAGTTTAGCCTTTTAGTCATGTAGTGATGCTGTGAGCAAGATTAGACACAGAATTATCCATGGTCCATTCCTTTATGCTTTCTCTAGAGCTCACAAAAGAGTTTAGGGTGACTTCTGTTTCAAGGGTGACCCATGTTTGCATGGCATTTTTTTTAGCATCTATGCTTGGTATTATTTTAGAAGGTGTATTGACCACATCCAAGTTAGAGACATGATCGGGAAAAGACAGAGCGGCAGAAGAGACGGCAAGTAAAAAAGATGTGGATTTATATCAAAGGACCTGGGAACTTGGAAACAAAAAGTGTTCTCTTTCATGACAGAAATAAAACTGTGCACTTTTCAGTATTTGGACTGTGGAGCAGTGATTGTCCCCCAAAACAAGTTTACTATGGCTTCTTTTTAAATCAAGTTTTATTATGAGTGTTCTTCGCTTAACTGAAATATGCAAAAGATAGATGCCTTATTGGAACAGCTCTCAAAGAACCAATTCAGCCAATGTTAATGAACAGTAATGCCTGATGCTTAATCAGGAGAGTATTATAGGGGTAAAACCAATGCAGCAGATATGTGCATTTAACGTATGCCAAGCGATTAAGTGGTGATTAACCAGGGGTTGAAATTCTGAGCTCTGGACTTTTAATAAAGTGTCAAGTAAAGATTAAAAGGAAGGAGAAAGAGTAGTCGATGAAACGCAGTAAGCTTCCATTTTATTACTGTCTTTTTATTCAGTGTAGGGTTTTTTTAAATCCTATATATTTGTACTCTCACATAAAATCCTGTAATAGAGATGGACATTTAGGGTTTAATATTCAAACAAAATGGATTTGAAAGCCTGCCTGTTATCAGGTTGTTTTCCATGTTACCTAACTTTGCAATGCATTAAATGGAATCCTATTTACAGTATCACTTTACAATATAAATAGATATCTTTGTTACATTATTTGTCTTAGCTATATTAAAACTCCACTGCAAAGCATTTAGTAACTTCACAAACCATTGATCACATTCTGCAGATTTTATTCAGCTTGGATAACAATTACTTGGGAAAGTAGCATTACTGAAGTCAATGGACAGAGGCACCGATGCTATTGTGCCATGAAAGTGGGTCATGGAATCAAAACCTGTGGTAGCCGAACTACTTTACTAACTTCAGAGCACTTATTAACGTGCAGTGGAAGCTCTCAAGGTGGTTCTACTCTCCAGAGCTAATGATTCATGACAGGTATTGTTATCATGCTTTGAGTGCTGTTCAACCTCAGTCCATCTCGTCAGATGCAAAGGATTTCATTTCTGGATAGCACCACATAATAAGTTTTAACTCCTCTTTTATACAGGCAGAAGCGGTAAGTACCTTAAACCAGTGTGCGGGAGTAAAAGTTCCCCTTCAGGAAAAAGAAAGCATCAAGAAGTAATAAATTACCTTCATGTTTTTCCTCAGCCTCAGGACTGAACAATTATAGTGGCTTGAAGAACCAGGCTCCAGCTACCCTTGCATTTACATAGTGCTATGTGTTATTGTGCGAAGGTGGCAAATTACGGCTCAACGTTCCATGTGCAGCCACTTCATGGTGCTTCCCAAATGTTTCACTGCAAAGGGAGAGGAGGAACATTAAGCGTGGGAACTGCTGTGATAAGGTGATGAATTTACCATGAATTTGCCATGCCAAGTGGACTCTGAAAGAAACATCAGGTGCAACTGAGGTTGTACAGTGAGTTGGACAAGAAATTAAAAGTTGCCTTAATGAACGGATTTTTCATTTTTAGAGTATTTCAGAAGTAAAAACAAAAAAGAAACAATCAAAAAAAGAATGAATGACTATAAACACTTTTATCACTCAGTGAAATAGGTTCTTTTGGAAGCTGTGACATGGAGTCTCTAGTTATTCTACTGCATTTCTTGCTTCAGCTAGCTGAAAAAAGGATGCTTTCTCAAACATGGAGAATCTTATCTTTATTTTATTTCTTATACCAAATTTACCCCTTGGGGTTGCAGAAGGGTTCAACCTACCCGCAGTTTGAAAAGTGGGGAACTTGCCCCTACAACTAATGAAAAGAAATGCCACAGCGGGGCTGTGCCACCTGTGGTTCAAGCCAAGCATAAGGTTTTTGTAGCAAGAGTGATAAATGAATAGCAATGCTTATCATGATCTTGAGGGTCTTCTTTCCACTTTTGACCATCCACACCTCTCTGTATCTCTTTTCTGTCACCATCTGGATCAAGCAGATACCAGCATCTGGTTACTGGAACATGCAGAAATCACTTTTTTAAAGAGTTCTTTAGGTAAACTATTGACCAGTCTGCCTCTAATCCAGGATCAGATGGAAAACAGATAAACACAGACATTGTCACCAAGAAAATTATAATTGCTTATCCATAAATTCTCAAAAAAACATGTCTTTCTCTCATCTTAGTAGTTAGATCCATTTTTCTATCCTTTGCAACTTCAGTCCTGCAAATTTTCTTTTGATGAAAACTTGCTCAGCTTGTCTTGACTACTTGTCTTCTACAGCTGGGAATATACACATAACACTGCAGTGGAGAAGTACTGATATCAGAGAACAAAAAATAAAGTTTTCTGAACGTAGCAAGAATATGAAGAATGTTACCTTTGCCTACTCACATTGCCGATTCCTGTTTCTCCTTTTTTCCAGTGAGTTAATCTCACAGGGCTTTGAATTTTAACAGCAGAAAACACTGCCATTAGAGTCTTCAGTATTCTCTCTGATCATAATTTTGTATGCTTTGGGGCATTGTATTCATGCTCTCCCACTGGAAATGGCTTTTTGAAAAACTCTGTGCTGAATTCCTTATTACATTCACGTAAATCAGTCAGAGGTGAAACCTTTGGCCACTGGCAGAGACGTACCCTTTGTTTCATCTCCCATTGCCACTGCCTGGCCTGCAGTGCTGGGCACCATTATCAGGAGAGACTTGTTTGGATAAGCAGATGCCATAATGTAACAGTCATAGCCCATTTATAAATCCAACACAGGCAGCTTAACATAATAATAATAATGAAAAAAAATAAAAAAAAAAATGGGAAAATATGCATATTGTTTGCTCTGTTTGACATCATAAAAAAGGTGCACACTTGGGATGTTTATGCCCCAGATTGTTATTTTCTGATAATGTACCTGGATAAAGTAAAATTTTCCCACTGGATGCATATATAATAGATAAGAACAATTCACAAAATCCTATTATAGTGCTGCTATACACAAACACATTTTCAGATGCTTCAGATAATATCAGGTACATATATACAAGAGGAAAAGGTATTTCTAGGAATATAATTATTGGTGGCATATCTGTTTACATTTCTATATGCACTGGTGGCTCTTTCTTTGAGGCAGACACTAAAAACATCAAAAAATACATTTGATTTTTTGATCTGACATTCTTTTTTAAAGAAAGAAAGAAACAAACACACACACACAAAGTTTTAGTATTCTTCCTCCCCGCTAGCTACCGTGTTTATTTCTTTCTCCCCTGAAACAAATCATCATCTTTAGATCTCCAAGGTACTCTATTACTTTTAGTATATGTTTAATCCCACCCAAGAGGAGGAATGCATGAAAATTTTAAACTGTCAGGAAACATCAAATTAACTTTTTCTTGCCTTTTAATAGATATTTAAATAAGTATTATTATGTCTAGATCTTACACTCTGAGAGACGCTGTTTTATTGCTGTTGCACCACCCTAAAGGACTCTTCCAGTTCCTTACCCAGCATCAGGGAAACCAATATCTGCATTGTTGAACCACTACTTCTGTGTTTCTACAGACCTGCACTGTAACATCTATATCTACCATGGACTTCTTTTTGACCTCGTGCAAACATTTTAATCTTTGTCATCAAGACATGGGGGTAGTCTTGAGGAAATTTCTAGGTTTGCCTCTGGTTTCCATTTGGCAAGTCATTTCTCTCCTTCTGTTTTTGTTTTCCCAGCTTTGCCTGATGAATTTGAAACCAGTACTAAAGGGCACCAAGACATACAAGCCTACAGCAGAATGCTAGAGGAGGAGTGCAATCACTGCTAATCCTTGAATACCTATAGATAGTATTGGAACATATTCTTCACAGAATTTACTCTGGGTGGTTAGTAGTTTGCTGGGAAATTTTAAGATAGCTTTGTAATTGTTTTAAATCTCTTATGTTTAAAATAGATTTAAAAGAATCTGGGTGTGTATTTTACTAAAATACTCAGGCTATTCAAATATTCAAGCTAATTAAAAATAGTCCACGCTGATCCTATTTCTTTCATCCAAGAATCAGCTGTACATGTTAAAGGAGATAATACCACAGGTTATAGAACAGCCAGTATTATATGAAGTCTAAAAATCAGCTTTTATAATTATAACATGTTTTAGCTTTCAGTGTCTTCAGCTATACTTGGCAATATATTTATAAACATTGAATATTTTATAGCACTTAGGGAAGAAAACACTTCCAATAAGAAAATCATTGACAATCTTTTTAGTAGATTTAAACTAGATCTTAAACTAGAAATAAGTATTACATTTGTATAGAGTATTTTATAAGAGCCTGTAATTGGAAAGTTGTAAATGCAATGCAGTTATAAAGCTAGGAACCATTTGGTCAAGAATCAAGCAACTAACATGAATGTCTCTTCAAAGAACAAGACTCCTTTTACTAGACATCCAGCTGGTATTGACATTATCATAATCTCACAAAAAACAGATTTTATAAAATATGTTTTAGAAAGAATACTGACTTTCAAAAATGTAAAGAGAAAAGAGGAATGTATGTTAACAGAATATATCATAAACAGCTCTCATTCCACACTCTAAAAAAACTTCTTTTTGGAATCAAATCAAAACGTCCCAATGATTTCTTATTGAACGCCTTTTCTCCTAAAAGTACTCTAAGCTTTTGAACTCAAAGAAACATATATTTATGGCTCAAAAAGGCTCTAGAGGAGAAGGTGATTACTTCTGTGCTACTCATGTTTTCTCTTAATCTTATAGATGCTTTTTGTTTTGATCTCTTGATAACCATGAAATAGTAAAATTCTTCCAAGATATCTATCTGGAAATACTAGATTTTAGTTTGTACACGATATGAGCCTAACCTGTAGCAGTAACTAAAGCAGTTGTCGTAAAATAAAAAGTGTGATTCATTTTACCACATTTTACTACCTAGCAGAAAGGAGTCTAATCTAAACTAGCCTCATAGGCTCCTCCTGTATTAAGGAATGTTGCAGCTTTCATCTCTTGTGATGTTTGTCATTTAAGATGTGCAGCATATAAAATAAAGCCAACCAAAGAAAAATCTTCTGCAACTACCTGTCTGACAAAGGGGACATCTTAGCTGATCAGTTCAAATGAGATGCAAAATTTACACAGCTGAAGACAAGTGAGATGAATCTTCCAGCAAGTCAATAGGAAAAGGTTGATATCTTCATAGGATTCTCTCTGAGGGGAGATTGTGTCCAGCTAACTTAAACACCTAAACTTACATATGTATTATCTGTCTTTGACAGCCTTCAAAGGCTTGTTTCTTTCCCTTAAATAGAGAAATGAGAGACTTTGTTTGGTGTGTTGCTTCAGGAGGCTTACACGTTTAGGGATATGTAAAGTTTAGTTGCATCACCTTTACTTACGAAGCTTATAGAAGCCTTGCCTGGCCTCATGGACAAAAATGGAATGTAATTGTGGAGTTTGACTGGTTATTAACAGGAAATCTTTGAAATTAAGACCATATACTGTTATATAGTGTATACAGCATCAAATGAAGATTTCAGTAAGACAACATATTTGTTTTTAAGCACTGGATGTACTATTTAGGGTATATCTACACTGAAGATCAGGCTGACGAGAGCTTGTTATGCCCATTGTTGAGGCATAGCAGAAGTGTGTTGCAAAGTTGCACTGCTGAACAAAATTTAACATTCCTTCTCAGTAGTGCTTATTCATTTAGGCTTAGTGGTTTTTAACCAAATTCTTACATGTTCTAATTAACTTAGCAGAAGAGTTGAACCATTCTTTTTGCTACATATATAACATGTTATATATATACCCTTTCTTACAAATTAAAAATAAAGAAGAAGCTAAAGCTTGTATACACAGGTTACTAAGGAAAACAGCTTTTTTTTCTTGGTCATTCAATTTGGAAAGCTCCCTTAAAGACCAACTCTTTAAAAGACTCTTCTGAGAAGTGGAAGACTGTTCCATTACTCTTTTATAAAAGGGAAGTTCACTGCAATTTACTTGAAGCAGAATTTCAGCTTGTATTAAGCCTTATGAAACTAAATGGCCTGAATAAATGCAAAAAGTTAAAACCTTGCCTTGACAGGAACTCTGAGTCATTCTTACCAGATACACATACACACAAAAGCCAGTTAGAAGTGTACTAGATACGCATTAAATTGACTGCAGTCCTGAGCTACGTTTCTAAGGCCATGGAGGTGTTGAGTGGATGAGAAGAGCTAATTTTGAATCCAGCCAAGCCTGAAAGAGATGCACGTTTTTCCTTGCCTAAAGTAAGAGAGAAGGTTATAAAATCCTCTGAAATAAAGAGGCAGCTCTCCTTCTCAGCTTTATAGTATGGCCAACGGCTCTTCCAATTCACTCCTGGGAGTTTGCAGCAACCATGTCATGACATCACTGAGATGACATTAGAAGAGGTGATGTGCAGCTGGGAAGCTTTTCCACAGAATTTAATTTAAATTCTCTTTAAATAATTTTACCAGCATGTTGAAATACTATTGTCATATAAATGGCTGAGGGCTTCTACTCTAACTCCATTTTTTTTTTAGAATATACATTCCTGGAGAGGACACTAAGGCTAAAATTTGGTAAACAATGATTAGTAATAGGATTTAATACAGATTTAAGGTTCTTGATATTCATTGATTTGCCTGTCTCAAGACAACTGCTTGACTGGCTTCTTTTGATTAACTGACTTAAAGGCTTTCTTTGGCCCACTTACAAATGGCTTAGGTTATCCATGATATACCAAATAGGATTCACCAACCCTTTAATAAATTTTGCCCATATATAAATTATTTTAATTACATGTGATACAGTATTAGCTGTCTGCTACTAATTTTGATAATAGAGTACTTGGTTCCCTCAAGAGTCAGATGACTCCCCAAAGTGCAATATCTTCCAAAAACCCCTTGTAGAGAAATATGCAGTAGACCAAAGTAATCACTGTTTGTGTACTGTTTTGCTTTCAGTTTAGGTCCTTTTTTCTAAGAATAAAATGATCATAGCAAAGAATCATCCATTTCTTTTTTGCCTTTAATTATGACATAGAACCCAGTTCAAGAGACTAAAAGAAGGGAATCAACCCTGATTCACCATCCAGAGAGCCAGATATTAAGATTTAGCTTCTACCTTTTATAATTTCTTCAGATTATAAATACCCTGCAAGTTTTTAAATATAATGAAGTGGCACTTAAGAACTTGAAATAACTCCTTCTTGCCTCACAGTATTATTAGCAATCAAGAGTACATCATGGTCATTTTTAATTTGATTATTAGCTCTTGCTAAACAGGACCTCTTCTTATCACAGATTTCTTTTCAGTTTGAGAAATGGAGAATTGCAAACCAGCATGTGTGACACAATATCAAGCAAATTGGAAGGAAATGTAATCAAGAACAGAACTGGCAGGCAAGTAGATGGATATAATGCAATGTGAAAGAGGCAACAGCTTTTATAGGAGGTAGTTATCCTTTACAAAATTTATTAGAGTGCTTTTAAGGAGTCAGCAAGCATCTGAAAAAAAGCACACTTGGATTTTCAAAAAGTCACAGAAACACAGAATGGTTCAGGTTGGAAGGGACCTTAAAGATCATCTAGTTCCAACCCCCCTGCCACGGGCAGGGACACCTCCCACTAGACCAGGCTGCTCAAAGCCTCATCCAGCCTGGCCTTGAACACTTCCAGGGATGGGGCATTGACAACTTCCCTGGGCAACCTGTTCCACTGCCTCACCACCCTTGCAGTAAAAATTTCTTCCTGATATCCAATCCAAATGTACCCTCCTTCAGTTTGAGGCCGTTACCCCGTGTCCTATCATTACACGTCCTAATAAAGAGTCCCTCCCCATCTCTCCTGTAGGCCCCCTTCAGGTACTGGAAGGCTGCTATAAGGTCTCCTTGGAGCTTTCTCTTCTCCAGGCTGAACAGCCCCAACTCTCTCAGCCTGTCGTCATAGGAGAGGTGCTCCAGCCCTCTGATCATCTTTGTGGCCCTCCGCTGGACCCGTTCCAACAGGTCCATGTCCTTCTTGTGCTGAGGACTCCAGAGCTGGATACAGTACTCCAGGTGGGGTCTCACCAGAGCAGAGTAGAGGGGCAAGTTGCTTACCAAAGGCTTGTAAAGAAAGTAGGGTATTGCAGAAAGAAATAGGAAAGACTTTTCTTGGGTTAATAACTGCTTAAAAAAGTAGATGTGAAATGTAGGAATAAATGGTCAGCTTTCTTATTGAAGGAAGGTGACCAAGGGAGTCCCACAGGGATCCTTTCTGTTGCAGTGGAGACAAAATCTATTGATGACATTGGAGAAAAGCCCTAACTATACAGACACTGTGCTAGGCTGTCATCTCTCAGGAAAGTGATCTGGGAAGCACAGCAGAAAGTACCACCAGAACATCAGCATATTGCTCAGCAGAGGTAAAAAATGTAAATAAAAAGAAAACATCATTATGCCATTATCAATATAAAGTGCACCTATGTTCTGAGTCCTGTGTACATTTCTGTCTCCTCTCCACTCCAGGCTAAGAAAGGATGTAAATAGAAGAGGGAAAGAGAAGGGCAGCTAGAAATTTTAAGAACTGTGAAAGAACTTTTTTTTTCTGCCTTCTGATAAGGCAGTCATGGTACAGACATACCATGTATAGATGGGAGGTCCCAGTCGACTGGCAGTTAGCAAACGTGACACCCATCTACAAGAAGGGCCAGAAGGGGGATCCAGGGAACTACAGGCCTGTCAGTCAGACCTTCATGCCAGGGAAGATTATGGAGCAGATCATCTTTTTGGGCCCCTCACTACAGGAGGGACATTGAGTTACTGGAACGTGTCCAGAGAAGAGCAATGAAGCTGGTAAAGGGTCTAGAGCACAAGTCTTATGAGGAATGGCTGAGAGAACTGGGGTTGTTGTCAAGAACCTGGACAAGGGGACATCGTGGTTTGGGCCAGGTTGGCCAACGACAAGATGACAGATGCTCTCCCCGACCTCTCACTCCAAGGAGAAGAAGAAGAGAGATAAAGAGATTTATGAGTTTAGAAAAAAAATTAAACTAATGAAATATTAATAATAAAATAAAAAAGGAAATAATTAAATAGATGCACTATATATATATATCTCCAAACTGGATCAAGCTCCCAGGGAGATGTCACCGGCAAAATTCCAGACTGGACTTAGTGATAAACGGGAACTAGAACACACTGACCAGGATCAAAAAGCAGACAAGGTAACAGAGCCCTCATCAGACATCAGTCACTGAAGAAAAAAGAGCCATTAAAAAGCAGTCATCAGAGAAAGAACCACTGAAGAAAGAGTCATCCCAATGCCTTTGATCCTTCAGCTTTTATACTGAGCATGGCAGATGGAATGGAATACCCTATTGGTCAGTTTGGGTCACCTGACCTGTCCACTCCTCCCCACAGGTGTAACCCTTCCACAGGGTAAACAATCAAGTCAGCTGACCCTGGTTGCCACAGCAAAAAGTGTAAGCAAGAACCTCTTTCACTGAACAGAATGTTGGCTCTGTTCCACCCCAAACCAGGACAGGGGATCAAGTGCACCTTCAGTAAGTTTGCAGATGACACCAAACTAGGTGGGATTGTGAACCTGCTTAAGTGTAGGAAGGCTTTGCAGAGGGATCTGGACAGGCTGGATCAAAGGGCCAAGGCCAATGGCATGAAGTTCAACGAGGCCAAGTGCCTGGTCCTGCACTTGGGTCTCAACAACCCCATGCAGCGTTACAAGCTTGGGGAGGAGTGGCTGGAGAGCTGCCTGGCAGAAAAGGACCTGGGGGTGTTGGTCGACAGCTGGCTGAATATGAGCCAGCAGTGTGCCCAGGTGGCCAAGAAGGCCAACAGCATCCTAGCCTGTATCAGGAACAGTGTGACCAGCAGGAATAGGGAAGCGATTGTCCCCCTCTACTCAGCACTGGTGAGGCCCCACCTCGAGTACTGCGTTCAGTTTTGGGCCCCTCACTACAAAGAAGACATTGAGGTGCTGGAGCAGGTCCAGAGAAGGGCAATGAAGCTGGTGAGGGGTCTGGAGAACAAGTCTTATGAGGAGTGGCTGAGGGAACTGGGGTTGTTTAGCCTGGAGAAAAGGAGGCTGGGGGGAGACCTTATCACTCCCTACAACTACCTCAAAGAAGGTTGTAGCGAGGTGGGGTTCGGTCTCTTCTCCAATGTCACAGGCGACAGGACAAGAAGAAACAGCCTCAAGTTGCACCAGGGGAGGTTTAGATTAGATATTAGGAAAAATTTCTTTATGGAAAGGGTTGTCAAGCACTGGAACAGGCTGCCCAGGGAAGTAGTTGAATCACCATTACTGGAGATATTTAAAAGACATGTAGATGTGGTGCTGAGGGACATGGTTTAGTGGTAGAATAGAATTATAGAATTATAGAATCATAGAATGTGTTGGGTTGGAAGGGACCTTTAAAGATCATCTAGTCCAACCCCCCTGCAGTAAGCAGGGACATCTTCAACTAGATCAGATTGCTCAGAGCCTCATCAAGCCCTTGTCTCCAGGGATGCGGCCCCCACCACCTCTCTGGGCAACCTGTTCCAGTGCCTCACCACCCTCATTGTAAAGAACTTCTTCCTAATGTATCATCTAAACCTACCCTGCTCTAGTTTAAAACCACTGCCCCTCATCCTATTACTACATGCCCTTGCAAACAGCCCCTCCCCAGCTTTCTTATAGGCCCCCTTCAGGTACTGGAAGGCCACTATAAGGTCTCCCTGGAGCCTTCTCTTCTCCAGGCTGAACAGCCCCAGCTCTCTCAGCCTGCCTTCATAGGAGAGGTGCTCTAATCCTCTGATAATCTTCGTGGCCCTCCTCTGGACCCACTCCAACAGGTCCATGTCCTTCCTGTGCTGAGGGCTCCAGAGCTGGATGCAGTACTCCAGGTGGGGGTCTCACGAGAGCAGAGTAGAGGGGGAGAATCACCTCTCCGGATCTGCTGGCCACAGTTATTTTGATGCAACCCAGGATGCGATTGGCCTTCTGGGCTGCAAGCGCACATTGTTGGCTCATGTCCAGCTTTTCATCCACCAGTACCCCCAAGTCCTTTTCTGCAGGGCTGCTCTCTATCACATCATCCCCCAGCCTGTATTGAGAATGAGGATTGTCCTGACCCAAGTGCAGGACCTTGCACTTGGCCTTGTTGACCTTCATGAGGTTTGCTCAGGCCCACCTCTCTAGCTTGCCCAGGTCCCTCTGGATGACATCCCGTCCCTCTGGCATGTCGACCGCACCACTCAGCTTGGTGTCACCTGCAAACTTGCTGAGGGTGCACTTGATTCCACTGTCTAGATCACTGGTGAAGATATTAAACAGCACCGGTCCCAGTACAGATCCCTGAGGGACACCACTTGCCACCCCTCTCCATCTGGACATTGAGCCATTGACCACTACCCTCTGGATGCGACCATCCAGCCAGTTCCTTATCCACCGAACAGTCCACCCATCAAATCCCTATCTCTCCAACTTAGAGAGAAGGATGTTGTGGGGGAACCGTGTTAAAGGCCTTGCAGAAGTCCAGATAGATAATATTCATTGCTCTTCCCTTGTCCACTGATGCAGTCACTACTAGAAAGCCACTAGGTTGGTCAGGCAGGACTTGTCCTTAGTGAAGCTATGCTGGCTGTCTCGAATCACCTCCCTGTCCTCCATGTGCCTTAGCATAGCTTCCAGGAGGATCTGTTCCATGATCTTCCCAGGCACAGAGGTGAGGCTGGCAGGTCGGTAGTTCCCGGGGTCCTCCTTTCTACCCTTTTTAAAAATGGGTGCGATGTGTCCCTTTTTCCAGTCACCAGGGACTTCACCTGACTGCCATGACTTTTCACGGAATCACGGAATTTTTCAGATTTAGAAGGGACCTCTAGAGATCATCTAGTCCAGCTCCCCTGCTAAAGCAGGATTGCCTAGAGCACATTACTCAGGACTGCATCCAGGCTGGTCTTGAAAGTCTCCAGAGAAGGGGACTCCACAACCTCCCTGGGCAGCCTGTTCCAGTGCTCTGTCACCCTCACCGTAAAGAAGTTTTTTCTCATATTTGATTGGAACTTCCTATGTTCCAGCTTGTGCCCATTACCCCTCATCCTGTTACTGGGAACCACTGAAAAGAGTCTGGCTCCATCCTCCTTCAATCCATCCTTGAGATACTTGTAAACATTAATAAGGTCTCCCCTCAGCCTTCTCTTCTCCAGGCTAAAGAGTCCCAGCTCTCTCAGCCTTTCCTCATAAGGGAGGTGCTCCAATCCCTCAATCACCTTTGTTGCCCAAACAAATATCATGGAGAGTGGCTTGGCAACTACATCAGCCAATTCCCTCAGGACTCTGGGGTGCATCTCATCAGGTCCCATGGACTTGTGTATGTTCAGGTTCCTCAGGTGGTCACGAACCTTGTCTTCACTTACAGTGGGAGGGACTTTGTCCCACAGGTCCCCATCTTGCAGTCCTTCAACGTGGGAGGTGTGAGGAGAGAGGCTGGCAGTGAAGACCAAGACAAAAAAATTGTTCAGAACCTCAGCCTTCTCCTCATCTGTTGTTACCAGTTTGCCATTCTTGGTCATCAGGGAGGGCATGCTTTCTTTGACCTTCCTTTTCTGGTTGACATGCCTGTAGAAGCCCTTCTTGTTATTCTTAGCATCCCTTGCCAAGTTCAGCTCCAGCCTTCCTGACCTCATCCCTACATAACCAGGGAGCATCTCTATACTCTTCCCAGGATACCTGATCCTGCTTGAACTGCCTGTGCAGTTCCTTCTTGCCTTTTATTTTGACCAGCAGGTGCCAGCTCAGCCATGCTGGTCTCTTCCCTTTCTTGCTTGATTTCTTACACCTGGGGATCAAGAGCTCTTGCGCTCTATGGAAAGCATCCTTGAAGATCTGCCAGCTCTGTTCTGCCTCCTTGTCTATGAGGACCATTTCCCAGGGGGTCCTATTGACTAGAAAGTCCAGAACAAGTCTATTGTTCTGGAACAAGTTCCCTGGCTGTGAGTACATACGATAGCAGGGGAGATGCAGTTGTGGATTTTTCTGGGTCCTGGGAGGAAGGCAAAGCAGGCACCTGCAATGCAAAGGAGAGCCTGTATCTCCAAGAGGCTTGCCATATCCCCTGAAACTGTAAAAAAAGCTGTCCTCATCCCGGGAAAAAGCATCATTTAAATGGATAGGGTTGACGTTCTGCATGGGGTCAAAGATCACCTGCCATTCTTAGTCTTTCAGTCTTTCTAGACTGAAATCAAGTCTAGTATCGTATCCCCTCGGGTAGGGCTGTCTATTTCCTGTCTTAGGAAGTTATCATCGAGGCACTCCAGGAACCTCCTGGATTGTCTAGAGCTCACTGTGTTACTTTTTCAGCAGATATTGGGGTGGTTGAAATCCCCCAGCAGGACGAGAGCTTTCAAGCATGATGCCTCCTGTAGCTGGAGGAAGAAGGCTTCATCAGTAGGCTCCCCTTGATCAGGCAGCCTGTAGTAGACACCAGCCACAAGGTTCCCCTTGTTGCCTCGATCTCTAATTCCTACCCATAAGCTTTCGACTTCCTCTTGGCTATTCTTTAGGGACATCTCTTCACACTCTATCCATTCCTTAACATAGAAGGCAACACCTCCGCCCCTCCTTCCTCACTTGTCCCTTCTGAACAGCCTGTAGCCATCGATAGCCACACTCCAGTCATAGGATTCGTCCCACCAGGTTTCAGTAATGGCCACTGTGTCGTAGCTTTCCAGCAGCATGGTAGCTTCCAGCTCCTCCAGTTTGCTGCCCATACTGCATGCATTGCTGTAGAGGCACTTCAGCTGGACTGTTGGCTGTGACAGCTTCTTAGAGGAGCACCCCTTGGGGTGTTTCACAGGTGTTTCCCTGTTGACTCAGACTACCTCAGGAGCCCCTGGCTCATCTCTGTAAGACTTTGGCTGTGATGCAGCGTCCCCAGCATGCCTCGGGGCATGGGGCAGATGAGATGGTATACCCCTGTTGGTCAGTTTTGGGTCACCCGTCCTGTCCGCTCCTCCCTGCAGGTGGGACCCCTCTACACTTTTCTGTTTACGACCCTCCAACGGGGCAAATGACAACATTAGATGACTTTGGTTGTTACAGCAATAAGAATAATCAAGAGCCTCTCTGTGTACCATTCCTTGGCACTAATTGTAAACATTGGTCTTATCACTCTGAGAATGAACCGTTTTCGACACAACATGCTGTTAATTTCAGAGAGTTAGGAGAGGCCTAGCTAAGAAGTAAAATTACTAAACAGAAAGTTGGTTCTATTTTACCTCAAACCAGGACATTCCACCCCTTATTCCATACCATTTGCATCATGCTCAGATCACTAATACTTTTATCTATCAAATCTATATATACACACATATGTATACAGAAATAGACATATGCAGGTTATTCAATTATGATTTTATCTACAAAAGTCCACTAAGTCCATTTAGTTCATAACTGTAGAATTTCATCTCTCATAGCAGAATTTTCAGGGTAGGAAAGATGAATGAAAATTCACTGTGGTTTGCGCCCATAGGCAGCATGTCCATCTCAAAGAGTTTTGCTGGATGCCACTTGATGAAGCTGATTCAGGGTTCATCACCACTATGTTATCCTGAAAAACACTTATTGAACACTGTTAGAATCACATAACAATTAACATCATACAACTCAGAATTAAGGATTCTCACCCAGGGTCAAATTTCCTTGACGCACACATTGAGCTTCTCCACTCTTCAGCATTACTCACCAAGTACATCCAGGTCCTTGAGCAAACACAGTCCCACAAATGGGTTTGCCTTTGCCTGAGGCAGGACAAACCCAAACGGTTTTCCCCAACATATTCCTTTCATGCACCACAGGGACTTTATCCCCTTCTACTGTATGTAAAAGGTCTGACTGAGCAGGACCAGCTCGATTGATGGATCCCCCTGATGTTAACTAACCAGGTAGCTTGTGCTAAATGCTTGTCCCAATTTTTAAAGGATCCACCACCCATTGCCTTCAGGGTAGTTTTTAACAATCCATTGTATCGCTCAGTTTTCCCAGAAGTTGGTGCGTGATAGGGGATATGATATACCCACTCAATGCCAGGTTCTTTTGCCCAAGTGCTTATAAGACTGTTTTTGAAATGAGTCCCATTGTCTGACTCCATTCTTCCTGGAGTACCATGTCACCACAAGACTTGCCTTTCCAAGGCCCAGGATGGTATTCCAGGCAGTAGCATGGGGTATGGCATAGGTTTCCAACCATCCGGTGCTTCCTTCCACCATAGTAAACACATAATGCTTACCCTGGCAGGTCTGAGGGAGTGTGATAGAGCCTATTTGCCAAGCCTCCCCATACTTATATTTCAGCCATCGTCCCCCATAGCACAAAGGTTTTAGTCTTTTAGCTTGCTTGATTTCAGTGCATGTTTCACAGTCATGGATAACCTGCGCAATAGCGTCCATGGTTAAATCCACCCCTTGGTCACGAGCCCATTTGTATGTTGCATCCCTTCCTTGATGACCTGAAGTGTCATGGGCCCACCGAGCTAAAAACAGTTCACCTTTATGTTCCCGGTCCAAATCTGTCTGGAAAATCTTAGCAGCTTGGTCCGCTTGCTGGTTGTTTCCATGTTCCTCAGTGGCCTGAATCATGGTGTACTTTCACGACTAGTTTCCCTAGCTGGTCAACAATATGTTGCCATAATTCAGCAGCCCAGAAGGGTTTACCTTTTCGCTGCCAGTTGCTCTGCTTCCACTGCTTTAACCATCCCCACAGGGCATTGGCCAACATCCATGAGTCAGTATAGAGATAGAGTATTGGCCACTTTTCTCCTTCAGCAATGCCTAAGGCCAGATGGATGGCTTTTACCTCTGCAAATTGACCCAATTCACCCACTCCTTCAGTAGATTCTGCATCTTGTCATGTAGGACTCCACCCAGCAGCTTTCCACCTTTGATGCTTTCCTACAATATGACAAGACCCATCAGTGAACAAGGCACACTGTTTCTCATTACCTGAGAGCTCATGATATGGTGGGGCTTCCTCAGCACGAGTTACCACCTCCTCTGGTGGCATTGTAAAGTCTTTCCCTTCAGGCCAGTTTGTGATCACTTCTACAATTCCTGGATGATTTGGGTTTCCTAGTAGAGCTTGCTGAGTGATTAAGGCAACCCACTTGCTCCAGGTAGCATCAGTGGCACGATGAGTAGAAGGAACTTTACCCTTGAACATCCAGCCCAGGACTGGTAATTGGGGCACCAGGAGGAGCTGGGCTTCAGTACCAAGTACTTCTGAAGCAGCTTTAACTCCTTCATATGCTGCCAAGATTTCTTTCTCAGTTGGGGCATAGTTGGCCTTGGAGCCTTTATAGCCTCGACTCCAGAATCCTAGGGGTCAACCTCGAGTCTCCCCTGGTGCTTTCTGCCAGAGGCTCCAGGTAGGGCCATTGACCCCAGCTGCAGTATAGAGCACATTTTTAACATCCCACCCTGATCGGACTGGCCCAAGGGCTACTGCATGCACAATCTCTTGTTTCATTTGCTCAAAGGCTTGTCGTTGCACAGGACCCCACATAAAACTATTTTTCTGTTGAGTCCCTTCATAGAGAGGGCTCACAATCTGACTGTAACCTGGAATATGCAGTCTCCAGAAACCCACAATGCCTAAGAAGGCTTGTGTGTCCTTTCTGTTAGTAGGTGGGGACATAGATGTTATTTTGTTAATCACATCCATTGGGATCTGGCGATGACCATCTTGCCATTTGATCCCCAAGAACTGGATGTCTCATGCAGGTCCCTTGAACTTACCTCTTTTTTACAGCAAAACCTGCTTTCAGAAGAATCTTGATTATCTTCTTACCTTTCTTGAAAAACTTCTGCTGCTGTATTACCCCACACAATGATGTCATCAATGTACTGCAGGTGTTCTGGAGCTCCACCCTTCTCCAGTGCAGTCTGGATCAGTCCATGGCAAATAGTAGGGCTGTGTTTCCACCCCTGGGGCAGTCAGTTCCAGGTGTACTGGATGCCTCTCCAGGTGAAAGCAAACTGTGGCCTGCATTCTGCTGCTAAAGGAATAGAGGAAAAGGCATTAGCAATGTCAATTGTAGCATACCACTGGGCTGCCTTTGACTCCAGTTCATACTGCAGTCCCAGCATGTCTGGCACAGCAGCACTCAGTGGTGGTGTGACCTCATTCAGGCCACAATTAGTCTACTGTTAGCCACCAGTCTCCATCAGACTTTCACACTGGCCATATAGAACTGCTAAAGGGTGAGTGAGTCTTGCTGATCACTCCTTGGGTCTCCAGCCAACGAACCAGGTTCTGGATGGGAATCAGGGAGTCCCAGTTAGTGTGATACTGTCATCAGTGCACCATGGCAGCAGCAATTGGCACCTGCTGTTCTTTAACCTTCAGCAGTCCCACCACAGAAGGGTCATCTGAAAGGCCAGGTAAGGCAGACAGCTGTGTAATGTCCTCAGTCTCTACAGCTGCTATACCAAAAGCCCACTGATACCCTTTAGGGTCTCTGAAATACCCTCTCTTGAGGTAGTTTATGCCAAGGATGCATGGAGTATCTGGGCCAGTCACAATGGGGTGCTTCTCCCATTTATTCCCATTCAGGCTCACTTTGTCCTCTAAAGGAGTCAGTTCTTGAGACCTGCCTGTCACTCCAGAAATAGCAACAGATTCTGTCCCTTTATGATTCCATGGCAATAGGGTACACTGTGCACCAGTGTCCACCAGGGCTTTATACTTCTGTGGCTCTAGTGTGCCAGACCATCGAATCCACACAGTCCAATAAACTTGGTTATCCCTCTCCTCCTCCTGGCTGGAGGCAGGGCAACCCTGATGTTGAGAACAGCATCTACAATTAGGAGATGAGCTCCTGCAAGGACTGGAGCATCGCTTACCATAGACTGGAGCAGACACTCTCCTGCAGAAATTCTTTCTTCCATCTGCTTTACCTTGCAACTCAAGCACTTGTACCTGCAGGGCCAGAGTAGTTTTTTTATCCCATTTACTCATGTCTTCTCCATAGCTGCAGAGGCAAAGTCACAGGAAATCTCTTTCCCTTGAGCTGATTTTGTAGGAGGGCTTTTTTCTCTTAATGACTGCAACCTGGGTCTGCTCAGGGGAAGAGTGGGATTCTTTCCCCTTCTCAGACAGTTTTTCAAGCAGTTCATGCAAAAGTTTATCATTTTTCTCATTTTGTTCATCTATTGTCTTAGTCATTTTCTCTATTGTCTCAGCAATGGTCTTAGTTTGATCAGCCATTGTTTCGGTTTGCTCAGCCATTTTCTCCACAGCTGCTACATGAAGGGGATGGGAGAGACTGTCTTCATACTGTTGTACCTTGTTAGCCGCCTCATTTACAGTTGGTGTATCAGTATCAGATCCTCCCCAGACCATTGTTGACAACGTATGGGAATAATTTGATGGTGCACTCTGCACAAACTTCCTCAACAAAGATCCTTTGCATGGCATTTCATCAGGGTCTATAATCACTTGCCAGTTGCTATAAATCACCTCTCACACAGCCAGTTCCCTCAGGTACTTAATACCTTTTTCCATGCTGGTCCGTTTGGTTGTATTGCATTCAATAAAGGGGTACCTGCCCTTCACAGCTGCTAGCAGTCGCCTACAGAGACAGAGGACATCTGCCTTTCTCCCAATGGCTCTATCAGTCCCTCCATCTTTGGACAGGTTTCCCAACTGCTTAGCTTCTCTGCCATCTAAATCTATGGTGTCAGCCCCATTGTCCCAGCATGGGAGCAACCAGGAGACAAATGTCTCCCCTTCATGATGACTAAAGTCCTTCCTTATATTTCACAAATCCTTCATAGAAAAGGATTTAATGATTATCTCTGCATCTGAGTCCTCATCCTGTGTTAATGCTGGCTGAGAAGGACCCTCTCCTTTATCTGATTTAGCAGGACCTTTTCCTTTATCTGCCTGAGAAGGACCCTCTCCTGGATATTCCTCAGAGGAACCCTCTCCTGTGCTGTCTGCCTTGGGCTTGTCTTTGTCGTCAGAGGCAAGGGAACGAGCTAACTTTTTCTGTTTCCTGGTCACCAGGGCAACTTGTGCCGGTTCTGCTGGAGTTTGGGTAGCAGCAGCGCTCGTTGTCAGGGCAGCCAGAGTAGTGGTCGTGCTCCTTGTCGGGGCTTGAGCAGCCGGTGCCTCTGTGGGTGGCGAGGGGCTGGCGATACAGGCGTGTTGGGGGGGCAGGCGGCGGAGTGACTTTGACCGCAGGCTGCTGAGTGACTGCTGCCGGCATGAGCCGGGCCGGGGCCTGTGCCGGGGCCGGTGTTGGGGCTTTGGTCGGTGCCGCTGGCGCCGGTGTCGCTATGGCCGGAGGCGTGGTTTTCGCCTGTACGGGCGGAGGCGTGGCTTTCACAGGAGCCGGTGCGGGGGCAGCCGATGCTGCTCGGCTAGTGTCGTTGTTTGTGTCTGTGTTGTGGCTGGGCAGTAATGTGAGTTGTTTGTGTTTCTGCTGCAGCTTTCAGTGGGGGGGGTTGTCTGAATTCCTACTGCAGCTTTCGGTGGCGGGGTTGTCTGAATTTCTGCTGTGCCTTTTAGCGGCGGGATTGCCTGAATTTCTGCTATCTTTGACCTAGGCCGTGGGGTTTGAGTAGCAATATCGCAGGTCACATAATACTCACTCCTGCACTGATATTTAACAATAAAACACCCCTGCAACACATTCAGGAAACCAAACAACAAAATCACATACGAATGAAAGTAACATTCACTCTCTAAATAGCCGGAAGGTTTTTCATAAGGTTTTTCATCCCCTGATTCTGTTACTGTCACTTTGGCATAATCATCCAAGGGCAAAGTAAACTTTCCCCAGGTAAGACCAAGAGTGTAATTAGTAAAAGAATCCATCCCAAAAGTGTAATTAGTATAAGACTCCATCATGAGATGCCCAAGATATGCAGGTAGAACCGTTATCTAAGCAATTATTTTATACATCTGAAGGCAAATCCACACCAACATAGCATGCTTAGACCACCGCATCCAAACACAAAGAAGAAATAGACCATGCAATATATTCGATGAGTTAAACCCCACTGCATCAATTAACTTAATACAAAGCTCTCTAAAGACACGATACAAGATTTCATGTAAGAACGACATGATGTGAACTGTCTCTTCTTCTTCAACAAGCTGGAATTCAAACTATTCAGGCAATCTATCAGAGCTCTGCTTGTGCCCCACATTGGGCGCCAATAAATCTGTCATGGTTTTGGCCAAATTGTCCAATGGCTGGTGACAGATGCTCCCCCCCAGCCTCTCGTACATGGAGAGGAGGAGGAGAGATAGAGATTTACAAGTTTAGAAGAAACTAAACTACTTCAATGAAACATTAATAATAAAAAGGAAAATAACAAAATAGATTCAGTATATACAAAACTGTATTAAGCTCCCAAGATGACGTCACCAACAGACACCGGGGGAGTCCCAGACTGGACTCAGCGATGGGTGGGAACTGTATTCCAGAGCTGGAGTCAGGAACCCACGGATCGGGATCAAAGGCAGATGAACAGACAGGGTCCTCCTCAGACGTTGGCCATTGAAGGAAGAGGGCTGACCCTTTGATCCCTCAGCTTTTCTACTGAGCATGGGGCAGATGGGATGGTATACCCCTGTTGGTCAATTTTGGGTCACCTGTCCTGTCCACTCCTCCCTGCAGATGGGACCCTGTTGCGTGAAAAGGGGCAAAGCGGTGTTGGCAGAAAATAAATCCCCTTGCGTTCTAACACTCCTCACCAAGGTGGGAGGCTAGGTGCGGCTAGGTTTAAATTCTGAGTGATGCCCAATTCAGCACTATCAGTCCAATCGCATTTAATATGTATTAAACTATTACGATTTGGATACACTAATAGTGGACTGCACCTTCAGTCTAGTCGTGCTCATGAACTAGCACGGCCACTCTTGAGTCTTTGGTCGCGTTCAGTGATAAACCGAAATGACTAGCTACTTAGTGCAGTTTATTTAAGCAACAGATATAGAGGTTCTTAGGATTGCCGGTGATAAATACACTGTCTGCGAAGCACGTGCAAATATACATATACTTTCATATTTCATATACTTTCATATTCATTCATATTACATATACTTTCATGCGTATCAAATTTATAAATGATACAGCCTGGCTATAAATGTAGAAAAGAGAGTCTCTAGAGAAATTTCTAAGTTCCCTGAGAAAGCACTCGGTATAATCTAAGTCTTACCCAAAGGCGTCCCTATGAGGGGGAAGAGAGGCTCAGCCCGTCGACTGATCCCAGAAGTCAGTGATGGAATTCTTCACGATGGTGTCCCCCCTCTCTCGGGCTATTTTTATACTATTTGTTATCTTCAAGGTGGAGTTTGAGTGACTTTAGTCATACATACTTTTATCATGATTGGTGTAAATTTCTCTCGCTTCACAATTAAAGGTATAGTTTACGAGAAATTCAGGGCGCAGACTCAAGAAGGAGTGGTCACACCTTGGAGGCAGGTAGCCTTCGGGATGGAGGTGTGTTTTGGTATTATAATGACATTATAATGAGCAAAGTTCGCACAAAGGACAGCATTTCATCAAAATTTGACAAAATGTTGGCTCCGAGCATCTAGCGGGCAGCTAATTGGCAGCTTATCTGTTTCATGGTATCATCCCATTCCCATATCTGCTCTACATCATAAGGTAAAGCTGTGGAATAATTGCATCCCGTCCCGTACCTCATGTAGCTTCACAAGCATCCTTATCAGGGAACCATAGGTGCTATATTCTTCATGCGAGCTGCGGCTATTTTCTACCTCAGAAGCCTCTTGATTTTATACTTTTCCTTAATGTGTGAACAATGCTGTACTTTTGTATTTTTAGCCAATTTAGTAATTATTCCACAGACCCCTCTACACTTTTCTGTTTACGACCCTCCAACGGGGCAAATAATGACATTAACTGATCTTGGTTGTTATAGCAATAAGTATAAGCAAGAGCCTCTCTGCGTACCATTCCTTGGCACTAATTGTAAACATTGGTCTTATCACTCTGAGAACAAACAGTTTTCAACACAACATGCTGTTAATTTCAGAGAGTTAGGAGAGGCCTAGCTAAGAAATAAAATTACTGAACAGAAAGTTGGTTCTTTTTAACCTCAAACCAGGACACAACCCCTGTCATTCTGTGATTCCGTGATTCCATGAAACATCGAGGGGACATTCTGAATCAATATATTTCAGATCTTTATTTTTAAAAAGTTGTAAAACTTTGGCAGAAAGTAACCCTAACAAAGCAAAACCACAAACCCCAGCATATAATCTATTTTTCCTACCAGCTTCAGTAGTAGCAAAGGGATCCTGCCATATCTGCCATTTCTTTCACTGTCACCTGCCAAATGGGTCCCAGTTGATTAGCAGGGAGTTTTAAAAGATTCACAAGCCAGTGTTCAGAGTCTTCCCACTACTAAATAGTATGCTTTATCTTTGCTTCCTTGTGCCATGCCCATGAGTGGCATGTGACAGTATTTCACATCCTCCTTCACACAGTGCATCTCTACAGCTGTCGTGGTTTGGGCTGGATCGGCCAATCAGAATGACAGATGCTCCCCCCCACTGTGGCAGATCTACGAGCAGAGGCGTGCGTATGGCAGATCTACAAGCAGAAGCCTGCATATGGCCAAAGACACAGTGAGCAGTGCACACAGAAACAGGAACGCAGATGTCGATACGGATGGAATGAAGAGGAAGTGGTCCAGTATAAACATGGAACAAGAAAACAGCTTTGCATGCTTATTTTAGTGGGAACTGAATAAGGCGACTGGGTTAGTGATCTGAAATATGTGTTTACTTGCCTAGCAGGTGCATGGAAAGTTTTAGAGCTTAGGTATAAAAGCCGAGGCTTGAGAAGCAATAAACGATTTCATGCTTATCACAGAGTCCATGACTTATTGCCACACCCCACCTCTCTTTCCAAAGAGAGGAGAGGAAGAGATAAAGAGATTTATGAGTTTAGAAAAAACTAAACTATTTTAATGAAATTATTAATAAGGTAATAAAATAATAAATAAATAATAATAAGTAATATAAAAATGAAATATATGCAGTATATACAAAACCGTATCAAGCTTCCCAGGTACGATCTTCTTTCTTGGGAAAAATCTTCCCAGGCACAATCTTCTTTGTTCCTCTCTCTAGGGGCACTTATTTTCTCCTTTTATGTTTGCTGAATTAGCACGGTCCACCCCTCTTGCCAAGGACAGCCTTGTCTCAGGTTTCTCCCTTCTCCCAGGTGACATGTAGCATGATTTGGGTGGAGAGACAAGTGCCATAGTCATATATGTTTAGCATGATCTCTATAATCTTCATTAGCATATGCAGGGGTGTGCGTTTTCATATGCATTGCGCAGATAATGAAGCAAAGGTGACTTATCGGACACAATGGCCTCGAGAACTGAGAACTAGCAAGCTCACCACGAGAGTGGCAGAACTATCTTGTCTTCACAAGGCAGTCCTCCCACACTTCTCAGGCGCCTGAGCCTTATCAGTTCTTTGAACGTCAGACCTGCATTATTTATTTCCTTGCGAGTGTTTGAGGCATTCCACTGAAGGCTGGGAGGGCAGAAAATTCCCTTGTCAGGGAATTTACAGGCCATCTCTTACAGAGGGGGCCATAAATATTTGTTGTCCATGCTAAACCTTCCACTGTAATATGCTCTTTGTTGCCATTACCTGTGCTAAGGAAATGTACCAGCATGTATGTGCCTTTCCTTATGCCATGAATATACCTTAATTTTTTGGTGCAAACACACCCTCAGCTGTTCTGCTCCTCAGAACCCCATCTGCAGAGATGGAGATGACAACAATTTTTCCATATCAGTGAGCCTGATAGTGGAGGCCTTTGCGATTTCAACAGATGGTGCCTTAGAATTTAAGGGGAGGAAATCAGCTGGTGATCTGGATTTAGAGAACTACACACACTTCATTTCATGTATCACACTGGGACAAACCTCCTGGTGCTTGTTCCTCAGGTTAGGAACTTGTCCAGGGGAGGGCTATGTAGATACTTCATTTCACACAGTGGCTATTTCAATTTTAGCCCCTTTTCTGCACAGGGACAAATGGCTTAATTTTACAAATAAAGGCAGAATGTGTCTAAGGCAAGACAATTTACATGGATAGATTTTGTCTGATGTTTGAGAACTGTAATAAATAATCTCCTCCTCACCCACACCTCTCCCAAAAATCTACAACCTTTGTGCATATTTTATAACAGACACTAATAAAGAAATAATCCAAAATGACACCCGTTAAAAAAAAAAAAGGAGGTTATTGAAAAATTAGTGTAATATAGAAAAGATAGCAGTGCTGATATTAATGACCTATCTGTCTTCCTGGTGCAAGTCTGTCATGTATTTTATTTTATTTTTTATTAGAAACTGTATCATTAGCTCTATAAGATCTTACTGGGAAGGGCGAGGAGAAAGATCTGACTTTTTAAAAGCCAAATTCAGGTAGACTTTGTTTTTTTCTTACTTAAAACAAGATTTTTCATAAGCATTTTTTTCCCTCTGGCTGGAATATTAGGGCATTATATTAAATTCCCACCCCCAATACCACAAAAGGAAGACCCAGCTACATTAACATAGTAATGTCCCTACTGTGCTTTTGACAGATGGGTTTCATCAAAACAGACATACTAACATATTGTTAGGGCTTAGTAATAGATTAAAAAAACAACAATACAGTGTAACATAATAAAAGTGTATTGTAATGTACATCATAACTTTTAGCCAAGGTTAAATTTCCAGTTGGTGTATGAAAGTCATATTCCATTAGACAAAATAGATGTCACGCTGCAAAGCATTAAAGATGAGTTCACTGAGTGTCATGGTTTGGCCTTAGATCGCAACAAAGAACCACGTGCTGCTCTCTCGAACTTCCCCAATACGGGAAGAATCAGAAGAAAAAAAGGCAAAACTCTTGGGTTGAGACAAAGGCAGTTTAACAGAACAGCAAAAGGGAACAAGAAAACAACAACAATAACACGGATAGAGGAATATACAAACACGATTAAGGAACCGCTGCTCACCAACCCCTCCCCAGCACCTCAGAGTGGGCATGGCTCACCTGGGATGGAATACCTGTGTCCCTGACGGAGCCTGTGGAAAATTAACCTTATCCCTTATTCTATCTTCCCAGAGGCTGGTGCGTGACAGGGGATGTGGTATACCCACTCAATACCATGCTCTTTGGCCCAGGTGTCTGTGAGGCTGTTTCGGAAATGAGTCCCGTTGTCCGACTCAATTCTCTCTGGGGTGCCATGTCGCCACAGGACTTGCTTTTCAAGGCCCAGGATAGTGTTCCGGGCAGTGGCATGGGGCACAGGGTATGTTTCCAGCCATCCAGTGGTTGCTTCCACCATTGTGAGCACATAGCGCTTGCCTTGACAGGTTTGTGGCAGTGTGATATAATCAATCATAGAATCATAGAATCATAGAATTGTTGAGGTTGGAAGGGACCTTTAAGATCATCGAGTCCAACCTTTAGCCTACCCTGACAAGAGCCACTTCTAAACCATGTCCCTAAGTGCCCCATCTACCCTTTTTTTAAACACCTCCAGGGATGGTGAATCCACCACCTCCCTGGGCAGCCTATTCCAATGTTTAATAACCCTTTCAGTGAAAAAATGTTTCCTAATATCTAATCTAAACCTCCCCTGACGTAACTTGAACCCGTTTCCTCTCGTCCTATCACTTGTCACCAGGGAGAAGAGGTCAGCCCCCATCTCTCTACAACCTCCTTTCAGGTAGTTGTAGAGGGTGATAAGGTCTCCCCTCAACCTCCTCTTCTCCAGGCTAAACAACCCCAGCTCCCTCAGTCGTTCTTCATAAGGTTTGTCCTCCAGACCCCTCACCAGCTTTGTAGCCCTTCTCTGGACACAATCTGCCAGGCCTCCCCATAGTTATATTTCGGCCATCGCCCTCCATACCAAAGAGGCTTCAAATGCTTGGCTTGCTTGATTGCAGCGCATGTCTCACATTCATGGATGACCTGTGCAATAGTGTCCATGGTCAAGTCCACCCCTCGGTCATGAGCCCATCTATATGTCGCATCTCTTCCTTGATGGCCTGAGGTGTCATGGGCCCACCGAGCTATGAATAGTTCACCCTTATGTTGCCAGTCCAGATCCACCTCAGCCACTTCAATCCTAGCAGCCTGATCCACCTGCTGGTTCTTCTGATGTTCCTCAGTGGCCCGATTCTTGGGTACATGGGCATCTATGTGGCATGCTTTCACAACCAGATTCCCTATCCGGGCAGCAATATCTTGCCAGAGTTCAGCAGCCCAGATGGGTTTGCCTCTGCGCTGCCAGTTGCCCTGCTTCCACTGCTGTAGCCACCCCCAGAGAGCATTTGCCACCATCCATGAGTCAGTGTAGAGATAAAGTACTGGCCATCTTTCTCGCTCAGCAATGTCCAAAGCCAGCTGAATGGCTTTCACCTCTGCAAACTGTCTCGAGTCACCTTGTCCTTCAGTGGCTTCTGCAACTTGTCGTGTAGGACTCCACACAGCAGCCTTCCACTTTCAATGCTTTCCCACAATCCGGCAGGACCCATCAGTGAACAGGGCATATTTCTTCTCATTTCCTGGCAGTTTATTATATGGTGGGGCCTCTTCCGCATGCGTCACCTCCTCCTCTGGTGACATTCCGAAATCCTTGCCTTCTGTCCAGTCCATGATCACTTCCATTTACTCCATGTAGCATCAGTTGCATGATGTGTGGTGGGGACCCTTTCTTTGAACTTTCAGCCCGTGTACAGCACATTTTTAACATCTTGTCCTGCCCGGACTGGCCCCAGGGCCACTGCATGGACTATTTCCTGTTTGATTTGTTCAAAAGCTTGTCGTTGCTCAGGACCCCATTTAAAGTCATTCTTCTTCCGGGTTACTTGATACAGAGGGATTACAATCAGACTGTAATCTGGGATATGCATCCTCCAAAAACCCACAATGCCTAAGAAAGCTTGTGTTTCCTTTTTACTAGTTGGTGGAGACATAGCTGCTGTTTAGTTGATCGCATGCATTGGGGTTTGACTGCATCCGTCTTGCCATTTTATTCCTAATGTGAGAAACGCTCCTTATCCAATAACAACGTCTCAGGCAGTGATCGATACGATGCACATTTTATTTAGACATTCTTGCAAGAACAGGTGACCTAGCAGGTAGGCACACCTGAGGTCCCGAAATAACTTCTTTTTATTTCCTGTCCCCAGCTGAAATTTCCCTCCCCTGTTTCCCCACTGGCTAGGTACTCCAAGGTTTACAGCCTATCTGATTTGCCTAAAACTACTTCCGTTCGTCCTGCCCCTGTTTACTTCTCCCTGTCACCCCTCCTAAACCCCTTACTTCACCTGTTTATTTCTTCCCTTTTTTGGTATTATTGCCCACGTTAGCTGGTCTCAGTTAAACATTCATATTCCCGTTAAACTACCAATCCGGCATAGACTGGTTTCTCCTTTGTCTAAGGGATGAGTATTCTTTCATGTCTCTTAATCAGACTTTGTGTTGTTAATCATTCTTTAGCTACATTATTTCAGACTGGCCAAGTTGTTCCTCTGCAAAAACAATACTTAGATTTTTCTTACACTAAAAATTGTATCTCCTGCACAGGTCCCTTGACCTTACTTCGTTTTATGGCAAAAACAGCTTTCAGAAGGATTCGGACTATTTTACTCCCTTTCTCAGAACCTTCTGCTGGTTTTCCCCATACGATGATGTCATCAACGTATTGCAGATGTTCCAGAGCTTCATCCTGTTCCAGTGCAGTCTGGATGAACCCATGGCAAATGGTTTCCACCCCTGGGGCAGTCGATTCCAGGTGTACTGGACGCCCCTCCAGGTGAAAGCAAACTGTGGCCTGCACTCTGCTGCCAAAGGGATTGAGAAGAATGCATTCGCTGTATCAATTGTGGCATACCACTTGGCTGCCTTGGACTCCAGTTCGTATTGGAGTTCTAGCATGTCCGGCACGGCAGCACTCAGCGGTGGCGTGACTTCATTCAGGCCACGATAGTCTACAGTTAGCCTCCACTCTCCATTAGATTTTCACACCGGCCATATGGGACTGTTAAAGGGTGAGCGAGTCTTGCTGATCACTCCTTGGGTTTCCAGCCGACGAATCAGCTTATGGATGGGAATCAGAGAGTCTCGGTTAGTGCGATATTGCCGCCGATGCACCATTGTGGTAGCAATCGGCACCTGCTGTTCTTCGACCCTCAACAACCCCACAACAGAAGGGTCCTCCGAGAGACCAGGCAAGGTAGACAACTGTTTAACTTCCTCCGTCTCCAAGGCAGCTATGCCAAAAGCCCACCGGTACCCTTTTGGGTCCTTAAAATACCCTCTCCTGAGGTAATCTATACCAAGGATGCATGGAGCCTCTGGGCCAGTCACAATGGGATGTTTTTGCCACTCATTCCCAGTTAGGCTCACTTCCGCCTCCAGTACAGTCAACTCTTGGGATCCCCCTGTCACCCCAGAAATACAAATGGGTTCTGCCCCTCTATAGCTTGATGGCATTATGGTGCATTATGGTCTTGACTCTTTAGTATTTGAGAATTAGCTGATCATGTAAAGGACGAATATTTTATTGCGATGACATGTCAAAAGCACCTTGGAGATGGTGTTTAACCATTTCCCAGCCATGTAGCAATGCATTCCAGGGGAGAGATGTAACACAAAGTCTTCGAGAGTTGTACTCCCAATCACAATACAGAGAAAGACGTGTTTTTGATGCATTTTGCCAATCCCCTATCCATATTACTGCTGTTTTATACCCTACTCGCGTTAAATTTATACAATAAGATTGATTACATTCTTGTATACTTGCATTTTGAGCCGAAGCAAACATACGGATGAGAAGTACAAATCATTACAGAATTTTCTTGCTCACAACTTCTATTTGTTGCAGTATTATCTGTGGTTAGCATGCACCCCGATTTAAGGTGCTTATAATACACCTTTGGTTGTTCAGGCCATTCAACAGTTCTTACAAAATGTCGCTCTACTGCTGTGGATGACAAAGAAGACACGTTTAGAAAATTTAAAACATGAGAGCGTATGTGGACAATAAAATAAGGAAACTGTCTTTTTCATAAAAGCAACATTAATTGCAGTAAGAGATTAAATAGCAATTGGTTCTCTACTTGTTTTATAAATGTTCCTTCAAGTCTTTGAACAATACCAGTAACATATTGAGAGTCTGCCACTACATTTAACGGCTCCTGTTGAAATAAGTCAAAAGCCTTTACTGTGTCCCTGAACCATCTACAAACACCGAAGAGGTGCCAGCAAGAGGCTTTCGCGCTAGCAGGATGCGCAGCTGTAAAGGAATTTGTGACAGTGACTGTAATAGTCTATGCCAGGGGAAAGAATAATTTATTTGCCCAATATAATCTACTAAGGCAATTTGTAGGTTAAGACTTTGTGATAACCAAGGGTCAAGGTCATCCTTTTTGATGGGGACATGTATGTGGCTTGGATCCATTCCAGAAAGCTGGTGACAGCACAAACGACCCTGGAAAAACAATTGCGGTAACATTTCAGTCATCATAGTTACTGGTTTTGAAAAGGTATGTGGCAAAAATACCCACTCTAATGCAGTCAGGCTCTTTGCGAGTGCATCATCCCACTGTCCTATCAGGGCATAAAGTTGAAATTCTTGTAGGAAGGTGTTCAGTGCGTCTTGCAGCAGTAGTAGACTATATCTTACCTTGCAACATGCTGTAATGCCTTCTGAGCTGTTGGGATTAATGAATGTAGAACTTATGGGGTGGGCGGGGGCAAAACACAGTGCTTCAGGGCATCCCCTGTATCTTCAAAGTGCGCTCATGTCTCTCTCCCCCTCTCTGACCCCCGAGACAGCCCCCTTATATCCTGCACTGGACTGAGTGGAGAAGTACAGGCTAGAGTCACTGCATGCATGGCCAGCACATGCAGCGAGTCCCACCAGACTCTCCTGCACTGGACTGAGTAGAAAAGTACAGGCCAGAGTCGTTGCACACGTGGCCAGCGTATGCAGCGAGTCTCACCAAACTCATGATCCAGCTTTGCTAACAGCGGCTGTCTGATACGTGACTACATTGTTGTAATCCCTTCTTGTTATCTTCTTCTGTGAAGGTCGGGTTCTCATGGATACACACATAGTTTTTAGAGCAACGTATTCTAAAACTCGTACAAGGGTACGATGCAAAGCGGCATCTACAACTGATCGTATAATGCTTATTAGACACAGCAAACAGCATACTAAACATAACAGACAAATTCCTTCCACACAGGCGATGAGTATAATTTGCTTCAACCGACCCCACCCCCAAGTCCATCCAGCAAAGACATTTCACCCAGTGGTCTCCACATGTTGCCGGTTCGGTCGGTGCAGTTCCCGAAACTGGGCATGGATGGATTTGGAGTGGTCACTTAGATTCATACAATACAGTCCTTTAAAATCTTGACAACCATGTCTGTGAGCTGAAAGCAAAAAATCAGTAGCAGCTCTGTTTTGCAACATCGCATATCGAATACTATCTACATCTAGCAATAACTCAGAAATAGCGGTACTAGTAGCATTGTTAAACTTCTCCTTGGCAGCAAAAGAGTCCTTGTTAGCAAGAGCGCATGCGGACTCCCTGTTCTTGCTGGTACTGTGCTTTGATCTTCTTCCACAACAGGCCAAGATTCTCAAGCAGCTAGATAAGGTGTCTGTGAGTCCATTACAGGCTTATGTCATCCAAATGTTTTTCTTGCAAGCACCCAAGACTGATTAACAATTGGTGTGATATATATGTTTTCCAGCACCCAGGTGCAAGTCCCTTGCGTGTGTTTACAATCCTCCTCGCCAATCTTCCATTGCTTTCCCATATTCCACCCCCTTGCTCAAGAGACCGCTTCTGCTGGGGTTCATTTTAGTCTCGCAGGGTATAACACAGAGCAATCTACTAAGGCATGCAATAACATATACACATATAGGAAAAACCCAAAAACATATCTCTATGGTACTGCTTTGAATCAGGTGTCCTATTTCTCTTTTTCTGCTGCTTTCTCGTAATGCTTATGGCATACTTTTGTGCTAACGTGGCACATTTCCCATCTAATTGCTCCTGTTTGTTTTCTTTTTCTTTTTTTCTTTTTCCTTTTCTATTTTTTCTTTTTATTTTTTCTTTTTTTTTTTTCTTTTTCTTTTTTTTTTCCCCCCCATCACTTACGACTGACATAAAAGTCTGCCTTTGCAACAAGAGCTCAGTTTCTCATTTTTCCTTAAGTTTCTCATTTTCCTACAGAGTATCCTATAGATTTTGGCTCAACTCCTTTTCCCGATCAACCATGATCTTATAGACAAACAACAAACAACCAGCCATACGCCCCGCATGGGCGAGCTGTTCCCGAGAGCGTAAGCGTGTGGGCTGGTGAAAACTCCCCCAATATTTCAGGACTTCCATCGGTTCTACGGCCCATCCTGGTGTATCTACCTGGGGCGTGCTCGCCTTACGTCTAAACATTGTGTATATACGGACTTCTTCACTTGACGGAGTGTCAGCCCTAGTTGCATACGAGAACAGTACCACACCGGGCAGAACACCTGCTCAAGTGGAGTCACCTAACGACACTGCACACAACAAAAAACAAACAGTAGGCACACATGCTGATCAGCAGGTATAAGCTGGCACCCATGCACACTTACACAGCAGACATACAAAAACAGCACTTCTGTCTCAGGGAGATGACTGGGGAGGGGAGGGGGTGAGGCGGGCAATGGCAGGAGCAAAGCAGCTCTGGCTCTGTCCTTCTCTGCTGACATTCTGACAATACACCGCAATACCCCGATTCCGGCTGCACATGTATAAGTGGTTGATAAGGAGGAACAGATGCGGTACCTGGAACAAAGGGAGAAGGGATAAGAACGGAGGAGCGCGATAACAACTTTCATCGCTGTTTCTGTAAAATCTCCTCCGCAGTTGGAGCAGATGCAGGCATAGCTTTAACTGGGGTTAAAGGTGGATATAAATCAGGTTCAGTCTCTGGATTTATTGGACCAGGATCAAAGGGGTCCCCAGGATCATCCTCAGGGCTATTACAGAATAGGGTAGAGTGAACTTGAGTGCCTCCTTTCCCTTCGGCATGTTCTGATCTTGGCAAGACCGGGGGGCAATTGTCTGCTTCAAAATTAGGAGGTGCGGTGGTTGCCCCAGATGGAGCAGCATCGTTATTGCTCGCAGCTTGTCTGATGTCCTCCTGTTTCCGTATCATCTCTAGAATTTGCTGCCAATCGGTTTGATAAGAGATAGATCCCACTCAGTTGCAAGCTTCTATCATATCTATTAAGCCTGGATTCTTTAAGGCTTGTAATATATGCCTACCCATAAAAAGAACTCACTGTGTTGGGGTAGAAATAACTTCGGCTAGCTGCTTGATATCGAATGGAGTTAGTATGTGTCCTTTCATAATGTTATTTAATAGTCCTTGTGCATAAGGGGAGGTTAGTCCATGCTGCATAATCGTTTTCTGCATTTCTCTAACCAGCTCCCACCTTATCGGCTTCCAGGTATTCGTCCCGTTTTGATAAAGCAGTACCGGATAGGCGATGGCAGTAGCGGCTTCCATATCGCCGTCCTGTAATGCCTGTTTACGTAAATTCTGCCAGTGTTGAGCAGGATTATATGTTGCAGTGACCGCCGGACTTGGTGCCGGACTTGGCAAGGAATCGCCCCAACCTGGTAACACAGGAGACCACGGCGGTATCATCGTCACATCTAGCGGGGGTGCTAATGGCGCAGACGGACAGATCAGGGGTTCAGGTTTCCCCCCCTCTGTCTGAGTGGTAATCGGGCTGTCCAGTGCAATAGCTGCAACAGCGGCTGCTGTGGCATTTCGTTCGGATTTTACCTGCTGTAAAGTATCTTTAATCAACCTCCAAGTTGGCAAAACCTTTGTGGCAGTCACATCCCCTTTTGTTGCAGTCTCAAATAAAGTTTCGCCCGCTTGCTCCCAACTTGATAATTGGAAAGCCGTTGTAGAATCAGCAGGAAGACCTTTGCTTTTTAGCCATGCCAGTAAAAGTTGAAAAGTTCCTTCATTGTATTGAATACCCCTTCTACTTAAAATCTTTTGTAATATACATACAATTGCCTTTTCCTCTGAGAACTCTCTCGATCCCATCCTCACACATCCCCGGCTGCTCATCTTTTTCTGGTGATTATTTGTCCAGACTGCAGCTATAGTATCCCGCTGCCTTTTTTTCATTCAGCCGGGCTGCTCCACCAGTCATACATTCCTACGATTCATGTCCCTGTTTGGGCGCCATTTGTGGAGCATGGATTCATGGACTCTGGCGGGGTACAGACCAAAGACCTTTATTGCAACACTCTGACAGGCTTTATAGCTTTACACACTCTCCATGCGCAAGTTGTCAATGCCGCCTTCCCTAGACAGGGATCCCAGCTGCCTGGCTTCCCTACCCTCTAATTCCAGGCTACTGGCCCCATTATCCCAGCACCGGAGCAGCCAGGTGACAATGTGTTTGCCTGAAAGTCGGCTAAAATCTTTTCGCATATCCTGCAGCTCACTCAAGGATAGGGATCGAGTAATTATCTCTGGTTCTGCCTCTTCCTCCTGCTCTCGTGATGGCCCTGGTTCATGATCATCCCTTACTAAGCGAACTGATTTCTTCGTGTACTTCTTCTTCTGTATGGGGGCAACTGATACTGGCACGGGTTGGTTCCCTGGTTCAGCTGCAGTGGCTGCCACAGGGGTTGGAATAGCTGCAGTGGCTGTTGCAGGAGTTGCAGAAACTGCAGTGTTTGTTACAGGGGTTGGAGTAGCCATGGTGTCTATCGGTCTGGTTTCCATCTCTTCCCCCTGAGGGTACTGCATAACACTGAGCAGTGCTTGGTAGATACTGGCTAGGGCCCAGCACAGCGCGGTGAGTTGTGCCTCTCTGGAATAGCCACAGCATTTTCCCTTCAGATATTCTACCACTTTATCAGGGTCCTGTAATTGTTCGGGGGTGAAGTCCCAGACCATTGGAGGTGAGAAGTTCTCTAGGTACCTGCCCATGTTCTCCCACATGCCCTGCCACCCCTGACTATCCAGCCTCGGAGCAGATCTCTGGGTGGTAGTCTCAAATAGTCATTTAACCCTAAACAAGACCTGGAACACATTCAGGAGACATAACACTAGGACCAGGCTGGTTTGAGCATCCCAAGGATATTCAAAATTCTCAAAAGCTGTCATACCTGACCCGAAGGAGAAAAGGGAGGCAAAAGGGCTGGGGAAAGTGTCCCCCCCTGTTTCCCCCACAGACTGGGTGTAATTATTAATAAATTCTGAGAGACGGTGCCCAATGTACGGACAGGACAGCAATACCACATAAATGCCCCAAAATAACTGTCTAACAAGTGATGTTATCATATCATAAGCTGATATTGCACAGGACGGCAAAATGATAATTCTGATCCCTCTTCCAGAGATGATAAACAGCATTGCAGGGAGTTTATAAACCATATAGGAATTTACATAACACAGCCATGAGAACAAACCAAGCAATATTGTGACCCGCGACTATTTACCTAATACAATAAATGCACACAACAAATTTGTTTTTTACAGGCTCTAGCTGGATTTTGTCATTATCTCAACCCTTGAGCCCCATGTTGGGCGCCAAAAAGGACTGTCGTGGTTTGGCCTCAGATGGCAACAAAGAACCACGTGCCACTCTCTCAGAGCTTCCCCAATACAGGAAGAATCGGAAGAACAAAAGGCAAAACTCTTGGGTTGAGACAAAGGCAGTTTAACAGAACAGCAAAGGGAACAAGAAAACAACAACAATAACACGGATAGAGGAATATACAAACACAATTATGGAACCGCCACTCACTGACCGGTGTGAGCCCCAGCGTGCTCCAAGCCTGACTTCCTGCCTCCTCCCCAGGCAGCTCAGAGTGGGCATGGCTCACATGGGATGGAATACCTGTGTTCCTGCTGCAGCCTGCGGAAAATTAACCCTATCCCCTCCAGAACCAGGACACTGAGCCTTTTGTTTTTATTTATATTACATTATATTTTCCTTCATTCTATTTATGCAGTGAGTAAAAAAAAAAGAACTCCTTCAGTCCCCCTTACTCACCTACACCTCTGAACCACAATGGTATTGACAGCGAGTGTTTCCATGTGAGGCTGCCCATGGTGCAGGGTGCTATACAAAGCCACAGGATTCACTTGCTGTAGTTGCAGCAGTCCCATGTATCTACATGGGACCTGAGCAGGTCTGAGGAGGCGGCAAACTCTTACATGGTTAGCAAGACAGCCACAGCAGTACCAAGCTCACTGAGCAACAACCTAGACTTCCAGTACAGCTTTGTCCACACTACTCCAGTCATCACTGCAGCAATAGCTGGTTCCTGTTCTGCTCTGCTTATAATTTCAGAGGCCAGACAGGAGTCCGTGCTGCAACTCACCAGCTGAGCTGCCATGAGATCCCAGCTGTCCCCACTCCTTGCTGTCTACCCTAAGCCTCACAAAATAAACTGGTTTGTAATATAGGGACTCTTGGAAGAGATATCCAGGTGAATTTATCAGAGTGGGATGTGTAGTCCTACCCCAGGAGTACCGTCCATTGCAGACCCACTCTGGATCAATTTACAGATGGGTCTTGTGCACTGTCTTCTCCTCACAACACCTCTGCAGCTGCCTCCAGTCATCAGGAGATTCTCCAAAAGCCTCTGAAAAGAAAAGAGAGCAGTCTGTGTCTTATTTTTACTGTTGTTGGTTCTTTCCCCTTTCCTCCCCCCTCCAAGCTCCAGCAATTTTGTGCCTTTCTTCAGTAATGGCTTTGTGCAGCTTCATGATAAAAGTCATTCACCAAAGAGACAGAGGAGTTTTCTCTGCATGTCTCCCTGAAAGGTACTCTTGGTTGCAAGAGCTTCACAGCCTCTCTTTAATGTCAAGTTATATAGTTTTGGGGGCTTTCCCAACTCCATCAATCCCCGTGACGGCACAGACACTTTGAGTGGAGTGGTGAGGACAGAGCTGATAAACTGCAGCCTCCTCCAGTACTGGACTCTCTCCAACGAGACAATAATGCTCTCCCCAGGAAATAGTTTATGCTCCGTATAAAAACATTTTCCCACCAGGGGGTGGTAGCCAAGATGCACATGAGGATGGGTGCTACCCAGAATCAAGTGAGGCTAACCTCGCTGGTGATACTGTCCTCTCCTTAGCAACAGGAGCTGAGGCAATGGCCTCCTTGAGTTGTTCCTCCCATTGTCATGGCAACATGCAGACAGAGGGTCTCATCCTGCCTTGGAGAAGCTGTCGTGACACCCTACACAGCCTAAAAAGGTAGGAAGAACTGTAGTGGAAATCACTGAGAGAAGCCATTCACTGGAGAGGAAGGGTGAAGGGAAGGAAACTTAATGTCTAACAATTTGGGAAGCAAATGGTTAAACAGGGAGTGGGTGCCCCTGCTCCCTGTCACTCTAGGTTTCCATCAGTATCTGCCCATTGGGCTAAACACAGTATGACACAGGTAAAGGGAGTTCTCATGAGAAGGATCTCACAACCAAAGGGAATAGACTTGTGCTAGAAGAAAGGAACTGTATTTCTCTGCTCCTCATGGAGGAGGCAGAGATGGACTCAGTCCACTCTCCTGTTTACGCTTTGTGTCTGCAGAAGAGTGAGGAAATGAATCCCAGATCATCCATAAGGCACAACAAGTGTATTCTTCCTTTTCTTCCACTTCCCATGGACTCCATAAATGAGCCCTGGAATAGTAAGCGGTTAAGTATTATCTGGGCAGGCTGGTGTTCCCGGTTCCTCCTTTGGTCATGACAGACAGACAGACAGACTGTAGGTACCTGTCCAGTCAAACAAGTCATTGGGATGGATATGCAGACAATGAGGTAGAGGCAGTATGTTTTATTTTCCCTTCTTTACCCTGTGTTATAAAGTATAAGAGATCACACAACCTTTTTATTCTTTCCAGTCTCAAATTCTATGCTGCCATAGCACCACGATCGTGTCAGAACCACAACAACTTGATTTACTTCCCATTCTGGAAAGGGACCCTTTTTCTGACATCACATTGCTGAACTTGACTTCTGATATGCAAAACCAAACACACACGCACACAGAATTGCATTTTGCAATGGCTAACATAGCACTAATCCAAATTACTCTTTATTTATGAGTAGAAGTACATTACGTATACCAGAAGGAAGGGATTTTTTGTTTGTTTTTATTTCTTAATCACATTCTGAATAGGTCATATGCAAAACAGCTGTGAGAAAATTTTTTTCTTTTTTTTATCAGCCTTCCTCCTCATTTATTCTTATAATATTGTGTAGCTATCTGCTTTTAATTTCCTATTTAAAGCATTTCTCCAAACTGTAAAAAATATTTTTTTCTTGTTCGAGTCAAGTTTTAGTCTCCAATTAATGAGGAAAATGCATTGAACAACAATGTCCTGTTCTAGGGTTGTTGATAAAGTGAAATCCAATTATGTTCTGGTCTTTGCACTTGCTGGAGATGTTTAGAATTTGTTTATACTCAGAGTCTCAATTCAAGGTAAACCGACATATCATGTCTGTGTTTTGAGAACCTGCATCAACTTTCACCACCTGAAGAATGTGTTAGTGGCCTAGCATCAGTCTGCACAGGATTGCAAATGGGAAAGAAGAGGGAGGAGGCCATTTTTATGATGTGTGCAGTTTAACCAGGAAAAACTAAGTCCAGTCATCTGAGGATAGTGATGCTTGCCAAACTTCCAAATAAATCCACTTCCATGAAAGATCTGTGACACTGGGATAAGCACCAGGGAAGGATCCAGTCATTCTGATTAATGCATGACTCAAACTTACAGGTAAATCTCTGATGGAGTTATGGGTAGTTCTTCTTTCCAACAAGAGATGGAAAGAAATTCAATGATGTCTAAGAAGTGTTCATTGTTTCCCCAGGAAAGAAAACAACTTTTGTTTCAGTATCTAAACTCTGATGTGCAGTGGGTAAAAAGAGTCATTCCATGCAGATAAGATCCTTAGATGCTGCTGCAGAGCTAACTCAATTGCTTTCCTCCTGTGTTTGCTAAAATTGGTACCTCCCGCACAAAAAACATGATAAACAAATAGCAGTATCATTCCAAATGCACTGTCATCATCATCATCATCATCACAGGCCTCCTCCTGGCCACTACAAGTTGAAGGCCTGACCTTAAAAGCAGCACCCCTGGCTAGGACCAAATGTGACCATTTTTGTCCCTGCCATCTGTCTATTCATCTTGGTGATAGGCAGCCCCATCTCTGCTCACTGCCCATCCACTATGAATGGACGACTGCAAATGAGCTTCACTTAAATGGAGGGAGTTGATACCAGCCTCGGGAAAGTATTTTGTACATCACAGTAGGAAAGGGCCATTGTTTTTGCTCAGATTTGTGTTTTATTTCTTGCTGTGCTTCTAAGAAAGGAAATTTTCTTCCTTGAGGGTAATGCAGAAGTGAGTTCACTGTTTGTGTGGGTAGATAGTTTAGGGACAATAAAAAGGTTTCAGGGATGTGGTCCAAGCAGAAGGGGCAGTGTGGGGCAAGGATTGGAGATACCTGAGAGAAGAGCAAATGAGTGTTTTTTCTGAGGTAAATATTCAGAAGACCATAGGGAAGGTAATAAGTCTCTGGAAGACATTTGGGATTTGTTTTGAAAATCGTCTGATTAAACCATGTTCCTCATGCAGCCAGTAAAAACACTGAGCTTTTTTCTCACAAAAAAATCTTACCTCCTGGGAATTAATGAAAATTTAGAGACTAGCAATCACACAGAGAGAGGAAATAAAGACCAGTGACCAAGATGCAAAAAGACCTGAATTAATGTCTCTGTTCTGCCATAAGCATCTTTTATAAATCTGGACAAAATAACTCAACCTTTCTATACAAAAAATTCACAGGTAGAGACCTTTCCAGAGCTTATTTACCTTTCCAGAGCTTGGAAAGGGCACACAAACAGGAAGAATCTAATACAGGGGCATCACTTTTCTACTGACATCATTGTCTTATTATGCTGGGTCACTTTAATAATAGAGTGTGTTGTTCAGGCCCCAGATTTCACCATAAGCTCACACTGTTTTCTATTTCTACCAGGACTGCAGTTGGGCATAATGTGTTGTTTGACCCTATCGTACTGATCCTGTAAGTCTCTTCTGTCCTTGATGCACGAGAACAGTGCTGTAGTTCCAGTTCCCTGGAAAATATATCTGATGGAGGAGACAGGAAAAAAAGTGCAGGTGTTAGGCAGGATGCGGACAGCATATTTTGGGAGGCGTATGAGGCAACCAGGGGAAAAATATTAGTGGGATAGGAACGGGGGAGGAGAGCAGGCTGTATTACAGAGAGTAGACTGGAGGACTGATAAAGTGAGCTGTGGATCCTGGGCAGGAATGGGGAGGATGGCTCAGACAAGAGTGTCATTGTGTGCTGTTTGGCTGCTTCTCCAGATGGAGACTTTTGAGGCCAGGCGTCACTGACAGTTTGCCCATAAGTAGTGTGCCAGCATCTGAGATATTTATTAGGTTGGTACTATTACTCCCTCACACAAGCACTTAAGTTCGCTGACAATTTTTTAAAAGTCGTTAATAACATTTAATGGTGGTAAGATGATCAGCTTTTTGTTTTGCCTCTAAGCATCACTAATGTAGGGGACAAAGCCAGAGGAATACAAAACAGGCATCACATCAGTACAAAAATATTGGCATTTTGCTTTCGGCATGATTATTATTATTTTGTGAATGATTGTGTCTATACAGCTCAGATGAGACTGGTGTCTGTTGGTGATCAGTATGGAACAAAACAGACTGCCTTGAAGAGCTGGTCATATAAATGGGCAGGGCAAAGGAAAGGTAGGAGGAGAAAAAAGAAATGCAGAGAAAAGATTTGTTCCAGGAGGCACAGCGGGTCTCTGGCCAAGAGAGGAACAATATTCAAATCTCCTGATCACTAAACTGCTGTTTAATCTACTACCACAGACTTCTTGTATTGGGCTGTATCATGACTGTCTAGTGTACTAGGAAAAAATCAAAACTGCATTATGGGATGAAGATGTACTTACTTGACTGCATTGTGCATCCCCATACAGACACTTGGTCAGACCACTTCTTTTCTTTGGGCTCTTCTGGTAGTGGGTAAGTTTGGATGGTCTTCATGTGAGAGGGAAGGACTGGGAAAAATTGCATGCTTTGTATGAAAATGCAGGGTACAAGAAGGACCTGAGGGATCTGATTAAAATGACAAGACAGTTCCTGTAGTCCTGGACAGTTCCAGTGCAAATGATTATTTCACTGGTCTGGTCTGGTCTGGTTGCACTTTACCAAGGTGGGATGCCACGT
The DNA here is from genome assembly GCF_028500815.1 of Rissa tridactyla. NCBI lineage: Eukaryota > Metazoa > Chordata > Aves > Charadriiformes > Laridae > Rissa > Rissa tridactyla. The sequence goes on from NC_071496.1 coordinate 13,899,216, forward strand.
CATGAATTCTTGTCTGAATTTGGAATTATCATCTCCCCTTTTGAAAAATATTAATGCTGCCCACCACTAATTGGAGCCACAGAGTGCAGCATCTGGGGTCTTTATTGGGCAGCTGGATTGTCATAGAAAACATGAGATTGCCTCAGGAATAGCCCACATTCATGCATACAGCTGCCATTCGTGCAGCTCAGGGACACTACCAGATGAACACTGTTTTGGAGCTCCTGTCCTTCAGGAAGTGAATCCCTCCCCTTTCTTTGCCCAGATCCCATCACAAGACCTTTCCACCACAACATGGTTAAGGAATCTTTCTCTTTACAGTAGTCTGGTAGGACAGAACTGGTTACTATGTACAGAGGAGAGGAAAGACATCCACATTGGTGTTTAATAGCTCAACCTACCTGAATGTTGGCCTGAGAGCCTCCATGTAGTGACTGGATCTAGAGGTCTGGCATTATGGATAATGTCCCCAGATACCGTTTGTGTGCCTCTACTGCCCATTTGAGGCTTTGGATATGTATGGCCAGGAAACTATACATTTTAAAATGCAAATCCTGGAAGGGATGGGACACAAAGGTGGTAAATCCACATCTAGAATTCAAAAAGAAATGGAAACATCACCTTAGCAAGGAAGTGAGATCTTGCTGCAAGCCAGAATACAGCATTTTAGCACGGCACATTACCTAGATTTAGGTGGCAACTTGTCACTGTGGGACCTTGTGCTGCCTTTCTGTTGTGACTAATGAGCCTGTATAGCCAAGTGGGCTCCTTGTGCGGCTACTAGAGAGGAAAGAGAAACATGATAGAGTTTATGGGGTTGAATAGAGCCCTTGAGCACAAAGCCTCACTTTTTTCCTCCTGTTCCTGCTCCAGATTTCATTTTGCTTTGTAAAGGAGAGAAAACAGCAGCAAAGAGGTGAAATTCATTAATGTCTCTGGGTTACACAGGTGGGATAATGGTGAAATGTTGACAGATTGCACCAGAAGTGAGCAAGCATGGGGTCCTCATGGCCTTGGTGTAGGCAAGAGAACCCGGGGGTGGAGTTCTGATCTTGGTATGCATGACCTAAACAAGTTATTTCAGGGACCAGCTTCCCCCTGCATGACTACACAACCGTTGTCTCCACTGATGAAGTAGAAAGGAAGGTTTTCAAATCAAAGCTGATCTGTAGGAATGTGTGTACGTGGCCCGGGGATCATCTTTGTGATGGGGGGCTTGACTTAGAGATCCCAATTAAAACAACAATGAGAATGAGAAAAAAAAAAAGTCAGCTTTAGTGAGGGAAACACACAGTAGAGAACTTTTTTGTAATATTGAAGAAATTTGATGCCAAACCTTTTTTTTTCTCTCTGCCTTTATAAAAAATGGCTCTGGATGCAATAAGAACAAGGTGTTCTAATTAAATAGATTTGTTTACATTTTGAAGCATGAAAAATTAATTCAGTCTGATATACTGTAGGTTCTTGCACTATCTCTCTCCCACTTCATGTAAAATTACCTGGTTTAAGTAGTATTTTATTTAAGAATATTTTAAAAGTGGCCTTGACTAAAGAAAAAATGATTTAAGTTCCATAGTGTTTATTTCTCAAAATAAAGATTTCACTTCAGGGTGCAAGAAGATGGGAGGGGGAGAGCAGAAGCTGTGCTATCTATCACAATATTTCCTCCCTGTCTGAATGGGATCACCCAGCCAGACTGGTTTCAGAGCACAAAAGGTGAAATGCAGGGAGCTGTCATTCGGCTCAGCTTCATCTTGCCTTGACAGATGCTTATCGATCCTTATCTATGCAGAGATAACTTGGGGGGAGCTCTGGAAATGGCTCAGTCCAGGGTTGTCTCAACATTGCATCAAAATAAGAACAGAAACCGGAATGGTGACTTGAATAGTCCTTTAACAAACAAAATGCCCTGAGTCATATCCCACCACTATTCAGTGACTTTGTGTACCTGGCATCACAAAATAATACTACCTAAGGGGCCATCAAACCACCAGAGCTAACCATTCCGGAGAGTGTAATCCATTCAGGCACATACTTGCCCACCCATTGAATCAGGATATATAAACCCTAAGGTTTGGGGAGGAAAAGCAGGAGTCTTCCAACGACACAGCTGGCCTGTAGGAGATTCTTCCCCCCCTTGTCCAGGATGCTGTGCAAGGTAACTTCCCAGGGATTCAGTGGCCTTACCTGAGAGAGAGGGTAAGTGATTAAGAAACATACGTATGATATTTGGCATCCTTTAAGATCGTGATTAGTGCACTCGTTTAAGATATTAATATCTAGCACGCTTGTGGTTTGTGTTGGTACTTTTTGGAATCACTTGTAGGTTGTAATAGTGTATTCTGTTAATTGTTTTTTTTTGCAATAGTGCATTCTCATATCCATATGTTGTGTGAAAGGGGGCAAAGCAGTTGGTATAACTTGGTATAATCAGGTCTTATCCCTCTGGGAGTGAACAGTGTCTGAACAATATGCAGTTAATTTCAGAGTTTAGTCAGTTAGAAGAGGCCCAGCTAAAAAGTAAAATTACAAATCAGAAAATTGGTTCTGTTTTACCTCAAACCAGGACACTTGGTAAACCTTTCTCTGCCACCCATTATATTTAGTTTTGCTGTGTTTGATTCTCTAAATCCAATTTTATATATATGGGAACAGCATATGCACTTCAGACACAGAATGAAGCACAGGATGCTGGAAACTGAAGACTTTGAAAAGGAGAAATGTAACGATGGTTTTAAGAGTGGCACTGATAAAAGAGAAGCTTGTGTGATTCTGGGATGCATAAATAGGGAAGGGGGAAGGAGTGAAGAAAATATTTAATTTCAGCATTCAGTGTTAATAGGACTGATAGTACAATATAATCATGGCATCTGCATGAAGAAAAATAAGGAGTTTATTAAAAATAATGAGCTGGGTGCAGAAAAGAGCCGTGGAAATGATTTCAGGTCCAGAGAAAACGCTTCACAGAGAAAGACTTAAAGAGCTCAATCTGTTTAGCCTATTAAAATGAATACTGAGAGGTGACTGCAGTACAGCGTATCAGTACCTTCACAGGGGAAAAACACTGGGTATTAATGAGCTCTTTAATCTAGCAGGGAAAGGCACATCAAGAACTAATGGCTCAGAGCTGAAGCTAGACAAATTCAAATTAGAAATTAGGCACAACAGAGGAGATGATTAACCAGTGGCACAAACTACTGAGGGAAACGGCGTTTTCTCCATTGCTTGGTATCTTCAAAATCAGAAAAGACCTTTCATCAGATGTGTTTTGGCTGAAGTTTTATTTCTTAAGGAAAAGACATAGCTCAGCACAGGTTTGTGCATGGTTGAGGTGGTACAGGTCGGTGGGAGATCTCTCTTGACACACATTGAGATGACCAAAACCTGAGTGAAAGTAGTTAGCACAGTGATGACTCTGAGCTAATGAATATCGCCCCTTTATTACTGCTTCAGTCTCAGTACCCTTATTTTTGCACTTTCCAGTTGGCACAAGGAAATGCAGCTTTTCTTTTTTCTGTGAAGCACCCTACAGAAATACCCTTTCTTGTAAATGAGGAGATGTTTCATACACCTAAAGAGATAAAATATTAACATAACTTTGTCCTGCTACATCAGAAATTTTGTTTCCAGGTTTACAGTTCACAAAGCTCAGCCTGACAATTTTAAGGGCAAATATTCTACTTTAAAAATGTATATATATATGTGGCATTAAGTAACCGATTGAGTTCTAGATCTCTTTTCTGAGGTTATTTGTTTGCTTTGGTTTGTTGGGTTTTTTTACATGAAATTCAGAGAAAAATAGGAGACAAAACAGAAAGGAACTAGAAAATGAAAGTGTTACAGGTGAATATTTCTTAAAATTCCCGGGCCAGGCTCTTTTCAGTGGTGCCCGGGGACAGGACAAGAGGTAACAGGCACAACCTTGAACATAGGAAGTTCCACCTAAACATGAGGAGGCACGTCTTTACTTTGAGGGTGGCAGAGCACTGGAACAGGCTGCCCAGAGAGGTGGTGGAGTCTCCGTCTCTGGAGACATTCCAAACCCGCCTGGACGCATTCCTGTGCCACCTGCTCTAGGTGACCCTGCTCTGGCAGGGGGGTTGGACTAGATGATCTCCAGAGGTCCTTTCCAACCCTACCATTCTGTGATTCTGTGTAATTTGTTTTTAGAAGTGTTCACTGTTTATAGTAACCATTTAAATGAATGGTAGCATTTATTACATTTCAGATTTATGGAAAAGCAAAGTGTAAATGAATGTGACCTCTTTTTTCCCCTCTCACTGCATTAGAAGGGATTCTGTTTGCAGAATGGCTTTTTAAGACAAAGACTGTGTTTTCCCCATTTTTTCCAGTATTCATGGTAAGCCATTTGAAACAACTGATGTCAAGGTGTTGCGTGAAAAGGGGCAAAGGGGTTTTGGCAGAAAATAAACCCCCTTGCGTTCTAACACTCCTCACCGAGGTGGGAGCCTAGGTGCGGCTAGGTTTAAATTCTGATGGATGCCCAATTCAGCACTGTCAGTCCAATCGCATTTAATATGTATTAAACTATTACGATTTGGATACACTAATAGTGGACTGCACCTTCAGTCTAGTCGTGCTCATGAACTAGCACGGCCACTCTCAAGTCTTTGGTCGCGTTCAGTGAGAAACCAAAACGACTAGCTACTTAAAAAAAAGTGCAGTTTATTTAAACAACAGATATATAGGTTCTTAGGATTGCCGGTGATAACTACACTGTCTGCAAAGCACGTGCAAATGAAAGTATTGTTACATATACAAAACGCGCGACAAAGTTATAAACGATACAGCCTGGCTCTAAATGTAGAAAAGAGAGTCTCTAGAGAAATTTCTAAGTTTCCCGAGGAAGCACTCGGTATAATCTAAGTCTTACCCAAAGGCATCCCTATGAGGGGGGAAGAGAGGCTCAGCCCGTCGACTGATCCCAGAAGTCAGTGATGTAATTCTTTGAGATGGTGTCTTCCCTGGGTATCCCCCCTCTCTCGGGCTATTTTTATGCTATTTGTTATCTTCAAGGTGGAGTTTGAGTGACTGTAGTCATACATACTTTTATCATGATTGGTGTAAAATTCTCTCGCTTCACAATTAAAGGTATAGTTTACAAGAAATTCAGGGCGCAGACTCAAGAAGGAGTGGTCGCACCTTGGAGGCGGGTAGCCTTCGGGATGGAGGTGTGTTTTGGTATTATAATGACATTATAATGAGCAAAGTTCGCACAAAGGACAGCATTTCATCAAAATTTGACAAAATGTTGGCTCTGAGCATCTAGCGGGCAGCTAATTGGCAGCTTATCTGTTTCATGGTATCATCCCATTCCTGTATCCGCTATACATCATAAGGTAAAGCCGCGGAATAATTGCATCCCGTCCCGTACCTCATGTAGCTTATCAGGGAAACACAGATGTTGTGTCCTTCATGCCAGCTGCGGCTATTTTCTACCTCAGAAGCCTCTTGATTTTATGACTTTCCTTAATGTGTGAACAGTGCTGTACTTTTGTATTTTTTAGCTAATTTAGTAATTATTCCACATAATCCACCCCGTGACTACAGTCACTCAAGCTCCACGATACTCAATACTGATAGGAAAGATCACATGTGCTCTTGTGGTGAGGGATATCAAGTGCAAATACATCTCGTGGAGTGATCAAGCAAGTTAAATTTTTCATCATAATCCAAAGTCTAACATACAAAACAATTGTCAAAGCGAAGCACAAAACAATGAGTATTAGTAAAACAACAACAGGATGGAGCATCTTGTTAAAAAGTCCTGTAACTGTCAGTGACCATCCGAAGAGAGTATCTCCCCATCCATGTCCCCCGTCTTTCTTGACTCTTTCCAGCACTTGGTGTATTTCTTCAGCATCATGATGGACAGTAATCAAAGTTCTCTGTCCATTTTCTTGGGCCTCTTTCAACAGTCGCTTCAATTCATCGTGTTGTAGCAACTTCTTCACCAGTGAGAGATTCATTCCGATAGGGGTAGGCAACAAATCTCGAATCAATGTGTAATTAGATTGTAGCAATTGAAAAGACATAGCAGGAGCTGAATAATTGAAGTCACATCCGATAATGTTAGTAAAGTTACAAACACAAAGATTTGAGTGATTACTTATATCCACCACTATGTCATCTATGAATACAAGAGTACAGGGGGACCTCATGCAAACGCACCCTTTCCCAATATATACAAGCACAGTTTCTGGGGTTTCATCAGGTTGTATCTCAAAGTGACAAACATTCTGGTTGGTGTCAAGACAAATGTCTTGTGCTTTGAGGGTATTACTCTCACAAATGAATCCTTGTTGGTCTCATGAAACGCATGCGTCAACATCAACAGTTTGCCATTTATTCTCATTTTGTTTTGCCCACACTCTGTGCTCTATTGGATAGAGTATGGCTCCATGGTGATTCAACCCCAGCGCAATGATTGGGTATATGGTGTATACCGAAGCATTGCGTATTGTTAAGACAAAAGCTGTGGCCTTGCTCTCAATGGGATCATAGGTGAAATTAACCAGATACCACCAGGACTGAAATTTTTTCTCAAATTCAATTGCGTTATCCCATATTACTTTTCGAATTTCGGTGGGCAAGGTGCCTTCCTCACCTTCCCTTATGATTGCGACTGTCATAGATTGCATCCACAATTGGGCTTGGATACAACTAAGAGCCAAGGAAACATTGTTTTGGGTTGTACCAAGTGCATCTGTGATCAGCTGATGGTCTTTTTCAGCCGTTTCTTCCCACTGAGGCAATATATTTGATAAAAGCCATTGGTGGTTTCCCAATGCTAATAGATAGGACTGTAGGGGATGTCTTAATTTGTCCAGATCAGTAGTGGTTGTGACTAGTTTGTTGGCAAGTATCTCAGCATCTATACTATTTAAGACTCCCAGTCCCGTTCCTAAGATACCAGTCACATCCCTCTTCAGTCGTTGTGAAGCGGCAAGAGTTTGTCTGCGTAACCATGCTGACCATCCTGCATAAGATGTACTCAGGAATGGTAAGCAGGTGGGTTTGATCGCAGAGATTTTAATCTGCATTGACAATTCTACTCGTTTGAGGGAATATGTGGGATTAAACAGTATCTGTTGTTGACCTGTGTGTTTAATAACATAAGGGCCAATGTTGAAAATGTAAGGAGTTAGACTAATGGAGGGCTGAGTAGGTACGCCTTTGAGAGTTTGTGGGGGTGTAGGTTCTGGATTCATTTCAGCAAGTTCAGGTGTATTTGAGTCAATCATAAATTCAAATAACAATTCTGTGCCCTTGTAGCCCCAAATACAATACACTACTGTAGGTTTGATGAAAGTGAAATTGTGCCAGCAATCTGAATTTGGCTCCATAATTTTGTAACAGTCAGTGTTGTATTTGTCCGGTTTGGTAGAGTCTACATAGATGGTTTTAATTACAGTTGGCCTGTGGTGAGTAGACCCATTGATAAATCGGCAACCAATGTGTATTCTCTTTCCAAGGGTGGCCTCGATTTTAGCCATTTGAAGTGATTCATTCCATCTCCATTTATCTCTGGAATATACTTCACTTCCTTGTATAACCAGAGTGGAGAGATTTAAACCCCTTTTGTTTTCTGGTGTTCCAGTGCTTGCAGTGTACCAGTGGCCAAACTCAATTCTGCCTTTCTAGTACCTGCCATCGCATTGTGTTTAACAGAAGCTTGAGGCCATGGCCACTCTGGGTCTCTGACTACAAAAAACAGGGAATAAAAAGGTAAAACTGAATAGCATCAATTCCATCTGCCAATTCGTCATTTTAGAATTTGGGCCTCCAGATAGCCATACACAATAAAAATGATATTATTGCCAGGATCAACGCCAGGATTCCCTGGAGACACTCAAGGTTAGCGTAGGCCAATCCATCTGTCCACGTACAGTTCATCCAAGGTTCCTGTAAGACACAAAGGAAAAGAAAATCTGCTCGGTCTTATTCGACCGACGGGGTTAAAAAGAGCGCGAGATCCACCGGGTGCTGATCCGGTGTATCTTCCCTGAACAGTCTTTGGCTTCCCATGCATAGGGATTTTTGGGAGAAGCTAGCACCATTGGTACCATCCCAATTTGAGGCATTTTCACTAGCACAGGTTGCCCAGGGTGAAATCTTCCTGGGTATCTTCCCGGTTCATTGGGAGCTTCTGGAGAGATAATATTGGCAGATACACAGAAAGCTTTCATTTTAGGACAGCCGTCTCCACTCCATCTGTTATTTAATTGATAGATGGCATCGTCCAATCGCAAATGCCAACCAGGTTCATGAGTTTTTGCAAAACGCTTAACCAATCCATTGGTGCGTTCAACAATGCCATTAGCCTGGGGATAATAGGGAGTATGAAATACCCATCGAACCCCTTCTTCTTTGGCCCAATCTTGTACCACCGAAGCGGTAAAGTGTGAACCCTTATCACTTTGGATTTCCTCGGGAAGGGGAAGTGTGCTGAACCACCCTTTTAGGCCTTTCACTGTGTTGTCCCCGGTAGCTGATTTGAAACTGCTGGCCATAGTGAGGCTGGAGATAATCTCCACTCCTACTAGGATGTATCTTTTCCCACCTGATGATCTCAAGGGCCCAATATAATCAATCTGCCAGGAATGCCACAACGTTTTCTTGTCCCGAATGTGTAAGGGAGGCGCCTTACTTGGATGACCTTTACTGAGTCGTAGGCGACATTGTGAACAGGCAGTTACTACTTGTTCGCACAGCTTAACCGACACAGGCCACCCCCGGGCTAGACCTTCCTGATACAGGTCAGCACGGCCTCTGTGGACATGCTTAACATGTAACCATTCGAGTAAGCGTTCCCATTCCCGACCATCATCTACAATGTCAATTTGCTGTAGCCGCGTGAGGCTATCTACCTGTTGGTTGAATTGAGCAGTGATCGAGTTTGAATGATCATGGCCTTTTACCCAAGCAATGTGCAATGTTCTCTGTCCTCCTATTTCTAACAGTTGCTTCCAACTGTCCGTCTCCCAAATCGGGACTCTATTCACCTGCCAATCATTGGCTGCCCAGTGACCTATCCATTCAGTAGCTCCTTTAAAAACAGCATATGAGTCAGTGTAAATGGAGGTGGCCCCATGTTGTGCAGCTAGTAGGACAGCTCAGAGTTCCCCTACTTGTGCACTACCCTCCCCTGTTTCAATCGCTCTTTCTCCCGTTGCTACTTCCAGTGCTACGGCCTTATATTTCCACTTATTGTTTTCACGGTGAGATGACGCATCAGTAAACCACACTCCTGTAAGATCACTGCCTTCCTTCAAAGGAGGTGCTTCTTGGATTGGAGATGGTCTGTTTGGTGGGGATTGGAACAATAGGGCACCATCTATATCCTTTTGGAGCTTGGATACTTTAACACTGCCTTCAGAGATTGGCATGATTTCATTAATGCCTTCTAAATAAGCATACCACTTTCGAACTGTAGGCTTCTGGGCAATGCCAGCTGGTGGTGTTGTCCCTTTACGGACCACATCTAGGAGGCGGAAAGGTCCCCGAATGATCACACTCTGTTCTCTTATCTGCTCTGTTCGTTGCAACGCTCACACTAGGGACAGTAAACCCTTCTCAAGGTCTGAATATCTGCTCTCAGTATCATTGAAGGAGTGAGAGCTAAATTCTAATGGTCTCTCCGGTCCTGCTGGTCCCTTCTGCCATAAATTACAATGGGAACCATGTTCACTGAACCCCCATTCTACGTGGACAGGGTCAGTTGGATGTATGGGGCCAAGCTGTTGGAATAACCTTAGCTCCTTTATTAGTAATTGCAGAGCATTAGTGTGTTGTTCAGTCCACTCCCAGGATTTACCCTTTTTGAGCAAACTATAAAGGGGGCGAGCAATGATGGAAAAGCCAGGGATGTGTTTACGCCAATAACTTAAAGTTCCCAGAACTTGCTGCAACTCCTTCACGCTGGATGGATTCTGTCCATGCTCTATTTTTTCCAGGGTATCCTGAGGGACAGAAGCAGCTCCCTTAATCCACCAGACCCCCAGGAATTTAACTTCCTGTGCAGGTCCCTGACACTTTGAGTCTGGAATTTCCAATCCTAAATCAAGTAATGTTTTTCGGATGTTTTCCATCATGTCTTTTACACTTTCTTGGCTCTCTCCCCCTATTAGGATGTCATCAATATATTGGTATACCGTACATCCCTGTGAAACAGGAAGCCCTGATAGCACTTTAGCTAAAGCATTATGAGCAATGGTGGGGGAATGTTTGTATCCTTGTGGAAGTCGGTTAAAGGTATATTGGACTCCTTTCCACGTGAATGCAAACCGCGCTTTGTCCTGCTCAAGGAGGGGAATCATAAAAAACATGTCTTTAACATCTAAGGCAGCCATCCAAGGATGGGCAGCTCCTTGTATCATTGTCACAATTTCCGCGATATTTGGAACTGCGGCAGTCAGGGGTGCAGTGTTGGCATTCAACTTTCGGTAATCTACTGTGAAACGCCATTGCCCGTTTGGTTTCTTTACCGGCCACACTGGTGAATTATAAGGCGAGTGAGTCCTCTTAATGATGTCTCTTTTTTCTAAATCTGATACCACCCCGTCTGCTCCTGCAAGCGCAGCTGCAGGCAGTGGATACTGCCGGACATTAGTGATTTTAGAGGGAGGTAAAGGCATGGAAGTTTCCAATAGACTCAATTTCACTGTGTCTATTCCTTTTTTGCATCCTGCAAAACTCCACACAGTTCCATCTGGGAATTTCCACATTCGCCCACGCAGCACGTCAAATCCTAGGAGGTTAGTACGCGAGGCACCCACTAACATTTCCGCCCTGGTCATTCGCTGCTCTCCCGGCAACCAGAGGTTAATTTTTGCAACGGGGCATGTTTTTACCACACCATCAATTCCTGCGAAGTTGACTCTGCGTCTGGTGGGATTTATACCTAGAAGTTGTGCCGTTTCGTTAGTGATTGCAGACATTTGGGCTCCGGTATCAATAATAAAGTTTACTGACATCCTCCGGGGTCCGACAGGAATGGCGATAATAGGTTCAGAATCTTTATGAGAGAGCCATTGAATAGCTAGTACCCGCCGGACAGGGTGGCTCACTGCCCTCCCCAGGGATAGGAGTTTTTTGGCTGGGACTCTGACAAATCAATCAAATTACGCTCCGGTGCAGAAGGCACAATTTTCTCACGTCTTGGGGATTCTCTGGTTAGACTTTTCTCCCCAGCCGAATTATTCTTTCTAGTTAGAGATTGGACCAGCGTACGGAGATCTCCCGTAGGGACACCGTGCAAGAATTGTCGGGGCACCCCTAATTGTAGGGCTTTACGTCACAACTCATTCCGGTCCTTATCAGGCTTAAACCTTTCCACCGGTTTGGGGTTTTGAGTGTGAGTTTGGACTTGGCGAACCTTTCGGGGGTGTTCGGAGGATTTTTCACTAGTTAGGCTGGCCCAGCCCATTCGGCGCCCATATTGGTCTATTTCCTGTACATATTCATTCCAGGTGGGCATGTAGCGATGCCGGCCCCGCCCATGAGCATCCCGAGCCTCTCGTATACGATCTTGAGTGCGGACAACGAATGGTTTCAGGCAATCGGGAAGACCACAGATGAGAGGGGCTAACCGATCGGGGTCGATAGTGGCTGACATTGGGGATTTCCGAAATTCCTCTCTGTCATACATGGCTTGCAGACAAGCTGCTTTCCGTATTGCCGCAAACAGTTCAGAGTAGCCTGTAGCTCTAATCTCTAATGGCTCTCCCCTCTCTCGTGGATCCATACCCCCTGCCCAAAAGGCTGCTCGAGCGGTTAGGGAATAATTATGATCCCCGTCCACTGTAGTTAAAAACACTCCTGGTCCCCAAGAGTCTCCTGCTTCTTCCTCACTCAACATAATTCTATCTCCTCCTTCAGAAGAAACTCGCCACACATACTCAACAGCCAATTCTTCTCGCCGCCTCGAATATTTTTCCCTTATTTTCGCTAACTCTGTTGGTGTCCACGGAATAGTACGCACAGTGTTGCAGACTTCCTCATCATCCTCATCAACTGTGGTTTCAGTTTTAATCAGAGGTCGTAAAGGAAAGACTCGAGATTTCACAGTAAAAGTCCTTCCCTCCTCATCTTCTTCCTCATCTTCACTATTAGACCAAAAATCTCCGGTCTGGGTTCCAGAATTTGGATAACACATTAATTTACAAATTTGTTGGACTTGGGTCGAGGGCTGCATTTTATCTAAGAGCCCAGTCACCCTTTCCAATAACATTTTAAGTTGGTGATTTTCACCTTTAAGTTGGAGATTTTCACTCCCAAGTTGAGCATTCCGGTTTCCTAAACATTCACTCTCACTCACAAGCTTATCAACTTGAGTTCTTAATTTTTCTCCTGTCTCCTTTTGAAAGGCTAGTGATGACTTCAACACCTCATTCTCCGATTTCAGGGTTGCATATTCTACAGCTGAAATCAGATTAGGAGCAGGGGTTTCCCTAGCTTCTTGTTGTGCACAAGATAAACAGGTGCCTAACACCGCACAAATCACACCTTTGCCTTTCCCCGCTCTGAGGTTTAGTGAAGCCCGACACTCTTCAATACGTTCCACCACTTTCTCTTCATCCTTCCAAAATTTATGGGCCCACTCCTTCCCAGCCTGGGAAGGGGCACAATCATATTTTTGCAGCAGTTTACCCATGGCCATCCTGCCGACTACGCCAAAATTCTGTTGCATGAAAAGGGGCAAAGGGGTTTTGGCAGAAAACAAACCCCCTTGCGTTCTAACACTCCTCACCGAGGTGGGAGCCTAGGTGCGGCTAGGTTTAAATTCTGATGGATGCCCAATTCAGCACTGTCAGTCCAATCGCATTTAATATGTATTAAACTATTACGATTTGGATACACTAATAGTGGACTGCACCTTCAGTCTAGTCGTGCTCATGAACTAGCACGGCCACTCTCAAGTCTTTGGTCGCGTTCAGTGAGAAACCAAAACGACTAGCTACTTAAAAAAAAGTGCAGTTTATTTAAACAACAGATATATAGGTTCTTAGGATTGCCGGTGATAACTACACTGTCTGCAAAGCACGTGCAAATGAAAGTATTGTTACATATACAAAACGCGCGACAAAGTTATAAACGATACAGCCTGGCTCTAAATGTAGAAAAGAGAGTCTCTAGAGAAATTTCTAAGTTTCCCGAGGAAGCACTCGGTATAATCTAAGTCTTACCCAAAGGCATCCCTATGAGGGGGGAAGAGAGGCTCAGCCCGTCGACTGATCCCAGAAGTCAGTGATGTAATTCTTTGAGATGGTGTCTTCCCTGGGTATCCCCCCTCTCTCGGGCTATTTTTATGCTATTTGTTATCTTCAAGGCGGAGTTTGAGTGACTGTAGTCATACATACTTTTATCATGATTGGTGTAAAATTCTCTCGCTTCACAATTAAAGGTATAGTTTACAAGAAATTCAGGGCGCAGACTCAAGAAGGAGTGGTCGCACCTTGGAGGCGGGTAGCCTTCGGGATGGAGGTGTGTTTTGGTATTATAATGACATTATTATAATGAGCAAAGTTCGCACAAAGGACAGCATTTCATCAAAATTTGACAAAATGTTGGCTCTGAGCATCGAGCGGGCAGCTAATTGGCAGCTTATCTGTTTCATGGTATCATCCCATTCCCGTATCCGCTATACATCATAAGGTAAAGCCGCGGAATAATTGCATCCTGTCACGTACCTCATGTAGCTTATCAGGGAAACACAGATGTGTCCTTCATGCCAGCTGTGGCTATTTTCTACCTCAGAAGCCTCTTGATTTTATACTTTTCCTTAATGTGTGAACAATGCTGTACTTTTGTAATTTTTAGCCAATTTAGTATTTATTCCACACAAGGTTATAACGAAATGAGAAACATCAGACCATGATGGGAATATGATTACACCTGGAGTCCCCAGTTCGGTCTCGGTCTCCTCTGAGCTATACCCAGACCAAACACATAATGCAATTGTGGCATCAAAGAGTTTACAGCTGAAGTAGAATTTACTATTGTTAGACATTATCCAAAGGCCAGCAATTTCTGCAGGAACAAATCTTTGATATAAAAGGCTTTGGATCAGGATTTCTATAAGAATTTACAATTACGAGCTTTACTTTTGCAAAAAGTCTTTGTGCAACATGGACCCTCAAGAATATATTTTCAAAGTGCTAAAGCTTAGACTGAAGAGGTGAAAAAAAATTAAAGGGTGATAAATGTTATCAACATATTTTTTATTCAGTTTTGTTTAAATGTCTCAGGATTTTCAGTAGCACTGGAAAACACTTGAATCAGTTTCTCCTTGTTTCTAGCCCATTTCACTTTATAAGCCCTCAGGGGGGTAAATTTTCCATGGACTAAGGCGCACCCAATGTATTCCTGAAAAATGAACAACTGGTTTAAGTTTGAGAACTTCTGCCCGAAATTACCTGTGCTGCATCAATTATCTGATGCAAAACCCTTCGAATTGCCCCGAAGAGAAGGTGATGAAACCATATACACTTCAGTAAAAATTTGCCTAGAATGCTCAATTTTACATGTGTTCCAATAAAATAAGAGAAAATTTTATAAGAGTATTACTATTTTATTTTTTATTTATTTTATTTTAACACATCATTCATTATATAGAACGGAAGAACATGGAAGAATAGTCTGTGTAGGGGATTGTGGAACTACTTCTATTAACCTTAAATTTAATTTTAAAAAAATAGAAAATATTAACAAAATAAATTAATTACAATAATTTGACAAACTTTCCTTTACAAAGATGAACTTTTATTGGCAGTAGCAGATATTATAACAAGCAGAACAGCTGCAAGGTACAGCTTGGGCAGTTCAGGCTGGACAGTGGGAAAATGTCCTCTATTGGGGATTGTGCAACCCTGGAGCAAATCACCCAGGAAATTGAAGGAGTTTCCATCCTTGGATGCTTTCAAGACCACGTAAACCGTGCCTGACCTAATACAATGCTTGCAACTGTCCTACTTCGAATAGGCAGCCGGACTAGAGACCTCAAAACATGTCTCCTAACCAATATTTTTATGATTCTATAAGTAGCTAAATAATTGCAACACGTAATGGATCACTTCTTTTTTCATACTAAATCTGTTAATCAAGGCCCACTAAGTGACCCAAAATGTTACAAAATAACACCATAATTTGTATATTAAAGACTCTAAGCCCTTTCAATTCGCTTATATTGCTTCATAGAAAGCATCAATATTTTTTCTGAACAATTAATAAATAATCTGGATTTACAAGGAATTTCTAAGACCAGTAGAACAACTTTTATAGAATCATAGAATCGTTTAGGTTGGAAAAGACCTTTAAGATTATTGAGTTCAACCATTAACCTAACACTGCCAAGTCCACCCCTAAACCATGTCCCTAAGCACCACATCTACATGTCTTTTAAATACCTTCAGGGATGGTGACTCAACCATTCCCTGGGTAGCCTGTTCCAACCCTTTCAGTGAAGAAATTTTTCCTGGTGCAAATTGAGGCCATTTCCTCTTGTCCTATCACTTGTTACTTTGACAGGAGTTTGTTTTATTTTATTTTTGCTTTACTAAAAAAATAAATTGCAGTCTGAATAAAAATACAGTTTTAGTGTCAATTTTCTTATGATACCATATTTTGACATATTTGAGAATGAAACATTATGGCTTTCCACTTCCAAAATATAATTTTCTGTACTTTCCTTCGAAGATTAATCCTCTCCTTCCTGCCGCATCGTCAAATGAAAGAAAAAGTGTAACTTTTTATTTGAATATTTTCTTCAATCTTCAGTTTGCAGTTCTTTTCATTTTGTGTATATATATGTAAATGAAAATAAATGAAAGTAGTGAAACAGTTTCACGCTGATACTTTTTCCTCCTTTCCAACTCTGTAGTTTTCTATTCCGACCTTCAAGTAAGAAAACAAATAAAGAATAATGGGTATTCTTACTCTTTTACCAATCGGTTACTGATTGCATTAATCCAAAATACTACTTATTGACCTAGATTTCACAAAGACTAGTTTCTTTACCACACTGACTTGGAATGTGACCTTAAAGTATCTGTATTCATCTTTAAAAAAAAAGAAAAGATAGTACTTTCCCAGCACAATATTTCAAAATTTGTAAATATAGAATGCTTAATAGTATATAGAGCTATTTTTAATTTACATCAGTAAGACTCTCCTAAATATAGTGCTTTTACTGTGATTTACACCACTGTTGCTGAGCTCTGAATCACAACTATGTCTATATTTATGGTTTAAACAGTCCCTGTGTGTGTATGCAGTTTTTACAGTTGAAAAAAATAGCAGATCCCTACTTAAAGGACCTTATAATCATAGATCCTTGATTACAGCTATGTTAAAGTAACCTCCATGGTGGCCCATGAGCCAAAGTAACAATAAATAAAAGGGACTGTAAAGTGAGTAGCTTCTTCCAAAGGGAAATATCAACCTGCACATGGAAATGTCACCAGTTCAATAATGTTTCCTGCTGCAGCACAGGGCACTGAGCGGGAACTGAGCAGAGAGAAGAGCTGGTGTCTTTGTGAAGAGGCCGTGGACAGAGCTGTCTGTCCTCTGGGCAAAGGAGAAGCTGCCAGGTGGGCGATCAGAGCTACCCATGGAGAAAGTGGACTACCAGAGTGAGCCGAACTGCAGACCCTGGGCTTGACCGCTGGAATAAGGCTATTGCGTTGCCTTGGCATCAATGCCCCTTTTGGAGTTATTTATTTTAATTTAGACCCTGCACACTCTTCTCTGGAAGCAGGAGAGCTTTTCTTTCCCCAGATGAGTTCCTGTTTCTGCAGCAGTTGCCTCAGTGATGTCAATCAAAAGAGAGTGGACTTACAAGAACTTCACATCCCTCTGTCTTCTGGTTTAGATGGTCTCAGATGGTTTTGTCTGGTAGGATGAGAACACAGTGGCAGAAACCAGGTATCCTGCAGTGGAAGCCTTGTACAAGAAAAAAAGGAGCAGGAAACCTCATTTTCCTGCGGGCAGTGAGTGTATCTGCAGTATTTAGTTTCTTTCTAAGACCCTGCTTGCATCTATAAACTCTAAACTGTGGTTTTGATTTTGCTCTGGATCCAGTTTGATTTTGTCCAGCCTCCAGACACGAGTTGCACACATGGTCCTGGATTTGCAGTAGCAGAACCCCCTGGACCAGTCAGCTTCCCCCTTTTGCCTCTCGTGCATCTGCCTCTTGGGACTTTAGGTCTCTAATCCCTTGTTGGGTTTTTCTGCAGAAGGAAGTCTTCTTGTTTCATTTGTTGAATCTGAAAGACCATAACCAATGCAGTGTCTGGCTTTAATGAACTCGGTGATTATCTCTGATCTCAGAGCAGCTGTAAGAGCTCTTGGTGTAGTAATACTAATGTACAGACCACTTAAACCTCAAAGGAAATAGGAATCTGCTGATTCTAAGCATTCATTAAACTTAGTACTTGTAAAAAGCAGTAACAGGGCAGGTGAAATTTAGGGAACTATCTATGACATGGACTGAAGCATGCCCAGCTGCAGCCCTAGGGATTTCTGTTAGTTTACCTAGTATGGGGGAGTGGGACTTACACAGGGATTTCCAGGCTGAAGATATGAATCTGCATAGTGAAACCTAAACAATTTGCATTATACACTACATGTAAATGACAAATTACACACCCTAACCTCTGAACAAATGCATAAAACATATGATTCCCTCTGCAGATGGCTTTAGCAGCAAGTGTGAAAAGGTTTGCTGAGCCTTTCTTTCCTTTCCCTCCACTAGCTGAACTGATTCAAAGGTGCAGTGAGAATCAGATCCTGTGCTTAAGGGGAAATCAAAGGGGAAATCAAAGGGGAAATCAAACCTGGCAAATGCCTCTGGCCTTACCCCTCCGGTCTGTACCACATCGTATTATTAAAAGATCCCACATTATATCTAAGAACTAACCTTTTGATGTTGCTCACAGATGATATCTGCTACCAATGTCCTTTACCAATTCTAACTGCCAGACCCCTAACCCAGAAAAAAGGGCTTCATTTTCACAGCAGTGGTGAAACTTTTTTTTTTCTTCCTTCTTCTCCCCCCCCAGCTCCTTTGTATCTTTTTAATTTACAAAATGCTTTGGGATCATTCTGGGAGAAAAGCTCCATGCAGTATAACCGCATTAGCTTGTAAAGCAAACACAGAAAAAAATGGCCTGTTGGTCATAAACAAGCTGTCTGCAAATTTGTCATATGCAGTCTATGCACTGGATCTTATTCAGGACTGCAAGATGTGGTGGTTTGTTTTGTACTAATGGGCACTGTTGCCAGGGATTCCATCCCAATATAGATGTTTGTAATACACATTGTGTGTCAGTCTCTTCAGTCAGTTGTCAGTAATAGAGTTTGAAAGGCATATAGTGATAGTATAAACGCATATGGTATATTTGAGTATTTTGTTCGAAGGCTGATGGGTCCTGGCCGCTTAGGATGCTACATGGACTCCCATGCAACCTACATTTTTACCAACTCTGTCTCCCAAACTGGAAACAGAGACTAGCCACACTGGTCTCCCTTTGTTGTCAGCTGAAAGAAATCTGGAGGGCAATTCATCTGACCTGGTTTTGACCTTTATTTTAGAATGGGATTAACTTCTCTCTGTATTTCTCTCCACTGACTATGAAAACAAGCCTCAGGTGATTAGCTTACTTAGAGCTCAATTCGATTGCTTAAACATAGGCCCTGGGCTATTCTGGCTGACCTCTAGCTTCTGGGTGGAGCATACCTTTGATCCGACTTGGTATCTGCCAGCCCTTTTTAGCTGTCTCTGATAGACTACATCATCTCAAGTGGCACTAGATACTTGCACATGGACAGCTGAAAGTTTTAGGACTCATCTAGGCTAAGCTCAGTGGCCAGGGGACTTTTGCAGTAGACTACAAACAGGCAATTAGTGTCGCTTAAATTGTGGTAGGGCATGACATCTGGCCTCCAGTGACTGATGCAAAAAAAAAGTAGGTGTCTCCCTAAAGTCCTGTGCCACATGGGCCAGCTCTGTGTGGATGTCTCCAAAATGCAAGGACATTTCAAGTGTTGTCAGACTTCTGTTTTCAGGCAACTGACTCAAGCCACTATATGTCTAAATTTAGGTGTTTACATATGAGCTAGGTGTCTAAGCTTGTAGAGCTATTGGTTAACCAGATATAGACATTTGCTTAATTTCTTTCTAAACCACTAATTGCATTGACTAGATTTCTACTCTCTATAATGGGAATTTGGGCGTTTATCTCAAATGCAGACATCTAAAATTAGATGTCTTAATCCCTGAGTCAAATCGCACCACTGTTTTTTAGATTCCTAATTAGGATAAATTAATTGAAAGCTACAGGACCTTTGTACCATTTTTGAGCCTTCTTATGCTTTCATTTGCCCTTAGTTGGAAAGGGCAGATGAGCATACTGCTTTCTTCTGCCCAGAACTTTGACGATTTGCAGGAATTATAAAAAAATCAGGAACTTTTCCTGGGATTCCTTGAAAAAACAGCAGTTTCATGTACATGGAGATTTGCTTTGTCATTCTGAATGGTCATGAAATACCAATCAAAACATCAAAAGGTGGATTGCTCTGTTCCCTTGTCAATGGTGGTCAAATAACAGAAGTATTAAGAGATAGCTACGGAATAAGTAGCAATGGCGGCTCATTTACTCCACCTGCCTAACAGTACTGGCCAAACCTGGGTCTGGTAACCTTACTACCAGAGGTTCATGAAATCCTGCTAAGTTTGAGCAATAGCATCTGAATCAGATCTGCTTTGGCTGGTCTGGCATAGAGGGTGAGCAAGTGTAATTTTCAGCTCTTTGCAGTTGCCTATGTGGACTTTGTCTTGTTGAAAATGTTTGCTAATACATTGGGTTTTCTTTGTTGTTTTTTTTTAAGAAATACCAGAATATCATTAGTTTTCTTATTAAATGAAGGAAATGCAAAGGATTGATTACCAGATACAGATAGCAGCATAATAGGGATTTGGAAAACTATTCTAAAACCTTGAGAACAGAATAGATAACAAAATCCTTCTGTATGTATTTGGAACCATCCCACAGATTTCAGTGGAGGAATATATTCTTTCTTATAATAAATTGAATTGTTAAAAAACTATAGAAATCTCTCATAAATATTGTAGAGATACATGCAGAGGGTTAAAAGCAACAGATCAGTGGTCTGGAATTAAATCTGTTGCAGGTATATAATTTAGTGTGATGTTAATTGGGTAGTGGGGAAGCATAAATGAGGAACACAATACGTATACCTTGGCATTTTTTGTTAAAGAAGGAACACTGCAAATGCTAACCTCAGCAACCCAAAATCAAAGAGGGCGGGAAGGAGGGAGAGGAAGGAAAAAAAACCCCAAACAACAAAATCTCCCACAACAACACACAAAACAGAGGACAACCAAACAATTGTGTCTCATTTCTTCAGGAAGAAGTTTAAATTAGTACCAAGGATTAAGTTTTTTGGCTGAAAGAGATCAGCTTAGCTCTTAAGTTGTAGGTTTACCTGATTCTAAGTTGCTGCAGATCAGCTCATCTTTATAACTGTCTATGTGTTCTCCTGATCTGGGTCAAGTAGAAGGCAACTGAACTTTATGTGCATCAGTTGTGGTCTTCTGCTACTCACCAGCCAGGGAAGGTGACTGTGGGAAAACATATGCAGACTGGTTGGTACTTACATGAGGTGTTCTGCACAACCAATACTAAGATAGATACTCTAGTTTACCATGACACTTCAAGGGACAAATAGTGACGCGCTATGTCACAAGTCACCCAGTGCATGATTTTATTGTCAGTGTGACTTTATTGTCAAAAACTATACAACGTGCTGAAATATCTCAGCATCAGTTACAAATAAGCAATGATATAGATTGTGAACACGCAAGGTATAATTTTCATGCCGTCTCAGGGGAGCCCTTGCCCTCTCTTGATGGTATGCTGTACGTTGCTCTTTGATGATGTTAGGTCAGGATCTTTTTTTTTCCTTTCCATGACCCTACTCCAATCAGGCATGCCTTATAGGCTATGAATGCTAACCTGAGCTACTTCGTTCCATCCAGTCACAGGCTTTATCAGGGTCACCACAGAAAGAAAACTTTTATTTCATTTTTTCTCCTATTTGTTGCAGTCTTCAAGCTTGCTCTGCTTTGTGGCACACAGTTCAATCTATACAACCACAGTCTATGGTAAATTATTATAATGGTGCTGTAGATGACACACCATAACACAGAGCCTTGCCCTATATCTGTAGACAGACATGCATGCACATGCACATTTTGACTTGCAACAACCTCCTAATAATACAGATTTATTCTCCTTTGGTTTTGCTTTTTTTGCTTCCTTTCTCTCCAGATAGGGTGGCAAGCATTCAGTGACTTGATGGAAGAAATCTGTAGAGTATGTTAATTTCTGTGGAATTTAGGCAGCCTCATAAATCTTAGAGATTAATAAAAATCTGGGAAGTATCTATCTTCTGGTGATGCTTTCATTTGCACAGTAATAAAGCTTGCCTTT
This sequence comes from Rissa tridactyla, assembly GCF_028500815.1. Taxonomy (NCBI): domain Eukaryota; kingdom Metazoa; phylum Chordata; class Aves; order Charadriiformes; family Laridae; genus Rissa; species Rissa tridactyla. The sequence goes on from NC_071496.1 coordinate 13,920,749, forward strand.
CTTGTTTAATAAAAACAATAAGGAAACAATTGTGCAGGCATTGGAACTTTTGAGGAATTAATTCAAAAGCATGGAGGAAAGTTTTTTATTATGCTGTAAGCACCAGAAAGGTGAAAATTACTCCTCCCTGGAGCTCTTACCCTCTGTGTGCCTTATGTCTAAGTTACACCAAATTTAAGGCAAAATCCTGAGAAGGTGCTAAGTGTCTCTTGGAAAGTGCTGATCATTATCCTGAAAGGTGGTGGGAATGTTTCACAGAGATCATCAGGAGCTCGGGAGAGTTCTGCATGATTCATTTTCTTCCTTTGCCCATTGGAACGATTTCCTGGTTGAACATGCTCTCTTAATCCAAATGAAATTCCTGTGGAAATTTTCAAATTCAGTGACAATTTTATTGCTTTTTTTTTCCTTTTTTTAAATTTATTTTATTTTTATTCTTTTTTGTGTTTGGAGAGATGGCAATGATTTTCCCTGGCTGTTCCCTTTATCCTCCCCCCCAGAAGGTTCTTGTCAATTTAACTTTTGGTGCACAGACAGGCAATTGACAAAAGCAGGAGCCTTGCAGCAGGCAGGGGGCCAGGGGCTGAACACCCAGCTCCTGCATGGTTCCCACCCTCCCTACAGCTCCAGCTGCCAGGGAGGCACAAGCCCAAGTTGCTTAGCATCCCCACATCTCCTGCAACTCTGGCTGCTGGAGAGCTGGAGCAGAGCGAGAACTTGTAAAAGCAATTTTCTTACCCCTCAAAAAAAGAACTTTGGAAGTTAGCACAGTCTAATTTCATTTAGGCATCAGGATTTAGAAAAAGCTCATTCAAAACTTTGTTTTCCTTAGATATACATTTATGCATTTATTATATTTAAAATGGCTTTTGATTACTCAATCTAAAGAGAAGAGGAATATGACACAGATCTTCATTCAATACTAGATTGTCTTTATACCAAGCCATCTATAGGCTCTGTTCTCAATTTTCTTGTCTTCCAATAGATGTGTTCCTATGGCTGTCACAAGGACTGCACCTCTGACAACTGGGGATATGCACTGAGACAGTCCTCTGCCTGTGGCTAAGAACTGGCCAAGCCTCTCTGCAGCCACCAGTTACCAAGTTCAGTTTCAGGATGAACACAGCTGCCTACAGTGGCCATACACAGTGCCAGGAATGAAAGGTTGGTGCAGCAATTACCGACTGAGGGTCCTGAGCCTCCCTTGTATTGCTGCAATGGCATTTGGTGGTCTCAGGCAATGCACTTATTCTGGGGTTTCCACAGGGGGAATTTCTCAGATTCTGATCAATCTGAACCTTACTTCAAGCAGTCCATTATTTTCACCACTTACAACCCACATAGATGTGACTGTAATATACAGAAGGTTGTTGCTTGATTTGTGCTGTGTGCAGACATTGCTGTCATTCTGGTTCAAGGATGGACTGGACACCGGTTCTGGGTTCTGCTTCTCTCAGTGGCAGGTCATCTAAGCTCCCTGTCCCTGAACTGAAATTTGTCTAAGTGGCAGTAAAATTTCATGTTTATCGTGTTGTGGGTAGCACCTCAAAAACATGACAAATAAATTCATTCGGATATTATTCTTCCCTGCAGGAGCTTCATCCAGCCTTGCTCTATATACCTGTAAAAGATTATCTGATGGCCAGGCCTGTCCTGTCAGTTACTGAGGTTTGTTTTCATTTCTTTGTTTTTGCAGCTGGATCCCATACTACCTGCAGTGTTTATTCTCCACATAATTCCTGTTGAAGAACCTTTAAGGATGCTCCAGCTCAGTCTGGGTGGAGAACATGCAGAAGACTTTACACAGTTACGATCAGGAAGTGCTATCTTTGCTTCTGTTTTGGAGCTGATACTACAAAAAAGGTCTGGGTCAGGGTATTATTTCTGTAAGCATATTACAGTGGATATGTTTTGGCCGTGACTTTAACCTTCACTTAATAAAAATGTGTTCTAGCCACAGGCACTGCAATAAAACGGTATGGCGGAGAGGAAAAGACTTCACTGAGAGGTTCAAATTAACAATTTATTTGGACTTCACTCGCAGGTCTGATAAGCCACTATTGCAAGTTTTATGGTGTGGAATGGGAATGCTTACTTGAATGCTTACTTAAATGCTTACTTGAATGCTTACTTAAACCAGTTGTTCATTTTTCAGGAATACATTGGGTGCGCCTTAGTCCATGGAAAATTTACCCCCCTGAGGGCTTATAAAGTGAAATGGGCTAGAAACAAGGAGAAACTGATTCAAGTGTTTTCCAGTGCTACTGAAAATCCTGAGACATTTAAACAAAACTGAATAAAAAATATGTTGATAACATTTATCACCCTTTAATTTTTTTTCACCTCTTCAGTCTAAGCTTTAGCACTTTGAAAATATATTCTTGAGGGTCCATGTTGCACAAAGACTTTTTGCAAAAGTAAAGCTCGTAATTGTAAATTCTTATAGAAATCCTGATCCAAAGCCTTTTATATCAAAGATTTGTTCCTGCAGAAATTGCTGGCCTTTGGATAATGTCTAACAATAGTAAATTCTACTTCAGCTGTAAACTCTTTGATGCCACAATTGCATTATGTGTTTGGTCTGGGTATAGCTCAGAGGAGACCGAGACCGAACTGGGGACTCCAGGTGTAATCATATTCCCATCATGGTCTGATGTTTCTCATTTCGTTATAACCTTGTGTGGAATAAATACTAAATTGGCTAAAAATTACAAAAGTACAGCATTGTTCACACATTAAGGAAAAGTATAAAATCAAGAGGCTTCTGAGGTAGAAAATAGCCACAGCTGGCATGAAGGACACATCTGTGTTTCCCTGATAAGCTACATGAGGTACGTGACAGGATGCAATTATTCCGCGGCTTTACCTTATGATGTATAGCGGATACGGGAATGGGATGATACCATGAAACAGATAAGCTGCCAATTAGCTGCCCGCTCGATGCTCAGAGCCAACATTTTGTCAAATTTTGATGAAATGCTGTCCTTTGTGCGAACTTTGCTCATTATAATAATGTCATTATAATACCAAAACACACCTCCATCCCGAAGGCTACCCGCCTCCAAGGTGCGACCACTCCTTCTTGAGTCTGCGCCCTGAATTTCTTGTAAACTATACCTTTAATTGTGAAGCGAGAGAATTTTACACCAATCATGATAAAAGTATGTATGACTACAGTCACTCAAACTCCGCCTTGAAGATAACAAATAGTATAAAAATAGCCCGAGAGAGGGGGGATACCCAGGGAAGACACCATCTCAAAGAATTACATCACTGACTTCTGGGATCAGTCGACGGGCTGAGCCTCTCTTCCCCCCTCATAGGGATGCCTTTGGGTAAGACTTAGATTATACCGAGTGCTTCCTTGGGAAACTTAGAAATTTCTCTAGAGACTCTCTTTTCTACATTTAGAGCCAGGCTGTATCGTTTATAACTTTGTCGCGCGTTTTGTATATGTAACAATACTTTCATTTGCACGTGCTTTGCAGACAGTGTAGTTATCACCGGCAATCCTAAGAACCTATATATCTGTTGTTTAAATAAACTGCACTTTTTTTTAAGTAGCTAGTCGTTTTGGTTTCTCACTGAACGCGACCAAAGACTTGAGAGTGGCCGTGCTAGTTCATGAGCACGACTAGACTGAAGGTGCAGTCCACTATTAGTGTATCCAAATCGTAATAGTTTAATACATATTAAATGCGATTGGACTGACAGTGCTGAATTGGGCATCCATCAGAATTTAAACCTAGCCGCACCTAGGCTCCCACCTCGGTGAGGAGTGTTAGAACGCAAGGGGGTTTGTTTTCTGCCAAAACCCCTTTGCCCCTTTTCATGCAACAGAATTTTGGCGTAGTCGGCAGGATGGCCATGGGTAAACTGCTGCAAAAATATGATTGTGCCCCTTCCCAGGCTGGGAAGGAGTGGGCCCATAAATTTTGGAAGGATGAAGAGAAAGTGGTGGAACGTATTGAAGAGTGTCGGGCTTCACTAAACCTCAGAGCGGGGAAAGGCAAAGGTGTGATTTGTGCGGTGTTAGGCACCTGTTTATCTTGTGCACAACAAGAAGCTAGGGAAACCCCTGCTCCTAATCTGATTTCAGCTGTAGAATATGCAACCCTGAAATCGGAGAATGAGGTGTTGAAGTCATCACTAGCCTTTCAAAAGGAGACAGGAGAAAAATTAAGAACTCAAGTTGATAAGCTTGTGAGTGAGAGTGAATGTTTAGGAAACCGGAATGCTCAACTTGGGAGTGAAAATCTCCAACTTAAAGGTGAAAATCACCAACTTAAAATGTTATTGGAAAGGGTGACTGGGCTCTTAGATAAAATGCAGCCCTCGACCCAAGTCCAACAAATTTGTAAATTAATGTGTTATCCAAATTCTGGAACCCAGACCGGAGATTTTTGGTCTAATAGTGAAGATGAGGAAGAAGATGAGGAGGGAAGGACTTTTACTGTGAAATCTCGAGTCTTTCCTTTACGACCTCTGATTAAAACTGAAACCACAGTTGATGAGGATGATGAGGAAGTCTGCAACACTGTGCGTACTATTCCGTGGACACCAACAGAGTTAGCGAAAATAAGGGAAAAATATTCGAGGCGGCGAGAAGAATTGGCTGTTGAGTATGTGTGGCGAGTTTCTTCTGAAGGAGGAGATAGAATTATGTTGAGTGAGGAAGAAGCAGGAGACTCTTGGGGACCAGGAGTGTTTTTAACTACAGTGGACGGGGATCATAATTATTCCCTAACCGCTCGAGCAGCCTTTTGGGCAGGGGGTATGGATCCACGAGAGAGGGGAGAGCCATTAGAGATTAGAGCTACAGGCTACTCTGAACTGTTTGCGGCAATACGGAAAGCAGCTTGTCTGCAAGCCATGTATGACAGAGAGGAATTTCGGAAATCCCCAATGTCAGCCACTATCGACCCCGATCGGTTAGCCCCTCTCATCTGTGGTCTTCCCGATTGCCTGAAACCATTCGTTGTCCGCACTCAAGATCGTATACGAGAGGCTCGGGATGCTCATGGGCGGGGCCGGCATCGCTACATGCCCACCTGGAATGAATATGTACAGGAAATAGACCAATATGGGCGCCGAATGGGCTGGGCCAGCCTAACTAGTGAAAAATCCTCCGAACACCCCCGAAAGGTTCGCCAAGTCCAAACTCACACTCAAAACCCCAAACCGGTGGAAAGGTTTAAGCCTGATAAGGACCGGAATGAGTTGTGACGTAAAGCCCTACAATTAGGGGTGCCCCGACAATTCTTGCACGGTGTCCCTACGGGAGATCTCCGTACGCTGGTCCAATCTCTAACTAGAAAGAATAATTCGGCTGGGGAGAAAAGTCTAACCAGAGAATCCCCAAGACGTGAGAAAATTGTGCCTTCTGCACTGGAGCGTAATTTGATTGATTTGTCAGAGTCCCAGCCAAAAAACTCCTATCCCTGGGGAGGGCAGTGAGCCACCCTGTCCGGCGGGTACTAGCTATTCAATGGCTCTCTCATAAAGATTCTGAACCTATTATCGCCATTCCTGTCGGACCCCGGAGGATGTCAGTAAACTTTATTATTGATACCGGAGCCCAAATGTCTGCAATCACTAACGAAACGGCACAACTTCTAGGTATAAATCCCACCAGACGCAGAGTCAACTTCGCAGGAATTGATGGTGTGGTAAAAACATGCCCCGTTGCAAAAATTAACCTCTGGTTGCCGGGAGAGCAGCGAATGACCAGGGCGGAAATGTTAGTGGGTGCCTCGCGTACTAACCTCCTAGGATTTGACGTGCTGCGTGGGCGAATGTGGAAATTCCCAGATGGAACTGTGTGGAGTTTTGCAGGATGCAAAAAAGGAATAGACACAGTGAAATTGAGTCTATTGGAAACTTCCATGCCTTTACCTCCCTCTAAAATCACTAATGTCCGGCAGTATCCACTGCCTGCAGCTGCGCTTGCAGGAGCAGACGGGGTGGTATCAGATTTAGAAAAAAGAGACATCATTAAGAGGACTCACTCGCCTTATAATTCACCAGTGTGGCCGGTAAAGAAACCAAACGGGCAATGGCGTTTCACAGTAGATTACCGAAAGTTGAATGCCAACACTGCACCCCTGACTGCCGCAGTTCCAAATATCGCGGAAATTGTGACAATGATACAAGGAGCTGCCCATCCTTGGATGGCTGCCTTAGATGTTAAAGACATGTTTTTTATGATTCCCCTCCTTGAGCAGGACAAAGCGCGGTTTGCATTCACGTGGAAAGGAGTCCAATATACCTTTAACCGACTTCCACAAGGATACAAACATTCCCCCACCATTGCTCATAATGCTTTAGCTAAAGTGCTATCAGGGCTTCCTGTTTCACAGGGATGTACGGTATACCAATATATTGATGACATCCTAATAGGGGGAGAGAGCCAAGAAAGTGTAAAAGACATGATGGAAAACATCCGAAAAACATTACTTGATTTAGGATTGGAAATTCCAGACTCAAAGTGTCAGGGACCTGCACAGGAAGTTAAATTCCTGGGGGTCTGGTGGATTAAGGGAGCTGCTTCTGTCCCTCAGGATACCCTGGAAAAAATAGAGCATGGACAGAATCCATCCAGCGTGAAGGAGTTGCAGCAAGTTCTGGGAACTTTAAGTTATTGGCGTAAACACATCCCTGGCTTTTCCATCATTGCTCGCCCCCTTTATAGTTTGCTCAAAAAGGGTAAATCCTGGGAGTGGACTGAACAACACACTAATGCTCTGCAATTACTAATAAAGGAGCTAAGGTTATTCCAACAGCTTGGCCCCATACATCCAACTGACCCTGTCCACGTAGAATGGGGGTTCAGTGAACATGGTTCCCATTGTAATTTATGGCAGAAGGGACCAGCAGGACCGGAGAGACCATTAGAATTTAGCTCTCACTCCTTCAATGATACTGAGAGCAGATATTCAGACCTTGAGAAGGGTTTACTGTCCCTAGTGTGAGCGTTGCAACGAACAGAGCAGATAAGAGAACAGAGTGTGATCATTCGGGGACCTTTCCGCCTCCTAGATGTGGTCCGTAAAGGGACAACACCACCAGCTGGCATTGCCCAGAAGCCTACAGTTCGAAAGTGGTATGCTTATTTAGAAGGCATTAATGAAATCATGCCAATCTCTGAAGGCAGTGTTAAAGTATCCAAGCTCCAAAAGGATATAGATGGTGCCCTATTGTTCCAATCCCCACCAAACAGACCATCTCCAATCCAAGAAGCACCTCCTTTGAAGGAAGGCAGTGATCTTACAGGAGTGTGGTTTACTGATGCGTCATCTCACCGTGAAAACAATAAGTGGAAATATAAGGCCGTAGCACTGGAAGTAGCAACGGGAGAAAGAGCGATTGAAACAGGGGAGGGTAGTGCACAAGTAGGGGAACTCTGAGCTGTCCTACTAGCTGCACAACATGGGGCCACCTCCATTTACACTGACTCATATGCTGTTTTTAAAGGAGCTACTGAATGGATAGGTCACTGGGCAGCCAATGATTGGCAGGTGAATAGAGTCCCGATTTGGGAGACGGACAGTTGGAAGCAACTGTTAGAAATAGGAGGACAGAGAACATTGCACATTGCTTGGGTAAAAGGCCATGATCATTCAAACTCGATCACTGCTCAATTCAACCAACAGGTAGATAGCCTCACGCGGCTACAGCAAATTGACATTGTAGATGATGGTCGGGAATGGGAACGCTTACTCGAATGGTTACATGTTAAGCGTGTCCACAGAGGCCGTGCTGACCTGTATCAGGAAGGTCTAGCCCGGGGGTGGCCTGTGTCGGTTAAGCTGTGCGAACAAGTAGTAACTGCCTGTTCACAATGTCGCCTACGACTCAGTAAAGGTCATCCAAGTAAGGCGCCTCCCTTACACATTCGGGACAAGAAAACGTTGTGGCATTCCTGGCAGATTGATTATATTGGGCCCTTGAGATCATCAGGTGGGAAAAGATACATCCTAGTAGGAGTGGAGATTATCTCCAGCCTCACTATGGCCAGCAGTTTCAAATCAGCTACCGGGGACAACACAGTGAAAGGCCTAAAAGGGTGGTTCAGCACACTTCCCCTTCCCGAGGAAATCCAAAGTGATAAGGGTTCACACTTTACCGCTTCGGTGGTACAAGATTGGGCCAAAGAAGAAGGGGTTCGATGGGTATTTCACACTCCCTACTATCCCCAGGCTAATGGCATTGTTGAACGCACCAATGGATTGGTTAAGCGTTTTGCAAAAACTCATGAACCTGGTTGGCATTTGCGATTGGACGATGCCATCTATCAATTAAATAACAGATGGAGTGGAGACGGCTGTCCTAAAATGAAAGCTTTCTGTGTATCTGCCAATATTATCTCTCCAGAAGCTCCCAATGAACCGGGAAGATACCCAGGACGATTTCACCCTGGGCAACCTGTGCTAGTGAAAATGCCTCAAATTGGGATGGTACCAATGGTGCTAGCTTCTCCCAAAAATCCCTATGCATGGGAAGCCAAAGACTGTTCAGGGAAGATACACCGGATCAGCACCCGGTGGATCTCGCGCTCTTTTTAACCCCGTCGGTCGAATAAGACCGAGCAGATTTTCTTTTCCTTTGTGTCTTACAGGAACCTTGGATGAACTGTACGTGGACAGATGGATTGGCCTACGCTAACCTTGAGTGTCTCCAGGGAATCCTGGCGTTGATCCTGGCAATAATATCATTTTTATTGTGTATGGCTATCTGGAGGCCCAAATTCTAAAATGACGAATTGGCAGATGGAATTGATGCTATTCAGTTTTACCTTTTTATTCCCTGTTTTTTGTAGTCAGAGACCCAGAGTGGCCATGGCCTCAAGCTTCTGTTAAACACAATGCGATGGCAGGTACTAGAAAGGCAGAATTGAGTTTGGCCACTGGTACACTGCAAGCACTGGAACACCAGAAAACAAAAGGGGTTTAAATCTCTCCACTCTGGTTATACAAGGAAGTGAAGTATATTCCAGAGATAAATGGAGATGGAATGAATCACTTCAAATGGCTAAAATCGAGGCCACCCTTGGAAAGAGAATACACATTGGTTGCCGATTTATCAATGGGTCTACTCACCACAGGCCAACTGTAATTAAAACCATCTATGTAGACTCTACCAAACCGGACAAATACAACACTGACTGTTACAAAATTATGGAGCCAAATTCAGATTGCTGGCACAATTTCACTTTCATCAAACCTACAGTAGTGTATTGTATTTGGGGCTACAAGGGCACAGAATTGTTATTTGAATTTATGATTGACTCAAATACACCTGAACTTGCTGAAATGAATCCAGAACCTACACCCCCACAAACTCTCAAAGGCGTACCTACTCAGCCCTCCATTAGTCTAACTCCTTACATTTTCAACATTGGCCCTTATGTTATTAAACACACAGGTCAACAACAGATACTGTTTAATCCCACATATTCCCTCAAACGAGTAGAATTGTCAATGCAGATTAAAATCTCTGCGATCAAACCCACCTGCTTACCATTCCTGAGTACATCTTATGCAGGATGGTCAGCATGGTTACGCAGACAAACTCTTGCCGCTTCACAACGACTGAAGAGGGATGTGACTGGTATCTTAGGAACGGGACTGGGAGTCTTAAATAGTATAGATGCTGAGATACTTGCCAACAAACTAGTCACAACCACTACTGATCTGGACAAATTAAGACATCCCCTACAGTCCTCTCTATCAGCATTGGGAAACCACCAATGGCTTTTATCAAATATATTGCCTCAGTGGGAAGAAACGGCTGAAAAAGACCATCAGCTGATCACAGATGCACTTGGTACAACCCAAAACAATGTTTCCTTGGCTCTTAGTTGTATCCAAGCCCAATTGTGGATGCAATCTATGACAGCCGCAATCATAAGGGAAGGTGAGGAAGGCACCTTGCCCACCGAAATTCGAAAAGTAATATGGGATAACGCAATTGAATTTGAGAAAAAATTTCAGTCCTGGTGGTATCTGGTTAATTTCACCTATGATCCCATTGAGAGCAAGGCCACAGCTTTTGTCTTAACAATACGCAATGCTTCGGTATACACCATATACCCAATCATTGCGCTGGGGTTGAATCACCATGGAGCCATACTCTATCCAATAGAGCACAGAGTGTGGGCAAAACAAAATGAGAATAAATGGCAAACTGTTGATGTTGACGCATGCGTTTCATGAGACCAACAAGGATTCATTTGTGAGAGTAATACCCTCAAAGCACAAGACATTTGTCTTGACACCAACCAGAATGTTTGTCACTTTGAGATACAACCTGATGAAACCCCAGAAACTGTGCTTGTATATATTGGGAAAGGGTGCGTTTGCATGAGGTCCCCCTGTACTCTTGTATTCATAGATGACATAGTGGTGGATATAAGTAATCACTCAAATCTTTGTGTTTGTAACTTTACTAACATTATCGGATGTGACTTCAATTATTCAGCTCCTGCTATGTCTTTTCAATTGCTACAATCTAATTACACATTGATTCGAGATTTGTTGCCTACCCCTATCGGAATGAATCTCTCACTGGTGAAGAAGTTGCTACAACACGATGAATTGAAGCGACTGTTGAAAGAGGCCCAAGAAAATGGACAGAGAACTTTGATTACTGTCCATCATGATGCTGAAGAAATACACCAAGTGCTGGAAAGAGTCAAGAAAGACGGGGGACATGGATGGGGAGATACTCTCTTCGGATGGTCACTGACAGTTACAGGACTTTTTAACAAGATGCTCCATCCTGTTGTTGTTTTACTAATACTCATTGTTTTGTGCTTCGCTTTGACAATTGTTTTGTATGTTAGACTTTGGATTATGATGAAAAATTTAACTTGCTTGATCACTCCACGAGATGTATTTGCACTTGATATCCCTCACCACAAGAGCACATGTGATCTTTCCTATCAGTATTGAGTATCGTGGAGCTTGAGTGACTGTAGTCACGGGGTGGATTATGTGGAATAATTACTAAATTAGCTAAAAAATACAAAAGTACAGCACTGTTCACACATTAAGGAAAGTCATAAAATCAAGAGGCTTCTGAGGTAGAAAATAGCCTCAGCTGGCATGAAGGACACAACATCTGTGTTTCCCTGATAAGCTACATGAGGTACGGGACGGGATGCAATTATTCCGCGGCTTTACCTTATGATGTATAGCGGATACGGGAATGGGATGATACCATGAAACAGATAAGCTGCCAATTAGCTGCCCGCTAGATGCTCAGAGCCAACATTTTGTCAAATTTTGATGAAATGCTGTCCTTTGTGCGAACTTTGCTCATTATAATAATGTCATTATAATACCAAAACACACCTCCATCCCGAAGGCTACCCGCCTCCAAGGTGCGACCACTCCTTCTTGAGTCTGCGCCCTGAATTTCTTGTAAACTATACCTTTAATTGTGAAGCGAGAGAATTTTACACCAATCATGATAAAAGTATGTATGACTACAGTCACTCAAACTCCGCCTTGAAGATAACAAATAGCATAAAAATAGCCCGAGAGAGGGGGGATACCCAGGGAAGACACCATCTCAAAGAATTACATCACTGACTTCTGGGATCAGTCGACGGGCTGAGCCTCTCTTCCCCCCTCATAGGGATGCCTTTGGGTAAGACTTAGATTATACCGAGTGCTTCCTCGGGAAACTTAGAAATTTCTCTAGAGACTCTCTTTTCTACATTTAGAGCCAGGCTGTATCGTTTATAACTTTGTCGCGCGTTTTGTATATGTAACAATACTTTCATTTGCACGTGCTTTGCAGACAGTGTAGTTATCACCGGCAATCCTAAGAACCTATATATCTGTTGTTTAAATAAACTGCACTTTTTTTTAAGTAGCTAGTCGTTTTGGTTTCTCACTGAACGCGACCAAAGACTTGAGAGTGGCCGTGCTAGTTCATGAGCACGACTAGACTGAAGGTGCAGTCCACTATTAGTGTATCCAAATCGTAATAGTTTAATACATATTAAATGCGATTGGACTGACAGTGCTGAATTGGGCATCCATCAGAATTTAAACCTAGCCGCACCTAGGCTCCCACCTCGGTGAGGAGTGTTAGAACGCAAGGGGGTTTGTTTTCTGCCAAAACCCCTTTGCCCCTTTTCATGCAACAGAATTTTGGCGTAGTCGGCAGGATGGCCATGGGTAAACTGCTGCAAAAATATGATTGTGCCCCTTCCCAGGCTGGGAAGGAGTGGGCCCATAAATTTTGGAAGGATGAAGAGAAAGTGGTGGAACGTATTGAAGAGTGTCGGGCTTCACAGAAGCTCAGAGCAGGGAAAGGCAAAGGTGTGATTTGTGCGGTGTTAGGCACCTGTTTATCTTGTGCACAACAAGAAGCTAGGGAAACCCCTGCTCCTAATCTGATTTCAGCTGTAGAATATGCAACCCTGAAATCGGAGAATGAGGTGTTGAAGTCATCACTAGCCTTTCAAAAGGAGACAGGAGAAAAATTAAGAACTCAAGTTGATAAGCTTGTGAGTGAGAGTGAATGTTTAGGAAACCGGAATGCTCAACTTGGGAGTGAAAATCTCCAACTTAAAGGTGAAAATCACCAACTTAAAATGTTATTGGAAAGGGTGACTGGGCTCTTAGATAAAATGCAGCCCTCGACCCAAGTCCAACAAATTTGTAAATTAATGTGTTATCCAAATTCTGGAACCCAGACCGGAGATTTTTGGTCTAATAGTGAAGATGAGGAAGAAGATGAGGAGGGAAGGACTTTTACTGTGAAATCTCGAGTCTTTCCTTTACGACCTCTGATTAAAACTGAAACCACAGTTGATGAGGATGATGAGGAAGTCTGCAACACTGTGCGTACTATTCCGTGGACACCAACAGAGTTAGCGAAAATAAGGGAAAAATATTCGAGGCGGCGAGAAGAATTGGCTGTTGAGTATGTGTGGCGAGTTTCTTCTGAAGGAGGAGATAGAATTATGTTGAGTGAGGAAGAAGCAGGAGACTCTTGGGGACCAGGAGTGTTTTTAACTACAGTGGACGGGGATCATAATTATTCCCTAACCGCTCGAGCAGCCTTTTGGGCAGGGGGTATGGATCCACGAGAGAGGGGAGAGCCATTAGAGATTAGAGCTACAGGCTACTCTGAACTGTTTGCGGCAATACGGAAAGCAGCTTGTCTGCAAGCCATGTATGACAGAGAGGAATTTCGGAAATCCCCAATGTCAGCCACTATCGACCCCGATCGGTTAGCCCCTCTCATCTGTGGTCTTCCCGATTGCCTGAAACCATTCGTTGTCCGCACTCAAGATCGTATACGAGAGGCTCGGGATGCTCATGGGCGGGGCCGGCATCGCTACATGCCCACCTGGAATGAATATGTACAGGAAATAGACCAATATGGGCGCCGAATGGGCTGGGCCAGCCTAACTAGTGAAAAATCCTCCGAACACCCCCGAAAGGTTCGCCAAGTCCAAACTCACACTCAAAACCCCAAACCGGTGGAAAGGTTTAAGCCTGATAAGGACCGGAATGAGTTGTGACGTAAAGCCCTACAATTAGGGGTGCCCCGACAATTCTTGCACGGTGTCCCTACGGGAGATCTCCGTACGCTGGTCCAATCTCTAACTAGAAAGAATAATTCGGCTGGGGAGAAAAGTCTAACCAGAGAATCCCCAAGACGTGAGAAAATTGTGCCTTCTGCACCGGAGCGTAATTTGATTGATTTGTCAGAGTCCCAGCCAAAAAACTCCTATCCCTGGGGAGGGCAGTGAGCCACCCTGTCCGGCGGGTACTAGCTATTCAATGGCTCTCTCATAAAGATTCTGAACCTATTATCGCCATTCCTGTCGGACCCCGGAGGATGTCAGTAAACTTTATTATTGATACCGGAGCCCAAATGTCTGCAATCACTAACGAAACGGCACAACTTCTAGGTATAAATCCCACCAGACGCAGAGTCAACTTCGCAGGAATTGATGGTGTGGTAAAAACATGCCCCGTTGCAAAAATTAACCTCTGGTTGCCGGGAGAGCAGCGAATGACCAGGGCGGAAATGTTAGTGGGTGCCTCGCGTACTAACCTCCTAGGATTTGACGTGCTGCGTGGGCGAATGTGGAAATTCCCAGATGGAACTGTGTGGAGTTTTGCAGGATGCAAAAAAGGAATAGACACAGTGAAATTGAGTCTATTGGAAACTTCCATGCCTTTACCTCCCTCTAAAATCACTAATGTCCGGCAGTATCCACTGCCTGCAGCTGCGCTTGCAGGAGCAGACGGGGTGGTATCAGATTTAGAAAAAAGAGACATCATTAAGAGGACTCACTCGCCTTATAATTCACCAGTGTGGCCGGTAAAGAAACCAAACGGGCAATGGCGTTTCACAGTAGATTACCGAAAGTTGAATGCCAACACTGCACCCCTGACTGCCGCAGTTCCAAATATCGCGGAAATTGTGACAATGATACAAGGAGCTGCCCATCCTTGGATGGCTGCCTTAGATGTTAAAGACATGTTTTTTATGATTCCCCTCCTTGAGCAGGACAAAGCGCGGTTTGCATTCACGTGGAAAGGAGTCCAATATACCTTTAACCGACTTCCACAAGGATACAAACATTCCCCCACCATTGCTCATAATGCTTTAGCTAAAGTGCTATCAGGGCTTCCTGTTTCACAGGGATGTACGGTATACCAATATATTGATGACATCCTAATAGGGGGAGAGAGCCAAGAAAGTGTAAAAGACATGATGGAAAACATCCGAAAAACATTACTTGATTTAGGATTGGAAATTCCAGACTCAAAGTGTCAGGGACCTGCACAGGAAGTTAAATTCCTGGGGGTCTGGTGGATTAAGGGAGCTGCTTCTGTCCCTCAGGATACCCTGGAAAAAATAGAGCATGGACAGAATCCATCCAGCGTGAAGGAGTTGCAGCAAGTTCTGGGAACTTTAAGTTATTGGCGTAAACACATCCCTGGCTTTTCCATCATTGCTCGCCCCCTTTATAGTTTGCTCAAAAAGGGTAAATCCTGGGAGTGGACTGAACAACACACTAATGCTCTGCAATTACTAATAAAGGAGCTAAGGTTATTCCAACAGCTTGGCCCCATACATCCAACTGACCCTGTCCACGTAGAATGGGGGTTCAGTGAACATGGTTCCCATTGTAATTTATGGCAGAAGGGACCAGCAGGACCGGAGAGACCATTAGAATTTAGCTCTCACTCCTTCAATGATACTGAGAGCAGATATTCAGACCTTGAGAAGGGTTTACTGTCCCTAGTGTGAGCGTTGCAACGAACAGAGCAGATAAGAGAACAGAGTGTGATCATTCGGGGACCTTTCCGCCTCCTAGATGTGGTCCGTAAAGGGACAACACCACCAGCTGGCATTGCCCAGAAGCCTACAGTTCGAAAGTGGTATGCTTATTTAGAAGGCATTAATGAAATCATGCCAATCTCTGAAGGCAGTGTTAAAGTATCCAAGCTCCAAAAGGATATAGATGGTGCCCTATTGTTCCAATCCCCACCAAACAGACCATCTCCAATCCAAGAAGCACCTCCTTTGAAGGAAGGCAGTGATCTTACAGGAGTGTGGTTTACTGATGCGTCATCTCACCGTGAAAACAATAAGTGGAAATATAAGGCCGTAGCACTGGAAGTAGCAACGGGAGAAAGAGCGATTGAAACAGGGGAGGGTAGTGCACAAGTAGGGGAACTCTGAGCTGTCCTACTAGCTGCACAACATGGGGCCACCTCCATTTACACTGACTCATATGCTGTTTTTAAAGGAGCTACTGAATGGATAGGTCACTGGGCAGCCAATGATTGGCAGGTGAATAGAGTCCCGATTTGGGAGACGGACAGTTGGAAGCAACTGTTAGAAATAGGAGGACAGAGAACATTGCACATTGCTTGGGTAAAAGGCCATGATCATTCAAACTCGATCACTGCTCAATTCAACCAACAGGTAGATAGCCTCACGCGGCTACAGCAAATTGACATTGTAGATGATGGTCGGGAATGGGAACGCTTACTCGAATGGTTACATGTTAAGCGTGTCCACAGAGGCCGTGCTGACCTGTATCAGGAAGGTCTAGCCCGGGGGTGGCCTGTGTCGGTTAAGCTGTGCGAACAAGTAGTAACTGCCTGTTCACAATGTCGCCTACGACTCAGTAAAGGTCATCCAAGTAAGGCGCCTCCCTTACACATTCGGGACAAGAAAACGTTGTGGCATTCCTGGCAGATTGATTATATTGGGCCCTTGAGATCATCAGGTGGGAAAAGATACATCCTAGTAGGAGTGGAGATTATCTCCAGCCTCACTATGGCCAGCAGTTTCAAATCAGCTACCGGGGACAACACAGTGAAAGGCCTAAAAGGGTGGTTCAGCACACTTCCCCTTCCCGAGGAAATCCAAAGTGATAAGGGTTCACACTTTACCGCTTCGGTGGTACAAGATTGGGCCAAAGAAGAAGGGGTTCGATGGGTATTTCACACTCCCTACTATCCCCAGGCTAATGGCATTGTTGAACGCACCAATGGATTGGTTAAGCGTTTTGCAAAAACTCATGAACCTGGTTGGCATTTGCGATTGGACGATGCCATCTATCAATTAAATAACAGATGGAGTGGAGACGGCTGTCCTAAAATGAAAGCTTTCTGTGTATCTGCCAATATTATCTCTCCAGAAGCTCCCAATGAACCGGGAAGATACCCAGGACGATTTCACCCTGGGCAACCTGTGCTAGTGAAAATGCCTCAAATTGGGATGGTACCAATGGTGCTAGCTTCTCCCAAAAATCCCTATGCATGGGAAGCCAAAGACTGTTCAGGGAAGATACACCGGATCAGCACCCGGTGGATCTCGCGCTCTTTTTAACCCCGTCGGTCGAATAAGACCGAGCAGATTTTCTTTTCCTTTGTGTCTTACAGGAACCTTGGATGAACTGTACGTGGACAGATGGATTGGCCTACGCTAACCTTGAGTGTCTCCAGGGAATCCTGGCGTTGATCCTGGCAATAATATCATTTTTATTGTGTATGGCTATCTGGAGGCCCAAATTCTAAAATGACGAATTGGCAGATGGAATTGATGCTATTCAGTTTTACCTTTTTATTCCCTGTTTTTTGTAGTCAGAGACCCAGAGTGGCCATGGCCTCAAGCTTCTGTTAAACACAATGCGATGGCAGGTACTAGAAAGGCAGAATTGAGTTTGGCCACTGGTACACTGCAAGCACTGGAACACCAGAAAACAAAAGGGGTTTAAATCTCTCCACTCTGGTTATACAAGGAAGTGAAGTATATTCCAGAGATAAATGGAGATGGAATGAATCACTTCAAATGGCTAAAATCGAGGCCACCCTTGGAAAGAGAATACACATTGGTTGCCGATTTATCAATGGGTCTACTCACCACAGGCCAACTGTAATTAAAACCATCTATGTAGACTCTACCAAACCGGACAAATACAACACTGACTGTTACAAAATTATGGAGCCAAATTCAGATTGCTGGCACAATTTCACTTTCATCAAACCTACAGTAGTGTATTGTATTTGGGGCTACAAGGGCACAGAATTGTTATTTGAATTTATGATTGACTCAAATATACCTGAACTTGCTGAAATGAATCCAGAACCTACACCCCCACAAACTCTCAAAGGCGTACCTACTCAGCCCTCCATTAGTCTAACTCCTTACATTTTCAACATTGGCCCTTATGTTATTAAACACACAGGTCAACAACAGATACTGTTTAATCCCACATATTCCCTCAAACGAGTAGAATTGTCAATGCAGATTAAAATCTCTGCGATCAAACCCACCTGCTTACCATTCCTGAGTACATCTTATGCAGGATGGTCAGCATGGTTACGCAGACAAACTCTTGCCGCTTCACAACGACTGAAGAGGGATGTGACTGGTATCTTAGGAACGGGACTGGGAGTCTTAAATAGTATAGATGCTGAGATACTTGCCAACAAACTAGTCACAACCACTACTGATCTGGACAAATTAAGACATCCCCTACAGTCCTATCTATTAGCATTGGGAAACCACCAATGGCTTTTATCAAATATATTGCCTCAGTGGGAAGAAACGGCTGAAAAAGACCATCAGCTGATCACAGATGCACTTGGTACAACCCAAAACAATGTTTCCTTGGCTCTTAGTTGTATCCAAGCCCAATTGTGGATGCAATCTATGACAGTCGCAATCATAAGGGAAGGTGAGGAAGGCACCTTGCCCACCGAAATTCGAAAAGTAATATGGGATAACGCAATTGAATTTGAGAAAAAATTTCAGTCCTGGTGGTATCTGGTTAATTTCACCTATGATCCCATTGAGAGCAAGGCCACAGCTTTTGTCTTAACAATACGCAATGCTTCGGTATACACCATATACCCAATCATTGCGCTGGGGTTGAATCACCATGGAGCCATACTCTATCCAATAGAGCACAGAGTGTGGGCAAAACAAAATGAGAATAAATGGCAAACTGTTGATGTTGACGCATGCGTTTCATGAGACCAACAAGGATTCATTTGTGAGAGTAATACCCTCAAAGCACAAGACATTTGTCTTGACACCAACCAGAATGTTTGTCACTTTGAGATACAACCTGATGAAACCCCAGAAACTGTGCTTGTATATATTGGGAAAGGGTGCGTTTGCATGAGGTCCCCCTGTACTCTTGTATTCATAGATGACATAGTGGTGGATATAAGTAATCACTCAAATCTTTGTGTTTGTAACTTTACTAACATTATCGGATGTGACTTCAATTATTCAGCTCCTGCTATGTCTTTTCAATTGCTACAATCTAATTACACATTGATTCGAGATTTGTTGCCTACCCCTATCGGAATGAATCTCTCACTGGTGAAGAAGTTGCTACAACACGATGAATTGAAGCGACTGTTGAAAGAGGCCCAAGAAAATGGACAGAGAACTTTGATTACTGTCCATCATGATGCTGAAGAAATACACCAAGTGCTGGAAAGAGTCAAGAAAGACGGGGGACATGGATGGGGAGATACTCTCTTCGGATGGTCACTGACAGTTACAGGACTTTTTAACAAGATGCTCCATCCTGTTGTTGTTTTACTAATACTCATTGTTTTGTGCTTCGCTTTGACAATTGTTTTGTATGTTAGACTTTGGATTATGATGAAAAATTTAACTTGCTTGATCACTCCACGAGATGTATTTGCACTTGATATCCCTCACCACAAGAGCACATGTGATCTTTCCTATCAGTATTGAGTATCGTGGAGCTTGAGTGACTGTAGTCACGGGGTGGATTATGTGGAATAATTACTAAATTAGCTAAAAAATACAAAAGTACAGCACTGTTCACACATTAAGGAAAGTCATAAAATCAAGAGGCTTCTGAGGTAGAAAATAGCCTCAGCTGGCATGAAGGACACAACATCTGTGTTTCCCTGATAAGCTACATGAGGTACGGGACGGGATGCAATTATTCCGCGGCTTTACCTTATGATGTATAGCGGATACAGGAATGGGATGATACCATGAAACAGATAAGCTGCCAATTAGCTGCCCGCTAGATGCTCAGAGCCAACATTTTGTCAAATTTTGATGAAATGCTGTCCTTTGTGCGAACTTTGCTCATTATAATGTCATTATAATACCAAAACACACCTCCATCCCGAAGGCTACCCGCCTCCAAGGTGCGACCACTCCTTCTTGAGTCTGCGCCCTGAATTTCTTGTAAACTATACCTTTAATTGTGAAGCGAGAGAATTTTACACCAATCATGATAAAAGTATGTATGACTACAGTCACTCAAACTCCACCTTGAAGATAACAAATAGCATAAAAATAGCCCGAGAGAGGGGGGATACCCAGGGAAGACACCATCTCAAAGAATTACATCACTGACTTCTGGGATCAGTCGACGGGCTGAGCCTCTCTTCCCCCCTCATAGGGATGCCTTTGGGTAAGACTTAGATTATACCGAGTGCTTCCTTGGGAAACTTAGAAATTTCTCTAGAGACTCTCTTTTCTACATTTAGAGCCAGGCTGTATCGTTTATAACTTTGTCGCGCGTTTTGTATATGTAACAATACTTTCATTTGCACGTGCTTTGCAGACAGTGTAGTTATCACCGGCAATCCTAAGAACCTATATATCTGTTGTTTAAATAAACTGCACTTTTTTTTAAGTAGCTAGTCGTTTTGGTTTCTCACTGAACGCGACCAAAGACTTGAGAGTGGCCGTGCTAGTTCATGAGCACGACTAGACTGAAGGTGCAGTCCACTATTAGTGTATCCAAATCGTAATAGTTTAATACATATTAAATGCGATTGGACTGACAGTGCTGAATTGGGCATCCATCAGAATTTAAACCTAGCCGCACCTAGGCTCCCACCTCGGTGAGGAGTGTTAGAACGCAAGGGGGTTTATTTTCTGCCAAAACCCCTTTGCCCCTTTTCACGCAACACCTTGACATCAGTTGTTTCAAATGGCTTACCATGAATACTGGAAAAAATGGGGAAAACACAGTCTTTGTCTTAAAAAGCCATTCTGCAAACAGAATCCCTTCTAATGCAGTGAGAGGGGAAAAAAGAGGTCACATTCATTTACACTTTGCTTTTCCATAAATCTGAAATGTAATAAATGCTACCATTCATTTAAATGGTTACTATAAACAGTGAACACTTCTAAAAACAAATTACACAGAATCACAGAATGGTAGGGTTGGAAAGGACCTCTGGAGATCATCTAGTCCAACCCCCCTGCCAGAGCAGGGTCACCTAGAGCAGGTGGCACAGGAATGCGTCCAGGCGGGTTTGGAATGTCTCCAGAGACGGAGACTCCACCACCTCTCTGGGCAGCCTGTTCCAGTGCTCTGCCACCCTCAAAGTAAAGACGTGCCTCCTCATGTTTAGGTGGAACTTCCTATGTTCAAGGTTGTGCCTGTTACCTCTTGTCCTGTCCCCGGGCACCACTGAAAAGAGCCTGGCCCGGGAATTTTAAGAAATATTCACCTGTAACACTTTCATTTTCTAGTTCCTTTCTGTTTTGTCTCCTATTTTTCTCTGAATTTCATGTAAAAAAACCCAACAAACCAAAGCAAACAAATAACCTCAGAAAAGAGATCTAGAACTCAATCGGTTACTTAATGCCACATATATATATACATTTTTAAAGTAGAATATTTGCCCTTAAAATTGTCAGGCTGAGCTTTGTGAACTGTAAACCTGGAAACAAAATTTCTGATGTAGCAGGACAAAGTTATGTTAATATTTTATCTCTTTAGGTGTATGAAACATCTCCTCATTTACAAGAAAGGGTATTTCTGTAGGGTGCTTCACAGAAAAAAGAAAAGCTGCATTTCCTTGTGCCAACTGGAAAGTGCAAAAATAAGGGTACTGAGACTGAAGCAGTAATAAAGGGGCGATATTCATTAGCTCAGAGTCATCACTGTGCTAACTACTTTCACTCAGGTTTTGGTCATCTCAATGTGTGTCAAGAGAGATCTCCCACCGACCTGTACCACCTCAACCATGCACAAACCTGTGCTGAGCTATGTCTTTTCCTTAAGAAATAAAACTTCAGCCAAAACACATCTGATGAAAGGTCTTTTCTGATTTTGAAGATACCAAGCAATGGAGAAAACGCCGTTTCCCTCAGTAGTTTGTGCCACTGGTTAATCATCTCCTCTGTTGTGCCTAATTTCTAATTTGAATTTGTCTAGCTTCAGCTCTGAGCCATTAGTTCTTGATGTGCCTTTCCCTGCTAGATTAAAGAGCTCATTAATACCCAGTGTTTTTCCCCTGTGAAGGTACTGATACGCTGTACTGCAGTCACCTCTCAGTATTCATTTTAATAGGCTAAACAGATTGAGCTCTTTAAGTCTTTCTCTGTGAAGCGTTTTCTCTGGACCTGAAATCATTTCCACGGCTCTTTTCTGCACCCAGCTCATTATTTTTAATAAACTCCTTATTTTTCTTCATGCAGATGCCATGATTATATTGTACTATCAGTCCTATTAACACTGAATGCTGAAATTAAATATTTTCTTCACTCCTTCCCCCTTCCCTATTTATGCATCCCAGAATCACACAAGCTTCTCTTTTATCAGTGCCACTCTTAAAACCATCGTTACATTTCTCCTTTTCAAAGTCTTCAGTTTCCAGCATCCTGTGCTTCATTCTGTGTCTGAAGTGCATATGCTGTTCCCATATATATAAAATTGGATTTAGAGAATCAAACACAGCAAAACTAAATATAATGGGTGGCAGAGAAAGGTTTACCAAGTGTCCTGGTTTGAGGTAAAACAGAACCAATTTTCTGATTTGTAATTTTACTTTTTAGCTGGGCCTCTTCTAACTGACTAAACTCTGAAATTAACTGCATATTGTTCAGACACTGTTCACTCCCAGAGGGATAAGACCTGATTATACCAAGGAACGGTATGCACAGAGGCTCTTGCTTAGACTTATTGCTATAACAACCAAGGTCAGCTAACTTCGCTGTTTTGCCCTGTTGGAGGGTCAGAAGTGGAGAAGTGTAGAGGGGTCCCACCTGCAGGGAGGAGCAGACGGGACAGGTGACCCAAAACTGACCAACAGGGTATTCCATCCCATCTGCATCACACTCAGTATAAAAGCTGAGGGATCAAAGGACCAAGGCGGCTCTGGCTTGCTCTTTCTTCAGTGGCTGACATCTGAGGAGGACCCTGTCTGTTCGTCTGCCTTTGATCCCGATCTGATCACTCCTGAGTCTAGTTCTGGAATTCCGCTCCTGTCCATTGCTGACTCCAGTCTGGGACTTTTCCTGTGTCTGCTGGTGATGTGATCGTCATCCTGGGAGCTGGATACAGTTTTGTATATATTGTATACTCTTTATTTTCTTTAATTTTTATTATTCTATTATTATTTACTATTTTCTTATTTATTATTATTTTCATTAAAGTACTTTAGTTCTTTTTCTAAACTCGTAAATCTCCTTATCTCTTCCTCTCCTCTCTGAGGAGAGATGGGGGGAAGGGCCATCTGTCGTTCTGCTTGGACAATCCGGCCAAAACCACGACATCAAGTAATGTAGATGCCTTTGGATGGCTGCTTAAATGTCATTAATATTTATCCCTCTACCAGCTAATGGAAGGATAAATATGGTGTCTTTTGTACATTTTATCAGGAATGATTTTATATTTCCTTCCAGCTCCCTGTTTAAAATGCTGATGAGCATAGTCTTTCTCTAAACTTCTAGTATTCACTGGTGATTCTCTATTGGTAACAATTTTTTTCACAGCTGTCAGTTAACCAGCTCTCAGGCTAGTAGAGAGAACTGTGTGTGCTTTATTGATACTCTGAAGTACATATTTTTAATCAAAATGGTGTGCTGAAATAAGGAATACTATAACGTATAGCATGGTAGTAAAATTGCTTTTACCAAGCAACTTGTAAGCACCTCCAAACATAAAATCAGGTTTCCTTTATGGGACCTATTTTCCATAAACCCTTTTATTGGTTTTGATTATATTATCCCACTTTAATTTTCTGAGTGTCTTGTAAAATTTTCCGTTGTCTTACCCAGAACTGACATCTAACCTTTTTTTTTTTTTTTTAATAATGGAACAATAGTGTTATCTTTCTAGAATGCTAGGGTGGTGTTTTTCGAAAAAACTATTACAAATTCACATTATCAGGAAGATGGGCACTTAAAGCTCATGCTCATGTTCTTAAGATGAGAATTTCAACCTCCCTGATTTGTAAATGTCTATGCCTAGAAAGAATATTTCTCAACCTTTATTAGTTACTACTGGACTGAAAAGTACTTCATTGACCTCATCTGATACAAGTGCTTCATATTGCCTCTTTCAAATATGAAAGCTAACTTTTCATAGAAAATGTCTCTTTTTGTGCATCCTTATTATCATTTTGTCTATTGCCATTTAGGCACTCCACTCTTAGGATCTCTTTTACTCCTACTACACTTGAAAAATTCTCTTTTTTATTGTTCTGAGTCCTGCAAGCAACATAATTTTTCCTTCAGGCCTTTATGAATTTTCTTTACATTTTAGCTTCTATTATAGACAAACCAGAATACTCATAATTGGGATATTCAGTTCACATACTGTTAGTGTTGACTGTACCTAGTTCAGACGAGCTTCCATTTCCTAAAAGCACTAGGAATGTCTCCAGGATTGAGCTGTTCCAGATACACTGCTTTCAGGCTTTTCAATTGCTAATATTTCACTTTGAATAAATATTGTAACATGCAGAAGAGTAGGATTTTTTACTGTGATGCTTCTATAGTGCAAAACGTTCTAAAATTAAAAAATGACGTGGATATTTTATGGTAAGCAATCCTCTTTTTATTTCTATTTTTGACCAACCTTTCATCTTATATCTGTCAAATTTTTCCTGCTTAAAACAACAAAGACAAAAAATTTAGGGAATTAACATTTACTGATGAGGTGTAATGGGCTTGGGTTACTGGAAATAGCCATTTGTAAGGCTATCTGGACACTACCCTACTCATGGCATTTTGCAGAAAGCAGCCTCAGTTTCTGTCCCAGATGCTAAGTCAGTTTGGTTAAATAGGAAATATCTCCAGATCCCTAAATGATCCTTACTCTCCATCATCCCTGCTTCCCTTGTGGTTCATATGTAAATAATAAAAAAGGAAATATTGCCATTAGCTGGCAGCCCAAAAGCAGAAACAACTCTGAACATTGCATGAACATTGTATTGATAAACATGTTGAAGATACAGCCATTTGCACAAGAATTTCACCCCTCTTATTATTATCTCAATATCTTTCCCTAAAATTGCAGTGCAGCAAACCAAAGCCTGTTCTGTGTTACCAGTTCTTGGGCCTGTGCATTTAAGATGTTTGGGATGCCTTTATTTTGCTGTGGTAATTTCTTATTTTTCTTTCTTTGTCCCAACAAAACATTCATTTTTTTGACAGAGACAGGAGAAAGTAAAATACAAAAATACTGAAAAACCCTATCCCTAATGCTCAAACATGCACAAAACCACATAAGTAGTAGTCTGAATAGGCATTAATTATAACTCTTTGAAATGTTTGCATGGCATATTCCTTCTTTCCCTATGTATATACAAATGCATATTTATATGTATCTGCATGTATTTGCATATATCCACACAAAAATATGCACATGCATATAAATAAGTACAGATTAAATGTGCATCAACCATAAAATCATAGAATGGTTAGAGTTGGAAGGGACCTTAAAGATCATCTAGTTCCAACACCCTTGCCATGGCCAAGGACACCACCCACTAGACAAGGCTGCTCAAAGCCCCATCCAGCCTGGCCTTGAACACTTCCAGGGAAGAGGCATCCACAACTTCCCTGGGCAATTTGTTCCAGTGCCTCACCATCCTCACAGTAAAGAATTTCTTCCTAATATCTAATCTAAATCTCCTCTCTTACAGTTTAAAACCATTGCCCCTCGTCCTATCATTACACTCCCTGATAAAGAGTCCCTCCCCATCTCTCCTGTAGGCTCCCTTTAGGTACTGGAAGGCTGCTATAAGGTCTCCCCAGAGCCTTCTCTTCTCCAGGCTGAATAACCACAGCTCTCTCAGCCTGTCTTCATAGCATAGGTGCTCCAGCCCTCTGATCATCTTCGTGGCCCTCCTCTGGACCCCTTCCAACAGGTCCATGTCCTTCTTATGTTGGGGGCCCAAGAACTGCACGCAGTACTCCAGGTGGGATCTCACGAGAGCAGAGCAGAGGGGCATAATCACCTCCCTCGACCTGCTGGCCATGCTTCTTTTGATGCAGCCCATTATATGAATATGATATCTTTCTCCTCCTCTCCCTCTTTCCACAAGAACTATTGGGAAATTTTAACTTTTCTTGGTTAAAATTACCTCTATTTATTTATTATTAAATGTATATTCAGAGATGAGTAAACACCCATCTGTTTTCCTGAATGAACTTTTATCAGTTATGCTTCTCAGATTGCTCAGGGAAGACTATAAAACCTGTGTGTCTTCCAAACTGTCCTGGTCCATATGAAGGGCTGTCTGAGGGACTGCAAGAACCTGGTCCACACTGGCAAACAAGTGAAAGGATTTTAAACGGGCAGTGAGAGAACAGGTACAGGAGGTATCTGTCATTTTACCTTACAGAGTCTCTCTTGATATTTTTCCTCTTTACATTCTTAACCTTAACATGGCTTGAACCTTTGTGGAAAAACCTATGCAAAGTGGGATCTTGCAGCACAGATCATGTGATAAATGGGATGCCTCTCAGGAACATAAATCTGTGCTGGTGTATCCTGATGCAGAATTGGTGTTGATGTTAACATGTCGTTTTCCCAAATGCTTCAGAGTCCTTTGGGCTTGCCATGAAGGTAAAGATTTATCTTCTAATCTCAGAACCACTTTTATCTGTCTGGATTAGCCATGAGCAGGAAAGTCATTTATGAACTGGGGATTAATAACATTCCAGAGTGTATTATGTGTATCCCCTGTTCAGCCCCTTAACCTACGTCTGAGATAGGTAGAAAAAAAAATTGGTAGCACAAGCCCCTACTCACTTACTCACTTGGAAACTTAACTGAATCACAAAATAGTTGAGGTTGGAAGGGATCTCTAGAGATTGCCCAGTCCAACTCCCCTGATCAAATAAGGGTCACCTATAGCAAGTTTCTTAGAACCATGTCCAGAGGGATTTTGAGTATGTACGTCCATGGATGGGGACTACACAACCTCTCTGGGCAACTTATTGCAGCGTTTAACCACCCTTAAAGTTAAAAAGTTTCATCTTATGTTTAAATTGAATTTCTTGTATTTTCATTTGTGCCCATTGTCTATTGTCATGGTTTAGCCTCAGATGGCAACAAAGAACCACCCGGCTGCTCTGTCAAAGATTCCCCCCCCCATGGCTGTGGGGAGAGAATTGGAAGAAAAAGGCAGAACTCACAGGTTGAGACAAAGGCAGTTTAACAGAACAGCAAAGGGAACAAGAAAACAACAACAATAACAATAACCCAGGGTGCTCAGCCTCCTGAGCTGGAAGATAAGGACGGAGAGCAGAACAACCCACCCATAATCCAGGAGGAAGTAGTCAGTGATCTGCTTCTGCACCTAGACGCACATAAGACTATGGGGCCGGATGGGATTCACCCAAGAGTACTCAGGGAGCTGGCGGGAGAGCTCACCAAGCCTCTCTCCATCATTTATCAACAATCCTGGTCAACAGGGGAGGTACCAGATGACTGGAGGGTGGCTAATGTGATGCCCATCTACAAGAAGGGTCAGAAGGAGGATCCAGGGAACTACAGGCCTGTCAGCCTGACCTCGGTACCAGGAAAGATCATGGAGAGGATCATCTTGAGTGAGCTCTCAGGGCAAGTGCAGGGCAGCCATGGGATCAGGGCCAGCCAGCATGGGTTTAGGAAAGGGAGGTCCTGCTTAACCAACCTGATCTCTTTCTATGACCATGTGACCTGCCTTCTGGATGCGGGGAAGGCTGTGGACGTCGTCTATCTGGACTTTGGTAAGGCCTTTGACACCGTCCCCCACAGCATTCTCCTGGAGAAGCTGGCGAATCATGGCATAGACAAGTGTCCTCTTTTCTGGGTTCAAAACTGGCTGGATGGCCGTGCCCAGAGAGTTGGGATTAAGGGGTTGAAATCTTCTTGGCGGCCGGTCACCAGTGGTGTCCCTCAGGGCTCAGTTTTGGGGCCAGTTTTGTTTAATATCTTTATTGATGATCTGGATGAGGGGATTGAGCGCACCCTCAGTAAGTTTGCAGATGACACCAAACTAGGTGGGAGTGTTGATCTGCTTGAGGGTAGGAAGGCTCTACAGAGGGACCTGGACAGGCTGGATCGATGGGCCAAGGCCAACTGTATGAGGTTTAATAAGGCCAAGTGCCGGGTCCTGAATTTCGGTCTCAACAACCCCAAGCAATGCTACAGGCTTGGGGAAGAGTGGCTGGAGAGCTGCCCAGCAGAAAAGGACCTGGGGGTGCTGGTGGACGGCCAGCTTAACATGAGCCAGCAGTGTGCCCAGGTGGCCAAGAAGGCCAACAGCATTCTGGCTTGTATCAGGAATAGCGTGGCCAGCAGGAGTAGGGAAGTGATCGTGCCTCTGTACTCGGCACTGGTGAGGCCTCACCTCGAGTACTGTGTTCACTTCTGGGCCCCTCTGTACAAGAGGGACATTGAGGTGCTGGAGCGTGTCCAGAGGAGAGCTACCAGGCTGGTGAGGGGTCTGGAGACCAGGTCATATGAGGAGAGGCTGAGGGAGCTGGGCATGTTTAGCTGGGAGAAGAGGAGGCTGAGGGGAGACCTCATTGCCCTCTACAACTACCTGAAAGGAGGTTGGAGAGAGGTGGGTGTTGGCCTCTTCTCCCAGGTGAATAATGACAGGACCAGAGGAAATGGTCTGAAGTTGTGGCAGGGGAGGTTTAGGTTAGATATTAGGGAGAATTCCTTTACTGAAAGAGTGGTCAGGCACTGGAACAGCCTGCCCAGGGAGGTGGTTGAGTCACCATCCCTAGAGGTATTTAAGAAACGTCTAGATGTGGCGCTTCAGGGCATGCTCTAGTGGCAGAGATTGTAGGTTGTTTGGTTGGACTCGATGATCTCAAAGGTCCTTTCCAACCATGAAGATTCTGTGATTCTGTGATAATATACAAACACGATTACTGTACCACAGCTCACCGACCAGACCTGGGACACCCAGCCAGCTCCAAAGCAGCGATTACCTGCCCCCACACCACCACACCCAGCTCCAGGCTACAGACTGGGCACGGCTCACATGGGATGGAATACCTGTGTCCCTGCCGGATCCTGGGGAGAATTTACCCTATCCCCGCCAGAACCAAGACACTATCCACCCCTTATTCCATACCATCTATGCCATGCCTAGATCTTACAGGTTCCAATGAATTGCCACCACTTTCTCCTGTCATATATATATACACATATATATACACAAATAAATATATCCATACAGATATAATGCCCTTAGTCTATGGGCCATCCCTCTGAAATGTCCGTTGAGTTCATTTAATCCATGGCTTTGGGCTCCATCTGTTAGAACAGTCTCTCAGGGCAGGTGAGATGCTGGGTGGTGCTGGACTGTTGCATGCTGTATTTTCGGAGCTTGTGGCTGGTGTACCCTGTGCAGCTCATGCCCACAGTCCATGGGCTGAAGATGTAGATCTTGAGGAAGTTGTCGGGTGCCAGCTGCTGAGGTCAGTGCTGATCCCATCACCGCTGCGCTTTACTCAATTTTTCCATCAAAGTCCATCTGTCCTTAATTTGGGTGAGTCTTACTGTAGTACAACTGATAGCTATTACAGTAATGAAGACATACAGTGACAAGGTTACTTAGCAATTAACATCATACCATTTGATTCATTGGCTATTCTCGCCCAAAATCAGATCCCCATGAGGTACACATCGGACTTCTCCATTGTTCCGCATCACCCACCAAGTGCACCCAGGTCCTTGGGCAAAAGCAATCCCACCGGTGGGTTTGCCTTTGCCTGAGGCAGGACTAACCCAGACTGTCTTCCCTAACATATTCTTCATGTGCATTATGGGGACTTTATCCCCTTCTACAGTACGTGGAAGTTTTGATTGGGCAGGGCCAGCCCGATTAGTAGATTCCCCTGGTGTTAACTAACCAGGTGGCCTTTGCTAAATGTGTATCCCAGTGTTTTAAAGTCCCACCACCCATTGCTCTCAGTGTAGTTTTTAACAATCCATTGTATCGTTCTATCTTCCCAGAGGGTGGTGCATGGTAGGGGATGTGGTATACCCACTCAATACCATGCTCTTTGGCCCAGCTGTCTTTGAGGCTGTTTTGGAAATGAGTCCCGTTTTCCGACTCAGTTCTCTCTGGGGTACACAGGACTTGTTTTTCAAGGCCCAGGATAGTGTTCTGGGCAGTGGCATGGGGCACAGGGTATGTTTCCAGCCATCCAGTGGTTGCTTCCACCGTTGTGAGCACATAGCGCTTGCCTGGATGGGTTTGTGGCGGTGTGATATAATCAATCTGCCAGACCTCCCCATATTTGTATTTCAGCCATCGTCCTCCATACCAAAGAGGCTTCAAACGCTTGGCTTGCTTGATTACAGCGCATGTCTCACATTCATGGATGACCTATGCAATAGTGTCCATGGTCAAGTCCACCCCTCGGTCACGAGCCCATCTATATGTCACATCTCTCCCTTGATGGCCTGAGGTGTCATGGGCCCACCGAGCTATGAATAGTTCACCCTTATGTTGCCAGTCCAGATCCACCTGAGCCACTTCAATCCTAGCAGCCCGATCCACCTGCTGGTTCTTCTGATGTTCCTCCGTGGCCCGATTCTTGGGTACATGGGCATCTATGTGGCATGCTTTCACAACCAGATTCCCTATCCGGGCAGCAATATCTTGCCACAGGTCAGCAGCCCAGATGGGTTTGCCTCTGCGCTGCCAGTTGCCCTGCTTCCACTGCTGTAGCCACCCCCAGAGAGCATTTGCCACCATCCATGAGTCAGTGTAGAGATAAAGGACTGGCCATCTTTCTCGCTCAGCAATGACCAAAGCCAGCTGAATGGCTTTCACCTCTGCAAACTGGCTTGATTCACCTTGTCCTTCACTGGCTTCTGCAACTTGTCGTGTAGGACTCCACACAGCAGCCTTCCACTTTCGATGCTTTCCCACAATCCGGCAGGACCCATCAGTGAACAGGGCATATTTCTTCTCATTTCCTGGCAGTTTATTATATGGTGGGGCCTCTTCTGCACGCGTCACCTCCTCCTCTGGTGACATTCCAAAATCCTTGCCTTCTGGCCAGTCCATGATCGCTTCCAGAATTCCTGGGCGACTGGGGTTTCCCATTCGAGCTCGCTGTGTGATCAGTGCAATCCACTTACTCCATGTAGCATCAGTTGCATGATGTGTGGTGGGGACCCTTTCTTTGAACATCCATTGATTTGTTCAAAAGCTTGTCGTTGCTCAGGACCCCATTTAAAGTCATTCTTCTTCCGGCTTACTTGATACAGAGGGCTTACAATTTGACTGTAATCTGGGATATGCATCCTCCAAAACCCCACAATGCCTAAGAAAGCTTGTTTCCTTTTTACTAGTTGGTGGAGACATAGCTGCTGTTTAGTTGATCACATCCGTTGGGATCTGACAGCATCCATCTTGCCATTTTATTCCTAAAAACTGGATCTCCTGCGCAGGTCCCTTGACCTTACTTCGTTTTATGGCAAAAACAGCTTTCAGAAGGATTCGGACTATTTTATTCCCATTCTCAAAAACTTCTTCTGTTGTGTTTCCCCATACGATGATGTCATCAATGTATTGCAGATGTTCTGGAGCTTCCCCCTGTTCCAGTGCAGTCTGGATCAGTCCATGGCCAATGGTGGGGCTGTGTTTCCACCCCTGGGGCAGTCGATTCCAGGTGTAGTGGACGCCCCTCCAAGTGAAAGCAAACTGTGGCCTGCACTCTGCTGCCAAAGGGATTGAGAAGAATGCATTCGCTATATCAATCGTGGCATACCACTTGGCTGCCTTGGACTCCAGTTCATACTGGAGTTCTAGCATGTCAGGCATGGCAGCACTCAGGTTCATTCAGGCCACGATAGCCTACAGTTAGCCTCCACTCTCCAGTAGATTTTCGCACCGGCTATATGGGACTGTTAAAGGGTGAGCGAGTCTTGCTGATCACTCCTTGAACCTCTAGTTGACAAATCAGCTTATGGATGGGAATCAGAGAGTCTCGGTTAGTGCGATATTGCTGCCGATGCACCATTGTGGTAGCGATCGGCACCTGTTGTTCTTCGACCTTCAACAACCCAACAACAGAAGAGTCCTCCGAGAGACCAGGCAAGGTAGACAACTGTTTAACTTCCTCCGTCTCTAAGGCAGCTATGCCAAAGGCCCAGCAGTACCCTTTTGGGTCCTTAAAATACCCTCTCCCGAGGTAAGCTATACCAAGGATGCATGAAGCCCCTGGGCCAGTGTGGAATAATTACTAGATTGGCTAAAAATACATAAGTACAGCATTGTTCACACATTAAGGAAAAGTATAAAATCAAGAGGCTTCTGAGGTAGAAAATAGCCACAGCTGGCATGAAGAATACACCACCTGCGGTTCCCTGATAAGCTACATGAGGTATGGGGCGGGATGCAATTATTCCGCGGCTTTACCTTATGATGTATAGCAGATATGGGAATGGGATGATACCATGAAACAGATAAGCTGCCAATTAGCTGCCCGCTCGATGCTCGGAGCCAACATTTTGTCAAATTTTGATGAAATGCTGTCCTTTGTGCGAACTTTGCTCATTATAATGTCATTATAATACCAAAACACACCTCCATCCCGAAGGCTACCTTCTTTCAAGGTGCGACCACTCCTTCTTGAGTCTGCACCCTGAATTTCTCGTAAACTATACCTTTAATTGTGAAGCAAGAGAAATTTACACCAATCATGATAAAAGTATATATGACTAAAGTCATCATTGATTTCTGGGATCGGTCGATGGGCTGAGCCTTTCTTCCCCCTCACAGGGTTGCCTTTGTGTAAGACTTAGATTATACCGAGTGCTTTCTCGGGAAACTTAGAAATTTCTCTAGAGAATCTCTTTCCTACATTTAGAGCCAGGCTGTATCGTTTATAACTTTGTCGCGCGTTTTGTATATTTAGCAATACTTTCATTTGCACGTGCTTTGCAGACAGTGTATTTATCACCGGCAATCCTAAGAACCTATATATCTGTTGTTTAAATAAACTGCACTTTTTTAAGTATCTAGTCGTTTTGGTTTCTCACTGAACGCGACCAAAGACTTGAGAGTGGCCGTGCTAGTTCATGAGCACGACTAGACTGAAGGTGCAGTCCACTATTAGTGTATCCAAACGGTAACAGTTTAATACATATTAAATGCGATTGGACTGATAGTGCTGAATTGGGCATCGCTCAGAATTTAAACCTAGCTGCACCTAGCCTCCCACCTCGGTGAGGAGTGTTAGAATGCAAGGGGGTTTATTTTCTGCCAAAAACCCCTTTGCCCCTTTTCATGCAACAGCCAGTCACAGTGGGATGTTTTTACCACTCGTTCCCAGTTAGGCTCACTTCCACCTCCAGTACAGTCACCTCTTGGGATTCCCCCTGTCACCCCAGAAATACAAATGGGTTCTGCCCCTCTATAGCTTGATGGCATTATGGTGCACTGTGCACCCGTGTCCACTAGAGCCTTATACTCCTGTGGGTCTGATGTGCCAGGCCATCGAATCCACACCGTCCAATAAACCTGGTTGTCCCTTTCCTCCACCTGGCCGGAGGCAGGGCCCCTCTAATCCTGGTCATAGTATCCGTTACTCACTTCTTGCAGAAATGACTTGGAAGTTCCTTCAAGAGGAACTGACCAGCAGAAGTAGGGAGGTGATTGTCCCCCTGTACTCAGTACTGGTGAGGCCACACCTTGAGTATTGTGTCCAGTTTTGGGCACCTCAATATGAGAGAGATATCAAGGTGCTGGAGCGAGTTCAGAGGAGGGCAATGGAGCTGGCGAAGGGCCTGCAGAATAAATCTTATGAGGAGCGATTGAAGGAGCTGGGACTGTTTAGTTTGAGGAAGAGGAGGCTGAGGGGAGACCTCATCGCTCTCTACAACTACTTGAAAGGACGTTGTAGAGAGGTTGGTGCTGGTCTCTTCTCACAGGTAATTAGCGATAGAACAAGAGTCAATGGGTTCAAGCTGCAGCAGGGTAGGTTTAGGCTGGGCATTAGGAAAAAATTCTTCGCAGAAAGAGTGGTTAGACACTGGAACAGGCTGCCCAGGGAGGTGGTGGAGTCACCATCCCTGAATGTGTTTAAGACTCGTTTAGATGTGGTGTTAAGGGATATGGTGTAAGGGAGAACTTTGTAGAGTGGAGTTGATGGTTGGACTCGATGATCCCAAGGGTCTTTTCCAACCTAAATGATTCTATGATTCTATGATCAGAAGCAAGATCAGGCAGTCTGTTCCGTCTGCGGAACTGCCTGCTGGAAACTGGGACAGCACTTTTCCTGGAGGGATCCCCTTTTGTGGTTGTCCTTCCTTGCAACTCCTGTACCCGTGTCCGCAGGATCCAAGTAGGTTGTCCATCCCACTTCCTCATGTCCTCCCCGTGGTCCCGCAGGTAGAACCACAGGGTGCCTCGTGGTGTGTACCCTCCGTACTCTCTCTCTTGAGTGGGGAAATGCCTGCTTCTAATAGCTGAGATGCTGGCCCGTGCAGGTGGGGAGTAGGACACATTCTCTTCAAGTTGCTGGACCTTCCGGGACAGTTTCTCCACAGCTGAGACAAGGGGGGAAGAGAGACTTTCTTCATATTGCCGGAGCCAGACAGCCACCTCATCCACCGTTGGTCCCTCTTCACCTTTCCATTCCATTACTGCCAGTGAGTTGGCATATGATGATGGTGCGCTCCGTACAAACTTCTGCCACATGGGCCTTGTGCATTGCACCTCATCAGGGTCTGTGGGTAAGTCTGCATTGTCCAAGTCATAATAAATCATCTCCCGCAC
The DNA here is from genome assembly GCF_028500815.1 of Rissa tridactyla. Taxonomy (NCBI): domain Eukaryota; kingdom Metazoa; phylum Chordata; class Aves; order Charadriiformes; family Laridae; genus Rissa; species Rissa tridactyla. The sequence goes on from NC_071496.1 coordinate 13,955,290, forward strand.
GGCTAATTCTCTCAGGTACTGGATACCTCTTTCCATGGTGGTCCACTTGCTTGGTTGACATACAACATCCTCACTGAAGGGGTACCTCTCCCTCACGCCTGACAGGAGTCGTTTCCAGAGGCTGAGGGCTTGGGTCTTCTTCCCAATTGCCTTGTCGATGCCCCCTTCCCTAGACAGGGATCCCAGCTGCCTGGCCTCCCTACCCTCTAATTCCAGGCTACTGGCCCCATTATCCCAGCACCGGAGCAGCCAGGTGACAATGTGCTTGCCTGAAAGTCAGCTGAAATCTTTTTGCATATCCTGCAGCTCACTCAAGGATAGGGATCGGGTGATTATCTCTGGTTCTGCCTCTTCCTCCTGCTCTCGAGATGACCCTGGTTCATCGTCATCCCTTACTAAGCGAACTGATTTCTTCGTGTACTTCTTCTTCTGTATGGGGGCAACTGATACTGGCACGGGTTGGTTCCCTGGTTCAGCTGCAGTGGCTGCCACAGGGGTTGGAGTAGCTGCAGTGTCTGCCGCAGGGGTTGCAGCAGCCACAGTGTCTGTCGGTCTGGTTTCCATCTCTTCCCCCTGAGGGTGCTGCATAACACTGAGCAGCGCTTGGTAGATACTGGCCAGGGCCCAGCACAGTGCGGTGAGTTGTGCCTCTCTAGAATAGCCACAGCATTTTCCTTTCAGATATTCTACCATTTCATCAGGGTCCTGTAATTGTTCAGGGGTGAAGTCCCAGACCATTGGAGGTGAGAAGTTCTCTAGGTACCTGCCCATGTTCTCCCACATGCCATGCCACCCCTGACTATCCAGCCTTGGAGCAGACCTCTGGGTGGTAGTCTCAAATAGTCATTTAACCCTAAACAAGACCTGGAACACATTCAGGAGACCTAGCAATAGGACCAGTAGGACCAGGCTGGTTTGAGCATCCCAAGGATATTCAAAATTCTCAAAAGCTGTCATACCTGACCCGAAGGAGAAAAGGGAGGCAAAAGAGCTGGGGAAAGTGTCCCCCCCTGTTTCCCCCAAAGATTGGGTGTGATTATTAATAAGTTATGAGAGACAGCGCCTGAGGTATGGACAGGACAGCAATACCGCATAAACACCCCAACATAACTGTCTGAACAGTGATGTTAAATCATAAGTTGATACCGCACAGGACAGCAAAATGATGACCCTGATCTCTCTCCCAGAGGTGATAAATATCATCATGGGGAGTACATAGACCATATACAAATTTACATAACAGACATAAGAACAAACAAAGCAACATTGTGACCAGCGACTATTTAACTAATATAATAAATGCATATAACATTTGCTGGTAGCATCTGAAATATCAGAGACTTGAATTCAATTTCTTCCTCTTTCTCTAACCTGCTTCGTGAATTGCTTTTCCCATGAGAAGGAGGAAACTTGGTCTACATCAGCTATGCTGACTACCAGTATGATGAAGTATGGTCTCCCTACAAGTGCTGGCAGAAACCTCTACTATAATTAAAAATTATATAAACAAACAGCCAAAAATAAACAAACAAATTGAAAAAAAATTTAAATTCCACTATCTTTTTGTCTTGTTATCTGTCCTGGTTAACCTGGTCCTTTTATTAGCAAAGCTTTTTGCACTCAGCAGTGGTGGTTATAGTGTGTCAATCTAAGTCCCAGCTTTTGGACAGTTAAGTCCCAATTTTGGCCTTTTGCATCTCCATTTCTTTGTGAGATGTTAGCAGAAAATTGAGGAGAAATAACTGGACTCCAGACGATCCAATGTGAATCAACAGAAGCCGTTTATTAAGCACAGATCATCACCTTTTATACCCTGTGTTGTAGCCGTACACGCGACTCGCTTATTTCTGATTAGCTAGTTACACTGTCCACGCGCTGTCCATGCAGTTCGTTCACACATCAGATTGGTTACAAGAATTCACATAGTAAATTGCTTAGTCATTAGCACAACATGTTTTCTACCTTCTCAGTTCCCGTTTTTCCCATGTACCAATTCCATCTTCTACCACCTGTTTTGCTCTTAATCTAATCTCTCATAGTAGGGAGGCTGGCTCACATGGCCATTTTCTCTCAGATACATTCCTACAGAAAATGCCTACAGGAAAATCAATATCCAAGGAAGACAACCAAGCTCAGCTGTGAGGCAGAGACAGCTCATGTCCTCAAGAGTTGAGAGACCCGATAGACAGTGGAGACAGAAAGTAAATAAGGACATAATGTTACACACAGAGCAGACCCAGGAAGAAGAGCTCACTTGACTCAATGCAACATTTCTTTTGTATATAGCACTTCGGGCATGTCTTCAGAGAATAAACTTCTGTTAGTTTGTATTTGGAAGCTGTGTAACTTTAACTTTGTGTGAAAGAGTCCAAATAGATAAGCTTTACTTTTCAGGGCTTGCTAGCTTGCAGTCAGTAAGGAGAGTGGGTTTATTCCTTCGTCACACAGGGAGGAAGCAGATGCAAGTCTCTGCCATTGACTATTGTATCATCTCCCAGCCACAGGCTCTCCTTGATCTCTGAGGGCACCCACTCAGCCATACTCCTTGGCCATATGCTGGTGAGCATGTATGTATGGAATGGGAATTGCTGACTGTTATTTGAGCTTGCTGCAATAGATCTTTATTTCCTTAACTTTACGGGCTAGTTTGCAGAGAATTATGTATTTTTTGGGAGGTGTTATTTGCTCAAAAGAAAAGGTTAGAAATCCACATCATTACTTTTTGAACACTTTCTTGGCTGGTCTCTTAAGAAAAGACTCCTGCAAGCCTTCCCCTTCAGCAGCGAGCCTTTCTCTCTGTATATCACTGGAGTCCCCTGTTTGCAGTTCATCCAGAAGAGCGAACATCTCAGCCTCACTTCATAGCTCTCAGGTCCCAACTGAGATCTATTCATGAGATGCTCTACAGTACAAATCAGGGGACCCTTAGGGTGCTGTATAAATTTGTAACAAGGAATAAACCATTTTCAGCATTGCATGCAACAGCACTTAAAAAACAAAATAAAAGATTGTAGAAAACATTGGGGGAAGGTAGAACCACAGGGGTGCCACAGAATGGTGTTACAGAAACACCAAATCCTCCTACACCCAGTGCTGTCAGGGTGCCTGAGTACTAGGCAGCACCAGCAGGAGCTGGGCAGTCCCCTTTACAGAGGAGGAATGGAGGCACTGCGGGGCAGTGAGTGGGATCCATCCACTTCATCTGAGGATGTGCCCATGTGAGGAGTGGGATTGTCCTAGGTTTTCTTTAGAGATAATGGTGGGACTTGAGAGTCCAGCCCAGGCCTGGACCATGTTCCAAGGGGTTTTCTCTCTCTCTCTCTCTCTCTGTGTTAGGTTTGGGGGGAAATAGGGCAGTTAATCATCTAAAGAAGATAAATATTTAAAATTAAGCAGGATGAGGTAGGCCCTAGGGCATTACTCAAAATTAAAAAGAAAAACTATGATAACCCTCAAATTATGCCACAGTTTATCAATCCCTGGAGTAGACCCTAATTCATTTTTTGGTTACAGCCATTTGCCTGTTCCTGCCATTCTCCTCTTCTGTGTTCTAACAGAGAAATAATAAAGCCCAGTAATGAAACTGGATCTTGGGACATAGCAAGATGACTGGAAACCCTCCTTGTGTAAAGGAGTCCTGAAGCAATTTAACACAGGAAGAGATAGGTTTATGCCTCATACAGACACCTGTCTCAGATATTGGAAACAACTGATTTTCACTGAGGAATGGTTAAGAAATGCTGTTCCTTCCACTGTATGAGGCTCATCAAACAGTCCTTGTATGCTAAATTTGTGTGGAATAAACAGAACTAGCTCAGAGGCTCTTCTAACCTGCCCCTGCAGCCCAAAGACTTTTGTGATAGACCAGTGAATCGGTCTGAGACAGAAACCCTCCAATTCCTTGCTCTTTCACTAATGCTTAGCACAGCACTTTCAATGTGTCCACTGTTAATGTGTTACATCTCTGACCATAGCAAGTAGAAAAACTGGTCATGGACTAAGACTGTGTACCATCAAGTGCTAGTCAGTATTTCAAAATATGGAAGATCTGTTTTGTGTGTGTGTGTGCTTAAAGTGTCACACAGCTTGGGTTTATTAAGCAATCTATATCCAAACTTGCTTAACGGTCTTTACCTGGACTGAATTTTGGCAGTTTAATGACAGCACTACCTCATTAGATTTCCTAGAGTTTTTAAATTTATCTAGGAATGTAAGCTCTAAGAATTATTTTCCTTGTGTGTTACCATTATTTCTCTTTTCAGTTCTGACAGAGGAGGTGTGGAAAAGAAAAAAGATGAAAAGTTGACCTAACATATTTGAACCACCCCAAAATCTCAAAACTAATTGTATCAAAAAAAACCCACAAATAAACATTTACATTGGAATGCCAGGTAGTAATCTTCAAATTATTATGAGATTGACTTAAAACCAATGAACTTTTTTTTTATTGTTTAAATAAAGAAATCTATAGAGTTTTTGGTTTTTGCACAATCATTAAGCATTTACGTTAATAATAAAAACATAAGTAGATGTTGCCCAGATTGCACGAGTTGTAGATTCATCAAGAACTGACAAAAGTGAGAACTGGAAACAGCAATGGGGAACAGACTTCATTACCACTCTAAAAGCTGTTTTAGCTCCTAAGAGATAAGGAGCTTTAGGTATAAGCAAACAGTTTATAGGGGGTGGTGGCAAAATAGGGGAATCAGCACTGAAGACCTCATTAAAAGTCCACTAAAGTCAATGGAAAAACTGCTATTAACTTCAGTGGGCTTTGAATTGGGCTTTGAATTAGGCTTTGAGTTCAAGTTCTTTGACAGGGCTGCAGGAAAGGATGAAAAAGAGCAGAATAATAAAGAATAAAGTAGTACTGGGGTGAGTGGCGTAGACTCCAATAGCAAGAAATAGCAAGGAAGTTGGGCTGTAGCAGGCAACAGGGCTGTGAGGTGACTGCAAAGTTGTGTATGTGAATTCACACAACATCCATTCACACCCTTTCTCAGATGCTCACTTTTCTGAGGAGTAAATTCACTCAGCTTTTTTTTTTTTAAATATATATTAATTTACTTTTAGGAAAAGAAAAGCATGCCGTTGAATATTGGTGGCTCCGCGATGTTGAGTGGGAAGGTAATGATTTATAATACATTATAGGAGTGAGCATGATAAATGTCTGCAAAAAGATTCCATTGCTCTGCAGCCTCTGATCTCTGCATAATTTAAGCAACAAGGTGCTTCTTGCAGACTGCATGGTTTTAACCTGAAGCTATTACCAGCATTTGAGATAACATATTGTTTAATCCTTCTAACTTCAACATGAATCATTCAGAGGAATGAGAGGAGGAGGAGAAAGACTGAGGGGAGGGAAAGAGAAGAACTCTCATAAGAATTATTAGAAGTGTGAGCTGCAGGATCTGATGATAAGGCAGGGAGAGCTGCTGAGCTATCTGTTTCGGGAAGGTAGGATGCTACGTGACAGCTCTTGGGGATCTATGAGCACACCTACCAGGCTGGGAGATGAGGAGCATACAGTGGCTTGCCCCTGGGCTTTGTTCTCTGTCAAGGGGTATTTGAATCCCTGCCCAATGATGTCTCTTTTGAAGCCATTTATTTTCCTTCAGCAATGACCACTGCTGATGTCATTGGAGCACTGGGGTCTTTTCCCCATGGTGGGTCCATCTCCATGGTGAATCTGCCAGTCAGGGCCACATCAGAGCAGACCGTGCTCACTTCTCATATCCTGCCTCTAGGATTAGAAAAAGCCTTTGGGGCCTTGCAGTGCCCTTCAGGACTGATCTGAGATTTCAGGGATCCAAGCCAGGTAAACTCCTGGAGCAGACTATTTACATGCAATACCCACAGGCTTCCCTAGAACAGCATAGGGCCAAAAATAAAAGTCAGTTGTCCTAGTCAAAACTGTATGTCCAGCATTCTGGGAAGCTCTCCATGCAAAAAGCACTGCCTCTCTGCCTTTTCTTGGGCTCACTTTCACAGCCTCTTGGCTTATTTCTTTCTGTTTCAAGAGCACTATAGAGTGCAACACTTGGTGCTTTTTTTACCTACAGGGAAGCCTCCATCTTACATATTCCTAACCTGTCAAGCACTCTAGTTTCAGGGCTTTGACACAATCCAGCTGTTATACTGTAAAGAATAGCTTGTTTCCTCTTTTTGCTGAGCCTGAAGGATGTTTTTTGGCCAAAACATTAGCTTTAATACATCAATACATTTAATAAGATTTATATCTGCATCCAAAATTCCCCCATGGTGACCTTTCAGCCTTTCAGTCAGGTGTTGGCAGCCTTGTGCTCTTGACTGTTTGAAATTCAAGCTCATAAAGAGTGTTTCTACTCATTAAGGTGACATGAATTAAATATTCCCTTGGAGTTGACTTATTGTCTTTCCTGAAGACAGAAGAAACAAGCAGCAGCAAGCAGTTGCATATCGGACATACAGTCTCTCTCTTCTTGGTCCTATTTGTGGCCCTAGAATGGAAAAGAATCTGCATTATTTTTCATCTTGAATCAAGGTGATTTCGCTCAATTGACCCATTGATCTTAAATTGTAGTGCAGACGAATCCTTGAAACCGAGAGATCTCTATTTTCTTTGTGACTTATGTGCAGATAAAACTTGCATATGAGATATTTCTCTTCCAGGCAAACTTGCAATCTTTTCACAGTGCCGGGCAGAGTTGTACCCTCTTAGGCAGCTGAGAATTGGGCCTGCGGGTTCATAAACGCTGCAGCCATTGCTTGTCATTGTAGGTAACTGCCCTGATAAAGCTGTGAGATAGCTGGACTGCAGTCTGACAAGGGCGTTGGCTCTTGACTCCAGGTTGAAGCACCTAGATGCAGATTTACCCAGTGCAGGAGATTACGCATGACCAAGGGTTCAGTCCAGCAGCTTAAATGTAGATGGCTAGAGGCAGTGGAGAGTCTTCAGGGTGTCTGAGAGGTGTGTTTGGCCTGGACATTATAATGTAATATGTACTGGAAATCCATACAATTTTGGAATTATCTACTGGAGGCCTCGTAGGATACCCTAGGGCATCTCAAATGGTAGTACATGACTGTGTTTGGAAAACTGAAGTGACGCTTGTGGTGGTCCGTGGAAATCTAGTTAACACAGGGCTATTTGGCTGACCAAGTTTTTGTTTGTTTGGTGTGAGCTGAATCATTCTCTATACTCCATTAATTGTAAGGACTGTAACAGAAGTATACTCACCCAGCTCAGCGTCCTGGGTTAAGCAACACAGGACTAATTTCTCTTCTAATGCTGGGGAAAACTGCACTTTTAGAAGACTCCAGTGTCTGAATTGGTGAAAATATTTACTTTATAGTCAGATAGGCTATGTGGGATTCAAGGTCTCAGTGTTTTCAAGGCTTGCCAGGTGCAGGGATGAGGAGGAGCGAGGCCTGGGCATTTGACCCAGGCTGGCCAACAGGATAATTTCATACCATGAATGTCACATTCGATATAAATCAGAAAGTTTGCTGCATAGTTTTGCTCTCCCTTGATGGCAGCGTTCCAGAGAACTCCTTGCCCTGGTGCCGGATCCCTGAGGCCTTCCCTTCCTCCCGAAGCCGTTGCGCTTGTAGTGTCTGACATTTGCTGTCCACTGCTGGGAGTGCACAGCTTCCTACTGATATAATTGACTGAGTATAATTCTTGTATATCTTATATTAGTATCAGGATTGATACTGGTTCTTTAGTATTATTGTTAATTATTTAGTCTTATCCTATCAAATCTATTTATATTTCAACCCTTGTGTTTCCTTGCTTTCCCTGATTCCCCTTTCCGGGTGGGGAGGGGTCATCGGGTGATAGAATAATTGTCTAAACGACAATAAATTGTTGTGGGTTTTCTCAACCATAACACTGGGATATAAACCCCATTTTGTAACACCTAAGTCTAGGTGTCTGAATACTGAGCATAACTGCCACCTATACTCTCTTGGACTGAACAAAATATTACTTTGGGTAACCAATCTCGTATAGATCTATTTTTCTGTGCTAGGAGAAGGAAATTCCCATCTTCCTGTCATTATTTCTCCTTCCATTTCTGTAGTGATATTTTCAAGGAAAAAAAAGGCATCAAATTTTGGAACACAGGCTTGTTTTAGCTCCATTATGATTGTTATTATTACTACCGGTAGTACTACTTAGCTTTTTATTGCTCTTTTTCTTGTATATTTCTTAGAGAACTTCACAAAACAAGAAAATGAGGAACTGTTCTTATCTTGGCTTTCCTGAGGCACTGCAACACACAGAAAAATGAAATATTTTGCCAACAGTTAAAATGGAGGTTAGTAGTGTGGCTGGAAATAAACCATAAGTCAGATGAGGAATGGTTCAGTGGTCAACATGGTAGACTAGCAGTTTCCAGGGTAAGATTGTCAAATGTCTGGAAGAGTGCCTCATTTTCTATTTGGAATTGTTCTTTAAGGCAGAAATCTCTGTTTCAGATGAGAAGAAAGAATATAGGGCAATGGGTGAAGGGAAAGTGTCATATTAACAGGTAGGAAGATAAAAGAATCTGGACCTAAGGGAAAGACAAAAGTAGCTGGAGAAATTACGTCAGATACAAACAAAAAAATCTGAGAAATGCCATTCTAGGTGATGTTACCTCTTATTAGAAAGGGGAATTCAGTCCCATATTTTGGAGGATGGGGAAAAATATTCGCACATGACTCTTCAGCCCCTTTATAGACATAAACATCCTTTTTAATTAGGCTGAAATCAGGATTTTCTCTAAGCATTTTTCAATCTCTGAATCTCTGGTTCCTTTTACAATCCCACATATATTTAACACAAAATAAAAATAAAAATAAAAAAAAAGAAAAAGAAAAGCCTCTACACACTGCCAACTCCATTGGTATCAGTCACAAATGCTTACAAGTATTACAGCATGGTAACGAGCTTTTGTACTAATGGTACATCTTTTTAAAACTATCTGCACTTCCAGTTTTAAGTGGTAAGTGAGGCTATACTGTTAATGACAAAATGTCTCACCTTTCCCCTCCCCCTACCCTGATACTTCATCTCTCTCGGAATTCCTCAACTGAAGGTTGGAGAAGAATTAGAGTTAATTCTGAAGCTGTTGCCTGAGACCTGATGATGCTGTTGTATGTGGCTGGTGTCTCCCAGCTGATCACAGGAACGAGCTCCTGCTCTGCTGGGTCCCTCTGGGCTATGGCACTGGGCACTCAAACTGGAACATGGTGAGGATGCCCAAATGAAAAACAGTGACATGGTTCCTTTCATGGCAGTGACTGATAACAGCAGGGAAGAAGAAAATGTAATCATAATAATCTCGTTTCAGAGGCACAGAGAGCTGTGAAGGGACAGGAGGATCAGAGGGTGCGACTTAGGCAAAGTGGCTTCAGCTTTCTGCTCTGCCTTCCTGTGTGATGTTGGCCAAGACATTTATGTTTTCAGTGCCCCCTCTGAAGCAAGGCTGACAACATTTCCCCATCTCACATGAAGGATTGGAAGGGAAGGGGAATGGGTATAGAATCATTCAGTGAATGTGAGGTCATTACTTATTGTGATGGAGACATAATGTTGTGAAACTTTTTTGCTCTGGATCTTTTTAAGAAGATATTAGACATTGTCAGCACCAGACTCCATTGCTCATCCTCCCTTGGGTGCAGCTAGGTCTGTGTCCTGTGATTCTGTAGCTGCAGTGATATCAGATTAAAGCCAATGAATAAAGGTAACCTGGTAGTTCGGCAAAATTCTTATAAGTTATAAATTAGTAGTGCCATTAGTATAAGACAGCATGAATGATAGGAGAAGTTATGAGTTTCACAGATGGTTGGTTAAGAATAAAGCAGGTACCTAGGAATGGGAACAGACTGAAGAAATTGACCACTGAAACATATTGCAAATCAAAGAAGAACCATATATTGCTAGATCGACAGTTCACCAAACAGTCACTGCAAGTTTTGGGGTCTGCGACCACTGAGGACCACCAAAGGGACCACCACGACTTGACCATGCATGCGTTCTATAGGAGGGGACTATGTAAATGAGTTCCGAGGATTCGAATGAATACGTATAACCATTCCAGGAAATCAAAATGCTTATGTATGTGATAGCCTAATAATTTTTTTCTGAGAGAGATTTAATTTCCATTGAGCTTCACAGAGGAGCAGAGAAAGAGCCAGCTCACATAACAGGTTTGCTTGGTCTCTGTTCATCTGGAGGCATCCCTCTCTGACAGCACAGTCAGTATTGAGCCAGGCCCTCTGGGGTCTCAGTCTGACTATATCCCCTCTCCTACCACAATCTATAGTCTGTACTCTTACAATCTGTGCTACTCTGATTTCCTTCCTGATCTCTCTTGAGTATAGGAACGTTTCTGTGCAAGGCTCAGAGGTCAAAGAGATGATGGAGTGTTGTCTGGGAACTTCATTGAGCAACGTCCTCTAACCTGGGGCTCTGGTCTAGCTCAGCACAGCTCCACAGTCCCAGCGAACTTGGTCCACAGCATGGCAAATTGCATGAGTGGCAAGGGTGGAATGGATTCACTTAAGAATAAGAACTTCTACACAGAGTTTGTAATGATAAGGAGATGAATGAAACCTTCTGGAAAGGATTTTTCATGGGTATCAAGTGGAGGTGCCACCCATATTTGTACCAGTCGAGCAGTTCATCTTGTCACCATTCTTTATAATCATAGGGGAAAAAAAAGCCTTAAGAAACTCCCTTTATTCTTTAAGTGACATATAGAGCTGGCCAGAAAATGGATTTTTCAGAAAGATTCCAAGTCTTAAACACTTTTTTTTTTTTTTAAGTTTTAATTTAGAACAAAATGTAGTCTGGAATTTCATGCAAAAGAGAATATTTGCAGAGGGAAATATCAGAAGCAGAGTAAACACAGCTATCACTACCACCCAGAACTGTTTAGAAAAATTTCCATGGAGAATTTTATCAAAATTAGTACATTCCAGAAACATTTTAGTTTTGCTTAAATGGCATTTTCAAGCAGAAAAAAAAGTTATTTAAAATAGTTTGAGCAGTTGTATGGCTTATTTTATTTTTTTTTTCTGTAACCCCATTTTCTTGGATTTTTAAAACTAGAGATAGAAGGCAATCACTAGACAATGTAAGTGTGGATAATAATCCTACCCTGGGAGAGAAATGGTATATTTTAATAATGTGAGGTCCTTATGATCTCTGCCTGCTAAGATTATATGGTAATAATATTTTTTGATGCAGAAACAAGTGCAAAGTCTTTACTGTACAAAAGGTCATGGTGGAGAAACTGCGCTATATGATACCAATACAAGACCTGAAAAAACATTTAGGAATGCCCCCCTACAAATATCCATAAACATACTTGCTTTAAGTCTGTCAAAACATTTTGTTTAAATATATATATATATAATTCTGTTTATCTGTGCATTTATGTATTTCATATGAACTAAATTAATTTTCTTTGTTCAACTGTATTTTGAAATGTTAAATTTAAATATCCCATTAAGATGTTCAAACAGAACATGTAATGCTCAAAGTTTCTCCTAATGTACTTCAAGCCAAAATTTTCAGCAGTATTTCATACAGATGTACACATACATGCACACGCATACACACAAAGTATTTCTATTGAAATAACATTTCTGACGGAAATCAGTTTTAAGCATTTTTTTTCTGACCAGTTCCACTGAAAAGCTAGAGGGCGAGAAATGTTGCATGAGAAGATGATAAGCATGTAGTCCTATTTCTCCAGAATATTCCTCAAAGATTTCTTGTTTCAGGCTGTTCCTGGTCCAAAGGCAGTATCTATGGGCATAATAACTCTCAACAGATTTTTATCTCCTTCCATCTCTTTCTTAAACCCATAGGAAATTTAGCATACACAACATCCTGTTGCAAGGAGTTACAAGAAGTACTTCCTTTTGTTCATTTATAAATTCCCATCTGCCAGTTTCATTTCATGCCTTAGTTCATATTTTGAAAGATCCAGTGAACAATGTTTTCATAGACCCTTATCATATCATCTCGGTCATCTCTTTTTTAGGCTTAAGAGTTTCATACATGGGTGCTATTTCATGCCTGTGATCTTTCCTGTTGCCTTTTTTTCTATATCTTCTCCAGTTCTCTTACTTATCTTAAGAAATGAGGAAAAGTAGAACTGCACACGGCATTGTATGCAGGGGCACTGCAGACTTGCAGTGCTTTCTCTCTCTTGCATTCCTAAATTTAACTACAGGTGAGCTGGAATTTTCTTGGCACTATCTTTTATCATTCCAAGACCTCATTTCTAAACAGTTTTGAGCCCATCATGGCATAAATAATGTGAAGATTTTTGTTCCCATGTTCATCAGTGAAACCTGGGACTGAGATTTTTATGTGAGGAAAAAGGAAAATAAGGGACAAGAAGTTCTAGGATATAGTAATACCTCCAGATAATAATGCTAGGCAAGAAGTTCTAGTGGGAGGTGTCCCTGCCCATGGCAGGGGGGTTGGAACTAGATGATCTTTAAGGTCCCTTCCAACCCGAACCATTCTGTGTGATTCTGTGAAGTTCAGGATGAAGACCATCATAGAAAGCTGTTATCTACAAGAAAGGCTGAGTGAGCTGAAAGGTGATAAAGAGCCTGATGCCAAGGGTATAAATTGTCAGAGAATAAAAGATGAAGAAAGGTTAAAAAAGGAATTAAAGAAAGATGAGCATTGTTTGGAATCATATGTATAGAAAGCAGTCTGCTGAAGGAGAGCACTATGGTGAAAAAGAATTCAACATAAAGTCTGCTTACCCAGGGAAAAAGAAGAAACTGAAGCATAAAAAGTGCCCAGAGCTAGACACTGTCATCTCTGCTGCAGAACTGTAAGTTCATTTATTAACTTTCAAGCCTATGTCTTGGTATTACAAGCTTTAAAAGCTCCAGCTGAAAACAATAGCTATTAATAACCCGCCTGCTTTGCAGTATGAAAGCAGGAGGTACAACAGTGAGAGACCTATAATCCTCCCATGTTAGACAGCAGCAGAACAGTACTCAGACAACCATGGAGGAGAATCCTATAAAAACACCCAAATCCATCTCTCCATGATGGATGGTCTTTGTACAAGCACTAAAGCGTATTCCCTTTAGTACCACTGTCTATTGATGCTAAACTATGAAGTAATCTGAGGGAAACTAGGAGGCGATCACCATGATAAAAAATAAAATGGACTGGGGATAACGCTGGAATTTCATTAAAACCATCACGATCAGAACAATATTTCCTGAGAAACAGAGGGCTTTATATCTGTCAACATGTCAGTGTTTGGACAGGAAAACACAGCCTTGGAGACTGGTTCAGAAGAAGGATCTTTTTCTTCCATAAGCACCTTACATGTACCAACATGAAATACAAATGCAATCTTGCTGACTAGAATTCATGACAATGAGCTCCTGTGAAAACAGTCTAAAACTAGTAGGACTGCTCAGATATTCCTAGAAGACCTCTCCTATATTCACTAAGCATTTATTCATGAAATACATTCTTCTAATTCACAGGGCTCGTTTCTGAACAATTCAGGATTCATTTCCGAGTTTTGAATTAAGTCCAATCCTGCACACCCTGTTGTCCTGGTTTGGGGTGAAGCAGAGCCAACTTTCTGTTCAGTGAAAGAGGCTCTTGCTTATACTTGTTGCTGTAGAAACCATGGTCAGCTGACTTGGTTGTTTACCCTGTGGAGGGGTCACACCTGTGGGGAGGAGGGGACAGGTCAGGTGACCCAAACTGACCAATTGGGTATTCCATCCCATCTGCCATGCTCAGTATAAAACCTGAGGGATTTCTTCAATGACTGGTATTTGAGGGGGGCTTTATTGGTTTGTTTGTTTTTGATTTGTGTGTTCCTGATTTTAGATCTGGAATCTAATTCCAATCTGTCACTGAGTCCAGTCTGGAACTTCCTCAGTGCCTGCTGGTGATGTCTTCCTGGGAACTTGATGCAGTTTTCTATATTTATATATATTATATCTATTTTGTTATTTCCTTTTTATTTTATTATTAATATTTCATTTAAGTAGATTTTTTTTTCTAAACTCATAAATCTCTTTACCTCTCTTCCCCACCTCTCGCTCCAAGGAGAGGAAGGAGAGCATCTGACAGATTCATTGGTGCCCAATGTGATGGATTCTATTACTAATCATACTTTTGGTTTCACCTGGGAAATGTTTATTTTGTACTTTAATGCTTATGCCAAAGAGTTAGGGGATGGAAACCTTTTTGGTTGTTTAGAAAATTAATGTTGCTTTCAAAAAAAAATAATGATTTTGTTTCTGAATCACCTGAATATGCTGCAGGGGTGCTTTTATGTTAAACACTGGTGCAGAGCTGGGTGTTGTGTGACATCTGCAGCTACTAATCAAATCTCACAGGCCAATCCACAGCCAGCAGAGGCAAAAACCACTCCCCAAGCTACCCCGATCATGGGCACCAGCCATGCCTTTGCCCCCACCAGTACTGTCACCAGCTGCTCCAGTCTTGACAAGGGGTTGACTACTCCAGCTGCTTCAATGAGTACTGCTACTACTCAAATTCCAACAGAACTGGTACAAGTTGACCCAGTGACCAGGAAACAAAAGAGGGGATCAGTTATTTCCCCTGCCCCTTATGACAAAGACCAGCTCAAGCCAGACAGCATGGGAGAGGGTCCTTCTCAGGCAGCGTCAATGCAGGAGGAGGACTCAGATGCAGAAATAATCATGGCATCCTTCTCTAAGAAGGATTTGCAAAACATAAGGAAGGCCTTTAGTTGTCATGAAGGGGAGACACTTATCTCCTGGTTGATCTGATGCTGGCAGAATGGAGCTGATGCCATAGACTTAGAAGGTAGAGAGGCTAAGCAGTTGGGAAACCTGGACAAAGATGGAGCTATTGATAAAGCGATTGGGAAGAAGACAAACACACTCAGTCTCTGGAGGCAACTGCTAGCAGCCGTAAAGGGCAGGTACCCCTTTAAGGATGATATCGAATGCTGTCCAAGCAAATGGACCAGCATGGAAGAAGGTATCAAGTCCCTGAGGGAACTGGCTGTGTGAGAGGTGACTTATGGTGACTGGCAAGTGAACATAGACCCTGATGAAATGCCATACAAACAATCTCTGTTGAGAAAGTTTATGCAGAGTGCGCCATTGATGTATTCCCATACATTGTCAACAATGGTCTGGGGAGGATCCGATGCTCATGCACTAACTGTAAATGAAGTGTCTAACAGGGTACACCAGTACAAAGACAGTCTCTCTCGTCCCCTCACTGTAGCAGCCATGGAAAAAATGACTGAGAAAACAGAGGAAATAACCAAGACAATAGCTGAGTAAAATGAGGAAATGGCCAAGAAGAATGATAAACTGTTTGAAAAACTGTCTGGGATGGAGAAAGAATCCCACTCTTCCCCTCAACATGCCCATGTCACAGTCATTAAGAAAAAATGCCCTCCTACAAGACCAACTAAAGAGAAACAGGACCCGCTCTAGGATTTCCTGTGGCTTTGCCTCTGCAACTATGGAGAGGACATGAGTAAGTAAGTGGGATAAAAAAACTACCCCAGTCCTACAGGAACGAGTGCTTGAGTTTCAAGTTAAAGCAGATGGAAGAAAGAATTTTTGCAGGACACTGTCTGCTCCAGTCTATGGTAAGCGATTCTCCGGTCCGTGTAGGAACTCATCTTCTAATTGTAGACATTGTCCCAAACACTAGAGGTGCCCTGCCTCCAGCCAGGAGGAGGAGAGGGATAACCAAGTTTATTGGACTGTGTGGAAGCAACGGCCTGGCACATTAGAGCCACAAAAGTATAAAGCCCAGGTGGACACTGGTGCACAGTGTACCCTATTGCCATGGGATCATAAAGGGACAGAATCTGTTACTATTTCTGGAGTGACAGGTGGGTCTCAAGAACTGACTCCTTTAGAGGACAAAGTGAGCCTGAATGGGAATAAATGGGAGAAGCACCCCATTGTGACTGGCCTAGATGCTCCGTGCATCCTTGGCATAGACTACCTCAAGAGAGGGTATTTCAGAGACCCTAAAGGGTATCAGTGGGCTTTTGGTATAGCAGCTGTAGAGACTGAGGACATTACACAGCTGTCTACCTTACCTGGCCTTTCAGATGACCCTTCTGTGGTGGGACTGCTGAAGGTTAAAGAACAGCAGGTGCCAATTGCTACTGCCATGGTGCACTGATGACAGTAACACACTAACTGAGACTCCCTGATTCCCATCCAGAACCTGATTTGTTGGATAAAGAGACAAGGAGTGATCAGCAAGACTCGCTCACCCTTTAACAGCCCTAAATGTCCAGTGCAAAAGTCTGCATGTTCCAGGTTATAGACAGATTGTGAAACCTCTCTATGAAGTGACTCGAAAGAAAAATGAGTTTATGTGGGGTCCTGAGCAACGACAGGTCTTTGAGCAAATTAAACAAGGGATTGTGCATGCAGTAGCCCTTGGGCCAGTCCGAACAGGACAGGACATTAAAAATGTGCTCTACACTGCAGCCAGGGAAAATAGCACTACCTGGAGCCTCTGGCAGAAAGCACCAGGGGAGACTTGAGGTTGACCCCTAGGATTCTGGAGTCGAGGCTATAATGGCTTCGAGGCCAAATATGCCCCAACTGAGAAAGAAATCTTGGCAGCCTATGAAGGAGTTAGAGCTGCTTCAGAGGTACTTGGTACTGAAGCCCAGCTCCTCCTGGTGCCCCCATTACCAGTCCTGGGCTGGATGTTCAAGGGTAAAGTTCCTTCTACTCATCATGCCACCGATGCTACCTGGAGCAAGTGGGTTGCCTTAATCACACAGCGAGCTTGAACAGGAAACCCAAATCGTCTGGGAATCATAGAAGTGATCACAAACTGGCCTGAAGGCAAAGACTTCACAATGCCATCTGAGGAGGTAGTGACTCATGCTGAGGAAGCCCCACCATATCATGAAATCTCAGGTAATGAGAAACTATGCTCTGTTCACTGATGGGTCTTGTCATATTGTAGGAAAACATCGAAGGTGGAAAGCTGCTGGGTGGAGTCCTACACGAAAAATTGCTGAAGCTGCTGAAGGAGAAGGTGAATCGAGTCAATTTGCAGAGGTAAAAGCCATCCAGCTGGCCTTAGACATTGCTGAAGGAGAAAAGTGGCCAGTACCCTGTCTCTATACTGACTCATGGATGTTGGTCAATGCCCTGTGGGGATGGTTAAAGCAGTGGAAGCAGAGCAACTGGTAGTGAAAAGGTAAACCCTTCTGGTCTGCTGAATTATGGCAAGATATTGCTGAAACAGCTAGGGAAACTAGTCGTGAAGGTACGCTATGTAGATGCCCACGTACCCATGATTCAGGCCACTGAGGAACATGGAAACAATCAGCAAGTGGACCAAGCTGCTAAGATTTTCCAGACAGATTTGGACCGGGAACATAAAGGTGAACTGTTTTTAGCTCGGTGGGCCCATGACACTTCAGGTCATCAAGGAAGGGATGCAACATACAAATGGGCTCGTGACCAAGGGGTGGATTTAACCATGGACGCTATCGCACAGGTTATCCATGACTGTGAAACATGCGCCGAAATCAAGCAAGCTAAAAGACTAAAACCTTTGTGCTATGGGGGACGATGGCTGAAATATAAGTACGGGGAGGCTTGGCAAACTGACTACATCACACTCCCTCAAACCTGCCAGGGTAAGTGCTATCTGCTTACAATGGTGGAAGCGAGCACCTGTGGCGGTGTGCTCTTCCCTTCCCCCCCCACCCCCCGGCTCCTGCTCAAGCCATGGCCATCAGCAGGAGTTGTTATGAGTTGCACTTGAACTATGGGGGATGGCTGGCAACATAACCAAAACACTGTCTGGAGTGGGAACCTAGGTATCTTGTTCCCATGCAAATATGACTATAGGTCAATTATCTTACTCCATAAATAGTGGACAGCCCAAGAGCCCTTTGAGCTCTCCTGCACGGCAGCGGGCTGCACGACAGGATCTCCCCTTGAGCGGGGACGCTCGCTTAAGGTTCTTCTCCTGGAGGTTGAGAGATTCCTTGCCGCAACAGATTCTCGGTAAGTGACTAAGAGCATGCTAAACTTTGAAATCTTAGCTGAGTGATATAAGGATTGATTGCGCATATATAATCCTTTAGACATAAACTGTTGACCAAGTCTGGGACTAGGATTGGATCCAGCAGCACCTGGACTCCTCTCTGAGAAGGAGTTTAGACAGCAAGGGGGTCCTTTCTGAACCTCGTGACTCAACGGGAGGGTCTCCCTGAGAGCTTGTCTGACCCTGGCCTCTATGCAGTAAATAATCAAGTGTACCCTGGCATCGAATCTCGTAAAACACTGTCGCATTCACTACTAACTTTGTTAAATCACTGTTTTATGTTAATAAACATTTCACTACTCTCTTACAAGTGAAGTTATTCACTTCGCCCGCGACAGCACCGGATGCTTAGAAATTTATGCCGTGCCCCATGCTACTGCCCAGAATGCTATCCTGGGCCTTGAAAAGGCAAGTCTTGTGGTGACATGGTACTCCGGAGAGAATGGAGTCAGACAATGGGACTCATTTCAAAAACAGTCTTATAAGCACTTGGGCAAAAGAACCTGGCATTGAGTGGGTATATCATATCCCCTATCATGCACCAGCTTCAGGGAAAATTGAGCGATACAATGGATTGTTAAAAACTACCCTGAAGGCAATGGGTGGTGGATCCTTTAAAAATTGGGACAAGCATTTAGCACAAGCTACCTGGTTAGTTAACACCAGGGGATCCATCAATCGAGCTGGTCCTGCTCAGTCAGACCTTTTACATACAGTAGAAGGGGATAAAGTCCCTGTGGTGCATTAAAAGAATATGTTGGGGAAAACTGTTTGGGTTTTTCCTGCCTCAGGCAAAGGCAAACCCATTTGTGGGACTGTGTTTGCTCAAGGACCTGGATATATTTGGTCGGTGATACTGGAGAATGGAGAAATTCAGTGTATACCTAAAGGAAATTTAACACTGGGTGAAAATACAAAAACCTGAGTCTGCTATAATAGATGAAATTCTATAATTATCAACTACATCGATTTAATTAACTTTTGTGTATAAAGATAAATCATAAATGACTGATATGTGTATATATATTTATATCTGTACATCTATATGTATGTATTTGATGGATAAGATGTATTAGTGATCTAAGCATGATGCAAGTGGTATGGAATAAGGGGTGGAATGTCCTGGGTTTGGGGTGGTGCAGAGTCAACATTCTGTTCAGTGAGAGAGGCTCTTGCTTATATGTATTGCTGTGGCACCTAGGGTCAGATGACTTGGTTGTTTACCCTGTGGAGGGGTCACACCTGTGGGGAGGAGGGGACAGGATAGGTGACCCTAAACTGACCAATAGGGTATTCTATCCCATCTGCCATGATCAGTATAAAAGTTGAGGCATCAAAATATTCAGGTTGGCTCCTCTCCAATGGTTCTTCTTCAATGGCTCTTTTCTTCAATGACTGATGTCTGAGGAGGAGGACTCTGTCAGCTTGTCTGCCTTTGATCCTGGTCAGTGTGTTCCAGTTCCTCTTTGTCACTGTGTCCCATCTGGAACTTTACCAGTGCCTGCCAGTGCCATCTTCCTTGGAGCTTGATACGGTTTTGTATATATTTGAATATACTGTTCTATTTAAATATTTTTATTGTTATTATTTATATTTCATTAGAGTAGTTTAGTTTTTCCTAAACTCAATTCTATCTCTCTTCACACAATGACGGAATGATAGGGGTTGGAAGGGACCTCTGAAGATCATCTAGTCCAACCCCCCTGCCAGAGCAGGGTCACCTAGAGCAGGTGGCACAGGAACGCATCCAGGCGGGTTTGGAATGTCTCCAGAGACGGAGACTCCACCACCTCCCTGGGAAGCCTGTTCCAGTGCTCTGCCACCCTCAAAGTAAAGAAGTGCCTCCTCATGTTTAGATGGAACTTCCTATGCTCAAGTTTGTGCCCATTACCCCTTGTCCTGTGGCTGGGCACCACTGAAAAGAGCCTGGCCCCATCCTCCTGACACCCACCCTTTAAGTATTTACAAGCATTGATAAGGTCCCCCCTCAGCCGTCTTTTTTCCAGACTGAAGAGACCCAAATCCCTCAGCCTTTCTTCATAAGAGAGGTGTTCCAGTCCCCTAATCATCTTGGTAGCCCTTTGCTGCACCCTCTCCAGCACAGTTCCCTGTCCTTCTTGAACTGGGGAGCCCAGAACTGGACACAGTACTCCAGGTGCAGCCTCACCAGGGCAGAGTAGAGGGGGAGGATGACCTCCCTCGACCTGCTGGCCACACTCTTCTTGATGCACCCCAGGATGCCATTGGCCTTCTTGGCCACAAGGGCACATTGCTGCCTCATGGTCATCCTGTTGTCCACCAGGACTCCCAGGTGTCTTTCCACAGAGCTGCTCTCCAGCAGGTCAGCCCCCAACCTGTACTGGTGCATGGGGTTATTCCTCCCCAGGTGCAGCACCCTACCCTTGCCCTTGTTGAATTTCATAAGGTTTCTCTCTGCCCAGATCTCCAGCCTGTCCAGGTCTCTCTGTACAGCAGAACAGCCTTCTGGTGTGTCAGCCACCCCTCCCAGCTTTGTGTCATCAGCAAACTTGCTGAGGGTGCACTCTATCCCCTCATCCAGGTCACTGATGAATATATTGAACAGCACTGGACCCAGTACTGACCCCTGGGGAACACCACTCGTCACTGACCTCCAACTAGACTCTGTGCCCCTAATCACAACCCTCTGAGCTGTATCTTTCAACCAGTTTTCAATCCACCTTACTGTCCATTCATCCAACCCACACTTCCTAAGCTTCCCTATGAGGATGCTGTGGGAGACCATGTCGAATGCCTTGCTGAAGTCAAGGTAGACAACATCCACTGCCCTCCCCTCATCTATCCATCCAGTCATGCCATTATAGAAGGCTATCATAGAATAGAATCATAGAATCATAGAATTGCTGAGGTTGGAAGGGACCTTTAAGATCATCGAGTCCAATCTTTAACCTACCCTGAGAAAAGCCACTTCTAAACCACGTCCCTAAGTGCCCCATCTACCCTTTTTTTAAACACCTCCAGGGATGGTGAATCCACCACCTCCCTGGGCAGCCTATTCCAATGTTTAATAACCCTTTCAGTGAAAAAATGTTTCCTAATATCCAATCTAAACCTCCCCTGACATAACTTGAACCCATTTCCTCTCGTCCTATCACTTGTCACCAGGGAGAAGAGGTCAGCCCCCATCTCTCTACAACCTCGTTTCAGGTAGTTGTAGAGGGTGATAAGGTCTCCCCTCAGCCTCCTCTTCTCCAAGCTAAACAACCCCAGCTCCCTCAGTCGTTCTTCATAAGGTTTGTCCTCCAGACCCCTCACCAGCTTTGTAGCCCTTCTCTGGACACGCTCCAAACACCTCAATGTCCCTCTTGTAGCGAGGGGCCCAAAACTGAACGCAGTACTCGAGGTGGGGCCTCACCAGTGCCGAGTACAGGGGGACGATCACTTCCCTAGTCCGGCTCACCACACTGTTCCTGATACGGGCTAGGATGCTGTTGGCCTTCTTGGCCACCTGGGCACACTGCTGGCTCATATTCAGCCGGCTGTCAACCAACACCCCCAGGTCCTTTTCTGCCGGGCTGCTTTCGAGCCACTCTGCCCCAATCCTGTAGCGCTGCATGGGGTTGTTGTGACCCAAGTGCAGGACCAGGCACTTGGCCTTGTTGAACCTCATACCCTTGGCCTCAGCCCATCGGTCCAGCCTGTCCAGATCCCTCTGCAGAGCCAACCTACCCTCAAGCAGATCAACACGCCCGCCCAGCTTAGTGTCATCTGCGAACTTACTGAGGGTGCATTCGATCCCTTCATCCAGATCATTGATAAAGATATTAAAGAGAACCGGCCCCAGCACCGAGCCCTGGGGGACACCACTTGTGACCGGACACCAACTGGATTTAACTCCATTTACCACCACTCTCTGGGCACGGCCATCCAGCCAGTTTTTTACCCAGCGAAGAGTACACCTGTCCAGGCCATGAGCAGCCAGTTTCTCCAGGAGAATGCTGTGGGAAACAGTGTCAAAAGCTTTGCAAAAATCCAGGTAGATAACATCCACAGCCTTTCCCTCATCCACTAAGTGGGTCACCTTATCATAGAAGGATATTAGGTTTGATAGGCATGACCTGCCCTTCACAAACCCATGCTGACTGGGCCAGTCAGATTAGTCAGACATGATTTCCCCTTGGTGAATGCGTGTTAAGTACTTCTGATAGCTTTCTTTTCCTCTACTTGCCTTGAGATGATGCCCAGAACGAGCTGTTCCATCATCTTTCCAGGGATGGAGGTGAGGCTGACTTGCCTGTAGTTTCCTGGATCTTCCTTCTTGCCCTTTTTGAAGACTGGAGTGACATTGGCCTTCCTCCAGTCCTCAGGCACCTCGCCTGTTCTCCAGGACCTTTCAAAGATGATGGAGAGCAGCCCAGCAATGACATCTGCCAGCTCCCTCAGCACTCTCGGGTGCATCCCATCAGGACTCATGGACTTGTGGATATCCAGTTGACTTAATTGATCTCTCACTTGATCCTCCTCAACCAAGGGGAAGTCTTCCTCTGTCCAGAGGTTACTTCTGTCCCTGTTACTTTCTCCGAAGGTTGGCACTCCTGAGGGCTGGGCCGAGCAGCAAAGACCAAAGCAAAGAAGGCATTCGGTAACTCTGCCTTCTCTATATCCTTTGTCACCATGGCTCCTGTTTCATTCAACAGCAGGTCCACATTTTCTCTAGTTTTCCTTTTGCCTCCAATATACTTGAAGAAGCCCTTCTTGTTGAGCTCGACATCCCTTGCCAGGTTTAATTCCGTAGAGGCCTTGGCTTTCCTCATTTCATCCCTGCATGCTCTGACAGCGTTCTTGTAATCCTCCCAAGTTGTCAGTCCCTTCTTCCACTTACTGTAAACTTCCCTCTTCCACTTGAGCTTTTTCAGAAGCTCCCTGCTCAACCATGCAGGTCTCCTGCTTCCCTTGCCTGATTTCTTGCTCTTAGGGATGCACCAATCCTGAGCTTGGAGAAAGTGGTATTTGAATATCAACCACCTCTCTTAAGCCCCCCTGCCTTCCAGAGCCCTAGCTCATGGGATCTCTCCAAGCAGTTTCTTGAAGAGGTCAAAGTTAGCCCTCCTGAAGTCCAAGGTTGTAATTTTACTTCTTGTTGTTTCGTGCATACTACCCATGATCCTGAACTCTATCTTCTCATGATCACTACAACCTAGGGTGCCCCCAACCTTCATGTCCTCCACCAGTCCCTCTGTGTTTGTCAGTACCAGGTCCAGGAGTGCTCTTCTCCTTGTTGGCTCCTCCACCACCTGAGTCAAAAAGTTGTCATCAATACACTGGACGAGCCCCCTGGACTGTGCATGCCTGGCTGTGTGGCCCTCCCAGCAGATATCAGGGTGATTGAAGTCCCCCATGAGAAGCAAGGCCTGTGATTGGGAGGCTACCTTCAGCTGTCTGTAGAAGGCCTCATCAGCTTCCCCATCCTGATCAGGTGGCCTGTAAGTAACACCCACAACAGTGTCCCTCATATTAGCCTGCCCCTTAATCCTTACCCACAAGCTCTCAACTCTCTCTCTTCACCTGTCCCCAGGGAGAGCTCAATACATCCCAGATGCTCTCTCACATAGAGAGCAACTCCACCACCTTGCCTTGCTGGCCTGTCTTTCCTGAAAAGGACATAGTCATCCATGACAGTGTTCCAGTCGTATGAGCTATCCCACCATGTCTCAGTAATTGCAATGAGATCATGGCCCTGCGACCGCGCACAGATCTCCAGCTCTTCCTGTTTGTTCCCCATGCTGCGTGCATTGGTGTATAAGCATTTCAGAGAGGGAGTTGAGTGTGTAGTTTTCACCCTTGAGGGGTGTCGTGGTTTTGGCCAAATTGGCCAATGGCCGGCGACAGATGCTCCCCCCCAGCCTCTCGTACACAGAGAGGAGGAGGAGAGATAAAGAGAGATTTATGAGTTTAGAAGGAACTAAACTACTTTAATGAAATATTAACAATAAAATAAAAAGGAAATAAGGAAATAGATACAGTATATACAAAACCATATTAAGCTCCCAGGATGACGTCACCAGCAGGCACTGGGGAAGTCCCAGGCTGGACTCAGCAACGGGTGGGAACTGGATTCCAGAGCTGGAGTCAGGAACCCACGGATCGGGATCAAAGGC
Organism: Rissa tridactyla; assembly: GCF_028500815.1. Lineage (NCBI taxonomy): Eukaryota > Metazoa > Chordata > Aves > Charadriiformes > Laridae > Rissa > Rissa tridactyla. Next base: position 13,979,503 of record NC_071496.1, read on the forward strand.
AGATGAACAGACAGGGTCCTCCTCAGACGTTAGCCATTGAAGGAAGAGAGTTGACCCTTTGATCCCTCAGCTTTTATACTGAGCATGGGGCAGATGGGATGGAATACCCCTGTTGGTCAGTTTTGGGTCACCCGTCCTGTCCGCTCCTCCCTGCAGGTGGGACCCCTCTACTCTTTTCCGTTTACGACCCTCCAGCGGGGCAAATAACGAAATTAGCTGACCCTGGTTGTTATAGTAATAAGTATAAGCAAGAGCCTCTCTGTGTACCATTCCCTGTCACTAATTGTAAACATTGGTCTTATCACTCTGAAAATGAACCATTTTGGGCACAACATGCTGTTAATTTCAGAGAGTTAGAAGAGGCCTAGCTAAGAAATAAAATTACTGAACAGAAAGTTGGTTCTGTTTTGCCTCAAACCAGGACAAGGGGTGGTAGGCCTTCTGGTTCTCAAAAATACTATCATACCCCCACAAGTGCTGAGCTACTACACCCAGGCACCTCACCGGCAAGCCCTGTTGCATCCCCACACCCCTTTGGATCTAGTTTAAAGCTCTCTCAGTCAGCCCTGATAACTCCTGTCCTAGAACCCTTTTCCCCCTGCAAGATAAGCTATTCCCGCCTATTACCAGCAGGCCTGGTGTCTTGTAAATCAAGCCATGGTCAAAGAACCCAAAGTCCTACTTGTAGCACCAGGCTTGGAGCCAGGCACTGATCTGCTGGCTCTTCCTATTTATCCCCTCATCATTCTCCACAACTCGGGGGATAGAGGAGAACACGACTTGTGTTCCCGATGCCTTGACCAGTCATCTCAAGGTCCTGAAATATCTTCTTCCTCCTTGGAGTGAGAGGTGTGTCATCTTGTCATTGGCTAACCTGGCCCAAACTGCAACATTCAAAATAAATTTTGAATTTATTATGATTTTAAAGTTGATTTTTATAATATTTTCAAGTGCTATTAGTTTTAGACCAGAGTTTGGATGCTCAGTACACAATCCCTTTTCACTGCAGAAACCATAGCAAGATCAGTCTGTGTAACTATCATGTACAGGAAATTAGAATAGAGAGTTTTCATAGTTCGTGGGCTTGCATACAAATCTCTAATTTCTGGAACACAGACAGCACTTCACTCAGAGCTGAAGAGAAAAGCCTGTGAGTGATTCTGAGGTGCTAAAATACGAGGGAGACGAGGACCAGGTAAAAATCTTGGTAGATAGGATAGACAGATATAAACACTAACCCTGGATAACATTTCAAGCAATAATACAATCAATAAACATATGGGCAAATGAAAATGCAAATGAGCCACAGAGATATAAATGTTCAGGAAGACAGACAGATTTCTGTAATACTTACCTGTATTTCATTGACTTCAAGTAGCCCTTAAGTGGAACTGACAGTGTTACAAAGAGAATAAGCACTTCTAGACAAACTGGAATTAACAATCACTTCAGGAGCCTTGAAGCATTCACAATTCTGCTGTTGTCAACTCTTTCAGTGGCTTTAATTTTCGATGGTAAGCACAACTCCTATATAGTGTTGTCAAAACACCAATGAAGTTATGTCATTGAATATTTAAGTGCTGGCCTGCAGAATGCCAAACACTCAGATTTGAATTTCATGCTCTCTACTAAACATCAAGACAAATATGTCTAATTTCATAAAAACTTCACCAGCCCAAAAAGGCTGACAATCAGGCCCAGTGTTACCACTTTACCAGCTGAAATAGGAGTTTCTCCTTTTCTACTGTAAAAAAGCTCTTCCCAGGAGGTCAGAGGAGGGGAGAAGCATGGGGTTGGGATTCATGGATGCAGCATGAGATTAAAGCACAAAGAGTTTGGGGTACTAAGGGTACAATTCATCACTGAACAGAAAATGCACGTTTGTGTATGAAAATGTTCTCCTTGTGCTGATCGGAAGAGGTTGGGAGGCGATTCAAGAAGTACATAAGAAAATTGGGATATTTATGCCAGAAGACAGGAGTTTTATTTGCTGTGGAGTTTTCCTGGTTCCAGCCTTGATTTGTAAGCCATGACGGTGACTTGTTCAACAGAAGGAGCAACACACTTGTGTCTGTCACCGAAATCCAGAGGGTTGCTGCCTCCCTCATCCTTCCTCCCAGTGCTACCTTAAGCTCCAAGATGTACTCAGGGCCTCTGTCTCTCCCTGTCTTCCCATGTGTTCATGAGACTAAAGTTAACTTGTGGTAATTTTTTTGGAGCCTGTAGTTTCTCTGTTAAATCTGCTTATGTCTAATATGCGCTTTCCCCTTTGCGGTAGGTTTTATTCTGTGTGCAAGATTACAGACAGTAGTGAGGGGCTGTGACCACTGGAAAGACATGGCAGGGGCATATGAAAATGAACTTCATGGTAATCTCTAGACTAGCGAGGTAGTTTTCTTATGGGATGTTTTCTAAAAATGATTGGTTTGACCTTGAAAGTAAAATTTTGTACCCCCTTCTATTGGATGAAATGCATCTGTTCAAGGAATAGATGCCCAAAGCTTACCAATTATACTTGATGCTCAAAATAGTCTGGACACTGATATTCTGGACAGAATTAGTTCCATGCTGAAGTATTCCTGGAAGGCAACAAAAGAGGAGGAGGAGGAGGAGGAGGAGGAGGAGGAAGAGGATTCTGTCAGCTCATCTGCCTTTGTTCCTGGTCAGCGTGTTCCAGTTCCCATTTGTCATTGAGTCAAGTCTGGAACTTTCCCAGTGCCTGCCAGTGCCATCTTCCTTGGAGCTTGATACGGTTTTGTATATATATGTATTATTGTATCTATTTAATGATATCTTTTTTTTATTTTATTATTAATTTTTCATTGAAGTAGTTTAGGGTTTTTTTTTAAACTCTTAGCTCTCTTATCTCTCTCCTTCTTCTCCTTGGAGCGAGAGGTGGGGGAGAGCATCTGTTGTCTTGTCATTGGCCAACCCATCCCAAACCATGACACTGACCCACCACATCTCCTGTATTTTTCCGAGAAATAGAGGACATCTGTTTCTTTTCCCGTAACTTAAAAGTAGAGGTCTCTAACTCATCGAAGTGGTGAAACAAGAGCTTAAGCTTATATTGATTTTTTCTAGTTCTCCCTTCTAATTGTTAAGCAAATGTCTGTTCATCACTATATAACTCTGATTAGATAATTTAAAAGAAAATGTATTGATCTTCACATAAAACTAGAAAGGAACAGGTAGTTGATATAGATCAAATATTGTGTCTTCAGCTTGGTCTAAAGCTGGAGAAACACAAAATGCCACCTGGAAACTACAGAACACATGCAGTACACCGAAGCAAAGCATGTGAGGAGGCCAGATAGAGAAAACAGACAAAATAGTCTCTGTAACTATGACAGTGATGTTAGTGACTTACAGAAGCTTTTAGGCATTATTACTCCCTTCAAAAGACAAGTGTGCTTCTCCTGTGCTTTTCTTTCTGACACATGCCTTCCTACCCAAACACAGAGCAAGTGATTTTTATTTCTGAAACACATTCTATGGAATAAAGAACAACAGGTGTAAAATTGGAAATGAATCCAATACAAAAGGCTGCTTCTGAACAACAACTGACTTAGGAACCTTTTTTTTTTTTTTTTTTTAATTAAACCAATCCAGAAACAGAGGGTTATTTTTTATTTTTTTTTCATGTAGACCTACCCCCGCTCTTCTGTATGCTGAAGGTAGAGTCCTACTTTAGATTCCAAATGGCTTAAAGACAGCAGAGTGTGTATTAGATACAATCACAGAAAAATAGCATTGCAAAGGGTCTTAAGAGGGTTTGTAATCCATGTAGTCCTTTCCCCAAGGCAGGATCAACTACTTAAGCCATTTGCAAGAGAAGATTTGCTATCTCTTGTTCTCATGATGACCAGTGATGAATTGCAAACCATGTTCTTATATATATTACACCAGAATTTGGAGAGTACAGGTCAGATTAAAGTCTCACTTGCTGACACTCTGCAAACTTGTAAGAAGAAATTCCATTTCCAAACAGCTTTCAGTCTCAGTAGACAAAGCGGCCAAGGGAAAGAGAAATAACATGTCATCACGTTTATTTTATATGGAATTTCTAACTTTTTAGCATTAGCCTAATTCATCTTTTCTTAAGGCTGATAGTAAACCTCCAGCTGACCACGACTGGAGTTAACAAAAGGCACTACAGATTGCACAAAGAATATGCAGAAAAGACAAAAAGTGCATATGGGACTCCTGTATAGCCCAGATCTCTCACATCTCAATATGGTGACAAAGACTTCTATACCTAGCGTGAAAATTTTGTCTCACTGCACATTTACAAAATAATATGGTGCATTTAAAAATAAATTTAAAAAAAAAAAGCATAGCACATGATGGAGTTTTCCCAACACAGCATGCAGCTGTGGCGCTAAATAAGCTTATCCACATTTCCTGAGCAATGGTTTATGTTTTGACATTGACTAACTCATCCATGCTCAGGGCACAAGCACTCAATCTCCATCACCAGTTTCCCATTAGAAATCTTGATCTCTGCTGAAACAAGCTCAATTCCCTTAATTATTTCCCAGCCAACAGACGGCTTGAGAGGGAGGATATTACAAGTGTCAGTCTCTTTGCCTCCGGACAGGCCATGGATGACACAAGAAGGAGAGAAACAAACAAATAAAAAATATCTCTGTTTACGTGGCACCTTTTTAATGTGTTTGTTGTACCGCTATGCTTCATTCGTTCTCCCAAAACTAGTTTACCAGGATTTTATTCTTGGAAAACCTTCAGTAAAAGTGTTCTCTCTCCCCTTTTTCTCTAAATTTTTGTTAGTGTCTTGTTATTTCGCTGAAAGAAGGATCTGGCAATCCATCTTGAAGAGCTACTTTGTTATTAGAAGGCGTTATAGAGTTCCTTAAATTAATCATTGTGTAAAATCTAACAAAAATTTTTGATAAGCGTGGTGTTTTCTTACTAAACAAGACAAAGAACAATAAGATGAGTCTTAATGTAGACTTTTCCATAAATATATTCAGAAGGATCATTTTATTTGTATTAATACTTGCATTATTTTGGCAAGATCAAGGTCTGTAAGTTAATGAGAATTGTCATAGCTCCACTAACCACAGCAGAGGTGCGGTGCTTTGTTCTAAGAGTTAGTCATAAACATAGTGAAAGATAGTCCCTGACAAACTTATTTTTTGAAGGTAGAAAATAGACAAAATTGAGAATAAGCATGAAGAGCAAAAAGAATGTGTGTTTTCCACTCAATACAAACAGTATCAGTCATTTGAGGATGTAAGCTGGTTCTGAAAATACGTGCAATTTTTCCTTCATTCTCTTCTCTTGCCCCTGTGTGTTTGTGGGTATATCCCATAGTTTTCTGTGTGGAGGTGCTCCAGAACTCTTCTTAGTCAATAGCATTAGAAGACTCTGTGGCTATGTCAATACAAGTAAATTAAACGTTTATTGGTCCATTCCTGACTACTCAGTCTGAATGTCATTAAATGGCCCTCATACATACTATAGCACTTTCTTAGCTTCTAAAACAAGATTTTAACTGCCTATTAAGAATGGTCCCTGACCCATGCTAGATGCCCAAACCATCCCAAGGAATAGCTTTGGAGACCGATAATTGTCATAAGCCAAAGTGTTCTTTGGAACTGTTCTAACTATTTAGTAGTATCAGTAATCATGTTCTAGTGCCCATGAATGTTCCCAGACAGTGTTTTATTCATTAATGTAGCCATTCCCTATTGTCCCCTCAGGGAAGCTGTGTGATGGCCAGTGAAAAAGCATCAACACACAGGTGAGTTTTATTAAACGCATGAGTAACACCATCTGAGAAGAAAGATAATAAAAGATTGGTAGTGTGGGGATGTGACTAAGGTAATTATCACCAAAGAGATTCTGTAGCCTCTGGAATATGAAAATATTAGTATGGACCACATTAAAAATTAAAACACTTTCCCTTAGCTGTTCACCATTTTGATGAAAGTTTTCATTAAAAAAATAACCTTTTTTGAATACATTAAAAAACCTATAATAACAGGGAACAGAATCAAAACATCAACATTTTGGCATTAAATGAAGGAGGAGAAAAAAGAAATACAAAATCATGGATAACAGAAATGATGCAAAATAAAATTAGTCAAGGAAAACTAAGGGACGATGTGTGTAATGTCTCAAGAAACCTAGTAATGACCTGCTAGAGGATGGAGGAGAAGGAGGTGTGTTTTGCTTTATTGTGTATTTCTGTAGAGTGCAGTAAAAGAAAAATTCTACCATCTGTCATCTTCAAGAAATTAGCATGCTATGACATTGGACAGGTTTGTTCATACTTCCAATCTGCTACTCGCTCATTTCCGCTGAACATTTTTGTTCTCCACTTCTCCCATGTAATTTTTATTTTTATCATTATTATTATTTGAAAGTTGGATCATGCTCCATTATTTTTCTATAGCTTGAAGAATTCAAGCTAGAAGAAAATAAAATAATAATAAAAAAAAGAACAATCTGCCAAAAAATCCTAGACTGCCTCCATTACCCGACTTGATCTTTCTTTTTGATTTTTCCAGATGTCATTTAAGTATGCTTTTTAAGGTGATTAGGCTTCCCTGTTTGGGATACAAAATTAAATGAAATGTGTCATAATGAACATTAATGAAACATTAATTTTTACTTACATTAAAATCCATAAGGCAATATAAATGAATTTTATGTAAGTAGGTTATATCTCCTATTAGGGAAAGTATGTTTCTTCAGGATATAGAAGGAAAATGTCCCTGTCGGAAGTTACGATTGCAAATCCAAAAGACAGGATTCCCTTGCTATATGTCACAGAAAGCCCTAGATGTGGGATTTACTTAACCCAGCTGGCCCAGCTGGGTGATATGTGAATATTAGTTCTCATCTGATCTCACAGCTTGGGAGATCCCTGCCTCCATTATATGCTCCAAAGGGAGGACACTAAAAAAGAAGAGCTTATCATTTCTCACTGACAACCAGGAGGACTTAGACAACCGCTTTAGGGTAGAGGTCCACCTTTTACTCTGTAAATGTTAGAGTATAAAAATCTATTCCTACGTCACATAAGGAGTGCCAGGTTCCTAAATCTGGTAGGTCAGGGATTTGAGAGGGGAAAGCTTGAATATTGTGGCCTCATATTCCAAGTTGTAGATTCAATTTCCTTGATTTCCTTCAAACAGCACAGCAGGTACTGAATAGAAAAAGAGGTCCTGAATGGGGGGGGGGGGGGGGGGGGAAGGCTTTTAATTCCTGCAGCTACAAAAGTTTGTCTTAGAATTCATCTCCTTCTTCATATTCCAGACTGCAGACTTTAGGAATATCCATGTGGCTTTCAGCAGAAATTTTAGAATAAATGAGGTGGATCGAGAGCTGGCTGAGTGACAGAACTCAGAGGGTTGTGATCAGCGGCACAGAGTCCAGTTGGAGGCCTGTAACCAGTGGTGTCCCTCAGGGGTCAATACTTGGTCCAATTTTGTTCAATATATTCATTAATGACCTAGATGAGGGGACAGAGTGTATCCTCAGCAAGTTCGCTGATGATACCAAGCTGGGAGGGGTGGCCGACACTCCAGAGGGCCGTGCTGCCATCCAGCGTGACCTGGACAGGCTGGAGAGCTGGGCAGAGAAGAACCTAATGAGGTTCAACAAAAGCAAGTGTAAGGTCCTGCACCTGGGAAGGAAGAATGCTAAGCACCAGTATAGGTTAGGGGCAGACATGCTGGGAAGCAGCTCTGAGGAGAAGGACCTGGGGGTCCTGGTAGACAGCAAATTATCCATGAGCCAGCAGTGTGCCCTTGTCGCCAAGAAGGCCAATGGCATCCTGGGCTGCATAGGAAAGACTGTGGCCAGTAGGTCGAGGGAGGTCATTCTCCCCCTCTACTCTGCACTGGTGAGGCCACAACTGGAGTACTGTGTCCAGTTTTGGGCTCCCCAGTTGAAGAGGGACAGGGAACTACTGGAGCGAGTCTAGCAAAGGGCAACCAAGATGATTATGGGACTGGAGCACCTCCCTTATGAGGAAAGGCTGAAAGAGCTGGGACTCTTTAGCCTGGAGAAGAGAAGGTTGAGGGGGGACCTGATTAATGTTTACAAGTACCTAAAGGGTGGGTTTAAGGAGGACGGAGCCAGGCTCTTTTCATTGGTTCCCAGTGACAGGACAAGGGGCAATGGGCACAAGCTGGAACATAGGAAGTTCCGTTCAAATACACGGAAAAACTTCTTTACGGTGAGGGTGACAGAGCACTGGAACAGGCTGCCCAGGGAGGTTGTGGAGTCCCCTTCTCTGGAGATTTTCAAGACTCGCCTGGATGCAGCCCTGAGGGATGTGCTTTAGGCAATCCTGCTCTAGCAGGGGAGTTGGACTAGATGATCTCTAGAGGTCCCTTCCAACTCTGAAGATTCCGTGATTCCGTGATTCTGTGAAATGCTTCAAGGTGAACCAAGTAATTTTGTAGAAAAAAACATATAGGAGTAGAAAAAGATGCAAATAATGAATTGCTGAATTAAGCGAGTCCATATGATACATACAGATATTTGAAGTAGATTACTGAAAGAGCATTTCCTTGGTGTTTCAGTAAAACAGGTTTTCAGCAAAAAAGGTTTTCAGCATTATTAATTTTATTTACGTGCCAAATTTCTTATTGGTGCAAATTGGGATAGTTACATCAATTTTGGTGAACTGAAATTATTATAATTATGTAATTAAATGAGGATCTAATTTTTGGGGTGGATGATTTTTGTTCAGATTAGGGAATATTTTGTGTGGTTTTCTTTTAACCTGAAGAGAAAGGATGAGGATTTGGGATTACTGAGGAAGGCAAAGAAAAGCTAGAAAAGGATTCATTAGGCTGAAGCAGCAGATAGACCTGCAGAGGATAACAGTTAGAAAGTGGCATTTGTGGAAATTCCAGGAGAAATATCTGAGTTCTAGAAATTCCATCTGGTGAAAATTAATACAAGCAAAGCAGATAAATGAACAAAAAACACAGACGAAGAAAAGGCAAGGGCAAACTGCTTGATTTGCCATAATCTCCCTTGTAAAGAATCTGTCTCCAGATTCTTTGCATGACACAGTGCAATATTTGACCCACCAGGGAAAGTACAGAAGTTCTGCCCAATGTCTCTGGAAAACTTTGATCATCTCAAATGACCTGATCCTGAAGTCATTGTGTGAGCTTCAACTGATATTATCTTTCATTTTTCAGAGACTGAAGAAATTGAGACAGGCCAACTCCTCTCCAAGGACTTCTAAAATTCACCCTTTGTTCCATCCCCTTCCCCTAATTAAGCAAAAAACAATGAAGACAAGAAACAGAAGAGAAAAAAATAACAGAACATCTGTGGCCCCCGGCAACCTTCCTTGGGCGTTCCTGGCTCCAGATTTGGTGCTGAGTTTGACACCCAGCTTGCAAGAAGAGTAAACCAACCAAGTGGTACTTCAGCACCCTCCACAGGCTTCATACAAATTCTATCACTCATGAGCATGTAGCATGGGGAACAAACAGGAGGAGTCAGAGACGTGCACACGCCTGCAAGGCTATGCTCTAATTTGCATCACAGAGACATGGTGGGATGGCTCCTATGACTGGAGTGTTGGAATGGAAGGATACAGGCTCTTCAGGAAGGACAGACAAGATGAGGAGGGGGTGTCACCCTCTATGTCAAGGACCAGCTGGAGTGCATGGAGCTCCACCTGGGGATGGATGAGGAGCTGACCGAGAGTTTATGGGTCAAGATTAAAGGGAATGCAGGGGCAGGTGATGTTACAGTGGGGGTCTGCTACAGGCCACCTGACCAAGAAGACCAAGCAGATGAGGCCCTCTATAGACAGATAGGAGCAGCCTCACATTCACAAGCCCTGGTCCTCATGGGGGACTTCAACCACCCCAATAGCTGTTGGAGGGACAACACAGCAGGGCATAAGCAATCCAGGAGGTTCCTGAAATGTGTCAATGATAACTTCCTTCTTGAAGTGATGTAGGAGCCAATGAGGAGAGGTGCCATGCTGGACCTGGTTCTCACCAACAAGGAGGGGCTGGTGAGGAATGTCATGCTCAAGGGCAGCCTTGGCTGCAGTGACCATGAAATATTGGAGTTTGAGATACTTAGGGTGTCAAGGAGGATGTGCGCAGTAAGTTTGCTACCCTGGACTTCAGGAGAGCAAACTTTGGCCTCTTCAGGGATCTGCTTGATGGAGTACCATGGGATGAAGCCCTGGCAGGAAGAGGGGCCCAAGAAAGCTGGTTAATATTCAAGGACCAACTCCTCCAAGCTCAAGAGCAATGCATCCCAACAAAGAGGAAGTCAGGCAAAAAAGCCAGGAGGCCCGTGTCGATGAACAAGGAGCTCCTGGACAATCTCAAACAGAAAAAGAAAGCCTACAGAGGGTGGAAGCAAGGAGGGGAGAGCGGTGGATGTTGTCTACCTTGACTTCAGCAAGTCTTTCGACACGGTCTCCCACAGCATCCTCATAGGGAAGCTTAGGAAGAGTGGGTTGGATGAATGGACAGTGGGGTGGATTGAAAACTGGTTGAAAGAGAGAGCTCAGAGGGTCGTGATTAGGGGCACAGAGTCTAGTTGGAGGTCAGTGACGAGTGGTGTTCCCCAGGGGTCAGTACTGGGTCCAGTGCTGTTCAATGTATTCATCAGTGACCTGGATGAGGGGATAGAGTGCACCCTCAGCAAGTTTGCTGATGACACAAAGCTGGGAGGGGTGGCTGACACACCAGAAGGCTGTGCCACCATACAGAGAGACCTGGACAGGCTGGAGATCTGGGCAGAGAGAAACCTTATGAAATTCAACAAGGGCAAGTGTAGGGTGCTGCACCTGGGGAGGAATAACCCCATGCACCAGTACAGGTTGGGGGCTGACCTGCTGGAGAGCAGCTTGGTGGAAAGAGACCTGGGAGTCCTGGTGGACAGCAGGATGACCATGAGGCAGCAATGTGGCCAAGAAGGCCTATGGCATCCTGGGGTGCATCAAGAAGAGTGTGGCCAGCAGGTCGAGGGAGGTCATCCTCCCCCTCTACTCTGCCCTGGTGAGGCCGCATCTGGAGTCCTGTGTCCAGTTCTGGGCTCCCCAGTTCAAGAAGGACAGGGAACTGTGCTGGAGAGGGTGCAGCAAAGGGCTACCAAGATGATTAGGGGACTGGAACACCTGTCTTATGAAGAAAGGCTGAGGGATTTGGGTCTCTTCAGTCTGGAAAAAAGACGGCTGAGGGGGGACCTTATCAATGCTTGTAAATACTTAAAGGGTGGGTGTCAGGAGGATGGGGCCAGGCTCTTTTCAGTGGTGCCCAGTGACAGGACAAGGGGTAATGGGCACAAACTTGAGCATAGGAAGTTCCACCTAAACATGAGGAGGCACTTCTTTACTTTGAGGGTGGCAGAGCACTGGAACAGGCTTCCCAGAGAGGTGGTGGAGTCTCCGTCTCTGGAGACATTCCAAACCCGCCTGGATGCGTTCCTGTGCCACCTGCTCTAGGTGACCCTGCTCTGGCAGGGGGGTTGGACTAGATGATCTCCAGACGTCCCTTCCAACCCTACTATTCTCTGATTCTGTGTGATTCTGTGACAGGTAGCCTGGGAGGTATACAGAGAAGCTGTCTCAGCAGCCAGGGACCGGGATAGGAAAGCTATGACAGAACAAAATCTCGCCAGGGGTATCAAGGGCAACAAGAAATCCTTCTATAGGTATGTCAGTGCCAAAAGGAAGACTAGGGAAAATGTGAGCCCGCTCAGGAAGGAGACAGGAGACCTGGTCAGCTGGGATATGGAGAAGGCCAAGGTACTCAATGAATTTTTTGCCTCAGTCTTCACTGGTAAGGGCTCTAACCACACTGCCCAAGATGCAGAAGACAAAGGCAGGGACTGAGAGAATGAGGTAACGCCCACTGTAGAAGACCAGTTTCAAAACCATCTGATGAATCTGAAGGTGTACCAGTCCATGGGACCTGATGAGATTCATACACGGGTCCTGAGGGAGCTGGCAGATGAAGTTGACACGCCACTATCCATCCTATTTGAGAAGTTGTGGCAGTCTGGTGAAGTTCCCACTGACTGGAAAAGGGGAAACGTAACCCCCAATTTCAAATAGGGAAAAAAGGAAGACCCGGGGAACTACAGGCCGGTCAGTTTCACCTCTGTGCCTAGCAAGATCATGGAGTAGATCCTCCTGGAAGCTCTACTAAGGCACATGGGAAATAAGGAGGTGACTGGTGACAGCCAACATGGCTTCACTGCAAATCGTGTCTGACAAATTTGGTGGCCTTCTGTGACGGCGTTACAGCATTGGTGGATAAGGGGAGAGCAACAGATGTCATCTACCTGGAATTTTGCAAAGCATTTGACACTGTCCCACACGACATCCTGGTCTCTGAATTGGACAGACATGGATTTGATGGATGGACCACTCGGTGGATAAGGAACTGGCTAGATGGCCACACTCAGAGTTGCAGTCAACAGTTCAATGTCCAAGTGGAAACCAGTGACGAGTGGCATTCCTCAGGGGTCGGTATTGAGACCCGTACTATTTAACATCTTTGTTGGCGACATGGACAGTGGGATTGAGTGCACCCTCAGCAAGTTTGCCAATGACACCAAGCTGTGTGGTGCAGTCAACACACTGGAGGGAAGGGATGCCATCCAGAGGGACCTGGACAGGCTTGAGACATGGGCCCATGCGAATCTCATGAAGTTCAACCAGTCCAAGTGCAAGGTCCTGCACCTGGATCATGGCAACCCCAGGCACAAATACAGGCTGGGTGGAGAATGGCTTGAGAACATCCCTGAGGAGAAGGACTTGGGGGTGCTGGTGGACGAGAAGCTCAACGTGAGCTGGCAATGTGCGCTTGCAGCCCAGAAAGCCAACTGTATCCTGGGCTGCATCAAAAGAAGCATGGCCAGCAGGTCAAGGGAGGTGATTCTGCCCCTCTACTCTGCTCTCGTGAGACCCCACCTGGAGTACTGCATCCAGCTCTGGAGTCCTCAGCACAGGAAGGACATGGACCTCTTGGAGGGGGTCCAGCGAAGGGCCACAAAGACAATCAGAGGGCTGGAGCACCTCTCCTATGAAGACAGGCTGAGAGAGTTGGGGCTGTTCAGCCTGGAGAAGAGAAGGCTCCAAGGAGACCTTATAGCGGCCTTCCAGTACCTAAAGGGGGCCTACAGGAGAGATGGGGAGGGACTCTTTATCAGGGAGTGTAGTGATAGGACGAGGGGTAATGGCTTTAAACTGAAAGGTAGTAGATTTAGATTAGATATTAGGAAGAAATTTTTCACTATGAGGGTGGTGAGGCAGTGGAACAGGTTGCCCAGGGAAGTTGTGGATGCCCCATCCCTGGAAGTGTTCAAGACCAGTCTGGATGGGGCTTTGAGCAACCTGGTCTAGTGGGAGGTGTCCCTGCCCATGGCAGAGGCGTTGGGACTAGACAATCTTTAAGGTCGCTTCCAACCTAAACCATTTTATGATTCTATGATTTGTAGCTGATGTTCAGAGGATGTGAAGAAACTAAATTATTTATCAGGCAAGGGTGGAGAAAAAGGTGAAGGGAAAAATCCTTCCTTGTCCATTCAGATAGTGAGAAGAAACCATGAAGCATGGCATTAGCGTATACCAGGAGAACTTCCATATATTCTGCCAGAATAATTTTTCTTATCAAAACCCCCTTGTTGTTCTGAATGTGACAATACTTGGTTGGCCTTTTGTTACATTCTCTTTTGCTTCTGGTTATCCAGTCATTAGCCATCAGACTGCTGTCATGAGCCACTACCATGGAATGTTTTGGTTCACTGTGGGTCAAGGATAACAAATATTTTTGATTACATCTTATTTTCTTGGTGTCTTGAGGGGGGAAAACCAGTTTATCTGTTTTGTGTCATTACTCTGTCCCCATCTCATGAAGTTTCATTTACTGCCCTTTTAAACAAATGATGACTTCAAATCTATTTGTCACACAATAGCTCTCAAACATGCCAAACAATAACTATTACTATTCTTGGCTTTTTTGATCCAAATATCATTTGCAGACATTATCCCTCCCCTCCTCTTGATATGACTTGAATAGAAACCTTTAAATAAATAAAATAAACCCAGAGCAAACCTCGAAAAAAATAACCGAACGTCCAAGCCCTGGAAAATAATCACAAAAACAGTGGCTGTTACCGTTGTAAGTGGGGAAATCCAATTATGAGATGTCAATATTGTTCTCCTTTCAATTGCTTCAGAAAGATTCATATGTGTATGTGTTTTAAGTTGATTTAATTGGCTTTGTCAAAGAAACAAAGAAACAGAAATTATGTAGCTGAAAGAGGACTTAACCCCCAACTTTCTTCTTGTGCGTAAACATGCAAATACACGCACACGTATACAAATACACACAGATTGCTATCAATTTTCAAATGTATTATTGATTTCAGTAGCCCTTAATTTCAAGACAAACAATAGTTTCTTTTGTAATTTCCATGCTGTTGATATAACTGCCATCAGTGCTGACCTGTATGTTGTCAAATAATATTGATTGGGTATGAAATGAAGCAAGAAGGGGCTGGCAGCAAGGTGCATGATGGGAGGGGAGAAGAATATGGGTGCTTTCTCGATAGCTAAAGGAATAAATAAAAGGGATGCAACAGCTTTATAGGTCAAGTAGCTGAGAGGGACGGGTCCTCAGGCTGGGCTTTGGTCTCCTTGAGAAAAGTTGCACCCCTGAACAAACTGTTATCCCTTCCTGTGCCTCTGTCTCCCCCTCTCCCATGGTGGTTTTTTTCTATCTTTCAGACTTTAAATTCATGCAGGGGGATTTTCAGCTTGAATTACTGTCGTGGTTTAGCCTCAGACGGCAACAAAGAACCACGTGCCGCTCGCTCGGGCCTTCCTAATACAGGAAGAATCGGAAGAAAAGGCAAGACTCTTGGGTTGAGACAAAGGCAGTTTAACAGAACAGCAAAGGGAACAGGCAAACAACAACAATAACACGGATAGGGGAATATACGAACACGATTACGGAACCGCCGCTCCCCGCCGCTCACCGACCGGACCCGGGACGCCCCAGCCCGCTCCCAGCGGCGACTTCCTGCCCCCTTCCCCGGCAGCTCAGGGTGGGCATGGCTCACATGGCATGGAATACCAGGAAAAATTAACCCTATCCCCGCCGGAACCAGGACAGTATCCACCCCTTATTCCATACCATCTATGCCATGCCCAGCAGGTTCCAATGAATTGCCACCACTTTCCCCTGTCATATATATATATATACACATATATATTCATGCAGATATAATGCCCTTAGTTTATGGGCCATCCCTCCAAAGTGTCCGTTGAGTTCTTTTAATCCACGGCTTTGGGCTCCATCTGTTAGAACAGTCCCTCAGGGCAGGTGAGATGCTGGGTGGTGCTGGTCTGTTGCATGCTGTATTTTTCAGAGCTTGTGACTGGTGCACCCGGCGTGGCTCATGCACGCCGTCCGTGGGCTGAAGATGTAGATCTTGAGGAAACTGCTGGGCGCCAGCTGCTGAGGTCAGTTCAGATCCCATCATCCCTGTGCCTTACTTGTAGTACAACTGATAGCAATTATAACAATGAGGACATACAGTGACAGTGTTACTTAGTAATTAACAGCACACAATCTGATTCATTGGCTATTCTCGCCCAAAATCAGATCCCCATGAGGTACACATCGGACTTCCCCATCCTTCCGCATCACCCACCAAGTGCACCCAGGTCCTTGGGCAAAAGCAATCCCATGGATGGGTTTGCCTTTGCCTGAGGCAGGACTAACCCAGACTGTCTTCCCTAGAATATTCTTCATGTGCACTACGGGGACTTTATCCCCTTCTACGGTACGTGGAAGTTTTGATTGGGCAGGGCCAGCCCGATTGTTAGATCCCCTGGTGTTAAATAGCCAGGTAGCTTTTGCTAGATGTGCATCCCAATGTTTTAAAGTCCCACCACCCATTGCTCTCAGTGTAGTTTTTAACAGTCCATTGTATCGTTCTATCTTCCCAGAGGCTGGTGCGTGATAGGGGATGTGATACACCCACTCGATACCATGCTCTTTGGCCCAGGTGTCTATGAGGCTGTTTCGGAAATGAGTCCCGCTGTCCGACTCAATTCTCTCTGGGGTACCATGTCGCCACAGGACTTGCTTTTCAAGGCCCAGGATAGTGTTCCGGGCAGTGGCATGGGGCACAGGGTATGTTTCCAGCCATCCAGTGGTTGCTTCCACCATTGTGAGCACATAGCGCTTGCCTTGACGGGTTTGTGGCAGTGTGATATAATCAATCTGCCAGGCCTCCCCATATTTATATTTCAGCCATCGTCCTCCATACCAAAGAGGCTTCAAACGCTTGGCTTGTTTGATCGCAGCGCATGTCTCACATTCATGGATGACCTGTGCAATAGTGTCCATGGTCAAGTCCACCCCTCGGTCACGAGCCCATCTGTATGTTGCATCTCTCCCTTGATGGCCTGAGGAGTCATGGGCCCACCGAGCTATGAATAGTTCACCCTTATGTTGCCAGTCCAGATCCACCTGAGCCACTTCAATCCTAGCAGCCCGATCCACCTGCTGGTTGTTCTGATGTTCCTCAGTGGCCCGATTCTTGGGTACATGGGCATCTACATGGCGTACTTTCACAACCAGATTCTCTATCCGGGCAGCAATATCTTGCCATAGGTCAGCAGCCCAGATGGGTTTGCCTCTGCGCTGCCAGTTGCCCTGCTTCCACTGCTGTAGCCACCCCCAGAGAGCATTTGCCACCATCCATGAGTCAGTGTAGAGATAAAGGACTGTCCATTTTTCTCGCTCAGCAATGTCCAAAGCCAGCTGAATGGCTTTCACCTCTGCAAACTGGCTCGATTCACCTTGTCCTTCACTGGCTTCTGCAACTTGTCGTGTAGGACTCCACACAGCAGCCTTCCACTTTCGATGCTTTCCCACAATACGGCAGGACCCATCAGTGAACAGGGCATATTTCTTCTCATTTTCTGGCAGTTTATTATATGGTGGGGCCTCTTCCGCATGCGTCACCTCCTCCTCTGGTGACATTCCGAAATCCTTGCCTTCTGGCCAGTCCATGATCACTTCCAGAATTCCTGGGCGACTGGGGTTTCCCATTCGAGTTCGCTGTGTGATCAATGCAATCCACTTACTCCATGTAGCATCAGTTGCATGATGTGTGGTGGGGACCCTTTCTTTGAACATCCAGCCCAGCACCGGCAGTCGAGGTGCTAAGAGGAGCTGTGCTTCTGTACCAACTACTTCTGAAGCAGCTCGAACCCCTTCATATGCTGCCAATATCTCTTTTTCTGTTGGAGTGTAGTGGGCTTTGGATCCTCTGTATCCCCGACTCCAAAACCCTAGGGGTCGACCTCGGGTCTCCCCTGGTGCTTTCTGCCAGAGGCTCCAGGTAGGGCCGTTCTCCCCGGCTGCGGTGTAGAGCACATTTTCAACATCTTGTCCTGCCCGGACTGGCCCCAGGGCCACTGCATGGACTATTTCCTGTTTGATTTGTTCAAAAGCTTGTCGTTGCTCAGGACCCCATTTAAAGTCATTCTTCTTCCGGGTTACCTGTTATAGGGGGCTTACAATTTGACTGTAATCTGGGATATGCATTCTCCAAAAACCCACAATGCCTAAGAAAGCTTGTGTTTCCTTTTTACTAGTTGGTGGAGACATAGCTGCTATTTTGTTGATCACATCCATTGGAATCTGACGGCGTCCATCTTGCCATTTTATTCCTAAAAACTGGATCTCCTGCGCAGGTCCCTTGACCTTACTTCGTTTTATGGCAAAACCAGCGTTCAGAAGGATTTGGACTATTTTACTCCCTTTCTCAAAAACTTCTTCTGCTGTGTTGCCCCATACGATGATGTCATCAATGTATTGCAGATGTTCTGGAGCTTCCCCCTGTTCCAGTGCAGTCTGGATCAGTCCATGGCAAATGGTGGGGCTGTGTTTCCACCCCTGGGGCAGTCGATTCCAGGTGTATTGGACGCCCCTCCAGGTGAAAGCAAACTGTGGCCTGCACTCTGCTGCCAAAGGGATTGAGAAGAATGCATTCGCTATATCAATCGTGGCATACCACTTGGCTGCCTTGGACTCCAGTTCATACTGGAGTTCTAGCATGTCCGGCACGGCAGCACTCAGCGGTGGCGTGACTTCATTCAGACCACGATAGTCTACAGTTAGCCTCCACTCTCCATTAGATTTTCGCACCAGCCATATGGGACTGTTAAAGGGTGAGCGAGTCTTGCTGATCACTCCTTGAACCTCTAGTTGACGAATCAGCTCATGGATGGGAATCAGAGAGTCTCGGTTAGTGCGATATTGCCGCCGATGCACTGTTGTGGTAGCAATCGGCACCTGTTGTTCTTCGACCCTCAACAACCCCACAACAGAAGAATCCTCCGAGAGACCAGGCAAGGTAGACAACTGTTTAACTTCCTCCGTCTCCAAGGCAGCTATGCCAAAGGCCCAGTGGTACCCTTTTGGGTCCTTAAAATACCCTCTCCTGAGGCAATCTATGCCAAGGATGCGTGGAGCCTCTGGGCCAGTCACATTGGGATGTTTTTGCCACTCATTCCCAGTTAGGCTCACTTCTGCCTCCAGTACAGTCAACTCTTGGGATCCCCCTGTCACCCCAGAAATACAAATGGGTTCTGCCCCTCTATAGCTTGATGGTATTAAAGTACACTGTGCACCCGTGTCCACTAGAGCCTTATACTCCTGTGGGTCTGATGTGCCAGGCCATCGAATCCACACCGTCCAATAAACCCGGTTGTCCCTTTCCTCCACCTGGCCGGAGGCAGGGCCCCCCTAATACTGGTCATAGTATCCATTACTCACTTCTTGCAGAAATGACTTGGAAGTTCCTTCAAGAGGATCAGAAGCAAGATCAGGCCTTCTGCTGTGTCTGGGGAACGGCCCACTGGAAACTGGGGCGGCACTTTTCCTGGAGGGATCCCCTTTTGTGGTTGTCCTTCCTTGCAACTCCTGTACCCGTGTCCGCAGGATCCAAGTAGGTTGTCCGTCCCACTTCCTCATGTCCTCTCCGTGGTCCCGCAGGTAGAACCACAGGGTGCCTCGTGGTGTGTACCCTCTGTACTCTCTCTCTTGAGTGGGGAAATGCCTGCTTCTAATAGCTGAGACGCTGGCCCATACAGGTGGGGAGTAGGACATATTCTGTTCAAGTTGCTGGACCTTCCGGGACAGTTTCTCCACAGCTGAGACAAGGGGGGAAGAGAGACTTTCTTCATATCGCTGGAGCCGGCCAGCCACCTCATCCACTGTTGGTCCCTCTTCACCTTTCCATTCCATTACTGCCAGGGAGTTGGCATATGACGATGGTGCGCTCCGTACAAACTTCCGCCACATGGGCCTTGTGCATTGCACCTCATCAGGGTCTGTGGGTAAGTCTGCATTGTCCATGTCATAATAAATCATCTCCCGCACGGCTAATTCTCTCAGGTACTGGATACCTCTTTCCATGGTAGTCCACTTGCTTGGTTGACATACAACATCCTCACTGAAGGGGTACCTCTCCCTCACGCCTGACAGGAGTCGTTTCCAGAGGCTGAGGGCTTGGGTCTTCTTCCCAATTGCCTTGTCAATGCCCCCTTCCCTAGACAGGGATCCCAGCTGCCTGGCCTCCCTACCCTCTAATTCCAGGCTACTGGCCCCGTTATCCCAGCACCAGAGCAGCCAGGTGACAATGTGTTTGCCTGAAAGTCGGCTAAAATCTTTTCGCATATCCCGCAGCTCACTCAAGGATAGGGATCGAGTAATTACCTCTGGTTCTGCCTCTTCCTCCTCCTCTCGTGATGACCCTGGTTCATCATCATCTCTTACTAAGCGAACTGATTTCTTTGTGTACTTCTTCTTCTGTACGGGGGCAACTGATACTGGCATGGGTTGATTCCCTGGTTCAGTGGCAGTGGCTGCTATGGGGGTTGGAGTAACTGCAGTGGCTGCCACAGGGGTTGGAGTAACTGCAGTGGCTGCCACAGGGGTTGCAGTAGCCGCAGTGGCTGCCGCAGGGATTGCAGTAGCCGCAGTGTCCGTCACAGGGGTTGCAGTAGCCGCAGTGTCCGTCGCAGGGGTTGCAGTAGCCACAGTGGCTGCCGCAGGGGTTGCAGTAGCCGCAGTGGCTGCTGGTCTGGTTTCCATCTCTTCCCCCTGAGGGTGCTGCATAATTCTCAGCAGTGCCTGGTAGATACTGGCCAGGGCCCAGCACAATGCAGTGAGTTGTGCCTCTCTAGAATAGCCACAGCATTTTCCCTTCAAATATTCTACCACTTTATCAGGGTCCTGTAATTGTTCAGGGGTGAAGTCCCAGACCATTGGAGGTGAGTAGTTCTCTAGGTACCTGCCCATGTTCTCCCACATGCCATGCCACCCCTGACTATCCAGCCTCGGAGCAGATCTCCGGGTGGTAGTCTTAAATAGTCGCTTAACCCTAAACAGGACCTGGAACGTATTCAGGAGACATAACACTAGGAACACGCTGGTTTGAGTATCCCAAGGATATTCAAAATTCTCAAAAGCTGTCATACCTGACCCGAAGGAGAAAAGGGAGGCAAAAGAGCTGGGGAAAGTGTCCCCCCCTGTTTCCCCCACAGACTGGGTGTAATTATTAATAAATTCTGAGAGACGGTGTCCAATGTACGGACAGGACAGCAACACCACATAAACACCCCAAAATAGCCGTCTGAACAGTGATGTTATCATATCATAAGCCGATATCGCACAGGACAGCAGAATGATAATCCTCATCCCTCTTCCAGACATGGTAAACAGCATTGCAGGGAGTACATAAGCCATATAGGAATTTATATAACACAGCCATGAGAACAAACCAAGTAACATGATGACCAGTGACTATTTACCTAATAAAATAAATGCATACAAAAAAAAAACCAAAACCGTTTTTCCACGTTCTAGTTGGATTCTGTCGTTATCTCAACCCTCCGAGCCCCACGTTGGGCGCCAAAAAGGACTGTCGTGGTTTAGCCTCAGACGGCAACAAAGAACCACGTGCCGCTCGCTCGGGCCTTCCTAATACAGGAAGAATCGGAAGAAAAGGCAAGACTCTTGGGTTGAGACAAAGGCAGTTTAACAGAACAGCAAAGGGAACAGGCAAACAACAACAATAACACGGATAGGGGAATATACGAACACGATTACGGAACCGCCGCTCCCCGCCGCTCACCGACCGGACCCTGGATGCCCCAGCCCGCTCCCAGCGGCGACTTCCTGCCCCCTTCCCCGGCAGCTCAGGGTGGGCATGGCTCACATGGCATGGAATACCAGGAAAAATTAACCCTATCCCCCCGGAACCAGGACAATTCCTTAAATGCACTTCTCAATTAAGCCAGTGAAGAAGGATGTTTTTATGACTAAATCTCTGGGGACTCAGGAGCCCCAGGTTTTCTCTCTGCTCTACCAGAAGCTGATGAATCCAGAAGCATTTTTCCAGATCGATGACAGTTCTGCATGGTCCCTTTTGTGAAATTTGGATAATGAGGTGAAGTCTCTGTGCTCAAAGAGCAATTAAGACTCGCTTTGCTATCTCTTGTGCAACCCAGGGGGGGTGAAGGCTTGTCTGGCTATCACAGGATATATGGATAATGGAGCTGTCTTGTGGAGCCAGGACAGCCCTGCTTTTCGTCAGCAGAGACAGTAAAATCAAGATAACAGAGACTTTGTGTAGCTCTCTGTTTCCTTGAGAGGCTACCATGCCCGGTAATTGACCTTTGCCTCATTACCTGTGAAATGCATATTAAAGTTGACACCCCTGTATATGCTAATGAAGATTTTAGAGATCGTGCTAAACATATGACTATAGCACTCCCACCCAAATCATACTGCACATCACCTAGGGGAGGGAAACCTCGTCATTTTGGGGATAAAAGGATGGAGAAAATGACTGTTAAATTGGGAGAGAAGAAACACACACAAGGGCACATTGAGCCAGCAATGTGCCCTTGTGGCCAAGAAGGCCAATGGCATCCTGGGGTGCATCAAGAAGAGTGTGGCCAGCAGGTGGAGGGAGGTCATCCTCCCCCTCTACTCTGCCCTGGTGAGGCTGCACCTGGAGTACTGTGTCCAGTTCTGGGCTCCCCAGTTCAAGAAGGACAGGGAACTGCTGGAGAGGGTACAGCAAAGGACTACCAAGAACTTCTTTACTTTGAGGGTGGAATGGTTTGCCCAGAGAGGTGGTGGGGTCTCCAGCTCTGGAGACATTCAAAACCCACCTGGACGCATTCCTGTGCAACCTGCGCTAGGCGACCCTGCTCTGGCAGGGGGGTTGGACTAGATGATCATGATCTCGAGAGGTCCCTTCCAACCCTACCATTCTGTGATTCTGTGAAACTTGATACCTGATGGACCAGTCCATGGGCTGTGTTCTCTTCCTCCACCCCAGGCAGGGACGCCTTTCTGGGTAAGCGCTGCGCCTTTCACCCTCTGGTGAATGTTACCCCGGGTTGTTGTATTATCGTTATTTTTGCTAGCAATATTAACCTTAAGTAATTAGCGCTATTGTAGTCAGTGAATTTATCAATGGCAGTCTTGAATCTGCTTCTGTCGCTCTCAATAAAATAACTGATTTCGATTATTTGTGAATCTGATTCAGTGAAAGTCCTTTGGTGAGACTCTGATAGTAAATCAGTGAAAGTCCTGGGACTCTGGCAGACAAACATTGAAACTACAGTCCTTTTAATGCAACACCTTTGCACAACCTTCATTCTCCAAGGTGAGGCTACAAATTTTTTGTCTGCCTTTTCCATTAAATTGTACAGTTTTTATGGTAAGGGATAGTGATTGATACACTTCAGCTCTTACAGGGCCCTGTCCTTGAGCTTCTGGAGGCTTCTGGGCTACAGATCTTTTTCTGGAAGTGCTGTAACTGTGGCACGTGCCGTAACTGCAGGTGCACAGCCTATGGACCAGGAGGGCAGCTCCAGGACTAGATTTGAGAGCTCATTCAGGTGACTAGGACATTCACCAGAATTGTCAGATCCTTAGATTTACTTTGCAGGAGTCCATCAAGTATCTTGTGCTCTCTAAATCAATATTAAATCCAAAGTATCTTCATAATCATGTCTAAACTTGGAGTTATGAATATTTGAAAGAAGCCTCTGGCGCTCATACAAAAAGGAGAATATTCATTCACTTGTCTGGACCCCATGATGACTGGTGTAATTATATTCTACCAGCTCAGATTTCTCCTGCAGTATCTGCTGGCTTTGATATCATTCTTAACGTCCTGTCCTGAGCTGCTTTGTAGTATTGCTATGTGTTTTAAATCATCTGAGTCAGCAATGTATCTGCAGTGATGGTACCACAGCTGACTTGTGCATTAGTCAGCCCAATTAATCTTCCTGTGAAGAAACTGCATAAATAAGATCTTATGATTACATGTTATCCAGAAACTTTCATCCTAAAACATTTTAGGATGTTTTGCTAGGCTATATGTATATGCACATACACATATACATATTTAAGTATATACACAACACAGTGAGAGAGAAGAAAGGCCAGTAAAGCAGTGTTTGGATCCAAATTTGGGTCATAGCTGTAAAAGATCCAGCTTCAGGGCATTCTGATACTCTGTGGCCTTATTTACACTAACAGTTCACTTAACTGACTTCATTAGGATTCAGGAGAATTTAGATGCAATATACCAGGTTAATTTATAGCGTAGATATGAGCCAATGGGTAAAATCTTAGGCCCCTTTGGAATCAATGTTGAAATTCCCAAAGGACTGAAACTTCTTTCTGTCTACGAATCGTTCCCTTTGGCATGACAGTGCACCCCTCACTGGAGTGGGAAGCAGCTGCAAAGCTTTAATGAATGAAAAAGAATATAATATCCAGCCAAAACTAGAGTGGGAATTATAAGTAGGCAAATCAATCAGCAGTTACTCAAATTTAAATCTATTGAGGATGCTGGGGTTAATGACTAGTTTATGCATTACATTTCCTTCCTTTCCTCTCCAGAGGAGAGCTACCAGGCTGGTGAGGGGTCTGGAGACCAAGTCATATGAGGAGAGGCTGAGGGAGCTGGGCATGTTTAGCTTGGAGAAGAGGAGGCTGAGGGGAGACCTCATTGCCCTCTACAGCTACCTGAAAGGAGGTTGGAGAGAGGTGGGTGTTGGCCTCTTCTCCCAGGTGAATAATGACAGGACCAGAGGAAATGGTCTGAAGTTGTGGCAGGGGAGGTTTAGGTTAGATATTAGGGAGAATTACTTTACTGAAAGAGTGGTCAGGCACTGGAACAGCCTGCCCAGGGAGGTGGTTGAGTCACCATCCCTAGAGGTGTTTAAGAAATGTCTAGATGTGGCACTTCAGGGCATGCTCTAGTGGCAGAGATTGTAGGTTGTTTGGTTGGACTCGATGATCTCAAAGGTCCTTTCCAACCATGAAGATTCTATGATTCTATGATTTTAATATTGTTGTATTTTATTTTAACAGTTTTTCTGTTACTTTATAGAGGAAGCACATTTGTGCTTGCTAGCTTGGGAAAAAAGCAAGAAGCAAATGTCAAATTTACACCACTACACAGGATCTAAAGCTTGGTTTAATTCTGGTTAAGGCAGACCTAAATTAAAACTATTTTCCTTTCCCTGCGGACCCCTTATTTAAAGATGACAGATCCCTGAGTGTGTGTGTTTGTGAGACTGAATGTGTTACTGAAGGATCATGAACAGAGCCCAAAAGAGATGTAGAGAAAAGGAACAGATGTATGTAGAGAAAAGGAACAGATAGATGTAATGGATGATTTCAGATACCAAGTCTTGTTTAAGTTTTCCACCCTTTTGAAATGCATCTGTCCCTCTTGTTCTGTGTGAGGATGTCTTTTACCTTTCAGTCTGCTTTGGAGAATAGCAAAGAATAGCAAAACAATCACATAGGATATGGAGAACGATGGTATGCATAGGGAAAATCTATTGTAGAAGTGACTGGTCAGAAGTCTTTAAACTGTGTATTCTGGTGTATGAAAAAGGAAAGCTTGCATAGTTTCAAAAAAATCAATACTATATTCTCCAAGGATTTACTTATTTAGCAATGGGGAAAGTGCAAAATATTCTGGAGACTCACATAAATAAAAATCTCAAATATTAGATCTTGGTTGCTAACTGCTAAAAAAGACTGTTCAAATTTTGTTACGTTTATAGAAATGTGTGTCAGCTAGAACAAAATGGTTAAATAAATAAAGGAAAGATAAAATAGATGTGAATGCAACTGTGAGCATGAGGTTGTTCAAATATCTAGAAACAACTGACAGCTTGGGAAAGAAAATTCTATGGACAAATTAATTTTCCCCCACCCCTTAACTTCATTTAGTCAACAAATGGCATTCCTTCACAGTTTTATCAATAGAATGTAATTCTGGCCAGATCAGTCTGTCAACAAGGAACAACATCACATCATTTTGTTGATATAAATAAATCACTTTCTGTTTATTATTTCTTTTCTTTGTTGGTGGATGAAATGGGGCTATTAAAATGTCTTCTGTAACCCAACATAAGAACGGGGGAAGATGCTTCATTGTAGACAAAGCACACAGTGCAGGAAAAATTGCCATCATACAAAGAACTACAGAATGCAAAAGATGCAATACAGTGAATGCAAAAGAACCTTTGATTGTCCAGTGCCTGATTTGTAAAATGGATCTGTGGTGAAAGTGATGTTTTGAGGTTCAGGTGTGGAGCTCTTTGGTATAAGCACAGTAAACACATAAAATCATAATGATTGTTGTATTGAAGGGCTTGAGAGGCAGTTATCATCACTAATACGTAAGAAGGTTGGGAATGTCCACTTCAGTGTACATTCTTAGTCAGATGGTGTCTGCTTTTCATAGAAATGTTTCCAATTTCTCATCCCAAATGTTTCCAGTTTTCTTATGAAAATTCAAAAGTGTTTGTGTGAGTGTGGGGAGGTTGATCAACCATCTTTTCTGAAAGTTACTTCCTCAAGCTCATCATTACAGGAGGGCATTCCTTTATCTCGCTCCAGTCCTTTCTCCCACCCACAGGTTGCTAATTCCTGCCCCTTTCCATCTACTTCTCAATCACATGTGGCTCCATCAAGGGAACCACAGGGGTCAGAGCACCTCTGTTAGTACCACCCAGCTCCTTAACAGTATGAACTCTGCATCACAAAGCAAAGAAATACTGTAGAAGATTAAAACTTGGGATTTTTCCAACTGACATTGTTTCAAGCCAGAGCCTCACACATAGAGGTAGTGAAGCTATGTAGGGAAAAAATCAGGAGGGCCAAAGCCCAGCTAGAACTAAACCTGGCTTCTGTTGTCAAGGACAACAAAAAAAGTTTCTATAAATATATTAGCAATAAAAAGAGGACTAAGGATTATCTCTGTCCTCTAGTAGATGGGGCCGGCAACATAGTGACCAAGGATGAGGAAAAGGCTGAGGTACTTAATGCAGTCTTTGCCTCAGTCTTCAGCAGTAGGACCAGTTGTTCCCTGAGTACCCAGACCCCTGAGCTAGAAGACAGGGATGGGGAGCAGAATGAAGCCCCTGTAATCCAAAGGGAAACGGTGAGGGCCCTGCTTCAGCACCTGGAGGTGCACAAATCTATGGGGCCGGATGGGATCCACCCAAGGGTATTGAAAGAGCTGGCGGAAGTGCTCGCCAGGCCACTTTGCATCATTTACGAGCAGTCCTGGATAACTGGGGAGGTCCCAGCTGACTGGAGGTTAGCAAATGTGACACCCATCCACAAGAAGGGCCGGAAGGAGGATCCAGGGAACTACAGGCCAGTCAGTCTGACCTCGGTGCCTGGGAAGGTCATGGAACAAGTCCTCCTCAGTGCCATTACACGGCACATGCAGGAGAACAGGGTGATCAGGCCCAGTCAGCATGGGTTTGTGAAGGGCAGGTCATGCCTATCAAACCTAATATCCTTCTATGATAAGGTGACCCACTTAGTGGATGAGGGAAAAGCTGTGGATGTTATCTACTTGGATTTTTGCAAAGCTTTTGACACTGTTTCCCACAGCATTCTCCTGGAGAAACTGGCTGCTCATGGCCTGGACGGGAGTACTCTTCGCTGGGTAAAAAACTGGCTGGATGGCCGTGCCCAGAGAGTGGTGGTAAATGGAGTTAAATCCAGTTGGTGTCCGGTCACAAGTGGTGTCCCCCAGGGCTCGGTGCTGGGGCCGGTTCTCTTTAATATCTTTATCAATGATCTGGATGAAGGGATCGAATGCACCCTCAGTAAGTTCGCAGATGACACTAAGCTGGGCGGGCGTGTTGATCTGCTTGAGGGTAGGTTGGCTCTGCAGAGGGATCTGGACAGGCTGGACCGATGGGCTGAGGCCAAGGGTATGAGGTTCAACAAGGCCAAGTGCCTGGTCCTGCACTTGGGTCACAACAACCCCATGCAGCGCTACAGGATTGGGGCAGAGTGGCTCGAAAGCAGCCCGGCGGAAAAGGACCTGGGGGTGTTGGTTGACAGCCGGCTGAATATGAGCCAGCAGTGTGCCCAGGTGGCCAAGAAGGCCAACAGCATCCTAGCCCGTATCAGGAACAGTGTGGTGAGCCGGACTAGGGAAGTGATCGTCCCCCTGTACTCGGCACTGGTGAGGCCCCACCTCGAGTACTGCGTTCAGTTTTGGGCCCCTCGCTACAAGAGGGACATTGAGGTGTTTGGAGCGTGTCCAGAGAAGGGCTACAAAGCTGGTGAGGGGTCTGGAGGACAAACCTTATGAAGAACGACTGAGGGAGCTGGGGTTGTTTAGCCTGGAGAAGAGGAGGCTGAGGGGAGACCTTATCACCCTCTACAACTACCTGAAAGGAGGTTGTAGAGAGATGGGGGCTGACCTCTTCTCCCTGGTGACAAGTGATAGGACGAGAGGAAACGGGTTCAAGTTGCGTCAGGGGAGGTTTAGATTGGATATTAGGAAACATTTTTTCACTGAAAGGGTTATTAAACATTGGAATAGGCTGCCCAGGGAGGTGGTGGATTCACCATCCCTGGAGGTGTTTAAAAAAAGGGTAGATGGGGCACTTAGGGACGTGGTTTAGAAGTGGCTTTTCTCAGGGTAGGTTAAAGATTGGACTCGATGATCTTAAAGGTCCCTTCCAACCTCAGCAATTCTATGATTCTATGATTTTGGTTAATCCAGGTATGTATACTTTCGTACACCCATGGGAGCATCTTTGTCATGATCTGGCACGCCACAAGAAGAGATGGGTGAGTGTAACTGTCTTTATCTCCTTGTAGGTCCCCAGAACTGGGTAGGACTATATGGTACAAACTGTGTCTTATATCAAACAAGGACAGGAAAACTGGGAGCTGTTTTGCTAAATAATAAGCTAGATGTCATCACACCAAAAAAACCCAACCAGTAGATTTATAAGGATAATGACTTTCACTTAAATAGATAATTCAGGACAAGGACTCACCAGGATACTTGATATATCACAGCAGAAAAAGAAATAGACCTAGCGGTTGGTAACCCAGGATATCCTCGGGTCTTTGGATGATCCTTGCCCTCATACCAGGAGATCTCAGGTTCTGGGACTCTTTACAAATAATTCTAGCTTTCTGCAGGACTCTAGAACTTCAGTCCTTTGAGCGCTGGAGCAATGAGCACAGCAGGGCATAGCTTTCACGTGAAACTGCAGCATGCATTGAGGGAACAGGGTTTAATAAGTTTAAATGAATATGTGAAGAAAGATGAATATTTGAGTTCATGTTCTCAGAGCAGGATGCACGTAAATTAGTCGGTAGATTTAAAGTTTCCCTGAAGTAGGGTTTGATATATTAAAGCTTTAAACTAATTGAAGTAGGTGCTTAATATATTAGAACTGTAAATTAGACTAGGAGCTTAATTTAGGAGACTGGGTGCCTTAAGGCTGTACAAAGAGCAGATGCAACAGTTGTAGTACTGAATGTCAGAACTTATCTCCTATTTTTTAAGAAAGAATGCTTTAGGTCAATATAACCTTGTAGTAGAAGCTTATCTCTCAAAACAAGGGGCCCAGGGTTACTGAGGAATGCAGAGACTAGTCAAAGCTAACACTTTTGATGCGCCAG
The DNA here is from genome assembly GCF_028500815.1 of Rissa tridactyla. Taxonomy (NCBI): domain Eukaryota; kingdom Metazoa; phylum Chordata; class Aves; order Charadriiformes; family Laridae; genus Rissa; species Rissa tridactyla. Next base: position 14,008,554 of record NC_071496.1, read on the forward strand.
CAAGAATAAAGGAGTAGAGGCCTGCAGTTCACCCAGAAGTCACAACGATGAAGAAGAGTGGAGGAAGTAAACGACCACCAGATGTCTCTGAAGACCACCGAGAGACTCCAGTGTGCATGTGGGAGTGGGCAGTAACCTGTAATAATGAGTTAATGAATAGGTAATCATTTCTTGGAAAACTAGTGAATATGCATACATAGTATGTATTTAAACTGTACCTCTAAATCAATCGGCGTGCACATTAGGTGGACCAATCCCCTGTGTGCCCGGCACTGCAATAAAGAATACCTGCTTAATAGTCACCTAGGCTATTGAGTCTTAACTTCGGCATTTCACGGCATCATCCCTTCACAGGAAGACAGGTGCCTAATTCTGTGTTGCCAGAATGATTGCCACCTTCTATTTGGCATCCATAGCCGCAAATGCTCTTTCAAGTCTAGCCAAGTTGGTAACTATAAGTTTACCATCGCCTCAGTAGTTGGATCACAGTTTAGCTTCCCTCTGTGTTTATAGCGATTTAAATTCAGATCTCCTCAGTTGCGGATGACTGCACTAACTTCAAGACAATACATTGTTTCATGCATGGAAATGTTATATTTGTGCTAAGAATTTCTCAGAGGTGTTCATGAATGAGCTGAGAAAGTCCAATGATCTGAGAAAGCTTCAGGCCAGTCTTTTCATTTTATCTAGGCTGGCAAATAAGAGATATTAATGAAATTCCATGGATAAACAGCAGTCCCATTGCCCTTTTTGGTCCCTTCTTAGCCCCTTCAATATTTAAAAAGATCTGTACAAAATGAAATTGTTTCTAGCAGAGGACTTGAGCTCAAACCTGTTCAGAGTGCCCAAAGCCATACGGTTGGGCTATAGTCCTAGGAGATAAGCATAGAACAGATTCATGACTTATGGGCCTAAGTGTTGTATGACAGTGAATTTGTACCCAGGTGACTTAAGTGATAACTGGACAAAGACTAACCCCAAACTCCTTTCATTAATCTAACTCTGCATCAAGCAGCTGACCATTGAGCACTGGAGGCTCTTAGTCTGAACCAGCTGTCCCTTAGACAAGAGTAAATATATCAGTTGCCTACAACCTGGATGCTGCTCTGGAAGAGAGCCAGAGTGGGATGGGGGAAGAGCAGAGGCATCCAGGCACTGTCAGGCAGGGCAGCTTTCACTCTGGATAGATTGGAAAGCTGTGCGCCCAGGGCAGAAGCCCTGGAGAAGGATAATGCTTCCCTGTGCCCCAGTCTTCCTGTCTTCAGATTTTTCAGTTATATTTCTTCCTCTCATTTTCCACACTCACCCATGTTTGTTGGCAGGTCTAGTCCATGCAAAACCAAATTGTAAATGCCTTAGAGTTTGTTCATTTTTGTTGTTGTTTTGTCGTTGCTTTTCTTCCTCAAGTCCCCAAAGAAACATCAAAGTACAAAGGAAGGAAAGCAATACTGAGAATAAGAGTGAAAACCAAACAAAAAAAAAAAAAGGAGAATAAAAGAAGCTAGCGATGGCCCTGGGGAACTTTCTTCAAGGGGGTTAGGCTTCCTTTAGAGAAAGTTTAGATATAAGTTTGTTTGTTTGCATTTTCAAATTGGGCCTGTTTGTGCACATTCAGAGGAGAAGAACAAAAGCAATGCAAATTTCAGGGGAGGTGTTTAGTGCGGCAGGCTGCTGGCAGAGCCACCTGGCTACTGCAAGCAGCCCATTGCCCACTGTGCTCACCTGCTTAAATATTAACAACGAGGGGGGAGGAACAAATGTATCAATTAAACATCAGGAGTGTCTGAGCAGGGAGATGGATTATTTTCAGGACACAATGCAGGCAGTCGCATACCCTGACTTCTGTTCCTGGCTACTTAATCCTCTGAATGTTAACCCATGATAACATGTCTTCCCTCCCTCCCCACCCTTCCCTATGAGGACATGCTTGTGACACATAAAGGGAACGACATTAATTTCCCAAAAGTGAGGAATAGAGATTCAATATTAGTCCAGAAGTGGACTTGAGCTGATTGCAGCTCCAGACCGGAATCTGGCATCTTTCTTCTACAGAGTCTCCAGCCGAGCTGTCAGGTGTTTTGCACAAAGTAGGAGAGACACACAAACTAAGTCTTAGTGAGTGCAAATTAAACAACCTGATAATTGCTGAGGAGCCTGCCTTTGCTGTGTGACAAAAGAAAACCGTGCCAAAGCCAGGAAGTAACCTCTGACCAGTCTGAACTGGAAGACTTTACCTAACTAGTCTTAACAATAATAATGTACTTGATCAGAGTTAAGATCCATCAGCCCCAAATTCTGAGTGCTACCAATAATGGGTGCCTAGGGGTAAGTGTAAGAAAAGAATAAGTGTGTGTGTATATATATATGTTTCTTCTGTACAGCCTCCTGAATGACATCCTGAATGTAAAGTGTTTTCTATATCTTTAGTAACTCTTAATTGATTTATTTTCCATTAACTTGTTTTTCCTTGAATGCATGTGAACTTCTGACTTCCATGACACCCTGTGACAAGGAGCTCCTCCAATTAACTATTCTAAATTCACAGCTTTTCTTAGCTGTTATGTGATAGATAACACATAGATAAACCTGTGATGAGCTAACACGAGCACTTTAGGTAGTTGTACTCTTCCACCATATTCATATTGCCACATACACCAGGTTTTGAAAATGTGCTTATGAGAGGTTACTTCAAATTGTGGCACATTTGTTGAACGGGCTTTAAAAGAGGATAGCCTGGAAAGTCTAAAGCAAAGGAAGTTTGTACACAGTGATCTGGATGGGTGATGGCTTGCAGTCATGTGCAGTGCCACTCAAGCAGTGGGAAAAATGCTTTCACCTACACAGATTCACCAGTAAGCTTGACAGTCATTATGGCAGATGGTCTGGTTGTTTTAATTTCCAAAAAACCTTTCAGTTATTATTAGTACCTTAATTTCATACCAGCCTCATTTTGGTTTGAATTTCAAGAGATTTAAACTAGAACATTTTTACCTCTTTAGCTGGTCCATTTAAAATACTTGCTGATGGTTCAAATCTGCAGATAATTTACTCTACCAGTATTTCTAAGGACTAATTACCTGTGTGTATAAAATGATGAAATCTCATTATATTTTCTTTAAAAAACCCACCATGCATTTCATTACATTATCCAATTACTGCTGTGCTTGTACAGTATTATGTTACTGCCTGATCACAGGCTATTTACTGTACAGATGTGTTACTTCAATTAAACAAATGCAACTAGTCATACAGAGCAATGCTTATTCGGAACAAAATTCTCAAGCACTGGCCATTGATCCTGACTTTAGTTTAACCAGTGAAGGGTGAATTAAAGGCTTAGTTTTGCAGAAAGATTTGTCTTTCAGTTTCCATAAACTTTTTAGCAGCAGTGATTACTTGGAGTTTCTTCAAATCAAAGCCAGCAGTCTAAAACTGGACAAAAGATTTTTGCCCTGAGATAAAACCTAGAATAATGCATTTTAAAATATCATTATTATTATTTTTCTATTTGCAGTGGTGAAATCAGATGAAGGGTGAAAGAAAACATGAAGCAGAGATGTCCAAACAGAGAAGATGAAAAACAATTGGAAAGGAGAAAGGGAGCAAAGAATGACAAAATTTGTTGCTCTAGGACCCTCACTAAGTCAGTAACACAGGAGGTGGACCTCAGTTCTCTAAAGGTCCAGAGTAGTGTTGTACCCTCTTGACCAAGCCAAAAACTTACCATAATCACATAAGACCAGCTCATCAACTGGGAAAAAATATACTGTTGACTTCCAAGAGGATTCTCTATTTTAAAACAGCTGAGAAATTGGACAATAATATGTACCTGCAAAGAAAAAATATATAAATTTTTAAAGGAATTGATTAAATAGTGCCACTTCTTTTCCCCTTTGCAGGCAGATATCTTGATCTTGCAGTTAGTCTTCTGCTGAAGGAGAAATCAGTGACTCCATATAAGGGTTCAGCTCGTATAATGTATTGATATATATGTTAGTTGTTTAATAAAACTGATCAAATCAGAATTTGGACAATCACAATTTCAGAAACTTTAACCCCCTTCCCTGTATGCAATTCTGTGTTAAGTTAGAAAAGCTATGATGGAAAAAACCCTTCCTGAGCTGTTTGCCACAGCTCCCCACAAAGGAACTTCAGCAAAGATCTAAGGATGATGCAACATTTCTAAAAAGAGAAACTTGACACTACTCCAGTGGTGTTAGCAACTCCTGAGGCTGTGTGTGAGTGCCATCTGCTGACCCCTGCCATGGGAAAACAAAGCAAAACACACTGGTCTCCTCACTGTTCCTCTGGGTCTGCAAATGCTCCCCACCGTATTGAGAGCAAACCTGTTAACCTTCCCCATAATGCAATACATTCTCTAAAGCAGGTGCTTTCTCCAGTTATTCCCGCTTATTGTCTACTCCTAAGAGCTCATGACTGTACAGTCATGCAACCACTCTATGCTGCAACTGCTTTTTAATCTAAAAGCCTATTCCAATGTCCAACCCCTACTTACTGTCTTGACATGAGCCTGAAGATTTCCTTAGCTCCTATGAACACAATGTCTGCTAGAGTTTCCTGCAGCTAGTGCATACCTAGTACCACCTCTTCTTCTTATGTCATATGGAAAAAAATTAGCACAGTGGGACACAAAAATCTATGCATCCTTTAAATTTTGCTTATATAATATATGAATGATGTTACAGTTGCATCAACCTGGGACTGAACTACCTGCTCTGTACATCCTAGCTTTGCCACAGGTTGATTGTGTGACATTGGGCTTGTCACTGAATTATCCAGTGACTCAGGTCACTATCTGTAAAAGGGGGATAAGAATATTTCCTCTGTTTGCCTGATCAGGGTGGATTGTGAGCTCATTAAGGCAGGCAGGCACTATTTCTTTTTATGCATTTCTTACAGAATCTGCCACAGCATGTTCCCTCTGGCATTGTGAGGACTGCACAGCTGCAGTACATACAAAAATACGGTAACATTAATTTAAAACTCTTTTGAGGACTCACATAATTCTGTTTTTGGATTTTCTCTTTTATTTTGGAAGTCTTCTTCACAGGGGAAATTTCACTCAGAAAGAGCAATAGAGACTAAATTAAACTGCAAGACCATTGGGAGAGATTCAACCATTTCAAGTAACTGTATTGATATCTAGATACATGATCTAGCTACAGTGGTACAGGACTGGCAAATCAGGAAAAACAGAAAAATTGTCCTAATTTACAGAAGCAGAAGCATCCCACCTTGCTCACAGTCTTTACTTGTCAGAGAAAATATTCCTCATTCAGATTACCTTAATTTTTCGATCATCCAGACCCTTCCCCAGAAAGCTTAGGGTCTAAACCAGAGCAGGGATTTGCTACCCTTGTTCCACAGACAGGAGTTAAAGGCAAGAGAATTGAAAGCACATTTCCAAGACTGCAAATAGAGCCATGCTGCCAAGAATGGGAATTGAACCCAGACCTTCCCTGGATTACACTGCAAAGAGACACACGCGCACTCTGAGCCAGCAGTATTTACATCTGTTGGTCCTCTAATACCATGTGATTGTCTTTACGCAGAGCTGAGCCCAGGTGAACAGGCTGTGCCTCTTGGCTGGGCTCAAAGGCTCAGGCATGCTGACACATGACATGTATTTATACAGGTTTTAGTTGGCCTGGAATATATGCAGCGAGAGCGCTTGCCACAGCCCTCAGCGTACAGCATCAGCACATCCCAACTCTTAAACTTTGTCCACAAGAACAGCTTTTAAGAATTTGCTTCTTTAACATAGAAGAGAAAGTCGAATAATACATTTCTTCCTAAAAGCCACAGAACAAAGTGAGAAAGAAAGAAAAAAACCAAACCCTCCTCCTCCCCACCTCCAAACAGCAACAAATTCCCACCTCTGTAGGCACCACATTTCCAACCTTTAAATAAATAACAACAGCAAGGCCAACCTTTCTATCTCCCCTATGTAAGAGGAGAAACATTCTAGCTTTGCCACTAGTCCTGTAATTATGGGTCGAACCTCTAGTTCTCGAGGCCATTGCGTCCGATGAGTCACCTTTGCTTCATTATCTGCGAAATGCATATGAAAACGCACACCCCTGCATATGCTAATGAAGATTATAGAGATCATGCTAAACATGTATGACTATGGCACTCGTCTCTCCTCCCAAATCATGCTACATGTCACCTGGGAGAAGGGAGAAACCTGAGACAAGGCTGTCCTCGGCAAGGGGGGTGGACCATGCTAATTCAGCAAACATAAAAGGGGAAAATAAGTGCCCCTGAGAGGGGAACAAACAAGAAACAAAAGAAGAAGACCGTACCTGTGAAGATTCTTCCAAAGAAAGAAGATTATGCCTGGGAAGATTCCCTGAAAAAGATGCTGGAACCAGGACCAGTGATCTCTTTCTCTCTGTCTTTGTTCTCTGTCTTCTCCTTTCTCTATCCCTCAGTTTCTCTTTTCTCTTAGAGTTGTTAAGTAACGACCTTAAGTACCGCTTGCCATAAGTTGTTGTATACCTGTTGTTAACTAACAGTATGTATACCCCACCACTCGCCATAATTTGTTATATACCTAATCATTTATCGTGGCCTTGTTAAGACCTATACTAATCATTTTGGGAAACTAATAAATGTTTCTATATGGACCTTGAGATTTATCTCACCTTAGTCCATGCCTTTGGGAATTTACGAATCTGAGTCACTTACCCTCCCTTTTTCCTGAGTGTGGGATGTGACACCTGATCCACTTGCTGATTGTTTCGATGTTCCTCAGTGGCCTGAATCATGGGTATGTGGGCATCTACATGGCGTACCTTTACAACAAGTTTCCCTAGCCGGTCACCAATATCTTGCCATAATTCAGCAGCCCATATGGGTTTACCTTTGCGCTGCCAGTTACTCTGCTTCCACTGCTTTAACCATCCCTGCAGAGCATTTGCCACCATCCATGAGTCAGTATAGAGATAGAGTATTGGCCATTTTTCTCGTTCAGCAATGCCTAAGGCCAGCTGGATGGCTTTTACCTCTGCAAATTGACTCGATTCACCTTCTCCTTCAATAGGCAAGTAAACACATATTTCAGATCACTAACCCAGTCGCCTTATTCAGTTCCCACCAAGATAAGCACGCGAAGCTGTTTTCTTGTTCCATGTTTATACTGAACCAGTTCCTCTTCGTTCCATCTGTATCAATATCTGTGTTCCTGTTTCTGTGTGCTCTGCTCACTGTGTCCTTGGCCATACGCAGGCCTCTGCTCGTAGATCTGCCACAGGACTCCACACAGCAGCTCTCCACCTTCGATGCTTTCCTACAATACAAGAAGATCCATCAGTGAAGAAGGCATACTGTTTCTCATTAACTGAGAGCTCATGATATGGTGGGGCTTCCCCAGGACACATCACCACCTCCTCAGGTGGCATTGTGAAGTCTCTGCCTTCAGGCCAGTTTGTGATCACTTCTACAATTCCTGGACAATTGGGGTTTCCTATTTTGCTCGCTGTGTGGTTAAGGCAACCCGCTTACTCCAGGTAGCATCAGTGGCACGATGAGCAGAAGGAACTTTACCCTTGAACATCCAGCCCAGCACTGGTAATGGGGGCACCAGGAGGAGCTGGGCTTCAGTACCAAGTACCTCTGAAGCAGCTTTAACTCCTTCATATGCTGCCAAGATTTCTTTCTCAGTTGGGGCATAGTTGGCCTTGGAGCCTTTATAGCCTCGACTCCAGAATCCTAGGGATCGACCTCGAGTCTCCCCTGGTGCTTTCTGCCAGAGGCTCCAGGTAGGGCCATTGACCCCAGCTGCAGTGTAGAGCACATTTTTAACATCCCATCCTGTTTGGACTGGCCCAAGGGCTACTGCATGAACAATCTCTTGTTTCATTTGCTCAAAGGCCTGTCGTTGCTCAGGACCCCACGTAAACTCATTTTTCTTTCGAGTCACTTCATAGAGAGGTTTCACAATCTGACTATATCCTGGATTCTCCAGAAACCCACAACGCCTAAGAAGGCTTGTGTTTCCTTTTTGTTAGTAGGTGGGGACATAGATGTTATTTTGTTAATCACATCCATTGGGATCTGGCAATGCCCATCTTGTGACTTAATTCCTAAAAACTGAATCTCCTGTGCACATCCCTTGAACTTACCTCATTTGATGGCAAAACAGCTTCCAGAAGGATTTAAATTACCTTCTCCCCTTTCTTGAAAACTTCTTCTGCTGTATTACCCCACACAATGATGTCATCAATGTATTGCAGGTGTTCTGGAGCTCCACCCTTCTCCAGTGCAGTCTGGATCAGTCCATGGCAAATAGTAGGGCTGTGTTTCCACCCCTGGGGCAGTCAGTTCCAGGTGTACTGGACACCCCTCCAGGTGAAAGCAAACTGTGGCCTGCATTCTGCTGCTAAAGGAATAGAGAAAAAGGCATTAGCAATGTCAATTGTAGCATACCACTGGGCTGCCTTTGACTCCAGTTCATACTGGAGTTCTAACATGCCTGGCACAGCAGCACCCAGTGGTGGTGTGACTTCATTCAGGCCACGATAGTCTACTGTTAGTCTCCAATCTCCGTCAGACTTTCACACTGGCCATATAGGGCTGCTAAAGTGTGAGTGAGTCTTGCTGATCACTCCTTGGGTCTCCAGCCAATGAATCAGGTTCTGGATGGGAATCAGGGATTCTCAGTGTTATACTGTCATCAGTGCACCATGGCAGTAGCAATTGGCACCTGCTGTTCTTTAACCTTCAGCAGTCCCACCACAGAAGGGTCATCTGAAAGGCCAGGTAAGGTAGACAGCTGTGTAATGTCCTCAGTCTCTACAGCTGCTATACCAAATGCCCACTGATACCCTTTCAGGTCTTTGAAATACCCTCTCTTGAGGTAGTCTATGCCAAGGATGCACGGAGCATCTAGGCCAGTCACAATGGGGTGCTTCTCCCATTTATTCCCATTCAGGCTCACTTTGTCCTCTAAAGGAGTCAGTTCTTGAGACTCACCTGTTACACCAGAAACAATGACAGATTCTGTCCCTTTATGATTCCATGGCAATAGGGTGCACTGTGCACCAGTGTCCACCAGGGCTTTATACTTTTGTGGCTCTAATGTGCCAGGCCATTGCTTCCACACAGTCCAATAAACTTGGTTACCCCTCTCCTCCTCCTGGCTGGAGGCAGGGCACCTCTAGTGTTGAGAACAACATCTACAATTAGAAGATGAGTTCCTACACGGACCAGAGAATCGCTTACCATAGACTGGAGTAGACACTGTCCTGCAAAAATTCTTTCTTCCATCTGCTTTACCTTGCAACTCAAGCACTCGTTCCTGTAGGACTGGGGTAGTTTTTTTATCCCACTTACTCATGTCCTCTCCATAGTTGCAGAGGCAAAGCCACAGGAAATCCTGGAGCGGGTCCTGTTTCTCTTTAGTTGGTCTTATAGGAGGGCATTTTTTCTTAGTGACTGAGACATGGGTCCGTTCAGGGGGACTGTGGGATTTTTTCTCCATCCCAGACAGTTTTTCAAACAGTTCATCATTCTTCTTGGCCATTTCCTCATTTTACTCAGCTAATGTCTTGGTGATTTCTTCAGTCAATTTTCCACAGCTGCTACAGTGAGGGGACGAGAGAGACTGTCTTCATACTGTCATACCCTGTTAGCCACTTAATTTATAGTTGGTGCATCAGCATCGGATCCTCCCCAGACCATTGTTGACAAAGTGTGGGAATACATTGATGGTGCACTCTGCACAAACTTCCTTAGCAAAGATCGTTTGTATGGCATTTCATCAGGGTCTATGTTCACTTGCCAGTCACCATAAGTCACCTCTCACACAGCCAGTTCCCTCAGGGACTTACTATCTTTTTCCATGCTTCTTCATTTACTTGGATGGCATTCAATATCATCCTTAAAGGGATACCTGCCCTTTACGGCTGATAGCAGTCGCCTCCAGAGACAGAGTCTTTATCTTTCTCCCAATCACTTTATCAATACCTCCATCTTTGGCTAAGTTTCCCAACTGCTTAGCCTCTCTATCTTCTAAGTCTATGGCATCAGACCCATTGTCCCAGCATCAGATCAACCAGGAGACAAGTGTCTCCCCTTCACGACAACTAAAGTCCTTCCTTATATTTCACAAATCCTTCATAGAGAAGGATTTAATGATTATCTCTGCATCTGAGTCCTCCTGCTGTGTTGACATTGCCTGAGAAGGACCCTCTCCTGGATCTTTGTTGTAAGGGGCAGGGGAACGAGTTGATTTCCTTTTCTGTTTTCTGGTCACTGGGGCAACTTGTATCGCTTCTGTTGGAATTTGAGTAGTATCAGTTCTTGTTGTCAAGGCTGAAGCTGCTAGTGCAGATACAGGTTGGGGCAGAGGTGTGGCCAGTGCAGGGGTAGCTTTGGGAGTGGTTTGTGTCTGTGCTGTCTGTGAATTGGCCGATGGGATATGAGTAGCAGCAACACGTGTCACACAATACCCCCTCCTGCACCGATGTTTAACACAAACACACCCCTGCAACATATTTAGGAGAACCAGCAACAAAATCACAATCTTTTGAAAGAAACATTCATTTTCTAAACAAGCCAAAAGATTTCCATCCCCAAGCTCTTTGACATAAGCATTAAAGGGCAAGATAAACATTTCCCAAGTTAAACCAGAAGTGTAATTAGCAATAGAATCCATCAGATCGAGCCCCATGTTGGGCACCAATAAATCTGTCTTGATTTGGGCCTGGTTGGCCAATGACAAGATGACAGATGCTCTCCCCCACCTCTCACTCCAAAGAGAGGAAGAAGAAAGATAAGAGAGTTATGATTTTAGAAAAAAATAAACTAATTAATATTAATAATAAGATAAAAATGAATTAACTACAATATATACAAATTTAAAACCATATCAAGTTCCCAGGAAGATGTCACTGGCAGGCACTGGGGAAGTTCCAGACTGTACTCAGTGACAAATGGGAACTGAATTGTAGAACACACTGATCGGAATCAAAGGCAGACAAGCAGACAGGGTCCTCCTTGGGCATCAGTCATTGAAGAAAGAGAGCCACTGAAGAAGTGCCAACCTGATCCTTTTTATCCCTCAGCTTTTATACTGAGCATGGCAGATGGGATGGAATACCCTACTGGTCAGTTTTGGGTCACCTGGCCTGTCCACTTCTCCCCACAGGTGTGACTCCTCCACAGGGTAAACAACTGAGTCAGCTGACCCTGGTTGCCACAGCAACAAGTGTAAGCAAGAGCCTCTCTCACTGAACAGAAAGTTGGCTCTGCTCCACCCCAAACCAGGACACACATACACATCTAGATGTGTCATAAAGAAATTCTTTACTGAAAGGGTGGTGAGGCAGTGGAACAGGTTGCCCAGGGAAGTTGTGGATGCCCCATCCCTGGAAGTGTTCAAGGCCTGGATGCCCCATCCCTGGAAGTGATGAGGCTTTGAGCAGCCTGGTCTAGTGGGAGGTGTCCCTGCCCATGGCAGGGGGGTTGGAACTAGATGATCTTTAAGGTCCCTTCCAATCTAAACCTTTCTATGATTCTATGATTCTAAGAGGGCTATTTATACGTACATTTGGTGAAGGATACTTTAAAAATGTAAAATGTTTCATTAAACAGAAACTTACCCCGTCTGTTCATTTCATTTTTATTCTTTACAGAAAGGAAGATGTTGCCAATAGCTGTTCAAGGCAGCTGGTGTCTTATTTGAGGTTGTTAGTTGTGAATGGATGATCATACATGTCCATGTATTGGGCAGAATTTGTAAATCCTCCTCAGGCTGGCTCTCAGCATTGGAAACATCTGCAGACTTTTATAACTCCCAGCTCACTGCAGTGACTTGGTTCTTTGCAACCATTAATGAAACAAATAGCCACATCACAATATCATTAGTGCCAAGAGAGAGGGTATAATTCATTTCACAAAATATAGATGTTTATATATGAGATGGTCAGTTCAGGACTTCCTTACAATCAATGGACAGAAAGAAACACATTTAGATCATGTAGATTTATAAAATGATGTAGAATTGTGCTCTTTTTTAAACTGATTTCTCTAAACTGATGCAAAACCAACCCCATGACAGCCGCTTTGTCTCTATTTAATGAGAATCTGCGTGCAAAATTTATACTGTATGCTACTATCATTATATATCTAATTGGACAAGTGCACAGATATGGAAAATGGAATTTTTCTGTAAGCTGACAGAAAGTGTGTATGTTTCCAGGTGTAAACTGTTTAACTGTATTAATCTGTAGCTGTATAATTGTATTGCCAAGCCAAACAGGCAGTCTTAGAGTCATTGATAATTAATCTTGCAATTTAATTCTAAATCTCTGCATTTACTGTTCCATTTTCTCTATTACTGAATGTTATATTTCCTTCTTAGACCAGTCCCTATGTAAGTAGTACTCTACACATAAGTACTTTACTCTGGTGTAATAACGTAACATGCAATAGTACATAAGATGCTAAGGACAGGATTTATCTCACCTACCTTTAGTTGCCAAAAAATTAGGAACTTGGTCTAAGCTAGATAGCTGGACTCTTTATTTTCAGTGGAGAGAAATGGGCACCCTCAGAGACTGATTTGTCTGTCCTGTGTCAGACATCTGGCTTAAGTTGGGACAAATCACTATTTGGAGTTGTCGTTTTTTTTCTCTGCTGAATGTAGAGAGACCCTAGGTGATTATTTTAGGTCGTTCACCTTTCAGACAGCGAAGGTTAGTTGAGGTGAATCCTATCTCTAATTATGGAAACCCATATGGCAGGGGAGAAAAAAAAAAGATGATGAAACAAGAGAAACAAAACAACAACAGCTAAAATATGTTTCTTGCATTTATTTGAGAAAGAGCAGGCAGATGCTGTATTTAAAACCAGTGCATAATGTTCTGTGCTAATCATGTAAAAGCCACAGCAAAGAAAACAGCATTCTTCATGTATGTGGATGTGTGTAAAGGGACTAAGCAGTTTAACACATGCTTATGCTTCCAAAATATCTTTTGGATTGGACCCAAATTAAAATTAGTTAGACCCAAACACCTGTTTAAGGCTGTGATGACACTGCCATATGGTGGGTCAGTTGCTGCACACATGCAGACATGATCAGGTTTATTTGGTTAGTTTAAGTAATAATAACCCAGACACCTCTCCGGGACCCAGAGCATGGTTTTGGTGCATGAGATACCTAAGATCCCTGAGGTAGCTAGCCTGCAGCTATCTTGGGCTACCTGCCCATGCTGTAGTAACTTCTTGCTTTGTGGAAATAGCTGAGGGATGCCTCATGCTGCCACAAATCTTGGAGACATGGGATGCAAAAACTCACTTCCCACTCCTCCAGCCTCACTTCTACCTCCATCCCAATGCACCAATCGACCCAATAAACCAATACTTACAGTAGGGTACTCGGTGTAATCTCACATGTGTGTTCATAAAACCTGAAAAGGAAGAATAAGTACATCACAATTTACAGGCTTCAGGGTTTCCTTTGTACTATTTTGGGTCTTTTACCAAGCACTAAGGAACCAGAGTGCGATGTCACGCTCCCACCCTGGATGGTGATGTCAGGCACGGTAGCGTGATATGAAAAAAAAAAGATCAAAGGACTTGGCCTTTACAGAAAAAGACCGGGTTCAGCAATGTTTTAAAGAAAAAGAAGATAATTTAAAAAGCTTGTTCCTCTTGGACTATAATTAAATGGAAGTACAATTATAAAACCACTTAAAAATAGGGAAAACTATTTAAAACCAGTTAATTCAGGGTTTGGAAGTAATTTGCATTTCACAGACTGGAAAAAAGTCCCAAAGACAACCCTAATCCGGGGTATAGTTTTATTGGTATTTTTATTAAGCTCTAAAAAAGTTGTATTTCAAAGAGAAATTAAGCTGTAGTGAGATATATTTACAATAGTGTAATTTCATTTTTTTTGCCTTGAAAATATGGATATGGAAACAATCAAACAAAACCCCTTATATCAGCAACACTTTATTTTTTATTTGAAGAAATAAGACCATTTTAAAGCAGATTTTTGATATAAATATTCCACCTGTAAAATGCCTAGTAATTTGTAACTGCTATGAATGGATCCAAATGACTGTGAATAGCACTTGAGACCCTGTTGTAGGTTCATCTGAATTCACATTGGCTGCTGTGTGTTACTGTGATACTGCAATGATGTGCATTACCAGCATTTTACCTGTACTCTCTGTGTTAATTTTAATAGTAAACATCAGTTCCTTTAAAAACAAGGGAAAATTTGCCACTGACTCTGTCTTCTGTCTTTCAAGTGGATACTTACCTGTCAGACTTCTCAATTCCCTTTCTTTCACCAGAAGGTGGAAATCCTCATTACTCTTCTGAGTTTGCTAATGACCAGACAATTTGGGCATTATTCATAAGGCTAAATGTAGACATTTCCATCTGAGCTAGTCATCTATGCTCCCTTGTACTCAATGGACAGAAAGAGAAACTCTTTGATCACAGTCCATCTCATCATGAAATAACTGTCTAAAATTTCTCAGATGAACCATACCCTAAAATTGCCTAGTTCTCTACTTGAGTCTAAAAGACTCTAGGGCAATTAGATCGGTGTTTGTTTACCAGTTTCAGATAAATATAATTACACTCAATGAGTCCTGCCTCTTCTGTTGTCTCAGCCACTGCAAGATGACTAGTCTCTTTTCCCAGCCTAGGTCAAGCTGTGCCAGTCATCAGAAGTGATTGAAAGTTGCCCTGCTTTGTTTGTTTATGTTCAACACCACATCAATAAATGGGCTCAGGTATGGCTTATGGTTTGAGAAACACTAATGATTTCAGCAGGTTGGTTTGGACTCAATTTGACTCCACAGCCCTACACCTAAAAGGCTAAGAGTTAAAAAGAAATCTCTGCTAGGGAAAGATACCAGAAAATATGACCCCTGATTAGACATTATCTTTACCTATACTGTCTAGTAGGGCTGTATGAAAGAAATGTAACTGTATAAGCAAAACAGCTGGTGCTAAGGATTTGATGGCCACACTATAGACACTTCAAGAGCATTTGCTTGGGACTACCCGTAGTCTGAACCCACAGACTGTAGTCCCATTTGCAGATGTAACGAATCTGAAGAACTCCTGGAATATATCTTCTGGTTTAATTTAATCTAAAAGGAATACAGTTTGCACGCTCCGAGACTGCCACGTAATGCTAAACAAGGCATGGTAAATGAAGGCAATTGGGAAATTTGCTACAGAAGCACACTTCTGGTCCAAAGTAAAACACTGATGTAGATGCATCCACTAATAAGTGTGATTAGGGCTTATTACTATAGAAGCTGTGTGCAGTTGCCTGCAGTCAAGAAGACATACTTTACAGATGTAATTTAACAATGTAAAGGCCATAACCTTAATGGTGAAATGTTTTCTTATTCATTTCTCTGCCCATAGTAAAAAGTACATTTATATAATCTGGACCGTTTGTCCCTTGAAGTGATGTTATTGTATTGTCAGGAAACAAATCCTTTTTGTTAAGAAATCTGATTACATGTTTGAGTTATTGACCTTTTTTTTTGAAAAAGGCAATGATCTATTCCTATGCCATAGAGGAACCAAATTCTAATTGCTGGCTTCGTTATACAGAAAAGCAGAAGTGTAACAATCAAGAGCCTTATTACACATACATAATTGAGTTTCATTGCAACTTATGAAAACATAAACTGTCTTAAACACACTTGCAGAAAATGTTGCATCATCAAATCAACACTTTTATTATACAAAAGTAATTGTGTTTAAAGACACCAAACATATGTTACATATACAAGAGAAAAAACACACCAAAACAGAACTCTAATAGGATTCAGAAGTCTTATTAATTCTCATATCTTCAAGAGTTGTTTTTGTTTTGCTCTTTAAATTAATATGACACAAAACGAAGGTCTGTGGAACTAACATCAATTAAACATACTTCAGTTGCTTTTGGACAAAGTCATTTGAACAAGGTCTCACTAGATACAGAAAATAGTATTCACTCAGAAGTCTGCAAGGTAGAAATCTGCAGCTGAGTTTATGGTCTAACCTTATTTTCCATCTTAGTAGCTGGAGATAAGCTTTTACTGAATGTGTTTCCTTTCATTCTAACCCAGATTTCAAAAGTGAACAAATAAGCCATTGCCTAAAATGCCTACTTCTTTCTATGCAAATGTAGATATCTGCATTGTAGAAGTCTCAAGCTAGATGAGATCAATCCAACTTCTATCACTCTCAACATGAATTATTAATAGGGTTTGAAATGGGACCTTCAGTCCAAATCAAAGGTGATGTTGCACTGCTGGACTCTTTTAGTAAGAAGAGGCATTGTGTGTATTGTGAGACATTGTCAGCTCATCTTCTAATATTCAATGTCTTCTGCTTTGGAGACTCACTGAGAGTCAATCAGTTTATCAGATAAGATGGTAGCCTTCAAATACACCTTTTCCACTTCAAGTCTTGATGTATGACATAGAATCATAGAAACATACAATGGTTTATGTTGGAAGGGACCTTAAAGATCATCTAGTGCCAACCCCCCTGCCATGGGCAGGGACACCTCCCACTAGACCAGGCTGCTCAAAGCCCCATCCAGCCTGGCCTTGAACACTTCCAGGGATGGGGCATCCACAACTTCCCTGGGCAACCTGTTCCACTGCCTCACCACCCTCATAGTGAAAAATTTCTTCCTAATATCTAATCAAAATCTCCTCTCTTTCAGTTTACAACCATTACCCCTCATCCTATCCTTACACTCCCTGATAAAGAGTCCCTCCCCATCTTTCCTGTAGGCCCCCTTCAGGTACTGGAAGGCTGCTATAAGGTCTCCCCGGAGCCTTCTCTTCTCCAGGCTGAACAACCCCAGCGCTCTCAGCCTGTCCTCATAGCAGAGGTGCTCCAGCCCTCTGATCATCTTCGTGGCCCTCTGCTGGACCCCCTCCAACAGGTCCATGTCCTTCTTCTGCTGAGGATTCCAAAACTGGATGCAGTACTCTAGCCGGGGTCTTACCAGAGCGGAGTAGAGGGGCAGAATCACCTCCCTCAACCTGCTGGCCATACTTCTTTTGATGCAGCCCAGGATATGGTTGGCCTTCTGGGCTGTGAGCACACACTGCTGGCTCATGTTGAGCTTCTCGTCCACCAGCACCCCCAAGTCCTTCTCCTCAGGGCTTCTCTCAAGCCATTCTCTGCCCAGCTTGTATTTGTGCTTGGGATTGCCCTGACCCAGGTGCAGGACCTTGCACTTGGCCTGGTTGAACTTCATGAGGTTTGCATGGGCCCACCTCTCAAGCCTGTCCAGGTCCCTCTGGATGGCATTGCTTCCCTCCAGCGTGTCTCTGGTCATTTATCACGATATCCTGTGGAAGGCATTGTTAACACAAAAATGTCGCTCGAGTCCAAGCTTGCTGTTTGAGTTTGGACACATTTGGGTTTTCCCTTCTGGTACTCCTCAGGGAAGCAGGTAGGAAATCTTTTGCAAGGTTGTTTTTCTTCTTGTTGGTGTGTTTCTTCACTATAGCAATGATGTGATTTATATGGGAATGAGCCTTTGGGTATGAGATAGGCCCAGGTAATTTAGAAGGGAACAGTGCAACACCCCAAGCAAATGTACATCTTCCTATAGACCAGTGCATGATTAGGGAAGCCAGATACCCAAGTTTCACTGGTTTCAGTATTTTCTTCACATTAAGCGTATATAGGTATATATGTATTTAATATATCATCTTCCATTTCCCACTGTCTGACATCTTACATTTTGGATTAAGCTAATTTCATTCTCAAATTTTAAATTACCTCCTAGAGAAACACTTAAAAATCCTTATTTAGTATTTAGATTTCACCAGTTGCTCTGAGTTTAATTATTACTATTATTATTAATGATATTTACTACTAATGCAAATATTATTTTAGGGTACTAGCCTTGTTTGAGATGTCACTGTGTTACGAATAAACACATGGAAAGGGTCAGCTCTCTAAAAGGAGAATCTAGACTCTGAGGAGGATATCAGAAATTGAGATGAATGGACTTACCCATAGCAGGGAAGAGATTTCCTGATTCCTAGTTCAGAGCCTTATCTGAGAGACCACAATTCTAATTCAATCTCATCTCAATTAATCTAATCGTTAGGTAGTAAGTTCCATATTACATCTTTTCCTGATCCTTAGCAATATGTAATTAGCTCAGTATAAGCATCTGACATTTTCTCCTGACCATTAATAAAAAACAGTGCAGCTATTCATTCCAGTCAGTAGCACCTTGACTATCTTCCCCCACAAATAAATGGTGAGAGCAGGAAATAACATAAAGCTTTTTTTTTCTTTGAGACTCATAGTGTCTCCTTTGCCTTATCCATCAACTCTTTTGCTAGTATTTGTAATGTGTCCTGATGTGACATCTTTGCTTAGTTCCACATGTTTTATACATTAGTTCCTCTAACATTCAAGCAGACTTTAGAGAGATCTATTCAGAGACTGATATATGTGCACTGTTAATTGTATATATTATATATAGTATATGAAGTGAGAAGGAGAAAGAGAGAATCTGATTACTGTAGGGAATCATCTCCTTTCAACCAATAATAATTTAACATCTCTATTAACTACCTTTTGATGTTCTCTGAGGTTTTATATACAGGATGCATAATAAATTCCTATGAGATTATGCTGCAATTAAGTAGAAAGTCTATAATGCATAAGTGATGGAGCTGCAAAGCAGCTGGGAAGGATTTTCCTTTCAAAATGAGGTCATATATTTATATCTGATAGGGCAACATGATGGGTGCCGAGGAGGAAGAAGGACCGAATGGCACTTTCTGGTGTGCTAAGCCTTTCTGTATATGCGCTGTTGCTGGAAAATGAGGTGATACATGATAAGAAGACGAGGAAGGAAAACTCATAACCTTCTGAACTCCATCCAAGGATTTGAGGTGACTTTCTTCAGAACAGAGAAAACATAGAATGGGATTAATCTCAGCTATCATTAGCTGAATGAGGGATCTCTTCTCAAGTAGGCTAACACTTTTAGTCACCTCTATTAGGTGGGATTGTTGAACCCTGAGAGGTGCCCACTTGTGCTACAGGTAGTCTCCCCCTTGATGCCAGAGGGAGCCCAGGGAACTTGCACAGACTAGATGCCTATCTCTCTCTTACAGGCAGTAGGCTGGCAGTGGGGCATCCAACTCACTGTCTGAAAGAAAGATATTCTACATCCCAGCTGTATCTCTGATTCTTTGAGACTTCAGAATACATTTTTACTTATTGTGGCAGAGACTGTCTGTTGTAACAGGTAGTGTATCTGCCTCAGAAGAAAGGGAGCCATATTGCAGTCTGTGTTGGACTTGAGGTTGGTTGTGTCAACTCCAGAAGGGTAATTGATTGTACTATCTGTTGCGTGAAAAGGGGCCAAGTGGTTTTGGCAGAAGATAAACCCCCTTGCATTCTAACACTCCTCACCGAGGTGGGAGGCTAGGTGCGGCTAGGTTTAAATTCTGATGGATGCCAAATTCAGCACTATCAGTCCAATCGCGTTTAATATGTATTAAACTGTTACCATTTGGATACACTAATAGTGGACTGCACCTTCAGTCTAGTCGTGCTCATGAACTAGCACGGCCACTCTCGAGTCTTTGGTCGCGTTCAGTGAGAAACCAAAACGACTAGCTACTTAAACAGTGCAGTTTATTTAAACAACAGATATACAGGTTCTTTAGGATTGCCGGTGATAAATACACTGTCTGCAAAGCACGTGCAAACAAAGATATTGTTAAGTATACAAAACGCGCGACAAAATTATAAACAATACAGCCTGGCTATAAATGTAGGGTAGAGATTCTCTAGAGAAATTTCTAAGTCCCCGAGAAAGCACTCAGTATAATCTAAGTCTTACCCAAAGGCGTCCCTATGAGGGGGAAGAAAGGCTCAGCCCGTCGACTGATCCTGGAAATCAGCGATGAAGTTCTTCGCGATGGTGTCTTCCCTGGCATCCCCTCTCTCTTGGGCTATTTTTATACTATTTTTTTATCTTCAAAGTGGAGTTTGAGCGACTTTAGTCATACGTACTTTTATTATGATTAATGTACTCAAGGAGGAGTGTTCGCACCTCGGGGGCGGATAGCCTCCGGGATGGAGGTGTGTTTTGGTACATTGTGGTGAGCAAAGTTCGCACAAAGGACAGCATTTTATCAACATTTGACAAAATGTTGGCTCGGGTAGCGTGTAGGCCGCTTATCTGTTCCGTAGTACCATCTCGTCCCCATATCTGCTATTCGTCACAAGGGAAGGCCACGGAACGAGCGCGTTCCGTTCCATCCCTCGTGTAGTTTCGCAAGCAACCTTGTACAGGGAATCACAGATGTGGCATTCTTCGCGTGCCAGCTGCAGCTGTATTCTACCTCAGAAGCCTCTTGATTTTATGACTTTCCTTAATGTGTGAACAATGCTGTACCTTTGTATTCTTGGCCAATTTAGTAATTATTCCACACCATCTATGCAAGGAGCTGCAACTCACTGTTGCAGATCTCATCCTGGACCAGCCTGAAGTTCTGTTGAAGTGATACATTTCCATAGTAAGTTTCATTTTGGACAAATCAGTGTTTTCCCTTTGAGATAAATTTACTGAAAGAAATGCCAACCATCTCAGTTGGCTAATTCTGCCCTAAAGATCTTTGCTCACCTTCCATCAGTTTGAAAACAATCTTCTTTAACGATTTGCACTGCTTAAATTTGAAAATATAGTCACAAAATATTGTTTTCCTAGAGTAATTTTAAATTAGAAAACCGATATTCTGATATTCTTAGCTATAAACATAATAACAAAAGCTATTTAACTTCATTCATAGAGTTCTGAAAGTTGTCAGTCAGAAGTAAGACTCAGAAAATTGTCAATTTTAAAATGTTGTTTTCAGGAAATATCAGTTTGTCATAACTAAAGTTGTCCAAAACCAGGGTTCATTCCAAACATAGAAGCCTCTCAGCTTGAAAACTGAAATGGAGGAATATGCATAACTTCCAAAACATTATATGTTGCTTTTCAAACCAAACAAATAAACAAAAATAAAAGCCAAAACAAAACAAAAATCCCAAGTTGGGGGAGCTGGTTTGAGTTATTTGCCTTTCAGGACATAAGTTAATGCATTAGAATGTATCTTAAAAATTAATTGAAAAAGAGTTGGAACTGAAAGGACAAACTGAGATTCAATGAATTTTTTTGAGCATCAATTTTTAAAAATCCAGTTTTCCTTATCTGGGGTAATATTGCTTTTTCATATATTCATAGTTGTCACAGGTCCCTATTCCAGACAGCATTTGGCTATGTTGCCATCCATCCCCCAAAGTCCAGGTGCAACCCATCACAACTCCCACCAACAGTTATGGTTTGAGCAGGAGCCGGGGAGCAGGAAAGGGGGAGAGCACACCGCCACACTCCTCTAATCATGTGTGAAACCCAGAGAATGGGCTCATGGCCCATGTTTTGCTTCTAGATGATAGCTATCATGTTAAGCTAGCTCAGTCCTTCTCAACCTGTGATCCATGAATTATTAGAAATCAAGACATAATCTGGGGAATGATTGCAGGAAATCATCATAGCTTCTCATTTACTTTGCCTACTTAGAAGGTCAAATCTCCAAGTCTGATATCTTCATTCTCTATCTGCATGACAACTTGCTTGAAGGATATGGAACTACTAAGACATATCAGATTCATCTACCTTGATAAATTTATGTCTGAGAGATCCCTGATAGAGCTGGGACTGAACTGTTCAGTCTATAAAGCACAGGGTGATTAGCTTGGGTGACACACTGGATGGATATGTGTAGACAATTTCCATTTTGGCATTTACTTATTCTGAGCTAATCTCTCCAGAACATGTGAACCACTGCTCAGATACCAAGAGTGGAGTA
Source organism: Rissa tridactyla (assembly GCF_028500815.1). NCBI lineage: Eukaryota > Metazoa > Chordata > Aves > Charadriiformes > Laridae > Rissa > Rissa tridactyla. The sequence continues at coordinate 14,030,456 of NC_071496.1, forward strand.
ACAGATGGTGATTGATAGTGTTCACTTTGCTTGCACAGTACATCCAATTCCCCTCATTCACTGCCCATTTAGGAAAGTTGCTTTTTACATTTTGACAATTCATCAGAGACTAAAGTTGAGCTCACACCATTACCAAGCTGGCAACGAAAAAATGTCTTTGTTCTGAATTGTCAGAGGTTCTTTTCTATCTCCTATTGCTTCCTCACAATATTAGAGATGAGTCCAAATCTGTCAGCCTTGTTTTATTTTGAAAGTAAAGTCAAGACGCCTAAGGAATTTTAGAAAAGCCAAGTTTAAAGGGATGTGAAAAGCTATAGCAAACTTGTACAGACATCATAAAGGGAACAGTATAGATGCTTGGATTGTTGCACTATAGGCATTCATGATCTCATGGGAATCATAGGAGAGAGAAAGGGAAATGTTTTAGTTCTTCAGATTATGATATCCAAGACATTACCAATATCCCAGGCTAGAAGAGCAAGAGGCAGAATTGCACATGTTTATGCAGACCAAAGCAGCCCAGGGGAAAAGAAAAAAAAGCACAAAAGCCCACAATACTGATCATAGGCAAATTTGTAATAATTCTGATGCTGTTAGTGATTACTGCCATGCAGTCTTTTGGAATGGCTGCATCCCTTAACAGGGAATAGCATACTAGCACTGTTAAGGTAAGCCCTTCTGACATGTACTTTTGCAAAAATGTTTGAAGAAACAAATAGTGTAATAGTTGGAACTGCTTTATTCAGTCTTAATACGCATCTCAGATACACATATCATCTTGACAAGCCTGAGCAAATGCACAAAAGCCACCTCTTTTTTTTTTTTTTTTCTTTCTTGAGGCTGGCATTACAGCTATATGTATCTCTGACAGCCCAGTGGCTAACGTGAACAGAAGACCTCATTCCTTCTGTCTTGGTTTAGCCTCAGATGGCAACAAAGAACGATATGCCGCTCGGACCTTCCCAATACAGGGAAGAATCGGAAGAAAAAAAGGCAAGACTCTTGGGTTGAGACAAAGGCAGTTTAACAGAACAGCAAAGGGAACAAGAAAACAACAACAATAACACAGATAGAGGAATACACAAACACGATTACAGAACCACCGCTCACTGACCTGATCCAGGACGCCCAGCCCGCTCCAAGTGGTGACTCCCTGTCCCCTCCCCCAGCAGCTCAGGGTGGGCATGGCTCACATGGCATGGAATACCTGTCCTGGGGAGAATTAACCCTATCCCCACCGGAACCAGGACATTATCCACCCCGTATTCCATACCATCTATGCCATGCCCAGATCTTACAGGTTCCAATGAATTACCACCACTTTCCCCTGTCATATATATATATACATATATATTCATGCAGATATAATGCCCTTAGTTTATGGGTGATCCCTCCAAAGTGTCCGTTGAGTTCTTTTAATCCATGGCTTTGGGCTCCATCTGTTAGAACAGTCTCTCAGGGCAGGTGAGATGCTGGGTGGTGCTGGCCTGTTGCATGCTGTATTTTCAGAGCTGTACCCGGTGTGGCTCATGCACACAGTCCGTGGGCTGAAGATGTAGATCTTGAGGAAGTTGCTGGGCGCTAGCTGCTGAGGTCAGTTCTTATCCCATCACCCCTGTGCCTTACTCGTAGTACAACTGATAGCAATTAGAGTAATGAGGACATACAGTGACAGGGTTACTTAGCAATTAACAGCACACAATTTGATTCATTGGCTATTCTCACCCCAAATCAGATCCCCATGAGGTACACATCGGACTTCCCCATCCTGCCGCATCACCCACCAAGTGCACCCAGGTCCTTGGGCAAAAGCAATCCCACGGGTGGGTTTGCCTTTGCCTGAGGCAGGACTAACCCAGACTGTCTTCCCTAGAATATTCTTCATGTGCACTGCGGGGACTTTATCCCCTTCTACAGTACGTGGAAGTTTTGATTGGGCAGGGCCAGCTCGATTGGGAGATCCCCTGGTATTAACTAGGCAGGTGGCCTTTGCTAAATGTGTATCCCAATGTTTTAAAGTCCCACCACCCATTGCTCTCAGTGTAGTTTTTAACAGTCCATTGTATCGTTCTATCTTCCCAGAGGCTGGGGCGTGACAGGGGATGTGATATACCCACTCAATGCCATGCTCTTTGGCCCAGGTGTCTATGAGGCTGTTTCGGAAATGAGTCCCATTGTCCGACTCAATTCTCTCTGGGGTACCATGTCGCCACAGGACTTGGTTTTCAAGGCCCAGGATAGTGTTCCGGGCAGTGGCATGGGGCACAGGGTATGTTTCCAGCCATCCGGTGGTTGCTTCCACCATTGTGAGCACATAGCGCTTGCCTTGACGGGTCTGTGGCAGTGTGATATAATCAATCTGCCAGGCCTCCCCATATTTGTATTTCAGCCATCGCCCTCCATACCAAAGAGGCTTCAAACGCTTGGCTTGTTTGATCGCAGCGCATGTCTCACATTCATGGATGACCTGTGCAATAGTGTCCATGGTCAAGTCCACCCCTCGGTCACGAGCCCATCTATATGTCGCATCTCTTCCTTGATGGCCTGAGGAGTCATGGGCCCACCGAGCTATGAATAGTTCACCCTTATGTTGCCAGTCGAGATCCACCTGAGCCACTTCAATCCTAGCAGCCCGATCCACCTGCTGGTTGTTCTGATGTTCCTCAGTGGCCCAATTCTTGGGTACATGGGCATCTACGTGGCATGCTTTCACAACCAGATTCTCTATCTGGGCAGCAATATCTTGCCATAGTTCAGCCGCCCAGATGGGTTTGCCTCTGCACTGCCAATTTCCCTGCTTCCACTGCTGTAGCCACCCCCACAGAGCATTTGCCACCATCCATGAGTCAGTGTAGAGATAAAGGACTGGCCATTTTTCTCGCTCAGCAATGACCAAAGCCAGCTGAATGGCTTTCACCTCTGCAAACTGGCTTGATTCACCTTGTCCTTCACTGGCTTCTGCAACTTGTCGTGTAGGACTCCACACAGCAGCCTTCCACTTTCGATGCTTTCCCACAATCCGGCAGGACCCATCAGTGAACAGGGCATATTTCTTATTTCCTGGCAGTTTATTATATGGTGGGGCCTCTTCCACACGTGTCACCTCCTCCTCTGATGACATTCCAAAATCCTTGCCTTCTGGCCAGTCCATGATCGCTTCCAGAATTCCTGGGCGACTGGGGTTTCCCATTCGAGTTCGCTGTGTGATCAATGCAATCCACTTACTCCATGTAGCATCGGTTGCATGATGTGTGGTGGGGACCCTTTCTTTGAACATCCAGCCCAGCACCGGCAGTCGAGGTGCTAAGAGGAGCTGTGCTTCTGTACGAACCACTTCCAAAGCAGCTCGAACCCCTTCATATGCTGCCAATATCTCTTTTTCTGTTGGAGTGTAGCAGGCTTCGTATCCTCTGAATCCCCGACTCAAAGACCCTAGGGGTCGACCTCGAGTCTCCCCTGGTGCTTTCTGCCAGAGGCTCCAGGTAGGGCTGTTCTCCCCGGCTGCGGTGTAGAGCATATTTTTAACATCCTGTCCTGCCCAGACTGGCCCCAGGGCCACTGCATGGACTATTTCCTGTTTGATTTGTTCAAAAGCTTGTCGTTGCTCAGGACCCCATTTAAAATCATTCTTCTTCCAGGTTACTTGATACAGAGGGCTTACAATTAGACTGTAATCTGGGATATGCATTCTCCAAAAACCCCACAATGCCCATGAAAGTTTGCGTTTCCTTTTTACTAGTTGGTGGAGACATAGCTGCTATTTTGTTGATCACATCCATTGGAATCTGACAGCATCCATCTTGCCATTTTATTCCTAAAAACTGGATCTCCTGCGCAGGTCCCTTGACCTTACTTCATTTTATGGCAAAACCAGCTTTCAGAAGGATTCGGACTATTTTATTCCCTTTCTCAAAAACTTCTTCTGCTGTGTTTCCCCATACGATGATGTCATCAATGTACTGCAGATGTTCTGGAGCTTCCCCCTGTTCCAGTGCAGTCTGGATCAGTCCATGGCCAATGGTGGGGCTGTGTTTCCACCCCTGGGGCAGTCAATTCCAGGTGTAGTGGACGCCCCTCCAGGTGAAAGCAAACTGTGGCCTGCACTCTGCTGCCAAAGGGATTGAGAAGAATGCATTCGCTATATCAATCGTGGCATACCACTTGGCTGCCTTGGACTCCAGTTCATACTGGAGTTCTAGCACGTCCGGCACAGCAGCACTCAGCGGTGGCGTGACTTCATTCAGACCACGATAGTCTACAGTTAGCCTCCACTCTCCATTAGATTTTCGCACCGGCCATATGGGACTGTTAAAGGGTGAGCAAGTCTTGCTGATCACTCCTTGAACCTCTAGTTGACGAATCAGCTCATGGATGGGAATCAGAGTGTCTCGGTTAGTGCGATATTGCCACCGATGCACCGTTGTGGTAGCAATCGGCACCTGTTGTTCTTCGACCCTCAACAACCCCACAACAGAAGGGTCCTCCAAGAGACCAGGCAAGGTAGACAACTGTTTAACTTCCTCCGTCTCCAAGGCAGCTATGCCAAAAGCCCACCAGTACCCTTTTGGGTCCTTAAAATACCCTCTCCTGAGGTAATCCATGCCAAGGATGCATGGAGCCTCTGGGCCAGTCACAATGGGATGCTTTTGCCACTCATTCCCAGTTTAGGCTAACCTTCGCCTCCAGTACAGTCAACTCTTGGGATCCCCCTGTCACCCCAGAAATACAAATGGGTTCTGCCCCTCTATAGCTTGATGGTATTAAAGTACACTGCGCACCCGTGTCCACTAGAGCCTTATACTCCTGTGGGTCTGATGTGCCAGGCCATCGAATCCACACCGTCCAATAAACCCACTTGTCCCTTTCCTCCACCTGGCCGGAGGCAGGGCCCCCCTAATCCTGGTCATAGTATCCATTACTCACTTCTTGCAGAAATGACTTGGAAGTTCCTTCAGGAGGATCAGAAGCAAGATCAGGCCTTCTGCTGTGTCTGGGGAACGGCCCACTGGAAACTGGGGCGGCACTTTTCCTGGAGGGATCCCCTTTTGTGGTTGTCCTTCCTTGCAACTCCTGTACCCATGTCCACAGGATCCAAGTAGGTTGTCCATCCCACTTCCTCATGTCCTCTCTGTGGTCACGCAGGTAGAACCACAGGGCACCTCATGGTGTGTACCCTCTGTACTCTCTCTCTTGAGTGGGGAAATGCCTGCTCCTAATAGCTGAGATGCTGGCCCGTACAGGTGGGGAGTAGGATATATATTCTCTTTAAGTTGCTGGACCTTCCGCGACAGTTTCTCCACAGCTGAGACAAGGGGGGAGGAGAGACTTTCTTCATATCACCAAAGCCGGCCAGCCACCTCATCCACCGTTGGTCCCTCTTCACCTTTCCATTCCATTACTGCCAGTGAGTTGGCATATGACGATGGTGCACTCCGTACAAACTTCCGCCACATGGGCCTTGTGCATTGCACCTCATCAGGGTCTGTGGGTAAGTCCGCATTGTCCAAGTCATAATAAATCATCTCCCACACAGCTAATTCTCTCAGGTACTGGATGCCTCTTTCCATGGTAGTCCACTTGCTTGGTTGACATACATCATCTTCACTGAAGGGGTACCTCTCCCTCACGCCTGACAGGAGTCGCCTCCAGAGGCTGAGGGCTTGGGTCTTCTTCCCAATTGCCTTGTCAATGCCCCCTTCCCTAGACAGGGATCCCAGCTGCCTGGCTTCCCTACCCTCTAATTCCAGGCTACTGGCCCCATTATCCCAGCACCGGAGCAGCCAGGTGACAATGTGCTCACCTGAAAGTCAGCTGAAATCTTTTCGCATATCCTGCAGCTCACTCAAGGATAGGGATCGGGTGATTATCTCTGGTTCTGCCTCTTCCTCCTGCTCTCGTGATGACCCTGGTTCATCATCATCTCTTACTAAGCGAACTGATTTCTTAATGTACTACTTCTGTATGGGGGCAACTGATACTGGCACGGGTTGGTTCCCTGGTTCAGCGGCAGTGTCTGCCGCAGGGGTTGCAGTAGCCGCAGTGTCCGCCGGTCTGGTTTCCATCTCTTCCCCCTGAGGGTGCTGCATAACACTGAGCAATGCCTGGTAGATACTGGCCAGGGCCCAGCACAGTGCGATGAGTTGTGCCTCTCTAGAATAGCCACAGCATTTTTCCCTTCAAATATTCTACCACTTTATCAGGGTCCTGTAATTGTTCAGGGGTGAAGTCCCAGACCATTGGAGGTGAGAAGTTCTCTGGGTACCTGCCCATGTTCTCCCACATGCCATGCCACCCCTGACTATCCAGCCTCGGAGCAGATCTCTGGGTGGTAGTCTTAAATAGCTGTTTAACCCTAAACAAAACCTGGAACACATTCAGGAAACATATCAATAGGACCAGGCTGGTTTGAGCATCCCAAGGATATTCAAAATTCCCAGGCCAGTCCTCAGGCACCTCGTCTGTTCTCCAGGACCTTTCAAAGATGATGGAGAGCAGCCCAGCAATGACTTCTGCCAGCTCCCTCAGCACTCTCGGGTGCATCCCATCAGGACCCATGGACTTGTGGATATCCAGTTGACTTAATTGATCTCTCACTTGATCCTCCTCAGCCAAGGGGAAGTCTTCCTCTGTCCAGACTTTCCCTGTTACTTTCTCCAAAGTCTGGGACTCCTGAGGGCTGGCCTGAGCAGCAAAGACCAAAGCAAAGAAGGCATTCAGTAACTCTGCCTTCTCTATATCTTCTGTCACCATGGCTCCTGTTTCATTCAACAGCGGGTTCCAGACTGGACTCAGCAACGGGTGGGAACTGGATTCCAAAACTGGAGTCAGGAACCCATGGATTGGGATCAAAGGCAGATGAACAGACAGGGTCCTCCTCCTCAGACGTTGGCCATTGAAGAAAAGAGAGTTGACCCTTTGATCCTTCAGCTTTAACACTGATCATGAGGCAGATGGGATGGAATACCCCTGTTGGTCAATTTTGGGTCACCTTTCCTGTCCACTCCTCCCTGCAGGTCGGACCCTGCTATGCTTTTCTGTTTCTGACCCTCCAATGGGGTAAATAACAAAATTAGCTGACCTTGGTTGTTTCAGCAATAAGTGTAAGAGCCTCTCTGTGCACCATTCCCTGGCACAAACTGTAAACATTGGTCTGATCACTATGAGAACAAACTGTTTTCAGCACAATATGCTATTAGTTTCAGAAAGTTAGAAGAGGCCTAAGCTAAGAAGTAAAATGACTGAACAGAAAGTTGGTTCTGTTTAACCTCAAACCAGGACAGTCCCCCATACCACAAAGGTTTTAACTGTTTAGCTTGCTTGATTTCAGCACATGTTTCACAATCGTGGATAACCTGCACAGTAGCCGTCCATTGTTAAATCCACCCCTCGGTCACGAGCCCATTTCTGTGTTGCACCCCTTCCTTGATGACCTGAAGTGTCATGGGCCCACCGAGCTAAGAATAGTTCACCTTTATGTTCCCAGTCCAAATCTGTCTTGAAAATCTTAGCAGCTTGGTCCACTTGCTGATTGTTTCCATGTTCCTCAGTGGCCCGACTCATGAGTACATGGGCATCTACATGGCGTACCTTTACAACAAGTTTCCCTAGCCGGTCACCAATATCTCACCGTAATTCAGCAGCCCAGATGGGTTTAACTTTTCGCTGCCAGTTGCTCTGCTTCCACTGCTTTAACCATCCCCACAGAGCATTTGCCACCATCCATGAGTCAGCATAGAGACAGGGTATTGGCCACTTTTCTCCTTCAGCAATGCCTAAGGCCAGCTGGATAGCTTTTACCTCTGCAGATTGACTTGATTCACCTTGTCCTTCAGCAGCTTCTGCGACTTGTCATGTAGGACTCCACACAGCAGCTTTCTGCCTTCGATGCTTTCCTACAATATGACAAGACCCATCAGTGAACAGAGCATACTGTTTCTCATCATCTGAGAGTTCATTGTATGGTGGGGCTTCCTCCACACGAGTCACCACCTCCTTGGCAGCACTCAATGGTTGTGTGACTTCATTCAGGCCATGATAGTCTACTGTTAGCCGCCAATCTCCATCAGACTTTCGCACTGGCCATATAGGGCTGTTAAAGGGTGAGTGAGTCTTGCTGATCACTCCTTGGGTCTCCAGCCAATGAATCAGGTTCTGGATGGGAATCAGGGAGTCTCAGTTAGTGTGATGCTGTCATCAGTGCACCATGGCAGTAGCAATTGACACCTGCTGTTCTTTAACCTTCAGCAGTCCCACCACAGAAGGGTCATCTGAAAGGCCAAGTAAGGTAGACAGCTGTGTAACATCCTCAGTCTCTACAGCTGCTATACCAAAAGCCCACCAATACCCTTTTGGGTCTTTGAAATACCCTCTCTTGAGGTAGCCTATGCCAAGGATGCATGGAGCATCTGGGCCAGTCACAATGGGGTGCTTCTCCCATTTATTCCCAGTTAGTCTCTCTTCGGCCTCCAATACAGTCAGTTCTTAAGACCCACCTGTTACACCAGAAATAATGACAGATTTTTGTCCCTTTATGATTCCATGGCAATAGGGTGCACTGTGCACCAGTGTCCACCTGGGCTCTATACTTTTGTGGCTCTAATGTGCCAGGCCATTGCATCCACACAGTCCAATAAACTCGGTTATTCCTCTCCTGGCTGGAGGCAGGGCACCTCTAATGTTGAGAACATCTACAATTAGCAGCCGAATTCCTATCCGGACCAGAGAACTGCTTATCCTTGACTAGAGCAGCCACCCTCCGACAAAAATTCTTTCTTCCATCTGCTTTATCTTGCAACTCAAGCACTCACACTTGTAGGACCAGGGGTAAGATTTTTATACCATTTACTCATATCCTCTCCATAGTTGCAGAGGCCAAGACACAGGAAATCTTGGAGTGGGTCCTGTTTCTCTTGAATTGGTTTCGTAGGAGGATGTTTTTTCTTAATGACTGTGACATGGGCCTGTTGAGGGGAAGAGTGGGATTCTTTCTCCATCCCAGACAGTTTATCAAACAGTTTGTCATTTTTCTTACTTACTGTCTTGGTCATTTCCTCTATTTTCTCAGTCAATTTTTCCACGGCTGACACAGCAAGGGGACAAGAGAGACTGTCTTCGTACTGTCGCACCTTATTAGCCACTTCATTTACAGTTGGTGCATCATATCCTCCCCAAACCATTGTTGACAACGAATGGGAATACATCAATGGTGCACTCTGCACAAACTTCCTTAGCAAAGATCATTTGCATGGCATTTCATCAGGGTCTACATTCACTTGCTAGTCACCATAAATCACTGCTCACACAGCCAGTTCCCCTCAGGTACTTGATACCTTTCTCCACGCTGGTCCACTTACTGGGACAGCATTCTGTATCATCCTTGAAGGGATACCTGCCATTTACAGCTGATAGAAGTCACCTCCAGAGACTGAGAGCGTTTGTCTTTCTCCCAATTTCTTTATCAATACCTCCATCTTCGGCCAGGTGTCCCAACTGCCTAGCTTCTCTATTAAGTCTATGGAATCAGCTCCATTATCCCAGTGCTGGAGCAACCGGGAAACAAGCATCTCCCGTTCTTGACAACTGAAGTCCTTTCTCATAGAGAAGGATTTAACGAGTATTTCTGCATCTGAGTCCTCCTCCTGCATTGACACTGCCTGAGAAAGACCTTGTCCCAGCTCTGCCTTAGAAGAACTTTCTCCCATGCTGTCTGACTTGAGCTGGTCTTTGTTGCAAGGGGTAGGGGAATGAGTTGATCTTGTTTTCTGCTTCCTGGTCTCTGGGGCAGCTTGTAGCAGTTCTGTTGGAATTTGAGTACCAGCACTTGTTGAAGCAGCTGGAGTAGTAACAGTAGCAGCTGGTGCTCATGAGGGGGTAGCTTGGGGAGTGGTTTGTGTCTGTGCTGGCTGTGAATTGGCTGATGGGATATGAGTAGCAGCAACACACGTCACACAATATCCACTCCTGCACCAGTTTTTAACACAAAACCACTCCTGCAACACATTCAGAAGAACCAGCAACAAAATCACAATCTTTTGAAAGTAACATTCATTTTCTAAGCAGCCCAAAAGGTTTCCATTCCCTAGCTCTTTGACATAAGCATTAAAGGGCAAAATAAACCTTCCCCAAGTGAAACCAAAGGTGTAATTAGTAATCAAATACATCATGTGGTACCCAAGATGTATCAAGTTCCCAGGGAGATATCACTGACAGGCATTGGGAAAGTTCCAGACTAGGCTCAGTGATAAATGGGAACTGGAACACACTGACCAGGATCAAAAGGCAGATGAGCCAACAGGGTTCCTCCTCAGACATCAGTCATTGATGAAAGAGCACCATTGGAGAATAACTGAAGAAGAACCACTCTGATCCCTTTGATCCCTCACATTTTCTACTGATTGTGGCAGATGGGATGGAATACCCTATTGGTCAGTTTGGGTCACCTGACCTGTCCACTCCTCCCCACAGGTATGACCCCTCCATGGGGTAAACAACCAAGTCAGCTGACCCTAGTTGCCATCATCTTAATCTCTCTGTGGGTGTATCTACGGTCCTCATTGCTCTAGCCTCTGACCAGCCATCTCATCTCAGATGGTTACGGGTCTTGAGGAATTTAAATGAATACGTTCATTGCTGTAAGCTCCCTGTAAAGTCAATGAAGAGAGTCAGTGATTCAGATCTAAGGTGGGATGAATTCTTTTCCTGAGGTACTGTCTTCATCAGCCTCTGCACCCAACTTTGGTACCCTAGCTCAGTTGAGCTGTGCAGGACACAGTGGCTTAAAAAATATATTTAGAAGCTCTAACAAATTCCTTCATCACCAGTGGAGATACAACTATGGTGTATAATATTATTCCCTTTCCATATCTTTCCATATCATTGGCTTTTTCCCCATCTCTTAGCTCCAGAGTCTTGCTTCTGCCTTAATGTATCTGAAAGATTATAAACTTTCTTTTCTGTCCTCTTGATTATTCCTTCCAACCTTGCTAATAGCTGACCACTTTTCCACTGTACTGTAGCACAGTATATAATAACCTGCAATTATTGTCCATTTAGGCTTTCCCCTGGGTCTGGTTTATTCCTCCCATCAGTGGACCTGTACACTGCTTTTCTGCTGATTTTACTACCCAGTCACCCTTTCCAATATTGTTTTAAGTTGGAGATTCTCACTTTTAAGTTGGAGATTTTCACTCCCAAGTCGAGCATTCCGGTTTCCTAAACATTCATTCTCACTCACAAGCTTATCAACTTGAGTTCTTCATTTTTCTCGTGTCTCCTTTTGAAAAGCTAATGATGACTTCAACACCTCATTCTCCGATTTCAGGGTTGCATGTTCTACAGCTGAAATCAGATTAGGAGCAGGGGTTTCCCTAGCTTCTTGTTGTGCACGAGATAAACAGGCGCCTAACACCGCACAAATCACACCTTTGCCTTTTCCCACTCTGAGCTTCTGTGAAGCCCGACACTCTTCAATACGTTCCACCACTTTCTCTTCATCCTTCCAAAATTTTTGGGCCCACTCCTTCCCAGCCTGAGAAAAGGGCACAATCATATTTTTGCAGCAGTTTATCCATGGCAATCCTGCCGACTACGCCAAATTCTGTTGCGTGAAAAGGGGCAAAGCAGTTTTGACAGAAAATAAACCCCCTTGCGTTCTAACACTCCTCACCGAGGTGGGAGGCTAGGTGCGGCTAGGTTTAAATTCTGAGTGATGCCCAATTCAGCACTGTCAGTCCAATCACGTTTAATATGTATTAAACTATTACGATTTGGATACACTAATAGTGGACTGCACCTTCAGTCTAGTCGTGCTCATGAACTAGCACGGCCACTCTCGAGTCTTTGGTCGCGTTCAGTGAGAAACCGAAATGACTAGCTACTTAAACAGTGCAGTTTATTTAAACAACAGATACATCGGTTTTTAGGATTAGCTGTCTGCAAAGCATGTGTTACATATACACATAAAGCATATTGTTAAGTATACAAAACGCGCGACAAAGTTATAAACGATACAGCCTGGCTATAAATGTAGGAGAGAGATTCTCTAGAGAAATGTCTAAGTTCCCCGAGGAAGCACTCAGTATAATCTAAGTCTTACCCAAAGGTGTCCCTGTGGGGGAGGAAGAAAGGCTCAGCCTGTCGACTGGTCCTGGAAGTCAGTGATGGAGTTCTCCTCAACTCGTTTGCGTTGGTGTCTTCCCTGATATCCCCCCTTTCTCGGGCTATTTTTATACTTTTTTTTAACTTCAAGGTGGAGTTTGAGTGACATTAGTCATAAATACTTTTATTATGATTGGTGTACTCAAGGAGGAGTGGTCGCACCTTGGGGGCGGGTAGCCTCTGGGATGGAGGTGTGTTTTGGTACATTGTAATGAGTAAAGTTCGCACAAAGGACAGCATTTCATCAACATTTGACAAAATGTTGTCTTGGGTAGCAAGTAGGGCTGCTTATCTGTTTTGTAGTAAGCAAGTAGGCAGCTTATCTGTTACGTAGTACCATCTCATTCCCATATCTGCTATTTGTCACAAGGCAAGGCCACGGAACAATCGCATTCCATCCCATCCCTCATGTAGTTTTGCAAACAACCTTGTACAGGGAATTGCAGATGTTGCATTCTTCGTGTGCCAGCTACGGCTGTATTCTACCTCAGAAGCCTCTTGATTTTATGACTTTCCTTAATGTGTGAACAATGCTGTACTTTTGTATTCTTCATAGAATCATAGGTTTGGAAGGGACCTCTGGAGATCATCTAGTCCAGCCCCCCTGCCACTGCAGGGTCACCTAGACCAGGTTGCACAGGAACATGTCCAGGCGGGTTTTGAATGTCTCCAGAGTTGGGGACTCCACCACGTCCCTGGGAAGCCTGTTCCAGTGCTCTGCCACCCTCAAAGTAAAGAAGTGCCTCCTCATGTTTAGATGGAACTTCCTATGTTCAAGTTTGTGCCCATTACCCCTTGTCCTGTCACCACCTCTTGTCCTGTCACTGGTCACCACTGAAAAGAGCCTGGCCCCATCCTCCTGACACCCACCCTTATAAATACTTAAAGTGTTGATAAGATCCCCCCTCAGCCGTCTTTTTTCCAGACTGAAGAGACCCAAGTCCCTCAGCCTTTCTTCGTAAGAGAGGTGTTCCAGTCCCCTAATCATCTTGGCAGCTCTCTGCTGCACCCTCTCCAGCAGTTCCCTGTCCCTCTTGAACCGGGGAGCCCAGAACTGGACACAGTACTCCAGGTGGGGCCTCACCAGGGCAGAGTAGAGGGGGAGGATGACCTCCCTCGACCTGCTGGTCACACTCTTCTTGATGCACCCCAGGATGCCATTGGCCTTCTTGGCCACAAGGGCACATTGCTGCCTCATGGTCATCCTGTTGTCCACCAGGACTCCCAGGTCTCTTTCCACAGAGCTGCTCTCCAGCAGGTCAGCCCCCAACCTGTACTGGTGCATGGGGTTATTCCTCCCCAGGTGCAGCACCCTACACTTGCCCTTGTTGAATTTCATAAGGTTTCTCTCTGCCCAACTCTCTAGTCTGTCCAGGTCTCTCTGTATGGCAGCACAGCCTTCTGGTGTGTCAGCCACCCCTCCCAGCTTTGTGTCATCGGCAAACTTGCTGAGGGTGCACTCCATCCCCTCATCCAGGTCACTGATGAATATATTGAACAGCACTGGACCCAGTACTGATCCCTGGGGAACACCACTCGTCACTGACCTCCAACTAGACTCTGTGCCCCTAATCACGACCCTCTGAGCTGTATCTTTCAACCAGTTATCCATCCACCCCACTGTCCATTCATCATGCCCACTCTTCCTAAGCTTCCCTATGAGGATGCTGTGGGAGACCATGTCAAAAGACTTGCTGCAGTCAAGGTAGACCACATCCACTGCCCTCCCCTCATCTCTCCATCCAGTCATGCCATTATAGAAGGCTATCAGATTAGTCAGACATGATTTCCCCTTGGTGAATCCATGCTGAGAACTTCTGATAGCTTTCTTTTCCTCTACTTGCCTTGAGATAATGCCCAGAACGAGCTGTTCCATCATCTTTCCAGGGATGGAGGTGAGGCTGACCAGCCTATAGTTTCCTGAGTCCTCCTTCTTGCCTTTTTTGAAGGCTGGAGTGACATTGGCTTTCCTCCAGTCCTCAGGCACCTCGCCTGTTCTCCAGGACCTTTCAAAGATGATGGAGAGCAGCCCAGCAATGACATCTGCCAGCTCCCTCAGCACTCTCAGGTGCATCCCATTGGGACCCATGGACTTGTGGATATCCATTTGACTTAATTGATCCCTCACTTGATCCTCCTCAACCCAAGGGAAGACGTCTTCTTTCCCCGTTACTCTCCCCAAAGCCTGGGACTCCTGAGGGTTGGTCCGAGCAGTAAAGACCAAAGCAAAGAAGGCCTTCAGTAACTCCACCTTCTCCGCATCCTCCATCACCATGGCTCCTGTCTCATTCAACAGTGGTCCCACAACTTCTCTAGTTTTCATTTTGCCTTCAATATATTTGTAGAAGCCCTTCCTGTTGAGCTTGACATCCCTACCCATGTTTAATTCCAAGGAGACCTTGGCTTTCCTTGTTTCGTCCCTGCATGCTCTGACAGCATTCTTGTAATCCTCCCAAGTAGTCAGTCCCTTCTTCCCCATGCTGTAAACTTCCTTCTTCCACTTGAGCTTTTTCAGAAGCTCCCTGCTCAACCACGCAGGTCTCCTGCGTCCATTGGCCGATTTCTTTCTCTTAGGGATGCACCGATCCTTAGCTTGGAGGAAGTGGTCTTTGAATACCAACCAGCTCTCTTGAGCCCCCCTTTGCCTTCCAGAGCCCTAGCCCACGGGATCTCTCCAATTCTTGGCCAATTTAGTAATTATTCCACACCTATTTCTTAGCATCTGCACATGAGATTTACTCTATCGACAGGGCATCTATCTCCTGTCTGTCTTCTTTGTCTTGGGTTATGCTCCAGGCTTGGATTAGGTAGGCTAGTAAACCTTTCATCCAGTGAAACTCTTGGACTGAAATGTAATGAATCTCTCAAGGCAAAGTGAAGTGGCAGCTATGTGACTTACTTATAAGCCAAAGGGTTGTCAGTGGGAGTAAGATTTCTAAACAATTCAGAGGATCTAGGCTACTGTACACATTAATTTGCAGAGATACACTGTTATTACACCCTCTTCTTTAATTTTAGGGTTTTTTCCAATATACCACTGATTAATTCCACCATCTTTGAATTTATCCAGAGTCTCTTCCTGTAAACATTATAATTGGTGTTCTGTGCAATCTCATGCAGGTCCACATGTATGCTGCTCAAAGGGTTAAACATATACAGTTGCTCATTTAAACAAAACCAACCTCTGCTGCAAATAATTAATATAAATGTTTATGTAGTCTTCTTTAGCTCCCCCAAACCACACTTATGCTTGGTTAATGGGCATGGTCATTCATGTCTAGATCCAGTCACTTCAGAGGTGGCTTCACTGTGGAGTTGAGCAGAGGCAAGGAGTGAACTTTGATCTTTCGTTCACAGCCCCACACTGTTGCTTCACCACCCTGCTATGCTTCATCTGTCCCCCATAGGCTTCCTGGGGGTACTTGGACCTTCTCTCCAGGAGGCTGTTTGTGCTACCCTCTAGTGGCCAAAGCACAAAGAATACAGCCAAATTAAGAGCGCATACAGATTTTTATGCAAATATGATCACAGATCTTTTTTGATAACATGAAATCAGAGCAAACCATTTTGAAAAGTGGAAAAAAACACCAAATAAATAAATCTGATTAAAGTCAAAGGTTGAGAATGAAATGGAACTTCTAAAATATGAATGTCTTCTAAATATATGTAATTTGCATAATACAAAACCTTGATGAAATGGAAGGTGATTTTAGAGTCTAGGCAGGGACTCAGAGTATTTTAAATATACCAGAGATTTGTCGTGGGAACAGAAGGCAGTAGTTTGATGTTCCCACTCAACCTCAGTAAAATATGACAAAAATACTGAGTTTCCCCCACTATTTGTCTCTTGTTGACTATAAACTTTTTCAGTGACAGAAACTCTCCTACACTGTTCATACAGCTCAGTGAAGTTCTTCTCTCAGTTGAACCCTAGCATAACAGTGAAAGGAATAAATAATATTTGATGAATTATAAGGTTGTAGAAGATGAGATAAGATGGGACTCAATTTTTGTAGAGAAAATAGGCTCAACAAGAAACATTCAAAATGTTGGGGGGCAGAACCCATTTTCTTTCAGTCTTGCTTTTCAAACCAGTGGAAGCAACATTTGGCAGAAGACCTGTTTCAATCCCAAACTTGAAAAGGGGATTGTATTGCTTCTTGTGATGTTGTGGGGAGCTATGGAAGAAATGTTCCCACACATGGCTGGACTAAAGTCCTCCCAAAAAGCTGAAGGCCCTTTAGCAAAGAGTTTCAGAAATCTCAGAGGTCTCCTCTGTGTATCTACAATGAGGAAATTTAATTATTAGTTGTTTGAATATTCAGATGGTTCCAATTGCTTTCAAAACACAAGGCAATTGACTTCCAGTAACACTTGTGTTCTCACTTGGAATAATACCAAACTACTGTTCAAATGACAAAGGAGCAACTTAGGTGGAAGTTAAGACCATTAGTTTAAGATAAAAAATTCCCAAACTTTTTTAACTCCTTTGGGTAGCATGAGGCATCATCTAATTTTATTACCTGGTAGGTCATAATCATCTTACAGTAATGTGCCCAGGCAACTCTATTTCTTCTACTGGGCATGTGGAAGAGGGTTACCATTTTGACCGGGCTGTGCTACTGGAGACCTATCTCCTATGGGGTTATTTTAGTCTCATGAAATAGTAACCCCTAATGTGAGGGTCTTGATGCAGTAGATAAAAATCAAAATAAGACTTACATTCATAAAAAACTAATGAGTTTAGCAAATAAAGGATAAGACAGCAGCTGAGAGTTTTGAATTGAAGTACTGATACAAAATTCAGGAGGGCAGATGGTGCCACTACTCTTTAAAATGCAACATATCAATAATTACTTATGTTTTCACTCATTAAATCACTATGTATGTTCTACCTTGTCTCTCTAAAGCAGTCTTATAAATCATTGAAGTGAATGGTTCTATTTTTGCCTCAAATATCCTAGACTTGAATTCTTATGAATGTTTTCTAAATTAGGTCTTCAGTTTACTAGATCATTTTATTACTTGGAACTGGCTGTTTTATATTTTTTTTTGCTAGTCCTTTGTAGGAATGTATCTGAGAGAAAATGGTCATGTGAGCCAGCCTCCCTACTATGAGAGATTAGATTAAGAGCAAAACAGGTGGTAGAAGATGGAATTAGTACATGGGAAAAACGGGAACTGAGAAGGTAGAAAACATGTTGTGCTAATGACTAAGTAATTTACTATGTGAATTCTTGTAACCAATCTGATGTGTGAACGAACTGCATGCACAGCGCGTGGACAGTGTAACTAGCTAATCAGAAATAAGCGAGTCGCGTGTACGGCTACAACACAGGGTATAAAAGATGATGATCTGTGCTTAATAAACGGCTTCTGTTGATTCACATTGGATCGTCTGGAGTCCAGTTATTTCTCCTCAGTCCTTACTTTGGAGAACAATAGCTTGGAGGCAGAACAATCAAGCAACTAGCTACTGTTTGATGAAGCACAGTCATCCTTTCTGGTTTCTGGAATGCACTTATCTACTGGTTTTGTATGTTATGGAGAGTTTCTGTTTAAGAAGAAACAAAAAGTTGACTTTGGTTAGTAACACATGGGAGCTAACTCAGTGTTAGACTGTAGCGGATGTAGAATCATGAAATAATCTATTCCTTTGTCCTTCTAAGGAAGATTTTCTGCCTATTGCAGGCCTGATACTTGTTAACTGTTTTAAAGAACCTCCAGCAATGGAGATGTTACACACTTTCCAACCAATTTACTCAGCTGCTTGACTATTCTCAATCAGGAGAACATTTTCCTGGTGTCTAATTTAAATCCACTTTGCTGTAATTTAAGTCCATGCCTCCTTTTCCTACCCACAGTGAATCTGAAGAATAATTCATCACACTTGTCTTGGCAGCTCTTGAACTGAAGAACCATTACCTTACTTCCCACTAGTCTTCTCTTTTCTAGACAAACTGCACCAGTTCCTTCAATCTTTCTTTTGGAGGCAAACAGGACAGGTATAGCTTAACCATGTAGCAACATATTTATGTCCATGTCTCTGATTTTAATATTCCATTCTGTTCTTTTCTCATTAGGATCATATTTTTATTAAATCCTGTTTCACATATGTCCTGGTTTGGGTTGAAGCAGAGTCAACTTTCTGTTCAGTGAGAGAGGCTCTTGCTTACGCTTGTTGCTGTGGCAACCAGGGTCAGATGACTTGGTTGTTTACCCCATGGAGGGGTTGCACCTGTGGGGAGGAGTGGACAGGTCAGGTGACCCAAACTGACCAATAGGATTTTCCATCCCATCTGCCATGCTCAGTATAAAAGCTGAGGGATCAAAAGGGTCTGTTTGGCTCCTCTTCAATGGTTTGGTTTTTTCAGTGGTTCTCTTTCTTCAATGACTGATGTCTGAGGGCACTGTAAGCTCATCTGCCTTTTGATCCTGGTCAGTGTGTTCCAGTTCCCATTTGTCACTGAGTCCAGTCTGGAACTTTCCCAGTGCCTTCTAATGATATCTCCCTGGGAGCTTGATATGGTTTTGTGTATATTTATATATAGTGTATCTATTTCATTATTTCCTTTTAATTTTATTATTAGTATTTCATTAAAATAGTTTAGTTTTTCTGAACTCATAAATCTCTTTATCTTTCTTCTTCCTCTCCTTGGAGCGAGAGGTGGGGGAGAGAATCTGTTGTCTTGTCATTGGCCAACCTGGTCCAAACCATGACAATATATCAATGTAAATAAGAATGATTTCATATTTGGCCTTGATTGCCTCTCTATATGTCACCCTCTGCCATCTGACTGTAGCCTAGAGAAGATGCTACAGCATATGACATCTGTAGTGATGGCTCTTTCTGTAGCTCCAGAACTGGTAGATGTGAGGACTTTAGGAGCTGTGCTTTAGTCTGTGTGTAATAACTGTATGTTTCAGCACAGTGACTGTAGCTTTTCTATAACAGAACTGCTGAACCCCAAGCTGTGGCACCTAGTAAGTGAGGGCATTACTGCATCCCTGAAAAGTGTTGAGCCCTGCCAGGGGGCAAACACTTCACTTTATTTCAAGGACTTATGGAGCAGAGAATAATTACTATCACATTGCCATGGACAGATTACATGGAAAACCCTGTTCAGTTACTTTCTGTGCTACCTGTAAGTAGGGTAAGTAATTAAGTTTTCTCTTGTCTAAATTTCCTCTCTCTGGAACATGGAGAAAAAGGTTTCTTGACCTCCTAAGGAGAAAAGAATTTAAAACTGTATAATGGTGCTAAAAAAATAAGACGCATAAGTACTGTTATGGCAAGAACAACCACTCTAACAAACTGTGAAGCAGTGATACCTTTCAGGTTATGCACAAAGATCCAGATATACAAAAACAAAGGAATACATTACAATGACTATGCCTTTTACTGTTTAACTCATAAACAAATGCATTTGGTCCAGAAACAAAGGATTATATGTATAAAAAAATACATGCCAGTTTACCTTAAATGAGATGTCACACGTATATTAATTTTACAATGAATTTACACTGTACAAATTTCTTATCTTCTAAATAGTATACTTATGTATCAAAATCAGCATGAGAAAAATAAAAAAATTGGGTTCTTATTGTAGTACCACTTTAAATGTCTGTTTCCTGATAACTACTCATATGTTTGTCTATTTTGTGGGCAACGTAGAAGTTTCAGTGCTTTCAATAGGTAGGATTTTTGAAGTATGTGATTTGTAAACTATGCAAACCATGACAGTTTGTGAATTTAAACGTTCCTTAAATGGAGAGTTTAGCATTTTGTAAAGCAGATGTTCATTTTTCTGCTCCTCCCTGCAGGTGGGACCCCTCGACACTTTTCCGCTTCTGACCCTCCAACAGGGCAAATAATGAAATTAGCTGACCTTGGTTGTTATAGCAATAAGTATAAGCAAGAGCCTTTCTGCATATCATTCCTTGGCACAAACTGTCTTATCACTCTGAACAAAGCACTTCATCCACAATGTGCTGTTAATTTCAGAGAGTTAGAAGAGGTCTAGCTAAGAAGTAAAAAATACTGGACAGAAAGTTGATTCTGTTTTACCTCAAACCAGGACAGTTCTCTAGGATTTGGTTTGCTGCAAAGAAGGACTCTAAGGGGTGCATAAATAAAAGTAGTGAGAAAATTAACTTGGGACCTTGAAACTAACTGTAGTAGAGACTCTCAGGGAAATG
The DNA here is from genome assembly GCF_028500815.1 of Rissa tridactyla. Taxonomy (NCBI): domain Eukaryota; kingdom Metazoa; phylum Chordata; class Aves; order Charadriiformes; family Laridae; genus Rissa; species Rissa tridactyla. Next base: position 14,050,811 of record NC_071496.1, read on the forward strand.
GATCCAATGTCACAGAAGGGTGACAGAGCAGACTCCTGCAGTATGTAGGAGACCTTGGTGAAGTGATAAAAAGCTTTCTTATGGAAGAGCTGGCCTAAGGTCACTGGAAACAGCCCTCTACCGTGTATACTGTTAGTTGCACGTCATCCTTGAAGCTGAGTGTCCTGACTTTAAATGTCAAACAGTTAGACACCTAAGCTTGACATCCCATTTGCGTTCCCTCCCCATGTATAGCTCATGGGGAGACAGAGACCTTGAGAGAGAGAGAAATAACTTTGCCCAGGCTTAGGTTCCTGACTTGAGGTGTGACAAAGCAGCCTGTGAAGGTGGCTGTTTCTCTCTACTGACCAGAGAAACAGATCTTGTTTGACTCACTTAGATTTTGGCCTTAATTTTAGGAGACTAAGGTAGTATAAATCAATACCCATGAATGCCATTGAAAGTCATAGTTCCCAACACTTGTTCTGCTTTCCCTTCCTAGCCAAAAAATAAGAATAACTTCATAAAATACACACACATGACATGCAGTCACAAAAATCTGTGATCATCGTATTCAGTTTGCTGACAATTTTCAATTAATTGATTCCTCTCTAGTTGCTTAAATTACCCACTTTCTCCTGAAATATCAGTGCTATTGGGACTCTCATCAGGAGTTAGAAAGTGTTTGTTCACTAGTGCTATTTTTGCCAATCTCCCATCATGTCTGGGACTGACTCCGTTAACATGTGCCATTGCTGCTGAGAGGTATCTGATCCAGCTGCTGTGGGAGAGCTGCCTTTTTGGGTTCATGTTGCTTTGCTGCTTGTGTGATGCCTTCTTTGGCAAAATGTCCCTTTTATTTCCCCTCCAGCCCCTGTCCCCTTCATCTACAAATGTCTCCTGCTCAGTCTTCCCAAGGTAGCAGCTTCATTAAACCACAGCATGGATGCTTGGGGCGTCTTTACTGTTTGAGACAAATAATTTACATCAGTAAATTACTAAACTGTAGCCCACTGTCAGACTTTATGATGGCAAGTGTACTATATTTAAGAAAAATAGATTTGGCATGCCTGATTACCTGTTTAGCCATAGAGTCTCCTGGTAAGCTCTCAGGGAAGTGAGAATAATATTCTAGAACAAGTACATTTTTTTCCTGTCAGCATAATCAGACCTTTTTCAGCTTTGCTCCAGAGACCCTTTTCTTTTTTTTTCCCGAGTCACTGACATCAGGATTTTTTTTTTTTTACTTGGACTGGGCTTATATTTTTGGCATGTACAGCAAGTCTTCACAACTTCTTAAATGTCAATTTATATTTGTTTAGCACCCTTTTTTTTTTTTATAGCTATTTGTTTTTTTTCTTAGATTTTTTCAGTTCTTAACTGGCCTTAGTAGATCCCCAGAATTAGTTGCAATGTCTGGGTGCAGCCATGAACTGGGATGAATGGAAAGTGGTCTGGGATGGTTATTCTTATCCTACATGCTCGTCACCAGGCATCTCAGACATCTTGGTCACCCTGGTGGTGTCTCCTCAGGACTGGGATATTACGTTGTACCTCCCCAGATGCACGGGTTCTCTTTCTGAGTTGTTGCTTTAGCATAGAACCTTCATGATTGGAAAGGACCTTTGAGATCATCGAATCCAACCATACACACACAAAAAAACCCAACCTACAATCTCTGCCACTAGAGCATGCCCTGAAGTGCCAAATCTTCATGTCTTAAATACCTCTAGGGATGGAGACTCAACCACCTCCCTGGGCAGGCTGTTCCAGTGCCTGACCACTCTTTCAGTAAAGTAATTCTCCCTAATATCTAACCTAAACCTCCCCTGCCGCAACTTCAGACCATTTCCTCTGGGCCTGTCATTATTCACCTGGGAGAAGAGACCAACACCCACCTCTCTACAACCTCCTTTCAGGTAGCTGTAGAGGGCAATGAGGTCTCCCCTCAGCCTCCTCTTCTCCCAGCTAAGCATGCCCAGCTCCCTCAGCCTCTCCTCATGTGACTTGGTCTCCAGACCCCTCACCAGCCTGGTAGCTCTCCTCTGGACACGCTCCAGCACCTCAATGTCCCTCTTGTACAGAGGGGCCCAGAACTGAACACAGTACTCGAGGTGAGGCCTCACCAGTGCCGAGTACAGAGGCACGATCACTTCCCTGCTCCTGCTGGCCACACTATTCCTGATACAAGCCAGAATGCTGTTGGCCTTCTTGGCCACCTGGGCACACTGCTGGCTCATGTTAAGCTGGCCGTCCACCAGCACCCCCAGGTCCTTTTCTGCTGGGCAGCTCTCCAGCCACTCTTCCCCAAGCCTGTAGCATTGCTTGGGATTGTTGAGACCGAAATTCAGGACCTGGCACTTGGCCTTATTAAACCTCATACAGTTGGCCTTGGCCCATCGATCCAGCCTGTCCAGGTCCCTCTGTAGAGCCTTCCTACCCTCAAGCAGATCAACACTCCCACCTAGTTTGGTGTCATCTGCAAACTTACTGAGGGTGCACTCAATCCCCTCATCCAGATCATCAATAAAGATATTAAACAAAACTGGCCCCAAAACTGAGCCCTGAGGGACACCACTGGTGACCGGCCACCAAGAGGATTTCAACCCCTTAATCCCAACTCTCTGGGCACGGCCATCCAGCCAGTTTTTAACCCAGAAAAGAGGACACTTGTCTATGCCATGATTCGCCAGCTTCTCCAGGAGAATGCTGTGGGGGACGGTGTCAAAGGCCTTACCAAAGTCCAGATAGACGACGTCCACAGCCTTCCCCGCATCCAGAAGGCAGGTCACATGGTCATAGAAAGAGATCAGGTTGGTTAAGCAGGACCTCCCTTTCCTAAACCCATGCTGGCTGGCCCTGATCCCATGGCTGCCCTGCACTTGCCGTGAGAGCTCGCTCAAGATGATCCTTTCCATGATCTTTCCTGGTACCGAGGTCAGGCTGACAGGCCTGTAGTTCCCTGGATCCTCCTTCTGACCCTTCTTGTAGATGGGCATCACATTAGCCACCCTCCAGTCATCTGGCACCTCCCCTGTTGACCAGGATTGTTGATAAATGATGGAGAGAGGCTTGGTGAGCTCTCCCACCAGCTCCCTGAGTACTCTTGGGTGAATCCCATCCGGCCCCATAGTCTTATGTGCGTCTAGGTGCAGAAGCAGATCATTGACTACTTCCTCCTGGATTATGGGTGGGTTGTTCTGCTCTCCATCCTTATCTTCCAGCTCAGGAGGCTGAACACTCTGGGGATAGCTGGTGTGACTATCGAAGATGGAGGCAAAGAAGGCATTAAGTATCTCAGCCTTCTCCTCGTCCTTGGTTGCAACTTTCCCCCCCGGCATCCAGTAAGGGATGGAGATTCTCCCTGGCTCTCTTTTTGTTGATGTATTTATAAAAGCTTTTTTTGTTGTCCTTAATGTTAGTGGCCAAGTTGAGCTCCAGCTGGGCTTTTGCCTTCCTAATTTTCTCTCTGTATAACCTAACGAGATCTCTGTACTCCTCCTGAGTTGCCTGTCCCTTCTTCCAAAGGTGGTAAACTCTCCTTTTATTCCTAAGTAGTCCCATCAGAAGTTCCTTGTTCATCCAGGCTGGCCATTTTCCCTGCCCTTTAGACTTGCGACACTTGGGGACAGCCTGCTCCTGGGCCTTTAAGATCTCCTTCTTGAAGAGCGTTCAGCCTTCCTAGACCCCTTTTCCCTTCAGGACTATCTCCCAAGGGAGAGTACAGTATGTACAGCAAGTACAGTATGAATTTTGTCAGGCATTTGTTTGTGCTAAATCAAAGAATAAGCTCAGACAAAACCTCTGCACTGTGCTCCTCTGATTGTTGTAAATGCTTATATGGTGAAAACCAAAAAGCGTAGTTCACACAGGTATATATCAATAAAGTGAAGTAAGAACCTTGCAAGCTCCTGGGAGCTTGATACAGTTTTGTATATACCATATCTATTTTATTATATCCTTTTTATTTTATTATTAATATTTCTTTAAAGTAGTTTGGTTTCTTCTAAACTCGTAAATCTCTTTCTCCTCCTCCTCTCCATGTGTGAGAGGTGGGGAGAGAGCATCTGTCGCCGGCCATTGGACAATTTGGCCAAAACCATGACAGGGACAATGGTTAAAATATAAATATGGGGAGGCTTGGCAAATAGGCTCTATCACACTCCCTCAGACCTGCCAGGGTAAGCACTATGTGCTTACAATGGTGGAAGGAAGCACCAGATGATTCGAAACCTATGCCGTACCCCATGCCACTGGCTGGAATAGCATCCTGGGCCTTGAAAGGCAAGTCTTGTGGTGACATGGTACTCCAGAAAGAATTGAGTCAGACAATGGGACTCATTTCAAAAACAGTCTTATAAGTACTTGGGCAAAAGAACCTGGCATTGAGTGGGTATATCATATCCCCTGTCATGCACCAGCTTCAGGGAAAACTGAGCGATACAGTGGATTGTTAAAAACTACCCTGAAGGCAATGGGTGGTGGGTTCTTTAAAAATTGTGACAAGCATTTTGCACAAGCTCCCTGGTTAATTAACACCAGGGGATCCATCAGTCGAGCAGGTCCTGCTCAGTCAGACCTTTTACATACAGTAGAAGGGGATAAGGTCCCTGTGGTGCATTAAAAGAATATGTTGGGGAAAACCGTTTGGGTTTTTCCTGCCTCAGGCAAAGGCAAACCCATTTGTGGGACTGTGTTTGCTCAAGGACCTGGATGTACTTGGTGGTTGATGCTGGAGAATGGAAAAATTCAATGTGTACCTCAAGAAAATTTAACCCTTGGTGAGAATATTCAATCCTGAGTCTGCTATAATAGATGAGACTCTGCAATTATGAACTAAATGGACTTAATGAACCTTTGTGTATAGAGATAAATTATAAATGACTGATCTGTGTATATGTATGTATATCTGTATATGTATATATTTGATGGATAAGAAGTATTAGTGATCTGAGCATGGTGCAAATGTATGGAATAAGGGCTGGAGTAGAGCCAACTTTCTGTTCAGTGAGAGGCTCTTGCTCTTACTTGTGGGGAGGAGTGGACAGGTCAGGTAACCCAAACTGACCAATAGGGTATTCCATCCCATCTGGCATGCTCAGTAAAAAAGCTGAGGGATCAAAGGGATCGAGTTGGCTCTTCTGCAATAGACTGTTTCTTCAATGGCTCTCTTTTGTCCATGACCGATGTCTGAGGAGGGCCCTGTCGGCTCGTCTGCCTTTTGATGCCGGTCAGTGTGTTCCAGTTCCCATTTGTCACTGAGTCTAGTCTGGAACTTCCTCAGTGCCTGCCAGTGACATCCCCCTGGAAGCTTGATACAGTTTTGTGTATATTTGTATATATTGTATCTATTTCATTATTTCTTTTTATATTTTATTATTAATAGTTCATTAAAGTAGCGTGGGAATAGAGAGCAGCATAGGAGGTCTGTTCGACCTTGATGAGATAAAGCTGCGTCCTTGAGAGAGGGCTTGAGAGAACAGAAAAACATGTAAGCATCAGCAAGAAACAGGGCATGAGAGTGAAGTTGCTGTGGGAGAGTGAAGTTGCTGCTCCTCGTGAACAGACAGCAGAAACCAATCGGAAGAAGTAGAGAAGCGCGTGGTAGTCGACCTTCAACCTATCAGCAGGACACAACTTGCGCATGGAGAGTGTGTATAGCTATAAAGCCTGTCAGATTGTTGCAATAAAGGTCTTTGGTCTGTGCCCCGCCAGAGCCTGTGAATCCATGCTCCACAAATGGCGCCCAAACAGGGACAAAAATCGTAGGAACGTATGACCGGTGGAGCAGCCCAGCTGAACGAGAAAAAAGCAGCAGGAAGGAGAGCTGCAGTCTGGACAAATAATCACCAGAAAAAGATGAGCAGCCGGGGATGTGTGAAAATGGGATCGAGAATGTCCTCAGAGGAAAAGGCAATTGTATGTATATTAGAAAAGATTTTAAGTAGAAGGGGTATTCAATACAATGAAGGAACTCTTCAGCTTTTACTGGCATGGCTAAAAAGCAAAGGTCTTCCTGCTGATTCTACAACGGCTTTCCAATTATCAAGTTGGGAGCAAGCGGGCGAAACTTTATTTGAGACTGCAACAAAAGGGGATGTGACTGCCACAAAGGTTTTGCCAACTTGGAGGTTGATTAAAGATACTTTACAGCAGGTAAAATCCGAACGAAATGCCACGGCAGCTGCTGTTGCAGCTATGGCACCGGACAGCCCGATTACCACTCAGACAGAGGGGAGGAAACCTGAACCCCCGAGCTGTCCGTCTGCGCCATTAGCACCCCCGCTAGATGTGACGTTGATACCGCCGTGGTCTCCTGTGTTACCAGGTTGGGGTGATTCCTTGCCAAGTCCGGCACCAAGTCCGGTGGTCACTGCAATTTATAATCCTGCTCAACACTGGCAGAATTTACGTAAACAGGCATTACAGGACGGCGATATGGAAGCCGCTACTGCCATCGCCTGTCCGGTACTGCTTTATCAAAACGAAGCAAACACCTGGGAGCCGATAAGGTGGGAGCTGGTTAGAGAAATGCGAAAAACAATTATGCAGCATGGACTAACCTCCCCTTATGCACAAGGACTATTAAATAACATTATGAAAGGACACATACTAACTCCATTCGATATCAAGCAGCTAGCCGAAGTTATTTCTACCCCAACACAACGAGTTCTTTTTATGGCTCACTGTAGAGATGCGTGCAGTGCCGCTGCAGTAGATTATTTGTCAAGAGGGGACGGCAATCCGTTGCAGGGAGCAGGCATCCCTCAATTGTTAGGGGAAGCGCCTGTTGATACCCCACAGCTGCAGGCGAGATTAATTCCAGAGATACTAAGACAGTCAGCAGACCTTGCTTTACAAGCTATCGTAAAGGTTCCTGACATGGGAAAGGCAACTCAATCTTTTACAACTGTCAAGCAGGGTCCTAATGAACCCTACATGGCATTTATTGACCGCCTGCAGGAAGCTATTCATAAACAAGTGGAGAACATAGAAGCCAAGGAAGCACTGATGTTAAAGCTTGCGGTTGAGAATGCTAATGTCGATTGTAGGTGTATCTTACAAGCCTTAAAGAATCCAGGCTTAATAGATATGATAGAAGCTTGCAACCGAGTGGGATCTATCTCTTATCAAACCGATTGGCAGCAAATTCTAGAGATGATACGGAAACAGGAGGATATTAGACAAGCTGCAAGCAGTAATGGTGCTGCTCCGTCTGGGGCAACCACCGCACCTCCTAATTTTGAAGCAGACGATTGCCCCCCAGCCTTGCCGAGATCAGAACATACCGAAGGGAAAGGAAGCACTCAAGTTCACTCTACCCTATTCTGTAATAGCCCTGAGGATGATCCTGGGGACCCCTTTGATCCTGGTCCAATAAATCCAGAGACTGAACCTGATTTATATCCACCTTTAACCCCAGTTAAAGCTATGCCTGCATCTGCTCCAACTGCGGAGGAGATTTTACAGAAACAGCGATGAAAGTTGTTATCGCCCTCCTCCGTTCTTAACCCTTCTCCATTTGCGCCAGGTACCGCATCTGTTCCTCCTTATCAGCCACTTATACATGTGCAGCCGGAATCGGGGTATTGCGGTGTATTGTCAGAATGTCAGCAGAGAAGGACAGAGCCAGAGCTGCTTTGCTCCTGCCATTGCCCGCCTCACCCCCTCCCCAGTCATCTCCCTGAGACAGAAGTGCTGTTTTTGTATGTCTGCTGTGTAAGTGTGCATGGGTGCCAGCTTATACCTGCTGATCAGCATGTGTGCCTACTGTTTGTTTTTTGTTGTGTGCAGTGTCGTTAGGTGACTCCACTTGAGCAGGTGTTCTGCCCGGTGTGGTACTGTTCTCGTATGCAACTAGGGCTGACACTCCGTCAAGTGAAGAAGTTTGTATATACACAATGTTTAGACGTAAGGCAAGCATGCCCCGGGTAGATAGACCAGGATGGGCCGTAGAACCGATGTAAGTCCTGAAATATTGGGGGAGTTTTCACCAGCTGACACGCTTACGCTCTCGGGAACGGCTCACCTGTGCAGGGTGCATGGCTGGTTGGTTGTTGTTTGTCTATAAGATCATGGTTGATCGGGAAAAGGAGTTGAGCCAAAATCTATAGGATACTCTGTAGGAAAATGAGAAACTTAAGGAAAAATGAGAAACTGAGCTCTTGTTGCAAAGGCAGACTTTTATGTCAGTTGTAAGTGATGGGAAAAAAAAAAAAAAGAAAAAAAGAGGAAAAAAGAAAAAAAAAGAAAAAAGAAAAAGAAAAACGAGAAAAGGAAAATGAAAAAAAGAAAAAAAAGAAAACAAACAGGAGCAATTAGATGGGAAATGTGCCACGTTAGCACAAAAGTATGCCATACGCATTACGAGAAAGCAGCAGAAAAAGAGAAATAGGACACCTGATTCAAAGCAGTACCATGGAGATATGTTTTTGGGTTTTTCCTATATGTGTATATGTTATTGCATGCCTTAGTAGATTGCTCTGTGTTATACCCTGCGAGACTAAAATGAACCCCAGCAGAAGCGGTCTCTTGAGCAAGGGGGTGGAATATGGGAAAGCAACGGAAGATCGGCGAGGAGGATTGTAAACACACGCAAGGGACTCGCACCTGGGTGCTGGAAAACACATATATCACACCAATTGTTATTCAGTCTTGGGTGCTGGCAAGAAAAACATTTGGATGACATAAGCCTGTAATGGACTCACAGACACCTTATCTAGCTGCTTGAGAATCTTGGCCTGTTGTGGAAGAAGATCAAAGCACAGTACCAGCAAGAACAGGGAGTCCGCATGCGCTCTTGCTAATGAGGACTCTTTTGCTGCCAAGGATTCTTGATAACAAGGACTCTCTTGCTGCCAAGGATAAGTTTAACAATGCTACTAGTCCAGCTATTTCTGAGTTATTGCTAGATGTAGATAGTATTCGATATGCGATGTTGCAAAACAGAGCTGCTACTGGTTTTTTGCTTTCAGCTCACAGACATGGTTGTCAAGATTTTAAAGGACTGTATTGTATGAATCTAAGTGACCACTCCAAATCCATCCATGCCCAGTTGCAAGAACTGCACCGACCGAACCAGCAACTTGTGGAGACCACTGGGTGAAATCTCTTTGCTGGATGGACTTGGGGGTGGGGTTGGTTGAAGCAAATTATACTCATTGCCTGTGTGGAAGGAATTTGTCTGTTATGTTTAGTATGCTGTTTGCCGTGTTTAATAAGCATTATACGATCAGCTATAAATGCCGCTTTGCATCGTACCCTTGTACGAGTTGTAGAATATGTTGCTCTAAAAACTATGTGTGTATCCATGAGAACCTGACCTTCACAGAAGAAGATAACAAGAAGGGATCACAACAATGTAGTCACGTATCAGACAGCTGCTGTTAGCAAAGCTGGATCATGAGTTTGGTGAGACTCGCTGCATACGCTGGCCACGTGTGCAGTGACTCTGGCCTGTACTTTTCTACTCAGTCCAGTGCAGGATATAAGGGGGCTGTCTCGGGTCAGAGAGGGGGAGAGAGACATGAGCGCACTTTGAAGGTACAGGGGACACCCTGAAGCGCTGTGTCTGCCCCCCCCTCCCCACTGTAAGTTCTATGTTCATTAACCCCAACAGCTCCGAAGGCATTACAGCACGCACGTTGCAGATAAGATATAGTCTACTACTGCTGCAAGACACATTGAACACCTTCCTACAAGAATTTCAACTTTATGCCCTGATAGGACAGTGGGATGATGCACTCGCAAAGAGCCTGACTGCGTTAGAGTGGCTATTTTTGCCACATACCTTTTCAAAACCAGTAACTATGATGATTGAAATGTTACCGCGATTGTTTTTCCAGGGTCGTTTGTGCTGTCAGCAGCTTTCTGGAATGGATCCAAGCCACATACATGTCCCCATCAAAAAGGATGACCTTGACCCTTGGTTATCACAAAGTCTTAACCTACAAATTGCCTTAGTACCTTATATTGGGCAAATAAATTATCCTTTCCCCTGGCACAGACTATTACAGTCACTGTCACAAATTCCGTTACAGCCGCGCATCCTGCTAGTGCCAAAGCCTCTTGCTGACACCTGTTCGGTGTTTGTAGATGGTTCAGGGACACAGTAAAGGCTTTTGACTTATTTCAACAGGAGCCGTTAAATGTAGTGGCAGACTCTCAATATGTTACTGGTATTGTTCAAAGACTTGAAAGAGCATTTATAAAACAAGTAGAGAACCAATTGTTATTTAATCTCTTACTGCAATTAATGTTGCTTTTATGAAAAAGACAGTTTCCTTATTTTATTGTCCACATACGCTCTCATGTTTTAAATTTTCTAAACATGTCTTCTTTGTCATCCACAGCAGCAGAGCGACATTTTGTAAGAACTGTTGAATGGCCTGAACAACCGAAGGGGTATTAGAAGCACCTTAAATCGGGGTGCATGCTAACCACAGATAATACTACAACAAATAGAAGTTGTGAGCAAGAAAATTCTGTAATGATTTGTACTTCTCATCCGTATGTTTGCTTCGGCTCAAAATGCAAGTATCCAAGAATGTAATCAATCTTATTGTGTAAATTTAACACGAGTAAGGTATAAAATAGCAGTAACATGGATAGGGGATCAGCAAAATGCATCAAAAACACGTCTTTCTCTGTATTGTGATTGGGAGTACAACTCTCGAAGACTTTGTGTTACATCTCTCCCCTGGAATGCGTTGCTACATGGCTGAGAAATGGTTAAACACCATCTCCAAGGTGCTTTTGACATGTCGTTGCAACAAAATATTCGTCCTTTACATGATCAGCTAAAAGCTCAAATACTAAAGATTCAAGACTTAATGAACCGCAATGTATTTGAAACATTACAAAAGGATTTCTCGTGGGTAAATCCAAAGAAATTGGCTTTCTGGGCTAAATTTAGGAATCTGGGTATTTATTGCCTTAGCAGGGTTCTTTTTGATTCTGTTTTTAATTGTGTTTAGTATATAACCTGCGTCATGACGAGTAGAAGCACAAGTCATGGCGACCTTGTTAATAAATGGTCTGGTGTTAAACAAAAAGGGGGAGATGTGGCAGCAGAGGCCTGCGTACGGCCAAAGACACAGTGAGCAGAGCACACAGGAAATACAGAGCCAAGAGAACAGTTCATACCTTCACTCCATCCTGTGACGACCATATAACATTCCCGAATCTCGGACAAAGAATAGGGCTAAGTATTCTTCCTTCGCTAGGAACAGCAACGGCATTAAATATGCTGAATAAAATAGGTTGTTGGCTGGCTGAACAGACCAATGCCACGTCGTTAGCATTAAGTGGGTTATTAGCAGATGTAGACTCTATTCAGCATGCTACGCTTCAAAATAGAGCTGCCACTGTTTTTTTGCTTTTAGCGCAAGGCCACGGGTGTGAAGATTTTGAGGGTATGTGTTGTATGAATCTTTCTGACCACTCTGAGTCTATCCATAAAAGCATCCAGCAATTGAATGAAGGGTTTAATCAGCTACAGATTGACAATGAACGGGACTGGCTAAACAATCTGCTGCGCAGTTGGGGTATTTCTGGATGGCTATCATCAATTGTAAAAGCTGGATTGTTGTTGCTATTCTTTGTGTGTGCCTTAATGCTTGTTGTGCCCTGTATCTTAGGCTGCCTACAGAAAATAATGCAAAGAATGATTGATCAAGCTTTTGTAACAGAAAAACAAAAAGGGGGAATTGTGGAGATAGAGAGCAGCATAGGAGGTTTGTTTGACCTTGATGAGACAAGGCTGCGTCCTTGAGAGAGGTCTTGAGAGAACAGAAAAACATGTAAGCATCAGCAAGAAACAGGACGTGAGAGTGAAGTTGCTGTGGGAGAGTGAAGTTGTTGCTCCTCGTGAACAGACAGCAGAAACCAATCGGAAGAAGTAGAGAAGCGCGTGGTAGTCGACCTTCAACCTATCAGCAGAACACAACTTGCGCGTGGAGAGTGTGTATAGCTATAAAGCCTGTCAGATTGTTGCAATAAAGGTCTTTGGTCTGTACCCCAACAGAGTCCGTGAATCCATGCTCCACAAAGTAGTTTATTTTTTTCTAAACTCATAAATCTCTTTACCTCTCTTCTTCCTCTCCTTGGAGTGAGAGGTGGGGGAGAGCATCTGTTGTCTTGTCATTGGCCATCCTGGCCCAAATTGTGACACAGAGAAGTTGTCTTTAGGGTTTTTCTCAGTAAAAGCATCAGTATATTTTACTGTGAAAGAGAAAAAATACATTAGAAAATGTATTTTTCTTTTGATGAATTTGAGCTAAAAAATGGAGAAATAATTCAAACTCTACAGTGTAATGCAGTAGAAATTTATGTTATAAGGTATCACAACTCAGTTTTAGTTATGGCATTGCCAGTAATGCAACCTGAAAATAGTGTTTAGTTGGAGACCTGCAAGGGAAACCTGAGTGACCCAGGGAATGGGAATGAGTCAGTAAAAGACCTCTTTCCTTTTCCACTCCATGCCAGTTACCAAGCAGGGCTCTGCTGGGGTCATGAAGGAAATTGTGATCCTGCAGATGCCTTCCTTCAAACAAGATATCAAATCCAGTCCTGCCTACTGATAGTTACTGAAGATCCCACAACCTGTCCTACCTAAAGTCCAAACAGAATAATCACATTGACACTCTATGTATTGATGCTGCATTATCAGTGAAGGAGAGATTTTTCCTTCGCTTCCATATCCAAAACCTTGACTGGTTACTAGCTGTTGTTAAACAGACGCTGTTCTTAACAATATTTGTCATCTTAGGACCACAATTTTACATCTCATCTGAGAAAGACATGTCTAACATTGCACTGCCATCTAACATACTTCTGGGCTATCGATTCAACACAGAGAACTTTTGAGGAGATTTTCCAAAGTGCCTGGCATGTGAAAGGTAGTGTTTTGCATGCAAATTTCAAACGTTTCAAGATGTTCCTTTTAGATAATCAGAAGCAATATTTTAGTACAAAATTTTAGTCCAGGATCAGATGCACATAACAATGGATGAGTGTGGATGAGAAATATTATATTATTCATGAGAGATGGGGATACAGCATGTAGTTTGCCAAAATGCTCTCTGCCAAGAGAGTCTTTTTCATCAGTGAGTGCCTGGGAGAGTCTAGGAAGTGGGCAAGTATAGAAATATACTTCTGCCAGTTGTGAGAAGAGTGGAGGATTTTGTTGGCTTTGTAGTGTGATGTTATTGAGCAAAGTCTCGGAGATCTTACTCCCTGGTGATTGCTTTTTGCATGGTTTGGGTGGAATCATTTAGCCTACCTGGCCTCTGAGGAGAATCATTGTCCTGAGCTATTTTTGCATGGAGGTTTTCAATGTCTTCTTTCATAACTGTCTTGTCACAGGCTTTGAGTTTTTGAATTATGCACTCCAAAGAGGACAGGAGTGCCTTTTCCTGCTACTGGAGTCAAAGGAATTTTGCTTGGGTGGGAGCTGGTAAGATAAACTGATAAAAAGACTAGATAACTAGATTAGGGCAAATAGGATGTAGTCGATAATGACAGTGAGTGAGAAGGCTGGAAACTGGGCAGGGATAACAGGATTTATTGGGGAAGTGAAATGTGATTTGAAATGTTTTTTGGCTACCAAATGAGCTAAAACAAGGGAGATCAAACTAGACCTTCAGGCAACCAAACTCCTGGGCCCAAGATTACAGGAGAGAGAAGAAAGAGAAGAAGGAATGATTGTAAACAGACTTAGCAAAACAGAAAAAATGGAAGAAAAAAATAAAATGAAAACCAACCTATACCTTGGCAGGGGAGCAGGAAGATGAGATGAAATGATGAATGCTGAGCAGGAAGGGAAGAAGTGGAGCAAATCCTTTTGCTTGGGTTTGAGGCCAGGCCGTGGGAAACAGGCAAACACCATATTGCTTAAACTTAAACTGGCCATGCTTCATTATCTGCATTTTTTCTTGACCACAATTATGCTGAAAGTAAGGGATGTGTATGATAATACTATTCATGTATTTGTTTAATGGGAAACCCAAAGAAAAAAAATCTAGCTTCTTTCTTCAGCGATTCTTCCTTGTGGGTCACCTGAGTCCAGTGGTTCTGGAGCAAGAACAGCTGATGTCAGCTTCCTTAGCACAGAGAGGAGGTGACAGGCTGCAACATGTGCTTTGTATGTGTTTGTTGTTTTGTAGGTTGAGAAAGGTAAAGTTCATTTTCTTATAGTCTGTTTTACAGAGGTGAGTATTGCTTGTTTCTTCTTCCAGAGGCGCAATACATTATGGTGATACTGTTTGGTTTTTTTACTGATATAAGCATAGGAATAAGGTGAGTTGGAGTAGAAAGTAGATAAATCTTTTTATTAATTCAAACATATTGCTAAGGAAAACAAAACAAAAACCTAACAATAGATACTTCCTCACCCATCATATTTATTCAAGGCCGCCTTCAAGCTCATGCAACTGAGTTTCTTGGGTTTGGGTTTTGGTGGTTGGTTTGTGGGTTTTTTTCCCAGCTGCATCTGTTGGTATAATATAACTTCCTCTGGTTCTAATGTTACAAGGAAGACCACAAAAATGGAATACAAAATGAGCCACCACATTCAGAGGGAGATTTTTCATATGGGGGGGGGGGGGGGGGGAGGGATAGGATCACAGTCTGGAGGCAATCAGTGATATTCCATGGGCAAGTATTTGGCCTTAAAAAAGACAATGGTTTTCTATTAAGTTTCCTTGAAAGACTGTGTGGGAGCGAGGTAAGGGTGAAATAATGCTATTTTCATTTTAGAGCTTGTGAAGCACAAAGCAAAGTAAGTGGCCCACAGCCACACCAGCAATCAGAACCTAGGAGTCAGTCCAAATCATCAGACTCCAGGTGTGAGACAACGGGCTGCATTGCCTTGTCCTTTTACTGGGAGTGTTTCTCTGGCATTTCTCACCAGTGCTAAATGCATAAGGAGAAGAATAATAAAGAGCCTAAATGGTGGGAAATAGTGAAGAGTTGTGAGGTTTTGTTCATTTGTAACAATCATCTCACATGTTTATTAATAGAAGGTCACCATGTATAAATATATAGTTTTAGCTGGATATGGGCAGCATCTCTTTAATTATCTGAATAAAGAGGTTACTCATTATGTGGATAGTACAGGAACATCATTCAGCAGAAAAGCAATAGAAAATTTCAAGCAAAGAAAGGCATGAACTGATTCTCCGTGTGTGTGTATGTGTAAGTGTGTATATATTTTTATACATAAAAACATAATATCTGTACGACTTATATAAAATCATGTATGTGCTTCCTCGCTAACTCTGAAGGCAGGCAGGAGCTGTAAATTCTGAAAAAGAGAATGCAGAGCTGACCTGGCTCAATGTGCAGTGACTGAGGGTAGAATAGAATTTGGTTTCACAAATTGAACTTCCTTTCATAGCCAATGTGTCCCAAAGTGCTTTACATACAGTACAATGACAGTGATGCCGGGAGTGGAGGTGAACACAGCAGTTGTTGTAGGCACAAAAATAGCTCACATGTAGCCTTCTATATTAGAATCTATTTCAGGAGAATGCTGGCCTTGGGAATGTTATTAACTCTGTATTAATCTGCTTCTTTGTTGCCAAAGGATGCTGAACTTCCCCCTGGACAGCCTCTGAGAGGATGGTTTCAAGAGCATTATCCTCTTTAAAAAACTCTTCTATAATCATGCCCAAGCCCTCATATTGCACACTGCATTTCTGACTGTAATGGTCTTTTCTTTCTTTTCCTTCATCTTGGACCTTGGCTGATTGAGTTTGTACTGGACTCAGTCAGTGTGGACTGTTCTTCAATCAGAAAACTGGATAAGGGCCAACAACAGTGTTATGTTCAGCCCTTTGCATTCATTGTATCTACAAGCATTGAATCATATTGCAGATGAGTGTTTCGTTGTTGCTCAGATTCCCATGCACCTCAGTCCATCATCATGCAAACTATCTCCCAGGAAATTATTGTGTCCAGGGAAACTGCTATGTGTCATACAGTATTTATGCACCACAGTGACCTTTCCTCTGTGCACTCATGGACCACTTACGAACTTAGAACTGAAGCTTTCCCACCTAGTCTTAGGAGTTCACTTGAGTTAGTGACTGGTTGTGAGTCTTGCCGTGTTACACACTGTGTTTGTTGAATAGACAAAAGCATCTCCACCACCTAATTTCGACTAGTCAGGAATGAAAATGTCATCCAGAGATTCATCTGGAGGTTCACCTCCTGTTTTCTGGGGTCTTGTATAAGCCAAAATCTAAATTCGTCAATTTTCTGTTCAAAATCAATTGCCCCTGGAAAGAAAGGTCTGATTCTGTCAATCTGGGATTTAGCAGGGCTCTCCTAGGTCTCTTAGTGTCTCTCTGGCTGTGCACCAGCAGAAGCACAGCATGAGCCAATGCATGGAACCAGAACCATGGGACAGGAACTCTCCCGTTTTGACTCTCAGTCTTCAACTGATCCTACTTTGGATAACAATATTTCATTTGACTTCTTCCATGTGCTTGAGATGACTCATTTATATTGATGGGACATCTTCCAGTCAGTTCACTGGGAGGAAGTTTAAACTCATATTTGAACTTGCCCCATGATTTCACACAAAAAGGCTGACTTCCAACTGTATGTGAAACTAATACTGGTATATTCTAAGTTTCAATGTTAACATATGTATGTAAATGTACAAATGTCTCTGTTCATCTTATGTACTTTTTTTGGGTGTAGATAAATTCACAAATGTCATGACATCTTTACGCTCATTGCATTATTTCCTGTCACAACATGATAGCTGATAGTGATAGAAGGTTTCCATGAGGAGCCACTGTGGATAGAGCCGGCTTCTAGAAGACTTTGTCAGTCTTCTAGATGAATTTGAAGACTCTGGAAGTATGGCAAGATTCAGAGACCTCTTATCCCATTATGGACTCTGGAAGAGCCTACACCTTTTTTTGCCATTTCTCCCCATGCTCGACCTCTTTAACATTATGCTTTTGCGCCTCCAAGCTGTTGTATCTCGTTTCCTTAAGTGCCTGTTCAGAGCTTCCTCAGAAAGGCCTCAGTTTCCTTACCTATCCAGTTCTTTTCTGATAAGCTCTGGATTTCTTATCCCAACCCATTTTCTCACCAAGACTTTTCTAGTTCTTCCAGGAAACCATAGCTCTTTTGCCTTCTCCTGTCTTCCCTGTGAGTTATAGTTTTCTCTTCATCTCTGCATTCCCTCTCAATTTCTCTCTCTTCCCCTTTTCCAGTCCCTCTTTTGACAGCTTCTCTAAGCATTTTTCTCATCTGCTGCCTCCTAGAGATCGAACACTTCTGCTTTCTGAATTCAAATCTACCATTTCCTCTTCAGCTAAAGGTCTGGAGGGATGAACAGCTGTTGACAACACCTATCTTTCAGCATCAACTACGGGGTAACTGAGGCTCCTAAATTAAATGGATACATGCAGAAAGCACAAAGGATGAAAAATTGTCTGCTCTAATTTCAGGCCCAGCACAACCCATGAGCTGGAAATACAGGAGAAGACCTCTTCACCCTCCTATTGCAGTCAACAGAACAAATGGAGGTTGAATACGCTGTCACTTGTACTATAACTATCACTTTAAGATCACGGAGAGGTACACGCAATGTGCATTTTTCCTCAGATGCTGGAAGGGTGTCTGAGATGAAAACAGCTCCCAGAATATGCACTGACTGTGACTACAGTTGTGGGAGGACAACATTCCCAAGAAGCTGGCTTAAAATCCGTCTTTAACCTAAATTAAGTTAAATTCCCTAATCCCAAACTGGAGAGGAAAAAAAAAAGTAGTGCATGTAGTGCATTTTTTTCCTTACAGCTCTTTGTTTCATGTTCATCATCTTAATTAATAAATATAATTGTGAACATACATATGCACACACATATATGCAAGCACACATGTGCACACACACACACACAAACATGCACACGAGCCCTAATTAAAAGGAAATTATTCTGGTTGCAAAGACAAGCACTTAAGAGCCCCCAGAACTGAGGTTACAAGCACAACCTGGATTTTCCTTTGTTGTACAGATGCATTCCAATTCAGCCTTTAATGACATGATCACTCACAGAGTAGATGGCATGTGCAGTGGCAGAGGACTGGAGGATTCTGCCTCCCATTTCAAGCACACAGGAGAGTGGGCATTTTGGGGCAAATATTCTCCTCCAGGCATGACCTCTTGTTCTTTTAACTCATCCCTATCTCAGATCCATCCCTGTATTCCCTCACTCTGTATTCCCCCTCTGAATTCCAGTCCCATACCCAGTTTCACTTTTTGGCTCTCTCTCAATCTGTCCCTTTTTTCTGCCTTAGCTTTCCAGTGCCCTGTCCCTGAGTTTGCCAACCCCACGAGCTTTCAGATCAACTACACTTTCCACAGTTTATTTTCCAATGTTTTCTTACATTCCTTATATTAATCCCTCCCTTTTCCCTGTTATTCTACCACAGACAGTTCCCCATCAGATTTATTTCTCCTCCCATTTCTCACCGTTTTCCCAGATTCTTGCTACTGAGAAGCAGACCGTTGCGTCTCAGCACAACCTTTCCTCCCAAGCTCTCCATGGCTAACTGGGTCAATGCAAATAAATAACTGGAGAATTCTTTAACCCTGGGTCCAAATGGCATGGCACCACATATCCATATGGCTAAAATCTCTTTTCCCAAAAAACAGACTATCCTTGTCTGTAGTGCCTACTGGAAACACCCTATTGGTCTGTGATGACTTCCAAACTGCACCCAGAAGGTGCCTGGGAGGCTGATATGGGCAAACCCATGCCAAAGACTGTGCTAAGACTAAGGCAATTAATAAATTTCTTAACCCTGTGCTCTGGACCTGGTTCATTTGTTAGCACAGATACCACCCTTGAGTCAGAACCCCAGTCTGTTCCCTATTTGTGTCTCTTCTCAACCCATCCCAGTGTACTCCAACCTCCTTTGTCTTTCCAGCTCTTCTGAATTCCCCCCAGCTGTCTCTTCTTAGTTTCTGCTCTAGCCTCACTATTGGATCTCCTTGTCAGTCCCCAAAAGCTCAGGGAAGACAAACTCCTTGCTTTTGTCTCAGGTATCCAGACTCCAATTTTTCCTGGTCTGTTCCAGGCCAGCACTGCAATGACAAGAATAACTCTTGTCTCTGCCGGAGCGTACCCGGTGAGAGCCGAGTCACTGGGGAATCTGGTTTTGGAAATCTGCATCTCTAGTGAGTGTGTGAGAACTGCCACTTTCCCAAGGCTTTTAATTGGACACTTTGGGGCAGATTTTCCCCGATATAGCAAAAAGACTTGAGAAAGAGCTTCACCTCCTGTCAGCTCTTAGTATCATGCTGTAAAGCATGGGGACAGGAGAGCTTTACAAATCATCTCATTTGACACAGTTCAAACTGTGAGAAACAAGTTCCGGTCCAAATGAAATAGGCTCTGGCAGAATCCTCTGTGAAGCACATTTTTATTCACGTTCTTGCAAGAGCGGGTGACCTAGCAAGTAGGCACACTTCCAGTTCTTGAAACACACCTTTTTATTCCCTAATCCCGGCTGAATTTTTCCCTCCCCTGTTTCCCATTGGTTAGGTACTCCAGGGTTCACAGTCTGTCCGAGGTGCCTAAAATCCTTCCCGCATGTCCTGCCTCTGTTTACTTCTCTTTATGCTACACCTAAAGGGATTATTTGACTAGTTTATTTCCTTCCTTTTTGGTAACAAAAAAATTGCTCAATGTCATTAGCCCTGGTTAAATGTTTGACTACCCTTCTAGACACTAATCCAGTATGAATCAGTTTGTCCTTTTGTCTGTGTGATAAGAGATGTTCTACAAGCCTTTGCTGGAGCCTCTTTGTCTTAGTCATTCCCTTATCATGTCACCTCTGATGGAAACGGCTTTTCTCCTCTGCAAAAGCAATACCTGCCTTTCTTACAACTTCCCCCTTTCCTTTTTCATAATCTTATTGTCTTTTGCATTTCTAGGGCATGGTTCCATATGAGGCCTCTAGAGCCGACAGCATGATGGTAACATTCTTCTTCTCTACAGTTTTTATTTTCTTCTAGATGAAGCATTTTCCCAGGGTATGGGGGAGGGTCTACTTCCATTCGTTTCATTAGGGCAGTTTCAATTAATCGTTGAACTAATCCTCGCACACAGGGAATAATACAGCATCCTGCAGCCACTAACATTCCCGCTACCATTATAAGAGAAGTCAATATTGATACCACCATACCTTTCCATTTCCCAAACCAGCATTCTAGCCAACTTGTCAGTGAGGTGTCTATTCCAGAGCTCTCAGCTAACTCATCAGCTAGAGTGGTGAGCCCTTGAAGGGCTTTAGTTATAGTACCATCTGGAGCTGTATCGTTTGGGATGAAGGTACAGCACCGATTCCCTAACATTACACACACACCTCCCTTCTCTGCTAAGATCATGTCCAGGGTGATCCTATTTTCCCATGCCATTCGGCTGGTTGCATCCAATTTTTCAGCTATTCCTTTTAATGCATCCCTGGTATAATTAATAAACCTCTGTTGGTTATAGTGAATATAATTTATCCAATCTACATTTTTGTTTATAGTTACCCACCAGAAAAAGACAGATTCGAATCCTGCTCCTATCTGATTCCTTGCTTTGTGTTCATCTGGGACTCCTCTAGGGACTCCAACGGAATCTATATATATCCGTTCATCAAAGGATACACCCACACTTCCTTTTACTCTATTGCCTGAGCTCAGGGATCCTGTTCCTTTGTCAAATGCTAGGGTGAATGGTATTGCCAATTGTACCATTCCACATGTACCTTTCCAGTTAGCCGGCAACACAGATCGCAAGGTCTTCCCTCCACAATACCACCAGAGATCCGCCCGAGGCCCTCGTACCGCTGAGTAGTTTCCTCTTACATCCTTGGTCACATTCAGAGTTTCAGTGCACAGGGTAAATTCCCCCACAGGTTTGGCAGCATTCACACCCTGCCGTGAGAGGCACGCTGGATGGTTACCAACCGCTGTGGAAAATGCTGGTGGCACTTTAACATCTCTAGACTCCAAGGCAGGAAACAGTAAGGAAAGTGAATGCCAAGTCTCATTTCCCCAGGCGGTCTTTTCTTGGTATAATGCTATCATACACCACATCCCTACGGAATCTTTTGTCCACCCTAAGGGAAAAGGGATGATCTGTGCTGGGGGCCTTCCTGAGGCACAAGCATAGCAATTGCTTTGGTTCAAACTATTAACAGTATATTTTACCCATTCTACCCAAGCATTCGTCTCACTGTACCCTGTCTCAATCTCAAATGTTTGTCTAAGATCTTTAATCTCAGTAACCGTTACCAAAGCTGGATCATTCGGTGGTTCCCACTGTTGTATTACTGGGAGTTTTAGTAGTCATAGTTGTCCCTTCTGCTTAACTGCTATTTTCCAGTATGTCTATTCTAAATCTTCCCCTTGGATCTCTTCCAGACAGAAGCTCAACACCGCCCCTATGACCAGTATCATCGCAAGATGCTTCTTAAAATTCATGGCATACACAGATTTATGTCTCCCAACTGGATCATCCCGCCCCAACCCACGGCTTATTGTCTCTTTAGGGTTACTTGCAGCAGGCTGTCAGTAGAATGTACAGTCCACCGTTCTACCAGATCTGTTGGCGGGGGTTCAACTGGTCCTTTTTGCTGAGTGTAGTGAGTCCATCCTTTTTCTGCTGTCCTTACTGCGGTTTCAGTAGTGAAGAGGACTTGGAATGGTCCTTCCCACTCCGGTTGTAGCTTACTCTCTGTCCAGGATTTGACTAGTACCCAGTCCCCTGGTTTATACGGATGGACGACAAATTCCAATGGTGGAGTTTGGGCAAGAAATCCTTTATTTCTGAGGAGAGAGAAAGAAGACGACAACCCCAGTATACAGTTCTTAAGAAACATATCTTTAGTTTCAAAAGTGGGCAAGTCTTCTCTGTTACCCATATAAGGTAGTCCAAAAAGCATCTCATAGGGCAAGAGACCTGTATCTTTTCTAGGACAAGTCTGGATCCTCAACAGTGCTATTGGTAAACATTTAGTCCATGGTAATTTGGTTTCTAAAATCAGTTTCAACAATTGTCTCTTAATGAATTGTCTCTTAATGGTCTGGTTCATCCTCAACTTTTCCTGATGATGGGGGATGCCAGGGGGTATGAAATTCCCACACTATCCCTAAACTTTCCACAATTCCTTGAAGGATTTTAGAAGTAAAATGACTGCCCTGATCTGAGTTTATAGTCTCCACTAACCCGTATCTGGGAATAATTTGTTCTAGTATTATCTTAATTGCCCCTGCTGCAGTAGCTGACACCAAGGGGTAGGCTTCCACCCATCCAGTAAGGCAGTCCACTAGGACTAAAAGATCTTTTAGCCTGCCTGTTGGTGGTAGTTCAGTGAAGTCTACCTGTATACTTTGGAATGGTCTCAAGCCGGGCTCTCTTCCTCCTGAAGGTTGCTTTCTCAAGGCTTTCTTGTTTACTGTCTTACAAATAATACATCCCTCACAAATTTGTTTGGCTATTGTGTATATGCCAAAGCATCTGTACTTCCACAAAACTATTTGCACATTGCGTGCGTTCCCCAATGGCTTCCCTGATGTAACACTGTCACTATTTCTCTCATTGTTTGTTGACCATTTCCCTTCCATCAGGCAGAATCCATTTACCACATTTCTCCACTGCCCCTGCTTCTGTCATTGCTTCTCCTGCCCCAAGGCTGCCTCTTTTGCCACCTTGTCCCCTAATCTGTTTCCCCTTGCGGTAATTGAATTGCCTCTCTGGTGACCTTTAACATGTAAAGCTGCTATTTCACTTGGTATTAATATATTAGCTAACACCTGCTTTGTGAGTTCTTAGTGTAAAAGTTCTTTCCCTTTGCTATTTACTAGTCCTCGTTCTCCCCAAATTTTACCAAAGGTATGCACTACCCCAAAGGCATAACAAGAGACTGTATATATTGTTCCTTACCCTTTCTCCAATTAATTTAAGTGCCTGGTTTAAGGTATACATCTCACATATTTGAGCAGACCATGCACTAGGTAATTTTTCAGATGCTTTTACTTGTTGGTGTCGTGTTAAAAGGACTGTAGTTTCGATATTTGTCTGTCAGAGTCCCAGGACTTTCACTGATTTACTATCAGAGTCCCACCAAAGGACTTTCACTGAATCAGATTCACAAATAATCAAAATCAGTTATTTTATTGAGAGCGACAGTTGCAGATTCGAGATTGCCATTGATAAATTCACTAACTACAATAGCGCTAATTACTTAAGGTTAACATTGCTAGCAAAAATAATGATAGTACAACAACCCGGGGTAACATCCACCAGAGGGTGAAAGGTGCGGCGCTTACCCAGAAAGGTGTCCCTGCCTGCGGTGGAGGAAGAGAACACAGCCCGTCGACTGGTCCGTCAGATATCAAGTTTCTTCTCTCCCAATTTAACAGTCATTTTCTCCATCCTTTTATCCCCAAAATGAAGAGGTTTCCCTCCCCTAGGTGACGTGCAGTATGATTTGGGTGGAGAGACGAGTGCTATAGTCATATATGTTTAGCATGATCTCTAAAATCTTCATTAGCATATACAGGGGTGTCAACTTTAATATGCATTTCACAGGTAATGAGGCAAAGGTCAATTACCGGGCATGGTAGCCTCTCAAGGAAACAGAGAGCTACACAAAGTCTCTGTTATCTTGATTTTACTGTCTCTGCTGACGAAAAGCAGGGCTGTCCTGGCTCCCCAAGACTACCCTGTCATTTATGTATCCCGTGATAGCCAGACAAGCCTTCACTCCCCTGGGTTGCACAAGAGATAGCAAAGCCAGTCTTAATTGCTCTTTGAGCGCAGAGACTTCACCTCATTATCCAAATTCCACAGTTGACTCACTCCATGCACCACCGCATATCCATTACACCTCTTTCCTTCTATCACTCTTGAAGAACCATCTACGAACAAATGAAGACCCCCAGACAGGGGTTCTTCCCTTAAGTCAGGGCGTATCTTAGTCTGGTACTCAATTACATCTATGCATTCGTGTGTAAGTTCTTCATCCTTTGCCTCTATTTTTTTTCCACAAAAAGCTCACTAGGTTAAGGCAAGGGCTGGCAGTTAAAATCGAATCATCCTTTTCAATTAAAATTCCTTCATACTTCAGTATTCTTGAATTGGTTAGCCGTTTTCCCATGGTTTGGGCTAAAATGGTTGTTACTTGGTGAGGGGTGCTAACTTCTATCATTCCCCTGGCCACCCTCGGGAGACCAGATCTAAGAGTTTAGATAAATAGGCCACTGGCTGCCGCTTATCTCCCCCCACTCTTGATTTCCTAACGCAGCCCCTTTGTCTACAGTTACAAATAGTTGAAAAGATTTCTCCAAAGAAGATAAGGCTAAAACTGGAGCTCTGATTAGGCTCTGTTTTAAATCTTCCACTAAATCCTTCTCTTCTTCTGTCCAAACCAATACATTTGGTTCTTCAGCTAACAGTTTGGAATATAGTCCTTTAGTCTTTTGAGCATACCCCTCTATCCACAGTCTACAGTAACCAGTCAGCCTCAAAAATTTTCTTAGTTCCTTCTTGGTCTTTGGCAGAGGTAAGTCTACTATTCCTTTGATCCTCTCAGGATTTATAGGATTTATTTTTTTCGACTCCCTTCACTGACTAGATGTCCCAAGTACTTCACTTCTGTTTCCACATATTGCAATATTTTTATTTTTTTTTTGAGACCCTCAAACCTTGCTGTCCCCAAAAGTTCAGTAACTCATTCGTGGCTTCTTTTACCCTGCCTTCTTCCTCCCTAGATACCAATAAGTCATCCACACACTGAAGCAGGGCTACTCCCGATGGAGGGCTGAATTGTTCAAGCACTTGTTCTAACACTTGCCCAAAGAAATTAGGGGATTCTGTAAATCCCACAATGATAACACCCTACCGGTGAACCTCGAGCTGCTGGTAGGAGTGGTCGGGGCAGTTCTCGTCCCCTGTTATTCACCCCTCTTCCTCGCCCCCAAGTAACAGTCTAAGGGGTCCCACTTCGGGAATTCAATTTCTTTGTCGATTGAAACATCACCGACAGTCTGGGCTGGGAACATATAAAATGGATTTGGGCATCTCTGAATCCTGAATCTCTTCATCTTGACCCAGCAAAAAGCATATTCACCTTCTTCTAATTCCTTATTATTCCTTATTATTCACATACATGTTTAAAGTCTGACAGACCCAGTCTTCATCAGATCCAAATTTGGGCCAAAATACACTAGGAGGTCTTATGGGTTCTTTGGTCCAAACAAATTCAAATGCAAATGCAAACATATCCCCCCTGGGACACCTCTGGGATCCTCTAAGATGGACACAGGACCCCTAGGACACCCCTGAGACCCTTCCCAGGGTGTCCAGGGCCCCCCGTCCGCCCCTGGCCCCTCCGGGATGTGATCCAAACAAAACAAATAATTTTCTTTTTATCTTTATCCCTTGTACAAGAAGAATTATTCCGAAACCTCAACATTCTCCCCTAAAGGACTGTCTGGGGGAATGTTCCCGGGGTCTTTCTTATTATCCCCTTTTCCATCCCTAGGCCTAGAATCCTTATTTCCCATTCTGAACAGAGACTTTTCTTACACCCCTTCCTTTCACTTCGTCCTTCTCCGGCTGCGCCCCTCGCGGGACTACAGAACTGCGCATCCGGACTCCACACTCGCTTCGTACCACAGTATGTCTCAGTCACTCACACACAAGTCTGTTAGAATGTCCCAACCACCAAGGCAATACTTTAACAGTCCAATTTTTCTTACCTTGGTCCATGCACGGAGTTGCCTGGTCATACTCTCTGTGCCTACTGCACCTATCCCTTTTCCCCCTGTGGTTCACAGAGTCTGCTGTCCAACTGGGTCTCGAGATCTTAGTCGATTCCTCCTGGAATCCCTGCCGACGATCCACAAGACCGTTGAAATCAACGGGACGCGTCTTCCCATCCTTCGGCAACAGGGACTCCCAAGAAGATGACTTCTGCTCCTGGACGAGCCCCCAAATTGTGAGAAATAAGTTCCGGTCCAAATGAAATAGGCTCTGGCAGAATCCTCTGTGAAGCACATTTTTATTCACGTTCTTGCAAGAGCGGGTGACCTAGCAAGTAGGCACACTTCCAGTTCTTGAAACACACCTTTTTATTCCCTAATCCCGGCTGAATTTTTCCCTCCCCTGTTTCCCATTGGTTAGGTACTCCAGGGTTCACAGTCTGTCCGAGGTGCCTAAAATCCTTCCCGCATGTCCTGCCTCTGTTTACTTCTCTTTATGCTACACCTAAAGGGATTATTTGACTAGTTTATTTCCTTCCTTTTTGGTAACAAAAAAATTGCTCAATGTCATTAGCCCTGGTTAAATGTTTGACTACCCTTCTAGACACTAATCCAGTATGAATCAGTTTGTCCTTTTGTCTGTGTGATAAGAGATGTTCTACAAGCCTCTGCTGGAGCCTCTTTGTCTTAGTCATTCCCTTATCATGTCACCTCTGATGGAAACGGCTTTTCTCCTCTGCAAAAGCAATACCTGCCTTTCTTACAGTGTGTGCCCCGGAAGGGAAGACAGACACATCCCCTCCTTAGACCCCAATAAATAGCATGCCTGGTCAGACAGCAGACAATGCGAGGTGCCTGCCACCAGCCCGGCATTAGGCGTCTGACAGCAGCTGCCTCCCCATTAGTGGCGAAAGATATTTAAAGAGCCGTAAAAGGCAGGGAAGGCTGCTGGGGGCCGCGCTCGGGTGTCGCCCCCAGGTGCGGGCACCGGGGGAAGGGGGTGGGGATCCGGAGGGCCCGTGACCGGGCTCGGTCCCCACCCCGCCGCTGCCCCCCCCCGCGGGGACCGTCGGTCGCCCAGGGGAGGGACGCAGCCCTGCTGCACTCCCACACACACCCCGGACCCCCCCCCTCCCCCCCGGATCAGGCCCCCTTCGCGCTCGCGCTCGTCTCCTGGCAGGGGCGCTCGTTTAAGGCACGGGAGGACTCCCACTCAAAGGAGTAGTTGTAATAGCTGAGCTATCTGCATTGGGTTGTTTTTTGATGTTTTTAAAATTATTTTTATTTTTTAAGAGGGAGGGAGGGCAGGACACTGCCTTGCTGCTCTGTTATTAAACCAAAAGCTAAATAAAGTGAAAACTGCTACAAAGGTGCTGTAGTTTTGTTCCTTTTTTGTTTGTTTGTTTTTAAAACAGAAATAAAAATAATTTCCGGTCAATAAAACACGCAGGAACGTTGCAAATTTAAACTAATAGCCTCCCTCCTTCACGGCTGTCCCTTCCGTTTACAGTCACACGTGTTACCGGCACTCCCGGGGGACGGGCAGCCGGGGACAGCCAGCGACGCCGGGAACAATAGCTGGGAGCCCCCGCGGTGCCGGGGGGCGGCCCGGGCCGGGCGGAGGGGGGCTGCGGGCATCCCCAGGGTAGAGGAGATAGCCGTGAGACTTGTGGCTCAGCCTGACCACGGGGTGGTGGGGTTCAGGTAACTCGCAGGCTGCTCCGAGCCCACCTGCTGGTGTTTCTCTGAGCTTCATCCCCACACAGTTTGCACGGGAAAGGGGAAGGGAAAAAAAAAAAAAAAAAAAAAAGAAAAATTGCTCTGCTCTGAGCACACGCAAAGCCTTGTTTTGTTACTGTTATTATTATTTGGGGGACAAGGGGGAGTTGTGTCCTTAATCTGAGCCTCCCTGCCCTCCCTACCCCTAGATGCTGTGAAAGGAGAGCTGTTTCATTTCCACCATACAGTACACTTTGTCTAGAGAGCATTGTTCGGACAAGCAATTCCTGATCCCTGATGACTACAAAATACGATTTATGTTTCCATCAGAGAGAGACAGAATATTCTGATGGCTTGAAAGTCGGGCAAGAAAATCTTATATAATCAATCCCTTTTCAATACACACACACCCCCACACATACACGCAGCTAGTATAGGAGATAACGCCCGCACCGATTGTATGTAAAATAAATATCATCAGCATGAAAATTAACAATAGTCATCTTGATATTTTTCATCTCTCTCCAAAGAACTACAGTAACACAGTTTGCGCCTTTCCTAGCTTGATGTCATCATTATCATCATAATTTTTTAAAAAAAGAGCTTAAAGAGCATGCATTTTTTTTAGATGCAACAAGAACAGATATAGTAAAGAGAGCTTGTAACATCACAACCACAACAACAACAGCAGAAGCAACCTCTGAGCCCGAGGATTTGTCCGTATCTGAACTGCTTTTACTATCAATTGCAAAATCATAATAAGAGACATGATCATAATCAGAAGAAGTCAAAACACCTTGGGTTTGTTTCCCCTCTCAAATAAAAAGGCAGTTTTCCCGATGATCACTGAAATTATAATGACAGTGATTGATTGGAGGGCTTGCAAAGGAAAAGGAAAAAAAGATCATCATTGGTCCCCTTTGCTCACTTGGCACAATAGAAATTGACTGTCTCTCAAAGAGCCATGCACCTAGTGCTATTTATAGCCAGGGGCTGTATTGGAAGATACCATTAAGCTTCTCCTGGGCAGACAGACAGGGGTGTGGGTTGGATGGGAGGAGGGGGTTTAGCCAGAATAGAGGCAAAAGCAGTCCCCCACCTCCAGCCTCCCCAGCACACACACACATCCACACACTCACACCCCACCCCCTAGTCTGGCTGGGAATTTGAACTGATCCAGCCTGTTTAAACAGAAAGGACAGATCTTCAATGTTAAAAAAAAATAAAAAAAAATCAGATCAGACACAGAAAGAGAGATGGAGAGGGAGGAAAGTGTGTGTGTGTGAGAGAGTGTGTGTGAAAGAGAGGGAGTGAGAGAGCGAGAGAGAGGGGGAGAGAGAGAGGGAGAGAGGGAAAAAGAAGAGGGGGAAAAAGGAAAGAATATTTTCTTTATGTATATAAAGATGGCCACATTAGCAAACGGACAACCAGACAATACCAGCCTGAGTAGCAATCACAGCAACCCCAGCACCAACGGGCATATGAATGGATTAAATCATAGTCCCGGAAACCCATCCACCATCCCAATGAAGGACCACGATGCCATTAAGCTCTTTATTGGGCAGATCCCCCGTAACCTGGACGAGAAAGACCTCAAACCGCTCTTTGAGGAGTTCGGGAAGATCTATGAACTGACGGTGCTGAAGGACAGGTTCACTGGCATGCACAAAGGTGAGTTACCTCCTGAACTTTCCTGGGAGAGATCGGGAGAGGAAGGCAGGCTCCCTCTCCCTCTCTGGGTCTCTCTTTCTCTCTTTCCTTTTGATTTAATTTAATTTTATTTCATTTTTGGTTGGTCCAGGGGCAGAGGTGGCAGGCTGGGGGGGCAGGGAAAGAAATAATAGACCCTCCTGGAAAAAGAAGAGAGAGGCAAGGAAGGGAGTCATCTCCGTTTGGTTTATTTATTGGTATTTTTATTTCTTTCCCCCCTTTTTTGGGGGGTGAGATGCTTCCACTTGCGGAAGCCGGGGCGTCCAGGCGAGTGGACGAGCGGGCGGTGGGGCGGGCAGGAGCTGTCCGCACGCCTGTGGTGCTGAAAAGAGGAAGAGGATTTCTTTATGAATCTTTGGGAGCCGCACATTTTCCACCCGGGGGTGTATGTGTGTGTGTCCGTGCGTCTGTCCGTATGTTTGCGCGGAGCTGGGAAGACCCTATTTTACAGTTGTTGTGTATCTGGCACCGGCGCCTTTTCTTTTTCTTTCTTTTTTTTCCTTTTTTTTTAAATTTTTATTTTTACTGTTGTTACAATTATTATTTGCAGTCCACTCTAATGCCAGAGGCAGAGGAGAGTGAGTTGCTGTGGGTGGAGTATTTCATTTTGGTTTTGTTCAGCGTGGGAACAGGGATATAAACAACAATAAAAAAGCCTATCTATCTCAAGCGGAGGGGTGGTGGTGGTTGGTGGTGTATGAAAAATCACAACGTGTGTGTGTGTGTGTTGGAGAGAGTGAACTAGAAGGGATGGGTTGCAGTTTAATTCCAGAGGGGAGAAGTTTCCAAGCAGGCACATTCCAAGCACTACTTTAATGTGCCCTAAGTCCATCCCAGGAACTTTTTAGGTTTTCTTTAAAGGCAGTGGAGACATACTCCCCATGCGATGCCTCACTCGCTCCATCTCTGCCCAATCCTTTCCCTGCTTAG
The DNA here is from genome assembly GCF_028500815.1 of Rissa tridactyla. Lineage (NCBI taxonomy): Eukaryota > Metazoa > Chordata > Aves > Charadriiformes > Laridae > Rissa > Rissa tridactyla. Next base: position 14,080,929 of record NC_071496.1, read on the forward strand.
CTTAGGCTCTCCGGAAGTGCATTTCAGATTAGATGATGCTGCGTTTTGGGGGTGGGGGAGGGTGTGTGTAGTGGGGGAGATATGCTCAGATCCTCAGGTAGGAAAGTAGGACTCAACTCGCAGGGAGGAAGTTGAAGATAATTTGCATGGTAGCCCTGCTTAGGAGCAGGAGAGACCCAGGAGTGAAGTGAGCCACTTTATTAACTCAGGTTCTGTATATATATGTGTGTGTGCATGTGTGTTTATTTCATTAGATATGTAGTTATGAAAAGAAGAGAGGAGAGGAGAGGAGAGGAGAGGAGAGGAGAGGAGAAGAGAAGAGAGGAGAAGAGAAGAGAAGAGAAGAGAAGAGAAGAGAAGAGAAGAGAAGAGAAGAAAGAGAAAAGAAATCATAATTGATTGGGGTGTGACTCCAAATTTAGTGCAGGAGGAGAAAGGGTTTTGCAGGGGGCCATGGGGGAAGTGGAAGTTGCATCTGTTACAGGAGAGGTTCAGTAGCAGTGTCTACTCCAGATTGGTGGACTCCTGGCAGGGAGAGTCACTGGTAATGGCATTACTGGCTTCCCAGCTTTTCAGATGCCTTGGTGAGTTGTAAATCTTGAACTGCATGTTTAGCAGGCATCTCTTCCCCCTTCCCACTCACTCCCCTCCTTTCTTCCACCCTCAGGAAATGCAAATGAAAATATACCCTGACAGTGCAAAGTACCAGTTTCACACAGGCTAGAGAAAATGTTCAAGGCTCAGGGACTGGGGACTCAGTCCAAGTTATAGGATATTTATTCCTTCCTTTCTTGCCAGTCGCTCCAAACACCCTTCTCATATTTACAATGATCAGTGTAGACCTTTTGAACCTTGCTTTCTTTTCAGACTAGTTTCCTGGAAGCCACATCAAGGTCTGATGGGCATCATTTAAACATGACATCCATACTATAATAATTATTAATAATAACAATAAAAATAATAGTAAGAAGCACAGGGAAGGAAAGGTCCTGGGAGGTTTTGTCTAATAGATGAGGCATAGTAAGAGTAGGCACTGAGCTTGTGTGTGCACGCATGTATTTGCAAAAATTATCTAAGGTTTCTGTAAAATAAAAATAATAACAATAAAAGCTGCACTGAAGATAATCATTTGACATAGTGTAGAGGAAATCTTTGATCTAACACCTCGATAAAGCATTTTTGTGGTGGAGGGAGGTTATTTTGATTTGTTTATGAGATTTTATTCTTTTGTTATGTTCTATCTTAAACCTGTAAATAATCAATCTATGAGCTAACTTTAATTTCTATTTCATAGATGTGAATTCTTCCTCTTTCAGTTCAGTTTTTCTTTTACTGTATGCCTGTATTCACAGAGACAAACTCAGGAAAGGGAGGAGGGAGGGAGAGAGAGAGGGATCATTTATCTTGCTTGGATGTGTTTAACACATATTCCTGAATTAAGCAAGATACTAACTTCATTTCCCTTCATTTCATTTCTGTTCTAAAGCTGCAAGTGAGGAAAAAAGCCAGGTGTGAAATCTTGTCACCTCATCAAACCAAATTGCATGAGTTCATCTTGAAAGAAACAGTCATTTTTAACCCCCTAGAAGTTTTGGACTTTGGAAGGAAAAATGATGATGATAATTGTTATTTCGCAGGCTAGGGTTTGAGTGAAGCTTCAATAGACACCGAGCTGCCAGCATTTCAGAGATCAGTTTTATTTAGTACATCTGAGAAGAGTTTGAACTCCTTTCTAACGATGCCACTGATTTATTAGCTAATCCTGATAAAAACGTGCCTCTGGCTACCTGGAAAAAAATTACTTTCTTGCCAGTAGTGATTAATTACTATTAAGTCAAAAAGGATGATGGGGCTTTGAAGGATGAGGATTGTGTTTGGCTTTTTTTTTATTATTTTATTTCATTTTATTTCATTTTTAATCTATATTTTTCTTTTCCCTTCTCTAAATGCAGTCATGTGAAGCATAGTATTCACTCACATCTCCTTATTCTGTCTTTGCTTTGCAGGCATAGGTGAAGAATTGCATAAAGATAGTCCAACTTGGCTCTCAGGGATAGGATTGGCAATATGAAACCCAAGATGCTTTCCATGAGTGATGCATAATGCTTATACATTAATTGATCCATCACTCTCAGTTGATTTCATTCCTAATCCAGGGGATGAGGCTGTGGCAGTGGTATACCCTTGAAGGGTTAATAGTGGGCTGTAGTTTATTTAAGTGGATGGAGAGCAAACCTTGTGTGTGGAGGGGGAGAAGGTGGGTTTGTGTTGGGAGGAGGGAAGAGACAGGAATTAGCTTAAAGTAAAAACACAGCAACCAGAGTAATTTCAGGTGTAAATCCATTGAAATGAGAGCACAGGATGTGTATTCTTGAAAATATTATGAAGAGATCCTACTGTGGTGCTCCTGTACAGCAGAAGGAAATTGAAAATTAAGAACCTGAAGATAAAGTACATGGCTATGCCCTCCTCCCAAAAAAACTATTGCAAAAGGAGAGCGAAGTCCCAGGTTCTTTCACCAGCAGCCCCAGCCGATACCAGGCCAGATACCAGGGAAGAGGCAGGGGAGCACAATTCTATTGCAGACATGCAAAGAGAGAAAAGGGTACAGGGAAGCAGCATGTGAGGGAAGGCGGGAAAGGTTTGCCAGATCCCTGAGAAAACAAGCTTTCATGGCACAAGCATAGCTGCTGCATGTTTCCCCCATCCTCACTTCTCTCCACACAGGGCAGGAACAGGCTTCTGCTGTGGTACTTTGCTCTAGGGTTGGGAAGAGGCTGCATGCTGAGATCCTTGGGTAGAAAACTACCCAAGCTCAGCCCTGGGCTGAGCTGACCTACCCATGTGCTCACACATATGCACACACATATGCACGGAGTTAACTAATCACAATTGAACAATTTAGCAAGCCATTCATTCATAACTTCCCCCCTTCTTATCTAGCAGTGGAGTATACTTAAAGGCTGAGTTACTGGGAGACGTAAAGGTTAGTGCTCTCAGGACAGCCATATTATAATGCATTATCTTTGAAGTCATTTAAGGTCAATTTAAGTGGCATTTAGTATAATATTTATGAATTAATGTAATCTAAATATAGGACTGTCCCCATAGGTTTAAACAGCCTTTTTCTGTTGAAGCTTGCTTGTACTCATGGCCTGGAACGTGTTTTAATTTAAAGCACACAGGTCTCCATAATATTCTATTTAGGAAGTCAGAAGAAATCAATATTCCACACTTAACTGAGATTTACTGAAACACATGTGGGTGAGTGCACTTAAAGAGTGAAGATAGTCTGCAGTGGGAAAGCAAGAGTCTTCCATAGACCTGAGAGCTACAACATTCTTTCAACCCTTATTTGGGGGGGGGGGGGGGAAGCACACAATCCCCCAAACCTCCTGGAAATCCACCATTGCAGTCCCGTGGTTAGGATGGTGTTCCTACCTGACCTGAACCTCACTTGATAAGCATTCAGTGCAGCTAGAAAAATGCTGTATGAAAAAAATAGTTTAGTTCTTTTGCTGCTTTACCTTCTCAAAAGTATAAATAATTTAGAAATTTAAGACACCTCGGGGGTAGGTAAACAATGCTTCCATTCATTATACTCTGTTCTGTTTGATTACAAAGATAGATGATAGAAAAACTAAAACCTTGTTAAGTATGTTTATGAAGGTTTTGGATATCTCAGAAATTCAAAGGTGCAATGAAAATGAGCGTTCAGTTAAGATGGTATATATGTATAAATGTATGGATTTGTGTGTGTGTATACATACAGAAAAAAGAGATGTATACACATTCATGCATATAGCCTTTGGGAAATGGAAATTTAGTAGAAAAGAAGCACAATGCAATACAGGTGCCGAATAAACTCCTCCCTAATTGAAACATAAGGCTTGCCTGGCTGAAAGCAACACATACAGCATTTAGCATGGTAGTAAACCAAACAAGTTTTAGGGAGGCAAATGCACAAAGAAACTGGAATAAAACAGAGGAGGCTTTATGCCTTAGATCTAAAGAACCACCCTTTAAAATAATCAAAATGCAATTGGATAGCTTGATGGAAGAGAGAAGAAAAAAAGCAACCTCCTGTACGTTATAATCTCCTGTACAGGTGAGCATGCATGTGTATTTGATAATTTCAAACAGATAGCCCAGATGATTGCTTCATAAATTAGAGGGCTATATGTTAACTCTTTTTTCAGGGATCTGGACATGGATTCTGATTTCTAAAAGCAGCTGCAGCCAGTTATGATATTGTTACAGTTGTGTCAGCATTTCCAATGCAAACTCCAGTTTTCTGGGATCTCTCGCTTGGCTGTTAAGTTTTGCACTGAAAGCTGTTCTTCAGATAGCCCCACTACCATATCAACTAATCATCCTTACAAGAATGGATTTGTTTTAAAGTTACATAATGTGGAGAAAAGAAAGAAATTCAACTTTGTGTTTCTAGAGCTTTTGTTTCTTTTCTTGCCTTTCTCCAGGTTAGACTTATATTTTCTACACATTTATAGATTATGACTGGTTTTGTCTCTCAATATTTACATATACTGGTGCCCTTGGGCATTTTAGGGGAGGAAAAAAAGGTACTTCTTTTTTTCTTAAAAAAAATAAAATAGCGACAACAACCAAATTTCATAGCATTTACTTGGCCAAAAGAAGGTTTTAATTAAAGGGTGAATCAGGAGCTTACTATTTTCTGAAATATAACAATAGAAACAGGGGACAGTTTGTTTTTATTTTATTTTAATTTTTTCCTATATTCAGCCAGAAGAGATCAGGAATGTCAGCACTGAAGTAGGGGGAAAAATTAAGCATCCTTGTCACCTTGGATGAAAAGCGTGGTTCATCTGGTCCCGTATCCTGCATCGGCCAGTGGCCAGTGACGCAGACAGGTCTTTATCAGAGGATTCAAATTGCATAGTATAATAAAAGCCAGGCAGCTGATGGAATAGTCTTTTGAAAGAAGTTGTCAGAGAGCATCTGGAAATTTTGCTCGGGTAAAGAGTGAGTGAGGCTGTAGAAAGTGCTCAACCGAAAAGTGGATTGTACCTGTCAAGGAGGGCAGGCAGAGGACTCCCTATGCATGGTGGTCAAGAACTTGGGGCAGAAGGGGCTGGATGATCAAGGAGGGCCTACCCTAGCCTTAAGAGCTGGCAATACGCAGACACATTTTTCAGCAAGATGTCAGGGTGTTTTTTATCATGCATACCCCGTGTGCATGCATACCAGCCGCACTGACCTGACAGACCATAATGAAGCTAAAGGAGCTGTTACTGTCCCTCCCATCAAGCAAGTGTGAACCAAGGTGGGTTTATGCCACAGGCACTAATGATTCCAAGGGAGAAAAAGTGGGGGAGATGACCTAGGCTGTTGGGACACTTACCTGCATTTAAAATAGAGAAAAAAACATCAGATGCCCAAAGACTCACGTAGGTGCTGGCTATAGCCTTACAATAATATTCCATAACAGCAGGATGCTGCAGAGCTCAGAATGACCTGTCCACCAAGTGCTGTTTGGTTTCTGCCCCATAAGAGTTTGCACTAAGCAGGTGAGGTGTTAAGTGAGCTAAGCTGAATCCCGGCCTTAACAAACAGGCTGGTGTTTCATTAATCCCAGCATCATCTTTACTTAGGGAGCAAAGGCCTGTTGCCTGTTTGCTGGGCAGAAGTCAGTGAGACTTTTGCCATCACTTCAGTGGGTTCACATTTGGAAATCCTGGTGCGGGCTTGCACTTACTTGATGTTTCATATTCCCTTTAAAATTATGGATTGTGGATTTACACAGCAAACCACAACACTTGCAGCTAATGCTACCAACTTCTAGGCTTGCTGGCTTGTCCTTTAATTTAGCTTGCTTTCTTTAAGTGAAACTAAAACTAAAACAAAGCTGAGGAACTGACAAAAATCAGACCCCTGCCACATTTCTCATTCACTCAACTGTTCCACCAATGCCCAGATGACTGTTCCTGGGGTTTGTCATGGCGGACTGACCCTTATGTATTAAAATCTGCAGTGGAAAAAGGGAATAATAATAACCATGGCGAGCTAAAGTTATGGCTTTTCTTCCACCGTTGCTTTACTGACTGAGCTGGGGTATATATTATAGGGGCCTCTCTCTCTGTAACTCCTGAAGATGCATCATCACATTTTGGGGATTGCAGGATCTATTGAATCACTTTGTCTGTGCTGCAGTGCTTGGTGTGGGCTGGAGTCAGAATGTCACCACAGATATTGCATTTGTTTGCTTTTGTCACCGTGAGCCACAGCCTGAATGCACACACATGTGAATGCAGCTTTTAATGTGCATTCATTATGTCCAACTGACATCCCCTCGATGGAAGAGAGGGCTTATTATTGTCGGTCCTTAAAATAAAGATGGATGAGAGCTTTAAACCTCTCAAATGAAGTGCCTTACCATACGTAGTAGCTAAAAATAAATCATATACGTCCATCTATTCCATGTAAATGAAAGGCAAGACATATAGATGTCTTAAGTTTGTCAAGCAGAAGCAGCCAAAAATATTGATCGAGGCAAGGGGGAAAAATTGATAATGAACTGGACTCCAAGAAGACTTTAATTGACAGTGACTTCTGTGAATCAGCTTTGGACAGTATATATAAACTGACCAGGATGTAACTTTATTGCAATGCACTCTCCTTTAATTAATTGTCACCTTTGTTAAGACTGGCTACAGATCAAAGGTTTAAAGTTACTTAACAGGCTCTTAGACACAAACCCTTCAGGTGCATTAGAAATATCCAACAGCTCAGCCAATGAGGCATGCAGATTTTGATCTACCTCACCCGTATCTGTTTATTTCTCCCTCCTTTGTTGAACATGGACAATCATTGTTTAACATTAACTATTTCATAGATGGCTTTATTGGCAATGTTGATGCTTCCAGGGATATATAGTTGCTGGTGAGAGGGGCCTTTGCTGTTAGGCCTCTCAAAGTATTTTGGCACCAGAGAGTTGATTACGGTTTGATAGACCAAGGTGCAGGGCAGACACAGTTTGTAATGCAGGCTATTCTTTCCCTTTTACCTGATTGAGGTCTGTAATTTCCTTATATAAGTCTGGAAAATATAAAAAGACATAGTTTGCATGAAAGGTGCATCCAAGAATGAACTTTTATGTGAAATGTGCAGAGAGATAGAAGTGTGCCTGCCACGTTTGTATATCACACACACACGCAACCATTTATTATATGTGCATATTAATGAAAACATGCATTCAGTAGAGACAGGCTGATATAGGTCTCTAAATAATTCCTTTCTAAAAGACAGTACAGAGATCACACTCTTGCATGAAAGTGGCAGGTGACTTAACAGGCTGTTCCTGGAATTATATGCAGAGTTTAATATGATACATAGCTGTTTGTTCATTATACTAATTTAATGATACAGTCACACTTAATTAATCCATCTCTGTTTTATTTGTGCATTGTGTCTGAGTCTCCAAAATACTTTTAGAGGCAACCCAGCTGACTTCCCAATGTGCTGGGGCAGATAACTCTGGACATAAAGCTTCTTCAAACAGAATAAAAATGGAGCTTTGCAGACACAGTTGGTCTGATGATATCTGACCGCATATTTGGCCTGTTTCTAATTCAAATGCCTGTGTATATAATACACAGAGACTGTGTATGCATGCACGTATCGAAAGGGCAGACTTACATTTGCACATAGTTCCTCTCCTTTTCAGTCCCTAAGGATAGATTCGCATCACATAATATGCATCACTCACTGCAAATGCACATAAATATCTTTGTCAGATTCAGTAGCTTCTTGCAGGTAGATGTATAAAGCAGCATCAGCCTAATAATATCCCTATAAAACAGTGCTTCCTTCCTAGGATGCAGAGGGATGAAGGTTATCAGAAGATCAAAAGAAAGAAGTACTTGTAGAAATCCCCTGATTATGTTTCCTCTCTATAATGCTCTAATTCACTATTTGATCAATTGTAAAAAGGCCAATGCTTTAGGAGGGGAAAAAAAGAGTATTTGGTTGCTAGATGCTTGAGGGTGAGTGAAAATCACACCTAAAATTATATGTAGCAATACAGTAATGAGCTTATTAATACTTCTTTAAGGAATCTGACAGCCCTATAGGAGAGATTCAGTTCTGTGAGCAAATGTCACAATATAGATATTGCTTATTAAGACTGTCAATAGCCTAGTTGACCAATCTAACCAGAGACTGTATAACGTACCTGCTGTTAACAGACAGGGAGGAGAACTATGAAGAATTTACAGAATTGCCCACATGTAATATTAATAATATTGATTGATTCTAATAATATAATAAGGTAAAGATGCATTTCTTTGAAATGGCGCGTGGGGGGGTGGGGAGAGAGGGAGATACCTTTGCTGAGTATATTGAATTGGCTTGCACCACTTCGAAAGCTAACCCAGAGACAACTCAGTTTTCTTGCCTCTTACAGGCAGGGCTCTGTTCCTTGCCCATTATTTCACATGACCCAGACAGAAAAATGAGATACATCTTTCTCTAGGATCGGGTCTTTGCCTGGAAGCAGCAGAGAAGCCAGAGACCTGAGAAACTCAGAGCAGCCAGGACCACTTTGATCAACCAGTTCAGTCCCTGTCAGAACAGGATTAATCCCAGAGAGCTATTTTTCAACACAGCAATGCAATGAAAGCACTTGATTTATTTTATTTTTTCACTCCTTTAGCAGCATTTAATAAATGGGGGGAAAAAGAGGGTGGAAGTAACATATATTCTATGATATGCATAATCTATTATTGATGGGATAGGATTTTGCAGAGCAGCTACAAACCTGCTCCAAAGTCATCAGGAAAACTCTACCTTGCCTGCAGCAGTGTTTGGATTGGGCCCTAAATTACGGGCAGTTCTGCTAGATACCCGATAATATGCAATGTGACTGCCTTAAGGTTGTTAACTCATCTAAATACAGATACACAGACCTGCTTGCTTCTGAATTTCCTAACTACTCCCTCTTCAGCAATAGGCTGCCTTATCTAGGTATGCTAGTTCACTCCTTCCGCTATACTGTTCAGCTTCAGTGTCTCGTTCCAGTTTCCATATGGTAGTTTCAAGATGGTTTGCATTTCATTATGCCTTTTTTCAGTTTACAGGGTGAGTGCTTTTCTTTTGTGAGCATTTAATTGCTTTTAAAAGTGATTTATTTGATCGCATTCCATCTTCAATAATACATGTATGAGGATGCAATTTTTCACCCTCTTTTATAAATACATATTGTTGTTCAGTTATGCTATTCTGTGGGTTTTGTTCTGTTTTGTGCATTTGGAGGGAGTCTGGTAATTTTTTTGCTTTGTTTTCCTTCTCCCTATCTTTTTTATTATGTTTTGTGTTTTTTTTTCTTTTAAGAAAAAGAAATCTCATTCAAGATACGGGGAATAAATGAGAAAAGTAGGAGTGGAAGTGAGGAATGGGCAAGACAACCAATGAAAATCCTTTGGCAAAGTCTTTAAAAGCATACGATTGCTGCATATTTATTTGCAAGAGTCTGGATCCAGCCAATTTTGATACCAAAGAAAAGAGTATCTTACAAAATATTTAACTCCAAGTTTAGTCATAGACAGAAATGAGAAAAAAAAAAGGCATAGAAACACTGGAAGGAAATTAACATAAAGATCTTGCAAAAGATAAGGGTGATTGATAGAGTGGTGCTAGGTTTTAGATTCTACAATGGGTTAGTAAAAGTTAACACCAAATTAAACAAACAAATAAACAAGAAAATCAAGCATTGCCATTCCTTCTGGATTATTTGCTAGTGGCTAATACACCTCAGAGATGTCCCTTTTAAATTGCTGTCTGTGCCTGCAGCTTCATTCAAAGGAAGGGCATTATCTGTTGGGTGAGGGCAGTCAGTGAGGACGCCTGGGTTCTAATCACAATGTGAATAATTACTCAGTAACACTCTCTGATGGAGTCACTTAAACTCGGTGCCTTCAGGCTTGATCTGAAACCTGTTGAATCAATGGAAAGATTCCCATTGGCTCCAGTGAGCTATTGATCTTTCATTTCCCCATCTGCAATATTAGGCCAGTTGTATTTTATTTTATTTTATTTTATTTTATTTTATTTTATTTTATTTATTTAGGAGGGAGAAGTTAATGGCATAAATCTTACATTTATTTTTTCTCAGTAAATGTTTTGGTGCATCTCTGATGACAGATGTGTTACATCAGAGCCCCTTTCAGTGCAGATCAGGAAAACATGCTTTCAAAAAACACATGGTGGAGAGGTGGAAAGTTAGCTTTGCTCATTTCACTTGTAAATGCATATTTGTCCCTGCTTTGCTAAGAAAGGGTCAATGGCAATTTTGCCAGTTTTCTTTGTGTGAGTAGGATTCAGCCTATGATATTCTCTGTCTACTGGAATATCATCATTCACTGATTCAGGATCTTGATTGTTTATTTTTTTTTCTTCTTTTAGTGAATCACATATATACTCTTCATTGTTATGGCAACTGAGGGAGCTGCAAAGCTCAAGGATTTAATGAAGGGCTGCATCCCACCTTTCTTCTCTAAGGCCTGATCCAAACCTATTTTTCGCAATATGATTTGGATCAAGCGGAAGGTATCTGCCTTCACCGGATCAGTAAAAAGAGCAAGTTCCCTCTAGACAAGTGTATTCCCGCCCTCAGTATGGGCAGATGGAACTGGCAGTCGTTGTCCATTTGCTGAGGACCGACTCAACACTCTCTGAAGTCAATAGTTAGACTCTGACCCAGCCTCACAAACAACAGACAGACACAGCATCCTTAAGCAGGGATGTGAACATCCCTGACTTTGGCAGAGCAAGGTAGTCCAGAAGGGAGTGTTCATTGCTACTACCCAAGAAGTAGCTTATTGTGGGGAATAAACAAGATTCCAGTGACCTTGAGTATCCAGTCACAACAAAATTAATTTAGAAACTTTTTCATTTAAAAGGATGGTTTCAGGTGATCTCCTACAGTGAAGATCTCACAACCAAATGAATCAGGCTCCCTTTTTTTTTTTATTTTTCCGGTTACAGTTTTAGTTAGTTCATCAATAGCAATGTATGTGGGGGTTTTTTGTGTGTGTTTCCATCCCATCTGTGCTTATGTCTTATGAAATACATGGAGGAGCTGGAGTGTGCATGTGTGTATGTGTGTTTGTAGAGTCTATTATGTAACCCCTAGTCTATTTGAAATCATCACAGTGCACTCAAGTCAATGATATTCTGTCAAAGGCAGAGAGGAAGCATGAGTGCAGTGTAAGCGTGTGAACGTGATGCTGTTTGATTGCCTGAAATCCAACTAAGTCTCAGTTTCAAAGGCTCGGGGGCAGCAGGGAAAGTATTTGTTTAATTATTTATATATTTACTCAGCTTTACTGACAGTGTTTGCAGATGTGGGGAAAAAAAATTGAAGATGGAATGTTGGGTTCTTGCTTGGAGGGGAACGTATGTTGTATTAGCCTCAATCTGTTCTCCCATATAACGGCTGCTTTGTGCTGTTAAATGATCATTTGTTACCGACCAGCTCATTGAAAAAGGCCAGAGAGGTGCTGGTAGAATTAGATTTTATGAGTTTATTCATAAAAGGCGTTGCACAATAGGATAGGTGTGTCATTCCCCTGTCTTCTCCTCTATGCTGATCCAGGGACAGGACTTCTGGCAGCAGCTTTTTAATCAAAAAGGAAATAGCCGAGCCACTAGCGAGCCCAGTGACCCTGCTCCTTGCTACCCAGCAAAAGACATCTGTCTGATTGCCAGGTGAGCGGCTCTCTCCCCGGGCTCGGTTCTCCATCCCTGGCCCCTGCGTTTGCTTTCCAAGTGCTGCACCTGGGCTCTTGCTGGCTGGGTTTGCATCCAAGACTAGCTCCTCATCCTTCCTTCCCAAGCTTCCTCCCCTGGTTGCAGGGGCAAGCGTGGGTGTGTGGACCACAAACTCGGACCTCTCCCCAGGGTCAGGTCCCTTCCCCAGGTGCTGCTCCAGGCTCTCTGCCCATTTCCCACAATGTTCTTCTCAGCCTACCTGTGCTCATGAGTTGTTTATTTTCCATAGTCAACCTCTGCTGCTACAGACCTGTTTCCCCAACTCTTGCCATCACTTTTCGCACTCCTCTTCCCTCGGTTCATCTCTGCACTGCCGTTTTGCCCTAGTGCTGTTACTGGCTGTCACCCCTGTAGAGAGCACTTCACCGGTTCATGTCGCGAGTCACAACTCTGATTCTCTCAGACCACGTTAACTATCTCTCCTCTTTCTCAGCTCTTCCCTGAACAGGGTTTGGGAAAAGGGAGCCATACTGACCAAGTATTTAAAAAAAAAAAACCCATGGGTAGTAGCAGAAAGAACTGCACCCACAAAGTATACACACACACACAGATACACAAACATAAGTATTTCTGTACGTAAAGTACTGAGAGAGTAGACAGAAAAGGTGTTTTTTTCTTTTGAGGTTCAAAGCTTAAAATTATGCGGTTTCAAAGATTAAAAAAACCCAAACAGTGCAGTAAGTCTATAATTTCACAAAGGTAATTGCACCTTTTTTTTTATTTTACTTTTCTTGTTTCATTAAATCAGCAGCAGATTTCTCACACCTGAACAAAAATCCTGCATACATTTTCCTTTGAATTCTTAAAATTGCGATCTTGTTCTTAACTATTCCTGGCAGCCCCTTTTGGGACTATAGTTCAGCTTCTAGCAAAAATATTTTTCCCTGCTGTTTTGAAACATAACTACCCCTCAGCTCCAGGACCCTTCTCTAGCAATTCCAAATTAAAGCAAGAAAGAAAAATAAGCCTTTGATGTAGTGCTGCATAAGAGTCTTCTTCATTCAGAGGTAGGTAGGAAGGGATTAGGAACTTATTTCTAGCCTAGTCCTCTTACTAACCTTCTGTGTCCTGCCAGATCCCATTCCTAGACCTCGCTCTTGCTCAGTTTGCAATGTGTAAAGAGGAATTTATGATATCCAGCTTTGCAAAGAGCTTTGTGTGTATTTAAGGTAGAAGTCATGCTGTAGCTTTAGCGGTGATGGTCTAAGGATATAAATGAGACAACATTTCTAAGGAGAGGTAATATCTTTTATTAGTCCAGCTGATATAGCTGGGAAAAAAACAACAGACTTACTTTCTTGTGTGCCTGAAAGCTTGTCTATTTTTTTCCAACTATATCTGTTGGTCTCATTTGAGGTGTAAAGCATGTAGGCTGAATATTTAGGCCTGTTTTTTGTCTGTGTTGAGGGATTAAACATTTCCTCACCTGGGTGGCCAGGGGAAAAGCAGCCTGGGTTGGTGTCCCCTTCTGTAATCTTCTGTGATCAGCAGCAGTGGCCATCTCACAGGCGTTAAGAGGTGCAGAGAAACACTGACAGCCCCTATTTTCTGATCCTGGAGATGTCTTCTCTTTTTGCTGTTCTACTTCCTTATGAAGCACTGCATGCCCTCTCCTCACGCCTGTGACTGTGATTTATTTATAAAATTGCTGCATGTATGTGTGTGTGTGTGTGTGGGGGCAACCACACAAACATCCCCAAGCTGCTGAGGAAACTGATGAGCATTTTCTAATGTATTTAGCAAGTAATAATGCAAACCACAGGCAAAAAGTACAGTGAGGAGAACAGGTAAAATACTTAATCCAAGGAAGACTTTGGAAGGAAGGGATTTTTCCCTCAGCTATGAATAAATTGCAGCCCCCTCCATGTCTGGGAGAAGCGTTTTGGGGTTTTTTGTTTGATTTCATAAAGCACAGCTGAAAATACTGAGCAGCTGAAAAGAATCCAGAAGCATGTAGCAGGTTTTCAGACACGGCAAAATCCTACTTGTATGCATAAGGCAGCAGTAGTCAGAGGACAGCTATTACTTATGCTTGGCTTTACTACCAGGGAAAGCACTGGATCATCTATTCAGATCAGGATAGTCAGCTATGCCAAAGGTTTAATCAAATATTAAACATGGTCAGTAAAGTTAAACCAACGTTGGATGTGCTTCTTTTCAAGCAAGCACTCTAAGAGGGGAAAGTTTTCTCCCATCTCCCCAATTGGGATTTTTTGTGGCTGGAGGGACCCTTTTTTCAGACAGGGACCCACATTGGTGTATGTCCAGGTAAATACATGTGCATGTGGGGGTTTGCACGTGTCTCTTACCCTGTCAAGTAGAGACTGAGTTGTTTTTTTCCCGCAAGTTCACATCTTTCTCGCAGATTGTTTCCCGTACGCTTCTAATCATGCACCCCATACGCTTTTCTGTGTCCATCTGTTCCTCTCCAAACACAATGCCTTCTCTTTCTCGCTCCCTCTCATAATCCATTCAACTGAGTTAGAAAGGTGCATGCATCTAGATGTGTGTGTGTGTGTATTTGCAAACCTGTGCAGGTAGATGCACATATCTGGCTGATTATTGACAAATAATACATGTACAAAGAGACATCTGCCTCCTTCCTATGTACATTTAGACTGTATTTACACCCACCAGCCCTTATTTATTCTGACTGGGGGTACTCTAAGGTAGAACATTTTGCAGGGGAGTTATGGTTTACGATGTTACCTCTCCCTTCTATTATTCATTCTCTCTGATTGTTATCTAATCTCTCTTTGATTTTCCTGGTGCAGTTTAAGAGACAAAGTGAATTTTTATTAGATCATCAATATAATCTCCAGCTAATCAGCATCTGTGTGCATTACCATGCCCTCTTTGGCTTTTCATCTGTGTCCATAAATAATAAAAATAATAATCGGTGCTGTTTTTATGTGCGTGTGTTTGTTTGTGTGTGTGTGTGTTGGTATCAGGTGGAGAGTCATAGCTGCACTTTTTAATTTCAGCCAGCTTGTTTTAGCAACATTGGACCCAGCTTTGTGCAGATTGTCTTGACTATTGCCCAGATTAATTTCCTGGTGCCTAATGATTAAATCATGGAAACAATTAAAGCAGACGAATCCATACACATCTTCTCACAGCGACTGAACTTTGCTGTTAACTTGTATACACATTTCCATGGCATTATAGGCAACATGCCCAGTGCCAGTGGAGTGTGGAGCAGTTAACATATCCCCCTATATGGGTGTTTAACTTCAAAATTTGTAGTGTGTACTTGATACTTTTTCTTGGGTAGGAGGATAGTACATCGCATGTCTTTTAATGGGAAGCTCAGAGACCAGATTTTTGGCTTTTAATTGCTGATATTTTTCCACAGCTTGCTGTGTAGCACTT
The DNA here is from genome assembly GCF_028500815.1 of Rissa tridactyla. NCBI lineage: Eukaryota > Metazoa > Chordata > Aves > Charadriiformes > Laridae > Rissa > Rissa tridactyla. The sequence goes on from NC_071496.1 coordinate 14,096,106, forward strand.
AGCCTGCCACTTACTTAGATCTGCAAATTTTGCAGAGTTGAGCTCCTATACACTTTTTTCTCTTTCCTTTCCAGCTCTGGAAGAAGAATGACAATAATTTTTCCTCATAAAGTAAGACTTGTGCCGTACTTTGAAATTCTCATCCTCTGTACAGCTGTCTTGTGCATTTTAAACAGAATCACTCTGCTTTCTCTTTAAAATTTGGCAGAGCAAGGCGATGGCAGTGCCTTTCTGTTAAGCAGGCAGACTTCATATTGGCTTCCCAGTGGCTTAGGGTGATACTTGCATCCGATATGCAAACTGTAGTGCTCGTGTCCCATCCTGCAGTGCCAGGATTAGTCCTTTCCGAGTTGTCCAAGACTGATCACAAACACTGTGACAGAGTTCAATCAGATACGACAAAGTTTTCAATAAAAAAGGCACATACACTCATGGTTAAATTTTAGACCAATGTACTAAACAACAACGAACCCCTTGGGAAAAGGCCTGTATCTCTTCCAGATGAAATGTTGTTATGGTATAGAGCTGTCCATCCAGCAAAGTGTGTGCTTAATTCATATTATGTAAAGCCTCTCAGAATGCAATAAGTTCTTAAAGCTGAGCAGGTGCTTAAATGCTTTGCTGGATCCCTGGAAATCTGCAGTTCAGATGAAATAATTAAGCGTAGGGGTGTTACAGAAGCCAAGTGAAAAGCATAATTCTGTGACTCAGAAATAACACTCCTTCATAGCTGTGGCAGAACACTGAAATCATGAAAGAAACACCATGTGCCCTGAATACCTTGCAGCATGGATCGGGCTAAGACCCTTCCTATATTTCAAAATATTTCCTTCGTTGTTTTTTTTTATGGACAGATTCTGATTAGATTTGACCTGGGAATGGGATTTGCTCTGAGCAAAGAGAAACACAGAATATTTTCAGTTCTCATCTTCAGTTTTCTTTTTTTATACCAAACCCTTTTCCCTGGCCCCTCGAGCTCCACTCCCTGTTTTGACAAACCAGCTCATTTATCAGATGGGAAAAAAGGAAGGGGGGAACAGGAATATTTTTGGTTGCTTCTGTTTTGCATGATATAATCCCCCTCTCTGCATAGCACCTCCATAAATAGGAGCTCCGATCTGAAACTGGTCACAGTTTATTGCACTCAGGACTAGACCAGATGATTGGGTCTTGAGTCTCTGTCAACCATTTAATAAAAAGACCAGAGTTTTACACCTTAGATAAAGTCGACACTTCGTAAAGCATCTCTTGATTTTCCTGGATCCATTATTATTTTGCCTTTTAATTTTGGAGGTTTATTTGCATGTGTATTACTAGGCATCTCTTTATTGTTTCACTATTTATTTATGCCCTTTTGCCCCTCCTTACACCCCTTCTTGCTCAGCGTCCCCAAACCCAGCAGCTAAATCCCCTGGGCAGATATGAAATCAACATAATTCTCAGATAAAAATCTACCTTGAAGGATGAAGAGCATCCCCTGTTTGTAACTGGAAGGCATGAAAAAGAACACATCGCTTATCTGAATTTGCTGTTCATCCAAGCACTGTTTATGGAGATTTACAGCACCTTGCCTGTGCAAAGAGCTCTATTGAATAGTGAGTGCTGGAGGATTTTAGGTGGCAGTATTAGCTGCGGTTATTAAAAATGCATCGTAAGGCACAGGGTGGGAGATTAGTTGGATAGAAAGACCTATGAATGAAGGGTTAATTACATTCAAAGAGGCCATCGTATGGAGCAGAAGAGGCAATAGGTTTCTTTTCTTCAAAATTTACTAAATAGCCGGAAACACGGTTTGATGAATTTTAATGGGTTCTTTTCTGAATCCTATGCATATTGTATCCGCTGACTGTAGGAAGTCAAAGTATTGTTGAAAGGAAGGGTATTGCCCTACTTTAGATTTCACAGTTCAGTATTTAAAAAAATATTCTGCAACAAGCACTTTATTCAATATATATTTTTCTCCTCATTTAATTCCCCCTTCTTGCAAGCGGAAAAGACTTTCAGGATCTGTGAGCTCTCAATACCATGGATAATTCTACTGTTATATAACACGTGCTTTACATTTATTGAGCCATCTTGTGCCATCAAGATAAAGGAGGCCTTAGTATTTTTCCCTGCTTAGGAGCCATCTATGAAGACGTGGTGATGAATTCTGCTCTCAGTTATGCCTGTGTAAATCTAGAGAAATCGACTCCCGTGAATTTCTTCCAGGATTACTGTGATATAAATGAGATCAGGTTTTGTCCCAGTCTGGTGGGAGGAAGAAAGGAGAGAAAGAGTCGGAGTTTTCTTTTTTCCTTTGCAGTGTGCATAGGCTGGGATGGGATCATACGCCACACAACTCATCTCTGTGTGGGGTCTAGCAGGGGCAGCAGAAAAGCCAATCTATTTGACTCCGATGCAACACAAACAAGATATTCACATGTTAGAGAGAGTGGGTCATTTATCAATGCATCAGAAAACTTGACTGTAGCATCTTCATCATGCTGATTTGCGGCAAGCCAGCATCATCCTCCGCCTCAAAATCAAAGGGAAACTGAGGCAGGGCATGTAGTGAGCCTGTCTTAGAGCAGCTGTGTCTGGCTTCTGCCCATATTTTTACATCTACCTTCACTATGTTGAGGTTGCCCATCGCCTTAGTAACTTGAATTTTCTCTGCTGCTGCAGATAAAACAGTGCAGTTTTTCTTCTCCAACAGACCTAAACACAGTCTTGCAAAGTGTTAAGCCCTGACAGTTCCTGCTGGCGTTACAATACCTGTATATAAATATTGCACTTTTACACCAGTACGGCTATGCCCACCCTCCAGGGTCTATTGGGATAATGTTTTCCGTAACAAGGTGGAGTTACGCTGGCTCAGAGCTGCAGACTCAGAGGGTATCCCAGTGCAGGAGCCAGAGCTTCCTAAGAGCAGAGACAACCTCAGATCTGGAGTGAGACTGTCCAGACTGAAAACAGCAGGAAGAGTTTGCACCTGGACTTTTAAGAAGAAAGCCAAGTATTTAAAGGCACTTCTGCAGGACCTGAGACTGTACCTCTCCCCAGAATGGAGTTGTCATTGCTTTCCCCCCTTGTCTCCCCATCCCTCCCTCATGTGTTTCAGATCTTTCACTCCTTACAAGCAGACAATGTGATACCTGTTTGAATGGCACAGATAAGTTAGCGATGCAGCTCGGAGTACCAGCCCTAAACCACCTAGCCTCCTTTTGATCTGAAATCAAAACAAAAGACATCAGAATCAAAATTATCCTTTGCCAGGTAACGGTTACATTGTGTGCATTGCCTTAATTCAGCTGCATCTCTTTGTATCATGTCCAGATCTGCACTTATCTTAATACTCTATCAGTGTGCCAGCAGGCTGCTTCTATCATGGATACAGCTGTGCAGAAGCTTTCAGTGTTTTTCAGTAAAGCATTAAACAATACTTCAGGTGACAGCAAATAGTTATTTCCTTACCTCCCCTCCAATTCTTCCCTCTTCCCCTCCCTCACCAAGCCCAGATGCTGAAGCCCTTATTTTTATGTCAGCTTTGCACTCAAATTATACAACTCAAATGCATTTTCCTTTTTTTTTTCTTGATGGGAGCCATTCTCTCTCTAAGGTGTGGAGAAAGAGAGGCACAGAAATCCTTCTCAGGAGCTGCAGACAAAATGAACCTCACAAGCAAGTGACCTGTCTTGGTGGCTCATTCCCTCTTTGTTTCAGGTGAGCTGCTGGGGTGAGCCCAGAAATGCCACCCACCTTGCCCAGGTCCTGCCACGAGGACAGTCTTTGATTCGCAGCCCTATCTAGACTTTTAATGCACCATTATGGTGTTGAGAGCTGTGAGTTAGAAGAGATGGCTTTTTTTTCCCTAGCTCAGCTGTTGGTTTACTCCATAGATGCCGAACAAGTCATTTCTAGAGAAAAAACTGGCTATCACTTTTTTTAGCACCTACTTGTTTTGTATGCTCATTGTGTATGTGCTTTGGGGAGAGGAGTCCCTGCTGCAATTGGCATTTCAAGCTGGACACTGTAAATTAAGGATTGATTTAAAAAAACTCAAGATATTTAACTTATCAGCATTGTGTTTCTGATCCTTTCTCTACAAAACTGGATAAATAAAACTTCCCCATGAAGAACTTTGAGATCTTCCAGAAAGTTAACAAATTGACATTCACTTGAAGTATCAGGGATCAGACCTTGTTGGACTTGCACATACTGTGTTAACAGATGTTTCCCAACAGGCAGATCTTTGCCAGATTCTTGCTCAAGGGAATCCAGACTGATTTGGTGAATAATAATCAAGCCACCCCATTTTTTTTCTCATTTTTCCTCTTCTCCAGAGAGGGATAGTTATTGAGGCACCAGTACCTGAGAACAAACTTTACTCCTTGTGTGTCTCCTTCAGCACTGACCCTCTCCTAATAAATCAGCTCGGATTTGATATAGGCAGGACCAAGGTCAGCCTAGCTTGACTCTCGCTTTCTCTTCAACACACCAGATACAATGCTGCCACATTGTGGCTCATTCCTATCTGTTCTGCTGCACACACTTGCCCGGTGCTTAGATCTTGCAAAGAGAGCATCTTGGCTTTCTCTCCAGGGAAGGATCATGGCACTCCAACTGACCTGCCGCGCAGTTGGGGACACCATCTAGTCCCACTTGCCTCCACAATAGGCAGAGACCAAAAAAGATCCCCTTGCCAGTGGTCATAAATTACAAGCCCCTTGCTCGCTCCCATAGTTTGTCTCGTGTGGCTGCTGGTGCTTCGTACAAAGACTCCAAGTTGGAAGGGAGGGTGTAGGAATGCCAAATTTTATGTCTCTGATAGACACCACTTGCTTTATGTTTACCCCCCTCTCCAGATCCTTATAGAGGTGGCTGATCTTTTTGGTGCAAGGAAAATATATTCATAGAAATGAGGTCAGGATCAGGCCACTCTTTTCCTAAACATGCCTTCTCTTTATTGGCTGTCAAGTTCTTGATTCTCTTTATTTTTTGTCCCATTGCTTTTTCTGTCATGGTTTTGGCCAAATTGGCCAATGGTCAGTGACAGATGCTCTCCCTCCACCTCTCGCACATGGAGAGGAGGAGAGATAAAGAGATTTACAAGTTTAGAAGAAACTAAACTACTTTATTGAAATATTAACAATAAAATAAAAAGGAAATAAGGAAATAGATACAGTATATACAAAACCGTATCAAGCTCCCAGGACGACGTCACCAGCAGGCACTGGGGAAGTCCCAGGCTGGACTCAGACACGGGTGGGAACTGGATTCCACAGATGGAGTCAGGAACACACGGATCGGGATCAAAGGCAGATGAACAGACAGGGTCCTCCTCAGATGTTAGCCATTGAAGGAAGAGGACTGACCCTTTGATCCCTCAGCTTTTATACTGAGCATGGGGCAGATGGGATGGAATACCCCTGTTGGTCAATTGTGGGTCACGTGTCCTGTCCGCTCCTCCCTGCAGGTGGGACTCCTCTACTCTTTTCCATTTCTGACCCTCCAACGGGGTAAATAACGAAATTAGCTGACCTTGGTTGTTATAGCAATAAGTATAAGCAAGAGCCTCTCTGCGTACCATCCCTTGGTATGAACTATAAACATAGGCCTTATCCCTCTGAGAATGAACAGTTTTCTGCGCAATATGCTGTTAATTTCAGAGAGTTAGAAGAGGCCTAGCTAAGAAGTAAAATTACTGAACAGAAAGTTGGTTCTGTTTTACCTCAAAACAGGACAATTTCCTTCCCTCCTTTGGGGAAAAGAAAAACAGACACACACAAAAACACAGCAGGGCAGGAAATTAAACCTTTCCACAAAGATGCTTTGGTAAGATGCTGGTTTTTCACTCATTTATTTTGCACTGATTATTTTTTATAGGGGAGAAAGGAAGGAGTGAGAGCAAGGGATGTGACAGAGAGGGCAACTGAGTAGAGGAAAGAAAGTCCTTTAATTTATTTGGAGAGCTCTATCATTGATTGTTGCTGCTTTTTCCCCACACACGTGAAAAAAACAGAAGAGCTTTAAACCCATCAACAACACTCACATGAATTAAACGTCAGGTGAAACTGCTCCCATTTTCCTGGATACAATAAGGATAATGGCTTCCTCCTGGCATGATTCTACACATTTTGTCCTGGTTAGGCAAGTCTTAGGTGTACTGCAACACCACTAGGCATTCAAAGGCTCCTTTTAATTCAGGAAATGAATTAATTGCTTTATACTGAAAAGTTGTTTCAAAGTAAGGCCATAACATCCCCTCAAAACCCTCTTGCTCTTTTAGGATGATATGAACCATTACAGCCAGGAAGCACTGGATGTCTCTGGTTCCCCATTCATCCTCGGTGCTCCCCAGATGGCATGGTTTGCCTCCATGCAGTGAATCCTCAGAGAGGATCTGTCCCTTCAGGATACTGAAACCCAAAGAGCAGGAGGGCAGTGCTGCAAGTTTAGGAACTTACACTTTAAAACAATGCATGAATATCAAGGTTAGTTGCTATTCATTTGGGAAAATGTCCCCCAGACAAGAAGAATACAGTGCTCATCCATGGAAGTGTCTTACCCTTCCTGGAAGCAGACTTAGATCTTGAGGTTGGCTTTTCATGTTCAAGTGTGATAACACACAGCTATGCCTGAGTCCCTGCAAACCCCAACCATTGACTGCAAGCAGGGATTTTCCCCACATCTCATGCGCAGCATCGGGTAGCCTGGGGGAATAAGAATAGAGAAAACTCTCCATCATTTCTCCATCTCTCCCTGGTGGCTATTAGCAAAGGATACACCTGCAGTCCTCATGCTCTGCAAACACTGACAGACACCTGATGGTGTATCAGGTACAAGTTTTAAACAGTTTCTTATTCAGAAAGATTGCACAACCCTGAAAACAGTGTGTTCTCTGTGACTGCTTGGTTTTATGTTCCTATTGGCATAAAATCACATGAAGGACCACACATTGCCCACTCTTACTGAGGGAGAGGGACAACCTTAGAGTGAAGAATGCTATTATTAGAAGAACAAACCTAGTGAGGCGCAGAAGGAGGTGGCAGAAAAGAGTGGTTTAGTAACCAGAGGAGTGGAACTGGGACTCCCATCCCCAGAGACCTGGTTAAAGTTGGGATACTTTTAACTCTGATTGAAACAAGGGGACTGTTCCAGGGTCTGATTGAAACAAGGTCTATTCCAGGGCAGCATTTACTGGGATGTTGTTCTGTTTCAAGACCTAAGTGCTTATTTATGTACTTTTTTGTACAGCTGAGATCAGGACCTCAGGACTCCACTGTGCTAGATCTAGATGCTGCACAGGCACATACAGACCTACCACATTCCAAATGGACACAAACAAGCATACATCCAGTAGGAGAAAAGAAGTACCAGATCGTGATCTAATAGGTTTGGTTCCTAACCCTGAGTTGCACTGAGATTAAGACTCAGATCCTTAAAGGCACTTAGAGCCCACCTCCCATTGAAATCAATGGGCGTTAGATACCTAAATAGCTTTACGGATTTGAGCATAAGTGATTTATCCAAGGGCAGAGCAGCAATCTACAACTGGATTGGGAATTAAACACAGATTATACAAGCACCAGTCTGATTTCTTAATCACAAAATCATCTTTCATCTCCATATTTCATGCAATAAATCCCTGGCATTCACTTCACAACATGGATACATAATGCCCATCCCATAAAATCACTGGAAACCTGTAGTGACAAAAATGGTTTTCCTCAAACCAAGTCCAGCTACAGACACACCAGTACACTTTGTCTGTGCTTGGGGTTGGCTTCTGCTCTCCCTTACACCATGGAAACTGCTATGGCCTTCAGAGTTCCCTCCCTAGGTTTACATCCAAGTGACAGAGAGCAGAATCCAACTCCAATTCTACAAGTTCAAACATTTTTCACCCGGCTCTAGGGAGGGGATGGATTAGACAAACCGAACTTTCTGAAAAGATCAATATGGAACATCTCTTTCAATTATTCTCCAAGGTACTAACCCTGTGAAGTTGGTTATGGTGCATTTATAAATCTTTCCAGGAGGGGCTGTCTGACATCCTCTTCTTCCACCTTTACTCCTTGCAAGCAATCCCTTATTGCCTGGGACGGGCTGGCAGGGCAGAGTTACTCACAACAACTGGCAGGGAAGGATCAGGCCCAAGTCTCTCAGAATCAGGACAGATGGGGACCTTTTTGATCTCCCTTCCCCAGACACTAACATTCACATAATCAGAGATGCAGCTACAGAACAACAGGAGGGGCGAGATCCAAACCTTGTGAAAGCTACTGCAAAGTCACCAGGGATAGAAGACATTTCAGAAGCTGAACATGTATGTTATACACCCCAAAACAATCACAGCCCTGACAGATAACTACTTTAGATGCAGTTATATAGGCGGATGGGGTGGGGGAGCCCTTAAGCCAATACAGCTCCTTCGATTCATGGAACAGGTTTAAAGCCTACCCAAAAAATTATGTTGAAGATGTTGATTTAAGTTCAGTCATCTCCTACAAGCCTGCTGGCTCCTCTCTGATACTGCAGGGTTGAAGTGAGGATTTGGAGCATGCAGGGAGAGATTTCTAGAGGAGCATGAGTCAGTATACCGTAGCTATGGTTTTCTGTGCATTTACCTGCCAGGATGATAGGAAACCTGCCAGTTAAAAGAGCATCAGGGTCACTTGAGGTGTAATCTGTACCCCTGACTCTCCCTCTCCAAACACCCCTGCTTAAGATCAAGCTGTCTAAAGTTTTATTTTGTTTTCTGTCTTGGTATCTGGTTAGGAACTTCTCTAGAGGCATTAGCTGAAAGGCTGTAACAAGCTTGGGCAGCAAAGGCTGTGAGTATTTAATACATATAAGCTATTTAGATGTTGCTTCAATGAGACTGCAGGATTAATGCATGTTAATTCCCATCTTCCAAATCTTACTGCAGACCAGGACTAAAGACACCACTGCTGGGGGGAACTGGCTGCATTTCTGCAAGGCTGTTTCTTTCCTGTAGGGTGTGGTGAGCCAGCTTTTGGGGTGCACCCCAATACCCAGGATGAGCCCATGACTCTCTTAGGTTGAAAGAAAATACACATGATGGTGTAAAGAGAACAGATAGAGGCAGGGCAGTTTGGCCTCCTCTCTGCATTAAATGCACCTTCCTGCTTCATGTAGTGCGGTCGCATCCTGTGGTTGGCTCAGCTCTGGGCTAGAGCTGTCCCCCATGTCAGCTCTGACGGGGCCAGGAGCCCTCCTGTGCTGGGTGCTGCACAGATGGGGGACAAAAAGACACCTCCTGCCTCAAGGCACTGGGATGCCGAGCAGGGGACAAGAGACAGCAGATGGATACTGTCAGACAGGGGAAGTGTGAGGAGACGCTGAGACGTTATTCAGCAATGTGGCTAGCAGCCATCTTGGTGGCCCAACCGCTCCAGGTGCCCGGGCAAGAGCCAGGGGTGAAGAGGGGCTCAGTGACAGCCAGGGGGATGGCTTTCAGTCTTGGCTAATTAACCCAGCAAATGTGACAGCCCCCCTGGGATGTCTCCCAGCAGGTCTCTTCTTGCCCTTCCAGCTCTTCTTTACCCCAACCTGAAAAAGGGCAGGAGGGAGGGATGTCCTAGGGTCTTGACCACTCTGACAGTAGTGTTGGGGAGATACGTGGCCCGGGAGGGTCTGCTTTACCTGTGTATCTTCACATGGCAGACACCTCTGCAGCCCTTTGCCCTTGCTTTTAAGGAATCAAGAGTTGCAGATGTTCACCAACAGGATGGGGCAGGGAGGAAGGGGAAGCTGGCAGTGTGTGAGAAAGGCTGCAAATACATCTGGGGAAAGTGTTTTCCTCCATTTCTTTGCTTCCAGATGACCAAATCCTCAGCAGATAGAAGGGTGAAGCTCTTGATTTTTCACCCACTGAGGATTTGTCCCTGTGAAGATAGCCAGAAGGGACATTTAGGCACCAGTGTGACAACCTTTCCCCACCAAGCATGGAAGCCGTGGCAGCCCAGAAGACTTCCTAACTGCCACCGGATGGAAATAACACTGTTGGGTGGCAGTGGGGAAGGCACTTCAGGAGCAGCTGCTGATTACAGCGAGTAAAACCGTCCATAACCTGATCCTAACTGCAAGATTAGGCTGCAGCAAGGTTGAAAAGGATCTGGCATCCCCGGTGACAGAATTTGGTATAAATGCCAGCCTTATTTTAACCCAATCGGTGCTGTTAAAGAGGAGATGTTTAGGCACTGAGGAATATTTGCATGCAGTGACTGCATGAGGATTGAATCTTTCTGAGTGAAATTCCTGGTGTGAGACAGCCTTGGTATATGTTATGAAGAATTAATATCTATAGATAGTCTTAGTTGGGAATTCCTATACAGAGGTACATTTGCATTTTTGGAAAAGAACTTTTTAAGAACTTTTTTTTTCTTTCTCACTAAGTAGAAATAACTTGTTGATTCACAGCATATAATATGAAAGGGTGATTACTGTCACATTTACAGATATTTGAGCAAAGTGCATAGAATAGATGTATTTTTACATTGTAGTAGTTACATTATCTAGAAAAAAAACAGACATGCACTCTACTACATTAAAGATTTAGGGCTCTATCCTGCACCATTTAAGTCAATGGGAGTTTGTCACTGATTTTAATGGAAGCTAGATAGGGGCTTATATGCCAATATGTAATGTAGCTGCTAAGGAATAAATATCAACACAAATGGGTCAATATATTGGTGTCTTTTAAGTGCTAAACCTGTTCTTTGTGATACCTATTGCAATTTTTTGCATGTTCATTGTAACTGCAGTGCAGCCATCCTGCTGCTAAAGAACAGGACACGGAGGGTACCAGTATTCATTGTGTAGTAGTTACACCTTCAGGTCGCTACCAAAACCAGTCCCCTCTGTGCAAGGTGCTGCACATACATGCATATGTGGAGAAAGAAATCTTTAGTGTGAGATTTGATAACTTGACCAAGGACACAGGGCACATCAGTGATGAAAGTGGCAGTGAAAGCCAGGGACTGCAGCTCCAGGGATAAATCAGAATTACAGACCTGCAAACAGTTGATGAAGTCTGGCTTGGGAGGTTTGGGATATTTTTTACCAGTGGGGGAAGAAAAAAAAAATAAAACAACAAAGTTTAGGTTAAGTTCAAAAATTAATTTGTTTTATCTTCTAAGTAAAAAAAAAAATATCTCAAGGTATTTTGCTTTTGAGCACTTTCATGTTGGGGCACCTTGCATCTATATTTTTTCTTAAAAAATAATAACAAAACCATGTCCTGGCTATTTAAGAAAATAAATTATTCCCACAAATAAACTTTTTTTTTTTATTCAAATAAAATGTTTTGACTTTATCCTTTTTATGTCCTGCTTGAAACAACTTGCCAGAATTCCTCCAAATCTGTGAACAGCTTTCCTTCCTGCTAAGCTATTTTTCCTCTACAAATATCAGCTGACAAAAAAATCATGCAAGTCTAGTCATCAAGCTAATGGTCTGTTCTCAGTCTCTCCAAACTGAGCAAAAAGTAGACAAAACAGAAAATAAATTAGGAAACAACCAAAGAGGCCAGAACAAAAGTAAAAAGGATTTCTTAAAGCGGCAGCCTGGAGCACGGGGATATTACTCTGAGATGCACAAGAACCACTAGAAACATCCACCTCCATATGAGCAGAGAGAGTGCTGTACTCTGCCTCCATCTAATACATGAGATTTATAAGTGCTTCAGCTCCCCAGAGGCACTCAGGCATATTGCTCTATATAGGACTGTTCCCAGATTACAGAATGCCTTCCCTTGACTGTAGCATTATCAGACCACAGGGATTTTTTTCTTCTTTTTTATTTTCTTTAAACCAGCTCACTCCAAGCTATTTCCCTTTGTTTGCTCCACCACCAGTGTTAATCATTGAATGGAAATGGGTTCTATGTCCAGTTCAGAAGCAATCCTAGGCAAATATAGATAAGTAGCTCCTTCCAGGAAGCAACAATATTCGTGCAACACATAACGCAGACAATAGATTTGTTTTCTGAATGAGTTATCTGGAAAATCAGTTAGGGCCCTGCCTTGCATTGAGCTGTGCCTCCAGTGGGGCCAAGGCTGGGCAGCAGCAGGGGCTGCAGATGCCAAGCTTGGAGCTGGTGAAGGTCCCTGCGGGTGGACAGCATCACCCACAGCTTGGGGTATGCTGCACGCATCCTGTCCACACCAGATCCATGGAGGACCTGAGTCTGTCATGGATCCCAGCTCCCACTCAGGCTGTTTAGCTCAGGAAGTCATTGTTTTAATCTGAAACATTCACAGTGACAGCAAACATTGCCCCTGTAGAAACAGCGAAGAGGGGAATTGGGCACAGCCTGCTTACCACTCCCATACAGGATGTGGTTTTATACCTTTTGGTGAAGGCAGGGACAGATCCTGCAAGGGTGCTGAGTCCCTTTTGTGCCGAGCTGTTTTCCCTTTCCCTTTTACCTATAGAGAAATTAGGCTCTTTGCCCTCCTTCACTCTTAAACCAATGAGCAATTTCATATGCCTCTGCTTCTACCATCACTCCCCTCCTCCATTTCTTACATTTTTTTCATGCTTTCCTTCCCTGTCATTATTTTTGTCCAACAGTTATTTTTTCAGTAATCTCCCCCAAGAGATTAGCACATTAATAGGCAGTCAACAAAACAAGGAAGACAGACACAGTACTTAAAGGATGAATACTTGGGAGAGAGCATCAGTCTTTTGATGTCCTGATTCCAGTTGGGTTTATTTGCTATATATATGTCTATAATAACTATACATCTTCGTATAGGTGTCCTACTGCTCAAACAGAGATTTGTGACTGCTTTGCAAACCTTATACCTCTCCTTCGCTCTCAGGGAGGAGTAAAGCAGCAGCATTCCCGGTACCCAAAGGGGTACCCTGGGGCACAAAGCAACCCACATATTTTGGGCAGTAGGATGGCTTAGCTGCAGAGTCAGTCCACCCATCACACATGTTTTCCTGCCCTCTATGCCAGTAGCCCCCATCCTGAAAACATTTCCACACCTTCCACTTTAACTCCATGGTTGTTCCCATTTGAGGCAACAGGAGTCTGTGTTTCCTGGTGGTTGGATAAATAACACAGTGCAGAAGTGGGGCCCTGTCTCCAAACATAGATGCTGTATTTTGCTTAATCATTGCTGGCTAAAAGAATATCATCCAATATTCAGTGACCGTACTGCTCTGAGCGGATAACAGCCAGGCATTTAATACACACACAGAAAAAGGTAGAGGAATTCAAGGGGGAAAAGATGGTTGTAACTGCATTGCATTTTGCAGCGTGGTCTGGCAACAACTGCAAGTATGCTTTTTAAAGAAAGTTTGGTTTTGCAGGCATGCTCCTTCTCTGGTGGCTGCTTTTGCTTTGTTTTTCCTCAGACAAATTCTTCTTTTAAACTGGCAGCGAAGACTTACTTAGGACTGCATTAGGGGCTCTTGAAAACACCCTTTTTTTCTTCCCTGGAAATTGATACCACACACTTGGGCGATTTTATTTTTTTTAACAGATTGGTAGGCATTCTTTTCATTTCCCCTTTGTGATTTTATACAGAACACTTTTCCAGGCAGAGCTTTTTGCACCCCTCCAAAGCAGTTAATGAAACCATTTGCGTGCGTACAATTAAGCACAAAGGGGGAAAAGAGCCTAATAATTTCATCTGAAAAATCCTCCAGATGATTGTTAATATTCTGAAGTAACAAATCCTTTTGAATAGAATTTCAAAAAGTCATGCATGCCTCTAACAGTCATTTTAAATACCCGCAAATTTGGAAACATATGGAAGCTAAGAATTTTAAAGTGATAATAACATCATACATTCTGCCCCCAGTTCAGCCCTGATCCTGCACAGTTGAAGCCAGTAGGAGCTTTATTATTGACTTTGTTGAGCATATGATGAAGTATTTAATGGGGTGCAGCCTCACTCAAGTCAAATTGATTGCATGGGCGTAGCAGAATTTGCCCCAGCATTTCTGATAATTTTTAGCACGAAAAATACCTAGCAGACTCCAATATCCAGAATCCATAGAGGGAAAATAGGGGGACCTGTACCTGGGGAGTGAAAATGCAGGAGGGCTGATCAGCAGGACTAAACTTCAAATCTTCATATATAGGTATCTTAGGTATCCAATATCCTAGGACTCTTCCCAAAAGGTCAGGGTAGCATAGTTATACCCTGTGTTTCCCAGTGTACACAGAAGAAGGAGTTGCTATATGAGTTTGGAAGGCCATGAAGTTGCTACTTTTGATTTCAAGGAAAATGAGAAATTGGAGTTTAAAGGTTAATAGAGCTTTATTCCCAGCTCTGTTGCATTCATAAAAATGGAAGAGACTCTCCAAATTATAATGTTGGATTAAAAATCTTGAGACAAGAGACATTCAAACATTTTATCTCAAAACAGTACCTTTTGAGATTTCCAATTGTTGTTTTGTAATATTTCAAACTTTAAGATTCAGATTTTCTCAGTTAACACACAGGCTGGAAAATGTACCTAAAAAAAAAAAAGTTGAGATTCTCATACATTCTCCTACATTTTGGAGCTGGAGCTGGTTGTGAGAAAGCACAGCAAAGCACACCAGGCTTGTAGAAACTGGAATAGATAGCAATACCAAAAAAAGGATGGTAAATTGGTTCATTGAGTATGCACATGATGTGTTTTTTTGAGGTTCAGGTCTCAAAATTATCCTTTAAGTTTTGCTTTACTTGCTATCCATTCCCATTCACCTTCTCTTGGAGTCCAGTGAACACAGGTACCAGCTTTATAAACAAAGATTACATCTCTGAGGGTTGCTTAGAAAAGCTTTTAAACACTAAAGATGAAAAGAGAAAAAGAAAGCAAAAGGAAATAAAAATGTTGCTTTCTTAAGAATATAAATACAGCCATACTGATTCAGAGGTACGGAGTACACAAGGCCATCTGCATCCAGCAATGGCGATGAGCAGATGCCAAGGGAACGGTAAGAGCAGGGCAGATATATACAATACCTCCTTCAAGCATTCTCCCAGGCTCTCACCATTTTCAACCTAAGGGATTTCCAAAGCCTGAAGTGGTTCATTTCTTCATGTAATAAAATATAATGAGCAATTTCATCATTGTGGGGATGTGATCCACAATTCTTGAAAACAGTATCATATGCGCACTGCATCTTCCACCTAAGTCCATGCACCTGGAGAGAGGAGAAAAGTAATTCAGAAGGCACAATAAATTCTTGAGCAGAGTCTCTTGGAAGCACCCAAAAGGAAATAATAGTTCAGAGATCTAGCTGGAGCATACAAGGTTTGAATATGTCTTTTAGGACTGGCCACAAGGATATATACCCCTAGTGTAAGAAACAGAACAATCCCATAATTCATAGAATCACAGAATCATAGAATTGCCTAGGTTGGAAGGGACCTTTCGGATCATCTAGTCCAACCATCAACCTAACTCTGACAAAAGCCATCACTAAACTATATCTCTAAGCACTATGTCTACCCGTCTTGGAAATAACTCCAGGGATGGTGACTCAAACACTTCCCTGGGCAGCCTGTTCCAATGCTTAATAACCCTTTCAGTGAAGAAATTTTTCCTAATATCCAATCTAAACCTCCCCTGGTGCAACTTGAGGCTGTTTCCTCTTGTCCTACTGCCTGTTACTTGGGAGAGAAGACTGACCCCACCTCTCTAAAGCCTCCTTTCAGGTAGTTGTAGAGAGCGATAAGGTCTCCCCTCAGCCTCCTTTTCTCCAGGCTAAACAATCCCAGTTCCCTCGGCCGCTCCTCATAAAACACATTCTCCAGACCTCTCACCAGCTTCATTGCCCTTCTCTGGACCCACTCCAGCACCTCAATGTCTTTCTTGTAGTGAGGGGCCCAACACTGGACACAGTACTCAAGGTGGGGGCCTCACCAGTGCCGAGTACAGGGGACGATCACTTCCCTAGTCCTACTCACCACATTGTTCCTGATACCGGCCAGGATGCTGTTGGCCTTCTTGGCCACCTGGGCACACTGCTGGCTCATATTCAGACAGCAGTCGACCAACACCCCCAGGTCCTTTTCTGCCAGGCAGCTCTCCAGCCACTCTTCCCCAAGCTTGTAACACTGCATGGGGTTGTTGAGACCCAAGTGCAGGACCCGGCACTTGGCCTTGTTGAACCTCATACCATTGGCCTCAGTCCATCGATCCAGCCTGTCCAGATCCCTCTGCAAAGCCTTTCTACCCTCAAGCAGGTCAACACTCCCACCCAACTTGGTGTCATCTGCAAACTTACTGAGGGTGCACTCAATCCCCTCGTCCAGATCACTGATAAAGATATTAAAGAGAACCGGCCCCAATACTGAGCCCTGGGGAACACCACTCGTGAATGGCCACCAACTGGATTTAACTCCATTCACCACCACTCTCTGGGCCCAGACATCCAGCCAGTTTGTAACCCAGCAAAGAGTACTCCCGTCCAAGCCATGGGCAGCCAGTTTCTCCAGGAGGATGCTGTGGGAAACCGTATCAAAGGCCTTACTAAAGTCCATGTAAACAACATCCACAGCCTTTCCCTCATCCACCAAGCGGGTCACTTTGTCACAGAAGGAGATCAGGTTTGTCAAGCAGGACCTGCCTTTCATGCTGACTGGGCCTGATCACCTGGTTGTCCTTCATGTGCCGCATAATGGCACTCAGGATGATCTGTTCCATGACCTTCCCAGGCACCGAGGTCAGACTGACAGGCCTGTAGTTCCCTGGATCCTCCTTCTGGCCCTTCTTGTGGATGGGTGTCACATTTGCTAGCCTCCAGTCAACTGGGACCTCCCCATTTTGCCAGGACTGCTGGTAAATGATGGAAAGTGGCTCGGTGAGCACTTCTGCCAGCTTCCTCAGTACCCTTGGGTGGATCCCATCCGGCCCCATAGATTTGTGTATGTCCAGGTGTTGGAGCAGGTCCCTCACCCCTTTGGATTACGGGGGCTTCGTTCTGCTCCCTGCCCCTATCTACTACCTCAGGGGTCTGGGTACTCAGGGAACAACTGACTCTACTACTAAAGACTGAGGCAAAGAAGGCATTAAGTACCTCAGCCTTCTCCTCATCCTTCATCACTATGTTAACTCCTTCATCCGATAAAGGATGGAGATTCTTCTGAGTCCTCCTTTTGTTACGAATATATTTATAGAAACTCTTTTTATTGTTCTTAACATCCAAAGCCAGGTTAAGTTCTCGTTGGGCTTTGGCCTTTCTAATTTTCTCCCTACATGGCCTCATAACATCTTTGTAGCCTTCCTGAATGGCCTGCCCCTTCTTCCAAAGGCCATAAACTCTCCTTTTTTCCCTGACTTGTATTCATATCTCTCTGTTTGGCCAGGCTGGTCTTTTCCCCCAACGGCTTGCTTTTCAGCACATGGGGACAGCCTGTTCCTGCGTGTTTAAGACTTCCCTCTTGAAAAACATCCAGCCTTCCTGGACACCTTTGCCCTGCAGGACTGCCTCCCAAGGGACTCTGTCAGGCAGGCTCTTGAAAAGACCAAAGTCTGCCCTCTGGAAGTCCATGGTGGCAGTTCTGCTGACCCCCCTCCTTGATTCTCTGAGAATTGAAAATTCTGTCATTTCATGGTCACTATGCCCAAGACGGCCTCCAACTGTCACATCCCCCACAAGTCCTTCTTTATTTACAAACAGCAGGTCCAGCAGGGCTCCTTCCCTAGTCGGTTCCCTCACCAGCTGTGTACCATCATTAAGTTCTTCACATTCATAACACTCCCTAACATACAGAGCCACTCCACCTCCTCTCCTTCCTTGCCTGTCCCTTCTGAAGAGTTTGTAGCCATCTAATGCAGCACTCCAGTTGTGCGTGTCATCCCACCATGTTTCCATGATGGCGACTGCATCATAGCTTTCCTGCTTTTCTTTGGAGAAAAGGAACATCTGGAACCAGATCAAATGCCTGCATTGAAAACTGAGTCCATGTACAATTCATCCCTGTTTAATGTTTCACTCTAAGCTTTGGGTTCACCTTGATTACATTTAAAGTCCATCCAATCTTTCAGATGAGCCTGGAATTTGAGAGAAACAGGGAGGACTTCTGCTTTTGCAACATTACTCTGTGGATGAAACACTGGTGAGTCTTACACTTGGAAATAGCTGTCACAGTTCAAAACAAAACTGGAGTAAGTGTGACTGGAGAGAAAGGAAAAAGATTTCTTTCTTAATCTTCTTGGGAAGATTACAAGAATGCTGCCAGAGCATGCAGGGATGAAATGACGAAAGCCAAGGTCTCCTTGGAACTAAAACTGGCAAGGAATGTCAAGCTCAACAGGAAGGGCTTCTACAAGTATATTGGAGGCAAAAGGAAAACTAGAGAAGTTATGGGCCCACTGTTTAATGAGATAGGAGCCATGGTGACGGAGGATGAGGGGAAGGCGGAGTTACTGAATGCCTTCTTTGCTTTGGTCTTTACTGCTCGGCCCAGCCCTCAGGTGTCCCAGACTTTGGAGAAAGTAACAGGGAAAGAGGAAGACTTACCCTTGGTTGAGGAGGATCAAGTGAGAGATCAATTAGGTCAATTAGATATCCACAAGTCCATGGGTCCTGATGGGATGCACCCGAGAGTGCTGAGCGAGCTTGCAGATGTCATTGTTAGGCCGCTCTCTATCATCTTTGAAAGGTCCTGGAGAACAGGCGAGGTGCCTGAGAACGGGAGGAAAGCCAATGCCACTCCAGTCTTCAAAAAGGGCAAGAAGGAGGACCTAGGGAACTACAGGCTGGTCAGCCTCACTTCCATCCCTGGAAAGATGATGGAACAGCTCGTTCTGGGCATCATCTCAAGGCATGTGGAGGAAAAGAAAGCTATCAGAAGTAGTCAACATGGATTCACCAAGGCGAAATCATGTCTGACTAATCTGATAGCCTTCTATGATGGCATGACTGGATGGATAGATGAGGGGAGGGCAGTGGATGTTGTCTACCTTGACTTCAGCAAGGCTTTTGACATGGTCTCCCACAGCATCCTTATAGGGAAGCTTAGGAAGAGTGGGCATGATGAATGGAGAGTGGGGTGGATAGAAAACTGGTTGAAAGAGAGAGCTCAGAGGGTCGAGATTAGGGGCACAGAGTCTAGCTGGAGGTCAGTGACGAGTGGTGTTCCCCAGGGGTCAGTACTGGGTCCAGTCCTCTTCAATATAATCATCAATGACCTGGATGAAGGGATGGAGTGCACCCTCAGCAAGTTTGCCAATGATACAAAGCTGGGAGGGGTGGCTGACACACCAGAAGGCTGTGCTGCCATACAGAGAGACCTGGACAGGCTGGAGATCTGGGCAGAGAGAAACCTTATGAAATTCAACAAGGGCAAGGGTAGGGTGCTGCACCTGGGGAGGAATAACCCCATGCACCAATACAGGTTGGGGGCTGACCTGCTGGAGAGCAGCTTGGTGGAAAGAGACCTGGGAGTCCTGGTGGACAACAGGATGACCATGAGGCAGCAATGTGCCCTTGTGGCCAAGAAGGCCAATGGCATCCTGGGGTGCATCAAGAAGAGTGTGGCCAGCAGGTCGAGGGAGGTCATCCTCCCCCTCTACTCTGCCCTGGTGAGGCCCCACCTGGAGTACTGGGCTCCCCAGTTCAAGAAGGACAGGGAACTGCTGGAGAGAGGGTACAGCAAAGGGCTACCAAGATGATTAGGGGACTGGAACACCTCTGTTATGAAGAAAGGCTGAGGGATTTGGGTCTCTTCAGTCTGGAAAAAAGACGGCTGAGGGGGTATCTTATCAACACTTATAAATACTTAAAGGGTGGGTGTCAGGAGGATGGGGCCAGGCTCTTTTCAGTGGTGCCCGGCAACAGGACAAGAGGTAATGGGCACAAACTTGAGCATAGGAAGTTCCACCTAAACATGAGGAGGATCTTCTTTATTTTGAGGGTGGCAGAGCACTGGAACAGGCTGCCCAGAGAGGTGGTGGAGTCTCCGTCTCTGGAGACATTCCAAACCCGCCTGGATGCGTTCCTGTACCACCTGCTCTAGGTGACCCTGCTCTGGCAGGGGGGTTGGACTAGATGATCTCCAGAGGTCCTTTCCAACCCTACCATTCTGTGATTCTGTGATTCCATTATATTTTTATCATGACTGTACAACATTTCCCAAATGAAAGGCTGGGGTATTAAAACTATTGACCAAATTTACCAGCACTTCTGTAACAAGATCTTTACACCATACAGGAAAGATTAATTTTTTCATCACCTTCTGTAAACTGCTTCTTTAAAAGTTTAATTCCCACTTTGTGCCTGTGAACGATGCAGTAATCTCCTCTTGCTAGTTGTGTTTTCTGGCCCGAGCCAACATCAAAGGCAGCAGTATGAAATTAAGGAGTGCTTTGAATTTCCATTCAAACCACTCTATATTCCAAACCCGAGTCCCTGCCTCCCGTCATCCCAGGTAGACATTTGCATCCTTTAAATTATCTTGTTTGTTCTATGTGTCATAATATAGTTACCTGAATATTAGTTATGGTTTTAGTGAAGTTCATCGGTTGAGTGCAGTAATTGAGAATTCTTCCTTCAGTCACAGCCACCTTCTTAGATTTCTGTGCTTATCTGTTTCACTGAGTTTAAATCAGTTTCTGTAAGTGAAAGTCTGTTTCTTTGAGCAGATGTCAATGCTCAGAAATAGTGTACAGTCTGCCATTAGCATATGTAGCATAATGCTAATAAATAGAGGTATGTACCACCCTTGAAGGTGATTCTGATTTCAATGGAAAATCTCCCCCCCATCCTGCCAGCCCCTTTCCTTAGGGAAGCCTCTGGCATATATAGCTGTTTTAAGTGAGGGACCTTCCTCCCACCCCTGGCAAGACTGTAGCAAATGGTCCATTCTGTTTATGTTACATTTGGATGATTAATGATATTGTTTATTGTAACTAAATTGTACTGCTATTATCATCAGGTCACTGCTGACAACTAGGTATATCATCTCTGGGGTTCATATACAGATAACAGCTTTAACTATGTGGATAAGTAAAGGCTTGATGGTGTCCTACTGCTAATGTAAATATTACTGCATATTAGAAGTTGGTAATGCACTGTATATGGGGATTGCATTACACAACAGCAGCCATCGGGTAGCTGAAGCTGGTATAATTGTTGCAACAGTGGTTTTCTACTTTATCGTCCTTGTTAATTTTTTTTCCCCTCCCTAAGGATTTGAAATAATCCATCTGTAAAACACGACAACCATTTAGGCTCAAAGGGACCCAGCAGCTTTCAAGCAAAACTGTAATCAAACTGATTTGGAATGTGTTGGGTGTTGGGAGGGGGGAGTTCAGTTGCCTCTGTGTTCTCCTGGCTCCCTACTCAGTGTGGTGCTCTGAGCTCCAGCACTAAAGCAGAGTCACTGGAAGAAAAGTTAGAGTATGGCCAGCTTAGCCAAGAGCAGGGGAGATGGAAATCTGAGAAAGCCAGGTCGTGAAAGTGTCTTCATGTTTGGTCTAGAGAGCAGATCAGCACTCCTAATCCTGACAGCTGCAGGTAACCATTTGAGAGAGAGAGATCATATGGAGTCAAGATGAAAAATTTGAGAAAGGACTTATTGCAAAAATGCAACATTACAGCTCCTGGCTGAAGTTGAGAGTATATTGAAAAGGTTTGGAGGAGCAGAATTCAAATTGAGTGAAGGCTCTGCCCCTTTTACTATTCATCCATCAATAACTGGCACGTGTCATGTTAGGGATCAGACTAGAAATTAATTATTCTTGCTAATATTGAGGGACCTTATTGCACCAGCCCTTATCTTCATAAATCCTGATATATACCAGGAGCAAAGAACATGGAAGTCATTGCAATAATACCATCAGAAAACTGGAGCATGATAAGAATCAGCTTTACAGGCCTTGCATTTCCATGAGTCTAATTCCCATTCATAGGGAGGAAAACATAGCAATCTGCACTCAAAAAGAGAAGGGAATAGCTGGATCAGAGCCCCCAACTGATTTATACTCACAATTTCCTTCTGAGAGAGCAGCAACAGATGTGAAAAGCAAAGTCTACCAATAATTCCGTTCTCCCACCAGCATGTGAAGGGAAGATTTTCCTAAAACCAAGAAATTACTAGAGTCAGATTTCATTGGACAGTGGTTATTTTTAAGTGGTTTGAGTTCCCCTCCCCACTTCCATCATTTCAGGTGGGTGATGTTTCCCATTTTCCACAGAGAAAGGCATTAAAAAGGAGAAAGTTTTTGCACAGAAATAAAGGTACAAGCCTGAGTTCCCAGATCAGTAATTATAGCACGCATTGTCTGCTAATTAAATGATATTTTTGAAAATAGATACCTAGAACCGGAAAAAAAAAAACCAAACTAAAACAGATCCCAAAGATCTGTTTCATCTTCAAGACAGCGTTTGGGTCTCTGAGCAGGAGCATACAATATCTGCAGGCCTCAGAGCAAAAAAGCAGAATTGCTCCCTCCACTCAAAGTATGCCTCTGTTGTAAAATCAGCCCATTCAAGAATTTAAGAGACATAAAATAGGGACTGAGCTGTATCAATTGATTTTTATTCCACTGATGTTCCCTTGCCCACTGTTTGTACTTATTGATCTGGAACTAAGGGAGTAGGCCAGAAACAGGAAAGAATAAAGGTAAGCCTAAAAAGTGCTGCTGTTCTAGAGCAACATAAAACACAACTTGAAGCTGGAGGGCAGAGGAGGGACAAGGAAGCAGAGTAGCAAGAGAAAAGGAGAAGAGAGAAAGGAAGAGAGAATTAGAGACAGAGCAAACGATTAAGTTTCATGTGACTTACTGTATGTACACTCAGAAAGCAAAAGGCAGGGAGAGGAAGGGCAGAGAGAGAGAACATGAACTGCAGAAGTTCTGTCCTGAGGCTCCATGCAATGGTTTTGTCAGAGACTCTTTGAGGCTGGTGCCACTTTGTATGATGTACAGCTTTAATGAAAGAAGGAGGGGAGGTAGGAGCAAAGGGAAAAAGAAAAAGCAGCTGAGACTCTGTCTCCATTAGCAGAGACCTATTGGCCATAACTCTTGCAGGGCAAATAACAAGTGTTCCCCATCCAAATGTAAGCACATTGGCACTTAATCCTATTTTATAAAGGTTATAGTTTTACATAAATCACTCGCTCTAAATACACTTTAGTCATCCTCTTTGTGTTAAGTTTCCCTTTAAGCCTAACTAGGCAAGGAGGATTTCTCCCACTGGCCCTCTGGACATGACGCCACCAAGATTGAACTATGCTCTCCATCTTTAATATCCCTGGAGGGATTAATCTATAATGATGTCAGGGGCTAAGCATATTCCCTTGCTAGGGTGGGGAAATTAAATCCATCCTTCCCCTGTCTCAGGTCCAGCAGAGCTAAAAGCAAGTTGTTCGAAGAGCAGAGAAAACTGGTGATGCTTCACTTTTGATGTCTCGCTCTCCATGCAGATTCCCTAATGTCTGCTAAAGGGTGAGCTTAGTAGCCTTTTCTTCAGTGATTTCACTATCAGTCATCCCATTAATGAAGTGTATAATAGTCTCTGAGACCTCTCCTCTCTATCATATTGTGCTGAATTTGCCCAGTGAGTTTCAGGGTTACACAGGAAGGACAGACTGACAGACAGAGCCACCCCTAGGTAGGCAGACAGCATAGGTGCTTGGAAAAACACATTTCCTTAAGAAATCAGCTTAAAAGGTACCCACTGGCATAATTGCTGCAAGGCCTCTTTTGTCTGTTTTCATGCAGATGCATCCCTGATGAGGAAGGCACATTCCAGCGCCTATACATTTTCTAAAAGAGTTCAGTGCTTGTTTCTTAGCAGGATATGCAAGGTGTTGAATCATCAAGCACACAAAGATCTTCATGAGCTTGGGCCAAGTTAGATACAATGATTTGAGGAACCTCAGAGCAGAGGTACACTGCTCCAGCTGCTGCCTTTTCTTTTTTTGAGAATCCATCAAGATGAACTGCCCTGTCATGGACACTGGAGCTTCATGCGGTACTTTGGAGTCAGAGGAAAAATTTAAAACAACAGTCATGAGAGAGTGAAGGAAATAAAAGCAGGGCTTGTGTTAGGCAAGGAGTAATAGTGAAACATTAATACACTCAGGAAGAGAACACAGGCCATAGGATATTTTTTTAGTTTCTGTAGATAAAATCCATGCTGGTCTCTCCAAGCTCATATACAACCTCATCTGGCCGCTAGCCCAGCCATTCCCAGAAATGCCTAAGTTAAGAATGAGACCACGACTCTTGCTGTGTTAGGAGGTACTTGAAACAGAATGAGTTGAAGCCCTGTAAGAGCACATAGCAGACCATAATGTTAGACAATCCCTACCCATGCCTGGTCTGACCTACAAAGCGGACAATCAGAAGCCTGGTAGAAAGCAAGGATAGCTGCACTGACTTGTCACTGGAGTCACCTAAGAGCACCAAACTGGCTCCTTTCTTATTCCTCAGCGCTCTTGGTATGAAATGCCTCACTAAGAGCATTCCTTCAACAGGTGCCATCTGAGACAGCTAAATGTCCTGGGAAGCCTGAAAGGTTTTTTGACCAATAGAACTTGAGTTCTTTCAGCTAATATGGTTGAGCCATCCCTGTGGTCTCTCTCTAGGGCATCTTTAATTTAAATGTCTCTTCTCTGCCCAGACACCCATTTTAATAAAATTTCTTCCAGTTTAGTCACTCAGATTTTTGACCTATTCAAGTTATCTGAGGTTGGATAATAGGTTCAGAAATCATTGGAGTGGAGAAGTGGAGAGTCAGAGGCAGTGACATCACCATCACATAGGCCTTGTCTTCTGAAAACTAAGCTAAAAAAACACCCTCTTTCCATGGAGAGAAGGTAAGTGAGTAACACCAGCTGGCAGGCTCCACTCAAGCTGTCTTGATCCCTCTCCACAGAACAGTTTCTGGTAGTCTGCAAAGGTACACAGCACACAGAATTTCCTGTGAGCAGACCAGAAATCTTTTTTAAGTTTTGCACTAGCACAGAGTTAATCTAGTCTTTGGGTTTAAGATATGATTAGTGAGGTCTGAGACTAAATGAGTGCCTCTGTCTAGCATTAGAAGAGAAGCTGATATGAAAAGGGAAGCAGATCTTTTGATCTTTCTGGCCTTACAGCGGGCAAAAAACAGTATGTGACTTCCAGTCAACCAATGCAAAATCAAGAATCATTGAACTAAATTCCCAGTGTCTGATTCAGGACGCTACTGTAAATAGATGCTCCACTGAAATCAGTGTTGTTTAATTCGTTACACCAATTCTGATTCTAGATCCAAACTCCAGATGATTTGAAGAGACTTCCAACACCACCAACACATACCCCATCTTAAAGGAAAGCTAAGACCAGATAGGAGATGAAAAGCTTGAATTCTGTAGAGAGCAATTGCACACCTATGCAGTCCTTAAGCCTTCTACGTCATCCTCAGCTTAAATAGCTATATAAGCCTAAACAGAGAGGAATTAATTTCACCCACAAACAAGCATGACTTGCCAGTCAGTGACAATTCATGCATTAGCAAATTCACAGGAAGTCCAAAGCTCCCTAGTTCTGTCACCAGCTCCGCACA
Organism: Rissa tridactyla; assembly: GCF_028500815.1. Taxonomy (NCBI): domain Eukaryota; kingdom Metazoa; phylum Chordata; class Aves; order Charadriiformes; family Laridae; genus Rissa; species Rissa tridactyla. The sequence goes on from NC_071496.1 coordinate 14,121,621, forward strand.
GCTGGGAGAAACTCCATTTCCTTGCAATAGTAATGACATTCTACTACAAGAGTAAGAATATTTTTTTCTATCAATCAGACAACCAATAGAAATAATTCCTACGTTTACCTTATGCAATATGGTTGTGTTTGGAAAGCTCAGCTGCAATCAGTGCCCCACAGTGCAAGGTACTGTTCATGCTTTAACAAAAATGCAAGCCAAAAGAAACAGAAGATAAGTAGTCATACGCTCAAGGCCATGCAGCAACTCAGCAGCCAAGGGAAAAAATGAACTTAAGTTTTTTGATCAGCAGCCCAATGTTCCTTATGCTGTACCATGCACTGTGCCATCAGTGAGGTCAGCAAGGGTTTTATATACTTATACACTTTCCATCATCATCATGCAAGAGCACCTCACAACCTGTATTCTTATTTTGCCCTTAGAAAGTAAAAACTGCTTCTGTTCCCAGTTCCATAAGAGGAATTGAGATATAGGAAAAAGCTGGAGCTACAGACACAAATAAATAAATAAATAAATAAAAATGTCTAGACCATAATCTGTGGTACTTATGTCCCAACCTCAAATGCTCTGCTCAGTTTCTACTAAACCCCAAAAGCACCTATTCCATCAGCATAAATATGCCTTCTCTAACAAATCCATATTTTGGAACAGGGCCCAGATCTGAGGTTTCCTCTGAGTTGCATAAATGCCCTTACCAGAGCAGCATTCTCTCAAACTCTCTCTGGTCCAAAATTAAGATACAAGAAGCAGCGAAACATCTTTATCCTCGGCTAATACAGCATACAAAGCACTATCCTGATTCTTTTTGGTGCACACCATTTGCTTTGGGAACAGTAATAGCTACCACATCAAATCACTGCCATGTACTTGGTAGGGTGCTCACTCACCTGTATCACTCGAGAGAGCCATCTCCAGCACCAGCATCCCCTATCTATGCTTAGCACACCCAGGTCATCTGCCTGCCCTCCTCTATACCCGAGATCCCCAACCAAAACCACTGTCTCCACACACATACATAGAATCATAGAATCATAGAATGGTTTAGGTTGGAAGGGACCTTAAAGATCATCTTGTTCCAACCCCCCTGCCCTGGGCAGGAATACGACCCACAAAACCGGTTGCTCAAAGCCCCATCCAGCCTGGTCTTGAACAATTCCAGGGATGGGGCATCCACAACTTCCCTGGGCAACCTGTTCCAGTGTCTCACCACCCTCACAGTAAAGAATTTCTTCTTTCTAATATCCAATCTAAATCTACCCTCTTTCAGTTTAAAACCATTACCCCTCATCCTATCACTACACTCCCTGATAAAGAGTCCCTCCCCATCTTTCCTGTACACCTGAAACATTTAGGCTATTGGGGTTTTTGAGGATTTTCTGTTAAAATCTCCTTTACACTAAAAACCAAGCTGAATCATGGAAGCACAAAGCTTGTAGTTGTTTCTCTAACAGTTGACAATGCACGCTGAGTGTGATGTAGAGTTGCATCTATAAAGTTATGTAGATGGTAAATCTGTTATTGAAATCCCTGTGGAGATATGTACCTGACTCTGGTTTTGGATTTAGCTCTTAGTCACTAAGAAGTGAGTACTATCTGTTTCTTTGTTTATGAATGCAAATTTTTATCCTAAACATGCTACCTAGAATGTAGTATCCTAACTTCTTTCTTTCAGGAAGAATAGGAGCTTCCCTCAGAAAATTAGAGCTATCAGGTAGTAATTCTTTTAACTGCTAAAGAATGCATAAACTTTGAAATTCACTTTCAACAGAAACAAACAAGACATCAGAGAAGTTAGCAAGTGGAGAAAATATTTGCTATTTTACTGGCAGTAGCATTTAAAAAAGCCTGGTTCCTAGAGTAGCCCCTATCTGCTTACAACCCTTTAACTCTCTCTGTGTAAGAAGTTAGCAAAAGTTTTAGAAAACTGTACCAAACAAGCTATTGCAGTAAGCCCCACTTATAAGCTTAACATACTTGCTTGTTCTTTGAGTCTTTCTTAGCTTTATCATCACTAATGAAGTATCTATTTGTATTTCATTGGAAAAAAAAAATTTAGCAAAGCCCAATTAGGAAAAAAAACCCCTCAAACCCACCCCCTTCCTTTATTTTATTAGAAATAATAGCAATCTTAGCAAATGCCTGCTGAGAACACTTAAAAATAATCTTTTCAATACTTATTAATTGTTTATATTTAATTTCCCCTAAAGACACATGGAAAAGCAATTTGCTCAAAAAGCAGGAGCACACAAGTTCAGGACAACCCCAGAAGCATTACATAACAGCATCTAAACAACCCCCCAGTGACCACATTTCCAGGCTTATGCTTTTACCTATGCAACTGTTTTACTCCTAAATCCCTATGCCCCATTCCTGCACAGTTCAAGGGCACAGTTTTATCCCTCTAGGATGTTAAGTCTCACTGGCAAGGAACAGAGCATTAGTCTTTGATGGGTAGGTAGATTAAATATGCACGCCTAATAGTAAATATTTATTTAGGTACCTGAGCTATTCTGATTAATGGCTGCATTTTTCTTTTAAACTATATGTGTACTTTTTAATGGCAATTAGTATTTATAGCATGATTATTTAATTTATTTCACTCTTCTGCTGCTAGTACTGCCAAAGAAGCTGGAAACTCCAGGTTTTTACAGTTTTTTCAAATTGGTAAATATTAGAGTTTGCTTCTATCTTCTGTGTGCCTGGGGATACACAAACCACATGTCTCTGCTCTATTTACTTATTTACCAGCAGCAGAACTACCATCCAGGGAAATAGGACTCTGATCCTGCAAGCACTTCATGAAGTTTTTTGACTTTAAGTACAAAAATAAACTTGTGGTCAGCAGTGGCATAAGGATTACATGCATAAGTTTCCAGAATTGGGACCTCTAGGTCTCTCTAGTGACCTGCTTAGCTTGCAGTAATAATGGGGCAGCTCTCAATGGACTATGCATAGAGATACCTAATACCATAATCTGGCTTTGTAGGACCTATGTAAATAGTGGCAATACGATTTATTTTTGCCCCCGATTGTTGAAGTGCAGGGAAAATAAACAAGGTTTTCATGAAAAAGGAAACAAAATAACCCCTCTGTATCAGCTGTGGTAGGTGTGTCCACTGCAGAAACTATGAGCAAAGAGGTTATAGCAATATGCATCTCCTTTCTTTGGCCTGAAAAGTCAGCTGCGATGACTGCAGCTCTTGGTCTTGCCATTATTGTGCAGGGACCTTGTCTTGACTGTTGGGCCTGGAAAGACTCTCCGTTATCATTTCTACTTTGGGTGAGGATCTGGAAGTCAGATGGGATTTGCTGTTGGTTACATAAGCAGTTTGAGTTCTCCCTTGGCTTGAGGCATGCTTTGAAAGTTTGATTTTTTTATTTTTTTTTGAGGCATGTGGGTTTAAATGAGACCAATACAGTAGGAAGTCACAACTTTGGAGAACCCAGTCCTGCTCCAGATTTGACTGAGACAACTTCAGAGATGTAGGGCTCCTGAGCTGATCTGATTACAGAAACTTCTAGCAGCCATGGGAAAACTTTTTCTCCCTACAAACAGTAAGGAGGGGCTCATTACCTTGCCTCTATCAGGCAGAGTTGGTGCCACGTCCCACTCCCAGGAAAGGGGGGGGAGGTAAGTGACTCAGATTTGTAAATTCCCAATGGCGTGGACTAAGGTGAGATAAATCTCAAGGTCCATATAGAAACATTTATTACTTTCCCAAAATGATTGGTATAGGTCTTAACAAGTCCACTATAATTGGTTAGGTATATAACAAATTATGGGAAATGGTGAGGTATGCATTGTGTTACTTAACAACAGGTATAGGACAACTTATGGCAAGCGGTACTTAAGGTCGTTACTTAACAACTCTAACCATTACTTAACAACTCTAAGAGAAAAGAGAAACTGAGGGACAGAGAAAGGAAAAGACAGAGAAAAAGACAGAGAGAAAGAGATCACTGGTCCTGGTTCCAGCATCTTTTTCAGGGAATCTTCCCAGGCATAATCTTCTTTCTTTGGAAGAATCTTCCCAGGCACAGTCTTCTTTCTTGGGAAGAATCTTCCCAGGCACTATCTTCTTTTGTTTCTTGTTTGTTCCCCTCTCAGGGGCACTTATTTTCCCCTTTTATGTTTGCTGAATTAGCATGGTCCACCCCCCTTGCCGAGGACAGCCTTGTCTCAGGTTTCTCCCTTCTCCCAGGTGACATGTAGCATGATTTGGGAGGAGAGACGAGTGCCATAGTCATACATGTTTAGCATGATCTCTATAATCTTCATTAGCATATGCAGGGGTGTGCGTTTTCATATGCATTTCGTGGATAATGAAGCAAAGGTGACTTATCTGACACAATGGCCTCGAGAACTGAGAACTAGCAAGCTCACCACACGAGAGTGGCAGAACTATCCTGTTATCACAAGACAGTTCTCCCACACTTTCAGGCACCAGAAGTGTTAGCCTTATCAGTTCTTTGAAAGCTAGGCCTGCATTATTTATTTCCTTGTGAGTGTTTGAGGCATTCCATTGAAGGCTTGGAGGGCCTTCTGCCCCTTGTCAGGGAATTTACAGGCCGTCTCTTACAGTTGGAGGCTATCAAGTGGGAATGAGTTGATGGGAGATGTCCTAATGACGGAGTGGGTGAAGCAATTAGTGCCAAGGGATAAATCTTACACAGATGGATCTCTTATTCTCTCAACCCCTACACCCCCTTCCTTGACAGCCCCAAGTCAAAGCAAAGCAAACAGATGGGGAAAAATACAATTAGTCAGAGAGCCACGAGAAATCCAAACAATATTCCATCACAGGTTCTAGGCCAGTACACTAATTTATTGAGTGCGCAGTGCTGTTGGAAGTGGCCTGGTGTGCTAACTCGGCAATAGATCATGATGGGAGTGATCACTCCCACTTAGATCAGTACTCTAGGTGGGAGTGTTGATCTGCTTGAGGGTAGGAAGGCTCTACAGAGGGACCTGGACAGGCTGGATCGATGGGCCAAGGCCAACTGTATGAGGTTTAATAAGGCCAAGTGCCAGGTGCTGCATTTCGGTCACAACAATCCCAAGCAAAGCTACAGGCTTGGGGAAGAGTGGGTGGAAAGCTGCCCAGCAGAAAAGGACCTGGGGGTGCTGGTGGACGGCCAGCTTAACATGAGCTAGCAGTGTGCCCAGGTGGCCAAGAAGGCCAACAGCATTCTGGCTTGTATCAGGAATAGCATGGCCAGCAGGAGCAGGGAAGTGATCGTGCCTCTGTACTCGGCACTGGTGAGGCCTCACCTCGAGTACTGTGTTCACTTCTGGGCCCCTCTGTACAAGAGGGACATTGAGGTGGGGAGCGTGTCCAGAGGAGAGCTACCAGGCTGGTGAGGGGTCTGGAGACCAGGTCATATGAGGAGAGGCTGAGGGAGCTGGGCATGCTTAGCTGGGAGAAGAGGAGGCTGAGGGGAGACCTCATTGCCCTCTACAACTCCCTGAAAGGAGGTTGGAGAGAGGTGGGTGTTGGCCTCTTCTCCCAGGTGAATAATGACAGGACCAGAGGAAATGGTCTGAAGTTGTGGCAGGGGAGGTTTAGATTAGATATTAGGGAGAATTACTTTACTGAAAGAGTGGTCAGGCACTGGAATAGCCTGCCCAGGGAGGTGGTTGAGTCACCATCCCTAGAGGTATTTAAGAACTGTGTAGATTTGGCATTCCAGGGCATGCTCTAGTGGCAGAGATTGTAGGGGTTTTTTTGGTGTGTGTATATGGTTGGACTCGATGATCTCAAAGGTCCTTTCCAACCATGAAGATTTTATGATTCTATGATAAAAAAAGTAAGTAAGTGACCCATTATTGCCAGGTTAACGCACTTTACTATGCAACTCTGCCAGCTTGACAGAAACATCATTACATAATGATAATGATGCTCTGCAAACAGAAGCCGGAGGAGGGGGAGGAGAGAACGAGACCTCAGTCTCCGGGATATTGCAGGAATCCCTGAGCAAAGAGGGCTGGGTTTTCAATTCATTTAAAAATAAAAATAGGAAACTGAAGCGAGTCAAGTCTCAAAAAGCAAAGATGTTAAGGAATCATTAGTTCAATGTAATGAATGCTTTTTTTTCCAGTTCATCTGCCTGATTAGGAGTGTTGATAACCATGAAATTCACCAGATACTTGCTATTGTTTCATTTCTCAAGAGCTGACAGGGCTGTTCGGATCTGGATGCACTGTTCTGATAATATGGATGAATCAAAAAAATATCTTCCTGCCTGGCACATGGGCTCTTGCAAGCTTGGAAGAGAGACTGATGTCAGTAGGCAGGAGGAAGGGAGAGGAAGCACAAATTGCACACAGCACCGGGGATGTGGATGCAGGGGAAACACATCAGCATGTACAAGTGCGAGAGGCAGAGTCAGGCAGGGTGTTGGACATTGAGACAGTGGCACAAATGGGGACAGAGGCAAAAATAGAGTACAGGAGCATGGTACTGATGGAGGAGTGTGTGCGAGTTGAGGGTGAGGGAGTACGCACAGCAGTGCCCTGAAGAAATGCCTCTGTGCAGAGTCCCTGCAAGTGAGGAGGAATACGTGCATGATGGCAAGCAAGCACGCTGCCTGCTCTGAGGGACTATGCAGGCATGGTGTAGCGAGTGACGTGGGTGATGCTCACGTGAGAGGTGGCACAACCATGGTCCCAGGGGAAGGGACTGTGAAAAATCATTGCATGAGTAGAGGCCAAGAGAGGGAAGTTCCCCTGCCTCTGTTTTCTCCTTCGTTAGGCCCTGAGTGCAGGATAGAGACCCTGGTCTCTCATAAGCTGCATTGCTTTACCCCCACCTTGCTTTGCATCTTCTGGGTGTCAGAGATAAATGCAACACAAGAGCTGAGCGTTAATTGTGAGAATGGTGCAGGGGAAGAAGAAATAAAACCTCTTTTATTTGCCCCCTCCTTCTCTGAAGACACAGCCTGTCTTGGGGTCAGCATTGGCAGCATGTCCTGTTGATATGTGTCTCTATAGTTTGCAGAGACTGCAGCCTTTCCCAGAGAGCTCACTTTCTTTACAGCTCAGGTTTTGGAGTTGCATCTCTTAGCTTAGGAAGTTTCTGCTTTGGTTCATAGATGACGGGCAAGGTGGCAGCCCTCAACCACATCTTGCAGTGTGCAGATGCTGTGTGGTGTGGCTGTGAGCAGAGGCTGGCTGCTGACAGGATGAATTGGGAGATGACTTATTTGACAGATTTCCTTCTCCGGCAGCAGGATTTCCCTTACAGGCTCCAAACAACTTGGCCACACTGGGAAGTGGACTTTCTGAAGCACTAAAACTCCATGCAAGCCTGTTGTGGGAGGGAGGATGATGCTGAGCAAACCTAGATGCTTTTTAAATATAGGTTCCTCTGACTTTAGTGAAAGGTGAATAGTGGTAGCTGCAAGGCAGTAGTGACGTGGCAGCACTGAAAAATCTATGGAAAAGGGGGCTGGTCTTCCCTGGACAATCCCTACTCCTTTTTTTTGGTAATAAAAGACCCTGAAGGTTTCAACACCTGAACAAAATATAAGTCTTCTTTCTTCCCTGAGGATGAAGGGGATTATTCTGTTCAAACTGCTGGTGTTCGTGCTTTTGCTATATAGTAAAGGCTCAGTGTTTAATCCTTCAATGAGTGTAGGGTAAGCTACCTTGCATTATTATCTCCTGTTCAGCACAACTGTCCATATACACACATGGACACACATGGTGAAGCCCCTATCACACCCTTCAGGCTTTCACGTTGCCCTGTTTATATCCCACATTCCATGGCCAGTGTCAGGCTTTGGACAGAATATAACAGAAGTAAAGACAGCTCAGTGTTTTTTGATCTTTTTGTTCCTGTTCTACCTGTGCCCTGCCCTTGTCAGGAATAAACAGTTGTAACAGACCCTGAAACAATAAATTTCATAGCCTCGGGTTGGTTGCTTATGAATTATTGTCTTCATTGAAGATCTCTATATTTCCTTTCAATTCTTTTTCTACTCACAAGAAGATGCCAGGACTAATTTAGAAGGAGATAATGAGAGCAGTTTTATGTGCGCATGGACATGTACACATTCTCTCTCAAGGTAGTGTAAAAATTGCGATTAGTTGTTTAGATTAGTTATGCTTCAAATTCCCAACCAAAATTAGATGTTTGTTTTGCTAGTCACAGCAATTTCACATAACAAAACACTGTTCCTGCCACTGTTGTCTGGCAGCAGCCTCTGATAAGGAGAGTGGAGGTAGGAAAGGGCTGAGGGCTGCAAAATGCATTAAAGTCAGCACAGGACAGTTGGGTTGTATCTCTTCACTGCAAGTGTTGTGCTGCAGCCCAGGAGTGGCATTGCCTCACGCTGCATGTGCACAGTCCTAGCAAGCAACAGGGTGGAAAAGAAGAAAGACCACGGTGACAGACTTCTGAACTTCTGTAACTACAGAAGCATGAGATGCTGTGTACCAGGTTATATGATGGAGTGGGTATCTGTGGGTTAGGATTGTGTGTCTATTGGTCAGGAACAAGCAGGGCACTGCTCCAAAATGCTGCTTCCATCAGGGCTGGGCTTCTAAATTCCCTATGTCATGTATCTGAGTGGGGTGTCACTGTACAGGTCTGAGGTGCCCTCACAGGGTTAAGGACAGCTGGCATCCTATTTATTAACTCATTTAATTCCTCTCCTGGGTTAAATCCAGCCCTACTGTGTTGAACCATCTCCTCTGGTAATAAATGTGAGCTGAAGGGAAGGCGTTGCTGAGATGCCTTCAGAGAGTATGTTTGTTTTAAAATTAATTTGCTGCAAGAAGAGCAAAGAAACAGTGGAAACATTTTTTTCCCCATCATGGTGTCCCCATTATGGGGGATGATGTGACAGAGAGCAGCCCTGTGGAAAAGGACTTGGGGGTACTGGTGGATGAAAAGCTGGATATGAGCCAACAATGTGCGCTTGCAACCCAGAAGGCCACTCTCATCCTGGGCTGCATCAAAAGAACTGTGGCCAGCAGATCCAGAGAGGTCATTCTCCCCCTCTACTCTGCTCTTGTGAGACCCCACCTGGAGTACTGCATCCAGCTCTGGAGCCCTCAGCACAAGAAGGACATGGACCTGTTGGAGGGCGTCCAGAGGAGGGCCACGAAGATGATCAGAGGGCTGGAGCACCTCTGCTATGAGGACAGGCTGAGAGAGTTGGGGTTGTTCAGCCTGGAGAAGAGAAGGCTCCAGGGAGACCTTATAGCGGCCTTCCAGTACCTGAAGGGGGCCTACAAGAAAGCTGGGGAGGGGCTGTTTGCAAGGGCATGTAGCGATAGGACAAGGGGCGATGGTTTTAAACTAGAGCAGGGTAGGTTTAGATTAGACATTAGGAAGAATTTCTTTACAATGAGGGTGGTGAGGCACTGGCACAGGTTGCCCAGAGAGGTGGTGGAGGCCCCATCCCTGGAGACATTCAAGGCCAGGCTTGAGGAGGCTCTGAGCAATCTGATCTAGTTAAAGATGTCCCTGCTTACTGCAGGGGGGTTGGACTAGATGGCCTTTAAAGGTCCCTTCCAACCCAACACATTCCATGATTCTATGATTCTATGGTGTCATGAAGAGGAGACAGGAGGAGGGGTGATGCTGGTGCTAATGGAATATGAAGCCCCTATCATTGTGCTTGAAGACTAAGCCAATGAAAATCTCAGTCATACAAAATGCTTTATATCTGATCTTTCACTGTAAATGTCATATAAAGAAAGGATACCTCTGATATTTCAAGGAGCAGCAAAGTCTGTGATGACATGCTGGTATCAAGGTTTGCATATTTATTATAGATAAGCTGTCAAAATGTATGTTGTCAATTTCACCTTATACTTGGAATTGAATGATGCACATAAAGGACAGAAAATCTTTAATATTAATATTAATATGATTTTAGATTATAAGACTTCATTGTGGATATCAATCACTTAACCCTTAAGGACATGTCACTCAAGTTGATATAGTTTATAGAAAATTAATGTAATCCATTCTGTATAATCTATTGCAGGACTAGGGGGCTCAGGAGGTGTTACGGGGGGTAGGCAGGGGGTTGGCCATTATTATTTTGCAATGCTTTCTTAGATATGTTAAGTTCCTGGAGTAGATTAATTCCCATTGACCTGGGGCTTGTTTGCTATCTTTTCATGTAACTGTTGAGGCATTGTGCAACCTCTAACCTGAAGGAGAGTTTGCAGCTTTGCTGATGACACTGTGTTGTGTCAGTGTTTGCATAAGCAGATTGTATTTTATCAACAAGACATACTCTTGGAGAAATATTTTGCTTCCACTTGGTACTTAATAGCTTTAAAGGGGATGGACATTACAGCTTCCAAGTGTCTAAAGATGAAGAGAATGCAGCAAAGTAGTTGAGAAGTATAAAAGTAACTCCTGTGATTGACATGACTGGAGGTAGCTGCAGGGATGGGAGCTGGAAAAAAGAGGGCTGAGGCCGTCAAGTTTCTTAAACTTGATTGTTGCTGTATTATGGAAAAATCACCCCGATGCTTGGAGGAAAGCTTTAAAAACCAGTTATAGGCCTTGTCTTTTTTCATATCTTCCTCCTCATGTTAAAAAAGGCTCGTTCATTCAAAGCAATACCAAATCAACCTTCTTACACCTCCTTTGCATGGGCAGAAGTTGCTAGATAGTATAGTATTCAGAGAGGGTGATCAAGGTGTGGATCTCTTACTAGTATGTGGGGTATTTGCTGCAGTCCGTTACCTACTGCAGTTGACACCAGCAGCTCCAGTGGAGTTCACATTCAGGACCCTTAGGAAAAGACAAAACCTGGACCAGGCTGTGACAACTAAATATATTTTTCTTTGAGCAGGGAGACTGAACAAGATCATGGCAAGCTCTCCCTTGCAACTCTCCTATAAGGAGAAGAAATAATTTGTGGGCGAACAGATCTAGGACCAGTTTCAAGTTCTGTCACAGATGGGGTAGAAGTTAAATACTCTAACAATGACATTCCTCCTTGTGTGCAGCTCTGCTGTCCTGACCTTTCTTTGCAAGCTTTGTGTTCAGACTGTAACAGCTCTTTCATCACAAGCATGCACAACACCTAGGCGTAGCCACTTGATCTTATTTTAACTTGCTAGTGATTGCGTAGCACATCTGATCATCTCCCTGACCCTCATCTCCCTTGACATCAGTTCACAGGGAGGAGAGTGTTAAGACTGCTGATGAAACCATGTCTTCAGCTTGTTTTAGTGTTGCTGGGTCAATTTTTCTATGGGCCAAGAAGAGGCTGTCCAACATTAGAAATGATCTTTTGTTTGGATTCCTGTTTTGAATTAAGTAACTGATGCTAACTGTGTTTGGGTCTTTAGTAAGCAAAACACCCATCACCCACCTTTTGCATTATCTTGTAAGCTGCAAGTTCTCAGAGGGACATCTAAATTTGTAGAGGGCATCTGGGCTCTGACATCATGGTGGGATGGGGGAGAAGGAACTGGAAACTACCACACCAATATTCCCAGCAGCAGAGAATCATAATGTTCAAGCATGAAATGAAGATGACGTGAATCTCTTTCCTTTTTCCACTTCATAATACCTGCATCAGACAAGTAGGGGAGCTCTTATATTTAGCACATGAAAGTACCAGGAAACCCTGGAAATGAGGACTGGATCAATATAGTTAGTTACTGATGGAGTTTATACACATACTACTCCTCTTATCTCTGAAAAAGACAGTATGCACAGGCTCAATAAATAAAAAATTTTTAAAAAAGGGTAGGTGAGAATGAGGAGGGGGGCAAGGATGGCTTGAAATAACTGTAGCGGCAGTGCTTTAAAAACACCTTCCTTTCATCATGGCTTTTAATGGATCTGAGTTTCCACAGATCTTGTGTTAGCAGCTTGGTTTCTGTCTGACATTGGGGTGGGGATGGAGGGTTTGCATTGCATCTTGTTTGTATAAATACGTTGATGATTAAACACCCTAAGCATGTTTCCTTCTTTTAAATAGTACCAAAGCTTCAGTAGTACAACTTTCTCTGCACATTGGCAAAATGCTGAATAGGGAGATCTTTCTCAATATGTTCATGCCTCTAGAGTAACTGTGAAAACAATAAATTCCAAATTCTGTCCTATTTTGACTGCTGTTTACCTCTTCTTTTTTTTCCCCTTCCCCCAACCTACCTCTTTTCTCCTGCTTGCATATTTAGGACACTTACTCATCTGTATAACTGTCTCATCTATTTCCTGTAGGCCTCCTGCATAGTAGTATAAGCAATGAAATAACCTAATCAGCCAAACATGTGTGCTCTTTCTTGCCTTGTGCATTTTCTCCTAGTTGTAGCTGTTTATCTCCTTGTCTCCAATATCTGCTTTTATCTATTAGTATGTCTTCTTTCCCATGTTTTATCCGTTAATACCTCTTGTTCAGCTGAGGATAAACTCAGTAATAATTGCACTATAAAATGAAGAGTACACTACATGTCTCTTATTGCTCAGGGGTCTGTTAATAGGAATTTATAAAGTTCAATAAACAGTAATCCAATAAGACCTAAACTCTTTATCTTAGAGGTAATATCCAGGCTGCCAGCAGCAAGCTGGAAGTAACTGAGCCACAAGCTTCAATTGCACATGCAGAATGGATTTGTCTTTTTACCTCTCTGTAGTAGGTATCTGCAACTGTGAGTCTCCCAGCAACCATGTCACCTTGTTGGAGCCTGATGGTGGGAGATGTTTTTCTCTCTGTTTGGGAGGCTTTGAAGGAACATGGTAATAAACAATTCATGCAAAGCAGAAGATAATAATGTTTTCCCTCATGTCTGGGCCTGGCTAGCAGATCCATGTGGAAGCAGTCAGTCCTGTTACTGCAGGAGTTTTCCCTTTTTTCAGTCGGACACTGCTACCTTAGAGCTAATTTAAAACACTACTTTTTCCCCCCTCTGAATTCTGCTTTTTAAATGTTAGCCATCTATTAGCGCTATCTGCTCTCCTCCTTCACTCTGGCCTAAAGCACTGTTAATGCATCACACTGGGCATCACTGGCTGATTTTCAACTCAGCCTGTGTTTTAGTGGAAGGCGAGGACATTGAACAGCTCTGTGATATTTTTTCGGTACTGTGCTGTGAGCTCTGCATGTACAAGTACTAGGTTTTCTGCAGTCCACTGCAGTTGCAGCCAGTACTGGAGTCCAGAAGGCACTGATCAGGTACTGTCCCTAAAGCTGTCCAGGAAAGCAATGCAACGTGGGGTGATATAGGGTCATGTTTCAAGGCCTCTTGTTGACTAGCATGGGGCAGATTGAATAGCCCTGCATTTTGGTGGCAAACAATTAAGTGTTCTGTAATACAGTCCCTGTGGATGTTGTACCAAGTATATCTCAGTGATAATGCAACTTAAATAGCAATGTATTGACTGGACAGGCTAAACAGATAACACGATACCTGATTATTATATCAGTGTATCAGTTTGGGAGCAAAAAGTGGTAGGACCTGAAAGTGTTTTACATGGGATGCTGGGAATTGCAGGCATCACACAGGACTGACTCACTACAAGCCTTTTGAAGAGTGGTACAACTATGTGTTTGCTGCTAGCTGAAAGACAGACTGTAGAAAAATGATTTGTCAAACAACTTTTCCTGAAAGTCCTCTGTGGTTTGAGGTGTTTTTTTTTTTTAACCCTATAATAATTTTGTGCTTTTAAGCTGAGTTTATAAAACTAAATATATTGCTTAGAAAACCCCTTTGAAAATAACATTTTAATATCTCAAAGTGTTTCCCAGGACGCCCAAAGAAACCTTTCCAGCATGCAGCAGTGTCTTTGCTCCTGATAAATAGTTACTGTAGATCTGATAGAAGATGCCTGGACTGGGGGTGACACAGCTGAGCTATGGGTCAGGAGTCTCATTGTTTCCTAACTCTTCTGCAACTTGAAGCAAGGCACTCTGTCAGCCCCTCTCCAGCAAAACGAGACTAATGCTTATGGCTTCTCTTGTTAGAAGTGCCCACAGTGCTTCTGCATTATTGGGTTACCTGGGCGTTCAAAAAGTAGTTTGATCTTGGTTCTGTGGCATTTCTACCTCTGCTTCCAGAGGCAGGATGTTTTTACTGATGCCTGCTTGTATCTTGCAATGGGATAAGAGCATCCTCCTAAGATTTTGAAGCAGTGATATTATGGCACCAGTTTCTACATCATTACCTATGCACTGATGAGCTCTTTGCAGCATGATAGGGTTGGCAGAAATTCCCCAACTCAAAGTGACTAGGCAAATGTTCAGACAACTCCACTCAAGGGATTTTTAGCCTAAGGTTGCTACCTTGGGGTCAGCAAGTCTTTGAGATGCAGATAGCAGAGGTTAAGAGTATACTAGGGAGAGAGCGTACATATTTGTCCTGTTCTTGTGCTTTTTCACTTAACGGCCATTACTGCCAGAGACAGGATACTGGGATAAATGGACATTGGGCCTGACCCAGCAGGCTGTGGTTATAAACAGCCCTCCTGAGACCACTCTCTCTTCATTCACTGGCTGCATAAATAACTTTGGGACATCACACACTGTTCCGAGAGCCTCAATCATGTATCTAAAGTGAGGTGGGAGGAATCTCTATCTCTGGGTCTATTCTAGTCAAGCAAAAACTAAAACCATAATGGTGAATGGCAAATGCTCTCCAAAACCCAGAAGTGATGTTGGGCAAGGCAATATATTTGGTGCTCTTTTTCTTTGCCCCCTTTTGGTAATGAAAAACCATTTACTGAAGAAAACTGGACTAGTAGAAACCCTTAGTTCATCAGTGTGGCAACTGCAGCAATACATTCAATCCTTTCATACTTCAGTGTTGTAACAGCTTAATATTAGGTGTTATAACAACATATGTTACTGATTTAAGAGTACTAACTTTTTTTTAGAGCTGTTGAAAAAATGCAGGCTCTGTGGTGAGGAGAGAAAAGGGAACTCAATTTTAGCATCTTTAGTACAGAAATGGACAACAATCCTACCCTTGATTCAAAGCTTCAAAGGTGTAAAGTGAAGGCTTGTTATGACCTGTTCTGTCAAATGAAGTACGGTAGTTGTTCAGAGGTAATATCCTCATATGTTATCATGCTTAAAAACAGGCAATGTCATAAACTTTTTGAAGCACCTAACATACTACAGAAGCTGTGCAAGCTGGTAAAGTCACTAGTTAACATTTCTAAATCATGTAAAGCTGCCAGTGCTATATTCTTTTCTGATGTTTTCAAGGTGACCTGCCATTCTCACTATAACCTGGATATTTTTTATTTTCAAGAAGGGAAATGCATCTATTCTGGGATGGTGCATAACAGCTTTTTAACCATGTTGGGGCACTGTTCTTTAGCTAGTAGATAAGGACATGTGGCCTGACCAGAATAAAGGACTGAAGAATTTGTTGTTGACCATCATCACAATATTGACATTTTTTTTAGTAATCCAGGCAGGGGTCTTTGTTTCCCCATTCCTTCATAACCATGAAGTATTGGTTCAACCTGAACACCAGTAGGCCCATGGTATCTTCCTGCTGAGTTTTTACAGCCACAGCAACAGACTGAATGCTACTCTTGTGGGGAGGGCAATAGGATCTGAAACACCAGGGGCAATGTTTGTCCCCCTGTGGGATTCACGTCTTTTCTCAAAGATAGTACTTCCAGGAATAGAGGTTGAGATTTCTGTAACTTATTTTTAAATAGATGCCTGAAGTTAAACTTTTAAGGCCATATATAGGCACCTAAGTGTGTGGCCTAGCTTTCAGAGATACCGAATACACAGCAGATCCCACTGAAATCAATTGAGGCATCTCTGTGCTCAGCAGTTCTGAAAAATCATGCCAGTTTTAGTGGGAGCATTGATTTCCAGTTCCCATAATGTGTCATGGTAAGATACACCTAGGCCAGGGCCGTGTGGAGCTCAAGTGTTTCAAACAGGCGCCTCTCTCCTGCTTGTTTTACTCTGAGCATGCTGTGGTTTGCAACCAATCCATCCCCCAAATCTCCCTTCCTCTCTGAATTGCAGTACTGCTTTGCTGACCATGTCAAAGGTTCGCTTTATTCCTGTAGAAGTCTGTTACAGCCTGGTTAATGTGACTTAGCGTTTGGCCACAGTGTTTGTTTTGAGTAGGATTAATTAGGTTTTCCGTGACCAGTGTTTTAAGAGCTTCTTGATACATGTGTTCTGAATATTGTCTCTGGATGTGTTTTGCAGACAGTGGTGGTGTTTGTTGCTAATTGCCATGATTTGTTGAGGCATAGGACAGTTGATGGATTTCACTGTGAGCTAGGGCAGGCAGGAAAATAGTAAATTTTATTCTGAGGGGGAAAAAAGAAGTAGGAAACAAATGCAGTGCAAGTTCTAATGAGATTTTCTTTGTTAAATAACAAATAATTATTTTGAAAGGCAACTGAAAATGAATTTTTGGAAAACCAAACAAAAATCATGTCATGTTTTAGAAATAATAAAAGAACTTATCAAAGAAACATAGTTGTTCCCTGTAGCTATGCTAAGGGTGAAGGATGCCTTTACAAGGAACTTGGAATGTTTAAATGGGGGTGTCCAGTATTTGACAATGCTATTGTCTTGACAACTCCCTTAAAAAAACACAACTTGTTGACAATTCTTTTTTACTAAGTACAACATCATTTCTAAAGACCCCAATGACTTCTAAAACTGTGTACCTAAAATGTAGATTGGGGCACCCCTGTTGCCCTCTGCTAAACTTAAATGAATCTGTAAGAAGTCGCCTATTCCTTCTCCTATTGGGAATGTCTTACCTTAAAGATCCTGCATGTATTTAGTGATGACTTTTCCTTGTATTGATCAGACTGTCAAAACTGTGCCTGAAGCTGAGGTTTATCTCCAAAAATGTGTTTATTTCCATCAGTGAGAGGGATCTGGTTCTCTGACAGGTTTTGTCTCCATGGATCAGTGTTATCCTTAATATCTGAAAACTGATGGCTTCTGACTGAAGGTTTGGGATATAATCTGGATTATAGTGCAGAGAAATTGGTGGGAAAAGTGCTATTTATGGAGCACTGGGATAAAGAGTGCGGCTTTCTTCCAAATACCGAGGAAAGCAAACCTTTTATGTTCCAGCTGCTGATAGTCATAGAGATTACGTTCAAATATAATAGATACAGACATGGAGTTGGATATCCGAAGAGTCCAGAATTTCAATTTGGCAGATTTCTATGTATTAGTAGCTTTTTAATTTTGGTCATATTGTTGTCTGCTTGTAAATTTGATAGCGTGCATCTTTCACACTCTCTGCTAGCTCAGGGCTGCTGCCAGTGTGGTCATGGTGATATACTGCAATGCTGTTCTGGGATAGATACTGTTGTGGAGTTAGTGCTTTTTTAGCCTGTCAGCAATTCTTGGGGTTCCTGATCTTGGAGTCTTGCCTAGGCTCCATCTTTTTGACTGCTGAAATACCAACTTTGTTCAGAGACACGTTCATATACAAGCCATTGCCTGGAGACTGTTTTGTCTGAATTGTGTTGCATAAGTGCTGCTCGATTTTGAGCAAGCCTAAACTGTTTTATGGGCGTCTCTTCTCACAATGTGAAAGAGGCTTTTCTCTTCCCTTTGGTAGCAAGAACAAAAGATGTTTAATGGTTAGAGACTTTCACACTAGCTAATATACTTCAAGAGAAGGAATGGAAAGCAGGAATCCTGTCCTTTACTTGAACATGCTTTTTGGCATATTATAAAAGTTACACTAGCTTGCAAATTTACTGCTTTCAATAAAAATGTAACTGCTCTTCCTTGTCCTCCTCCTCTTCCACACACTCCCTCTAGTGTCATCAGGTACATATGGCATATACTGTCTGCCAATGAGGTAAGGGTTGTTACACTGGAACAAGTGGAAAATGTCACCAGTGCTTTGTGGGGTTTTGTCTCTGGAAGAAATTCCAATGGTAGGATTTGCAAGTGTGCTGGGAATATGGTGCCAGCCCCCTTTCCCCTGCCTTTGCTGCACACCTGCATGAAACTCACCCTACCCATACCCAGATAATCTGCAACTCAAAACTCTTTTGTGTATCTGGAACAAATTGTGCTGGCTGTTTGCCATGCAGTGAAATCACAGTTTTTCATTACACTCTCAGAAGCCTTAATTAGTGAATAAGGCAGCTGTATACTCTCAAAAATACATCTATCAGTATAAACTGCTGCCTGACGGTCCAAAATAAAATATGTCAACATTTCTTTAATGCTTTCCATTCTCTTAGAGCTTATGGGCAGGTAACTGGGGAGGAGGGGGAGCGCTGAGGATTTTGTTACCTTTGTGATTTATGTTCATTACCAATAAAGAAGAAAAGACAAAATGCATCTGTCCTGGTTTGAGGTAAAACAGAACCAATTTTATGTTCAGTAATAAGCTCTTGCTTATACTTATGGCTATAACAACCAAGGTCAGCTAACTTTGTTATTTGCCCCATTGTAGGGTCTGAAGCGGAAAAGCGTAGAGGGGTCGCACCTGTGGGGAGGAGCAGACAGGACAGGCGACCCAAAACTAACCAACAGGGGTATTCCATCCCATCTGCCCCATGCTCAGTATAAAAGCTGAGGGATCACAGGGTCAGCCCTCTTTCTTCAGTGGCCGGCGTCCGAGGAGGACCCTGTCTGCTCGTCTGCCTTTGATCCTGATCCGTGCATTCCTGAATCCAGATCCGGAATCCAGCTCCCATCTGTCACTGGATCCAGTTTGGGACTTTCCCCATGCCTGCCGGTGACGTGATCGTCATCCTGGGAGCTTGATACAGTTTTGTATATACTGTGTCTATTTTATTATTTCCTTTTTATTTTTTTATTGATATTTCATTAAAGTAGTTTAGGTTTTTTCTAAATTCATAAATCTCTTTATCTCACTCTCTCCCCTCCTTGGAGAGAGAGATGGGGGAGAGCATCTATTATTCGTCTCATTGGCCAGTCCACCCAAACCACGACAGCATCTTTAAATTGTCTGATTAGAATGATCTGTCTCTGTATGAAATTACACTCCTTTCTGTCTCCTCTAGTTATTCACCTTGAAACCTTGTAACTCCTGGTTCCATGGGCCCTGCCTGTTTAGAGGAAAGGTTTTCTGATCTTTACCTATTAGTTCCACAATGCTGTTTGTCAGCGGAGTGGAAAAAGAATGCTTGTCTCAAGATATCTCTAAAGAGAGCGAGGCTCTAGGGTGGCCCTTACCTGTCTTCAGGAACTGACCAGAATGTACTGTTTTCCTATAAAGGAACAAGAATTTAAAAAAAAAAAAAAGTGCTGGTATGTGTCTCTTCAAATGCCTCTTGGGGTTTTTTTTGTTGAATAAATTGGCCTGGGGGACACACACAGGTGATGTTTGTTTGCCTGGAACTTTTGCTGGAATTTTTCCTTCTCTTTTGCAGTAACCTCAGAAATGAGCATGTGGAATTTTTTTACTACTTTGGGGAGCAAAATAGCTCCGCTCCCCCAGTTCCAAAGTATTTCTAATAGAAAATTTCAACCAGCTTTGAATCTGAGATGCTGAAACATCACTGGTGTTTTATCCTCCCAAATTCCCTGTAGGGTAATGAAATACAATGCTTGTTTTGTAAAATAAAACCCGTCTGTCACCTAGGAAGCTTGTGGTGAAGATGGGAATTGAACCCACATCTTCCACATCAGCAGGCAGCATGGTGTTGATCTTCTCCTGTGGTGTTTGACTGGCACAGCTTCAAGGAGGGAGAGGCTTGGTTTAGGATGACATCAAGGGGATGCAAATTTACATAAATTCCTCTCATCTCCCTTAGCCAGGAAACTACATAATAATGCAAACTCACAGAAAATGACAGAAAGCCCAAGGGAAAGGTCTAGAATTGGTAGAAATATTTCAAACTTTTATATAAAGAACTGGAAGGGTGGGGAGACATCAGTCATATTGTGAGTATTTTGTCTTGTTTGCACTGTTTTCTACAGCAGAGGATGAAACATCTTGCTTGAGAGTTGTTTCTTTGGGAGACTGGGGGGAATGTGTGGTGGAATGATGGAATCTGACCTTTCTGCCTGTCTTCATCTAACATGTACTTGTTCACTATCTTTCTTTCTCCCCTCTGCATCCTCAGAAGATCCATGTACCTCTGCTTCCTTGCTCATCCAGGTCACTTCTGATCCATCTTCTACAAAGTTCTAGTACAAATCTTGGCCTCCTGTGACAGTCTCAATGTAAGATTCAAGAGTGAGGCAGAGATCCATCTGGGCACTGAGTCATCTGGAGAAGTCTCAAGGTTCAGCCTATGAGTCTTGCTAACCTGAGCTGGTGGTATGTCTCTTAGCTAGTCTACACCTCAGATTTCCTGTTCCTTTAGGAGATTTGTGGTTGGAAAAATGTTCACTGAGAGAGTGCTAATAACAAAAGAAAGTTCAGCCTTTTTTCTTTCTTTCCACCTGTATTAAGTGTATATTTCTAGCAACTGCTAACTCTCAGTTGCAGATCCTGGGAAATCTAATGTTCTTTTGTAGTACAGTGCAGGTAGAAAGACATCAAGTATCTTCAGATGAACAAAACATCCCAAACGAGATTAGACTTTGACTTCTCCCCCCCCCCCCCCGCCATTTCTCATCTTTCTGTTTTCTGGCTGGTACTGTGAGGTTTTAGCTGTGGTTATATGATACGAACAAAGAACTTTGGTAGTCAACAGAGCTGATAAACAGAGGACGCTGCTAATTGTAATGTTCTTATCATTGAATTAAATAGTAAATTAAATTCAGTTCATCTGAACTTCTCAATGTGAAAGAAATACAGTCTTCTGCTCTGTTTTTTTGTCCATTGGTAGACTGATAGCATCTCTCAGGTGTTATGTTCTTACTCAGTGGTGCTGGGAGGAGACTTTTCAGACTTTTATTTTGTCTGCAAATTTGATCCTCCTCATGCCTGAAAAAAAGGCAACGTACAAAATCAGGGTTATTCACGATGGCAGTAATATTATTAATTGCTGCCTTAATAGCCTACAGGAAGTGAGTGGGAGTATGTATCTTACTATTTATGGTGAGCAGAGGGACGCCATGAAGAAAACTTTGACAGCTCCAGTGGTTTCTGCAGTTTGCGTTGTCTGTGGTGTGTTCACCTGACCTCAAAATGCCCTTTTGAGGCTGGGGTAAGAGCTGAAGGCAATCATAGAATCATAGAATACCAGGGTGGAAGGGACCTCAAGGATCATCTGATCCAACCTTTCTTGGCAAAAGCATGATCTAGAGAAGATGGCCCTGCACCCTGTCCAGCTGAATCTTAAAAGTGTCCAATGATGGGGAATCCACTACTTCCCTGGGGAGATTATTCCAATGGCTGATTGTTCTCACTGTGAAAAATTTTCCTCTTGTGTTTGTGGCGGAGAGAAAAAGACTTCACTGAGAGGTTCAAATTAACAATTTATTTGGACTTCACTCACAGGTCTGATACGCCACTATTGCAAGTTTTTATGGATACAATGGAAGAATGCACTATTGCAATTTAAGGAAAAAAACCCAAAACAATTCAAAGAATACACTATTACCACCTAACGAGTGATTCTGAAAAGTAACAACACAAACCACCAGTGTGCTAGATATGAATACCTTAAACGAGTGCACAAATCACGATCTTAGAGCATGCTAGACATCATACGTACGTTATTAAATCACTTACCCTCTCTCTCAGGTAAGGCCACTCAGTCCCGGGAAGTTACCTTGCACAGCATCCTGGACAAGGGGGGAAGAATCTCCTACAGGCCAGCTGTATCCTTGGAAGACTCCCCATTTTGCTCCCCAAAACTTTGGACTTAAATATCCTGTTTCAGGACTGTGCTTGAATGGATTGCACTATCTGGGGTCCCTTTCCACAGTGCTGCTCCCCAGCTGGGTAGATCCTAGCCTGTGCTGCACTCCTGGATTATGTTACCTTCGTAATGTGTGAAATGTGTTGCCTTCTACGATGGAGGGGATGGGTGGGTGAGTTGGACAGAGGGCTGACCCTGAGGGAGGTGGATTGCATACACAGCTTTGCTACGCCTCTCTTGGTTGACCTTGGGCAAGTCACTTCGCATTCCTCCAAGCTTCTGTCCTCTCATTGGCAAATGGAGTAAAGATACTGACCTCCTTAAGTGCTTTCAGATTTACCCATGAAAAATCCTTTCCAAGAGCATGGTAGGATTAATGTGTTAGGTAGAGCGCTATGGCTTCCTGTACCCTTTTTCTGGATAAATAGGATGTCATTCTCTCAGGTTGTCAATCCAGTAGCTGTCACTTGTCAGAAGCACTAAATTCAGATGCAAAATGTATAATTGTAGAAAAAGTTAAATGCAGCAGGGTCAAAAGAAGGAGGTGGTGGGAAAATGAGAGAAGTTGTTTACATGGAGAGGCAAGATGTATGTGGGGAGGGAAGTGTTTGGTGAACTTCATAGACCACTTCTTCCCTATATCTGGGGGATGAAAATGCTTTGGACGAACATTTCAACTGCTAGCTCCTAGCAATAAGCATTAGCTGCAAGAGAAGGAAAAGCATATATTATGGAGCAGCACTTTCTGCAATTTTTCCGAGACACACATTTGTAAACACATCTAAAATTAGAGTTCAGCATCAGAACAATGAGTACTAGCTTTTGTATTCTCTGATCTCAGAGATTTTGATGTTTTTTCCCCTCTCCGGATCACAATATAAGTGTGTGTGTATATAATTTATTTATATTTTTAAAAGGAACTTTCTATATTTACATCTGTTCCAATTAAACTGAATGGAACAGCTTTTGTAAGTAAATGGAGGGGAGGAAGAGAAGGGAGTAAAGAGAAGAAAATGGCTTAAAACACAAACCCTGAATTGAAGAGGAGGAAACATTTGTCGTTTAGCATCAAGATGAAAAATATTTTCTCTGCACTAAAATCGGGAAGCAAAATTCTTGTTACTCTCCCTCCACCTTCCGTTCTCCCTCAAAGCACTTCCAGCCATTAGCAAGGAATTTGGGTTAAGAGACTTGAGTACACAGTGTCACATAGGACCTGAACATAGCTTTGCTTCTGTGGCAGGTGGCATTTTCATGAATGTCTCTGGAGTTAGAGCAGACCTTACATCACCTCTCCATGTTTTGAGTGAGCAGACCAGTTTTGAGTGATACAGACCAAAGTGAGGGAAGATCTTGATCATCTTGGACAGGATGACCTCCAGAGGTCCCTTCCAACCTCAACTATTCTGTGGTTCTGTGGAGATGGTCATCAGCATGTGCAATTCTTTGATTTTGAGAGGGTTTAGTTTTGCTTCCTGTCTTGGTGACTTGCTGAATACCCTCTGCCCTGTGGAAATTCCTGTCCAGAAACTATAATTTTATGGTGAAGCATCTAAAAATCAGTCAGTCCACTTGGCTTGTTAAGTGATGATGAGAGCAGAGAGCAGGCCAACAATACTCTGAAAGGAAGTTTGGTTTGTCTAGCTTTTTCTTCTGTGTTGTTTGGGCTTTTTGTTTTTTTGTTTGTTTTTTGTTTGTTTGTTTGTTTCTCTAAATTGAAAGCTTTTGAGTAGTTCTGATTAAAAACTTGTATTTCTTTGCCTCCAGGCTTTTTGGTTGCTTTGTAGCTCCACTTGCAGGTGAGCTGAAGTTTCTAGAGCTGGTAGCATCTTCTCTGCATTTGTCCCTCTACCATTTGAGGGCCACAGCAGAAAGCTGACCAATGAGCAGGGGTGGAGACTGCTCTCGTCCTGTTTCTGTCCTGGAGTCCTGCCTTGCAGTGTGGTACTCTGAAGGTGCACCCATGCTGGATCCCCCATTCAGCCAAGAGAGAAGCCCATGTGGGCTGTCCAAGTCCTTGTCACTCTAGGAGAGTAACCCAGGCCTCTTTAATGGCTGGAAGTTGTATGTAGGTGGGAACCCGTGTGCTTTTTGCTCCCCCCCCATGTCAGTGTTTTGTTGCCATGGAGACAGTAATTACTCCAGGAGGTTTCTAGACTCTGCTGAAGCTCCCATCAGTCTCGCCTCCCACCTGGGGAGCTTCTGACATTGAGTTAAAGGTCAAGTCCTCATGTAAATGTTTTCCTTTCTGAAATGAAATATTTTACCTATTTTGTGCGACTGTGGCAGCAGCACAGAAAACAATTTCTCAAATCACTTACAAAGCCAGAGCTAGGACGCTTAAATTGTATTCCTTTCAGGTATGTGGGAGTAGGGGTGGAAATGAACAGCCTCGTAAGTCATATTTTAGTCCAAGTTGAACGCTTGCTTTCCCCACACCAAACATTGCATGTGTGCTTTGTTGTTCTCTTCCACCCCCCTCCCTCCAGCTTTTCAGAGCTTCTTGTTCTCATTAATTTGTTGTTTGCTCTCCTGCCTACACGTAAAAGCTGGGATTAAATAATTTTTATTGACGTTAGTCATAGGCTGACACAACCCTAGAAAGGACCTTCTGGGTCACTGAGTCTGCCCCCCTGCTGTTGCAGGTGACCACCTCATTTAATTCCTTTCATAAACTACCTGTTAAAAGCCAGAACAATCTCTTTTTAAGTGATTGTGAGGAAGGAGGGGGAGGGAAAAAAACCCTCAACCCCTGATGTTTCTTATACAGAGTGCAAAGAAATGGAGATGTGTTGTTAGAGCATTTAGAATAAGAAGCTGGAAGATGTGGCTCTCTTGGTTTCCTTTCCTCAGTTTACCCATGCAGCTACCTGCTTGGAGGTGTTATCCATGTGTGTCAGACTAGGCAGGATCAAACAAAGAACATCAGGTGCTTTCTCAAGAGAAGGCCAGTGTTATAGTCTAAGATGGTGCACTGAGATTCATGTGACCGGGTTCTGCTTCTGGCTTTGTCCTGGACTCTTCCTAAGTAACCCTAGACAAATCATTTTCTTGTCAAGGTCTATATTGTTAGTCCATCCATGCTGCTGATTACCTGCAGCTTTTCAGGGAGGGCAAGACAGAAAGAAGTGAGTTTGTGATGACTCCTTCAGAAGGAAAAGCTCTGACGAGCAGTCCTCCATCCAAGCTGCTGCCTGCGCTCTGCACCACTGGCATAAGTGACACTGAGGTCGGCTGTGCTCTCATCAGAGGCAGACTGGAAAGCAGCAAGTGTAATTTATGAAGGCTTGGCACGCAGTTAAGTGTAAAGTGATGGAAAGTGTGGTGGATCACTGCACTGGTGCACTTGACTTGTGCATCAGGCACATATCTATGCAAAGTCACATCCAGTTTCAGCCAGTCATTTCAGCCAGTCATGAAAGCATAAAAAATGGCAGCACTGCATAAAAAATGGCAGCACTACATAAAAAATGCTGTAGCACCTGGCTACAGCATTGTCAGCATCAGATGATGCCATGGGGTTTTGCTCTTGATACCTTTCAGAGCTTCTCAGCAAAGCACACAACTGTAATTAGTTGACAAGCTGGCTGTGAGGAAACTCTGGGCTTTTATAATACCCTTGTGTTTCACTGGCACCTTTGATCCTGAAGTGCTTTACCAAACTGTGCATACGCACAGAGGAAATCTTTAGCCTTGTCACTGACATTCAGCCACTGCTGGGGTGATGTGCAGTAGGTGGATAAACAAACAGCAGTGCTGCCCAGCAGCTGCATTGGGTACTGGAGAAAGAAGCTGTAGAAAAGCGTACTGAAGTGGTAGAGGAGTTTTGGGTAGGCAACTCCAGTGAGTTTGAGTAGCATGCCTGAGTGAATCCCTTTCACTCAGAAAAATTGGAAGGAACTTTCAAAGTATGTTAGCACATTGTTTCTAAACCAGTGTGTTGAGCTAGGAAGCTTATGATCAGGAAAGGTAATTCTGGAGGACTGAGTGTACTTAGCTAGTTTCTTCGAGACAGTAACTTAAAGAACAGAGGGCTTTTTTTTAACAGCTAAAGCTCAGGATACAGTGTAAGCTCAGCCAGTCAAGTTGAGCTGCTGGAGAAAACAACAGTCTGCAAGCAGATCTGGGCTCTATAGACAGTCAGCAACTTTAGCATTGGCTGAGTTTAAAATGCCTGGACTGGACGCCTAAAAGGGTAGCTATTTAAGTTGGTTTTTTTGGTGAGTCTAGAGCCCCATATGCTGTCTCTCTTAGCATAAGGCCAAAACTGTGTTTTATAGGATTGTATGTTTGTGTGTTCAATTTTATTTGGTTGCAGCTCACCTCTCTAAACAGAGCCTCCTCATGGGGAAGTGTTTACCCTGGAACATAGCAGCTTCCAGAATGGTCGTGACCAGTTTAGACCCCTGTTCACATCTTCAAATCCACATCTTGCTTCCATTTGTTCTGGGCACAAATAGACATGGTACTAAACAATGTGAAAGAGAGTGCAAATGTCTGTCTTGAAGTTAAAAGGTGGTTTGGCCTACAGATGACCTGCTGTCAAGAAGAGCTTATGTTGCCAGAGGTCAGCGTTTGCTGGTCCAGTCAAGCAGACTTCATGCTTAACAGTCAGGGACACACTATCAGACCTCAGGCTTCCGACTTTCTCGGTTTTTGAAGATCTTTGAGCTGTCAAGGTAGGACATGGATGCAGTAGCTATGGATTCACTTCCTCAGCCTCTTGTGTGATCTTCAGTGAGCTTTCCAATTAACACCATAACTTGGTTTCCCCATTTAGCAAGCTAAGATAACATCTTGTCTTCCCAGCATGCTCTGAGGAAAGAAAAAGGACTTTACAAAAGTTTCCATTGATTTGTATTGCTGATGGAGAACATCCTTTAGCTCAGTCGAGGCGGCCTGCATTTTGAAGCAGAAAGATAAGTTTAATTCCTGAAGGTTGAGCCACAGCATTAGTTAAAAGCCTGAGCAGTGCTGCTGTGGAATAATGCCCCTTATTGGTACGTGGCTCTAACATTTTGAAGAGGTGGGCACTGAGGTAGATTGTGACTTGCCTGGATCCGGAGGATATAATCAGCAGCATTGCTGGCTTGGAAATTTTTGGGTTCCCAGAGCTGCACTCTGAAACCTTGGTCTCTCCCTAAACACAGTGTAAAGTCATTGGACTGGACACAATATTAAACTCTCCTGCTTCACAAACCATGATCTTTTCTGTGGTGTGGAGTCACAGTGCACCACAGCGGCAGGCTGCTGTGTAGTAAATTCATTGTGTATTGTGCAAGGGACCATTGGTTAGCTTATTATTAATACATGTGTGGGCTTTAATATACCAGTATTGTATCTGTCAGCATCTCTAACAGGTTTGCTTTTGTCCTTTGTGTTTTCCCCAAACAAGCTTATACAATTAGTTTCTTCTTGTTCCCTAAATTATTTTTGCTGCTCCTAATTATTTCACACTCCATATAAAAGAATTATTGGTGTGAGTAATGGGAGATGAGGGATCACCTCTCCATTGCACTGTAGGCAGTGTGACATTAAGGCAATTTGGATTTGGTTTTGTACTTGTTTATATTTGGTTGACTGCTTAAGAAATAGGAAATATTTGGGATCTGATTTTGGAGGTCAGGGTGTGGGCTTTTCATTAGAGAACTAGAGTTCTATCAGGTTCCTATTGGTCTTTATGTCCAAGAAGGATGTTTGTTGAAATAGGATGTTATGGTTTGAGAAAACCCACAACAATTTATTGTCATTTAGACAATTATTCTATCACCCGATGACCCCTCCCCACCTGGGAAGGGGAATTGGGAAAACAAGGAAACACAAGGGTTGAAATACAAACAGATTTAATAGGATAAGACCAAATAATTAACATTAATAATACTAAAGAACCAGTATTAATCCCAATACCAATATAAAATATACAAGAATTATACTCAGCCAATTCTATCAGTAGGAAGCTGTGCACTCCCAGCAGTGGACAGCAAATGTCGGACACTGCGAGCGCTACGGCTTCAGGAGGAAGGGAAGGCCTCAGGGGTCTGACACCAGGGCAAGGAGTTCTCTGGACCACCGCCATCAAGGGAGAGAGAGACTACGCAGCAAACTTTCTAATTTATATCGAATGTGACGTTCATGGTATGAAATTATCCTGTTGGCCAGCTTGGGTCAAGTGCCCAGGCCTCGCTCCTCCTCATCCCTGCACCTGGCAAGCCTTGAAAACACTGAGACCTTGAATCCCACATAGCCTATCTGGCTATAAAGTAAATATTTTTATGAATTCAGACACTAGAGTCTTCTAAAAGTGCAGTGTTCCCAAGCATTAGAAGATAAATTAGTCCTGTGTCGCTCAAACCAGGACATTGGCTTAGACTAAATCACAGGCAATTCATTCAGAGATTAATGTTCTTGCCTGAGAATGTGGAGTTATTGGTTATTTCATTAATTTCTATTCCTGTATAGACCATCCTGCTCTCTTCCCATCTTTAGAAATGTGTAAGTAGCATCTCCAAACATCCATGGCTATTTTCATCATGGACAGAAAAAAAGACAGGCTTCTTCTGTTGAAGACTGTCTTCTCATTCTCATGCAGATAGTTAGTGGAGAAGAAATGTGTGAGGAGGGTGAGGGTAGAATGAAGTTTACAGCTGGGCAGTTAAAACACATCTACATTCCTGGTTGCTGAGAAGTCAGTCAGACCCTCAAGTACTGGTTGACAGAGCTTGTACAGACCAAATACTTCTTATTTCTCAGATGCTGATGCACCCATCAGCTATCCTGGTTAGGATTCAGTGTGCATACCAGCAATGGAGAGTTTCTGAAGAGCTTGTGTACAGAGTGCACTGCTGAATTTGAGACAATGCCTCTTGCCCATATAGAACAGTGATCCCTGCCCCCCACCAAGCATACCTGTGCTTGAAAATTTCTACCAGCTGCACTGTCCAAAGCTCTAGGGTAAACAAGGCCTCTAGTATACTCATTGCCAAGTCATGCTTGGATTGTGGTGGTTAAATGCTCAAACACCATCTGCTTATATACTCTTGCTGCCTTTCACAGAACAGCACCCTTGCTAATGTTTACTTTCTGGTAGAGATAAAGCTATGAAGTGCAGCATGTTTGCCTGTTCTTCCCAGGTTGAGCTAGATCAAATACATCCATTTCTTTTCCAACAGCCATTGGCATCATAAAAATCCTTGCTTAAAATTTGAGAGGTGGTTCTTCCCTCAGTGGACCTTCCCTTCCAGTGATCACATCCTGTCTTCCTCCTGTCTAACCTTATGCAGCAAGACGTTTGAAAAAATCTAGTTAATGGGAGGTGGGTTCTGAATTGGGGTTCATAAGGAACTGGGGATGAAAATAAACGGGGGAAAACCTGCGATGAACATTATAGAGGTCAGGGAGAATATGCTAATTAAATCTGATAAATATATTTCTCTTAGGAAAAAAGCACGGCAAGATTTTTTTGTGGTGGGTGGGGAGGTCTTGAAAAGGGTGGATGTAATTTACCTGACTATTCATACCACAATTGAGGGCTGTGGGGAACAGTTCCCCACTAGCAGTAGGGTGGTTTGTGCTGGGTGGCAGGGCCCTTCCTCAGCAAATGTCAATGAAACTCTCATGTCCTCAATATGAATAAGCCCTTGCTGCAGGGGAAGGGAACACCATGGGAAAAACATGGGCATAAACAGCCAAAATCTCTCTAAATAGAATATTTGTCAGTTTTCCATGAGGCACTGGTGGGTTTTTAAGCTCTTCCAAGCTTCGAACAAATTAAGACTGAGTGTAAAGTGTAGATATATTTGTATTTGTTCTATCTCTTTCGGGTAAATTGAGGAGCTGGAGGAAGACTCATCAATTCAATGCATGTTCCACTAGAACCTTCTTGGGATTAGATCAGGTTAATGAAAGGAATAAATAGGGCTTTGACATGTTGTTTGTTTTTACAGGCCTGTATTGTTTTATGAGAAGCACTTATATTACTCTTCAGGTGAGAAATTATTGCACCTTTTATAAAAACTAAAAGAAAATCAACTTCTCTTTCTTTTTCTTTTTGTTGCTAAGTAGATGCTATGTTTGTTTGCAGCCGTCATTTCCCAGTAGAAATGCTATGTTCTAGAGCACTGCCTAGAAAGAAATGGCTTCAGAGCACATATTTCAGAAGCAAAAGTGGTGGTGGGGTGGGAGGTACCCAAATCATGAACACCCAAAAAAATTTTGGAGTAAATAAGTTGTCTTGGAGCAATGATGAATGAGCAGAGTCCCAGAGGAATACACCCAAACCCCAAAAAAGCCCCCCTCAGGCCCCATTCTGATATATTGCTCTGATAATACGTTCTGCTTCTTTAGAACTCCAGTATCTCAACAAACAATTGAAAATGGTATTCTATCACCAAACTTCTGGCCTTGCAGGGAACATCTGTAGTGATGTCAGTGTTTAATTTCAATAGGTTAAGCTTAAGCACTGAAAGGTTATAATGCCCACATTCAGAGCTAATCCTTTAGTCTTTCAGGAACCTGGTTAAAATGGGACAGTTGATCTTTTGATTTGTTTTAAGGGTTTGGAGATCGTCATCCCAAATCAACAGGGAGTACTTGTTAAGCTGCTTTGCCTCTGACATCATATTGTTCTGTTAAGATTTTAAATGAAAACACAGTAAAAATGTAAAACTGCATCCTAAGCTCCATCCGCTCTTGCTACTTTACTCTCCAGCTCAGCTGCTACATCCCAGTTTTCATACAATGACATCAGTATTTTAGATAGTGTCATTTCCACTTGTAATATCCTCTCCCTCCCCCCATAATGACAAGCCCCAAGCATTTGATTTAACTTGCTAATCCTTCCAGCACTATGGAGATGCATAGGAGTTACTACTCCCTCACAGATGGGAGACTGAGCTAAAGAAACAAAGCAGCGTCCTCAGTACCACACGCAGCTTGGGGGATGCACAGAATTGAACAGGGTTCTCTCATAACCTCAGCTTTATCTGAGGCTCTAGGTTGTACTTGCAGACTGTCACTGTTTTTGTGATATGGACAAATGTCTGTTAGGCCTGTGTGACCCACTTATGCTTGTAATCTAATGAAGGTACAGACCTTTCCTCAGAGGCAAAAGGCCAATGCACTCGCCCATGAAGTCTCTTCTCATTCTCCCATTCACCTTTAATATTTTGTTGTTAATAGATCATGCTAAAAAGGATTAGCCATTTCAGTTTACATTCTGCTGCTTTCTGCATTTAACATTCTCACTGTAAGTGATGAATTATTGACTATTTAAATGTGACTACAAACAGCCCAAAAGAGAAGGTCTGCTTTACCGTTTGCAATGCTGAACTCATACAGCTTAGGTCAAGGTTTTCCTTTCTCTTTTTAGTTACCCATTGATGGGCTGCCTTCCCAGCTTTCACCTCCTATCCCAGTACTCTGGGCTGGTGTACTGTCTGGTGTTTAACAACCCAAGAAGAGGCTCCAGGGTTAAATATTGTTAAGCATGTGAAATTTAACCTATATTATTGATATTGGGTTCAGACTAAAGTATCTGCAAAGTGGCTTAAAAGGAAGAGTTCATTATAGAATAAAGCACTTTGGCAGAAGACCAGATCCACATGCCCTTAAAATTGCTCTTGATTCCCCCTTCGTATTTAAATGTACATAATTACAGAATCTGCCACTGTTCAGAAACAAAGATCTGTCTTTTGAAAATAAGTCAGATGAGATCTAGGTGCAAGACAGGGTACCATTATTTAGGACTTGATACACTGTCTCCTGAGCAGCTGTAGCAATGCAGTGGGGCTCAGAGATAGCTGTTTCTCTGGGGATAGAGTAGTCTTGTAGTGACCCAGAGGGTACCCATGAAAGCAATGGTGAGTGCACAGGCTTCAGGCACCAGTTTTTATGACTGTAGAGAGGTTCCAGATTTCCCCTGGTGAAGCAAAACAGTCATCCTTACCTTGCTCTCTGTAAATCTCCTGTATGAGACACAAGAAGTTAACTCTCTGTGGATACCTAAGAGGTTAGAGGTGAATCGTGCAACTCCAAGGTGGAAACCAGGACAATTGTTTCTGCTTGCATGTTGGATTTTTTTGGGGTGGGGAGGGAATCAGGAGATCTGGATTTGGTTTCCAGGTTACCAGATCTGGGGAACAGTAAAACTTCTTGATAACTGTCCAGTTCGTACCTGTAGATGATAATGCGGTGGAGCTGGGCAACCTTCTCTTGCTGTGGATGTGTAGTGTCTCTAACATGTGATAGCCAGTTTTTATAACTTTGATATACTATACTTTTTATAACTTTGATAACTTCTCCCCTGGAGACAGGGAGAAAAGAGGGACAATCTTCCAAGCAATCAAACTGAGAAAGCTATAAATTCTCTTATATCAAGCCACTTGAAATTAAATGTTTGCCTTCCCCAGTTCTGCTGTCATAATTCTAGGCTCTGCACCATGGAAGACTGCCCACATCTGGAAAGTAGCCACCGAGAGGAAGCCCCAACTTAGGCAGGCAAAAAATTGAAACATTTTTATAAAATAAGCTG
Source organism: Rissa tridactyla (assembly GCF_028500815.1). Taxonomy (NCBI): domain Eukaryota; kingdom Metazoa; phylum Chordata; class Aves; order Charadriiformes; family Laridae; genus Rissa; species Rissa tridactyla. The sequence continues at coordinate 14,153,874 of NC_071496.1, forward strand.
CAGAAGCCCCAAGATAACAGTAAGACACAGGCATGTGTTGGTGGTGTAGGCAAGCTTTTACCCTCCAATGTATTCAGTCCTTTAAAAATAAAACAACTTTCCCAGAGCAAATCCCCATGTCGCATTATGACACTTGTGCATCTGCTGCTTTTGGAAGATCTGTGTAAGGGGTGGGGGGGAGCATAGAGAGAAGGTACACATCAGTATGTCAAATCAACTTCTTTTTTAACTTCTTCATGGCCTTGGAAAAGGAGCAGTGCATAAACACATGCTTCAGTTTTTAAATTGGTTTTATAAGACCCCTTCCGAGTGAATTGGGCAGGCTTGGGATGTGAGAATAAAGGGAGGGAAGGAGGAAAAAGATATTCAAGTTGGTCAGAAGAGCGTGAAATGGTTAGGTATTTGGTGAACTCTTTAAGCACTCGCCCTTGTCTGTTCTCATACTCATACATGTACCTGGTCTAGTGGAAGGTGTCCCTGCCCATGCAGGGGGGTTGGAACTAGATGATCTTTAAGGTCCCTTCCAACCCAAACCATTCTATGTTTCTATGACTCTATGAACAAAATCTCCTGGTTAGAGAAGAAGGTGACTGGTGGACTGGTGTGGACACAACCATACCCATAAGGTGGTTGAGTATGACCTAGCAGTTAGCACTGCGCATGAGACTTTTGGCTTCTCTTTCTACCTGTGATATTTATGCTCTGAGGCTTCCTTTAGCTTTGGAGAGGTTTTCAAAATTTTTGACTAAAAGGCAGTATGTAAGCGCTAAGCATTAGTGGGTTTGTACAATGTTACATATCTGTGTTTCTGTACGCATTCATATGCCTGGAGTGCCATGCGTATAAATTCACAGGCATACAACATTACACATTACTGTTAATCATTCAGATTTGTGCAGGGTCTTTTGTCTAAAGAGATCAAAACACTTAAAGCTTCTCTCACACACATAGAAACCTGTCATAGGAAGTTAGAAAAGTGTTGACAGAGTTGGAAATAACTGGATTCCATCTCTGGCAAGGTTTCTTTTAAATTAAAGAAATAATCTCCAATGAAAGCTAATAATGTTTCTTGAAACCCAGTGCAATCAGGTGTTCTGAATACAGCAAAATATAGGGAAGGATTTGAGAAAGTGTGCTTTTGTGTTTGATTTTTTTTAATGTTTTAACTTATCACAATGTAATAGTGCACCATCTGAAATCAGTGGGCCCATTTTACTAGCTACTAAACAAAAGTTATTCTAAAATAGTTGCGTAAATGAAGGGACAAGGAAAGACTAGTCAGAGATGTTGCTCAAAGTGTAAAGTGATGTGGGAGTACTTATTGTAACAGATTAATGGCAGAAACTGCTCTTGTTCCTGCACGTTTGTGCTTAGTCACAACTGTAACAAGCAATAATTAAAAATGAAGGTGAGAAATAACTACATAGATACACTTTTTTTTTTTTCTGAAAGAGGAAGTGGATCTGCTGGAAGAGGGACATCATTATTTTCAAGAAAAATGCTGGCAGAAATGACTCAGTTCTGCGAATTCCCCTTTATTGCTTGCTTTTGAAAAATGTAAGTTCTTTTGGTAACGGGGAACTTATTTTAAGAATTTTTACAGTTGTGAGAAAGGAAAAATGACAGACCTTCAAATCGTTTTGGGCCTTTCAGACTATGAAGCATGATTTTTTAGCATATGGCTACAGGAAGAGGGTCTGGATGTGCTCTGGAAAATAATTTTCCACAAATGATTGCCAACTCTGCAGAAGGAATTCCTGAATGGAGACTGAAAACATGCTTCTGATTCCACTCAGGGTGTTCTCTTTAATGGAAATGTCTAACTTGCTGCAGTAAACCTTGATGTCTCCATGAAAAATTCATGAAGGAGAGAAAGAAAGCCTAAGAACTTGTGTAGTGCTGCAAGAAAAGACTGGCACTGAGGCCAGGTGACATAAGTCCTGCAGTTCTGCCAGGTGGTGCCCTGGAAATAGCGAGGAGTCCAACTCCCATCATGCTCTTGAACACTGTTGAGTTGGGAGCGAAGTATTGCAGATGAGCCCAACCAAGCTTTGTGATTTAACTGCCTTCCTTTTCTTTCAGCCTTTCTTTCTGTCTTGAAGAAGTCCAACGATGAGTAGATGGATGAAATGGATAGAAAATCCTATGGTTTAGGAAGTTTAATACACTGTACTCATCAACTATTATGTTTCTGTATAGAGGACGGTTATGTTAGGTGAAGGCTGAGATGAAAACTGACACCTTGGACTGTGTCTGTGCAGCCTGTTTTCCTTCTGGTAATGATAGAAATGGGGAGGTCTGTCCCTATGGCTTTAATAGCCATGATTGTGGTGATCTAATTCAGGAAACTTTTAAGTGTTGGAGTGGTCAGGCAAAACCCCCCTGTGAATTGTTTGGCAAATCTGACACACCCTTAAGATCTCTCAAGAGTCCAGAGGTACTTGCTCTATATTCTTATCAGAAAATATTTTCCCTTGCAGTGTGAGACTGCATTGCATATCAAGACTGATCTTTCCTGGGAACTTTATCATTTACCTTAAGGAAAAAATAATGGCTAATATGGGGTAATCCTGGGACAGCTTTAACTTTGCAGAAGTACAGCATAAGGTTTTTTTATTGAAAAAGGAGGAATGGTTATATTCTAAATCTCCTACCTGCCACCTTAATGCTCAGTAGGATTCAGACTGAGGCAATGTATATTGCATTATGATATCAAAATATAGATTTTTTTAAATTATTTTTATTTTTGAAGGTTTCTAGGAATGGATTGGACAAAAAATTTTAAATAGTTTATGTATGCCATGCATTTTGGTATCTGGTTGGATGAGCTGACCTCCCAAGCTCAAATTCATAGTAATCGGTGTGAACTGACAGTTCTGTAATTCACCTACTACTACAATGCAGCCAAGAGTGCTGCTCTCAATTTGTAGACTTGAACAGAAAATATGGTTTGCATGACTAATATGCTTATCTGGATATGCTATCTCTTGCAACAAAAATTACAAATATATGGACTGATTTTTATTAAATATCAAAATGTTTTTCTGCTTATATGATTATTTCTCAAAATAATGGAGTACTTTGACCATGTTTCCAATAGAAATAATCTTTACCTTCTTCCCCCACCTTAATTTCAATGAAAAATTTCTAAGTTTCTCATTTTGCACCTTCCACAAAGCTTCCTAGGGGCTTTTTACCCCCCTTCTTTTTTCTTGCATTTTCAGCCTTGTAGGAAATGTTCCCTTTCAATGTAAGTTGAAACCTATGCTTTTTGGAAAAGAGAAGCCAGTCTTGTTTTAAAATAGGGTATTCTCTGTGATGCCTGGTAAATCACTGCACTGCAGCTGAGAATTTAGGTTGACAGGATGCAGCCTGGCACACAGGACTGAGGGGAAATCCTGGATCATCAGGATCTGTTCCCTATTATTGCAGACAACCGCATCACATAATCCCTTTCATAAGTTTATCGAGCCTCATCTTTAAACTAATTAGGTCATTTGCTCTCACTGTCCTTGTTGGAAAGCAGTTCCAGAGCATCACTCCTCTGATGTTTAGAAACCTTTTTCTAATTCCCAAATCAAATTTATTCATGGTCAATTTATACTTATTTGTCCTTGTGCAACATTGTCCTTTATTTTAAATACTTCTTCTTTTCTCCTTGATATTTACTGTGGGGATACTGAGGGGATACCTTGATGGATATTGAGGAAGGTCATCCTCCCCCTCTACTCTGCCCTGGTGAGGCCACATCTGGAGTACTGTGTCCAGTTCTGGGCTCCTTGGTTCAAGAAGGACAGGGAACTGCTGGAGAGGGTACAGCAAAGGGCTACCAAGATGATTAGGGGATTGTAACACCTCTCTTATAAAGAACGGATGAAGGATTTGTGTCTCTTCAGTCTGGAAAAATCCCTTAATTACAGTTATTTCCAGTATGCATCATCTTCATCTCCCATTATATATAACAAGCATATACTTGAGGTAACCGGGAGGTTAGAGGTGGCAGGTGGAATCTGATGCTGTGAACATGCAACCTTGAAGCTAATAGCTTGCACCTGAGATGGTTGTGCATGATTCTTACACCTGATATAGAGGATAGGCCCTTCCAAAGCTTTATTCCTCTCCTGTATGCTAGGTCAAATGAATGTCTTGTCATTGATGGTAGACCCTAAGATAACTAATTTTAAATAGCTAAATTTGAGTTAGATGACCAGTGCTTTTTAGCTGGTCAGAACTACTTATCTGGTTTAAAGTAGCTGAGAGTCAACTGATTCACTGAAGTGATAAGCGCTGAGATGTCAAGTGAAAAGACTCTGTTTTCATTTGTCCTGGGATGAACTGAGTACTGGTGGGGTGAAATAATTCTTGGTTTCCATAATTATTCTGTTCAGCTCAGAATGTGTCCCCTGACTGTTTTGCCTCCCAGGCTTGTGCAAAATCTTCAGGAGACTTACTGTGGGGTTGAAGTTGCCGTAAGTGTGATCATTATCAATCTGTATTCCATGCAATTATTATTTACATTATTGAATTCCCTGGAGGAATTTTTTTTTCTTTCCCCATCTCAAGCTCTTGTTTTTTGTGTCCCCCTTCTCTTTAACAACCTTGTTTCCCAGGAGACCACTTGATACATCCTCATGTTTCCAAGAGACTGCAGTTCAATAGGTTGAAAGTTAATTGCCAGCTGGGAGTTTTCAGATGTTTATGCACAAGCCCAAAGAGCTGTCCACTGGTAGCAAATGAACAGCTGGAAAGACACAATCTGAACAAAGCATCTTTTAGCTGATTGACATATGTCTGGAAAACTTGGCATGTTTGAGAGAAATGGAATTGAAATTAGGAACAGCTAGGAGCAAGTCCTTCATTATCAATAATTAGTCAATTAGATTTTTTGTTCAAATTCAGATATAATTCTCAAGCACTTTACTCAGTCATTATCACCCATACAAGTAGATGACAGAAATAATGTATAGCCTTCAGTCTATCTTTCCTTAAGAGATATGTTCAGAAATATTCATTATACTGTTGAGCACAGGCTGTTCCAGGAACCTGCATGGTGCAAATGATTTGTAATGGAATATGAAGCCTTTCACCCAGAAGTCAGATTCACATCCAGCCTAAACAGCTGATGGCGAGTGAGCTGTTAAGTTGAGCTACTTAAGAGTTTATTATCAAAATGGGTTTTTTTCAGTGAAATAAGTGGTTCTGTACACAATCAAAATTTCAATGGGGAAAATTTATTGTTCTGAAATTATTTTCCGTCTGGGAAATCAAAATGAAAAAAATAATTTTTATCACCAGTTTGACTTTTTTCTGTAAAACCCAATATAGCTGCTTCATATGACATTATTTCAAGACTCGGTTGTTTAGGGGTTTGTATCCTGTAGTGTTAACCTGAGTGTTCAGTGCTCTGTTCTTTAAGCAACATTCTCCTGGAAGGAAGAATCCTTTGGAGGGGTCATATGGATGCACGTTGAAAGAGGTAGCCTAGGAAAAGTAACACCTGAAAGAGGTGCTACAGTTGTAATTCCATTAAGCATCACAATACAAAGGACAGATCAAGTATTTTGATGGTTCTAAGGGCAGGGAGAAATCTTATTACCTTTCGTCCTAATGCATAAGGAGTTGAAATATGGAAATTCTTGCAGGATGGAATAATAGATGTGTATTGTTTTATCACAAGCCATATGTTAATGTTTTTGAAAAATACTACTATAGCTGATGCTGGGTTTGTGCCTTATAGAGCAATCTCATGATAACTACAGGGATGACAAAAAACCCCATGAACTGGCCTTTTCAAGTTCAGATTTGAGGCCTATTTTGAACATTAGGACCTACTTTATTCCAGCTGGCCATTACTGGGATGGAACTTCTTACCGTCTCTAAGCAATCAGGATTTACTTAAAGTAAATGAGGTATTATTTTTCCTAAATAAATTACTTTTTGCCCAACAAGAGTGGGATAGAGTGTAATTCACATGCAAGACATTTTTAAAGAGCAAGGGAAAAATAAATACCTCCACAAACTTTTTTTTGTCCCTGAAAAACATGGGTTTTCTTTGTCTGACCATAGGAGAGACTAGATATCATCTTTTCCATTTCAAAGTCTTTCTGTCCTTAACACCTTGTTTGGGAAATCGGTGATGTTTGGATGCATTCTACTAAGGAGTTTCTGGGAGTTTAGTACTTATACTACTTTCACAAACTTGTTTGGAGAGGACTTAACGGAGGTTTCTCCTTGATGAGAACTTGCCCCCCCCCACTTTATGTGGATTTTGGAAGGAAACTTTGCTCCTTGAGAGAGTAGTCTTCTGTCTACTCAGTCTGAATTAGTCATGATATGATAGGAGTTGCAGGACTTTGTTACTCTGAACTGTCGTCATGGCCATCATAACAAGGAGAAAAATATAGCTATCATTATGGGAGCTTTACACTGTATGGGTTTTCTCTATAACAGTGCACTATGGTGTGCCTAATGAGACTGTATCAGCCACTCCACGTCTCCTACTAAAGGGAGACTTTCTTATTGTGTCTAGTCAAGAGAGAGCTCTCAGCCTGTGATTTAGCACTAAAATTAAATTTAAGCATAGTTTTCCATTTGATTATCAATCTATGGGTGACTTTTAAGGAACCTTTACATTACTTCTACTAGCTGTAAACTCTCTGCCACAGTTTCTTCCTCTTCTCTGGTAGATGTAGAATAACTGAAAACTCATCCATTTAAAGTTAGAGGGTAACAAATCCAAATAATTCCAATTAGAGTATGCAAACTTTTGCTGTTGTTCAGTTCTCCTTACTTGTCAACTTCTGCTTCTGAGTCTCAACTATTGAGACATAATAAATGTGTTTGGCTTGAATAAACTGAAAGGATCAAGACCTTCAGAAAGCAATATAGGGTAAGAAATAGGGCAAAAATTGGGCTTTTTTTTTCCATGTCAAATTGGAACATTCATCCAGCTTGTAACTTCATTGTGAGAGGAGTATGGTGACTTCCACAAGACAATCTTTAAGAAAATATATATGTATGTTTATAGAAAAAAAATAATCTCCCTAGTCTCTTGTGCATACTAATCTATTAAAAACATTGTAAAGAAGAAAAGAACAATTGTGTATTTCTTCAGTAATATTGTCTAAGGAACCAACATGGATAAAACAGTGAACATTGTATGGACAAAAAGATCACAGTGGTGATCAGAGCTGAAAAAAAGTTCATAGTCTACTGTTTACTCACCTGTTGCATACTTTTTTATATGCATGGGGAGAAGGTGGGTGGGTCAAGATGAGGTTATGGGACACGTTTGTTTCTTTGGCAGTCTCTCTGTATTTGTGTTGCTCTTGGAATATGCCCACAGTTTGATGGACATGCTGCCTAAACCTTGAAAGATATGATACCTCCATTTCAAGGAGCTGGCGAGGTTGCAGACATTCTGTAGTAACTTCAAAGAAAATGCCCTCTGCACAACAAGCACTTCTTTTGCTGCAGGAACTGGCAGGTTTTCAGTATACTGCAGTAAGAAAGAATAATCTTATCGCATCAGGCACACAAACAACTGGTGCTAGACATTGCAACATTGACCAGTTTTACCAGAAGGCAAGCATGGAGGTGGGGAGAGAAGGCAGAGCAGGGTTTTTGCTCTGCCCTACCATGACAGGGCTTTAGCCTTTGTAGTTGATAAGAAACTTTTTGGAAGAATCAAAGACATGATCCATTGGAGCATCTCTGAAGTTCTAATGATCTGTAAAGCAACATGGATGTTGTGGATTGATTGTTTGGGCTTTGCTGTGATTAACTTTGTATGCCTGGCTGGAAGCCAACGAGCCCTTGAAGCAGCAAGTGCAGGGTGGTGGCTTTCTGGTGTGATGCAAACAGGCAGACTAATTGTGGATGCAAGTCAGGCTAAACAATAGGCATAGTCCTCTGCAGTAGGAAGTCCCGAGTCCTTGAACGCCCTTTACTTGAAGTACTTGGTACAAAAGAAGGGCATGAGACCTTCAGTGTGATATGGCAGTAAGGGGCTTGTTCCCAGTGCTGCTCCTGGAGTAGGAGTGCGATCTCATGCCCTACCTTGTCACCATGTGGGTTCTTTGAGATCCCTAATCCTGTACAGCCCTCTGTATCTGACACTTAAGCATTGTATTCAAACAAAAATAAACACTCATAGCCACACTGTTGCTCACTTTTCATCAGGGCTCAGAGGAAGCGATGATAGCTTCATTTCTTGACTCTACTACTAACCTACTAAGGGGAGATTTTTATGATTGTTTTACTGGGAATGGGGTGATGATGGGAAAGTGGTTTGCTCTATGTCTCAATGTTGAACAGATCCCCTCTGAAGCACTACTCTTACTGAGGGTTTGCTTTTTTTTTTACAGGCTGTGCCTTCCTAACATACTGCGAAAGGGAATCTGCTCTAAAGGCCCAGAGTGCACTGCATGAACAGAAGACACTGCCAGGGGTGAGTCCAGATTGATAACTTTTTTTAAAAAAAAAATAATCTAAAATGGGTTACATATGGAGTTCACGTCTTGGGTTTGAAAGCATAATGTCTCCGGTTGCTTGGATGATTCGCTATTTGAATTGTGCTAATTATATCAAGATACCACCAACCCACCCAAATGGTTTCCATGCACAAAACAAAAAACTTTTTGCTCTTATCGAGAGTCAGGAAAACAGTAATTAACTGCTTATGGGCTGGATTCTACCAGCCTTACTCAGCTGAGGAAAGGCTTTAGGATTTTGACCACTACAATGAAATACTAGAAGTGCTCACCAGGTGCTACCTCTTACTATTTTTCTTCTCTGAAGCAAGGTGTGGCAGGAAGAAATCAAGAAACAGATCACATTATTGAGTTATCACATAATGAAAACATATTCCTGATGACAAAGTGGTTTGATTCAGTTACTTTAGTATTCAAGCAGCTGTAGCAGATTGGAAAGGCGGTGAGACAAGGAGAAAAGAGAGAGGAGAGACGAACACAAGATAATGAGGAAAATTATTCACATGAGCAACATCTAAGGTTCAGACAACACAAGCAGAACTAAAAATAGAATCAGCATTATGTGGGGAAGACCTGCCCTGCTGGGATGGGTTTCCAGTTTATCAATAACCGGGAGGGAGAGAGAGAGACTATTTAGATTCAGCCAGGGTACATGGATTGGAAACAGTTGAGTGCAGCACTCCTGTGGCTAGAATAGGGCTGGTTTCACGATGAGACGAAAGTCAGTGATCAAATAATTAAAAGTGGGATCCTGAGGGTTCCAAGTTGCATCTAAACTGAGAGGAAATTGATCCAGAAGTATGCCTTTATTGGTGTTGAATGACTGAGTCCTGCATACCCATAACCTACCTTTCCACAAAACTTAAGACACATCACTTGCTCTATGTTTCTGAAGAAAGCGTTGATTCTGCTGTGCTTGTTTCCATCATCCTGGGTCTATTTACCTATCTCTATGCCACCTTGCCAGTATGGAGATGCCCACGCACTTGTTCATCTGCATCTATCTTTGCTTTAAAGGCCATACCTTATGTAAATATATACATACTTCATTCCCTAAAAATACATTTCTGTCAGCTGACAACTCCCTCTGTATTATTTTTTTCTAGAAACTCATTAGCCGCAGATTGAAAGTAACTTGAGTCTTGTTGGGGTTTAGCTTTTTCCTTTTTATTTTTCCTCCCCCCCCCCAGGTGATGTCTTCTTTTTACTTCTCTCTCCTCTGAAGGATAGAACTGGATGTACAAAAAATGAAAATATTTTGAGTAGGGATGTTTCAGGTAACATTTTACCTGAAATTTTCTGAAATATGCTTCAAATCAAATATGTATTTATCAAAGCTAGAGATACGCTTGCGATGAATAGGGTGTTGTGTATTTAAAAGATACTAATTGGATTTCCAATTGTTTTCACTGAGGCTATTTGCTCTCCTCATTAGAAGCCAGACCACTCACTTGCATATAGAGCTCATATCTTCTCTATGGGGTTAAAATCTCATGCTTTGAGGAAAGGAGGGGACAAGAGAGGGAGAGGAAACAATATGCACTTTCCATTTGCTAAAAACCCCTGTAGTTTGACAGTGCCGTTCTATTCACCAGATGAGATGAAACACCTGGGTCCTATCTGCTTGGTAAACATTAAAGTTCCATTTCACTAGTTAAAGATTGTCTTCTCTATCCCTATACAGCAGCCTCTAGAATACAAAGTAAACTCTTTCTGCCACCCAGTCCAAAGAGTTTTGGAGGAAAAGGACATAGTGCAAGCATTCTGACAGAACCAGTGTGTTGGATGCATGCTGTTATCTCAGCTGAGACTGGTGACATGCAAAATGGGAACAAGGCTTCTCAGTTGTGTTTGAGATCTGGTGGCAATTGAAAAATGGTGTTCAGAAAACAAATTATAAAGGTAGCATTGTCTGGTCTTTCTAATTTGACACCTTTGGGCTCTCAAAGGATGATTTCTGATTTCCAAGTTATTCAACAAAAGCTTTTGCTGGACCTTCATTTGCTTTATGTTATTCAATGTCAACTTTTCTCTCTGATGTGTCTGCCATAGGAGGATCAATCTAATTTTATGTACAACTGTAAAGATGAATGATAGTAGAAAGGATTCAGGCAAGTACAAGCTGAATAAATTATAAAGGGAAAATGATGACAGGACTGGGGGTCCCAAGAGACAGTGATATGATAACGGAAACTAAAGATGAATTTATGATGGATGTAGTTAGCATGTACTGAGGCTGTTAATTCTTCAGGGTAGTTTTACAACTTCTTGTGATTGGAGCAATCAAAGTATTTAATTTTAAAGAGATGCTGTATATTTTCACTTGTCTGTTCTGCATATTTGTATGTATGGCTTCATTTATATGCATAGCAGTAAACTCCCATAGGCTAGTCAAGCTTACCTCCCATCAAAGGGCCCCTATTCTCAAACCATAATGCCACTGTTTATGCATAAATAAATAGATAATGTGTAATGATTTGAGGGATCTCAGCAAAAAAGGAAAGTTTCCGTTTTCATAGAACACAGCAATCGAATCTTTTCAGATCCTGCAAGTAGCTGAGCAACTTCAGCTACCTTCAAAGCCAAGCCTAGGGACTGAGTTAGCTCACAGATCCCTGATGAAAAATTATATATAACAAGTTTCAGGTAGGTCAAATTTTGGGCTTAAGCTACTTTAAGAGCAGCTGATGCAGCATCATAAAGTTAGAAGTAAATCTGATCTCGGAGCAGTTCTTGATTGCATTTCATTCATACTCTTATTTCTATCTCTTGTTCCTTATTATTAAGGATATTTGCATGAAAATGATCTTTTTTCCTTCCTCTGAAAGTGTCATGGTTTTGGCCACACAATGATGTCATCAATGTATTGCAGGTGTTCTGGAGCTCCACCCTTCTCCAGTGCAGTCTGGATCAGTCCATGGCAAATAGTAGGGCTGTGTTTCCACCCCTGGGGCAGTCAGTTCCAGGTGTACTGGACACCCCTCCAGGTGAAAGCAAACTGTGGCCTGCACTCTGCTGCTAAAGGAATAGAGGAAAAGGCATTAGCAATGTCAATTGTAGCATACCACTGGGCTGCCTTTGACTCCAGTTCATACTGCAGTCCCAGCATGTCTGGCACAGCAGCACTCAGTGGTGGTGTGACCTCATTCAGGCCACGATAGTCTACTGTTAGCCACCAATCTCCATCAGACTTTCACACTGGCCATCTAGGGCAGTTAAAGGGTGAGCGAGTCTTGCTGATCACTCCTTGGGTCTCCAACTGATGAATCAGGTTCTGGATGGGAATCAGGGAATCTTGGTTAGTGTGATACTGTCATCAATGCACTGTGGCAGTAGCAATTGGCACCTGCTGTTCTTTAACCTTCAGCAGTCCCACCACAGAAGGGTCATCTGAAAGGCCAAGTAAGGTAGGCAGCTGTGTAATGTCCTCAGTCTCTACAGCTGCTATACCAAAAGCCCACTGATACCCTTTTGGGTCTTTGAAATACCCTCTCTTGAGGTAGCCTATGCCAAGGATGCATGGAGCATCTGGGCCAGTCACAATGGGATGCTTCTCCCATTTATTCCCAGTTAGACTCGCTTTGTCCTCTTGAGACCCACCTGACACTCCAGAAACAGTGACAGATTCTGTCCCTTTATGATTCAATGGCAATAGGGTACACTGTGCACCAGTGTCCACCAGGGCTTTATACTTCTGTGGCTCTAGTGTGCCAGGCCATCAAATCCACACAGTCCAATAAACTTGGTTACCCCTCTCCTCCTCCTGGCTGGAGGCAGGGCACCTCTAATGTCTATAATTAGTAGATGAGTTTCTACCTGGACTGGAGAACCACCCCCTGCGGACTGGAGCAGCAGTCCTCCTGGAATAATTTGTTCTTCTATCTGCACTACCTTGCAACTCACTTACTCGTGCCTGTAGGGCCGAGGTAGGTCTTTTATCCCATTTACTCATGTCCTCTCCATAGTCACAGAGGCAAAATCACAGGATATTTCGTAGTGTGTTCTGTTTCCTCTGAGTTGGTCTCGTTAGGAGGGGGTCTTCTCCTAACGGCTGCAACACGGGTCCATGCAGGGGAAGAATAGGATCTCTCCTTCATCCTAGATAGTTTATCAAACAGTTTATCAAACAGTTTCTCATTTTTCTCAATCATTTTCTCAGTTTTATCAGTCAATCTTTCCACAGCTGCTACAGTGAGGGGATGAGAAAGACTGTCTTCATACTGTCACATTCTGTTAGCCACTCCACTTCATTTACAGTTAGTGAATCATCATCAACTCCTCCCCAAATCAGTACTGACAAGGTATGGGAATACATTGGTGGTGCACTCTGTACAAACTTTCGCAACATAAGTCGTCTACATGGCATTTCATCAGGATCTACATTCACTTCCCAGTCACCATAAATCACCTCTTTCACAGCCATTTCTCTCAGGTACTTAATACCTTTCTCTATGCTGGTCCATTTACTCAGGCGGCATTCAATATCATCCTTAAAAGGATATCTGCCTTTTACGGCTGATATGAGTCGCCTCCCGAGACTGAGAGTCTGTGACTTTTTCCCAAGAGCTTTATCTATACCACCCTCTCTGGCCAGATTTCCCAACTGCCTAGCTTCGCTACCATCTAACTCCATGCTATCAGCCCCATTATCCCAGCATCGGAGCAACCAGGAGACAAGTGTCTCACCATCATTCCGGGTAAAATCCTTTCTCATATTTCACAGATCCTTCATAGAGAAGAATTTAATGATCACCTCTGTATCTGATTCCTCTTCCTGGGCTGACACAGGAGCCTCTCCCCTATCGTCTTTAGAAGAACTCTTTCCTCGATCTTCATCAGAAGAGTCCTCCCCCCTGCTATCTGGCCTTACTTGGTCTTTGTCACAATGGACAGAGGAACTTACTGACCTCTTCTTTTTCCTTCTGGTCACCGGGGCAACTTGTACTGGTGCCGATGGAGTTCGAGTAGTGCATATCGTACAGCACCTACTCTTGCACCAAAACTTAAAGAGAAACCACGCCTGCACCCCATGCCGGAAAATCGACACCAAAAGCATGATTTTAGGAATGTAACTGTCATTCACGGTACCCAAAGGAGATCCCTCTCCTGGCTCTGATGGTGACAATTTGGCATAGGAAGTAAAGGGTGAAGTAAACATATCCATGGTAAAATTCAAAGTATAATTAGTGTAAGTAGTAACAGAATCCATTACGTAATGCCCAAGGTATGAAGGTAAAGAAGCTATACATTCAATCACAGCCTGGATCAGAATGAAACACAGCAGCAAAATAGCACGTTTGAACCACCGCATACAGACAGAAAGAGCAAGCAAGCAATACAAAATGTAAGGCCAGCTAAGCATTGTCGTATCAATTAACTTTAAAGTAATCACTACAAAGAGACGATACAATAATCTGTTTAACAACAACATGATGTGAGCTGTCTGTTTCAATCTCTGAGCAAGCTGGAATTCAAACTATTCAGACCATCTATCAGAACTCTGGTAGGGCCACAGTCAGGCCCCACGTTGGGCGCCAATAAATCTGTCGTGGTTTTGGACGGATTGGCCGATCAGAATGACAGATGGCCCTCCCCTCCATCTCTCCAAAGAGAGGAGAGGAAGAGATAAGGAGATTTACGAGTTCAGAAAAAGAACTAAACTACTTTAATGAAAATAATAATAAATAAGGAAATAATAAATAATAATAAAATTTTTAAAAAGTATACAATATATACAAAACCGTATCCAGCTCCCAGGATGACGATCGCGTCACCAGCAGGCACAGGAAAAGTCCCAGACTGGAGTTAGCAACAGACAGGAGCAGGATTCCGAATCTGGAGTCAGGAATGCTTGGATCGGGATCAAAGGCAGATGAACAGACAGGGCCCTCCTTGGACGTTGGCCATTGAAGAAAGAGACTTGACCCTTTGATCCCTCAGCTTTTACACTGAGTGTGATGCAGATGGGATGGAATACTCTGTTGGTCAGTTTTGGGTCACCTGTCCCATCTGCTCCTCCCTGCGGGTGGGACCCCTCTACGCTTCTCCGCTTCTGACCCTCTAATGGGGCAAAACAGCTAAGTTAGCTGACCTTGGTTGTTATAGCAATAAGTATAAGCAAGAGCCTCTCTGCATACCATTACTTGGTATAATCAGGTCTTATCACTCTGAGAGTGAACAGTTTCTGAACAATATGCTGTTAATTTCAGACTTTAGTCAGTTAGAAGAGGCCCAGCTAAAAAGTAAAATTACAAAACAGAAAATTGGTTCTGTTTTACCTCAAACCAGGACAGAAAGGTTTTCTCTTGTATGTGAGTAATGCTTACTCTGGCCTACATTTGTGAATGCCGTGGGTTTGATTCTGACTTCATTTACACAAGTGTAAATCAGCAGTGATCTGATTAAATCAAGGGATTTATATGGCGTAGGAAAGAGCAGACTCGGCTATATTTGTCACTGCTGAAATGATATCATTGTGAACAGTACCATAGCTCTCAATGAGGAAACATATTTCTACCAAGAATCTTTGCTTCTGATTATCTGATCTCACAAAATGCTGAGCATCCCCGACACCTGCTGGACCATTCAGTAGCTCCCACGGGCTTTTTACTAGAGTGAGGTCCCAGCTCCAAACTGTAGGAATTAAAGATGGTTGGTGTCTTGGTGTTTCAACAGTGTTAGCCATTAGATACTAACAAACCCTAAACACTGGGGTTTCCAGTTGCATCGCCCTACTAATTCAAGTGATGATGGGATATGCCCAGGAATAACTTGCAAGCAGTAAACCTCCACTTCTCATCCTGTGTTCTCAGCCACAAAGAGATAGAGGAAGAGAAGAAGATGTACCCTTTAACAGTTAATTTACTTTTCATCTGTTCAGTCATGTGGATGATATTGTGTGACATCACCTAATCCAGGGGTCATTGTTCATAGGCTACCCTTTCCATAAACACCCACTTCCCATATTTGCACTATATAGTAATGGAGAAGCATATGCTGATTGTGATCAACAAGGCCAACGTAAGCTTTCAATAAAGCACTTATATGAAGATGCTGTATAATTATATGATTTGGACTTCCACTTGTGGCAATATGCCCACCTATAGCAGTTTTCTGTTTACCAGGTTTACCAGTGGCAGCTGTACTACTCATATCTTGCATTGGTGTAAGCTGTCTGCCTTGTGTTTCTTCATGCAGTGTATACATGTCTTTAAATACTTCAGATAGTGAGACAAAAGTAATATTAGTTTTTTTAAAGTACAAAAGTTGAAGACCATACACAAGAGTATGTATATCTGTCACCAAAATTATTATCATTGAAACCCAGAGAGGTGTGTCTCGGTCTAGTATAATGTATAATAGCATGTATAATTGCATGGATAGAATAAAGGAATCATAGAATCATAGAATCTTCATGGTTGGAAAGGACCTTTGAGATGATCGAGTCCAACCATACACACACAAAAAAAACCCCTACAATCTCTGCCACTAGAGCATGCCCTGAAGTGCCACATCTAGACGTTTCTTAAATACCTCTAGGGATGGTGACTCAACCACCTCCCTGGGCAGGCTGTTCCAGTGCCTGACCACTCTTTCAGTAAAGTAATTCTTCCCAATATCTAATCTAAACCTCCCCTGCCACAACTTCAGACCATTTCCTCTGGTCCTGTCATTATTCACCTGGGAGAAGAGGCCAACACCCACCTCTCTCCAACCTCCTTTCAGGTAGTTGTAGAGGGCAATGAGGTCTCCCCTCAGCCTCCTCTTCTCCAAGCTACACATGCCCAGCTCCCTCAGCCTCTCCTCATATGACTTGGTCTCCAGACCCCTCACCAGCCTGGTAGCTCTCCTCTGGACATGCTCCAGCACCTCAATGTCCCTCTTGTACAGAGGGGCCCAGAACTGAACGCAGTACTCGAGGTGAGGCCTCACCAGTGCCGAGTACAGAGGCACGATCACTTCCCTACGAAGTAGGGAATAATAGCAACGAAAACACAAAACTACACTTGAATGCTGTGGAGCAACTACATTCCATAACTGTAATTCCTGGGGGGTGATTATACACTAAGGACTTGAATCTTGCCTGAAACATTATTTCTGTTAGTGCTATTTATGCTATTTAGGTTGGGACCATCTACACATGTTGAAAACAGACTTTCAGTTGCAGTGTACGCAGACTGCAAGCCTTACCATTTGAAATACAACCACTGGCTGCAGATCTTTTCAAAAAGCTGTGTATCCTGTATTAAATAGTCTAAGACCATGATTCCTGCATTAAGCTTAAAGCTGTGCTTAAAGTTAAGAACACCTTTTAAAGAACTAGTTGAGCTGGAATGCTTTTGGGAATGGCGAAAACTGTCCCATCTCTCTGCTTATGGATAACTTTTGATAGGACTTGACACAATGTAATCCATTTAGCTTCTGTGCTTCACTTCTGCAGCACTCTTATGTTGGCAGGGAGAAAGTGGTGGAGAATGACTGACCATGAGATTGCACTATCAGTTCAGGCAAGTAGATATCTGAAGTGACTTTGCTCTGTTGAGTAGCTGCAGTGAGAGACTTACAGTGGCACTGCATGTACAAGTTGCTGCACTTGGCAGGTTCCCAGCAATGTCAAATCTCTCTGATTAATTTCTGTAAGTACAAGGACAAAATTAAGTCTAACCTGTTTTTCAAAGAAGAAATGTGCATTTCCTATTTTTTCTCTTTAATGAGAACTTCTTATATCTTCTTTCCCATACTTTTTCTCCCCTTCCCACCATGTCACCCCTTAAAAAAAAATATAAAAAAATCATCCTTTTAAAATACAATTCCTTTTAAAATCATGGTTTAAAAACTTCAAATTTCTTTGAGTTCTGTACCATATTTTGACCTTGATATGCATACATTTTCAGCACCAAATGAATCCTATGGTGCTAGAATGAAGTTGTTCCCTTCCTTTGACTTTAGGTGTGTTAAACTACAAACCTCAAAGCCTCTGCTACTTTCTAGTGCATATTTTCTTTGGCATGTTGCAAAAAATGACTGTTTTGATCTCTGGCTTTGTAGGCAAGGTTTGGCAGAGCCAGTCTTGTCCAGCTATACCTAATCCATTCCATGCTCAGGTTACTCCTTCAAACAGGTGGAGTTAATTTATTTTTCTCTTGTTCTGTGAAAGCCTCAGTCATTTCTATGCTACTATAGTGAGTTTGCATGGTAAATATGTAACTTATAAGACATGCTGGCATGAGTTTCTGATTTCATTTGTAGCTTTGATCAATGGAATAGCATTTTGTTTCTAGGGTGGTAAAACTGGAATCAGATTTTCTGTGTCTCTTTATTTATGGTTGGCTTACTGACAAGATCTTCCTTGGTAAACATCTGAGATGTTGCTTCTGTCTTCTGCATTACTTTGCGGTGTCCTTTCTCAATAAAGTCACACTAATGCCTCATGTCTGGCCGATCAACCATCCTTTTCTCCTCCATCCCATCTCACTCTGCACATCTGTCCTTGCCATCTCTTATGTCCTTTGTAGATTTTGCTAGAAACATTACCCTGTGTTCACGTAATGACTGCCTGGTGAAATGATTTGAGATTAGAGCTGCTGAGGAGGAACACTGCTTCCCAACTACTTCTGCCTGGAAGAGCACATATTTTTTCCAGACAAAGGGAGAGACTTAGGTTACTGATCCTTTTCATGTTTTGTGATGCTACATGTGTATAGATAGCAGAGTTGGCTTGCAAATCTGATGTTTCTTGAAATTACAAGGCTTACTGTATGTGAGCTTTTCAGTGTATTTTCATGTTGCCCAAGAGAAACAAGGCAGCCAGGAGAGGGTTGTTCATGTGGTGTTCTCTTGCCTGTTCTTCCTTAGAGCAACTGGGGAGTGACTAGGGATTGATTTCTGTGCCCATGCTTATCCTGCACAGGGGAAGGGAGGTGGGGGGTGTGGGGGGGTGCGAGCCTTGCAGGCTAGCTGTTTTGGTGGTAGCAACCTGCTGCTCAGGGCTTGTTATTTTTTCTGCCACTGAACCTACACATTGCTTAATATTACACACATTTTCACCTGGGAAGGGGAGAGGCTAAGACACTCCTGGGGGAGCTGGACACATGTCACTAGCATCCAACAAGCAGACTGCTGCTGAGGGGATCCTGAGAAAAAGCATACATTTGTGGGCTCTGTATGTTTTTTGGAAACTATAGTACAGGCTCTACAAATGTGGATACACTACAAAGAGTAAAATACAGATGTGACACCCTTCAAAGATGGTGTCTCATGTCCCAGTGGAGGTCCCAAATTTATCAATATTACTATGCATTTCTCTTTTATTTTTATTCTATTAAGCCTTAAACCTTTTCCATCAGCACTCTGAACCCAAGCTGCCATAACACAGTGGTAATGCCTCTAAAGTGAGCCTGTCCAAACTCATTTCATTGTCCTTGTTAAGTGAAGTGCAACAATTAAGCAGACAGCACAAATGAGTCCAGATAAATTGGGTATTTACAATTATTTCAGTTTGGATAATCTAATGTGATGTTCATTGTGCAGCTAAGAAATATGCTTCCCAGTGAGGAGGGGCTCTCATTCTGTATTCTTGTCTGCTGGGTGTAAGTTCAGAGTAACTCCATGGACTCTTGCAGAGTTTAAGCTTCTTTACACCAGTGCAGCTCAAATGAGAATCTTATCCTCTTTCTTTGGATGCCCTGTAAAGCTGCCTCCCTTCAGCTGTGCTTGCACTTTAGAGATACAGCCAGGGGAGCTGGAAGGTCATTTCTTTTTTTTTTTTTTTCTGGGCCAGGGTTGTGTTGTTGAACTTGTTCACTTTTGGGAATCCAGCTTTCTTTGAGTGCCTCTTTGCTCTCCAGCACTGAAACTCTGACTGACAACTCGAGTTAGTCTCCAGATCTGTCACTGTTGCTGACTTTCTGGATATCATTGCAATCAGATCCCCTCATTACCAATGCCTCTCTTTCTTGGTATTAGCACCTTGGGGCTGTATTCTGGCTTTCCACCAATTCCAGATGAAAACTCATAGCAATCCCAGTTGAAAGGCAGGGGATTTATACCAGCAGATTGACACTAAAAGGCGGATCACTGCTACTTTCTGCTTCATTTCTTTGCAGGATACACTGCTTCTCCTTCCCTCCTCCTGATGCCCCCATCCCCACTCAAGCAACACACTGTGTTGCTGGGCAATCTTCACCAATTTAATCACATTTGGTCCCAGTGTTTTTCTTGCAGACCCTGGAGTGTGCAGTGCTTAGGCCTTGGTTATTAGTTTACACAATAAATGAAGCCCATTAGAAGAGGATAATCAGGGCTCGGAGAAGGCCACATCACTCATTATCTGAGGAGGTTATGTTAAGCCTCTGTAGTTATTAATCATACTTTGCTATGCACATAGCTGAAGATTAAGAGTCACGTTTATCCTCTTTGCTCCTCATTCTTTCGCACTGATGTGCAAATGCTCTTTATAATCATAGTTATTATGGTTATTCATAGCCCATCCAGTCAGCCAGGACTGCTCCTGAGATGTTGCTTTCTTGCACCTATCCGTGGTGGCTTGCACCGATCCATGGTGATCAGAGCCACTGGAGGTCTCTGCATTTATATCTTAGAAAACATCCTTGAGAGTCCTAGAAAGTCTCTGCTAGCTGTTGTTGAATTCCACTATCTTGTCCAGAGGCCAAGAGAGTTCTTAACAGAAGCCAACACTATTATAAGAGCCAAGTTTAACAGCAGCTCTCTTGATTTCACTTGCTTTGCCTTTTAATACCAGCTCTAACCTTGAATTTAGACTAAGATGATATGCTGCCCTGTGGCTTTTTGAAATCTAGCCTAATGCCCTTTTAATCAAAGTGAATGACCCTTTTTTCCTTCATTTTTAAAGCACTTAAATCAACTGGGATAAAATCAGATCTGTACCAAGTGGACTCAACAGTGTTTAAAAAAAAAAGTTTAAAAAGGGAAGCATTTATTCCATCAGAGAAAATTATGTTTTTAATTTTATTTCCCCTAGAAATATTTCTGTTTCCTATCGTTCTCTTTCTGGTAGCCTGTGCACACACACACAAAATAACTTCCCAGAAAACCTTCATCAAAACCCAAGTATTTGGGGAAGACAGTTGGAGTCTTTTCTCCCCAGAAAGACTTTAGTCATGGAGCACTTGCTTCAATAAAATTACGGTTTAAAGCAACAGTTAGCAACTAACTTCATTCAGCATATAGTGACTGCACAACTTTTCAGTTGCAGATCACATCAATGTACAACTACCTTCATCTGCTTGCACACCCATTCCTTTTATTTGTGTCCACTATCAGCTTTATAGAAGCTGTGCTCCAATTTTCTTCTTGTTCCACTTAATGAAAACTGCTTTTCTGTAAGTGAATTTAGCTTATGAAGCAGGGGCTAGGTCAGTGATATACAGAAATCCTAAACCACTAAGTCCATAGTATCTATCATGCAAACTTAAAATCACCAGTTCATACAGTTCCTAAAACCTGGATTCACTCTTTTGAACCTGGAGTGTGAGTTACCACACATGTCGGTTTCTCCATCCTAAAATTACTTTTCAGCCTGTGAGGAAATGCATATTTCCAGAATGAACAGTTCATACCATTTCTCCTTTGACTGAAACAAATAAAACTACTAACCCCGATTTCTCCTTAAGAAGTCTAAGTGCAAGTGGGCCTGTTTCCCTCACACTTGCAATGATAACACTAATGCTTAAGCTTCCCAAATGCTGTGCTTAGATACTGATTCTGCATATCTAGAGGAAATCACAGAATCATAGGGTTGGAAGGGACCTCTGGAGATCATCTAGTCCAACCCCCCTGCCAGAGCAGGGTCACTTAGAGCAGGTGGCACAGGAAGGCGTCCAGGTGGGTTTGGAATGTTTCCAGAGACGGAGACTCCACCACCTCTCGGGAAGACTGTTCCAGTGCTCTGCCACCCTCAAAGTAAAGAAGGTCCTCCTCATGTTTAGGTGGAACTTCCTATGCTCAAGTTTGTGCCCATTACCTCTTGTCCTGTTGCCAGGCACCACTGAGAAGAGCCTGGCCCCATCCTCCTGACACCCACCCTTTAAGTATTTACAAGCATTGATAAGGTCCCCCCTCATCCGTCTTTTTTCCAGACTGAGGAGACCCAAATCCCTCAGCCTTTCTTCATAAGACAGGTGTTTGAGTCCCCTAATCATCTTGGCAGCTCTCTGCTGTACCCTCTCCAGCAGTTCCCTGTCCTTCTTGAACCAGGCAGCCCAGAACTGGACACAGTACTCCAGATGCGGCCTCACCAGGGCAGAGTAGAGGGGGAGGATGACCTCCCTCGACCTGCTGGCCACACTCTTCTTGATGCACCCCAGGATGCCATTGGCCTTCTTGTCCACAAGGGCACATTGCTGCCTCATGGTCATCCTGTTGTCCACCAGGACTCCCAGGTGTCTTTCCACAGAGCTGCTCTCCAGCAGGTCAGCCCCCAACCTGTACTGGTGCATGGGGTTATTCCTCCCCAGGTGCAGCACCCTACACTTGCCCTTGTTGAATTTCATAAGGTTCCTCTTTGCCCAGATCTCCAGCCTGTCCAGGTCTCTCTGTATGGCAGCACAGCCTTCTGGTGTGTCAGCCACCCCTCCCAGCTTTGTGTCATCAGCAAACTTGCTGAGGGTGCACTCCATCCCCTCATCCAGGTCACTGATGAATATATTCAACAGGACTGGACCCAGTACTGACCCCTGGGGAACACCACTCGTCACTGACCTCCAACTAGACTCTGTGCCCCTAATCACAACCCTCTGAGCTATGTTTTTCAACCATTTATCTATCCATCCCACTGTCCATTCATCTAACCCACTCTTCCTAAGCTTCCCTATGAGGATGCTGTGGGAGATCACGTCAAAAGCCTCGCTGAAGTCAAGGTAGACAACATCCACTGCCCTCCCCTCATCTATCCATCCAGTCATGCCATCATAGAAGGCTATCAGATTAGTCAGACATGATTTCCCCTTGGTGAATCCATGTTGACTACTTCTGATAGCTTTCTTTTCCTCCACATGCCTTGAGATGATGCCCAGAACGAGCTGTTCCATCATCTTTCCAGGGATGGAGGTGAGGCTGACTGGCCTGTTGTTTCCTGGGTCTTCCTTCTTGCCTTTTTTAAAGACTGGAGTGACATTGGCTTTCCTCCAGTCCTCAGGCACCTCGCCTGTTCTCCAGGACCTTTCAAAGATGATGGAGAGCAGCCCAGCAATGACATCTGCCAGCTCCCTCAGCACTCTCGGGTGCATCCCATTGGGACCCATGGACTTGTGAATATCTAATTGATCTAACTGATCCCTCACTCGATCCTCCTCAACCCAAGGGAAGACGTCTTCTTTCCCCGTTACTTCCCCCAATGTCTGGGACTCCTGAGGGTTGGTCCGAGCAGTAAATACCAAAGCAAAGAAGGCATTCAGTAACTCCGCCTTCTCCACATCCTCCATCACCATGGCTCCTGTCTCATTCAACAGTGGTCCCACAACTTCTCTAGTTTTCATTTTGCCTTCAATATATTTGTAGAAGCCCTTCCTGTTGATCTTGACATCCCTACCCATGTTTAATTCCAAGGAGACCTTGGCTTTCCTTGTTTCGTCCCTGCATGCTCTGACAGCATTCTTGTAATCCTCCCAAGTAGTCAGTCCCTTCTTCCACATGCTGTAAACTTCCTTCTTCCACTTGAGCTTTTTCAGAAGCTCCCTGCTCAACCATGCAGGTCTCCTGCGTCCATTGGCCGATTTCTTTCTCTTAGGGATGCACCGATCCTTAGCTTGGAGGAAGTGGTCTTTGAATACCAACCACCTCTCTTAAGCCCCTTTGCCTTCCAGAGCCCTAGCCCACGGGATCTGTCCAAGCAGTTTCTTGAAGAGGTCAAAGTTAGCCCTCCTGAAGTCCAAGGTTGTAATTTTACTTCTTCTTGTTTTGTGCGTCGTTCCCATGATCCTGAACTCTATCTTCTCATGATCACTACAACCTAGGGTGCCCCCTACCTTAATGTCCTCCACCAGTCCCTCTGTGTTTGTCAGTACCAGGTCCAGGAGTGCTCCGCTCCTTGTTGGGTCCTCCACCACCTGTGTCAAGAAGTTATCATCAATGCACTGGAGGAGCCTCCTGGACTAGAGTCTAGTTGGAGGTCAGTGATGAGTGGTGTTCCCCAGGGGTCAGACACAGAGCCTACTGTCAACTAGACAGAGAGTCTAGTTGGAGGTCAGTGACGAGTGGTGTTCCCCAGGAGTCAGTACTGGGTCCAGTCCTGTTCAATATATTCATCAATGACCTGGATGAGGGGATAGAGTGCACCCTCAGCAAGTTTGCTGATGACACAAAGCTGGGAGGGGTGGCTGACACACCAGAAGGCTGTGCCGCCATACAGAGAGACCTGGACAGGCTTGAGAGTTGGGCAGAGAGGAACCTTATGAAATTCAACAAGGGCAAGGGCAGGGTGCATCCTAGGGTGCAAGTCCCCAGCACCTGGGGAGGAATAACCCCATGCACCAGTACAGGTTGGGGGCTGACCTGCTGGAGAGCAGCTCTGTGGAAAGAGACCTGGGAGTCCTGGTGGACAGCAGGATGACCATGAGGCAGCAATGTGCCCTTGTGGACAAGAAGGCCAATGGCATCCTGGGGTGCATCAAGAAGAGTGTGGCCAGCAGGTCGAGGGAGGTCATCCTCCCCCTCTACTCTGCCTTGGTGAGGCCGCATCTGGAGTCCTGTGTCCAGTTCTGGGCTCCCCAGTTCAAGAGGGACAGGGAACTGCTGGAGAGGGTGCAGCAAAGGGCTACCAAGATGATTAGGGGACTCAAACACCTGTCTTATGAAGAAAGGCTGAGGGATTTGGGTCTCCTCAGTCTGGAAAAAAGACGGCTGAGGGGGGACCTTATCAATGCTTGTAAATACTTAAAGGGTGGGTGTCAGGAGGATGGGGCCGGGCTCTTTTCAGTGGTGCCCGGCAACAGGACAAGAGGTAATGGGCACAAACTTGAGCATAGGAAGTTCCACCTAAACATGAGGAGGCACTTCTTTACTTTGAGGGTGGCAGAGCCCTGAAACAGGCTTCCCAGAGAGGTGGTGGAGTTTCCGTCTCTGGAAACATTCCAAACCCACCTGGACGCCTTCCTGTGCCACCTGCTCTAAGTGACCCTGCTCTGGCAGGGGGGTTGGACTAGATGATCTCCAGAGGTCCCTTCCAACCCTATGATTCTATGACTGTGCATGCCTGGCTGTGTGGTCTTCCCAGCAGATATCGGGGTGATTGAAGTCCCCCATGAGAAGCAAGGCCTGTGACTGTGAGGCTACTTTCAGCTGTCTGTAGAAGGCCTCATCAGCTTCCCCATCCTGATCAGGTGGCCTGTAATAAACACCCACTGCAGTGTCCCTCATATTTGCCTGCCCCTTAATCCTTACCCACAAGCTCTCAACGCACTCTTCATCTGCCCCAAGTGGGAGCTCGATGCATTCCAATTGCTCTCTCACAAAGAGAGCAACTCCACCACCACGCCTCGCTGGCCTGTCTTTCTTGACAAGGACATAGTCATCCATGACAGCATTCCAGTCATGTGAGCTATCCCACCACATCTCAGTAATTGCAATGACATCATGGCCCTGCAGCCGCACACAGATCTCCAGCTCTTCCTGCTTATTCCCCATGCTGCATGCATTGGTGTATAAGCATTTCAGAGAGGGAGTCGTGTGTGTAGTTTTGACCCTTGCGATGTGGTAGGTCTTCTGGCTTTCAGAAATACCGGCACACTGGCCCATGAGCGCTGAGCAACTATGCCCTGGCATCTCACCAGCAAGCCCAGTACTGTCCCCACCCCCCTTCAAATCTAGTTTAAAGCCCTATCAATGAGCCCTGATAACTCTTGTCCTAGAACCCTTTTTCCCCTGGAAGTCAAGGTATTCCTGCCTGTTACCAGCAGGCCTGGTGTTTTGTAGATCAGGCTATGATCAAAGTACCCAAAGTCCTGCTGGCAGCACCAGGCTCGAAGCCAGGCATTGATCTGCTGGCTCCTCCTATTTACCCCCTCATCATTCCCCACTGGGGGGATAGAGGAGAACACAACTTGTGTTCCTGATCCCTTGACCAGCCATCCCAGGGTCCTGAAATCTCTCTTCATCGCCCTTGGACTTCTTTTTGTTACCTCGTCGCTGCCTACCTGAAAGAGCAAAAGTGGGTAGTAGTCTGAGGGCTGTACCAGGGAAGGAAGCATCCTCTTCACGTCCTTGACCCGGGCCCCAGGGAGGCAGCAGACCTCCCTATGTACCGGGTCTGGCCTGCATATTGGGCCTTCTGCTGCCTTCAGTAGGGAGTCATCTATGACAAGGACCCATCTTTTCTTCTTTACCACAGAGGTTTTGATGTAGGGGGAGGTCTGACTAGACCTCGCTGACACCTCCAAGGTAGGAGAACTATCGTGCTCATCATCATCCAGGTTCCTTTGCAGAGCACTGTACCTGTTACATAATGGCACCTGGGAAGATGGGGTAGTCGCCGGGCAGTCTCGAGTGCGGCGCCTGTTGCACTAGGCAGGAACTTCCTGCCATTGCCCCCTGTCCTCCAGGTCACCACCTTCAGTTGAGGTGACAGAGGACAGGGAGTTCTCTGTTGCAGGGGTTCTGTCTGCCTGCTGGGTTTCTGTCGTGGGATGCAGGATTCTACTCCAAGCATCTATTTCCCTCTCGCATTCTCTGATGCTCCTCAACCTGCTTACCTCCTCCCTGAGCTCCATCACTAAGCAGAGGAGATCCTCTACCCGGGCACATCTCCCACAGGCATGCCCACCACTGCCATCTGACACCAGCATAAGAGCAGGGCACACCCTACAGCCTGATGTCTGTGTGGTAGCATGTTCCCACAAGAGCTCCATCTGGGAGGCTGCATCAGAGCTGGTGGTTGCGGAGCTCATGGATGCCATGGTCTTCTTACAAGTAAGTTACCATTGCTAGCTGGCCGGGTTGGCAGTCTTTCAGTGCTATCCTACATGAACTGCCATGCGGACTGCTGCAATTGGGCTGGTGTGTCACACCCTGGTTGGCCACCCCTTTTCTCCAGCCCAGGAAGTATACCCTTGTCATAGTGTTCCACAGGTTGCACCCACTTACTGCTTGTTTGCTCAGTACTCCTGAAGGGCTTCTTTTATGAAGGGGGAAGAGTGGTCCCACCCCCTCCTCGTTCACACCTGCCGCTGGGGGTGGTGTCTCCACCCTCGGCTCCTCAGCTGCCTCCGCCCCACTGAAGTGCCGGGTACTGGCTTGGGCTGGTTGCTTTTCCTAGCTTTGAAAAGCCTCGAAAATGAGCCCCTAGCTGACCCTTTTTTGCCACAATTCCCTTCCCCAGTACAGACTTACCTGCACTGGAGCTGGTCTCCTCGGCAAGTGAGGAGACCAGCAACAAATTAGCAAAGGAGACAAATCAGCATTGCTGTCTTGACTCAGAGGTCTACTAGTCTCTGTCATCTCATGTTTTTTTTTCATTTCATGAAAAAAGGCTCAGTTTGTATGAAAGAAAAGCCCCTGAACACCAGTCTGAAAGGCCACCATAGGTCCTTATGTATGTAAACCACACATCACCAGGGCGCTTGGATGATGTGGGACAGCAAGTGAGGGCTTGTGGTGGTATCTGGGTGTTGCGTGAAACAGGGCCAAGCGGTTTTGGCAGAAGATAAACCCCCTTGTGTTCTAACACTCCTCACCGAGGTGGGAGGCCAGGTGCGGCTAGGTTTAAATTCTGAGTGATGCCCAATTCAGCACTATCAGTCCAATCGCGTTTAATATGTATTAAACTACTACGATTTGGATACACTAATAGTGGGCTGCACCTTCAGTCTAGTCGTGCTCCTGAACTAGCACGGCCTCTCTGTAGTTTTGGTCGTGTTCAGTGAGAAAGCGAAACGACTAGCTACTTAAACAGTGCAGTTTATTTAAACAACAGATATACAGGTTCTTTAGGATTGCCGGTGATAAATACACTGTCTGCAAAGCACGTGCAAACAAAGATATTGTTAAGTATACAAACGCGCGACAAAATTATAAACAATACAGCCTGGCTGTAAATGTAGGGTAGAGAGTCTCTAGAGAAATTTCTAAGTCCCCGAGAAAGCGCTCGGTGTAATCGAAATCTTACCCAAAGGCGTCCCTATGGGGGGGAAGAGAGGCTCAGCCCGTCGACTGATCCCAGAAAACAGCGGTGGAATTCTTCGCGATGGTGTCTTCCCTGACATCCCCTCTCTCTTGGGCTATTTTTATACTATTTTTTTATCTTCAAAGTGGAGTTTGAGTGACTTTAGTCATACGTACTTTTATTATGATTAATGTACTCAAGGAGGAGTATTCACACCTCGGGGGCGGATAGCCTCCGGGATGGAGGTGTGTTTTGGTACATTGTGGTGAGCAAAGTTCGCACAAAAGGACAGCATTTCATCAACATTTGACAAAATGTTGGCTCGGGTAGCGTGTAGGCCGCTTATCAGTTCCGTAGTACCATCTCATCCCCATATCTGCTATTCGTCACAAGGGAAGGCCACGGAACGAGCGCGTTCCGTTCCATCCCTCGTGTAGTTTCGCAAACAACCTTGTACAGGGAATCACAGATGTTGCATTCTTCGTGTGCTAGCTGCGGCTGTATTCTACCTCAGAAGCCTCTTGATTTTATGACTTTCCTTAATGTGTGAACAATGCTGTATTTTTGTATTCTTGGCCAATTTAGTAATTATTCCACACTGGGACATCAGGAAAAAGGTGTTAGGGATGGAGAATCACTCATTGAGCTATAAAGGAGAAGGTGAGGCAGACGGAGCAGGTCTGCAGATGAAAAGTGCTTAAGAGTGTCATAACTTAGATGATGTGAACAACAAAATTTTTCTAGCTTATCAGGGAAAGTGACACCAAGAACTAACACCTGTGAAAGGAAGCCAGACAAAAATGATAAGTAAGGTATGCTTTTTTTGTAATCAGTGAGTGTAATTGAACTTTGTCATAACTTCAAATTGGTGAATTTTTCATTGCTCGAAGTTTTCAAATCAAGATTTGGATGCCTTCCTAGAAAAGATGCTTTAGCCAAGAGCAAGGTATTCAGTGAGTGGAAATTGTGGTGTGTGATGTCAAGGAGGCGAGATAGAGAAATCTGGCCTTAAACTCTTTGAACGGAGTCTTTGAATACATCTGGAAAATTACAACAGTATGAAACAAAACCCATCAGTGTCAGAATGAAAAAATGCTGGGGAAATTATCAAAGTAGTAAAAGACTGAGAAGAAGGAAGATAGGAAAGGCAGTACAGAACTGAGGGCTAATGGTAAGCAGTCTAAAAGAAAGGATAGGAGGATAATTTGCAGGACAACAGAAGGATAAGCTGTAGAGCATAGGAGATCTCATGTTAAAATGCTGAGATGTAGTTTGTACCAGGAGCCTCTTGCTACTGTGCAGCAGTGCAGCAACCCGTCTCCATCTGGAGATGCAGCAGCCAGAGCGGATTTATCTGGCAGCGTGTGATTTCCCAAGCTGGATGCCAGCCAAGATGACGTTGTCAGATTGCTTGCTTTCAAAAAAACACTGCCATGGGGTCCACAGTGATCACACAATAAGAGGACCTCCCACCTTCACCTCCCCTTCCCCGGCTCCCTGGGTGCTAGCAGAGAACACTGAAGCCCAGCCGAACGAGCATCACTCCTCCTGTAATCACAGAGGAGAAGACATGCTTTCTCTCCCCCCCACCCCAGTTACCTAACTGGTGTGGTGGAAGGATCAAGGGAGCTGTACGTGCCTCTCTGACAGGGAATGATGAGGCATAGGGGGCTGGGGTTGGTGCCACATGGCAAGTCACATGCAGCATGGCTGTCTTCACATCCTCCTCCAAAAGGCTCTGTGTTTACTCACGTTCTTCAGCATGCTGCTGCTCTCTACAAACAAAACAAATCTTGCTGGGATGCTCGGGGCTTGGAGACCAGGGCACACACATGTGTGCGTATGTGCCTGTGGATGGGCATGCGTGTATGTATGTGTACAGGCTGCATTAGACAATGCTCTTCTCCCTCCCTCATTGTTTTAGTATAAGATTATGGATATGCTCTGCTGCTGAGGCTATGAGGTCCCTTTAAGTGAAGCCTGAGCTCTTTTCCACGCAGCAAGAGGGACAAATAAAGTGAGAATGGAGTTGGAGGGAAGTGGAGAGGACCAGAGTCCTTGGCTGGCTATTTGCCCTATACACTCATTCCCTCTTTCTCCTGCTGCCCAGCCCTCCCCCTTCCTCCATATACATACACTCCTTTTATTCTCAGTAAGTTATTAAAAATGTAGACATCACCAGCTTCCAGGGTCAATATGTTGTTTTTAAATTTAAACATGAATTTCCATTTCATTGAGCCTTCAGGCCTAATGAGATGTGCTTTGACAGGAGCAGCTAGCTGGAAAAGGCATGATTGAGGAGCGAGCCAATAATATTAACTCACAGCAGAGTGTGCACACACAGCATTGGAGCCTTGATTCGCTACTATCTGGGGCTCCAGCTACAGCAGGCAAGGATTTCTGCTGCAGGCCCTGCAGTGAAATGTCAAATGCATTTAACTATCTGTGAGCTCTGCTTGCTTGAGCTGGCACAAGTTGGACAGCCTGAATGGAGTTTCTTTCAGCTGGGATGACATGCAGGGCCAGGAGGGCTCCGGAAGTTGGGCTTGTCAGTTTAGAGGACATCAGCTATAACAAAGGGAAGAGCATAAACCTGTGGAGAAAGCATTAGGATGGGACTCGGAAGATGTAGGCTTCTGCTGACTTACTGCATAACCTGGGCAGATCGCATCACCTTTCCAGGGAGGATCAGGAAGGCATGTTTGCATAGCCTGGTGTTAGAGGTCCCTGCTTTCCCTGTATGGTCAGTGGAAAGTGAGAAGCTCTCCTAGGGGAAAGTTTTCAGTGCAGAAACTTGGTGATCTTTCCTGTGGAGAACGTGATTTGTCCAGCCAAGTTTCTATAAAGCGTGTGTGGGAGTATCTGTCCACATTGCACACTGGGAAGAGGCAGTAACCCCAACTGATTGTCCACAGGGAAGACCCGCTCCTTTTCAATTATAGATGGCCCATCTCATCAGTGCATTCTGAGTGCTGACAAAGGAGCATAGGATCCTCAGTCTGGCTGTGGCACCAGACAAGTTTGTCACTGCAAATGACATTTTCCCATATTTCTGAAAGAAGGCTCATTTGAGAACATTCATTACAGACAGTACCCCTTACCCCCAAAAAAACTTGTGTTCTACTATTCCTAAAATATGTATGACCGTAGATCAGCTGTGGCAGAGGGACAAGGCAAGCTTGAGAAAATGGTGAGCACTCATGCAATGTAATGAGGTAGGTCTGATTTTTCCAGCTTCCGGCCAGAAAAGGTGTCAACTGGAAAGGGTGAGAAGAGGACCTTAAAAACAAAGCAGAAAGTTGTTCATAAGTTGTGTCCAAATAAGGATTAGTAAAAAAGTTCTATCAATCAAAGCTGTATTTGAGAGTAACTAGGTATTTGACCTAGCTAGGTTTTTATAAAAAGACTTTTTTTCCTGAAAATAGTGATTTAGCATTGATAAATTAAAAGGGAATAGTGGAGAAGCAAATCAAGTTTTGAAAAAAAAATGTTTTATTTTCAATGAAAAATTGATGTTTCCCATAGACTGAATGCAATTAAAATGCTGGTTTTTCAATCTATCTTTTTCTTTACCTGAGTATATAGGAAAATCCATTTCACAGCCAGACCTAATCCAGACACCAAGTGACTAAAAGTCACTCAGAAGGTCTCTCTCAGGTGTGATTTGTAGGGCTTCCTGGGTTTTGTTGCTCCAGAGTTAAAACTGAGAAGAGTCTTTCTCGTGATAGTTTATTGGGTTTGCTCCTGCTGAAATCCACAAAGGCAGATGCTGATCTCTGTGTGCATGTTATAAATATAAAGAAGAAATGCAGCATGACATTAAATGAAAAGTAAACCAGAGTGATAATAATAAAGGCTGCTGAATATCCTGAATCTTTGAAAAATGTTGCCTCCCCCCCACCCCACCCCCGGATCCAGTGAGCATTCACTCGTATGAATAATATTACATGCATGAGTAACCCCTTTGAACTCAATTAAACCCAAGTTAAGTATGTACAGGAGGCCCATGCAGGATTGGGACCAGGAGCTTTAGCACCAAGCTAAGGGAAGCTGTATTATTACGTTTGCACTGTTGCTTACTCACAGAATCACAGAAAAACAGAATGATAGGGGTGGAAGGGACCTCTGGAGATCATCTAGTCCAACCCCCCTGCCAGAGCAGGGTCACCTACAGCAGGTGGCACAGGAACACGTCCAGGTGGGTTTTGAATGTCTCCAGAGAAGGAGACTCCACCACCTCTCTGGGAAGCCTGTTCCAGTGCTCTGCCACCCTCAAAGTAAAGAAGTGCCTCCTCATGTTTAGGTGGAACTTCCTATGCTCAAGTTTGTGCCCATTACCTCTTGTCCTGTTGCCAGGCACCACTGAGAAGAGCCTGGCCCCATCCTCCTGACACCCACCCTTTAAGTATTTACAAGCATTGATAAGGTCCCCCCTCAGCCGTCTTTTTTCCAGACTGAGGAGACCCAAATCCCTCAGCCTTTCTTCATAAGACAGGTGTTTGAGTCCCCTAATCATCTTGGCAGCTCTCTGCTGCACCCTCTCCAGCAGTTCCCTGTCCTTCTTGAACCAGGGAGCCCAGAACTGGACACAGTACTCCAGGTGGGGCCTCACCAGGGCAGAGTAGAGGGGGAGGATGACCTCCCTCGACCTGCTGGCCACACTCTTCTTGATGCACCCCAGGATGCCATTGGCCTTCTTGGCCACAAGGGCACATTGCTGCCTCATGGTCATCCTGTTGTCCACCAGGACTCCCAGGTCTCTTTCCACAGAGCTGCTCTCCAGCAGGTCAGCCCCCAACCTGTACTGGTGCAGGGGGTTATTCCTCCCCAGGTGCAGCACCCTACACTTGCCCTTGTTGAATTTCATAAGGTTCCTCTTTGCCCAGATCTCCAGCCTGTCCAGGTCTCTCTCTGTATGGCAGCACAGCCTTCTGGTGTGTCAGCCACCCCTCCCAGCTTTGTATCATTGGCAAACTTGCTGAGGGTGCACTCCATCCCCTCATCCAGGTCATTGATGAATATATTGAAGAGGACTGGACCCAGTACTGACCCCTGGGGAACACCACTCGTCACTGACCTCCAGCTAGACTCTGTGCCCCTAATCATGACCCTCTGAGCTCTCTCTTTCAACCAGTTTTCAATCCACCCCACTGTCCATTCATCCAACCCACACTTCCTAAGCTTCCCTATGAGGATGCTGTGGGAGACCATGTCGAATGCCTTGCTGAAGTCAAGGTAGACAACATCCACTGCCCTCCCCTCATCTATCCATCCAGTCATGCCATCATAGAAGGCTATCAGATTAGTCAGACATGATTTCCCCTTGGTGAATCCATGTTGACTACTTTTGATTGATAGCTTTCTTTTCCTCTACTTGCCTTGAGATGATGCCCAGAACGAGCTGTTCCATCATCTTTCCAGGGATGGAGGTGAGGCTGACCGGCCTGTAGTTCCCTAGGTCCTCCTTCTTGCCCTTTTTGAAGACTGGAGTGACATTGGCTTTCCTGCAGTCCTCAGGCACCTCGCCTGTTCTCCAGGACCTTTCAAAGATGATGGAGAGCAGCCCAGCAATGACTTCTGCCAGCTCCCTCAGCACTCTCAGGTGCATCCCATTGGGACCCATGGACTTGTGGATATCCAGTTGACTTAATTGATCTCTCACTCGATCCTCCTCAACCAAGGGGAAGTCTTCCTCTGTCCAGACTTTCCCTGTTACTTTCTCCAAAGTCTGGGACGCCTGAGGACTGGGCTGAGCAGTAAATACCAAAGCAAAGAAGGCATTCAGTAACTCTGCCTTCTCTATATCCTTTGGCACCATGGCTCCTGTCTCATTCAACAGCAGGCCCACAATTTCCAATGCAGCAGGGTGCTACTCCAAGCATCTGTCTCTCTCTCGCATTCCTTGATGACCCTCAACCTGCTTACCTCCTCCCTGAGCTCCATCACTAAGCAGAGGAGATCCTCTACCTGGGAACATCTCCCACAGGCGTGCCCACCACTGCCATCTGACACCGGCATAAGAGCAGGGCACACCCTGCAGCCTGATGTCTGTGTGGCAGCATGTTCCCACAGGAGCTCCATTTGGGTAATTGTAAAGTAGATGTAAATATTAAGTCTTCCTTGTTCTAGTCTGTCTAGGCTTGGCTGGAAGGGATATCCACTTGGTACCTAAACTCTTCTGGACTTGTGAATTTCTGTCCTTTAATATGTGATATTTAGCTTTCAGAAAGCAAATAACAACCATTGTACACTTTTTTTACACCTTTCTCCCGATATTCTTCCAAAGCACTTTTGATAACATTAACTGTTGAGACCTGATGACTCCTCTGACTTCCAGACTTTCAGATTTGCCATTTCTCCTTCCCCCCTCTCTGATTCTGTATGTATTTTTCACCTGCCTGATGATATTTGGACCTTCCATAAAGCTTTACCTGCTAGAAAGATATTTATATAAGAAGCTGAGTTTCCATTTCACATCTTTTCTAGAAATAAATTTCTAACCTGTACAATCTTAAAATTAAGAAAAAAAAATTTAAAAATCTTATGTTTTTTGAGGGAAGCAATTCATTATGTCTTAATGTTTGTTTTTCAGAGTACTGGGTCCTCAATTCTCATTTTATAGACACCTGGGTAGATAAAGGGGCAGTCTAATTTAGAGTATTGTGCCCAATATCACATAAATTATCAGTGTTAGAAGCAAGAATAAGAAACCAGGAGTACCAAATCCCTTGCTTTATGTGCTGGCTGACGCTTGTAGTAGGAGAGACACAAACTGCAGCAGCAGAGATGGTGGGAGGATTTTCTGCCTTAACATATAGAACGTTTTCCATAAGCTGAGTTTCATGAGTCAACATTTTGGAGGGCAATAACTTAGAGTAATAAACAGGGAAAGAACACCAAGTTTGTGTGGGTAAATTTGGTTCTAAAGTGTGTGATGCACTTCGTGGTAATCAGGTACATTTGTGATTTGAACACTAAAGCCTATGAAATATGTTCACAGTTAGATGATTCCAGATGCTTTTTTTTTCCTCTATCTTTTATTTTCAGGTTTCTTTTTCTCGTTCCCCCTCCCGTTCCCTCTGTCGTGGTTTTGGACAAATTGGCCAATGGCCAGCGACAGATGCTCCCCCCCAGCCTCTCGTACACGGAGAGGAGGAGGAGAGAGAAAGGGATTTACGAGTTTAGAAGAAACTAAACTACTTCAAGGAAATATTAATGATAAAATATGAAGGAAAATAATGGAATAGATACAGTATATACAAAACCGTATTAAGCTTTCAGGCTGATGTCACCGGCAGGCACTGGGGAAGTCCCAGACTGGACTCAGAGACGGGTGGGAACTGGATTCCACAGATGGAGTCAGGAACACACGGATCGGGATCAAAGGCAGATGAACAGGCAGGGTCCTCCTCAGACGTTGGCCATTGAAGGAAGAGGGCTGACCCTTTGATCCCTCAGCTTTTATACTGAGCATGGGGCAGATGGGATGGAATACCCCTGTTGGTCAATTTTTGGGTCACCTGTCCTGTCCACTCTTCCCTGCAGGTGGGACCCCTCTGCGCTTTTCCGTTTCCGACCCTCCAACGGGGCAAATAACGAAATTAGCTGACCTTGGTTGTTATAGCAATAAGTATAAGCAAGAGCCTTTCTGCATACCATTCCTTGTCACAAACTGTCTTATCACTCTGAGAACGAACCATTTTCGACACAACGTGCTGTTAATTTCAGACAGTTAGAAGCCTAGCTAAGAAATAAAATTACTGAACAGAAAGTTGGTTCTGTTTTACCTCAAACCAGGACACCCTCTAGCTTTAGCTTTAAGGACAGATACCTCCGTGGGATATTCTGTGTTGCCACTACAGAAAAAGGGCAGTGCAACATGGAGAGGAAGAATACAAATTTCCGTGTTCACTATTGATTTTTGTGAGTGGCAGATGGAAGCTGCTGTGGCCTCTTTATGGAGGCTGTAGGTGGCGAAGAGGGTAAAATGATAAACCAGATTCAGTAACAGCAGTTCCATGCAAATTTTTTCCCATCACCATGTCATTTTGCTCAGTGGAGTCTTTGAGCGGATTCAGGCTTTTCATGTTCACAGAGAAGTGGAAGCTTAGATCTCTGACCTTTTTAAAAATCCATTTTGCATCTCATCTGTCAGAGATTTAAACAAAAGATTTTGACCTAAAGGGACATTGGTTTACACTTTCTGATAGAGGGAATAAGAAAGACTGAGAGGAAGGAGGGCAGAAAAAAAGATTATCTGAAATGAGACCTGCTGATTCTGGTGGTAATTTTGCAAGCGAGAGAGATGTGTATAGGATGCAAGCTGCTGCTTTAAACCCGTAGCAGGAAATGAGGCAAGAAGATTTGGGGTACAGACAGAACTACTGTTGAGATAATACTGCTTTCCTTACTATAGTCAAGCTCAGCGTTAGAGGAAAAGGATACTACCGAGTCATCATTGCCACTATAATCAACTGCTTTTATTGTTTTCATATGTAGACCCTGAAGTAATGTCTCAAATAGCAGAACCTCAGAGAGGGACAAGTTGTGCGATCCTACCATTGGGCATGGTGGGAGCTGAGACCACTCAATATATTAGCTTAAAATGTTCATTCTTGATCGTGACTTTTTTTTCCTTGCAGGTCTTTCAACTTGAACATTAGTAGTAGCTAAGAAAAAGTTCCCCACCCCCCCACCCCAAGCCTTCTTTACTTTCTTTCTCTCTCATTTTTCTTTCAAATATCACACAGAATCACACAGAATGGTAGGAGTTGGAAGGGACCTTTGGAGATTATCTAGTCCAACCACCATGCCAAAGCAGGTTCACCTAGAGCAGGTTGGACAGGAATGCATCCAGGCGAGTTTTGAATATCTCCAGAGAAGGAGACTCTACAACCTCTCTGGGCAGCCTCTCCCAGTACTCTGCCACCCTCAAAGTAAAGAAGCTTTTCTTTACATTGAGATGGAATTTCCTGTGTTCTAGCTTGTGCCTGTTGCCCCTTGTCCTGTCACCAGGCACCACTGAGAAGAGTCTGGCCCCATCCTCTTGACACATGCCCTTTAGATATTTATAAGCATCGATGAGGTCTCCTCTCAGTCTTCTCTTCTCCAGGCTAAACAGACCCAGGTCTCTCAGCCTTTCCTCATAAGAGAGGTGCTCCAGTCCCTTGATCATCTTTGTATACCTCCGCTGGAGTCTTTCCAGTATTTCCCTGTCCTTCTTGAACCAGGGAGCCCAGAACTGGACACAGTACTCCAGGTGGGGCCTCACCAGGGCAGAGTAGAGGGGGAGGATGACCTCCCTCGACCTGCTGGCCACACTCCTCTTGATGCACCCCAGGATGCCATTGGCCTTCATGGCCACAAGGGCACATTGCTGCCTCATGGTCATCCTGTTGTCCACCAGGACTCCCAGGTCTCTTTCCACAGAGCTGCTCTCCAGCAGGTCAGCCCCCAACCTGTACTGGTGCAGGGGGTTATTCCTCCCCAGGTGCAGCACCCTACACTTGCCCTTGTTGAATTTCATAAGGTTCCTCTTTGCCCAGATCTCCAACCTGTCCAGGTCTTGCTGTATGGCGGCACAGCCTTCTGGTGTGTCAGCCACCCCTCCCAGTTTTGTGTCATCAGCAAACTTGCTGAGGGTGCACTCTATCCCCTCATCCAGGTCATTCATGAATATGTTCAAGCCACTCTCCATGATATTTGAAAAGTCATGGCAGTCAGGTGAAGTCTCTGGTGACTGGAAAAAGGGACACATCGCACCCATTTTTAAAAAGGGTAGAAAGGAGGACCCCGGGAACTACCGACCTGTCAGCCTCACCTCTGTGCCTTGGGAAGATCATGGAACAGATCCTCCTGGAAGCTATGCTAAGGCACATGGAAGACAGGGAGGGGATTCAAGACAGCCAGCATGGCTTCACTAAGGACAAGTCCTGCCTCACCAACCTAGTGGCTTTCTACAATGGAGTGACTGCATCAGTGGACAAGGGAAGAGCAATGGATATCATCTGCCTGGACTTCTGCAAGGCCTTTGACATGGTTCCCCCACAACATCCTTCTCTCTAAGTTGGAGAGATACGGATTTGATGGGTGGACTGTTCGGTGGATAAGGAACTGGCTGGATGGTTGCATCCAGAGGGTGGTGGTCAATAGCTCGATATCCAGATGGAGAGGGGTGACAAGTGGTGTCCCTCAGGGATCTGTACTGGGACCGGTGCTGTTCAACATCTTTGTCAGTGACATGGGAGTGGGATCAAGTTTGCCAATGACACTAAGATGAGTGGTGTGGTCAACATGCCAGAGGGATGGGATGTCATCCAGAGGGACCTGGGCAAGCTAGAGAGGTGAGCCCGAGCAAACCTCATGAAGTTCAACAAGGCCAAGTGTAAGGCCCTGCACTTGGGTCAGGACAATCCTCATTATCAATACAGGCTGGGGGATGAGGTGATAGAGAGCAGCCCTGCGGAAAAGGACTTGGGGGTACTGGTGGATGAAAAGCTGGACATGAGCCAACAATGTGCGCTCGCAGCCCAAGAAGGCCAATCGCATCCTGGGCGGCATCAAAAGAACTGTGGCCAGCAGATCCAGAGAGGTGATTCTCCCCCTCTACTCTGCTCTCAGGAGACCCCACCTGGAGTACTGTGTCCAGCTCTGAAGTCCTCAGCACAGGAAGGACATGGACCTGTTGGAATGGGACCAGAGGAGGGCCACGAAGATGATCAGAGGGCTGGAGCACCTCTGCTATGAGGACAGGCTGAGAGAGTTGGGGTTGTTCAACCTGGAGAAGAGAAGGCTCCGGGGAGACCTTATAGCAGCCTTCCAGTACCTGAAGGGGGCCTACAAGAAAGCTGGGGAGGGGCTGTTTGCAAGGGCATGTAGCGATAGGACAAGGGGCGGTGGTTTTAAACTAGAGCAGGGTAGGTTTAGATTAGACATTAGGAAGAATTTCTTTACAATGAGGGTGGTGAGGCACTGGCACAGGTTGCCCAGAGAGGTGGTGGAGGCCCCATCCCTGGAGACATTCAAGGCCAGGCTTGAGGAGGCTCTGAGCAATCTGATCTAGTTGAAGATGTCCCTGCTTACTGCAGGGGGGGTTGGACTAGATGACCGTTAAAGGTCCCTTCCAACCCAACGCATTCTATGATTCTATGATTCTATGATTCTATGTTGAAAGAGACTGGATCCAGTACTGACCCCTGGGGAACGCAGCTAGTTGAAGGCCTCCAACTAGACTCTGTGCCCCTAATCACAACCCTCTGAGCTCTGCCATTCAGCCAGTTCTCAATTCACCTCATTGTCCACTTATCTAACCCATACTTCCTAAGCTTCCCTATGAGGATGCTGTGGGAGACCGTGTCAAAAGCCTTGCTGAAGTCAAGGTAGACAACATCCACTGCTCTGCCCTCATCTACCCAGCCAGTCATTCCATCATAGAAGGCTATCAGATTGGTCAAGCATGATTTCCCCTTGGTGAATCCATGTTGACCACTCCCAATAACCTTCTTTTCCTCTAATACGTCTCTTTCTTTTTGAAGCAGATTTTGTGTTACTTTTTGGCAAACATACAGGATTAAATTCTTCACACCCCTTCTTTTCCCTACTGACCCACCCAAATATCGAACCACTCAAAGAATTAAAAATGTAAATACACTGATAGGGATTCCTCTGTAGCTGGGAACATTGGAAGGGGATGTGTCCTTTCCCTGCCCACTCTAGATGGACCGGCATGATAAGGAAATGTGCTATCACTGGAGTTTCATCTCTGCTGTTCCTCTTCAGTAGGAAACGTCAGTGGGTGTAGAGAGAGGAGACATCTGCCGCATAAGATGGAGGAAGGATTTGCTCCTCAGTGAGGCCATGTGTGAGGGGCTCACCCCAGACTGCAGAAAAAGCTAGAGCTCTGCTCCCTCTTGCTCTCAGTTGCCCAATTGCAGTAGTCTGTACCACATGTGAGTGCATTCAGGCTGGCTCCAATTGGAGTTTTCTGGTGGGAGGAATGGAGTGAGGCAAACCTTCATTTTGCTTGGATTTGAGCAATGGTTTTGGTCTTATTTCCAAAGAAAACATAGCTTATTCAGTCACACGGTCCACTCCCATCTGTTTGTTCACTTGCTTCCATGCTACCCCCATTTCCGTCTACGCTCCCCCATGATATTTTTGAACCTATTGATTGGTTTCAACCACATTTAAAAAACACTGAAGGTTTTGACGATAATTGCAATTTCACTATCTGTGCAAAAATTGGCAGAGAAAAGAGACACAAATGCATTTCCCTGCTGAGAAGGTGGTGGGCAGAGTTCAGCCAGAGCAGCAGCTGTCCAATCTGCACCCACATACCGGCCAACACGACTGGCATGCACAGTTAGCTACAGAGCTCAGAGTCTTTTGGACATAGTGGAACTTATGGAAGAGGCTGGATTATTGAGATGGGAGAGCATGGGAGGCCTAAGATACAAATCTGTAACAAGCCAAGCTTCAATAGTTTGGCTTCATACTTTGAGAAAGCAATTATTACTTCCAAAGCTTTCACAGTATATGGAAGATGTGCCACTTTTAGCTTAGAAAAATGCCATGTCCCTGAAAAATGCCAGTAGCATTGAAAGACCCAGGATATGTACAGTCAGTCCTGAGTGCATTGAGGCAAACAGAGGAAAAATTAGCTAGGCTCCAGCAAAGCAGCAACTTTGGGATAGTTTAGAGTAAAGACATTAAGATCTAAATATAAGGTGGAAGTTGCTCTTGGGAAACACAGTTGCTCTTGTGGTGGCAACACGTAGCCCAAGAACAAACAAGAGAGACTTCAGGGCTTTGTGAAGGTTAATAAAGGACTCTGGGGCACAGTTTATCTTTTCTTCTGTTCTCCCAGTTACAGGCAGGGACTCTGTAAGAAACAGATGTGTGCAATCTATCAACACGTGGCTCCATGGCTGGTGTCACCGCCAGAGTTTTGTGTTTTTCGACAATGGGATGGCCTACACGGCACCAGGCTTGTTGGCGTTGGACGGGGCTCATCTTTCTGAAAGGGGGAAGAGGGTGTTTGCTCATGAGCTAGCAGGACTCATTGACCGGGCTTTAAACTAGGCTTGTTGGGGGAGCGAGATGCTACCCAGCTTGATCGTGACAAGCCAAGGGATAATGCTCCAGGGTCTGAGGGGAGGGTCACTAGTGAAGGCCCTCAACCTGTTGCTCCGAGATGTGCTGGGTACGCTGCAGCACACTCAAAGTCTTATGGGAATGAGCCAGGGGCTCCTGAGGAGATAGGAACCGAGGAGTCACAGATAAAACACCCCAGAGGAAGACCACCTGAAGAGCAGCATGAAGGAAAAGCAGCTTCTCCAGCCAGTGAGACAGCTTCATTGGGCGCCCAGCTGAAATGTCTTTACACAAATGCACGCAGCATGGGAAACAAGCAAGAGGAGTTGCAGATGTGTGCACACCTCCAGGGCTATGATCTCATTGGCATCACAGAGACATGGTGGGATGGCTGTTATGATTGGAGTGTTGGAATGGATGGATACAGACTCTTCAGGAAGGACAGGCTGGGGAGATGAGGAGGGGGTGT
Organism: Rissa tridactyla; assembly: GCF_028500815.1. NCBI lineage: Eukaryota > Metazoa > Chordata > Aves > Charadriiformes > Laridae > Rissa > Rissa tridactyla. The sequence continues at coordinate 14,195,062 of NC_071496.1, forward strand.
TGCCCTCTCTGTCAATGAACAGCTGGAGTGCATGGAGCTCCACCTGGGGATGGATGAAGACCTAACGGAGAGCTTGGTCAAGATTAAAGGGACCACAGGGGAAGGGGACATTACGGTAGGGGTCTACTACAGGCCACCTGACCAGGATGACAGAGCGGATGAGGCCCTCTGTAGACAGATAGGAGCAGCATCACGTTCACAGACCCTGGTCCTCATGGGGGACTTGAACCACCCCGATATATCTGTTCGAAGGACAACACAGCGGGGCACAAGAAATCCAGGAAGTTCTTGGAATGTGTCGATGACAACTTTCTCCTTCAAATGGTAGAGGAGCCAACGAGGAGAGGAGCCATGCTGGACCTTGTCCTTACCAACAAGGAGGGGCTGGTGGGGAATGTCAAGCTCAAGGGTAGCCTTGGCTGCGGTGATCATGAAATGGTAGAATTCAAGATCCTTCAGGCAGTGAGGAGAGCATGCAGCAAGCTCCCTACCCTGGACTTCAGGAGAGCAGGCTTTGGCCTCTTGAGGGACCTGCTTGGCAGGGTACCATGGGAAAAAGTACTGGAGGGGAGAGGGGCCCAAGAGAGCTGGTTAGTATTCAAGGATTACCACCTCCAAGTTCAGGAGCGGTGCATCCCAAGAAAGAAGAAGTCAGGCAAAAATGCCAGGAGACCTGCATGGATTAACAAGGAGCTCCTGGACAAGCTCAAAAGCAAAAAGGAGGCCTGCAGAGGGTGGATGCAAGGACAGGTTGACTGGGTGGAATACAGAGAAACTGTCCGAGCGACCAGGAACCAGGTTAGGCAAGCTAAAGCCCAGATAGAATTAAATCTGGCTAGGGACATCAAGGATAACAAGAAAAACTTCTATGTGTACATCAGGGGTAAAGGCAAGACTAGGGAAGATGTGGGCCCTCTCCGGAAGGAGACAGGAGACCTGGTCACCCAGGATATGGAGAAGGCTGAGGTGCTGAATGACTTTTTCACCTGGGTCTTCACTGGCAAGGGCTCTAACCACACCACCCAAGTTGCAGGATGCAAAGGCAGGGTCTATGAGAATGAAGAACCGCTCACTGTAGGAGAAGATCAGGTTCGGGACCACCTGAGGATCCTGAAGGTACATAAGTCCATGGGACCAGATGAAATCCATCCATGGGTCCTGAGGGAGCTGGCAGATGAAGTCGTCAAGCCGCTTTCCATTATGTTTGAAAAGTCGTGGCATTCTGGCAATGTTCCTGCTGATTGGAAAAGGGGAAACATAACCCCCATGTTCAAAAAGGAAAAAAAGGAAGACTCGGGGAACTACAGGCTGGTCAGTCTCACCTCTGTGCCTGCCAAGATCATGGAGCAGATCCTCCTGGAATCTCTGCTAAGGCACATGGAAAATAAGGAGGTGATTGGTGACAGCCAACATGGCTTCACCAAAGGCAAATCGTGCCTGACAAATTTGGTGGCCTTCTATGATGTTGCCACAGCATTGGTAGATAAGGGGAGAGCAACCGACGTCATCTACCACCTGGACTTATGCAAAGCGTTTGACACTGTCCCGCACGACATCCTGGTCTCTAAATTGGAAAAGCATGGATTGGATGGATGGACCACTCAGTGGATAAGGAACTGGCTAGATGGCCACACTCAGAGGGTTGCGGTCAACGGCTCAATGTCCAAGTGGAAACCAGTGATGAATGGCGTTCCTCGGGGGTCAGTACTGGGACCAGTGCTGTTTAACATCTTTGTCGGTGACATGGACAGTAGGATTGAGTGCACCCTCAGCAAGTTTGCCAACAACATCAAGCTGTGTGGCACGGTCGACACACTGGAGGGAAGGGATGCCATCCAGAGGGACCTGGACAGGCTTGAGAGGTGGGCCTGTGTGAACCTCATGAAGTTCAACCAGGCCAAGTGCAAGGTCCTGCACCTGGGTCATGGCAATCCCAAGCACAAATACAGGCTGGGTGGAGAATGGCTGGAAAGTAGCCCTGAGGAAAAGGACTTGGGGGTGCTGGTGGACGAAAAGCTCAACATGAGCAGGTAATGCACACTTGCAGCCCAGAAAGCCAACCGCATCCTGGGCTGCATCAAAAGAAACATGGCCAGCAGGTCGAGGGAGGTGATTATGCCCCTCTAGTCTGCTCTGGTGAGACCCCACCTGGAGTACTGCCTCCAGCTCTGGAGTCCTCAGCACAAGAAGGACATGGACCTGTTGGAATGGGTCCAGAGGAGGGCCACGAAGATGATCAGAGGGCTGGAGCACCTCTGCTATGAGGACAGGCTGTGAGAGTTGGGGTTGTTCAGCCTGGAGAAGAGAAGGCTCTGGGGAGACCTTATAGCAGCCTTCCAGTACCTGAAGGGGGCCTACAGGAAGGATGGGGAGGGACTCTTTATCAGGGAGTATTATGATACGACACAGGGCAATGGCTTCAAACTGAAAGAGGGTAGATTTGGATTGGATATCAGGAAGAAATTCTTTACTGTGAGGGTGGTGAGGCAGTGGAACAGGTTGCCCAGGGAAGCTGTGGATGCCCCATCCCTGGCAGTGTTCAAGGCCAGGCTGGATAGGGCTTTGAGCAACCTGGTCTAGTGGGAGGTGTCCCTGCCCATGGCAAGGGTGTTGGAACTAGATGATCTTTAAGGTCCCTTCCAACCCTAACAATTCTATGATTCTGTGTGATTCTGTGAAATCTTCCCCAAGCAATAATCAAAATGTGTAAGTAGTTGTTGCAGGACATCATTGTGTAGATCAAAAAGTATTCCTGGAGTGGGAGGTTTAAATAAATAAATAAATAAATAAGAGTACTTGGCAAATTGGTACTACCAAATTTCCAGAGAAGAAATCTGTGATGACTCTCAGATATGATTACCCACATAACCTATTTCTGAGAAATTTCCATAATTGCTGATATCCAGAGGATAAGAGGCTCTGGCTAGGAGGGACTGACTTGTGCTCTTTCTTATCCTTCATCCATAAACATCTCCTGATTGCTTTCTGAAATATGTGCTGGGCTTGAGGAATAATTAGTTGGGTCTGGCACTGCTGTTTTCATTATTTCATCCTCACCTGTTGGATATTCTGAGTGCTACTAAGGCAAGGAGTGAAGCTTGAACCAGGATTCATTGGGAAGGAGCCATGGACAGATTGACAAAGCTGCTGTGGGTTGAGAAACTGATAATTGTAGCAGTTTATGATGACCTTTATAAATGGGCATTGGAACCTTGAATTCAAGGGGGAAGCCATTAATCCTTTTGCAGAGATTAAAAATAATGTCATAGGGTATTTTGAAGTATGCAAAAATTTTCCTCCTGGTGACATACTTTCCTTTGGGTCTGATCTGAAAAGCTGTGCATTATCCCAGGGGCTTAGCTTCAAATAACAGAGAAGCGTGCAGGGAAAGGAGCTGCTTTCACACTTCATAAAAGCAGGGCAACTTTCCACCAGGGAACCAGCAAGCGGGGTCCCTCCAGGACCTGCAAAGGTGTGTTTAAAACAAAAGTGAAGCAGGTTAAGAGACAACTGCAGTGATTAGGTCCAAGGGGCCAAGTGTTCCTTGTGTATAATAATCTGTTTATTGCAACAGTGACATCAGCAGAGTTTTGCTGATTTATTCCGTCTATGGTTCCACCCAGTCTTTTCTTTGTGAAAGCAAGAAAAACTTAGTAATAAGGTATTCTCATATCATAAAATATTTCAGTACTGCAGAGCTACATGAAAATCTCAAAGTATTTGGAAAATATGTAGTATTTTGCTTAAAAAAGGCAAAAATATGCAACTCGATGAGAACAGTAGCAGATTTCCTTAAGGTTTGATGGCAATTGTAGTCTTCAATGTATTGAGGCTGCTAAGATTTTGGGGGGAGCAGAAATTGTTACTTCCCTAGTGTATGAGTGGGGAAACTGAGGCAAGGAAGGTTGAAAGGATCTCCTGGAAGAAGTCTGTGTTGAACTTCTGAGCTTGCCTTTTTTTTTTAAAAAAACCCCAAACTTTTACTTTATTTAGAGTCTCCTCTATCAGCGTTGTGGCTAAATATATTTTTCTTTCCAAATTCAAGATGAAATTGTTTTGATAAGAACTCAGTGATAGTGACTTACCACTTGCTGCACACAGTGATGAGGAATTACCAAGTAACTGCTCCGGGGTACCCTGAAAGGCTTTGCATCACTCAAAGGAAAGGTTCCGCCCATTGTGTTGCCTTTGTGCAGGATGGTGGTCACAGCTCCCTATAAGCTTTGAACTGGTGCCTCCCTTGAAATCCAATAGTCCCAGCCCACAGCTTTTCCAGGTACCATTTGTTATCAGGATGACTTTTGTTCCTGTGGCGCAGCATACTTAATCTTACCCTTCAGAACACAGTGCTGGTGTGAAATGTGCAGATATTGACTGGACAAAATGAAGGAAGGATAGTAAATCCTGTACCAGACAGCATGGATTGTATGACCTAATATGAACAATTTTTCTTTCTTTCTAGGATAGATAGATATACCTGATATGAGTGCCTGTGTTGGTCAGATGTCTGATAGGAAGAACAGAGGCTGGCTCATCTCCATTGCTCTCCTGAGCAACAACTTCTGCTTGACTGCAGTGGACCTAGTGTTCTCTCTGGTTTCAACATTCAGGGCACAAAAAGTGCACTCTGCCCTTGCAGGCAGGAGCAGGAGAGATGATTTTCCCCATTAAGGTTCTGGAGTTTGGATAACTGCTTTACCACAGGATGACCTATCAGTCAGTGGAATATCTTTTCTTCCACAGCTGCCCACAAAGGAGGTGGGGGAAAAGGAGAGAACGGTAGAGAGTAAACCTCTTCCAGCTCCCTGTCCTTTCCTTGCTTTCCCCAGATACCACCCAAGGCACCTCGATGTAGATGGCCCAGAGCTCTCCAGGAGCATGTCAGAGGAGCCACAACTTTTCTTGTCCCAGTCTTAGATTCAAACACAGCTTGTCCACGGTGAGCAGGACATTCCAGCAAGGCTATGGTGCTCGGGCAGAGAGGATTTTGACAACAATACTTTTTCTGGTGTTAAAGTGAAAAACAAGCTAGTAGTGTGGGACGCTGGAGTTTGAAACAGGAGCTTATAATGAACACAAAATGAAAGCAGATTACAGTTCCTTTTATCTATTTGTCTTCATTTCAGTGGATTACCACTTCACCCACTCCCACCCACCTCCCATCCCTTTCTTTTGGGTGAATAGCAGTTTTTGAACAATCTGTTAGTAGTTGCCAACTCATCTCCTTTGCTTTTGAGCCATATTTATCACTCTTTTCCTGATTTCTTACAAAAGACTTCTGCTGCCTTTGAGTTTTACAGAGGGGTCTCTTTTCTGCAAGAAAAGGAGGAAGAAACACAGGGAAGCTGTTTGCTCAAAATCTGGAAGAGGAAAGAGCTTCCACTCACCTTGTTGCTCTCACTGACCTTTTTCCCAGCTCTCATGCAAATTGAAATCAATTTTTTCTGTCTGTCCATCCCTCCTTGCTCTATATATCAGCTTTACATCACATATAATCATTATCGAGAAAATCCTAGTACAGTGCACTAGTTGGAAGGGATCTTGAAAGAGTGTCTGTTCAGCTGCAAGACAGGACCAGATATATCCAACTGACAGATAATTAGAATCCAACAGTCTATGAGTGGATCCATCAGAAGATCTGGATTTCCAAACTGCTGCTGCCGCTGAGCTATCCTTAAGAAGGACTGGCTTCAGCTACCGCAGCTGCCACCTCAGGAATGCCTTGCCCAGAACCACAGTCTCTCTGGCTCAGGCTAATAGATGTTAACCCAATTGCTCTTTGTTTTATTTCCAAATGATGCCATGTTTGTTTTTGACAGTTGGCCTGCCCCAAGAGGACTGGGCAGTGCCCATTAGTGGAGTGAGCCTTGGGACTCAAGAGAGCACAGTGCACAGTGGGCTTCTCCGCTGGCTGTTGTAATATGGAGGCTTTTATCCACCCCGACACAAATGCTGGAGTAACAGTTCCCAAAGGACAGGTTTTGGGACTGCAGCTAAGGAGGGCATCAGTGGAAACGTGTGGGAACTTCTGATCTAAAGAGTAGTGTGAACTGTGGGTGTAAGCCCACGATGACACCCTGGGAGAGGGCAGAAACATGCAGACCCCGAAGGAACCTGGACATCCCTATCAGTGGGTAATTTAACCCAGCTGCAGAAATAAACCATCCCTTGTGCTGTGGCATGTGTTTCTGAATGCATCTGAACCACTGTAAGGCCCCCATTTGGGCCAAGGAGAAAGAGAGAGAGGCAGAGAAACACAGGTCTTTCATTTTCCTTTCACTCAACCCTCTCTTATACATGTGATTTGCCTCCCAAAATTTCTGTGGAGGGAAGATCTGGCTTTTTAGGTGCAGAAGAGCTGAGTCCCAAAGATGATAAATGACTTTATATTATCACACAGTGACTGAGACATGAAAAGAACCCAGGTGTCCTGACTTTCCCCGACTTTTCATGCTTTTCACCCTGTTCTCTCCATTTCTGCAAAGTGGTTGTGCACTAAAGCGCATGGGAACTGCCACACTTTATACTCACTGAATCCAGCTTTTAAATTTGGGCCTGCCTGGTAGACCTTCCTCTTGAGTCCCTGCAATTTACAGTCCCTCCTCTCCACATTTAATTGTGTTTGTAAATAACCAGTATGTCTTTTGGTGGAAAAATAAAAGTGCAAAGGATCTGTTACAGGATAGATTTGTAAACTAAATCTTTCTGCTGCAAATAAGGGATAGAGGGGAGGAGTCCTTTGGTGTTTTATTTCCTGCACAATTAAAAAGCTCTCATACCACTGTAAATAAAACTCCAGTAACCATAGTCAGCTGCCACCATGTGGAAATCACTGATTTTCAGGCTAACCAAAACTGTCCTTTTGCATACCTCTGCCATTTATTGGCACTGAGCTGAAACAGAGTTTGAGTGTGTGTGTGGGGTGGCAGATAGCTGTTTGCTCTGTGCCTTGCCTGTACAGCACCCAGCACAGAGATTTTCTGATTCAAAAGGAAGATTTTGAGGATGTTGCAATGGTAAAAATATACAATTATGTGTTGGGTGGTAGGTCATTACTGTGCTGACTGCATTTGTGCTTTAAGAAGCTGGAGAAAAGCCAATATATCCAAATAGCTAAGAAAGGATTTGCATGCCTGGCTGGAGATCTCAGTGCTCTATCTGTTCTACTGAACCAAGCCTCCAGCTCCCTAAAATGCAGAGAAATGCAGTCACTCAGGACCTTTTCCTTTGTCACTGAGTGGCACAGTCCTGAACCAAAAGGGAATTTAAGGGGAGAAGGGAAGAACAGAGCCTAGGTCTGGTTGTTCCCTAAGATAGAATACTCATTAGTTCCTATTCCTTACACTGGATCACCTTTTTTTTTGATTGAGTCAGATGTTGATGAAAATATTATGCTCTCAGTTACATCAATGTTTTCAGATTTTGATTATTAACATAGAAAACACTTTTTTTCCAGCCACTTTTTTTGTGGCTGAAAACAGAAAAAAGTAATGGGAGAGGAAAAAAATAATCCTGCTATGAGGCTAGGACATCTTTATTTTCTCATGAAGTTTCAGAGCATCATTTCCTGTCAGCCGAATATCATGATGGAGGAACAAGCCTCCAGGATACCTACCCCATGGGCTATGGAGAGATCCTTGCACAGTGCCAGTAGCAAGTTTGCGATACATATAGCGGAAAGTGGCTCATCCCATTTTTTCCATTTTGGCATCTTCTCACCACTAAGATGTGGGCAAATTGGAGAGAGCTCAGACGAGCCACAAAAATGATGAAGAGCCTGTGAAGAGTTGACTTATGAAGAGATATTAAAAGAACCAAATACGTGTAGCTTGGCTAAAGGATGACTGAGGGGAGGGAGAGGAAGGGAAGGTGATATTTATCTCCATATATTTGCAAGGATGTAAACTCCAAGGCAGGAGATTGTAGGAATGTGTCTGAGAGAAAATGGCCATGTGAGCCAGCCTCCCTACTATGAGAGATTAGATTAAGAGCAAAACAGGTGGTAGAAGATGGAATTAGTACATGGGAAAAACGGGAACTGAGAAGGTAGAAAACATGTGGTGCTAATGACTAAGCAACTTACTATGTGAATTCTTGTAACCAATCTGATCTGTGAATGAACTGCATGGACAGCGCATGAACAGAGACTGTAAGCCAATCATATAGCTGCCGCTAGCGCGTGTTCTTATTGCCTGTCTATATATACTCTGTGAAAACTTGAATAAAGGGAGAACGATCATACTCATATTGAGACTCCATCGTTACTCCGGGTCCGTCTCCCACTCCAACATCTGGTAGCAGAGGATGGTTCAGTGCGACTGAGTTCTCCGAGACTGCGGTAAGCAGCTAGAGGAGGGGAGTGGGAAACTTCGGCTGGGAGATGTGCTGCTTGGGCGCATCAGCGGGAGCAGACAACGGCGTGAGGTCGCTCCTCACCTCCCAGGCGCAGCTATGGAAACAGAAGCTGCGGCCACGCTACTCGCTGGGATCCTCTCTAAGAGAGGGATTGAAACACCAGCGAAACTGTTGCTCAAACTGATTAAGCCGGGGCAGGAGATGGGGCAACAAGTAACAAAAGAAGAAGGGGCTATATTAAGACTTCTCCTGCATATCCTCTCTAAGAGAGGGGTGAAATATGATGAGCGTATGCTCCGAAGGTTGTTAACCTGGTGCAGAGAGAACGGATTCGCACCAGAGCCCCAGACAGCTTTTAAACCAGAAATATGGGAGGCTGTTGGGAATAAACTGTGGGAAGTGATAAGTAAAGGAGACAAAGAGGCATCACCGTTAGCGACGACATGGTGGTTGGTGTTATCGACCTTACAAGACATGAAGGCGGAGCGAGCCATGGCAGCCGGGGCTTTTGCAGCATTACAACCCACGGGAGGGGGATCGAACAGGCCAGGTCTGAAGGTCTGGGACGATCCCCTGCTGATCCCCTCTGCTCCACCTGAGGCCGATGGAGGAGGCAGAATGTCAGCAGAGAAGGACAGAGCCGGAGCTGTTTGCTCCTGCCATTGCCCGCCTTGCCCCCTCCCCTCCCCAGTCGTCTCCCTGAGATAAAAGTGCTGGTTTTGTATGTCTGCTGTGTAAGTGTGTGTGGGCGCCAGCTTATACCTGCTGATCAGCATGTGTGCTACTGTTTGGTTTTTGTTGTGTGCAGTGTCGTTAGGTGACTCCACTTGAGCAGGTGTTCTGCCCGGTGTGGTGCTGTTCTCGTATGCAACTAGGGCTGACACTCCGTCAAGTGAAGAAGTTTGTATATACACAGTGTTTAGACGTAACGCAAGCGCACCCCAGGTAGATACACCAGGATGGGCTGTAGAACCGATGGAAGTCCTGAAATATTGGGGGAGTTTTCAGGAGCCGACACGCTTACGCTCTAGGGAACGGCTCGCCCGTGCAGGGCGTATGGCTGGTTGTTTGTTGTTTGTCTATAAGGTCATGGTTGATTGGGAAAAGGAGTTGAGCCAAAATCTATAGGATGCTCTGTAGGAAAATGAGAAACTTAAGGAAAAATGAGAAACTGAGCTCTTGTTGCAAAGGCAGACTTTTATGTCAGTCGTAAGTGATGGAAAAAAAAAAAAGAAAAAAGAAAAAAAGAAAAAAAGAAAAAAGAAAAAAAAAGAAAAAAGAAAAAAAAAGAAAAAAAAGAAAAAACAAAAAAGAGGAAAAAAAGGGGGGGGGGGGGAACAAAAACAAACCAAACAGGAACAATTAGATGGGAAATGTGCCACGTTAGCACAAAAGTATGCCATAAGCATTACGAGAAAGCATCAGAAAAAGAGAAATAGGGCACCTGATTCAAAGCAGTACCATAGAGATATGTTTTTGGTTTTTTCCTATATGTGTCTATGTTATTGCATGCCTTAGTAGATTGCTCTGTGTTATACCCTGCGAGACTAAAATGAACCCAGCAGAAGCGGTCTCTTGAGCAAGGGGGTGGAATATGGGAAAGCAACGGAAAATCAGCGAGGAGGACTGTAAATACACTCAAGGGACTTGCACCTGGGTGCTGGAAAACACATATATCACACCAATTGTTATTCAGCCTTGGGTGCTGGCAAGAAAAACATTTGGATGACATAAGCCTGTAATGGACTCACAGACACCTTATCTAGCTGCTTGAGAATCTTGGCCTGTTGTGGAAGAAGATCAAAGCACAGTACCAGCAAGAACAGGGAGTCCGCATGCGCTCTTGCTAACAAGGACTCTTTTGCTGCCAAGGTTTCTTGATAACAAGGACTCTCTTGCTGCCAAGGATAAGTTTAACAATGCTACTAGTCCAGCTATTTCTGAGTTATTGCTAGACGTAGATAGTATTCGATATGCGATGCTGCAAAACAGAGCTGCTACTGATTTTTTGCTTTCAGCTCACAGACATGGTTGTCAAGATTTTAAAGGACTGTATTGTATGAATCTAAGTGACCACTCCAAATCCATCCATGCCCAGCTGCAGGAACTGCACCGACCGAACCAGCAACTTGTGGAGACCACTGGGTGGAATCTCTTTGCTGGATGGACTTGGGGGTGGGGCTGGTTGAAGCAAATTATACTCATTGCCTGTGTGGAAGGAATTTGTCTGTTATGTTTAGTATGCTGTTTGCCGTGTTTAATAAGCATTATATGATCAGTTGTAGATGCCGCTTTGCATCGTACCCTTGTATGAGTTGTAGAATATGTTGCTCTAAAAACTATGTGTGTATCCATGAGAACCTGACCTTCACAGAAGAAGATAACAAGAAGGGATTACAACAATGTAGTCACGTATCAGACAGCCACTGTTAGCAGAGCTGGATCATGAGTTTGGTGAGACTCGCTGCATACGCTGGCCACGCATGCAGCGACTCTGGCCTGTACTTTTCTACTCAATCCAGTGCAGGAGAGTCTGGTGGGACTTGCTGCGTGCACTGGCCATGCATGCAGCGACTCTAGCCTGTACTTCTCCACTCAATCCAGTGCAGGATATAAGGGGGCTGTCTCGGGTCAAAGAGGGGGAGAGAGACATGAGCACACTTTGAAGGTACAGGGGATGCCCTGAAGCACTGTGTTTTGCCCCCGCACCCCCCATAAGTTTTATGTTCATTAACCCCAACAGCTCCGAAGGCATTACAGCATGTTGCAAGATAAGATATAGTCTACTACTGCTGCAAGATGCACTGAACACCTTCCTACAAGAATTTCAACTTTATGCCCTGATAGGACAGTGGGATGATGCACTCGCAAAGAGCCTGACTGCGTTAGAGTGGGTATTTTTGCCACATACCTTTTCAGAACCAGTAACTATGATGATTGAAATGTTACCACGATTGTTTTCCCAGGGTCGTTTGTGCTGTCACCAGCTTTCTGGAATGGATCCAAGCCACATACATGTCCCCATCAAAAAGGATGACCTTGACCCTTGGTTATCACAATTTGACATGTCGTTGCAACAAAATATTCGTCCTTTACATGATCAGCTAAAAGCTCAAATACTAAAGATTCAAGACTTAATGAACCACAATGTATTTGAAATATTACAAAAGGATTTCTCGTGGGTAAATCCAAAGAAATTGGCTTTCTGGGCTAAATTTAGGAATCTGGGTATTTATTGCCTTAGCAGGGTTCTTTTTGATTCTGTTTTTGATTGTGTTTAGTATATAACCTGCTAAGAGCGTCACAACGAGTAGAAGCACAAGTCATGGCGACCTTGTTAATAAATGGTCTGGTGTTAAACAAAAAAGGGGGAGATGGGGCAGATCTACAAGCAGAGGCCTGCATACGGCCAAAGACACAGTGAGCAGAGCACACAGGAAACACAGAGCCAAGAGAACAGTTCATACCTTCACTCCATCCTGTGACGACCATATAACATTTTCGAATCTCGGACAAAGAATAGGGCTAAGTATTCTTCCTTCGCTAGGAACAGCGACGGCATTAAATACGTTGAATAAGATAGGGTGTTGGGCAAGTAAACAGATAAACCTTACAACTGAAATCATATCTAGCTTGCTTACTGATGCTGATAGCATTCGGCATGCTACGTTGCAAAATCGAGCGGCTATTGATTTTTTGCTGTTGGCTCAGGGTCATGGATGTGAAGATTTTGAGGGTATGTATGTGTTGTATGAACCTTTCCGACCACTCATCATCCATTCATAAGCAGTTACGGGAGCTGAAGGATAACACATCCAAATTAAAAGTGGTCAAAAATGGTTTCGATGATTGGTTAAGCTCATGGGGTATAACGGGATGGTTCTCAGACTTCCTAAAACAAGGTCTCATGCTATTCTTGGTTATATTATTATTGATTATGGTAGCCTCGTGTGTTCTCCGCAAAGTGACTGACATGATAGAAAATGCCATGCATAAGGTCTGGCTGGCTCAAGAAGAAAAAGGGGGTATTGTAGGAATGTATCTGAGAGAAAATGGCCATGTGAGCCAGCCTCCCTACTGTGAGAGATTAGATTAAGAGCAAAACAGGTGGTAGAAGATGGAATTAGTACATGGGGAAAATGGGAACTGAGAAGGTAGAAAACATGTGGTGCTAATGACTAAGCAATTTACTGTGTGAATTCTTGTAACCAACCTGATCTGTGAATGAACTGCATGGACAGTGCGTGAACAGAGACTGTAAGCCAATCATATAGCTGCCGCTAGCGCATGCTCTTATTGCCTGTCTATATATACTCGGTGAAAACTTGAATAAAGGGAGAACGATCATACTCATATTGAGATTCCATCGTTACTCCGGGTCCGTCTCCCACTCCAACAGGAGATGAACTGCTTATGATGGTACAAAGGGAGATTTACTAGAAGTTGCAGTAGGAAATTAAGCAAAGGGAATTTTCAGCTGAATGTCAGGAGAATTTTGTTAAGGGTAAGATAATGATGATAAATATTTATATAGCATTTTGATAGTGAGAAGGGGCAAATGGTGGCAAGCTGTTTCCTGCATCCAGTGTTTCTAGTTAATAGGGAAGGATTGCTTTCTACCCTGTCTTGCTATTTGAGAAAAGGCTTAGTGCAGAGATGGGAAAGTTCTCCCTCCAATATGAGAAGTAGAGATGGGTAAAAATCCTTGTCTAAGCATAACTGGCTTTGGTACTCTAGCAGTAGCTTGGCTAGACCTTGACTGTGTTGCCTGGTCAAGTGGTGTGTAAGCCAATTGTTGGTCATCTATTGCTGACATTTCTAAAGAAAAACAGATTGATAGAACTTTTTCCTAGACAGCTCAAGCACAAGATGTGGCTGTCTTTTCATGGTAGGGGTTTATATTCAGAATAACACTGGAAAACTTGCCATTTAGTTGGTAAAGAAACTGAAGCCAGCATTTCTGCTTTCCAGCCTGGGATCGATTCGCTACACAGATCTATATTAGTATTCTCTGAACTTAACAGGAATTTTCCAACACCAGCCCAAGGAAAGACATCTTAGCAGGGTGGTGGAAAGCCAGTAGTTGAGGACTTGGGGGCCTGAGGTGAGAATGCCACTATTCTGGTGAGAATACCAGAATGTGCTTTGCATGGGACAATCCCATACAAGTTTGATAGGAGTACGTAGGATGGGAAGCACTAGTGTCTTCTGTCTCTCATATCAATTACAGTGACCCTCATCTGATGCCCACCAAAGCCACATTGGAGTCTTTCACTTGACTTTTTCAAGTAATGCGGAATCCCAAAGATCTCATCTTTACGCACTCTGACAGAGAAATATTTCACGCGACTCAAAACAAAAGCAGGGCGGGTTTCTCTTTAACTTTTTTTTTTTAATGCAATATTCAGTGTTTGGGACCAAAAAAAAAAGTATTGTCAGATGTGTAAATGCAAATTTAATAAGCACTTAAAAAAATCCCTTCAAATCAATGCAAAAATATTCCACCATGGAGTCACTTTGATTAAAAAAAAAAGGAAAGGGGAGGAGAAGGTTACCTGAAATAAGCAAAATTTCAAGCTAATGGGAATCTCAGTCATTATTTAATCCACTCCTTATCTGAAATGTACAAAAAATGGAATCTAATATGGCATATGTATGTTGCTGTCTTAGTGAAAAGGCAGGGGCAAAGGCATGTAATTTCACTTAATATATTAAATCCTACTGCAGGCTTTGAGCCAGACTAATAACTCTAGCGAGCTAGAAAATCCCGATATATTTTTTTTCTAGCTCCATGCACGATGCAACTTGATTCATAAGCAGCTCTACTGCTGGGCTTTATTAAATACAAATAAAATCTCTTCCATTGCAAAAGCCCACAAGGTGACAGAAAGAGAAGTGACTGTCCTTGATAGTTAAAATGTATTTTCTTTGGCTTCCTCCTCCTTACCTCAGCCCTCAAGTCCCAGGTCCCTAGAATATTTATACAGACATAACCCTGTGCATAGAAACCAGGGGGACAGACTGAAAGGAAAGAATTTGTTCCTGATCACTGGGGCCCACTTGTTAAAAAGGCCCTGCAGTATTCCTACCCTCAAGTGGACACAACTCAGTTTTTTACACACGCTCAGGAAAAGAATTTCAACAGCCCAGTGTGCTCCCTTACAGGCTGCTCCAGCTGTTTTGTGGCTGATTTAAGTGTGCTACTGAACGACTTGCTGGCAGCTCTGCCACAAAGCCCACGCTGGAGTTTGCTTTTCCAGGCAACATGACTGAACCCCAGGCTTGGAAAGCAAGAATAGTGTCAGGGAACTCAAAATCACCAGACTGGTTTAAAAATCATAAGACTGAAACTGGAAAGTACAGGAGGGAGACTCTATATATTTTTAAGATTGCTTTGCAAGCCTTTCCTTGTACAGACAGTGACAGTAAAACAAAGGATTTAGGAGAAAAAAGAAAATCAAAATTACACTGGCAGCATAGGTCCTGCCTAAAAATTGTAGCACTAGTTTGTGAAATTAACCCTATTTCGGACAACACTGAAACGCATGCTGTACATCCAGCTAAGGGTGTGCTTAAACGCTGTCCTGAAGAGGGAAGAACTTGCTCATGTACTTACCACCTTTTCCTAAATCTGTGTCTCTGTGTGCACATTATTCAAGGCCAAGTCCTTGGGGTCCATAAAGGAGTAAATGGACAGGACTTCCGAGAGAGTCAAATTAGATCCCATTGCAACCCATTGCTTCAGTATCTTACAATGCCATAAAAAACATGAATATGCCTTGAGTTTAACAGTGGTAAATCCCTGCATGGGATACCAGCAAAAATCTGGGAACACCAAACTTTTTCATGGAGGTAGATCTACTGAGGTAGATACAGTACAACTATGTAGGAGATAGATTCTGTTCTGGAGAGGTTAGGATCAAAGTAGGCTGTCGTGGACGGAGTGATTAACTTCACTTGTAAGAGAGAAGCAGTGAAATATTTATTGATATAAACCAGTGATTTAACAAAGTTCTATAGTAAATGTGACAGTGTTTTATGAGATTTGATGGCAAGGTACACTTGGCTATTTACTGCATAGAGGACAGGGTCAGACAGAACTGTCAGGGAGACCCACCGGTTGAGTCACGAGGTTCAGAAAGGACCCCCTTGCTTTCTAAACTCCTTCTCAGAGAGGAGTCTAGCTGCTGCTGGATCCAATCCTAGTCCCAGACTTGGTCAACAGTTTATGTCTAAAGGATTATTTATGCGCAATCAATCCTTTATATCACTTAGCTAAGATTTCAAAGTTTAGCATGCTATTAACCACTTACCAAGGATCTGTTGCAGCAAGGAATCTCGTAACCTTGAGGAGTAACCTTGAGCGGGTGTCCCTGCTCAAAGGGAGATCCTGTCATGCAGCCCACTGCCATGCAGGAGAGCTCAACTGGCTCTGGGCTGTCCACTATTTATAGAGTAAGATGATTGACCTATAGTCATATTTGCATAGGAACAAGACGTCTAGGTCCCTATTCCAGACAGCGTTTGGCTATGTTGCCATCCATCCCCCAAAGTCCAGGTACAACCCATCACAACTCCCACTGACAGTTATGGCTTGAGCAGGAGCCAGGCAGCGGGGAAGAGGGAGAGCACACCGCCACATAGGCAAGTGAAGTAGTGGAGAAAGGTATTATCTGTTCTGCAGTGTGCAAACAGAACTGACCTGATATAGAGCAGGGGAGAGAATACCAGTTTAAGCACTTTGGGAGAAGATGGTGCCCTCTTAAGGTCTGATTAAAGCCATCACTTGATATTTCTAAAGTAAATAGAATAATTATATCTTATTTAACTTATTTCTCTAGAGAAAATGGAGCTTTAAGTGTACTGGAACAGGATAAAATAACCTCCCCAATGTAATTTCCCAACTATTTTTTTTTCTTTTTTGGTTTTGCTTCTTTTAAAATCATGGATGACCAAAGAAGATTGTTTTGTTTTGTTGTGTTTTAATTAAAGGAAGAAGAAAAATGGGAACTTAAGCTGGTGCTGCAGGTTATCAGACATCTGCCAGTGAAATAAGAAAGTAGCGGGTTTTATTGCTACTGTTGTTTTTTTTGGGGGGGAAATGCATGCAAAGTTATTTTTAAATCCACATTAGTTACCTGATGGAATTTCCACTCACTCCTGGCACAAACCCAAAGATTCCAGTCATGACCACGCTGAGCTGATGGAAGCGGTGTCCAAAGAGACCAAGGATGAGGGCATGGTGCAGGAGGGAGTTTTCTATCTTTGTCTGCAAGATGTGTGTTGTGTTTCTGGTTGAGGGCTGCCTATGAAACTGCCCTGGAGTCACTGCAGCATCCCTGCTGTGCTGTGAGAAAAAAGTGAGAAGTGGATAACCTGAAAGGGTTTGAGGATGACATGGGCTACTCCAGTTCTTCTTCATAGTTAGGCCAGTCCTCAGAACTGTTGGTGGTGATTTATTACAGCATGCGTTGCCATGAGAGGGGTAGGTCCTATTTGAAGGTAAAAGACCTGGAGTACTTAGTGCTTACCACATATGAAATTAAAAGGTGGTCCTTGACCCGAACTGCTCAGAGATGTGAACGCCTGAGAGAGGCCACAGCAAACAGATGGAGGAAGAGCAAGGTAATAGAGAGCAGATTATGATTCGGTTGGGAAGTTGCAACGATAGCACATCAGCTGCCTCGTGGGTGTTGGGCAGTTTGGAAGTGTCACTGCAAAGGTGAGTTTCAAGGAGGGATGGTGAGGCAGACTCTGTAGTAGATGCCTCTGATGTTGGCAGGACTTTTACATCCCTGGTACACAAAAGTCTCCAGACAGTAGAAACAGCTGACATAGCTTTGGGGTTAAGCCAACACTGTCATGCTGTTAAGATGTTTATCTGAACCAACCTTTGCAAAAGACTCTCCCATGCCTACCTCAATATTAAGGACGCGGAGGCATTTGAGGACAGAAGGCATCATTTCCCCTGACCTAGATAAAATATCTGCTTTCCATTATATTTGAAAAGTCGTGGCAGTCTGGTGAAATTCCCACTGACTGGAAAAGGGGAAACATAACCCCCACTTTCACAAAAGGAAAAAAGGAAGACTCGGGGAACTACAGGCCAGTCAGCCTCACCTCTGTGCCCAGCAAGATCATGGAGCAGATCCTCCTGGAATCTCTGCTAAGGCACATGCAAAATAAGAATGTGATTGGTGACAGCCAACATGGCTTCACCAAGGGCAAATCGTGCCTGACAAATTTGGTGGCCTTCTATGATGTTGCCACAGCATTGGTAGATAAGGGGAGAGCAACCGACGTCATCTACCACCTGGACTTATGCAAAGCGTTTGACACTGTCCCGCACGACATCCTGGTCTCTAAATTGGAAAAGCATGGATTGGATGGATGGACCACTCGGTGGATAAGGAACTGGCTAGATGGCCACACTCAGAGGGTTGCGGTCAACGGCTCAATGTCCAAGTGGAAACCAGTGATGAATGGCGTTCCTCGGGGGTCAGTACTGGGACCAGTGCTGTTTAACATCTTTGTCGGTGACATGGACAGTAGGATTGAGTGCACCCTCAGCAAGTTTGCCAACAACATCAAGCTGTGTGGCACAGTCAACACACTGGAGGGAAGGGATGCCATCCAGAGGGACCTGGACAGGCTTGAGAGGTGGGCCTGTGTGAACCTCATGAAGTTCAACCAGGCCTAGTGCAAGGTCCTGCACCTGGGTCATGGCAATCCCAAGCACAAATACAGGCTGGGTGGAGAATGGCTTGAGAGCAGCCTTGAGGAGAAGGACTTGGGGGTGCTGGTGGACGAAAAGCTCAACATGAGCAGGTAATGCGCACTTGCAGCCCAGAAAGCCAACCGCATCCTGGGCTGCATCAAAAGAAACATGGCCAGCAGGTCGAGGGAGGTGATTATGCCACTCTAGTCTGCTCTGGTGAGACCCCACCTGGAGTACTGCCTCCAGCTCTGGAGTCCTCAGCACAAGAAGGACATGGACCTGTTGGATTGGGTCCAGTAGAGGGCCACGAAGATGATCAGAGGGCTGGAGCACCTCTGCTATGAGGACAGGCTGTGAGAGTTGGGGTTGTTCAGCCTGGAGAAGAGAAGGCTCCAGGGAGACCTTATAGCAGCCTTCCAGTACCTGAAGGGGGCCTACAGGAGAGATGGGGAGGGACTCTTTATGAGGGAGTGTAGCAGTAATGGTTTTAAACTGAAAGAGGGTAGATTTGGATTGGATATCAGGAAGAAATTCTTTACTGTGACGGTGGTGAGGCACCCTGGAAGTGTTCAAGGCCAGGCTGGATGGGGCTTTGAGCAGCCTGGTCTAGTGGAAGGTGGCAGGGGGGTTGGAACAAGGTGATCTTTAAGGTCCCTTCCAACCCAAACCATTCTATGATTCTATGATAATAGAGGTCATGGGATTACTGTGATTCCTGCACCAGGCCCCCGTCACTCGGGCTTAATCACAGCAGCTCTCTCAGAAAGGCATGCAAACCTAATAAAGAGCCTTAAAGGGAGCTGGTGTCTCACTTTTATAGGGCCTGTTCATGGTTGCACAGCATGTGAAATATAGTAAGTATATATTCTTGTATTTTTTTTGATTGTCAAATGGGTATAAGGGCCTTTCTGAAAAGCTCAGCGTTTTTGAACACAATCATGTGTACTGCAGAGGCAGCAACTGAAGGCTAATTTGAAAAATTTACGCTGGACACTGGGCTGAGATGTCCCCTTTAAATGATGGTCAGCGACCCAGGAAAAATTTCCTGAGTGTTGGAGGCCCTCGGCGGAATTGTTTCATGTCTGCAAGTGTGTGGCTAAGCAGTTTAAACAGAAATAGCACTAAGGGTATATTGCTTTCCTTTGGCTTGCATTTAAAGTGCTTATCCTGTGCTTCAAACGCTCATGATTTTACACAAACTTAAGTTCAGCAGAAGCATTTCCAAACTTCAAAAATAAAAAGTCAGTAAAATTCCAAATCCTTATTTTAATTTATGGTTTTGTCCTCTTTGTGCCCCAAATGCCATATTAGCTCTTCCTCTTATATAGTCCCCTACATTCAAAAGGTCCACAGATATTAAAGTTGACTGGGAGCATAAGCAATGAGATTTTAGCTAAAGTAATAGGTTTCAAGAACTGGATTTTGTCTGTGCGACAGAGCTGCTTTAGGAGCCTTGAATGGGACCATGAGAACTTTATGAAAAGGAGGAGTTAGGGAGAGGGGTGATATTTGGTTTCACAAATTAATTAGCTATCTTGTCTAGCTATATGCTAGTGAATGGGAGGGAGTATGTTTTCTTCTGGGAACAGTTTTGAACACACCAGAGTCTTGATCATTTTTGGACACTCTAAATGGAACTGGAAAATAAAAATTAACTATAAATTATAGGAAAGTTTAAATTATCCACAGAAATGATGAAATTAACTGAGCCTGACATTGTTGTAACATTCTTCTAAACTTCCCCCATCCATTACAACCCCTTTTCTCTGTTGAGATCATGTCTGTCTAGTTTGTAAGCTCTGAATATACAGTCCAAAACCATACTGTTTCAGGCACTGCTAAGAAATTGTGCTAGGACTAGGACAGAAAATTAGTTAGCGGGTTTTCTCTGTTCCAACTTAAGAGTGAAGCAGTAAATAGTGTTAATGCTGAAAAGTGAATTAGATTTGTAACACTGTTTCTGCTTTAATAGTTTTTTCCATTTGCTAATAGCCCAGATAATAGCAACTGCCTTTCAATAACATGTGTTGGTTTGGTTGTATCTTTCTTCTAACAGCATCTTTTTAAAACAACATGTTACAGCTCATTCATGAAATAGTTATCAGTTCTGTGCTTGTTTGTTTCTTCAGGCAAGCTAAATATGTCTCTCAGTCAATTAAATTTGCAGATACAAATTTTAGGTACTTTGAAACAGGGCTTTCAAATCCAAATGCTGGTTTCACACTTCGTTGGGAAGCAGAGCTGGACGGGACCAGTGGTGATGGCTGCTCTTTCCATGTGCTGGCTGAGCTGTAGGCAAGAGCAGGAGTGTCCCTTGAACACCGAGGACGTTGA
The DNA here is from genome assembly GCF_028500815.1 of Rissa tridactyla. Taxonomy (NCBI): domain Eukaryota; kingdom Metazoa; phylum Chordata; class Aves; order Charadriiformes; family Laridae; genus Rissa; species Rissa tridactyla. Next base: position 14,215,469 of record NC_071496.1, read on the forward strand.
GTCAGATTGGAGTCTGAGCTCTACAAGCAGGATTATTTTGGTGTCACCTGTTCCAAAGCTGCTACCATATTCTTCTCATAAATTCCTTTTAAAGCACGCTTTTACCCTCCATGCTGTTCTTGACAATTCTAGTTTTCTTATCTCCTCATTGCTGTATCTAAACACTTTCCAATAGTGTCCTAACCAGCTGGGCTATTAGGTCACCTGTAGCTAAGTGAGTGGGGTAGTGTTTTGATAGTGTTTCTTTTGTTTCTGCCTTTGCAATCCATGTGCTGCTCCATATGAGCATTTGAGGCAGGAGCTTAAATTGGCAACAAGAAATTGGTGCGTCCAGAATGCTCCTTTGTTCCTGTGTTTGTTCCAAAATACTATATTTGTCTTGAAAATTATGGTTAACATCCATATGGAGAAAAAGTCTGTTGGGCTTTCAGAGCTTGTCAAATACAGTCCATAATGTACAGCATTAGGTCTCTTCCACATGCATAGTCCATGCCTTTGAGGTATTTCTCATGTGTCCTTTGATGATTAAGTGACAATCTGTGATTTGGGATTGCCTAGCAAATTCCTTTTCTTTCATTGTACCAGTCTTCCCAACTCACACCATCAGTCTGTTTTATCCAAGCATTTCAGTGCCTAAATTATTAGCAAACTAGGGCAGAGATCATTTACTTTGGGGTGTCTATTCAGTACTTTTCCCAAGTATTTAATCTCAGATTGGTGAGTGTAAAGCTACAGTAATTTGTAATTGCAATTACTGAGTGGTGACAGTTAAACGGTATGTAATAAGAGCCTTTTAGCTACATACTGAGTTTTATCCTAGTTTATCACTGACATTTCATTCAAAGAATAAATCTCATAATGTTTTAGTTTTGTAGATATAGCCAGCTACACCAGAAATATTTGCAGAGAAGTGCTACTCAGTTGTTTCTGGTATGGTATCCTTGGCAAAATACATGTTTAATTATATTATGTTCTTTTAATGTATTAGGGTACTTCAAAGGCCTATGAACTTTTTTTTTTTATCGCTCTAATTCATTTAAGATAAGTGAATGTAACTTGGAATTGTTACTTATTTGGATCTCAATATCCATCTAGCTTTTTTGTTAAATTAAATATTCTAGTATGAATTTGTATCTTTAAAAAAGAAACTGATGAAATTTACATGGAATAATTATTTCCTAAGTGTGTTCTCAAATCCATTTGGATAGACAAATTCCTTGTTCTGCGATGGTATGCAAAGCCTGTACCCAATCCCTGGGTGACAGAACTCACAATTATCTAGGGGGAAAAGATCCTTTGCCGTGTATCCCTGGGAAGGACTCCTCCCCCCTTTGCTGTAAGGACAGTTGTGATTTTTTGGCATTTTGTAAGACTAGCTTACACTTCCAGCGCACACGATTCTCACTTAACAGATGCTTTGACTTGCTGGTATTTCTACCCTTTTCAGGTCTGTATCTCTTCCTTTGATTGGAACTTTTCTGAACTGGGAAACAGACTGCCACTGCAGGGATGCCTGCTCCCCCCATCCCCAAGCAAGCCATCCTTTCCACGTTCTGCAGGGAAGTGAATAGAGCTTGGTGAGGAGATGAGCATGGAGTGCAAATGGGACGTCTGATAAATTATTGGCAAGCGTATCATTCATTGTACTGTGATTGTGATTGGTCCAGATATCACCATGTTTTTTTCTGAGGTTATTTCCTTGAGATTAAGCAAAGCATAATGGTGTGATGGAGTTGAAGTTTATAGGGAAAGAGGTTAGAACATTCATTAAACTTTTCTGTGTTTATCTCGCTCTTCTTGCAAGACAATTTCTTTTAAAGCCAAAGCCAGATACTTGAATGAAAAATGACCCATCTCCTTAGCTCTCCTATGCACCACATCTCATGAAAATTGACCTCTCTATTAGATCAACTGATCATTGGAGCATAACCCAGGTTTAATGGCCATCAAAGAGAAAACCAATTTAGTTTCAGCTGCTTTGAAAGGAGTGCATCTGCAGGACTTTGAGCAGACCGATCAGATTTTTTTTTCTGGTTGTTGTGCCAAGTCTTTGCTAAACTTCGAGTAATGATCTCTCACAGCTGTCCCTTTACTACTGGATCTTTGTGCTAAAAAAAAGTTACTGGGTGTTTCACAGGAGGTGCTGTCAAAGCCTGGACTTATATGTATGCATGAGAACTATTATGTCACCCTTTTGTGTTACAGATAAGGGATCTATCCTTTCTTCAACCTGCTGAAAGTCTTGCATTTCTTTTCAAGTATCAAAGAGGCATCACCTAGCTGAAATACCACAGTTTTCTCAAACTATTGTCTTCTGGACATATAATTCATTTCCATCAGAGAGTGAGTTCTAAAGTTAAATAAGACATTTCATGTGCTGTAAGTTTTTTTTTCAGCTAGCTCCATGTGCTTCTGCTTCTTTCTGAAACTGATCTTTGCTAATGGGATCCAGTCTTGACCATATGCAAGAACTGCAGTAGTATGTTAGGGGGTTTGGTTGGTTAGTTTCTTTTTTGGTAGAGCAGAGTTAAATACTTAGACGTGGATCCAAGAAGAAGGTTTGGGAACCACCAGACTAGTATAATATGGATAGATCAAGCTGATAAGGATTCCATTTTCCTGTGGGGTTTTGATCAGCATTCCTCATGAGTAATCTGAATATACCCTGACCTAGATCTCCATGCTTGTGTAAGGTTTCAGTGCAAAATACTTGTTAATTCACACTAGTCTCAATTCATAAGAGCTCCTGGTTGTTTTGGGTTTTTTTCCTTTGTTCCTTCTCTTGTGGCATCTCTTTCAAACATCCAGTTGTACTCTGCAACTTCTGTGTCTTTGGGACAGGGTACAGGTTAAAAAAAAAAAAGTTATAATTTTGGACCTAGCATAAACATTCGCCATTCTTGTTCCAGGGATATTCGTGTCTCTCCATACTCTGATCCAGTGGAACTCATTGCTATATGAGTACAGTTGATGATAATAATTTTTATAGGCTTTAAACACAGGAAAGAAGAGAAAAATGCATGGAGAAACTAGTAAATAAAAGAAGGAAACATTTTAAGACAGAGTAATGCAAAGCTTCCAAAAATGCAAAGCTTCCAAATGCATGACTTAAAGCAACCTTTTAATGATGAGGAGGAAAGTTTCCATGGAAACATATTATCTCATCAGTCTGTACTTCAGTGTTCCCCATGTCCTCAATCGAAACAGCTGAAACCAACTACTTTATGCCATTTCATTTGTTTTTCACTGTATGAAGCTTTATTCTGTGTGTTTCAACTGCAACATCAGAAAGTCAGTTTCTCGTTCTCTCCTCCTCCTTCTTTCTTGGCCCAATGAATGTTTAATTATTTATACAAGTGGAGTATCTCCAAGGGAAGAGAGGGAGAGAAAGAGGGAGGCAGTAAAACAGAGAGAAATTGTTTTAGCTTTGCTGGTGTGGAGTTGATCCCAGTCTTGAAATAAATATCAGCCTTTTTGTACTTGATTATTTACCAGTTAGGAAAAAAAAAAGAGAGAGAAAAATCACGAACCTCTGATAAATAATTCAGGCTCCTCCATCTGTGAAAATGTTGGATTTGGCCTAATTTTCCTTATAAACAAAGACCATCACCTGCTCCAGAAAATAAAATCCACAGAATTTAAGTTCTGAAGGGGCATTTTTTCCCTGACAAGATCCGATGTATTTTTACACACACACAATTAAAAAGCCAAACCAGGAAATTATAACAGAAAATCAGGCAAGCTACCTTTCATCCCTGTTTCAGGTAAAATGTCAGCCAGTTAGGGCTATGTTGTTGAAACACAGGTCAACAAGAAAGGAGCTATTGAGCTTTGCCAGGTTCAGTACCTAAATACATGTGGCAGCAAGCGTTAGATACTGGATACTGACCCAGGAAGAAGACTCCATCATTATGGGTTGTGATGGAGCTTGAAGAAGGACAAGAAATAACTCCACTTTGGTCTTTATCCTGTGTTGCACTGAATGGACATCTCTTTCAAATTTAAAATCCTTATGATTAATAGTTTTGGCAATTCTGCCTCTTCCCTGGGGATTTTGTATTCAGAAGTGTAGAGAGATACCTGGGTGCAAGTAGATGTTATTATTTGTAGGTCACCTGAAATGAATGAACTCATAGAGATTAGCTGCAGCCCTGAATAGTTTCTGGGACAGAGGTTTCAGGTGGTAAAGGGCTGAGGATTACGACAGCATGAGGTTCAGATGAAATGGGACCTCACCATGGGTCAGTTTATGACCATGAAATGGCTAAAGTCTCATCTTCTGTCTTCTACATTTGAAGTAGAAGTGGAAAAGCAATGGTGTGTAGCTGACCTCTCAAGGTTTTAAGAGATTTATATGCTCAAAGGTGGTTAAATGCCAGCAGAAAGTCCTGTGGGAAGCTGAGATAGGAATGGAAGGAAGGCATGCCAGGCTGCAAACCTTGGTGTATATTTGTCATGGTTTTGGCCAAATTGGCCAAAGGCCGGCGACAGATGCTCCCACCCAACCTCTTGTACACGGAGAGGAGGAGGAGAGATAGAGAGTTATGAATTTAGAAGAAACTAAACTACTTAATGAAAATATTAATAATAAAATAAAAAGGAAATAAGGAAATAGATACAGTATATACAAAACCATATCAAGCTCCCAGGATGACGCCACCATCAGGCACTGGGGAAGTCCCAGGCTGGACTCAGCGATGGGTGGGAACTGGATTCCAGAGCTGGAGTCAGGAACCCACGGATCGGCAGATGAACAGGCAGGGTCCTCCTCAGACGTTGGCCATTGAAGGAAGAGGGCTGACCCTTTGATCCCTCAGCTTTTATACTGAGCATGGGACAGATGGGATGGAATACCCCTGTTGGTCAATTTTTGGGTCACCTGTCCTGTCCGCTCCTCCCTGCAGGTGGGACCCCTCTACACTTTTCTGTTTACGACCCTCCAACGGGGCAAATAACGAAATTAGCTGACCTTGGTTGTTATAGCAATAAGTATAAGCAAGATCCTCTCCGCATACCATTCCTTGGCACTAATTGTAAACATTGGTCTTATCACTCTGAGAACGAACCGTTTTTGACACAACATGCTGTTAATTTCAGAGAGTTAGAAGAGGCCTAGCTAAGAAATAAAATGACTGAACAGAAAGTTGGTTCTGTTTTACCTCAAACCAGGACATTCCATCCCTTATTCCATACCATTTGCTTCGTGCTCAGATCACTAATACCTTTATCTATCAAATATATATATATATAAAAATAGATATATGCAGGTTACTCAGTTATGAATTTTATCTACAAAAGTCCACTAAGTCCATTTAGTTCATAACTGTAGGATTTCATCTCTCATAGCAGAATCTCAGGGTAGGAAAGATTAATGAAGTTCTCAGGAATGAATGAAATCCATTGTGGTCCATGCCCACAGGTAGTATGTCCATCTCAAAGAGTTTTGCTGGATACCACTTGACAAAGCTGGTTCAGGTTTCATCACCACTGTGTTATCCTGAAAACCACATAATGAACACTGTTAGTATCATATAACAATTAATATAATACAGCTCAGAATTAAGTATTCTCACCCAGGGTCAAATTTCCTTGAGGCACGCATTGAGCTTCTCCATTCTCCAGCATCACCCACCAAGTACATCCAGGTCCTTGAGCAAACACAGTCCCACCAATGGGTTTGCCTTTGCCTGAGGCAGGACAAACCCAAACGGTTTTCCCCAACGTATTCCTTTCATGCACCACAGGGACTTTATCCCCTTCTACTGTATGTAAAAGGTCTGACTGAGCAGGACCAGCTTGACTGGTGGATCTCCCTGATGTTAACTAACCAGGTAGCTTGTGCTAAATGCTTGTCACAATTTTTAAAGGACCCACCACCCATTGCTTTTCAGTTTTTAACAATCCATTATATCGCTCAATTTTCCCTGAAGCTGGTGCATGACAGGGGATATGATATACCCACTCAATGCCAGGTTCTTTTGCCCAAGTGCTTATAAGACTGTTTTTGAAATGAGTCCCATTGTCTGACTCAATTCCTTCTGGAGTACCATGTCGCCACAAGACTTGCCTTTCAAGGCCCAGGATGGTATTCCGGGCAGTAGCATGGGGCATGGCATAGGTTTCCAACCATCCGGTGCTTCCTTCCACCATAGTAAGCACATAGCGCTTACCCTGGTGGGTTTGAGGGAGTGCGATATAGTCAATTTGCCAAGCCTCCCCATACTTATATTTCAATCATCGTCCCCCATACCACAAAGGTTTTAATCTTTTAGCTTGCTTGATTTCAATGCATGTTTCACAGTCATGGATAACCTGCGCAATAGCATCCATGGTTAAATCCACCCCTCGGTCACAAGCCCATTTGTATGTTGCATCCCTTCCTTGATGTCCTGAAGTATTATGGACCCACCGAGCTAAAAACAGTTCACCTTTATGTTCCCAGTCCAAATCTGTCTGGAAAATTTTAGCAGCTTGGTCCACTTGCTGATTGTTTACACGTTCCTCAGTGGCTCGACTCATGGGTATGTGGGCATCCACATGGCATACCTTCAGGACTCGTTTTCCTAGACCGTCAGCAATATCTTGCCACAATTCAGCAGCCCAGATGGGTTTACCTTTCTGCTGCCAGTTGCTCTGCTTCCACTGCTTTAACCACCCCCACAGAGCATTTGCCACCATCCATGACTCAGTATAGAGATAGAGTATTGGCCACTTTTCTCCTTCAGCAATGCCTAAGGCCAGATGGATGGCTTTCACCTCTGCAAATTGACTTGATTCACCTTCTCCTTCAGCAGCTTCTGCGACTTATCACGTAAGACTCCACCCAGCAGCTTTCCACCTTCGATGTATTCCTACAATATGACAAGACCCATCAGCAAACAGAGCATACTGTTTCTCATTAACTGAGAGTTCATTGTATGGTGGGGCTTCCTAAGCACATGTTACCACCTCCTCAGGTGGCATGATGAGTAGAAGGAACTTTACCCTTGAACATCCAGCCCAGGACTGGTAATGGGGGCACCAGGAGGAGCTGGGCTTCAGTACCAAGTACCTCTGAAGCAGCTTTAACTCCTTCATATGCTGCCAAGATTTCTTTCTCAGTTGGGGCATAGTTGGCCTTGGAGCATTTATAGCCTCGACTCCAGAATCCTAGGGGTCGACCTCAAGTCTCCCCTGGTGCTTTCTGCCAGAGGCTCCAGGTAGGGCCATTGTCCCCAGCTGCAGTGTAGAGCACATTTTTAACATCCCATCCTGTTTGGACTGGCCCAAGGGCTACTGCATGCACAATCTCTTGTTTCATTTGCTCAAAGGCCTGTTGTTGCTCAGGACCCCACGTAAAGTTATTTTTCTTTCGAGTCACTTCATAGAGAGGGCTCACAATCTGACTATAACCTGGAATATGCAGTCTCCAGAAACCCACAATGCCTAAGAAGGCTTGTGTGTCCTTTCTGTTAGTAGGTGGGGACACAGCTGTTATTTTGTTAATCACATCCATTGGGATCTGACAACCACCATCTTGCCACTTAATTCCCAAGAACTGCATGTCTCATGCAGGTCCCTTGACCTTACCTCTTTTGACAGCAAAACCTGCTTTCAGAAGAATCTTGATTATTTTCTGACCTTTCTTAAAAACTGCTGCTGCTGTATTACCCCACACAATGATGTCATCAATGTACTGCAGGTGTTCTGGAGCTCCAGCCTTCTCCAGTGCAGTCTGGATCAGTCCATGGCAAATAGTAGGGCTGTGTTTCCACCCCTGGGGCAGTCAGTTCCAGGTGTACTGGATGCCTCTCCAGGTGAAAGCAAACTGTGGCCTGCACTCTGCTGCTAAAGGAATAGAGAAAAAGGCATTAGCAATGTCAATTGTAGCATACCACTTGGCTGCCTTTGACTCCAGTTCATACTGCAGTTCTAGCATGTCTGGCACAGCAGCACTCAGTGGTGGTGTGACCTCATTCAGGCCACAATTAGTCTACTGTTAGCCACCAGTCTCCATCAGACTTTCACACTGGCCATCTAGGGCTGTTAAAGGGTGAGTGAGTCTTGCTGATCACTCCTTGGGTCTCCAACCGATGAATCAGGTTCTGGATGGGAATCAGGGAGTCTTGGTTGGTGTGATACTGTCCTCAATGCACTGTGGCAGTAACAATTGGCACCTGCTGTTCTTTAACCTTCAGCAGTCCCACCACAGAAGGGTCATCTGAAAGACCAAGTAAGGTAGGCAGCTGTGTAATGTCCTCAGTCTCTACAGCTGCTATACCAAAAGCCTACCAATACCCTTTCAGGTCTTTGAAATACCCTCTCTTGAGGAAGTCTATGCCAAGGATGCATGGAGCATTTAGGCCACATTCAGGCTTGCTTCGGCCTCTAATACAGTCAGTTCTTGAGACCCACCTGTCACTCCAGAAATAGTAACAGATTCTGCCCCTTTATGATTCCATGGCAATAGGGTACACTGTGCACCAGTGTCCACCAGGGCTTTATACTTCTGTGGCTCTAATGTGCCAGGCCATTGCTTCCACACAGTCCAATAAACTTGGTTACCCCTCTCCTCCTCCTGGCTGGAGGCAGGGCAACCCTAATGTTGAGAACAGCATCTACAATTAGGAGATGAGCTCCTGCAAGGACTGGAGCATCGCTTACCGTGGACTGAAACAGTCATCCTCCTGCAGAAATTCTTTCTTCCATCTGCTTTACCTTGCAACTCAAGCACTCGTGCCTGCAGTGCCGGAGTAGGTTTTCTCTCCCACTTACTCATGTCTTCTCCATAGTTGCAGAGGCAAAGCCACAGGAAATCTCGGAGTGGATCCTGTTTCCCTTGAGTTGATTTTGTAGGAGGGCGTTTTTTCTTAATGACTGCAACCTGGTTCTGTTCAGGGGAAGAGTGGGATTCTTTCCCCTTCTCAGACAGTTTTTCAAGCAGTTCATGAAAAAGTTTATCATTTTTCTCATTTTCCTCGGCTATTGTCTTAGTCATTTTCTCTATTGTCTCAGACATTTTCTCGGTATTCTTAGCTACTTTCTCAGTTGTCTCAGCCATTGTCTTGGTTTTATCAACCATGGTCTTAACTTGCTCAGCCATTTTCTCCACAGCTGCTACATGAAGGGGATGGGAGAGACTGTCTTCATACTGTCAAATCTTGTTAGCCACCTCATTTACAGTTGGTGTATCAGTATCAGATTCTCCCCAGACCATTGTCGTCAAAGTGTGGGAATAATTTGATGGTGCACTCTGCACAAACTTCCTCAACAAAGATCCTTTGCATGGCATTTCATCAGGGTCTATAATCACTTGCCAGTTGCTATAAATCACCTCTCACACAGCCAGTTCTCTCAGGTACTTAATACCTTTTTCCATGCTGGTCCATTTGGTTAGATGTCATTCCATATCATCCTTAAAGGGGTACCTGCCCTTCACAGCTGCTAGCAGTCGCCTACAGAGACAGAGGACATCTGCCTTTCTCCCAATGGCTCTATCAGTCCCTCCATCTTTGGACAGGTTTCCCAACTGCTTAGCTTCTCTGCCATCTAAATCTATGGTGTCAGCCCCATTGTCCCAGCATGGGAGCAACCAGGAGACAAATGTCTCCCCTTCATGATGACTAAAGTCCTTCCTCATATTTCACAAATCCTTCATAGAAAAGGATTTAATGATTATCTCTGCATCTGAGTCCTCATCCTGTGTTAATGCTGGCTGAGAAGGACCCTCTCCTTTATCTGATTTAGCAGGACCTTTTCCTTTATCTGCCTGAGAAGGACCCTCTCCTGGATATTCCTCAGAGGAACCCTCTCCTACGCTGACTGGATTGGGCTGGTCTTTGTCGTCAGAGGCAAGGGAACGAGCTAACTTTTTCTGTTTCCTGGTCACCGGGGCAGCTTGTGCCGGTTCTGCTGGAGTTTGGGTAGCAGCAGCGCTCGTTGTCGGGGCAGCCGGAGCAGTGACCGTGCTCTTTGTCGGGGCTTGAGCAGCCGGTGCCGCTGCGGGCGGGGGAGGGGCTGGCGATGCAGGTGTGTGGGGGGCAGGCGGCGGAGTGACTTTGACCGCAGGCTGCTGAGTGACTGCTGCCGGCATGAGCCGGGCCGAGGCCTGGACCGGGTACGTGGCTTTTGCCGGAGCCGGTGTTGGGGCTTTGGTCGGTGCCGCTGGCGCCGGTGTCGGTATGGCCGGAGCCGTGGTTTTCGCCTGTACGGGCGGAGGCGTGGCTTTCGCCGGAGCCGGTGGGTGGGCAGCCGTTGTGGGTCTGGCCGATGTCGTGGCCTGTGGGGGGGCAGCCGATGCCGCTCGGGCTGTTGTCGGGGTCAGTGGCGTTGTGTGTTGTGGCTTGGGCCCGGCGGCAGATCTAAACGAGGCGGGGTGGGACCACTCCCCCACTCATAAAAGAAGCCCTTCGGGAGCACAGCGACTAGGTCACTGCATACTGAGCAAGCAAGCAGTGAGTGGGCGTCGCCTGGTCGTCACTCAGGGAGTCACCCGGGAGCACCACGACAAGGGTGGGCTTCCTGGGCGGGTGAAGAGACCAGGCAAACAGGGAACGACACTACAGTCAGGTCGCAGCAGTTTGCATGGCAGTTCGCGCGGGAAAGCGCTGAAAGACTGCCAACCCAGCCAGGAAGTGATGTTATCCATTCGTAAGAAGACCATGGCATCCATGAGCTCCGCAACCACCAGCTCTGATGCAGCCTCCCAGATGGAACTCCTGTGGGAACATGCTGCCACACAGACATCAGGCTGCAGGGTGTGCCCTGCTTTTATGCAGGTGTCGGATGGCAGTGGTGGGCACGCCTGTGGGAGATGTGCCCGGGTAGAGGATCTCCTCTGCTTAGTGATGGAGCTCAGGGAGGAGGTAAGCAGGTTGAGGGCCATCAAGGAATGCAAGAGAGAGACAGATGCTTGGAGTAGCACCCTGCCTCCCACGACAGAAACCCAGCAGGCAGACAGAGACCCTGCAGCAGAGAACTCCCTGTCCTCTCTCTGCCCGACTGAATGTGGTGACTTGGAGGACAGGGGGCAATGACAAGAAGTTCCTGCCTCCTGCCCAGCGCAACAGGCGCCGCAGTCACATCTGCCCGGCGACTACCCCACCTTCCCAGATGCCATTGTATAACAGGTACAGTGCTCTGCAAGGAAACTTGGACAATGATGAGGATGATAGTTCTCCTACCTTGGAGGTGTCAGCAAGGTCTAGTCAGACCTCCCCCCTGCATCAAAACCTCTGCGGTAAAGAACAAAAGATGGGTCCTTGTCATAGATGGCTCCCTACTGAAGGGAGCGGAAGGCCCAATATGCAGACCGGACCCGGTACATAGGGAGGTCTGCTGCCTCCCTGGGGCCCAGGTCAATGACATGAAGAGGAAGCTTCCTTCCCTGCTACGGCCCTCAGATTATTACTCCCTTTTAATCTTTCAGATAGGCAGCGATGAGGTAGCGAGAAGTCCAAGGACAATGAAGAGAGATTTCAGGACCTTGGTATGACTGGTCAAGGGATGGGGAGCACAAGTTGCGTTCTTGTCTATCCCTCCAGTTGTGGGGAATGATGAGGGGGTAAATAGGAGGAACCAGCAGATCAATGCCTGGCTCCGAGCCTGGGGCTCACAGCAGGACATTGGGTTCTTTGACCATGGCCTGATTTACAGGACACCAGGCCTGCTGGTAATAGGTGGGAATAGCTTATCTTGCAGGGGGAAAAGGGTTCTAGGACAAAAGATATCAGGGCCCATTGATAGGGCTTTAAACTAGATTAGAAGGGGGATGGGGATGCAACTGGGCTTGCCAGTGAGGTGCCTGGGTGTAGTACCTCAGCACTTGTAGGGGAGGGTGCCAGTATTTCTGAAAGCCAGAAGACCTACCACATCGCAAGGGTCAAAACTACACACACGACTCCCTCTCTGAAATGCTTATACACCAATGAACGCAGCATGGGGAATAAACAGGAAAAGCTGGAGATCTGTGCGCGGTCGCAGGGCCATGATCTCATTGCAATTACTGAGACATGGTGGGATAGCTCACATGACTGGAATGCTGTCATGGATGACTATATCCTTTTCAGGAAAGACAGGCCAGCAAGGCAAGGTGGTGGAGTTGCTCTTTATGTGAGAGAGCATCTGGAATCATAGAATGATTCGGGTTGGAAGGGACCTTAAAGATCATCTAGTTCCAACCCCCCTGTCATGGGCAGGGCCACCTCCCACTAGACCAGGCTGCTCAAAGCCTCATCCAGCCTGGCCTTGAACACTGCCAGGGATGGGGCATCCACAGCTTCCCTGGGCAACCTGTTCCAGTGCCTCACCACCCTCACAGTAAAGAATTTCTTCCTAATATCTAATCTAAATCTACCCTCTTTCAGTTTGAAGCCATTGCCCCGTGTCCTATCATAACACTCCCTGATAAAGAGTCCCTCCCCATCCTTCCTGTAGGCCCCCTTCAGGTACTGGAAGGCTGCTATAAGGTCTCCCTGGAGCCTTCTCTTCTCCAGGCTGAACAGCCCCAACTCTCTCAGCCTGTCCTCATAGCAGAGGTGCTCCAGCCCTCTGATCATCTCCGTGGCCCTCCTCTGGACCCGTTCCAACAGGTCCATGTCCTTCTTGTGCTGAGGACTCCAGAGCTGGACACAGTACTCCAGGTGGGGTCTCACCAGAGCGAAGTAGAGTGGCATAATCACCTCCTTCGACCTGCTGGCCATGCTTCTTTTGATGCAGCCCAGGATGCGGTTGGCTTTCTGGGCTGCAAGTGCGCATTACCTGCTCATGTTGGACCTAGTACAGACAAACAAAGAGGGACTGGTGGAGGATATTAAGGTTGGGGGCAGCCTTGGCTGTAGTGATCATGAGAAGACAGAGTTCAGGATCATGGGGAGTATGCACAAAACAACAAGTAGAATCGCAGCCTTGGATTTCAGGAGGACTTACTTTGACCTCTTCAAGAAACTGCTTGGAGAGATCCCATGGGCTAGACCTCTGGAAGGTAGAGGGGATCAAGAGAGCTGGTTGGTATTCACCAACTTTCTTGGTTGGTTTCACCAACACCACTTTCTCCAAGCTCAGGATCAGTGCATCCCTAAGAGGAAGAAATCTGGCAAGGGAAGCAGGAGACCTGCATAGTTAAGCAGGAAGCTTCTGAAAAAGCTCAAGTGGAAGAAGGGATTGACCACTTGGAAAGATTACAAGAATGCCGTCAGAGCATGCAGGGATGAAACTAGGAAAGCCAAAGCCTCCTTGGAATTAAACCTGGTAAGGGATGTCAAGGTCAACAGAAAGGGCTTCTACAAGTATATTGAAGGCAAAATGAAAACTAGAGAAAACGTGGACCCGCTGTTGAATGAGACAGGAGCCATGGTGCCAAAGGATATAGAGAAGGCGGAATTACTGAATGCCTTCTTTGCTTTGGTCTTTGCTGCTCAGGCCAGCCCTCAGGAGTCCCAGACCTTGGAGAAAGTAACAGGGAAAGTCTGGACAAAGGAAGACTTCCCCTTGGCTGAGGAGGATCAAGTGAGAGATCAATTAAGTCAACTGGATATCCACAAGTCCATGGGTCCTGATGGGATGCACCCGAGAGTGCTGAGGGAGCTGGTGGAAGTCACTGCTGGGCTGCTCTCCATCATCTTTGAAAGGTCCTGGAGAACAGGCGAGGTGCCTGAGGACTGGAGGAAAGCCAATGCCACTCCAGTCTTCAAAAAGGGCAAGAAGGAAGACCCAGGAAACTACAGGCCAGTCAGCCTCACCTCCATCCCTGGAAAGATGATGGAACAGCTCGTTCTGGGCATCATCTCAAGGCATGTGGAGGAAAAGAAATCTATCAGAAGTAGTCAACACGCATTCACCATGTCTGACTAATCTGATATAGCCTTCTATGATGGCATGACTGGATGGATAGATGAGGGGAGGGCAGTGGATGTTGTCTACCTTGACTTCAGCAAGGCGTTCGACACGGTCTCCCACAGCATCCTCATAGGGAAGCTTAGGAAGTGTGGGTTAGATGAATGGACAGTGGGGTGGATTGAAAACTGGTTGAAAGATACAGCTCAGAGGGTCGTGATTAGGGGCACAGAGTCTAGTTGGAGGTCAGTGATGAGTGGTGTTCCCCAGGGGTCAGTACTGGGTCCAGTCCTCTTCAATATATTCATCAATGACCTGGATGAGGGGATGGAGTGCACCCTCAGCAAGTTTGATGATGACACAAAGCTGGGAGGGGTGGCTAACACACCAGAAGGCTGTGCTGCCATACAGAGAGACCTGGACAGGCTGGAGATCTGGGCAAAGAGGAACCTTATGAAATTCAATAAGGGCAAGCGTAGGGTGCTGCACCTGGGGAGGAATAACCCCCTGCACCAGTACAGGTTGGGGGCTGACCTGCTGGAGAGCAGCTCTGTGGAAAGAGACCTGGGCGTCCTGGTGGACAACAGGATGACCATGAGGCAGCAATGTGCCCTTGTGGCCAAGAAGGCCAATGGCATCCTGGGGTGCATCAAGAAGAGTGTGGCCAGCAGGTCGAGGGAGGTCATCCTCCCCCTCTACTCTGCCCTGGTGAGGCCGCATCTGGAGTACTGTGTCCAGTTCTGGGCTCCCTGGTTCAAGAAGGATGGGGAACTGCTGGAGAGGGTACAGCATAGGGCTACCAAGATGATTAGGGGACTGGAACACCTCTCTTATGAAGAAAGGCTGAGGGATTTGGGTCTCTTCAGTCTGGAAAAAAGAAGACTGAGGGGGGATCTCATCAATGCTTATACGGGTGGGTGTCAGGAGGATGGGGCCAGGCTCTTTTCAGTGGTGCCCAGTGACAGGACAAGAGGTAATGGGCACAAACTTGAGCATAGGAAGTTCCACCTAACCATGAGGAGGACCTTCACTTTGAGGGTGGCAGAGCACTGGCACAGGCTTCCCAGAGAGGTGGTGGAGTCTCCTTCTCTGGAGACATTTCAAACCCACCTGGATGCGTTCCTGTGCCACCTGCTCTAGGTGACCCTGCTCTGGCAGGGGGGTTGGACTAGATGATCTCCAGAGGTCCCTTCCAACCCCTACCATTCTGTGATTCTGTGAAAACATACCAAGGGTACGCAGTGGTTGTTATTTTTCCTGCCTGAGCAGCTGTATGGGTACATACAGCCTTGGTGCAGAAACCCATCGCTGGTGCAATCCACCTGCCATGCCCTGCTCACAACATAATTGACAGGAAATGTTGCCATCATACAGGCCTGCTTCTGGTGTTCAGCACAGGGATGAACTAACCTTGGAGGAATATTAGATGCCAAAGTGTATTATATTCCTGGATGCCAGGCACTTCTTTACTTGTTTTTACCCTATCATCCATAAAGCTCTGGTTCAGCAAAAATGAAAAAAAAAACGCACACAACAACACATCCCCCAAACTTTAACCTTCTTCCTTAAGTATATGAACCCAGCCCTCTTCAGCCTAAAATGTCAGAGGAATGGCATGAACAATGAACATGAAATGTAACAGTTCAGTTCGCAGGAGAGCAGGCTCCAGGTGTTTGAGGTCCCCGAGAAGCCTGTGTCAAATGGAAGATGTGGCACTGGTGATCAGGCTTTGCTCTTGCTGGATTTAGCACTGTTTAGAGGATTTGGAGTATTCTAGGATTTTGGAGTTCTCAGAAATCCTCAGGGATGCTCAGTCTGTCACAGCTAGGTCATTTGGTTGGCCTAAAATTTGAGAATTGCCAATGAAAGGAAAAGGGAATTTCTTCCCATAAAGTGTTCTTTACCTTGATTTCCAGAGAACATACACTCTTAGATTTAGCTCAGAAAATCAGAAGTAACCTGTTGGAACCCAACGTACACATGGTCCAAACAGTCCATGGCCATAGGCCTTCCCCTATGTGCATCTTTTTTAAAGTGTTAATGTTGCCTTTTGGATAGAGCAGATTCCTCCCAGGAAGCGTGGCAGAGAGAGTACATGGAGGGAGTGCCAGGCATGGAATGGGGCACCTACATGCAAAAGTTTTCTTGCAAGTTGCTGAGCACCTTGAGCATTTGTTGCCAACGTGGAGTGTGTAGGTAGCTCCTCATCTCTCACAGTCACTTCTTTGTATTTATTTGATACAAGGATTTTCCAAATGAACATGAATTTCCTCATAGATTCGGTAGCACCAGTTCTGTTTCCGACCACACTGATGAGCCATAATTGTAACCAGTCCATCCTCAGCATTCAAATAAGTTTCACAGTATGTTTGTGCTCCTTGGATGCAGTGCAATCTGAAGCACAGGGCATAAAACCCTGCAAGTGACCTACTCTACAACCTCAGTCTCCCCCACCTGCATTTTCTGTGCATCTGTGTCTCCTTCTAGCAATCCCTGCTTGACTGTTATGCTCAGGATGTGCATACACTGGGGTACCAACAGGTGTTACAGCACAGTGTTACTGTATTACTATCAATAAATAGCAGATTACTTCTGCAAAATGCTAAATATGCTTTGTTTCCATTAGCTTCACTGAGCAGAAGGAACACCTATCAGCTCAGGACTGTTCAGATCTGTAAGCAAGGACTTTCTTAATTTTATATTAATGTGAAGTCTTCTCCAGTTAAAAACAGTGGCAAGTAAGATTCACTGCCTCTCTGAGGACTAGCATATCCGCACAGTTACACCAGTCTTACATTTTAACAACAAGATCATCCCCTCTGTGTCATTTTTAAGGGAAATAAACTAAAAAGCTTTTGACCTTGGGATGGTTGTTTTTTAGTGCTCGTGTTGTTTTTTTTTTCCTGCCAGAATTACAGCTCTGCTCTCTGAGACCCTACTTTGGAGCTAGCTCTCTTTTCTAGGGGAAGAACCCTGAGATGATACTTCAGCAATCCTCTCGATCCAATTCTCAATGACTGTGAAGAGAGCCATGGACGAGACCTGCACAGGCTGAATTTGGGTCTTGTGTTTATTCTTCACCTGCTTCAACAATGGGTACAATATTTTTCTGATTTGGAGCAGTGGATATAACATTTATCCTATACAGATGCATAGCTTTGGCTTTTTTCCCCATTTATGTTGCTTTCCACCTAAATTAATAAGGTTTAATTTGCAGGCAGGCACTGAGAAAGAAATAGAAAAACAACAGTGGCCTCAGCAGGCAGGTACCCCATTAATGTAAGGGCTGAAACATCTTGGGCCAGGGGTCCATAGAATCATAGAATCATTTAGGTTGGAAAAGACCAAAGTCATATGTTCTTGGACAGCACAGCTCGGTTATCACTACCGGCATGATATTGAAAACACGATCTGCCCCATATTACCCAGAAATAGTACGAGTCCCTTCCTCCTCCACATATGTATGCATTTCCTGCTTAAAATGTCAATATTCTGCAGAAACACATCTGTTTTCAGACTAGTCTTGTAGGATTTCATTACTGTAGGACAAAAGAGAGGGGGGAAAAAAGGAACTTTTCGTCTCTCCACCCAACAAGCTTTAGAAGGAAGGTAGGGATGGGGATTTTGTAGCTCAGTGTTGAAGACAAATGCTCAGCTTTTGGGCATTAAGGTGATAGTCCCAATTTAGACCAGAGGAGAGCAGTAGGATCTTCCAGGGAAGATGTCTTTCCTGACATTTATGTGGTTATTTTTTGACACAGAAGCTCTATAATAGAGCACAACACAGTTTTTTGGCATGTTAATACTTCTGGCCCACCAGTGTTACTTCTTGCCCTGCTTTATAAGGAGGGATATGATTTAAATTTGTGTGGTAGTGTCTCTCTAACCTGACATGGCCATAAACAGCAGCCTGTGACATCCTTCATCCCTTCCAAGCCCCCTGGGAGAGCTGGTTTCCTCCTCCAGCATTGAAGTCAGACTAGGAGATGCAAGGCAGTGTGAAATCTCATGTCTCTTCCTCTGCTACAAAAAAATAAGACTGAACAGTATATAATGTACTTGTGTTTAAATACATCTGTGCATTTCCATAAACATGAGCAAGTGTATAGTGCTACAGATGAGGCACCGTTTGCCCTTTGGATTCTGGTTTCCTGACCTTCTTTTCCATTCCATTGACCTATAAACACATAATATTATTTAATTACACGGGGAGAATACCATTTTCAGCATCAACAGTAACACTATCAACTTGCTTTTTTTATTCTCTTTGTTTTCTTGGAAAAGTTAACCTGTAAATTAAGTCTGATTTAGCTTTTCTGAGATATCTTGCGGCGATGCAGATCTTGCAGTGACCTAAAGCAGCTCACATTGGTTTGAACTCTGCAGCCCCCGGTAGAAAATGTTTAATTACCTTTATTTTGCCAAAAGCTGATCTGTTTATCCTGCAGTTCTTGGGGGGTCTCTTGGACTCCCTCTGGTGGCTAATCTATCACGATGTGAAAGGAAGGAAAAAACCCACACGTTTACTCAGTGCATTACATCTGGGTGCATTACATCTGTGCTGCTGCTGTGGCTTGCATTAATCTCTCTTACTATTTCCTAGGGCTGTGTCATCTTCTCTCTGCCTAGTGTTTTTCAGTTGAAACTCAGTAAGGGCGTGATTGGCTCAAGATATACCTGGTTAGTGTAAATAACAAACCTAATCCTCAGTTCCCCATGGCATTAAAAAAATAAATAAATAAATGTCAACATGCACACAAACATCCAGATGTTTGCACCAGTGCCTGGGGAAATCAGCTGGGTAGTAAAGCTGTAAGGTGGGATTCCAGGTTAGTCTTGCACTACGCAATCTCTTGCTCACTGCCATTGTCCACAGAAAGATACTTTTGTGGCTCTGAGGTTTAAACCCCAAATGAAGAGTGTTTTCCAGGTACTCAGAGAAGCTGGGAATTCATCTTGAATAAGGATACAGACAAATACATTTTTATTCCTTGTTTTTATTTTGTTTTGCTGAAAGAAACTTTCTGCATTAAAATGAAAACCACTATGTGTTATTTGCAGCACAGCTGTTTTACTTTGTTTGATATTTTTCCTTCCTAGTTTTTAAGTCAGCTTTTTTTTTTTTCCAGCTGTTTGCTTGGTTCATTGTTTTTGTGGTTTTTTTTCTTCTGGCTGGTTTCACATGAAACTGTATGCAGTTTTCTGTCAAACCCATCCTGCATTGTGTGGCTGAACTCAGACGCTGGAGAACCTGGCTTGAACCTGGATTCAAAGCCAGTGTATTCAGAGAAAGATTAAAATATTCTGGTGATAACTTTTTTTCTTCAGATCTATGAATGCCAGTTCAGTCTCATTTGTGATAAGAGACTTTACACATCTCAGAAACTAGGATAAGTTTTCCCTGCACAGACACAGATGCAACAGTAAATCTGTTCGCAGTATAGGGACAGTCAAAGACTCCCTCCATGAGCACAGAGAGTGCTCAAGCTGGCTGGAGTAGCTTCATCTGCACCATGGTGAGGATCAGAGATCTTCTACTGGTAGTGTTGCCCACAGAAATCTGTAGCACAAATCAAGTCTTTTCCATGTGCAGTATACGAGTCCCCCCCACTCAAGCTGAGTTTCAGGAATGGGTTTTATTTAAACTTCTAAAAGACAGCTATTTAAATCTGAGCTCATTATCTCCACACCTTTTGTGTGAATGGCCTGTCTGTCCTTAAAATAATCCTCTGAAATCCTTGGGTCCAATAAAAATTTATTCAAAATGAATTGTCTGTAATGGGATGACTATCTCAAATTCAGATGGCAAAGGTTTAGATGTCTACAGCAGAGTATCTCAGAGAGGTCTGATGCTTGTATTTAGGAAAAAAAGTGACTTTTGTTTTTTGGTTCAGGATGAAGTGGAAAGCGTAAGATGCATTTTTCATGAAATCTGCTCTGTATTGACAGAATTTGGCATTATGTGATCCATCCTTGCTTGACAGTATGAACTGCTAAAATAGCATGTGTTCCTGCATGACAGTGTGGAGGAAGGGACCTGCTCAGAATGCAGCTTCCTCAATGGTCCATTTAGCAAGTCTGTGACAACACCTTAAGTGCCAAAGAAGGATAGCAATCTGATATAAGGGACTGTCATACCCCACAGGGGACCCTACAGGGGACTTGGGTCTAGGCCCCAGAGTAACTCACCCAGTAACTGACACTTGCAGCACCTTAAATCAGTGCTATAAAAGAGGTCAGACTAGGCAGTTAATTGTATGTATATTTCCTTAAAATAAATGTTTAGAGGCATGACTTTTGCATATTGACATCTGTATACAAGTCCATCTGACTGGAGCAATCTGCGACATATTTTGTTACATTCATGAAAAAAATGCTTTCTTTTTTTTTCTTTTCCAAAAGCAGAGAAATAAGCACTCTGCAAGTGAAGTTCACATATATATTAAGTGATCCTTTTTGAGATCAAAACTGCACAAAGAACTTCCTGGAAGCTATTGGGAGATACAGCAGTGGCTCAACAGAACTTGCAGTCCAGGCGCTGCAGCTTTGTTGCATTGTTACAGGGAATACTGCTTTCCTCCATTAGCAGAGCTCCTGAAATGTACTTTGAAATGTACTTTGGCCTCACTTCATGGAAGTCAGTGCCGTTGCACTGATTCATACCATCTAATGATCCGGTTTACTGGCTATGCTGAAGATGATTCCTTATGGGCCTGATCCAAAGCTCCTGAAGACAGAGGGAGTCTCTCCATTGGCTTCAGTGGGCTTTGCATCAGGCCCTCATTAAGGTGCAGGTCATGATAAGCAAAGCTGGAAATATCCATCCAGGATCAGCTCTTACTTTAATGTGAGCAGGAGCATGTGCAGGATGGGAGGTTGGGACAAGGGTTGAGGTTCGCATCCTTGATTACTAAACGCTGATGATCTGGTGTCCCTTTCTGCTATCACAGCAAACTCTACAACAGGGTGTCTCCTCTCAGAGGGAATAACCTCCCCCAGGAGGAAAAAAGCTGGAGGGAGGGTGGAGAGGCAAGCCTTGTGTTCATAATCTCTAGACAGAGAAATGTGTTTTTGTTTAACACAGAGTGAACAATTAAAGCATTGGAGTCAGATGGAAATGCTGCTTGCAGCGGTTCCTGGTTGCTGGCCTGTTGGTGGATTACCAATAGCCAGCATGGCATGCTGTTTACCAGCACAAGGCTCCCTCCCTCACAGAGGGAGGGCCAAGGAGGGCCAGGGAACAAACCCAGCTCCCCATACCAAAGATCTGCATAACAATCGTCCAGAGATGTATGGAAATGCCAAAATTGCACATGCAGATGTGGTCCCTGGGAGCAGGCCTGGGGAGCAGAGGAAGACGTACAGAGCAGCCACCCTCTCCATCCCACTGTCTGCTACATGGCAGACCTTGCCTGGTGAATTTTAAAGCATCTGGTGCCTTCAGAGAGGGAGACATGAGGGGATTATTTTTCCCCATTTTCATTTGCTTTTTGGTTTCTGTCAAAGGCATTGAAAAAGGTTTGCCTTGATACTTGCTGTCGAGGCGTTCCCAGTGGATTTCCCCCATGGCATGTGCCAGAATGTGAGGTGACTTTACATATCTCTCTGTCAGCACAGTGCAGGGCATCTCTTTGGTGGCTGGGGCTAAATCAAGAATAAGGAGCCCAGTCTTTTCCTGCATAGTTATCAGAAAAAAGATGGTGGGCAGGATACCTCTATTTGCAGAGGCATTGAATGATGCTTGGCCTGTTTTGCTGAGTGAGGGATACAGAGGACATTTTTCAGTCTAGGAATTACTGACTTAAATTCTTCTATCAGGGAGTCAAAATAATAATCAAAATGGTCCATTCTGGCTTGAAACACAACACCCAGGACCCATAGCTTGTGGACATTAGAGGTGTAAGATCACAGCATAGTCTCTGTGCAAGGCTCTTAAGATCATTCTTTATGAGACTCTCTTTGTGTGGTTTTGCATCCTTACTCCAACTGAGGGTGAAATGATCCCCCTATCCCTTCCCTTTCTCTTTCTCACCAAAAGGCTTACATCTTCCCCAGTCTGGTCAGATCTCACTGGAAATAGTCGTCAGTCTTTTAACAGATCTGACTTAATTACAAATCTTTAGGAAATACCCCCAAAGTGAGATGGTCATGGCCTTAAACGATCTTGCATGTATTTCATTCCACTTCCCATTACAGAGAGAATTTCAAGGGTCTTTAGATAACTTCAGGATGAGCATCAATACTGATTCAGGCATGCAATTAATGTGGGATGTTTAGAGATATTTAATTGCATCTTTGGAGAACTGTTTATGTGTATCCCATATACTCCCAGCCAAAGTAGGATTCATCAGCTCCAGCCAAACTTCTCGTCCCTCTGAGCTGTGTTCATGTGCCAAGAACCACAAACAATCGAGCATCTCAGATAGTTCAGGTGAATGGAAAGTACAAGTGTGATTCAACCCCTGGAGATGGAAGAGTCAGGACCTTCCCAAGGATCCCTGTACACTGGTAAATTATGGGCACAGGCTTGAGCACTGACAAGTAGGTGACCCTGCTTGAGCAGAGGGGTTGGACAAGATGACCTCCATGGGTCCTTTCCAGCCTCAACCATTCTGTGATTATGTGGCAAGGGTCTGTCCATACTACTGTGCTGTTAGCACGCTCCCTGTCATGTTTTGGGCCTCTTGCGTGAAAAGGGGCAAAGCGGTTTTGGCAGAAAATAAACCCCCTTGCGTTCTAACACTCCTCACCAAGGTGGGAGGCTAGGTGCGGCTAGGTTTAAATTCTGAGTGATGCCCAATTCAGCACTATCAGTCCAGTCGCGTTTAATATGTATTAAACTATTACGATTTGGATACACTAATAGTGGACTGCACCTTCAGTCTAGTCATGCTCATGAACTAGCACGGCCACTCTCGAGTCTTTGGTCACGTTCAGTGAGAAACCAAAACGACTAGCTACTTAAAAAAGTGCAGTTTATTTAAACAACAGATATATAGGTTCTTAGGATTGCCGGTGATAAATACACTGTCTGCAAAGCATGTGCAAATGAAAGTATTGTTACATATACAAAACGCGCGACAAAGTTATAAACGATACAGCCTGGCTCTAAATGTAGAAAAAAGAGTCTCTAGAGAAATTTCTAAGTTTTTCGAGGAAGCACTCAGTATAGTCTAAGTCTTACCCAAAGGCGTCCCTATGAGGGGGAAGAGAGGCTCAGCCCGTCGACTGATCCCAGAAGTCAGTGATGTAATTCTTTATGATGGTGTCTTCCCTGGGTATCCCCCCTCTCTCGGGCTATTTTTATACTATTTGTTATCTTCAAGGTGGAGTTTGAGTGACTTTAGTCATACATACTTTTATCATGATTGGTGTAAATTTCTCTCGCTTCACAATTAAAGGTATAGTTGACGAGAAATTCAGGGCGCAGACTCAAGAAGGAGTGGTCGCACCTTGGAGGCGGGTAGCCTTCGGGATGGAGGTGTGTTTTGGTATTATAATGACATTATAATGAGCAAAGTTCGCACAAAGGACAGCATTTCATCAAAATTTGACAAAATGTTGGCTCTGAGTATCGAGCGGGCAGCTAATTGGCAGCTTATCTGTTTCATGGTATCATCCCATTCCCGTATCCGCTATACATCATAAGGTAAAGCCACGGAATAATTGCATCCCGTCCCGTACCTCATGTAGCTTATCAGGGAACCACAGATGTTGTGTCCTTCATGCCAGCTGTGGCTATTTTCTACCTCAGAAGCCTCTTGATTTTATACTTTTCCTTAATGTGTGAACAGTGCTGTACTTTTGTATTTTTTAGCCAATTTAGTATTTATTCCACAGGGCCCACGTTAATTAGCACTCTGCCACAGTCCCCAGGTACAGTTTAGGGGATAGCACAGACTGTTTCAGGCAATGGCACTCAGCCCACCCCGTTTTGGGAAGAAGGTAGAGAATTTAACTACACATGTGCAAGGCTTTCATGCTCGCAGAGTCAAAGAACAGGCCATGGCCTGGATTAGTTTATTAGCACAGATATATGGGAGCCCAGAAAAGTAGGTTTGAATGGTTTCTGCTGGCTCATTTCTTCCTAAAGCCAGGAATTCAGATTACAAAGAGGTACAGGTGGGGGCACAGCCTCATGGTCAGGGGCATGAAGTCACCGAATGTGGTCCTTGACTCACACGTGGGCTGTGTCACCTCGAGGGGCGTAGAGAAAGTACAGCTCAAGACAGACAGTTTTTACCATTGTTATAGCCCATTTCAGGGGATGTGGGGAAAAAGAAATTGTCCTGTAACATACTTTGCAAGGGCAGTGGGAAGCTGGAGTCCTCCAGTGTGCCTCTGCACAGAGGAGGGCAAAGGGGAGGCTTATCAGGTCCTTGGATTTCTGCTCCTGAAGGGTGTCTCCATAACTCAGCTCCTCTTCCCTGTGCAACTCTGTCACTCTATACATACAGATAGAAGCCTGTTTATCCACTGTCTGCCCTTCTATCCATCTTTCTGGGGCAAACATATGTGCATTTACATGCTCTGCTTTCTTGCATCCTTCTCACAGCCCCTGCCCACTCTCACACCCACACACTATAAAAATCTGCCTCGGATACAGTTAGTAAAAGGTGATTTTTTTCTGCCACGTGAGTGTTTGGTGGCACAGATTCTCTTGGCCTGCCTACACATGCTCGCAGGTGCATTACACCCTCCTCTTTCCCATTCCTCCTTCTCTCCCCCTCCCATGAGCTGGCAGCAAAAACAAAAGGGCAATCTTCAAAACCACAATGTCAGCTGCCTGTGTCAATGTGGGTTGAGAGGATAGATCACAGTGCACTCATCTCCCAGTAGGCAAAGGGAAGTGTATTTCAATAAATTTACATACTGCAGAAGACTGTGTAAGAGATTGCTTTGGGGAGTTCTCTGTCAAGTTGCTTTAGGGACGTTGAGCCCTTGACTTGCTCGGGAAGGGTTTGATGCCACCTGCTCTAAAACTCTCATGTTCTCCATATCCTTTTCATTGCAATACCAATGTCCATTGCTTTCTTCACAGCATGGTTTTGTTTTCTCCAAGTTTGAACAAAAGGCTGTTGATTAATAGATCTGGAAATGTTGTCTGTGGGCTTACTTTGAGGGAAGAGCAATGCTAGCTTTCCTCTGTGTAGCTCCTGTACACACCTTGCTCCTGACCTGCTTGGGTCTCACTTACAAATCGTGACTTGTCTTGAGTGGATCACTGAACCTCTCTACCTTTCTTTAATCTTTTGCTTCTCTTATGATTAAATTAAATCGAGTGGAAATACTCTAATTTAGGAAAACAATCTGTGAAAAATATAAGGCTTCACTGAAAACAGCATTTATGTATTCATTTCACTTTTTTTGAACATTAAGTATAATTTTTTACTGTAAAAAGATAATATTGGAACAATCTTTGCAACGTGCTGTTCAGTACAGATTACATCTTTTTGTTCAGAAGAGAAGTAGAAGTTTTCCTTAGACATGTCTGCATTTAAGCATTTCTGAATTGCATATTTCCACAAGATATGAGTTGTTGTTTGGGGTTTTTTTTGCCTTCAAGAGAAGGGGCAGCTGTAGAAATAGCAGAATTTCCAGTGTTTTTTGAATCCTTGTACCCCTCATGAAAGGTTGCTTCCACCAAGATCTTTGCTGGACTGATCATTGACCTAAATCCCAGCCCAGAGCAGTGCAAAGCATAGGGGCTGCCTTCCAGATAGCTGCTGCTATTGTTTATTGGAGGGGGTTGGTGTGGTTCCCAGAGCTATTGCAGTTAACACCTCCAGGTAGCTCAGAAAAGACCACGACTACACAGTCTGATGAAATGTAAGTCACCTCTAGGCATAAGATAGTCCTTCTCGGGGTTGCTATAAGATCAGACTGATGTTATGGAAAAGCCATCCTGCCATACTTTTCAAGCAGATGAAGAGATCTTTTTCACCTAGTGACTGTCTTGGAATTTAGAACTGGAAGAAGGTCAGACTGAGGAACACAAGAAGAGAGGAGCTAGTCAACATTTCATACATCCACTGTTGACATGAAAGAAGTGGCTTCAAACTCCCTCTTACTCATGAGCTTTCTGTGTGACAAGTCTATTAGCCTCCCCATGGCTCCATTCCCAGTCTATACGATGAGGATATAGCACATGAGTGGAGCATTGAAGCAGAAATGCACGAATGCTGGCGAGACGTGCCATGGGAAAGTGGATGGATGCATTTCTAAGAGTGGGTAAACAGAGGTGAATGGCAAAGAACCACATGAAATACCCATCCAAACAGAACCTGCTGCTTTGGTGTTTATGTGTCTCTGGAAGTGCATCACGTGCCCAACCCATGGGAGGGCAAGGCCTGGAGCAGGATGCTCTGAACCAAGTCATTTTAACACTCCCTGATAGAGGAGCATTAATTTAATGCAGAGAGGGAAAAGCTAAACAGCTGCATTGCTGTTTAGCTGCATGCTAAACTCTGCATACAGAGAGAAACACTGTAATCTATTATTGGGCTTGGTCCACCATTGATCAATACAGCAAAGTCAACAATAGCTTTTAATTCCAGCATATTCGGCTGACTGTCAGATTCATGTTTATTGGAAGTTTTTACAGATAAGTCAGGATTTGAAGGAAAATCATAGAATCTTCATGGTTGGAAAGGACCTTTGAGATCATCAAGTCCAACCATATACACACAAAAAAACACACAAAAAACCCAAAAAAACCCCAACAACCTACAATCTCTGCCCTTCAGAGCATGCCCTGAAGTGCCCAATCTAGATGCTTCTTAAATACCTCTAGGGATGGTGACTCAACCACCTCCCTGGGCAGGCTGTTCCAGTGCCTGACCACTCTTTCAGTAAAGTAATTCTCCCTAATATCTAATCTAAACCTCCCCTGCCGCAACTTCAGACCATTTCCTCTGGTCCTGTCATTATTCACCTGGGAGAAGAGGCCAACACCCACCTCTCTCCAACCTCCTTTCAGGTAGCTGTAGAGGGCAATGAGGTCTCCCCTCAGCCTCCTCTTCTCCAAGCTAAACATGCCCAGCTCCCTCAGCCTCTCCTCATATGACTTGGTCTCCAGACCCCTCACCAGCCTGGTAGCTCTCCTCTGGACACGCTCCAGCACCTCAATGTCCCTCTTGTACAGAGGGGCCCAGAAGTGAACACAGTACTCGAGGTGAGGCCTCACCAGTGCCGAGTACAGAGGCACGATCACTTCCCTGCTCCTGCTGGCCACGCTATTCCTGATACAAGCCAGAATGCTGTTGGCCTTCTTGGCCACCTGGGCACACTACTGGCTCATGTTAAGCTGGCCGTCCACCAGCACCCCCAGGTCCTTTTCTGCTGGGCAGCTTTCCACCCACTCTTCCCCAAGCCTGTAGCATTGCTTGGGATTGTTGAGACCGAAATTCAGGACCCGGCAATTGGCCTTGTTAAACCTCATACAGTTGGCCTTCTGTAGAGCCTTCCTACCCTCAAGCAGATCAACACTCCCACCTAGTTTGGTGTCATCTGCAAACTTACTGAGGGTGCACTCAATCCCCTCATCCAGATCATCAATAAAGATATTAAACAAAACTGGCCCCAAAACTGAGCCCTGAGGGACACCACTGGTGACCGGCCACCAAGAGGATTTCACCCCATTAATCACAACTCTCTGGGCACGGCCATCCAGCCGGTTTTGAACCCAGCAAAGAGGACACTTGTCTATGCCATGATTCGCCAGCTTCTCCAGGAGAATGCTGTGGGGGACGGTGTCAAAGGCCTTACCAAAGTCCAGACAGACAACGTCCACAGCCTTCCCCACATCCAGAAGGCGTGTCACATGGTCATAGAAATCATAGATCAGGTTGGTTAAGCAGGACCTCCCTTTCCTAAACCCATGCTGGCTGGCCCTGATCCCATGGCTGCCCTGCACTTGCCCTGAGAGCTCGCTCAAGATGATCCTCTCCATGATCTTTCCTGGTACCGAGGTCAGGCTGACAGGCCTGTAGTTCCCTGGATCCTCCTTCCGACCCTTCTTGTAGATGGGCATCACATTAGCCACCCTCCAGTCATCTGGCACCTCCCCTGTTGACCAGGATTGTTGATAAATGATGGAGAGAGGCTTGGTGAGCTCTCCCGCCAGCTCCCTGGGTACTCTTGGGTGAATCCCATCCGGCCCCATAGACTTATGTGCGTCTAGGTGCAGAAGCAGATCATTGACTACTTCCTCCTGGATTATGGGTGGGTTGTTCTGCTCTCCGTCCTTATCTTCCAGCTCAGGAGGCTGAACACCCTGGGGATAGCTGGTCTGACTATCGAAGATGGAGGCAAAGAAGGCATTAAGTATCTCAGCCTTCTCCTCGTCCTTGGTTGCAACTTTCCCCCCCGGCATCCAGTAAGGGATGGAGATTCTCCCTGGCTCTCTTTTTGTTGATGTATTTATAAAAGCTTTTTTTGTTGTCCTTAATGTTAGTGGCCAAGTTGAGCTCCAGCTGGGCTTTTGCCTTCCTAATTTTCTCTCTGAATAACCTAACGAGATCTCTGTACTCCTCCTGAGTTGCCTGTCCCTTCTTCCAAAGGTGGTAAATCCTCCTTTTATTCCTAAGTAGTCCCATCAGAAGTTCCTTGTTCATCCAGGCTGGCCATTTTCCCCGCCCTTTAGACTTGCGACACTTGGGGACAGCCTGCTCCTGGGCCTTTAAGATTTCCTTCTTGAAGAGCATCCAGCCTTCCTGGACCCCTTTGCCCTTCAGGACTATCTCCCAAGGGACTCTCTCAACCAGTGTCCTGAACAAGCCAAAGTCCGCCCTCCGGAAGTCCAAGGTGGAGGTTTTGCTAACCCCCCTCCTTACATCACTACGAATTGAAAACTTGACCATTTCATCATCACTAAACCCAAGACGACCTTTGACCACCACATCTCCCACTAGTCCTTCTCTGTTTGTGAACAGTAGGTCTAGCGAGGCACCCCCCCGGTAGGCTCACCTACCAGTTGTGTCAGGAAGTTATCTACCTTCCATGCACTCAAGGAACCTCCTAGCCTGCCTGCTCTCTGCTGTGTTGTATTTCCAGCAGATAGCCGGCAGGTTGAAGTCCCCAACCAGAACAAGGGCTGGCAATTGCAAGACTTCAGCCAGCCGCTTATAGAATACTTCATCTGTCTCCTCATCCTGGTCGGGTGGTCTCTAGCATGCTCCCAGCACAAGATCTCCCTTATTTGCCTCCCCTTCATCCTTACCCATAAACACTCGACTTCTTATCATCACTGGAATCTAGCTCTATACAATCAAAACATTCCCTAATGTACAGAGCCACACCCCCACCTCTCCTTCCTTGCCTGTCCCTTCTGAAGAGCTTATAGCCATTCATCGCAGCATTCCAGTCGTGACAGTCATCCCACCACGTCTCCGTGATGGCGACTACATCATAGTTGTCCTGCTGCACAATGGCTTCCAGCTCATCCCGTTTGTTGCCCATGCTACGTGCATTCGTGTAGATGCACTTGAGCTGGGCTACCGATTTCACCCCCATCCTTGGCCCTTTATCCCTAGGCTCATTACTAGTGGGCCTGGTTTTATCCCCTTCCCCCTTCGTTTCTAGTTTAAAGCCCTGTCCATGAGCCTTGCTAACTCTTGGCCTAGTACCCTTTTCCCCTTTCGGGACAGGGTTTTCCCATTCTTAGCAAGCAGGCCCAGTGTCCTGCAGATCAAACTATGATCACAGAACCCAAAGCCCTGCTGGTAGCACCAGTTTTGGAGCCAGGTGTTGATCTGTCCGATTTTCTTGTTCACCCATTCGTCAGTCCCCAAAACTGGAGGGGCAGAGGAGAACACAATTTGTGCTCCCGAACCCTTGACAAGCTGTCCCAAGGCCCTGAAATCTTTCTTCATTGCCCTCAGACTTCTTCTCTCCAGCTCCTCACTGTCTGCCTGTAAGATCAAAAGAGGGTAATAATCTGAGGGCCATATCAGGCCAGGAAGCTTCCTGGCTATATCCCTAACACGGGCCTCAGGGAGGCAGCAGACCTCCCTGCGGGAAGGGTCCGGCCTGCATATGGGACCCTCAGTTCCCCTCAGAATGGAACTCCCTATGACTATTGCCCTCCTCCTGCTCTTCACAGAAGCAGTCTTAATGCATGGAGCTGGCTGCTTTGACAATTCCCTGGATGGGGCTTTATCAGCATCCTTAGCTCCCCCATCATCTATCTCCAGAGGCCCATATCTGTTCTGTACGGGCACCTGGAGAGGCATGGGAGGTCTGGAGGGGGCTCTCCTGCTGCCCCAAGCAGGTACCTGCTTCCATTCCCCCCCATCCTCTCCTAGTTCCCCTCCTTCTGCCTGGTGACAAGAGGGCAGGGGATCCTCTACCTCCCCTGGAGCCTCCGCCTGCTGCTTTTTCCCTAAGGACGGCAGGGTGTGGCTCCACCAATCAGTCTCCCTTTCACAGTCCCAAATGGTCCTCAGTCTTTCCACTTCCTCCTTAAGCTCAGCCACCAGGCTGAGCAGATCATTTACCTGGTTGCAGCGCACACAGGCACTGTCTTTGCTGTCCTCCTGCCAGAGTAACAGACATTCCATGCAGCCCATCACCTGGACAGCTGCATGTCTCTCCGTCACGTCCATTTGCATCGCTTTATTCCTTCTGGCTTTGGCTACAGACCTAGCGGAGACCATGTTTTCTTGCAGTCGACCTAGCCTGCCTGCTCTCCCCTTGTTCCTCCCCTCGCAGTCACCCATCCCGCACCGCACTCTGCGGTGGCTGCCCGTCGCTGATGTCGCCTCACTGACATACACCCTCCTCTGGTGCTCCCAAGTGGTTTCACGAGTGACACCCAGGGAACACCCACTCACTGCTTACTTGCTCGGTGTTCCTGAAGGCCTTCTTTTATGAGGGGGCAAGAGTGGTCCCACACCGTCCTCGTTCAGACCTGCCGCCGGGGGTGCTGGCTCCGCCCCACTCCTCCTCAGCTGTTATCACCCCCCGGAAGTGCCGGGTACTGTCTCAGGCTGGCCGCTTTTCCCGGCTTGAAAAGCCTAAAAAACGAGCCGCGATTCCCTTCCCCAGTGTGGACTTACCTGCACAGAAGAGTGTGGCCAGCAGGTTGAGGGGGGTCATCTTCCCCCTCTACTCTGCCCTGGTGAGGCCGCATCTGGAGTCCTGTGTCCAGTTCTGGGCTCCCCGGTTCAAGAAGGACAGGGAACTGCTGGAGAGGGTGCAGCAAAGGGCTACCAAGATGATTAGGGGACTGGAACACCTCTCTTATGAAGAAAGGCTGAGGGACTTGGGTCTCTTCAGTCTGGAGAAAAGACGGCTGAGGGGGGATCTTATCAACGCTTATAAATACTTAAAGGGTGGGTGTCAGGAGGATGGGGCCAGGCTCTTTTCAGTGGTGCCCGGCAACAGGACAAGAGGTAATGGGCACAAACTTGAGCATAGGAAGTTCCACCTAAACATGAGGAGGCACTTCTTTGAGGGTGGCAGAGCACTGGAACAGGCTTCCCAGAGAGGTGATGGAGTCTCCGGCTCTGGAGACATTCAAAACCTGCCTGGACACATTCCTGTGTAACGTGCTCTAGGTGACCCTGCTCTGGCAGGGGGATTGGTCTAGATGATCTCCAGAGGTCCCTTCCAACCCTACAGTTCTGTGATTCTGTGATCGCTGGGTTCTCCTTCTTGCCCTTTTTGAAGACTGGAGTGACATTGGCCTTCCTCCAGTCCTCAGGCACCTCGCCTGTTCTCCAGGACCTTTCAAAGATGATGGAGAGCAGCCCAGCAGTGACTTCCACCAGCTCCCTCAGCACTCTCGGGTGCATCCCATCAGGACCCATGGACTTGTGGATATCCAGTTGACTTAATTGATCTCTCACTTGATCCTCCTCAACCAAGGGGAAGTCTTCCTTTGTCCAGACTTCCCCTGTTACTTTCTCCAAAGTCTGGCACTCCTGAGGGCTGGCCTGAGCAGCAAAGACCAAAGCAAAGAAGGCATTCAGTAATTCCGCCTTCTCTATATCCTTTGGCACCATGGCTCCTGTCTCATTCAACAGCGGGCCCACATTTTCTCTAGTTTTCCTTTTGCCTCCAATATACTTGAAGAAACCCTTCCTGATGACCTTGACATCCCTTGCCAGGTTTAATTCCAAGGAGGCCTTGGCTTTCCTCATTTCATCCCTGCATGCTCTGACAGCGTTCTTGTACTCTTCCCAAGTGGTCAGTCCCTTCTTCCACTTACTGTAAACTTCCCTCTTCCACTTGAGCTTTTTCAGAAGCTCCCTGCTCAACCATGCAGGTCTCCTGCTTTCCTTCCCTGATTTCTTGCTTCTTGCCCGATTCTGTCATCTACATTTGAATTAAATGGATCGTGCTCTTTAATTGACTGTTTCTCGTGGGTTGTGAAGGTGAACTAGATGATTATCTCAGATGTGAATGCCAATACTGTAGATGACTAAATCCATACTAATGAATCTACTCTCAGTGTTCTGATGAAGATATGCCAGTACTGAATTGCTTCTGTCTATTTATGCTTTAGAAGAGCCTGAGCTCAGTGACTCCCTTGTCAGGAGAACCCCCCTTCCCAAAGTTGTTTTCATCTGAAGAAATAATCCAAGAAAAAGAACATGCCCATTCAACAAATGTAGCTTAAGTTATGTCTGTTGCCCAGCGTGACTTTGAAATTTTGGAACAGAACTGGTAATAAGACTGAAGTGTCCTGAATCTTATTCCAGTACCTTACCCTTAAAAGTAGCTGTTTTCTGTAGTTCAGAACATGTTATTTTAGGAATTTGAAGTCAGGATCATTTAAATTTGAGGTTGCTCACAGAGCTGGACAGATTTTAGACCATGATGGCTTTAAGAGGTGCTGATTTTATTCCCTCTTCTAGTCAGAGGAGACCTTTACCAGAAGTCACACTGCAAATGCCAAGTTCCCATCTAATTAGGGTATGGTGCTGAATCTGCCAGTCCCAACTTTTATCAGTTACTTCCTCCTGCTCCAACGTGTTGTGGAGGATCACTTCTCTCTCTCTTTCTTCTTTAAAGGAAAAAATATTATTAGGCTTTGAGGGCTTAAAACTGTTGTTGCCTGCACATCGCTAAAAATAATATAAATCAGTGCCGAGGGACCACTTGTATTTTGACCGCATGAGGAAGTTTAGCAGCAAAAGAAAAAGGGGAAAACTCATTAGTGCATAGATCTCAAAAACTAGGATACTGTATCTGCAGCCTCAGAATGTTCAGAAAGCCCTTAAAAACTTTTTTTTTAATTTTCTTTCCTTTGGCTTTTTCTCTCTGGTAAATTATTCTGCCTTAACACAGTTTTCATTCACACTTTCCACTAGCAAACAGGACCACCTCATTCTTACTGCTTCTCTATAAATAGGTATGAGGCAATTGTAGGAACAGAGATGCAGGATTTTAATTCTTTTTGAACTCTGATTTCACACTCATAGCTTACAATCTTAGGTATAGACAGCAGTGGTACACCACCCAGCAATAGGTGCGGGAGGGATAAGTTGTGTTTATCGTCTCGTAAAGAGGAATACCAGAGAGGCATGTTGAGGAGTGGTGGAGAGGTAGAAGGAAGTCAGCCAGTATCACCAGGACGTGAAGAGTTAAACAGAGGTCCATTTGTTTCAGGCTTGACCTCTTCAACCTTCTGCATTTTATCTGCTGAAAGGCTCTTCTAGGCATCTTTTTTATAGAATCATCTGTAAACACACATTTAAAAAATTCACGCTGTTGATGATTCCCTTGATGAGTTGCTTGATGAGGCAGCAGAGGATATTTAATGAATTAGAAATATCCTTCTATCCAACTCCATCCTCATCCTCAAATGAAATTATTGGCATTCAGGATCAAATCTGACTCATAATCAGGGTCTATTAGAGTCAACTGTTGAACCAAGTTCTCCGCTCCTGCCATACCAACCAAATGAAAGGAATTAATATATTTAGCATGTACACGTTCATCTAGCCATTAAAGCACAGAAGATGCTCTCTCACATGCAAGCTGGAGATGCAGAAACAGTGATACTGAAAAGATAAACAGTCCCTGAAGGTCAGATAGCCAAAAAATGGAAGGAGCAAGAACAATACTCAGGTTGTCCCAACTCCCTGCCCTGTGTCTTGCCTACAAGACAGACTTACTGACTTGATTTAGAGAGCAAAGCCACTTGCAGAGCTTCTTAGGGTTGTCTTAACCACACTTCTTGAATATCTTTTCTCATGGCTCCTTGAACATCTCCCCTTTTTCCTTTTTTTATTCAAACGCACAGACTGTAAATCTGTTTAAGTAATATGATAATGACCAATGGAATGGTTATGATGCCACTAAAATGAGCTATATATAACCATCCTAGTGTGTTAGTGGGAGCAGACAAGGCAAGGAGATGGGAGAAAAGAGAAGGAGGAAAAGTGCTTGGAGTTAAATACAGATGTTTATTAGCTACCTGCTCAGAGGTGCTACTTGAAAGTTAGCTGATCTGTTCCCTTGCAGTTCTGCTGCCCCTTCACCTTCTGTTGCTGATGTATTAGAAGTCTAATTTTGATAGCAGAAGTATTCCCCCCCCCTTTTGGTTTACACTAGAGACCGATACTGTCTGATCTGTTTCACTGACAGCACAATGGAGATGCTGCTAAGAGATATTAAAGTCAGGTATTATCAGCTCAGTAGCGTAATATTATTTCCATCTCATCCTCAATAGATTGTCTGTGTAGTGACATGCTGCCAAAGTTAAATGAATGAATGAACCTGGAGAGGTTTGTTGCACACTGAGCACAGGAAATTAAATAAATAAAGGGGAGAGAGATACAATGTCAAGTAGGAATAGGGACGTGGGATTTGGGAGGGTTGCCTTCTCTCTTCTGCTGGAGATTGACCTAGCGATGACATGGGTTTGGGTTTGCATCTGGAGGACACAGGGCAGGAGTTGAAATTTTTCTCGTGTGGTGGAAGTGGTCCTGTTACATGTGTGAATTAATGAAAGAAAAGTAATAGCCCTGCTCCTGCTGTAAATCATCACTTGAAAGATCCTAATTTGGTTCAATGGAAACAAAACCATACCAAACCCTAGACACAACCCTGCAAATACTGCAGGATTGCACCAAATACCAAATCACCAAGGTTTAAAAGATGGGATATTATTGAAAGTACTAAACTGATAAGTGGGAGATAAAGGTAATTTTATGCCACAGCTTTTCTTCATTCCTTGAACAACTCACATAACCCATTTTTCCCTTTTCCCTCATTTCACTATCTACCAATTGGGGTTAAAACCCAGTTCCTTCCCTGGTAAGACTGTGAAATTTCTTAATGTTTGCCAGACACTTCCAAACATTATAGGAGACTACTACCTTATACACGTGGGCAGGGTCTGACTGCGTGGTGGCATCAGACCCCCAGAGAGTAGCAGCTGTTGGTGAGGCACAGGCTAATCAGCTCAGCTGAGGAGTGGCTGTGATAATTTTGTTATCTCAATCTGCTCACTGGACAAATGGTATCATACTGCCATGGAGATCCCTAAGCAGCTCTGACTTAATCTAGAATTATAAATCTGGCTTTGAAGAGTATATGATCACAGTCTGTGTCTGTCCTTCAGCTTTTGAACTCTGAACTGATTTCAGATAAATTAAGCAGTGGGGGTAAAAAGGCTCAAATATATTCTATTCTAACATGAATTTTGGTAACAGGTAGAATGGTGAGGAAAAGGCACTATCAGTGCTTTCATTGAGGGAACAGCTAATTGATCTCATCCTTTATTAGATATCAGAGAATCCAGTCACGAGCAAGCCAATGGCAAACAGGTCTCATTAATTTCACAAAGTCTGAAATTACTTGTCCCTGTTCAGGAACTAGGTTAAAATACTGAGGAATTAGCTTCCAGTTCTGTCCGACATATCAGTAAACTGAAGTACACTACAGAAAATTAACAGCATTAACAATCAACATTTTGCAAATGACCAGCACTGTATACAACTGATTTTATGGGCTTCTAGGCAGCACCTCAAGACTGGATTTGCATATGTACTTGATTATGCATTGTGATGGTTTTAGGCTGAAGACTCTCACTTCAAAGCATTTCCAACCTTTCCTCTGCCTGCCCCCCTCTTCATCACTCTTGGTACAACTCCCACCGCCCATTAGAGTAAGCCGTCCCTGATTCAGATTGCTGCGCTCAGCCAGGATCAATGCAAGCCAGTCCCATTTCCCCCTTGTTTTCACAGTCCAGTCTGTGCACCTGCTGTCCTCAGTTGGAAAAACTCATCTATCTGCAGACCCTAGACCTGCTGCTTCGACTGAAACCTGGCAGGAGTACCTAAGTAAAGATACATCTAGTGGAACCCACACCCAGAGAGGTGCCAATTGGTGCTTCATCCATTGCCTACAGGTCCTGAACTTCATCAGCCAGGCAGGGAAACCAGCAGAGAAAGGACCCACTTATCTGATTAAGTCTTCATGAGCTGCTCTTGTAACCCATCCAAAACAAAGTAAGCAAACAACAAAGTGTTCAATTCCACACACACACACACACACACACACGCTTTTGTGTCCTGGGTTCCCTTGAGATAATTCAGATTCATGTTTTCATTTTGTCACGGACGTAGAACCAGTGAATATCTCAGACTGCTCCAGAGAAACTGGTCTCTACTTCATTTTCATTTGATTGTTGGAGTTGAAGCAGAGACAAAAGCAAAGCTGCCTGTGCTCTATAGCATGAGTACGATGGTCCTGGGTTGCAAACATCTGATCTTGTTAGAGGAGCAGTTAGACATAAAATTTTCTTCTGTCTTATAGTAACCTCCTACAGTTGCTTTCAAATTAAGTGTGCTTAGAAAGTAAAATGAGACTCCTTTAAAACAGAACTCTGCAGATAGCTAGAGGATCCATTAGCAGTCCCATATAGGTGTTTATTCCTCTCCTGGTCAGCTACAGCAGTTCAGGGTTGTTTCTTAGAGCCTAATTTTGACTGCAAAGAAAGAGTTCTACCAAATGACAGATTTTTGAGGATTCAACATGTTTTAACTATTGTTTAGAATAATGCTAAGATGTCTCATATTTACTGGCCACTGGGGGGAAAATAAATCCACCCACATGAGAGACTGAATGTAGCCCAGTGGCTTACTGCATCTGTCTAGGTGATAGGAAAGCCTTTTACCTGCTCTTTTCTTTGTTTGGTGAAGAAGGATTTGAGTCAGTCAAATCAGTCTTCCTAAATGAATCCCCAACGACAGAGCTTTCATGCCTGCACTTCCTTTCCCTACAAATGTTTTGTTATTGATTCTCTTTTTGTACTCTTCCAACTGTAAGGACTGACAGGTTAAGGTACATAGGATGTTAAAGCCTCAGGCAAAAGTTTGTTTTGTCTGCTATCGAGGCTTGAACCCAGGGATCTCATGTGAGTACCTTAACTGTCTGTCTATTCAAGGTCTCCCTGACTGCCATCCATTTATTTTGGAATGAATAAGAGCAAACTAGACATCAGACACCAAATACAAAAATACCAGAGGATTTAAAAGCAAAACAATACCTGACTGATTTTAGACATTTGTGTTTTTCTTCTCTATGTTATTGAGGGGGGTGGAAGGAGGAGCTGTTTGCTTTTTAATCAATCCTATTGACCACAACAAAAAATTAAAACTGCTGCTCTAACAAAGACTTTAAAATACATGCACACATCTTGCCTTATAGAATATACACTGACTTTAATAATTTATATCTCTAGAATTGTTTTTTATTTGTGTTAAACTTTTCAAATTCTGAAAAGACTTTTTCTTAAATGAAATGTTTGAAACTCTGTTAAATTTTATAGATATTTTCCATAAGGTTAAAGGACAGATTTCAGGGGTTTAAACCTCTTAAGCCTATGGAGACTTGCCAATGGGAACTATTTTTGTGCTACTAGAACTTGTCCTAGAATAAAAAGGACTAGAATAAGACTCTGTTCATTTTTGTTGCCTGCTGTGTTATTGATGCAGGGATGGGAAATAGTAAGGAAGAGTCAAATAGGGATGTATCAATTGGTCCTGGTCTCTTACAGCCCGTCTTTCTGTCTAGGACTTTCAGCATCAGTCACATAGTTTCAATGGGTTTCAGAGTTCTTTTCAAGGACACCCTACCATTGGATAATTAAAAAAAAAATAC
This sequence comes from Rissa tridactyla, assembly GCF_028500815.1. Taxonomy (NCBI): domain Eukaryota; kingdom Metazoa; phylum Chordata; class Aves; order Charadriiformes; family Laridae; genus Rissa; species Rissa tridactyla. Next base: position 14,253,398 of record NC_071496.1, read on the forward strand.
TAGCACTTTTAGTTGACTTCTGGAGTCACAGTACTTCTAGGAAGTCATTGGATAATTTGAATTATGTTTCATCTTGCAGACAAAGCAAATACATATTTTCATGCTAACAAAACCAGTTACAATTGTTGATCTGCTGGTGGCCAAAAAAGTACCTCTTTCTCCAGAGTAAGAACTCTTCTAGGGCTTGGGAACCTCAGAGGAGGTAGTGATTGCAAATACCTTGCCCTTGATCCCAGTAAGGTGAGATGTCCAGATAACTGGCTTGGGAAAACTGAGGATCATTACTTGGGGCCATGCTGTACAGAAACAGGAGAGATTCCTACATTTCACAGGTCTTGAAGAATTCAAATTCAGTGTAACTCTGAAAGAAAACATCATCAGAGAAACAAATAATTATTTTAAACAAAACAACCCCCAAAAAAAGAATCCCCTCAAAAATCACTTCTCCAAAAAGACTGTTGACAAGGTGAGTTGGACATTGGTAAGCTGAATGAAGGTGGTTTGAAGAAGAGTCTGCTGCCAGTTGTTGATCATCTGATGGAGTTGATGGGAACACTGGCTGAGCCTCTGCCCTCATTGTGTTCATTAGCATTCATACCATTCACTGGCCATTCCCTTGTACCAAAGACATTTTCTGAGCTTGCTAATTTTAATGAAAGCAAGTGGGGTCACTTTCCACCTTTTATCCTCATCTTGACAAGGCTGGTCCCCTAGAGAGCTGAGAAGAAAGGTGCTTTCTTGTTGTCATCTGTGCAATTATCAGCTTTGAACATGATGGCAATTTGTTGTTGTTGTTGATTTCCTTTGTTATGCAAATGTACCAGCTCATTCTCTGAGTGTTTTTTCCCCCACACAGCATAAAAAGGAATATTGCACATTTAATTTAATGTTATCATTTTTTCCCCTCTGAGATTTTCTCCAGCCATTTTCTGGTCTTCTTCAGACTAGTGGGAGCTAAGCAGTGGCATTTTGAATTCTGACTTTGTCACTTCTATTTAGTTTTTATCATAAAGGGATATTGTGAATAGGTCTTATGTGGCTCCTATAAAACCCATTTATGAATTTAAATCTCCACTAAAACACAGAATTTATGAGACTAGAAGCCTAAATTCTGCTTTTAATAGTCTACCCATTTATATTCAAAGCAATCAGCTTACATGCTGCATGAGCCTTAAAGTTGTTAGTGCACAACTAAAGAGAATAAAAGCAGGAGGATGTAGACAGATGCCTAAGTCAGGAAGTTCAGAATAGAATTCAAATGAGGACTTCTCCAGGGCTTTAAGATATTGTATCTCTCTGGTTCTTATTATGGTCCACCTCCTGTATGCATCCTATATTTCAATCTTTGGGAAGAAAAGCAATATTCGAAATTAAGAAGAAGGAATCTCCGTCTTTGATTGCATAACCAAACCTCAACGGGTTCATTCAGAAGTCTAAATCACTCAGGAAGTCGAACACTTCTCTGACTGAATTTTTCAAAACTTACCTGTCTGTCCAGCTGAGTTGGAAACTGGTCAAAACCAGACTTGTTTATGATTTCTGTTCTTATCTATTTTCAGCCAAATTTAATGGTTGTAACATCTAATTTTTTATTTATTATTTTTTAAAAAATCAAAGTGAACAATAAGGCTGGTAAGACTTGTCTGTAATAATGCTTAGGATAAATGAGAGAGACTGATAAGTACTTAGGTGTTTCCATTTTTTTGATTCATTACATTTCTTTCCTCTGAATTTTGAGAAAGAGCAAGTGGAACAAGAAAAAACTCTTACCTTGTCTGGCCAATTACTGGTAATTTGTACTAATCAGTAATTGCAGATTCATATCTTTTGATTTATGTAGTTGGAAGGCTATTTGTTGGATGTCAGTTTGTCGTGGTTTTGGCTAAATTGGCCAATGGCCGGCGATAGAGGCTCCCTCCCAACCTCTCGTACATGGAGAGGAGGAAGAGGGATAAAGAGATTTACGAGTTTAGAAGAAACTAAACTACTTCAATGAAATATTAATAATAAAATAAAAAGGGAAATAATGAAATAGATACAGTATATACAAAACTGCATTAAGCTCCCAGGATGATGTCACCAGCAGGCACTGGGGAAGTCCCAGACTGGACTCAGCGATGGGTGGGAACTGGATTCCACAGATGGAGTCAGGAACCCACGGATCGGGATCAAAGGCAGATGAACAGGCAGGGTCCTCCTCAGACGTTGGCCATTGAAGGAAGAGGGCTGACCCTTTGATCCCTCAGCTTTTATACTGAGCATGGGGCAGATGGGATGGAATACCCCTGTTAGTCAGTTTTGGGTCACCTGTCCTGTCCGCTCCTCCCTGCAGGTGGGACCCCTCTGCGCTTCTCCGTTTCTGACCCTCCAATGGGGCAAATAACAAAATTAGCTGACCTTGGTTGTTATAGCAATAAGTATAAGCAAGATCCTCTCTGCATACCATTCCTTGGCACAAACTGTAAACATTGGTCTTATCACTCTGAGAACGAACCGTTTTTGACACAACATGCTGTTAATTTCAGAGAGTTAGAAGAGGCCTAGCTAAGAAATAAAATGACTGAACAGAAAGTTGGTTCTGTTTTACCTCAAACCAGGTCACAGTTTAATTTGTTTTCCTTTTGATCTCACTGGAATAAATCTAAAAGTCTTCAGATAAATGAATGACTGCAGTCGCACTATCATAACAAAAATTAGAATGTGTATAAGACATGCATAAAATAACCCATAGCCCTAAAGGTTTAAAGTATTAACCCAAATTTTTCCTGCAACCTGACATATTTTGCTCTGATCCTATCATCATTGCACACAGAGGCAATCTCACAGATTGTACATCAAAAAATGAGACCCAGAAGTTATCTGTTTATTACAGAATACTTTTTGCTGATGAACTCTGTTGCAAATGATTTTATGCCTGATGGGTTTTAAAGGAGTTCTCACAGATCATTACTGAGGTTCTGAGGAATGAATATGAGAGAGGATGCATCAGAACGTGGCCAGTTTAAAAATATCTTTTCCTATAAGTATTAGTACTGTCTATTGATGCGCATTGTAGTGTGTATAGCAAGCTTTATCCTCACTAAAAATTTAGCAACGTTGCTAAACTGCAGTTGAAATAAGTTTCTTGGTGCAACTGTGGTGTATTCCATTGGCATACATAATAGTCTGGTCTGTCTCCTAATCTTAAATATGTAGAGTAGAAGCATGCAGCAAGCTAGTCCCCTAAGTTCCCTTCAAACCCTCTGCATTTCAGGCTCTTCTGAGAAACTATTCAAAACTGCACATGGAACTATCATGTGGGCAGTCAGGTACCCTTGTGCTATTTACTGCTAATTGCACCATCCTATTTGTGTTTTATTCTTATGAGTGAGCAACAAAGTCTGTGGGAAAACGAATCTATTGTTTTATTCATGCCCTTTAATGCCTCTGTTTAAAGTGGGGTTTTTTTGACTGTCTGCTTGGGAAGAGATGATAGAATTCAGAGTTTTACCTATATTTTCCCACATAGAACAGCCAGTTTTGTGAATGTGGACCACAAGGGGCTTTGAGGTATTCTCACTCCTTAGGTGTAGTAATGGTGCATGAACCAGATGAAAAGCTCGTACTTCTGGAGAGACAAAGGCAAAGCACAGAAGGAGCACAGCGGCCAGTCTAAATCCTTGAGGGGAGCTCATTATCAAGTTGTCTTGTAAAAAGAGGGTAATGGGGAGCCAACCTATACTTTGGCTAGCACAAGCTGAGAGCACTTCTTGTTTTCAGTGGATTACAAGACTGCAGCTGTGGACAGGCTTCCACCTGAGGGATAGGTGTCTTGGACCACTCAACCTTTTATTAGCAGTAACAGATGGCAAAGTATGTCCCCTTTCTGGATTTACAAGGGAAGTAGAGTTACTACATATACATACAGCCAAATGGGATGAATGTGTAATTCTGTCATCTGCTGAATGTCTTTCACTGGGATCATGCCAAGGATGACTTTCACCCAAGTGCAAAGCTCGAATAGTTCCTAACTTACTGTGTCTGTTGCTCTACAGACCCAAGCCAGGCTTTTCCCCACACCTTCAACAGAACAAGGATGGGGCTCACTATCTCCAGGACTCACAAAGGAGTAGACGAGGTCAGGATTTTACCCATTCCTCATTCCCAGTCATGTGCTGGTTACCAAAAATAGGTCATAACTGCTACCTTATTTTTAGAAAGAAGATTTTTTTAACAGCATAACCAGGACTTCTCTGGTGTATCCCTGCTCTGGATCTATACACTCACTCTTCCAATTATGAGTGCTATGATAAAATGTCTTCACAAAGGACAAGCTATTTCCACAGCATCAGTCAGTATCATTTAGACTCCAATGCCCTTGCTGACTAGGTTTATAAAAATGACAGCTACAGGTCGTCCCAAACTCTTGGATCAGAAGAAGCAGCTGCCTCTGAGAAAGGCCTTTTTTTTTCTTATATTATGTTCAGAGTGATAAACATAGCCTCTTTTGAAATATTCATGCCACTGGCCCACCTGATGTATAAAAGAAACAGAAGATAAATAATGAGCTAATGTTTCACAAAATATATCCCCAGTCAGAAGCCAGTATGGATCATACTGATTTCTTACAAAGTCCCAGAAAAATAACTTCCTTAAACTTCCTCCTGCCATGGATAAAAAGGTGTTTGCAGGAGCAGGGGATTTGACTCAGCGTCCCAGGAGATAGTTGGTACACCTTTGACCCTGGAGATATTACATTTTAATGAGATATACCCATGAAATATTTTCCAAGTAGACCTTAGTTAGGTCTCACACATCTTTGAGCTGGCCAAGTGCAAGTCATCTCTAGGCAGTTGCATTAGCATGGTACTGAGCTTGGCACTGTATTTTCAGTATAGCTATTTAGCTTGGAATAAACTCCTGATCAACCATTATTACATGGCTTTTGATTCAGAACTAGCATGTAGGCCCTGCCTTAGAATATGGGCATGGAAATCATGTCTGCCATCAAAGTAGCACATAGATGTAAGAAAATAAGAAATGCCCATTGAATCAGACCAATTTTTCATCTATCCTAGTGTTCACTCTGCAGCAGAATCAGGAAGAGATGCTATTCAGGGAGAGCATGCAAAACCAGCCATTTTCTACAGACTATTCTCGAGATGCACCCGCGAGTCCTGAGAGAGCTGGCAGATGTTATTGCTAGACCACTCTCCATCATCTTTGAAAGGTCATGGGGAACAGGAGAGGTGCCTGAGGACTGGAGGAAGGCCAATATCACTCCAGTCTTCAAAAAGGGCAGGAAGGAGGACCCAGGGAACTACAGACCAGTTAGTCTCACCTCCGTCCCTGGGAAGGTAATGGAGCGACTCATTCTGGATGTCATATCCGAGGACGTTCGGGAGCAGGAAGTTATTGGAAGTGGTCAGCATGGATTTACCAAGGGCAAATCATGCTTGACCAATCTCATAGCCTTCTATGATGTTATAACTGGTTGGCTAGATGACGGCAGAGCAGCAGATATCATCTACCTTGACCTCAGCAAGGCTTTTGACACTGTCTCTCATAACATCCTCCTTAGGAAACTGAGGAAGTGTGGACTAGATGAGGGGACAGTGAGATGGATCGAGAGCTGGCTGTGTGACAGGACTCAGAGGGTTGTGAATAATGGAGCAGGGTCGAATTGGAGGCCTGTAACCAGTGGTGTCCCCCAGGGGTCAATACTTGGACGAGTATTGTTTAACATATTCATTAATGACCTGGATGATGGGACAGAGTGTATCCTCAGCAAGTTCAATGATGATACCAAGCTGGGAGGGGTGGCCGACACCCCAGAGGGCCGTGCTGCCATCCAGCATGACCTAGACAGGCTGGAGAGCTGGGCAGAGAAGAACCTAATGAGGTTCAACAAGGACAAGTGTTATAGTTGAATTTAAAACAAATCGAGTCCGAAATAGATTCAATAAATATTTATTGAGGTAGGAAGGCAAAAGCAGCGCTGGGCGGCCGGGGAGTCGCAGCTCCACCAAAGGCTCGCAAATTCAAGCAAGCTGAGCAGCTCTTTTTGTCTTCAGGGAGGTCGGTTTCGACATCTTCGGTATGCCCCTCTGTAGCTTCTTGCTTGAGGTAGTTTAGATAAAATGTTGGTCACAGAATCAGCCTAAAACAATACATTCTGATAACATTGTGGTTAAGCTTTTTGTCAAACAGGAGTTCCCATGTTGGTGTAGCAAGATAACATTGTGGACATGTCTCTTCTGGTTAAACAGGGAGTTCTCAAGACTGCCACAATGGGTTCGTTCCTCTTGCTTAACTTGTTTGATCAGCAAATCACCTTTAGTTACTTATTACAATCCCCCCCTTCTTTTATTTATAAGTGATTTGCTGATCAAACCTAGACAATACCTCACAAGCTGCATCTAATTCAGGATTTTCGTTCGGTATAATTTTCATTTCCAGTTCTGATTGCTTCATCACCATTAGCTGCACTTTTTCTAACCTGCTTTCAACAAAGGTTACAAATTTGTTAATGACACAGGGTCCAAAAGTCAGAGCCAATAGCAACATCATGAGGGGTCCCGCCAAAGTAGAAATTAAGGTAGTCAGCCATGGTGACTGATTAAACCAAGATTCATTTTCTAAAGTCATGGTAATCAATACCATTAATAGGATACCAGCTTTCATTTCCCCACTGTTTAGTACCTCTCTGCCTTCCTCGTCTACTCCTTTGCAGAGAGCAACGGGATATCAAGATCTTCTCGGCAGCAGCAGATAGTCTTCAGGGGAATTTTGCTGTTATCCTGTCAATAATTTCCAAGGTCTAAAGAGTTAGTTATCTCTCAAATATATATTTCCACCTATGTGGTTGTTGTGCCCGTTTCCAGGCGAATCTTATAGCACACTGTCTTAAAACTCTATACCAGTCTGTTTCATATACTTCCCAAAGTTCAGGTACTGACAGTTCCCACCCACAAAATAATTTACGAATTTCCACTGGATCCTCTGGTCCCCTGGCACGTATCAAATCATTGCGACATTTCATACAGTAGGGTTGTCTCTTAAATGAAACACAGGACCAATCTCTATTACAATTTAGACATCGGCAAACAACCCAACATAAATGTCCGGAAGTAGGGTGTTTTAAGCAAGGTATTCCCCAGAGATCTCCTATTCCGGGTGATTCGGGTATCTCCGTCTCTGTTTCGCAACAAAATGGAAAAACCTGGGGAGTTCCTGTTAGTTTGTATAATCCACCCCCCCCTGTTTGGTCCGGTATCCTTTCTTCACTCCAAGGTGCAAAATATACCTTTCGTAGAGTATTTCCTGGTGGTATTTGGAACCATCGATATAAACTATCTCTTACTTCCCTTCTGGAGTGGTTCATTTACCGGTCTCGCTTTTCCTTATCTTTATTCAAAGATCTCCTGGTTCCGACGTCACAGTCCACTTCTCTGGGAAGATAGGTCCCTTAATTCTACTAGCGTGAGTCCATCCTTTTTCTGCTGTCCGTACAGCCGTATCTGTGGTAAGTAAAACAACAAAGGGTCCTTCCCAACGGGGTGTTAGGGAGGTTTCTTTCCAGGTTTTGATTAGTACCTGGTCTCCGGGCTGGATTCGGTGTATGGAAATGTCCAAGGGAGGTCTTTGTACTACCAAGCCCTTCTTTCTTAGTTCCTGTCTTCTTTTTGTAAGTTCTAAAATATATTCTGTTAAAAGTTTATCCTCGACTTTTGGGTGTTCCACTAATAACCCAAAGTCATAAGGCATTCCATACAACATTTCAAAGGGGGATATACCAGTATCTGTTCTTGGCTGAGTTCTAATGTAAAGCAAAGCCAATGGTAAACATTTAACCCAATTCATTTTTGTTTCCACCATAAGTTTGGTTAGGTGTTTCTTTATCTCCCCATTCATTCTTTCTACTTTCCCAGAACTCTGTGGGTGCCAGGGAGTATGGTATTCCCATTTTGTACCAACCAATTCAGTTGTCTCTTTAATTACTTTGGATGTGAAATGTGGACCTCGGTCTGAGTCAATTACCACAATAGTCCCATATCTTGGAATAATTTCTTCCAAGAGAATCTTAATAACTGTCTTTGCAGTAGCTCTTACCACTGGAAAGGCTTCTACAAAGTGCGTAAGGTGATCAACCAAGACCAATAAATACTGATATCTCCCCACCTTTGGCAATTCGGTAAAATCTACCTGTATTTTCTCAAAGGGTCTTTTAGCCAATTCACGACCTCCTTGAACCTTTTCCCTAAGTTGTCGTTTATTCACTTTGTGACAGGTTAAACATCCCTCTAAAGTCCTTTTAGCTAGACCGTATATTCCGACACAGGCATAGTTTGTCTCAACCTGATCCACTAAAGCTTGAATTCCCCAATGAGTTTTATGGTGTAATTTATTCAGTATTCCCCGAGCTAATCCTTTTGGAAGAATTTCCCTGCCGTCTGGTAGCAGCCATTTATCACCATCTCTTTTTGCTCCAATTTGTTTTAGCTTATCCAATTCTTGGAGAGTGAAAGTTTTATCTAATTTTAGCCTTTCAGGTTCCTCTCTCAAGGTCTGAACCATTAATAATGCAGCCCGTTTTGCCTCCGCGTCAGCTAGATTGTTTCCTCTTACAGTATGGGTTAGTCCCTTCTGATGTCCTTTTACATGGACTATGGCTATCTTTAGTGGACCTCTTAATGCCTTTAAAACTTCTAAGATTAGCTTTTCATGGACTAATCCTTTTCCCTGGGTGTTAATTAAGCCTCTCTCTTCCCAAATTTTTCCAAAAGTATGTACCACCCCAAAGGTATACTTTGAATCTGTATAAATAGTTCCAATTTTATTTTCTAAGAGCTTTAATGCCCTTAGCATAGCATATAACTCACACACTTGCGCGGACCAGGCTTTACTTAATGGTCCTGATTCTTTTATCTTAAAAGTATACCCATCCACAATAGCATATCCTGATTTCCGTTGTCCTTCAACCACTCGTGAGGAGCCGTCCACAAATAATTTTTCTCCTTCGTCTAATTCATCGTCTTCTAAGTCCTCCCTTATTTTAGTCTGCAAATTTATTAGTTGGAGGCAGTCATGTGTCAAATCTTCTTTAGGTTCTCCGTATAAAAATTGGGCAGGATTCTGAATAGAAGTGGTTTCCATTTCTAGTCGAGGGGAGTTAATTAAAATTCCCTCATATTTTAGCAATCGACTATCTGTAAGCCACTTATCAGCCCGTTGTTGCAATACTCCTCAAATGTTATGGGGGGTGTATACTTTTAGTTCACCTCCCAAGGTGACTTTTCCAACTTCTTCCACTACTAATGCAGTGGCCACTATTGCTTGCAAGCAGGTGGGCCACCCGTGGCTTACAGGATCCAGTATTTTAGAATAATATCCTACAGGCTTTCTCTGCCCTGCCCATCCTTGGGTCAGAACCCCATAAGCTGTCCCGTTATCTACATTGATAAAGAGTTGAAAGGGTTTACGGATATCGGGTAAACTGAGGACAGGTGCTTCTACCAGATCTCTTTTTATATTTTCCCAATGATTCTCATCTTCAGGGGACCATTTTACCAACCCGTTTTTAGTTAATTTTTTCGTACAAGAATTTTACTTTACTGCTGTAATTTTCTATCCACTGTCGACAATACCCTAATAATCCCAATAACTGTCTTATCTGTCTTTTATTAGTGGGCGCTGTTAGAGACAAAATTCCTTTTACTCTTTCGGGATCTAATTTCTTGTGTCCCTTTATGAGCCAATGCCCCAAATATTTTACCTCTTCTTCAGTAAACTGTAATTTGGATTTAGAAACCTTTAATCCCTTGAGGCCTAAAAAGTTCAATAATTTGATGCTCTCATTTCTGACTCCTTCTTGAGTTCTTCCAGCGATCAATAAATCATCCACGTATTGTATTAGAATTAGTCCCTGACTTAATTCATAAGATTCCAGTAACTGTTCCAGAGCTTGTCCAAACAAGTTCGGAGACTCTGTAAATCCCTGGGGCAAAACGGTCCACCGTAATTGTTGTTTTCTATGGGTCTTGGGGTTCTCCCACTCGAAAGCAAAATAGTCCCTACATTTTCCTTCTAAGGGACAAGCCCAAAAAGCATCTTTTAAATCTATAACACTATACCATTTATAATCTGGACTTAACTGATTAAGTATAGTGTGCGGGTTAGCCACCACAGGGAACCGGGTAATGGTTCGTTCATTTACGGCTCTCAGATCTTGTACTAAACGATAGGACCCATCCGGCTTCTTTACGGGCAATATGGGAGTATTGTGGGGAGACATACAGGGTTCCAAAAGCCCTTGGGCCAAAAGTCTCTCAATTACTGGCTGCAACCCTTCTCTCCCCTCCCTAGAGATGGGATACTGTTTTATCCTAATTGGCTGGTCTGGGTCTTTTATGGAGACTGTGATCGGTTTGATATTTAATTTTCCCACCGACCCTGGGCTATACCAAGTTTCTGGATTAATCTTGGCTTCATCTTCTGCAGTTAATAAGCATAATCTTACTTTTAATTTCTCTTGCTCTACTTCCAAATTGATTCCTAATTCCACCATCAGGTCTCGTCCCAAGAGGTTATACTCAGCTTCTGGGACCAATAAAAATGTTCCCACTCCATATTTATTTGGGGCTTCTATTGTTACATTCCTTATCAGGGGCACCTTAAAAGGTTCCCCCTTTGCACCAACTACTTGGAGTTTATCCTTTGATTCAACACATCCAGATGGTAACTTTTGGACTGTTGATCTTTCGGCACCCGAGTCCACAAGGAACTCGAACACTTCGTGCTGAGGACCCAATTTCAATTTTATCAAGGGCTCGGTAACCTTAGGGGTCCCCAGCAAATAGAGCCCCTGACCCCCCTAATCTTCCTTAAAAATCTCCTCATCCTGCCTTCTTTTCCAGCAATTTCTCTGTAGATGTCCCTTCTTGCGACAATAAAAACATTCTATGTCCTGCGAACTAAATCTTCTTCTTCTCGGTTCTACTGGGCCCTTTCGGGGACTTTCTCCTCTCCTGCCCTGATTTTGTCCTTCCCTTACAGCTGCCATCAGGATTCTGGCTTGTTTCTTCTGATTTTCTTCTTCCCTTCTCACATACACCTTCTGAGCTTCTCGTAATAATTCATCTAACCCCCTTCCCTGCCAGTCTTCTATTTTCTCTAACTTTTTCCTTATATCTGTCCAAGATTTAGCTACAAATTGAGTTTTCAGCAGGGCTTGACCCACTTGGCTATCGGGGTCTAACCCAGAATATAGCTGTAAACTTTTTCTCAATCTTTCCAGCCATTCGGTGGGGGTTTCATCTTTCTTTTGTTGTTCATTAAAGGCCTTATTAATATTTTGCCCTCTGGGTACAGAATCTCTAATCCCCTGAATTATCATATCCTGGAGATCAATCATGTTATTTCTATGTGCGGGGTCTTGATTGTCCCAATTGGGCCGCTGTAAGGGCCATTTTACATCTCCGGCGGGACCATGCTGATGCCTCTGGTCCCAATGCCTCATGCCTGCCGTTCTGATCATTCCTCGTTCTTCGTTTGTGAACAAGATCTTTAAAATAGATTCCATCTCGTCCCAAGTATAAATGTTAGGCCTGAGGAATTGATCAAAACGTTCTGCTACCCCTAATGGGTCCTCTAACAAGTGTCCCATTTCTTTCTTAAATTCCCTCACATCCCCGGAGCTGAGGGGTACAGATACAAATCCAACTCCGGGTTGTGGTCCCCCCATAGCAGTCTCCCTTAAGGGATACAACAAGTTTTCCTCCCTCCTTTCTCTAGTTTGACTTCTAGTTATTCTTCGATTAGAAGGAGGAGCCTCTTCCCCAGGTTCTGTGGGGGCTGTTGGAGGGAGATCTTGCTCAGGACCTTGCGGAGGGGGGACATAGGGTGGGGGAGACGCTGGAGGTTCATCTACATCCCACCTTTTCTTTTTATCATTTTTCTTTTCTTTTAATGGAAACAAATTAGCAGCCTGAGTCGTGCCCAGGATCCATAAAAAGGCATATTCACTCTCCTCCTTATTAAATGGTCGTTTGTTGTTAACATATATGTTTAATTGTTGGCATATCCAATCCTCTAAGGATCCATGAATTGGCCAATATAAATCTTTTCTTATCTGTTTTCTTCCCCATACCTCCATACAATAATAGACCAATTTCTCCTTGGACTTCCCCTTTCGAGAAGGGGAACTATCCCAATATCTAATCATTAGGCCTAACGGGCTATCTTGGGGTATATCGGGGAGCCCACCCCCACCCCGTATCTCCTGCATGGAACCAGAAGTCCTACTTTTCTTCTGTCCCATCTTCCGAAAGTGCCTTCTTTCACTCAAAATTCACTCCCTTCCCTCCGTTCGTGGCCCACGCCCTCGCGGACAATGGGAACCGCACTATTAGGAGGTCCACACTCACTTCGTCCGGTGGGCTACTAAGCCCAGTGGACGTCTCAGTCACTCGCACCCGGGTACCCAATCCCCGACCGAACGGAACCGCAATATACTTACTCACTCCCGAGTCTTCGTCCGGATCTTCGTGCACAAAAATTACGGGGAACTGCAGTATCTCCTTTCTCTTTTCTTTTTGCTTTCCTATCTCAGTTCGGAAAATCCAGGTGAGCTAAGTCAGAATCTCCTCCGGGACCATCCGAAGATGGGGCGCCCTCCCAGAGTTGAATTCTGAGTCGGCTGTCTGGATCCGAGTCACGGCACCAAATTTGTTATAGTTGAATTTAAAACAAATCGAGTCCGAAATAGATTCAATAAATATTTATTGAGGTAGGAAGGCAAAAGCAGCGCTGGGCGGCCGGGGAGTCGCAGCTCCACCAAAGGCTCGCAAATTCAAGCAAGCTGAGCAGCTCTTTTTGTCTTCAGGGAGGTCGGTTTCGACATCTTCGGTATGCCCCTCTGTAGCTTCTTGCTTGAGGTAGTTTAGATAAAATGTTGGTCACAGAATCAGCCTAAAACAATACATTCTGATAACATTGTGGTTAAGCTTTTTGTCAAACAGGAGTTCCCATGTTGGTGTAGCAAGATAACATTGTGGACATGTCTCTTCTGGTTAAACAGGGAGTTCTCAAGACTGCCACAATGGGTTCGTTCCTCTTGCTTAACTTGTTTGATCAGCAAATCACCTTTAGTTACTTATTACACAAGTGTAGGGTCCTGCACCTGGGGAGGAAGAATGTCAGGCACCAGTATAGGCTAGGGGTGGACCTGCTGGAAAGCAGCTCTGAAGAAAAGGATCTGGGGGTCTTGGTAGACAGTAAATTATCCATGAGCAAGCAATGTGCCCTTGTCACCAAGAAGGCCAACAGAATTCTGGGCTGCATAGGGAAGAGTGTGGCCAGCAGGTCAAGGGAGGTCATTCTGCCCCTCTACTCTGCCCTGGTGAGGCCACAACTGGAATACTGCATCCAGTTCTGGGCTCCCCAGTTCAAGGGAGACAGGGAACTACTGGAGAGAGTCCAGCGTAGGGCAACAAAGATGATTGAGGGATTGGAGCATCTCCCTTATGAGGAAAGGCTGAGAGAGCTGGGACTCTTTAGCCTGGAGAAGAGAAGGCTGAGGGGAGACCTTATTAATGTTTACAAGTATCTCAAGGGTGGGTTGAAGGAGGATGGCGCCAGACCCTTTTCAGTGGTTCCCAGTAACAGGACGAGGGGTAACGGGCACAAGCTGGAACATAGGAAGTTCCAATCAAATATGAGAAAAAAAACTTCTTTACGGTGAGGGTGACAGAGCACTGGAACAGACTGCCCAGGGAGGTTGTGGAGTCCCCTTCTCTGGAGACTTTCAAGACCCACCTGGATGCAGTCCTGAGTAATGTGCTCTAGGCAATCCTGCTTTAGCAGGGGAGTTGGACTAGATGATCTCTAGAGGTCCCTTCCAACTCTGAAAAATTCCATGATTCCGTGATTCTTTTTGTACTCCCATGCCTCGTCCTATTTGCCTCCATTTTACAGACATACTGTCTATGAACGTCTTATTAGACATACTCCTTTATAAACTGGATGATATTGTCCTTCCACACAATCTCCCGTGGTAGCAAGTTACAGAGATTCACCACTTACCGCATAAAGTATGTGCCTTTTCCAGCCAGCTTATTCCAGTTTCTGAATCTCTTTCTGTCCTGCCCTCAACCCCCTGCCACGATATTTCCATATGTATGAAGAACACAACTTTATTCCTATTGTTTCTCTCTTTCTTGTGCTTTTTGAGAATCTGGACTGGGAACTTTTTTCCTTGCTGAGGGACAAAGAAGCCTTTAAAGCACCATGAAATGTTTATATATGAGCCAACAGTTTTGTGCTCAAATACTTGAGAAATGTGTATGTGAGGGAAGATGGAAGGAAATCCCATATGGTCATAGACCAGAAAGAAAATGCTGTCATATGTGAAAAGATCTCAATATGTCCTTGACTCATGTCAAGGCCAGTAGAAACAACTGATATTATTTAGTTAGATTTCTGTGCATGAGAGACTATAGAGATTTACTTCCTGGTTCCTGCAGCAGGTGGACAATCCACATGGAGCAGTCTGTACATTTAGGAACTGTTTCATCATTGTACTGATGACCATCAATGGTAACAGTCACAGACGATTTTCTTCTCCTCTCTCCAGAATGTATCTCTATCCTGAGTAAAATGAGTTTTCTTCTTGAACCCAAAGTGTGAGATGTATTACTTACAGACAGGGTTGTCTTGCACCTTTGAATTCCCTGTTTAAGCTGGAAGGAAACGTTGCCAGGAACCCTGGCACCTTATGCTTGTAATTTTTCATAGCCACCCACCTTCAAACCTTACACTTCCCTTCTGCTTTTCCTAATATTAAACCTCTATCTGCTATTATATATAAAAAAAAAATAGGTATAAGAACCAGGTGTTCCCATTGTTGCTATCAGTATGACGACCTGTTCTCTGACATTCAAGATCAAGGCAATATGCTCTGGGCTGCAGAATCTTCCCAAACACTGACAGCCATTCATCATCTGTCCTGTGGCAGAAGCACTGGCATGAATCTCCACAGCTGGCTGAATGTGGTGCCGTATTCAGTTATGCTGTGTCTTAAATTGGTTTTCAACACATCTCTGTGAATCATGGGCCGCTGAAGAATCAAAAGTTTCTGTTGGAAACACCAAGGCAAAGAAACCTGAGTTTCACATAATTTTTGTTTATTTATTGGAGGACTACATTCAGCAGAGACCTGAGGTCTCTATATTACAGCCTGAGACATGTTTGGAAATAGTTTACACTACCTCCCTCATGGCCTCTCCTCTTTCTGGGACTAAAAGGGACTTGGTGGCCAACATCAGTACCTGTTTTGCTCTAGAGGGAAATAAAAATCCTGTGAAGCTGCCACAGTGGGAGACATTTGTCAGTGGAAACATGATATATGCAACGAGGTGAAATTCATATCACACAGTATAAGTTGAATAATGAGAGTGCAGATTCCTGTGAATTCTTTACAGGTATGACCTGTCAGAGCTCAGATGGTATTTCCAGTGCAGCTGAGTTCACCTGGCTTTTCAGTGCTGAGACACTTTCTAGAATATGACAGGAACTTTCACCATCACAGACTGGCTTCAGACCTTCTCTGTGGATGTCTGTCAACTCCCTCTTATGGCCATGCAGGCTCTAAGACCTCTGCAGTCATGACAGTGTTGATGACCATTTTGACATTTCTTAAGTTATTTATTCTTACTTTCAGAGTTCCTTTTTTCCAGTTTTGCTGGAGTGGTTGCTTTTTGGTTTAATTATATTAATGTTGTGCAGTGCATCAATTGCCTAGAGATGGGTCCTTTTCAAAACAATACAAGAACAAGAGTTTGCAGCAAATCCTTCATTGTAGAAACAGATACGATACAAAATTCCAAACTTTGCCCAGAGGAATTGTCAATGTGACAATTTTCACTTTCCCTACAACTCATGAAGAAGGTGTCTTCTTGATGCAGTTGATGGCTAGAGGAGCTGTGATCTTTGTGTGCATTTTCTCTGCCAAATACATGGAAGGAGACAGTCCTTACAGCAGAAAAGAGAGTGTGGTTTATAAGTAATGCAGTAGGGGAGATGATCAGAAAGTGACAAGAGTGTGGACCTTTCTTAAGTTCCTGTCTGACTTGTCAAAATGTAAGAAAAGAAACAAGATGCAATTGTGGCTGAGCCTTGACTAACATAGCAGGAGAAGATGGTAGCACCTCCAAACTTTTTTAATTGTTTGGATTTTTACAGCTGCAATGGAGACCCAGTTAAGACGAAGTTTCTGAGGAGATTTTCAGCATTTTTAACTCCTCATCAAGCTGAAAGCAATGTGAAAGCAGTTCATTCCCTTCATAGTCTGGTACTTGGATGCAAGTAATAGTCAAGAGAGGCAAAGTTGATTCCAGAAAATTACATGTAATGGAAGGAAAAAGGAGAGGTTGGGAAGTCAGTGCTAGTAAATGGGCCTCAGAGCTGAGTATGAAAGTGCTTGTGAGTGTGAAGCAAAGGTCTTTGCTGATGTTCTTTAGTCTAAGTCTTTTTCTTCTTTTTTTAACCAACTCTAGATCTTCCTGCTCTGCTCCCCTATTTACTGCTTGAAATTTGTCATGGGAAACCACTTCCTTGATTGCAGTGATGCCATACCAGCATAGCTGGGTGAAAAAAGATGGGAGGCCAGGAAGAATGAAGTCAGTCATTTTCCATCCCCTTTCCTCCCTCACCTGTATATTCCTATAAGTGTTTGTTCAGGTCTAGTGATAGTTATGCTAGGGCTTATGTAGGACAGCCTCTTAGAAGTCAAAAGGATGTTGCCCATTTACAGCAGTGCAAACACAATGTCTGCTCCCATATATGCAGTTTTTCTAGGAGTTCAGGTTTTCTCTTAAGCTATTAACTTTTCAAGAGAAATGCAGAAGTATACAGAAAGCATCTTCAAGGGGGACGTGTCACAGAAAATACTGAGTCTCAGACTTCTCTGCCTCATATCCTACTCCTGTGCAAAGCAGAGGGTAAATGATAAAAGGGTAATATGATCAACTTGGATTGGAATATACGGGATGGGGAGTGGAACCAAACCTTCTGTTAATTTGAGGAAAAGTTGCAAAGCCTCACCTAGCAAAGTTTCCATTTACTTCACTGACTCCAGTAGGTACCTCCCTACATTCGAATCTTAGATCTTCTGATCAGACCAGACACTTTTCAAGCCTTAAAACAATCTTCTTCATATAGCAAAATATTGTATGCCAACTTAAAGCATTCGCATGCACCCTAAGAGTGCCCCAAAGTTTTTTGACAGCTGACAAACTAAAAAGGACAAGGCTGTCAAACGCAAAGAATGGGTCCCCTCCTTTTGGCTGCTGTCCCTCTGGTCTCTTTAATTAGGATTGATCAAGCTGTGTCACAGGTTCCTCCTTTCTTTCAGTGGTCACTGAGAGCTTTCATGATGACTAATGATAAGCTATCCTTAAAAAGAAAGGGGAAAGAAACAGAAAGGATAATACAACAGTTTCTTTTTTCCTTTCTTTCTTCTATCCTTATGTTCCAATTAGGCACATTAACTTTATGACCTACTAAATGAAATTCATTTAATTGTCATTGTTCAATGATACATCAGCCCCATCTCCCTTCCAACATCTGTCCCTCAAACAAAAAACACCACTTACTCAAGCAAAAAAGATTTAATCGTGTTTTGGTGAAAGACTAGGTGGAAAAGCAATGTTTTTCTTCCTCCAGAAAATATCTAAACTTTTCGAATTCAGATATGGATAGCAAAGGGAAACTGTGTAGCAATGCTGATAAGAAACATATACATTTCTTGGGTATCTTGCATAAATTTAAAAACTGTTGGACTGTTCCATCTCTGGTACTAGAACTGAGCTAGTAGTAGACGACCAAATCGTCCTCTAGCAGTTCACAGACCTGTTCAGATCTCTCCTAAAGACTGCCCTGTTTGGCTGTTTAATACTAACATTCAAGTACCATTTACACTTGAAGGTATATGCCATAATTTTCTTCGGGAGTATATGTCAAGTTTTTGGACCTTGGCAGACATTTCCAGATTTTTGTCATCTGTCAATCCTAAAATTGGGTGAGAGTTGTAACAGATATTTCCCAGGTGCCAAATTAGACCAGCACCAGAAAGACAGAATGATCTGTGCCAAGCAGTTTAGATGAAGATGATGGGATGACACCATGAACAGAATATAAATTTATGAAGATTATTATTATTGTTGCAATAGCAATATAAAAATTGTATCTATCTCATTATCCTAGAAACTAGACAAGGACTGACAAAGGCCTCAAGCAAACATCAGTTACATAAAGAATTTAGGTCTCTATCTAGTTATAAATCCTTTATTTATTTTAAAGGGTTAATTTTCTCCTAAAGCTAAAATATATGAAAGAAAGGAATGGGGAGATCTTGAGACATTTGAAAAGCAAATAAAGCTTGTGAGCCAGAATCTGTTAGAGTAACACAGGTCCAGGGATTTTTCCTTTCAAGATCACACAGAACTTCCTGATTTTCCCAACCCCAACTCCTATCTAGAATAGATCCTTGGCAATTTCTGCTTGGTCTTAAGAATGAATTATTAGCTTGGGCATCTGAGCGAGTTTCAGTCACAACATGTTAATCATGAATGAGTCTTACTGCTCTAAAGATGCCTGAGACATTGTTTGCATCCTGCCACTTAAATCGTTCCTTAGGATTGGATAAATCAATGAATTTCTTAGTATGTTCATGTTTAAATGGTAGTGACAGAAATTTTGTGCAATTCAGCTGTTTCATTTCACAGAGGGTTATGACACTTGCTGTTAGGATTTTGTCCCTCCTCTGACCTGAAAGAAGAATCACTCATTTATTGCCAGAAAGTTTTATCTGATTTACCAGTCAAGTTTATTAAGTAATACTTAATAGCTTTCCAAAAGGACAAAAGGTGATTGACTTCCAATGAAACTCAGTGGCAATCCCCTCTCTGCCCTTCCTTGGAGCCATTGAAAATATGCTCCTAGATGCAAAAAATCCACTAATGTTTGAAACATAAGTGAAATTAAAATAATGAGGTTGTGCAGTATTCTGATTCTGAAACAACACGACACTGCATTTATCCCGGGCCTTTGTACTGAAGGACACTAAAGCATGATGCAAACACTGTAACTTTAGTCCTCATAGCCTTGAAGCATGAACTATTATAATTGTTCAGACCAGGAGAAACTGAGGCAGACACAGACTGAATTAATTCAGGTTAACAGACAGTCAAGAAGGGTCCTGACAATTTTGATAATCAGAGGCTACAGGGATCGTGTGCAGGGGGGTCCTGGGAAGGAGAGGGGGAGAGACAGCTACCTAATTACTTACACAGATCATTACTTAAATCACTTATTATAATTGTTACTAGGCCCCCAGAAGTCATAAGAACCATCATCAGTGAGAAGTCATTACTGTGCATAACCAGAGTAAAGTCCTTGTCTCACAGAGCTTTCAGTCTAAATCACTGTCTCCTGATGTTGAAATGTAGCTCCCTGGCATTAAAATGAAGTCACAGAACCCAAACTAATGAGATTTTTCTGCCATTATTAACATTGACTCCTCAAGGAAACAGAACTGCCATCCCCACCAGCAGGAGCTGAGGAGGTGGTGTTACAAGGCAAGCAGGTTTTGGGAGCAACGAGAAGTCAGGGAGTAAGGGAAAGGAGGAGGAGGAGGAGAAGACAGTGGCAGGGAGGTCCAACTTAGAAAGAAAAAAGTGGGGAACAACATGTCCAAATGAACAAACAGATGAGGAGTGGGAGGGGAAGCAGAGACAGAAGGGAAGGAATTGAGCACAATTACATGATCATAAACAATATTTTTGCCACTGAAGAAGTCACCACCACCCTGATGAGACACAGCAGCCAGACAGCCATACTATTATTGCACAGCAGTCACCAAGTAAAAGGTCTGAGCTGAAGGCATGTGCACAACCCAGTGATGACTCTATACATAATGCACTGACTTGTTAGCTCATGACCATGTAGCCAGCCCTCAGAAGGAAGAAAATACCAGGTAATAAAAGACTCTTCAATCTAAGGGAGCAAACATTGCAAGAAACAAAGATCAGAATCTGAAATTAGACAAATGTTTGATGCTATTCCATGACGCACAGAAATGGAAAGCTAAGCCTAGCCAAGAAGTGTTAGCTGCCACAAAAGCTAGTAAGTGTTCTTTATTTCTTTATTCATTTATTTAGGAAAAGTGAACTCTAGAGTTACCCCAAAATACTGGCTGTAGGTAGAAATTAATCTTTCTAGACAGTTATGCAACAGACACATAAATGTAACATAAACCTTCAGATGGGATGTCTGTGCTATAATTGCAAATGAATTGGGTTTGGATATATGGTTTACAAGATGTTGGACTGTCATTAAGACCTGCTGCTTTTCCCACACCCTTCCAAAAGAACCCAGACTAAAAAACCATAGTTATGCTTCCAGAAAGTGCATTTATTCAGAAATTCTGAAGACCTCTAGATCCTTCAACTGCAACTGAAAATTTTTCAGGTGCCTCTTGCCAAATTTACTTAAAGCATGGCAGCACAGACCAATTGTAAATGGGAATCCATTTTTAGCAATCAAGTTAAAAGGTAAATGATACCTTACTTCCCAAGCATGTGACTGTTAAGTCAAGGTGGTTAGTTTGACATGACAAAGAACAAAGCATGATTCCATAGGTCTGTCCTACCTGCAGGTTATCCATGCCATCCTAACTAGATTAAAGCATTTTCTGCATAATCCAAAAAGGAGGAAGAGGCCAGAGATTAACAAGTTTTGAAGGGACCATCTGTATCATCTGAACTTGTTTATATCATTACTTAAAATGTAACAAAGCAGTGGGTATGGGTTTGTGCTGAAGGTTATCAGTATCATGTAGTACACTTTTCAGCAAGGTCCCCATTATTACCTTCTTTTATCTGACTGAGAAATAAAAAGGGGAATGAGCTTTTCTGCTGGCAACGTGGTGTTCTATACATAATCCAAAGTCCAAGAGACATTTGTATAAGAGTGGACTAAGCTGCAGTGAACCAGAGTTGTGTTCAGTGAAGTCTTAAAAAAATTTTGCAAGTGAGTATGTGCACAGACATGTGCATTTTGGGACCAGATAGTCCCGGTGGTTAATTACAGTTTCAGCTGATCATGGAAAATTCATTGTAGTCAAAGATGGCGGACCTGAGTAGCAAGAAAAAAACCAAAACATTTTCACTCTTAATGTTTCCATTTCTTGTACATACTAAAGTGCATTTACAAACAGAACAAGAGCTTAAATTTCTTCAGGCAGCAGCCAAGTCCATAGCTATTGGGATGGGCCAGTGTATTTCACAAAATTACTCAACAGCATTATTCTCCTTGTCTTCCATGTCCCTTTCTCAAGTTCTTTCACTGTAAAACAAAAAATAAAAATTGTACATTTGTGATATTTTAGTCCTGTTTCATCATCTACGATAGCAATTATTTATAGAGTATTGTCACTTTCATCTGGCAGACATGGAACTGATACTCTGGGCAACTACTGAGAAAGACTGTACCCCTTTTTGTCACTCTGTTGCCACTGTACAAGCAAACCATACAGCCCTGGCATTGCTAGGAATGTGTTGCTAGTACCTCTTAATAGTGTTTATTATCATAACTGCTCATTGTATTGCCCATTATGTTAATGAATTAGAACAACGGACCTAAACGTTTGTTGTTGTATAAAGCTCATTAGTGTCTCAGAGGAACTCAATGCTGGGCTGAGTGGAGTGTCCTCCACTCAATGAGGAGCTGGGTTGCAGGAATATTACCAATTAAGTCCTATATGAACATGCAATTAGGTAGGATGACATACTTGATTTACATTGCTTTATGGCTAAACTGGATAAACAGCGTATCGCTGAAGACTAGCAACCTGCTCCCCTTTTGTTCATCCCCACCCTGCTGGAACCTATTCTAATGTTCCCAGTGGGAGCACAGCACACAAGAATGGCTGAGCAAGGTTATTGGTGCCATCCTGAAGCACGTTTAACTCTCTGATGAGCTAAAAGGATGGGGGAGGCACGTGTTCATGTTATGGCACTTGTTAGTTCAGTTGTTCACCCCTTTCTCACTGATTTTTGGTCTTCATGGGGCATCTTTCTTCAGTACCTCATGCAAGTGACGGTCAGTTTACAAAAGGCTTTACATTGCATCATGCTTCTTCAAATAGAGAATTGGATTTAATTTAGATTTCTCCATCAGTCTTTTTCTTCTCTGAGAACACATGCAATTATTTCACTCTATTATGCTGCACATAATACAGCATTGTACATCAGCATGCACCATTGGTTGTGATTCTTGAGTAACATCACTCTTCTTTAACTTTTTTTTCCTAAATATACGTTTACATCATTACATACATTTATCACAACTGAAGGGAGATGTAATTGAAAGCCACTTTCAGAACTTGTCACCTCAAGCTTCTCAGCCATAAATTGTTACCTCCCAACTGAGACTTGGTAACTGATCATATGAGCACTCCTAATTGTTTCAGAGCAAGGTGAAACTTCAATAATGAATTAAACTACGGAATCAGCAACCATTAAATAGCAACATGTTGGATTTTTTTTTCTTTTTTTTCAGTGTAAGGCATTTTATTTCCAAAATTAGAGGTTACATGTACAGGTAAAATCCCAACGGGAGCCAGGAGACTGACACTGAAAGACACACGCAGCTGTTTAGCAGCAACTTGCTTCTGTGTTAGGCACCTGTCTCTCACAAATGTGTCTTTCAAAAAGCCACGCCTCTCCACTCTTCTGGCTTACTCCATGCTATCTTTGGCACCTGCACAATCAGTTGTTGACCTCTGTTTTCAGTGACGCTGGTTTGGCACGGAAATAAAGCAGGAGAGATGGTGAGGTACAACTGAAAGACAATTTAAGATATTGTCTCTTATTGCCTGAAATGCTGCACATGGGAAGCCTAAATAGTGGAGCTATACAGAGGGCTTGAGTTTGCATCACTTTTTTCTAGATGACCTAAGCAAATAAAGTGTTGCTACATACTAGGACATTTGTTGTGTGGATATCCAGTGCCTCAGAAATCTAGTTTTCTCTTGGCATTGTATTAACCAGAACAATATAAACATGCTATGAGGCAGCTTTGGGTATGAGAGTAGGTGACGACACACTTTTTGCCCCTAACTGTTCCTGTGTACACAGTAGTAATGCACCATGGGTCACAACAACCCCATGCAGCGTTACAAGCTTGGGGAGGAGTGGCTGGAGAGCTGCCTGGCAGAAAAGGACCTGGGGGTGTTGGTCGACTGCTGGCTGAATATGAGCCAGCAGTGTGCCCAGGTGGCCAAGAAGGCCAACAGCATCCTGGCCAGTATCAGGAACAATGTGGTGAGTAGGACTAGGGAAGTGATCGTCCCCCTGTACTTGGCACTGGTGAGGCCCCACCTTGAGTACTGTGTCCAGTTTTGGGCCCCTCACTACAAGAAAGACATTGAGGTGCTGGAGTAGGTCCAGAGAAGGGCAATGAAGCTGGTGAGGGGTCTGGAGAATAAGTCTTATGAGGAGCAGCTGAGGGAGCTGGTATTGTTTAGCCTGGAGAAAAGGAGGCTGAGGGGAGACCTTATTGCCCTCTACAACTACCTGAAAGGAGGCTGTAGAGAGGTGGGGGGGGTCAGTCTCCCAAGTAACAGGTGATAGGAAAAGAGGAAACAGCCTCAAGCTGCACCAGGGGAGGTTTAGACTGGATATTAGGAAAAATTTTTACACTGAAAGGATTATTAAGCATTGGAACAGGCTGCCCAGGGAAGTGGTTGAGGCACCATTCCTGGAGGTATTTAAAAGATGGGTAGACATAGTGCTTAGCGATACTGTTTATTGATGTTTTTTGTCAGAGTTATGTTGATGGTTGGACTCGATGATCTGAAAGGTCCCTTCCAACCTAGGCAATTCTATGATTCTATGATTTTAGGATTTGCTGTTTCAGCTGTGTGGCAGGCTTTTCCATCCTATCTTTTTGTTAGAATTGGGATAGAGGAGTCAAAGTCCTGTCCTGTTCTAAAGCGTTGATGAATATTACAGCTCTCTCATAGTCTTTCCCCCTATTCAGCATGGAGAAATGTGCAGTTTCCCCCATTACATTGTTTTAAAGTGCAAAGTTTTGCCATTTCTGCTGAAAAAGTACTTAAAATAACAACAACAAACTTGGATTCATAAATGGAAAAAAGAGTCTGCTTTAGAAACAAAGGTAGCAACCAGCTTGGAAATGGAGTGAATACTTAAAAAGAAACCTGAGAGGCACAATATGTCAGTTTTGAATGGAAAGGAGAATTGAGTGTTAAGGGGAGATCAGAAGCGTGTTTCTTTTTTGGAAAAACAAACAAACCACCTTAAAGGTAGAAGAGAGAGGTGGACCTGCAGTTGGAGTAAAGGGGAAAGAGTTGAAAAGAAGCAGAGTGACAGGTAGCCCTGATGTGATGGTGTGTTCAGAGTCTGTTCCAGGATCTTTCATGGTGCTAGCCTGGAGGCAGGGAAGGAGGGCCTGACAGGAGGCAGCTGTACAGACTTCACCTGCATTTGACACCAAGAGTATTGCTGGGGGGATTTCTAATGAAGATTTTGTTACTGTCCCACCTTATGCTTTCCCAAATATCCTACCTGAGCATGTCTGTGTTGATGAATGGTTTGGGATCATCAGTTTTGGAGGCTGGTGTTCTCACCAGGCTGGATTTCTCCAGCCAGCCTCATTCAGGATGTCTCAGCCCCATCCTGAAGGACCTATCTTTAACGTTATGATTATCTAGTTGTCTTCTTTCCCACGGTCCTCATGGAGCTGTAACAAGAGTGCAAAGTGATGTGAATTGTTAGGAGTAGAGGTGACTTCAAGAGCTCTCCATTAGAAACTCCTTGCCTACTTTACTCCAGATAGGTCACCTCAACATTCCTCTAGGCTCTGTTGGTCACTTTAAGCTGGATTCAAACAAGTAATGCATGACTGTAAGCTTCCTAACAAGTGTGAAATATTCCAAGATCCCCTGCACTTTCCTCCATTTTACAAAGAAGTTTTCTAATGCAAGAAGACAGAAATGGAGACACTTTTCTTTGATACTTCATGCAAAGGAAGTGACGAAAGGTGAGAGGGAGGGATATTAGTGGGAATGAAGAAGGACCTCTTTTTTTTATTATTTTATTTTCCATCTCCACTGAGGCTTTGCTGGAAGGATTGTTCCAATCTGACTCTGTAGATGCTAGATCAACTGTCCTATTCCATCTGCCTGCACTGTTTTCCCTTGATTGAATGGATCAAAGGTGAGAAACCTCTGATGTGGGCTGATAAAAGTGGAGCTGCCACTCCACAGCAATGGGATAAAGCTGGCAGGTCTGACTTTTCAAACTCGTCTGAGAACATCGTTCCACTTTGTCTCATTTTTAACCTTCAGTTTCAAAGATGGGGAAAAGGTAAAAAGGAAGGGGTAAAGATGCTTAAGGGCTAATTCTGCAACAGTGATCTTCACAAGCATAAACTGGTCATTTACTGTTAGGCAAGTTTAAAAATCAAAATTTGTCTTCTACACTGTTGCATGCAGATAAAGAAAGAGGAAATCATAAAAAAAATAAAAATCATTGTCCCCCACCCCTGGTGATTCTGAAAGACACCACACCGTGGCTCTGTAAAGGGAGGGGTATTTGGCTGTTACAGCTCATCTTGGTTTGGTATCAGCATATCTGTTGTGCATCTTTGATTTCAGACATCATTCATGGGAGCTTGCTGTGAAACATTTTGAACCTGGCTTTTGTCAGCTGTAATTGTCATCTTTCTTTGAGGTTGTCAGTTGCTTGATGCTTTTGCAAACTTAAGGTCTTACTTTTTTGTCATGCTAAAGATCCTAAACCAAGAGCTGATCCACAAGGATGTCCCTGTTGAGAGAGCTGTCCTCAGTTTTCTAGCACAAGGGCTCTAAGGAAGGTATGAGTAAGACCAATTTGGACTGGATTCAAGCTATTTGCGAAGTCTGGTTAATTATCATGGGGGAGGAGGA
Organism: Rissa tridactyla; assembly: GCF_028500815.1. Classification (NCBI taxonomy): domain Eukaryota; kingdom Metazoa; phylum Chordata; class Aves; order Charadriiformes; family Laridae; genus Rissa; species Rissa tridactyla. Next base: position 14,279,406 of record NC_071496.1, read on the forward strand.
GCAAGGTAATCATTGCCATGTGCTTCCTAGCAAATTTGATGTGAAAGAGGAGTGAATGAACAAGAGTGTCAAGAGAGTCCTGAATATTAAAACTGATGCTGCAGCCTTTGAACTCTAGGAGTTCCTATTTCCTGGAGATCAGGATCATTTGAGCTAAAGGTGTATCCCAGATGGACTTTTGGCTTAGACTCAACCTACCTAGCTTTAGATAATTATCTGAGAAACTTATAGTGGTTGTCTAAAAACCATAGTCTGTTAAAGGTGGTAAGGAGAAATTTCCAGAGGGAATACAAACACTTAATATTTTAATTGCTTATTTTTTTCTCCACTGACTACAGTGAGAACTTAGGATGGCTGAACTCCAAGCTTTAGTATCTTAGTTAAATACCTGAAGTTACATGGAAGAATCTGGACCACTGTGTCCAATTAAATCACTCCTGAACCTAGATGGATTTTACCCTGATTGTAATTCATAACCAAGACCATTTCCAAATCACAAATCTGTATGAAGTGCATGGAAAAGTACAGGGTGCTATTTCTGAGCTGAGCTGAACAGCAGGATCTTCTGTGATATCTACCAGTGAAGTGAGAATACCTTTTAGTCATGGGACAAATACACTGGTAGTGAAATAGAACAGCTTAAAAAGGAGAGGTTGTTTTCTTCAAAACCAAACTAACGGCAAACAAACTCACTGCCTTAATGCATACCGATTAAAAGGAAATCAGGATGGGTAATTAACTCCTCTCTCAAGTGTTTGTACAATTCATTTTCCCTTTGCTACATTTCCTGAGCACTCCTGGTGCTAAGCTCTAAAGATGTTGAATAATGACTTAGACCACTGAGTTGAAAGTTTATTTTCTTAAAAGATCTGTTCTCCCATTCAATCCATTTCACACACTTCCCTGCACCAAGCAGTACAATAAAATGAACTATAATCCTAAATCCACGGGTGTTTTGAGGTACCCTGTTCATAGTTTCTCAGACTAACGATAAGAGTCAGCCTGCAGTTCCAGGGGAGATGTTAAATTTATGTTGTTAAATTTTCAGTCTTACCTCTATGGCTTCTCTAAATCCTCCATTCTCTATATAATACAGCCTGCTAATCTGTTTTCTGTTTATTTTTCAAACTCGGGCCTTCTGCCTCCTACACCATTCAGCATCCTGCCCACCTTCCCTCCCCCTATGACTTTCCCAAAGCAAACAGCACATTCAGATAGAACCAGATTGACAGGTGTGTGACAGATGGATGGACAGAAAACTGGATCGGTCTGAACTCCTTGGCACTTGAAAAATTGACAACACAACCAAAGCAGCATAAGAGGGAGAGATAGATTGGCAAATGGAATAAATGGTACCCGGAAAGTTTGTGATTAATCTTTGCCCTGTCAAGTAATGGCCTGATAATACAGGAATTTAATGGGAACGACTTCTGCTAGTTCAGAGGCATCCATTAGAGTGCAGTAAAGCAGGAGACAGTAATAGGCATTGTTCCTTTTCTTAGCCTTTGCAAATGAGAGGAAACTATTAAAATTGTACCATTTGCACCCCAGCTCCATTCTCCCAAATGACATTTCACAGCTTTCTGGTCTTCTGTTCATAAGGGACAACACTTACGAGTTTGCAGAACTAGAAATATGCAGTTTTGTTTGATCTGTTGCACGCTTCTCTCCAACATGAACTCTGAGCTACCTAATGAAGTTGGCACTGTGTCCTGGTTTGAGGTAAAACAGAACCAACTTTCTGTTCAGTCATTTTATTTCTTAGCTAGGCCTCTTCTAACTCTCTGAAATTAACAGCATGTTGTGTCAAAAACGGTTCGTTCTCAGAGTGATAAGACCAATGTTTACAGTTTGTGCCAAGGAATGGTATGCAGAGAGGATCTTGCTTATACTTATTGCTATAACAACCAAGGTCAGCTAATTTTGTTATTTGCCCCATTGGAGGGTCAGAAACGGAGAAGCGCAGAGGGGTCCCACCTGCAGGGAGGAGCGGACAGGACAGGTGACCCAAAACTGACTAACAGGGGTATTCCATCCCATCTGCCCCATGCTCAGTATAAAAGCTGAGGGATCAAAGGGTCAGCCCTCTTCCTTCAATGGCTGATGTCCGAGGAGGACCCTGCCTGTTCATCTGCCTTTGATCCCGATCCGTGGGTTCCTGACTCCATCTGTGGAATCCAGTTCCCACCCATCGCTGAGTCCAGCCTGGGACTTCCCCAGTGCCTGCCGGTGACGTCATCCTGGGAGCTTAATACAGTTTTGTATATACTGTATCTATTTCATTATTTCCCTTTTTATTTTATTATTAATATTTCATTGAAGTAGTTTAGTTTCTTCTAAACTTGTAAATCTCTTTCTCTCTCCTCCTCCTCTCCGTGTACGAGAGGCTGGGGGGGAAGCATCTGTCGCTGGCCATTGGCCAAAACCACGACACACTGGAAGAGAGATTGTGTTAACTAAAAGGCGTATACTTTTCAGAAAGCAAAGTGCTCTCACTCCTGCCTAGAAAAAAGTAGGTTTTCTTATCTTTGCGTGTCATTTAGCTCTGCCTCAGTTTCCCTACATATGGTAAGGCTGTTCTCCAGCAATAGGGCACAGTAGAGGATTCTGCTAAGCAAGCCCAGAAGAAACATTTTGGGGAAGAACAAATGCTGGTGTTATCTCAGGTCTAAATTGTGGCTTGCATGCTACGGGTGTTGGTTTGTAGCATGCTAGCTTAAGAGTAGGCCTGATTTGGGTGAGATCATAGGTCCATCTATCCTAGTATTCTGTTTTTAAAAACAGTTAGTTGTAGGTGACTAGGGACACAATATAAGAATAGGCAACAATTTTTCCCCTGAAATTAATGTTGTAAGGACTTCCTGCTCTGAAGTCATTGTGCTCAGTAGATACTGATAGACCGGTGAATTTGTTTGGTCTGTCTTTCTGAAGTTTGTTTCTGTTGTTGGTTGCCTCAGCATCTCCTGCAACAAGTGATTTAACTCTGTACCACTAGAGGGAAGAAAAAGAAAAAAAAAGCCCTTACTTTCAACATGCTTGTCTGCTTACTTCATTAGCTTCAAGTATTCAGAGCAGGTGGTGGCACTTATGTCTTCAGCCCTCCAATTACAGCCAGGGGCTCATTGCACAACATGTCAAGAGAGGAGGAAAAGGAGCTGTTGGGCAAAAGAGCCCAAGGCAAGAGCAGGCAGATATGTTGGGGTGGTGTTTATTCTCCAAGCAGCCTGATACAGACTGAGATACCCCAGAGCCTAATTGACATGAATAACTGAGTCACCTTCAGGTAGGCAAGGAGGGGACTGACTGGGGAGTGGAGAGGGGAGCCCAAATGCTCAGTCACATTGGTGCAGCTGCAGCATTGGGGGAAGGAGGATGCAGGGGGGTGGAAGCAGCTCATTATGACTGATAAATAGAGGGCTCCTGTTGTCAGTAATGTCATTGTATTCACCTTTTTTTACAGTCCTCTCTTTCCAGCTGTGTAATTAATTAATGGATTGGAAGTGCTTAGTTTCCAGTGATCTACAGGTTGACCTTACACCTTCCCCTGCCTGTCTGGAATTGTTGTCAGGGGGTCCAGCTTTCACCAAGGGTATCTCCCTCTCTAACCATCTCTGAATCAGAGCCCATGATAGCAATAGTGGATCCTGTACTTTCCTCCATGTGCTTTTTTTTATAATGCTAAGTAAAAGCAAGTGCCATCCTTTTTTTTTTTTTTGCTAGCATTTTTACACTGACTTTGCACTAGGATAAACGTTGGTACAAGGTGTAGGTTCCCCATAAACATGGGCCCAGTATGGACCAAAGGATAGAATTAAGATCATAGCCATTTTATCTCCTGGGAGGGGGGAAGATCATATCATCGGATTTCAGACTGCTCAAAATTGTGCATGTAATCCAAAATAGCTGTTCTGGTTCTTCCGCAGACGATGAGAAAGGTGCATCCACTCTCACACCCACTGCAGGTAACTGTCTCAGAATGGAATAAATCTCCAGGAGAGATGTCTTCTCTCATTTAAGGTAGGAGAAGTGTGAACAAATAGTTTAAAGTAGATATTTCATGTTCAAGGTAGCTAAAATTAGATAAAATGTGTTTCACAGAATCATAGAATTTCATTCTTATTGACTCTGCTTTGCACTTATAAATGAGATGAGAAGCTCTATTTCTCTACCTCTCATTTACATCTTTATGTATATATGTAAAATAAAGGCAGATAATGTTGGACCTGTTTACCAGAAAATTACAATTGGTTATGGGGACTGAAGAACCTGTACCAACAAGGACTTTATGGCTTGTGCCCATAACAGAACTCTTTCTTTATGCAGTGTGTGAATAAAATATTATTAGCATTACAATCAACAATATGAGTGAAAGTCTGGATAAGTACACTCGGTGACCTGGCTGGTAAATCTGCCTGACAATTTTGCAAAACAAACTTAAACTATTGATCAAGTTGGTTGGAAATGATCCTTTCACCTCAGGGTCACTGGACTCCGTTTGACTTAGGGCAGTCATGAGCAAAAGTGGCTGGTATCAAATGGTAAGAGCAAGTTGAAGGTCTCAACCTAGTCTCTAGAAATAGAAGTCCAAGGTATGGAGATCTCAATCAATTTAAGTTATACTAGGGGTAGGTGACTAGTTTCACATCACAAAACCACTCTTCTCTTGGTTTTAGGGCTGAATATATAAGAATACAATTATTTAATCTCTCAGCGTGACATAAGATCCAAAGGGAATATTCTGAAAGACCGTTTGAGAACCTGCCAGTCTCTTGTTTCAATGTTTCAGATTCCCTGTAAAAACAAATGTTTTTTTAACTTAACATTCCCCAACCCTGCCAGTCTAAAGCATTTAGCTGCCTTAATAAAGTATAGTACCTAATTCAAGACTCTATTCCCCAGCCTTGCCTTCCCCAAGAGAAAATACACCATACATAGGAACAGGATTTATCTAAGCAAGTTGCAAGAATGTGCCCATAATTACGGGGTCAGCCACTTTATTGCTCTAGCGTTCAGCTCTCATGATTACGTACAGGTTTTGTTTCTTATTTAGTTAGCTAAGCAAAAGCCTCACTTTTGTAAGAAGAGCTTTACTGACTCAGACCAAAAATCCATCTTGTCCAGCAGCCTCTTCTCCAAAAGTGGCTGTAAATGGATGTTCAAATAAAGGTATAAGGTGAAGGCAAAACCATTTTGCTAGGTCCTGACAGCACTCTTTCAGCAAATTCAGGCTCAGATGTTTTCTGAGGTGAGCTCTTTTGCAGTTAGGAGCACTGGTTAGACTTTTCTCTCTTGAATTCTCCAGTAGCTTTTGGACTTACGCAGATCTTTTGTATCTGTATCTAGAAGCAAGGTATTTCATAAGTTAAGTAAAATACTGTGTGAAGAATCAACTCCCTTTCTGTACTTTGAACCTACTACATGCTAATTTCACGTGATAGTCCCCGATTCATATGCTGGAAGGACATCATCAAGTCATGCACTGATCATCTGTTCTGTATCATTCAGTTTCTTCATACTACTGAGAGTTTTATAGACTTCTATTACCTCCTGCCTCAGCTATGTCTCTTCCAGGCTGAAGAGGGGATCGTTCTGCTATAACCAGATTTTAAAGAGAAAGCTAATTTTTTATAAGAAGTCTCCTCTCCTCTTTTTTTCCTTAGAGAGATAGCCTGCATTCCTTCCTCCCTTCCCCCATGCCCCACCACTTGCACCTGTGACCTATGCAAATTAGCACAACCTGACTGGCTACAGATTGCTACTTAGAATTTGCATATTAATAAATGGTTTTGTGACAGCATTTAGCAGATCAAGAAGGGCAGAGATTAAAAAAAGTCATCAAGATTTTTAAGCTTTTCCCTTCTCCTCCTTTTTTCTTTCTCCTCACACTCTCAGCCTCTGTATATATCTATATCTCCTTACATCATATCTTTTTTTCCGAGCTGCATTGGAAAAAGATAGATAGTGAAAACCTCCAATGCATTTGGGCTTAGTGGAGCCAGTGAAAAAGGTTATTTCCAAGAGTGCTGAATAATGCATCCCTCTGAATGCCTTAGTTCTCTCTTTCTGTCCTCCTTTCTGTCTTTCTCTCTCTCTTCCTTTAAATGCTTTGAGGATGAAATGCTGAATGCCCTCCCAGAGTTCTTCCACCACCGCAGGAAAGTTGCAATCAAAATCTGACCAAGCAATGGGCTTTCAAAATGTCTCATGCAAGTAGTCTGGTAGTCAGAAAGAGAGGGAGGAGAAAAGGAGCAGATACATAAACAGAGCAACTTATACATAACCGGTGCATTAAAGATATATTCTCCATATCAGTTAGTTAATTACTTGTCACATCAGTCTTGGAGAAACTGGCTGATATCCAGACTATTTTATTTCAGAAATCTCTGTGTCAAGAATGTATTTTCAAAGAGGCTCTCACCCCTATTAGATTTGTATTCCTGGCTTACTTTTGTTTATCTATGTTTGAAAAAAACAACTGCAAAACAAGAAGCAACTTGAAATTATCTCATTGTCAACTCTTTCCTTTGTTCTCCTCAATTTCCTTTATGTATTCCCAGTTAGAGCTTGAATTTTGTGTTGGATGGTCAAAGCAGAATTACAGTTTGGAGTGGGGAGAAACCCGCTTTCAATCTGAGTTGAATCAAAATGTACAATTTTTGTGTGAAACAAAGAAACAAAACCTGTAATAGCTTTCAGGGGAAGCCTGAAATCCTTTGTTCTTACCTTGTTTCATATGGGGCAGATGACGGAAAGTTATGTAATTATTGGGTTTTTTCCCTAAATGCCCCCATTTTTGTCCCCCATTTAAAAGATTCTTTTTTTAAATAAAGGCATTTTGAAAGTAAAAGCCCAATTTCCAAGCACAAATATTTTGTTTTGGTTTCGTTTTTCCTTTGGCATTTTCACCATGAAACGCTTTGCTTCTGACTGCGTTGAAATGCAGTGTTTTGACATTTTCCTATATGGATGTCGGGCTAAGTGTCTTACCTGAAACCACAGAGGGAATTAAAACCACATCTCTTGAGACTTCGGTTAGCCCTTAACCACTGGACCATCTTTCCTCCTAGCAACCTTTAGGAGTTTTTGAGCAAAAGCGAACCCATGGATGACAACATGGAGAGGGACAGGTCCTTTTATCAGAGGTCCGTGAGCAGAGAAGACCCCAAGTGAGTTGCAGAGTGGAAGGCAGCTACCCCCCATGCTGGAGTTGGTAATGTCTGTCTTTTTGCTATGCCTCCACTGAAAAAACAAAGATTTAAGAGAAGCACAACAGTGGCACACACACCCTTGGGCCACACATCAGTGAGTTTGCTGGCGAGAGCAAAGCCGCCATGTCTATGCAGTTTTTGTGTCAGGATTATCTGACTCCCAGTCAAGGCGCAAACAAACCTGAGGTCTTCTGTCAATATCAGAGTATGAGCTTCTGAAAGTTTGGGACCTCTTCCAGAAAAAAAAGGGAGGAAAGGAAGCTGGGTTTCTATACCTACAGTTAGAAAGTTGCTAGGACAGTCATAGTGAAATGAGGACAATGTGTGAGTATCTCCTGATGTATATTTTCTAGTGTTTTATTTGTCTTGGTGTTTAACATGTCAAGTAGCCTTCATTGCTTCCCTCAGGAACCTACTGCATCATCTCATTGTCATGAGTCTTCCCCCAGGTATTCAGCCTGCATTTTTCCCTTTTTTAATGCCACCCCATTACTCCTTGCAGTAATCCATCATTGGTGTAAATTTCTTCACAACATCCTGGTTCTAGGTCTCTTTCTGAGTGACATTTGTGTGGCTGGGCTCCACCATCCCAGTGCTCCTCTCCTCCAGCCCAAAATCCCTCTCCACCTATCTGAGAGATAGCTACATGTTGTTTCCACGTCCCCAGCTCCTGAGAAATGAGGAAATTGGACACCACATGTCCATACTAAACCTGTGACAGAACTGCAGGTTCAGATGTCCTAATGTCAGTCCTGATTTCACTGATCCTGAAGTCCATTTATTTGACCCAAACAGAATTCCCTTATCAACCTTGCCACCTTATCCCTTCCTTATTCCCTGTTTCTTGCTTCGCCCCGGTTTCCACCTACCTTTCTACTTTCCTCTTTCCAGAGTATCCTGGAGTGTTTTGTTCCAGCTGCCTCTCATCAGCCCATCTTCTACAGCAACCCACAAAAAACATTTACCATAAAATCTTCAGAGCAAAATCTTCGCTCCTGACACACATTTCTCCCTCGGGTGTGTGAGGTAGAAGAGAGAGGGCACAAAACATTTTTGACAGACATCAGTTACATCACTTTATTTATGCTTGGAAGGCACTTAAGTGCTGGTGACAAAAATAACTTATCTTTGTGCAGCAGAAGGAATGGAGCCAAATTTCCAGTGTTATCCAATCTCCCTCCTTTCTCTCATCACATCCTTTTTGTGGATTCTCCAGTGTCTAATATAAAGAGGTGAACATACTTCAGCAAAAGAGGTTTACAAAGCTTTCCTTCACTCAGCTGTCTAGTCTCATAAACATCTATGGAAAGTAATGTCTTTTTTTTGTCTTGAAGAATTTTCTTTCTATCACTCTGTCAAATTTGGTTAAAATTGCCCAGTTGCTATAAGAGAAAGAATGGGACAAGGAGATAGGTAATAAACATAACATGGCTCTGTAAGTCCTGTTTCCTTAGGAAAACTGGGTAAAACAGGATGTTCAGGATTCAACCTGGTCCTGTGGTGGGCTTGTTCAGGGCAGATGTCAGAGGTTTCCCTTGGAAGTGATTGTGGTGGTTGTGTGTCCTGGACAGGTTCATTCTGTCTGGGTGTGTTGAGGGCAACAGCACAAAGCATTGTAGCCTTTCTCTTCAGGTCCATTTTTAAAGTCATAGCATTCTGTTGTCCTGCCTAGAGTAAGGTCTTGCTGAGGAACAGCACTGCACTCATTTTATTCCTTTGCTATGATAAGATGCACAAATATAGCAGGAGGGACACTAGTCAGGGCCATCGATAAAAGGAACAGTTGTATAATCTTTCCATTACCACTTTTCCAAATGCACTTTCACCTCTTTTTGTCTCCTTCCATCCCCATTCTGTCAGCCTCTCTTTCTCACCTCTCTCTGGTGTTTGTCAATAAATATTCAATTAATGTTTTCCTATGATAAAGATCTATGGGTGCCTGTCATGTCCCACTCTCAGGAAAGAGGGGGGCTAAGTGACTTCAGATTTGTAAATTCTCAATGGTGCGGACTAAGGTGAGATAAATCTCAAGGTCCATATAGAAACATTTATTAGCTTACCAAAATGGTTAGTATAGGTCTTAACAAGTCCATGATAATTGGTTAGGTATATAACAAATTATGGGAAATGGTGAGGTATGCATTGTGTTACTTAACAACAGGTATAGGACAAGTTATGGCAAGTGGTACTTAAGGTTGTACTTAAGGTCGTTACTTAACAACTCTAACTGTTACTTAACAATTCTAAGAGAAAAGAAAAACTGAGGGACAGAGAAAGGAAAAGACAGAGAAAAAGACAGAGTTAAAGAGATCACTGGTCCTGGTTCCAGCATCTTTTTCAGGGAATCTTCCCAAGCATAATCTTGTTCTTTCTTGGAAAAATCTTCCCAGGTATAGTCATCTTTCTTGGGAAGAATCTTCCCAGGCACTATCTTCTATTGTTTCGTCTTTGTTCCCTCCCCAGGGGCACTTATTTTCCCCTTTTTATGTTTGCTGAATTAGCATGGTCCACCCCCCTTGCCAAGGACAGCCTTGTCTCAGGTTTCTCCCTTCTCCCAGGTGACATGTAGCATGATTTGGGTGGAGAGATGAGTGCCATAGTCATACATGTTTAGCATGATCTCTATAATCTTCGTTAAGACACACCTTCAGGCGCCAGAAGTGTTAGCCTTATTGGTGCTTTGAAGGCCAGGCCTGCATTATTTATTTCCTTGTGAGTGTTTGAGGCATTCCATTGAAGGCTTGGAGGGCCTTCTGCCCCTCATCAGGGAATTTACAGTCCGTCTCTTACAGTGTCAGATAAGAACATCTTCACAGGATGAATGGTACTGCTGAGTCTTGCAGCTAATTCTGTGTGGATGCAGAAATCTGCTGGAAGTGACTTTACAAAACGGAGTGCTCAAGAATCCTTGTTTTATTTTTTAATGCAGATGAGAATTTAAAAGCCTGTGTTTTCAACAATTAATTTTATGTACTATTCTTTTAAGTTATTTATGTTCCCTGAATGATAAATGGACAGGTGGAGAGGGAAAGGAAACTAAAGGTAGTGGGAATCTGAAGAAAGAATCTTTTTTCCTCATTATTTATTTATTTATTTTAGACTGGAATATGAGCTGATAATTAGGAGAATACGGGCCCTAGATCAACTGGTTGTAGGAGATCAATTTATCACCTATCAAGGCTCAGGAGAAAAAGACAATAACAGAGGATGGAGATTTAGTCCTAATTTTGCTATGGGTTTATTTAATGCACTTAGCAAATCCCTTAACTTCCCCACTTGCAAATAGGAGGATGTAGCTACTTTTTGCAAAATACTGATGCATAGCACAAGTAAGCACAAATTTTGTAGCTGATGTAAAAGCAAAACTTTCTTGGATTCAGCTAAACTTTTCTCAACATATATCAATGTTGATCCTGGCCCAGGTGAAAGCTGCATTCATTAGAGACATTCATCCAAAGCCAGAAAAGTAACCTATTTTTTAGGGTTGGAGGCAGGAGAGAAGGGTTACATTTTATGCCTTCATGCAACTTCTTAAGCAGAAATATGAATGTGCTGAGGAGAACAGCCTTCCACAATAAAGCAATGCCTGTTTGAATCAGTGGGCGTTTGAAACCTCTGGAGGGAGAGCCTGACCCTCTCTGGTTTCCAGTCCATTTCCGAGGGTTTTAGAGAAACAACAGGATGGCATTTGGGGCCTTTGAGAAATTGATTCTAAAGATGTAAGGGGGTTATTTTAGAGCAAAAGGGAGGACGCCCCATTAAAATAGCACTGAAATGGAAAGGAAGCTGAGCAAATGGAGATGTGTTAGGCTGAGCATTGTTTGAAGTGAGACATTCTCCTTAAGATATTGTTTTTTTATACCGTACTTAACCTAAATCAGATCCTTAAAACCAAACAAAATCAACCCCTTGGAAAAAAAAATAAATATAACGGGTTATTTTAGGACTGAGAATAACAGCCAGGATTTTCCTTCCGCACATTCTGCTTCCCCAAAATAGTAGTGCTTGCTTGTAAGAGAGACATCTTGGCAGTAATGGATATTATTTTCTTTCAAGTTCATTTATAAGGTTAAAATCAGAAGATTTCTGAGTTTTGGATTTATTTTTTTTTCTACTTTCTAAATTTGTTTTAGCACAAAAGAGATGTGTTGGAAAGAAAATGATGGAGGTAAAAATGACATGTTGGAAGTTTAGGGATGGAGCCATTTGAAAAATTGCCAACTTTCAGAGACAAATTCATACCCATTTTAGAAATTCCGAGCACTTGCATAAGCATATTTTTATTCACAGTCATCCCATTGTGTTTTCATGGTCCTCCAAGGAAGTGGAGCGGGGGGTGGGAGAGGATGGTGGATCATAGACTTTCTCCCACTTTGAGAAAAATATAGTAATCAATTTGACCATTTTGATAGAGATTAGAGTTTATGAAACTCACAATTAGAAAAATCAGTTATCAATTGAGAACCATAATGTAAATATAAACTCTCTAGTCCTTTACAGGGTGTAGCCACAAGAGCTATTTCTACAGGGATATCTGGAGTAATCCCTTCCACTCCTTCAGAGGTGCAAGGCCTCAACCATGGCCTTCAGAGCTGACTGAAATTATGGCCTTTAATAAACCAGAACAGTTCTTTCAGGAAAAAAAGACAGGAGAGAGTAACAAAAAAAGGTAAATGTGATCCATCAGATTTAGAAAATAAATGTTTGCCTTTGTCATAGAGGCTGTTAGATTAGTTCAGCTTCCATAATCTATTTAATTATTGTCTTTAATGGGACAGCCATTAAGCGAACTAATTACTTTCTGTAAACATGATGAGAAGGATCTGCATTGTTTGCACCAGCCTGCCACCTTCTGAACCAAAATCATGTACCCATCTCAGTAACATTCTTTCTTGCAGAAGATATGCTGTTGTGAGGTGGAGGATGGGAATGATTCCACCACTACTATCTATTCCACTGCTGTACTCCATTATCAGTGGGAGATAACAGCTGGAAAGAAACCGGTGTCTTTGCCCCACTTTTCCCTCTTTTTGAGCCTACTGGCACCACTGTCAGTGCAATTTGTGAGTTCTGTGTTGAGGAACACTCCGAAAGTTGGGATCAAGCTGAAGCTGTAGGTTCATTTTTATAATGGCAAACCAGATGTGTTAAGGAAGTGCTGTTTCCCTGCTTGTCTCTGTGGATGAAGAGGGACCTATTCCACTGAACAGCCCAAAGAGCTCATGCTGTTTGGAGGTGCTGTCACTTTCTAGTGAAATAATAATTTGGCAGAGTAAAATATTACCAAAAGGGAGCTGTGAAATGTAACCAACTTCTGAATCAAGAGCCAAATCCATAAAGCTCCTTTGAAACACTTTTTGCTCAGAATTGCTTTTTCAATAAATATTTTAAACTTTAAGGAAGGGGAGACTCTAGATCTCAACAGAACCTGAACTGGGCCTAAATCCCAGTACACCACTCAAATGATTTATGACTTGTGGCATTTGGTTTTTCACTCTCTCCGAGTGTTCTTTCTCCTTGTTTGTGTCCTTTTCTTTTCCTGCAGATTTTTTTTTCCTTCTTATACTTAGAATAATAAGGGATGAGAAAATGTTCAACTCCTAGAAAGGGTTCTGACCTGGCGGTTGTTAGGTGATTAGATGTTTTGATGATGGGAAGTCATATAAATCGTAGCGAAAGCAGTATCCAAAATACAGCACAAGCAGGTGTGAAAATATGTGGGTGATGAGGCTGTAATTTTACTCTCTTCATCTTTCCACATGAGGCCGTGAGTTTACAGCTTGTGTGGATGCTATCTAGATGTCTGTTGTATGAGGATGACAGGTGCCAGAAAAACATAAGACTATCTTCAAAAATAATTCCTTAAATTCCCCTTAGCTAGCGGTTACGGCAAGAAACCAACCATTAGAACTCTTAATGAGGTGGCGAAAATTGGAGAAAATGAGCTTCTTGAAATGATGCCCCATGCCCCAAAGTGGTTTCAAACATGCTGGTAGAAAACAGCTTTCCAGAAATCTCTCATTTTTTGCTCGCATGATTTGTTCATCCTTAATTCACCATTTACGAAGTAGGAAGCCATGAGGCAGAAGGAACACTAAAATGCAAGTCTGCTATTCCCTGCTGAGTAGCAACAGGCTTCAGAGTGGACATACAGCTTTTCTGGATGTGACAAAAGTTTTCTTTCAGCCCCTAATTTGCAGTGTCGGATTATCAAGATGATTAAATTTAAAGAGACAACAATAAATGCTAGCATACAGAAGACATCATGCATCATTAAAATGTAATTGGAACCAAAGCTTAATGAGGTAAAAGGAAAAAAAATACCCAGAATCCTTTTGGGTTTTTGTCGGAGTGGGAGACGGACCTGGAGTAACGATGGAGTCTCAATATGAGTATGATCGTTCTCCCTTTATTCAAGTTTTCACAGAGTATATATAGACAGGCAATAAGAACACGCGCTAGCGGCAGCTATATGATTGGCTTACAGTCTCTGTTCACGCGCTGTCCATGCAGTTCATTCACAGATCAGATTGGTTACAAGAATTCACATAGTAAATTGCTTAGTCATTAGCACCACATGTTTTCTACCTTCTCAGTTCCCGTTTTTCCCATGTACTAATTCCATCTTCTACCACATGTTTTGCTCTTAATCTAATCTCTCATAGTAGGGAGGCTGGCTCACATGGCCATTTTCTCTCAGACACATTCCTACAGGTTTTCTGCTCCCTCCCCTTGCTTTGCCTGAGCCAGCAACTACTGTATTGAAAATTATAATTTGCAAGCTGCATTATTATTTGGTGTTCCTTGCAGCAGCTAAAAAGACATGATGCTTTAGTGTAGCTTTGCAAAGAGTGTATAAAGATATACTTGCTGTAATTTTAGACTAAAGGCGGGAATGCTTTTGCTTTCTCAGGTTCTAAAGTTTCTGGCTAATCTGGTTTTGCTCATCCAGAGAAGACAATGAGGGCAAAATGGAAACATGTGTCTACAGCTTTGCGCTGATCAGTAGACAGCAGTGGGCTTTGAAGCAGCGATGTCCTGAATTCCCTCCTTCCTGAGGACAGCAAGAACAATGAAGCAGGGAAGAACAAAAAAGGAAAATGACTGAGGAGAGCAGCAGCCATTGTGCCTAGCAATCCTGGATGAAACTGTAATGCCTCTGGTAGGGACGTGGGTAGTAAATGTAATGTTTGTATAGGTGGTAATAGCTCAATAAGGCAGTGGGCTGGCTTCCCAGGTCCTTAAAGGCTACCTGCTACAAAGCATCTGCAATTTAGCTGGTACCATTGTGATACACGCTGGTAGAGCCCCCTGGAGAGGGAGCTGCTCTGTTCATCTCTGTCTTGCGGTAAGGTTGAGGCCAAGTCTGGATTTTGCAAAGGCTGAGCTGGTGCGGGTCCAGCTTCCTTTTACTTTTTTTTTTCCTTTCTTTTTTTTTTTTTTCTTCCCGAGTCATCAAGTCAACACATTTTTTCTGCATGGACCAGTTCAGTTCATTACATATCACCATCCTGGGCTTGAGTTAGTGATTCCTCCCCTTGCACGTAGCTGCAGCTTTTCTGGAAGCATCATCATTCCAACTCAAGGCCCACACGGAAGTAGACAAACAGTACAAATATTTTTCCCAAGCCATCTGATCCAGTTAAGGTGCCAGGACCTGGCCCTTAATCTAGCTAAATATTATTATATTAGTCTCAGTCGGATCCATGATGGATTTTTGTTTTGGTTTTGTCCTTTAAAATCAAATGTCTTTGGTCTCCAATTGTGACTCTAGATGTGAATCCTGTACCTTTGCTTGAGAACAGAAAAACTCAACCCCTGGAGAAAGCTGTCTGAGCTACAAATATTGCTCCAAACCTGCAGTGCAGGTTGCAGTTCAGTCCTACCTATTCACCATCCATAGTTTTAGTGTCAAAAATCACATTTTAAAAACCAGTAATTTTAGAAGGCATTTTCCCCCTTCTCTCTCCTCTGATATGGACCTTGGAAACCTCCATTCTGATCCCAGTTCTGGTGGGATTCTGATAGCCAACCTTGTGCATCAATTTTGAATAAAGCTTTCAAAAGCAACAAAGTGACCTCAGAGCTTCAGAGTGATTTCCAAGCAATGTCTGCACCAGAGGGGAGCTCTGAGGTACAAATGCCTGAGCTCATTTGGAGCCAGGAGATATGTCCACACAGCAGCAAACCCAGCTGCCCTGTCCCCCCATCCAGAATTGGTGTTTGCACCAGACTCCACTGTACTCTGCCCGACAATCAGAAGAACTGGGCTTTGAAAGCTTCTAGTATCTGAGCCTTCTCTGAAAATGATGCCCTTCGACTTTTGTCTTTGCTTTTATTACTGTTCCTATTCTCTGTCATGTCTGTTTTAATTTAAGTCCTCTAGGGACCAGACACTGTTCCTTATTAGGAGATTGTACAATGTATAAAACAGCATGACTCTAATCTCGTGCACTCTGGGATCAAGCAAACAACCTGAAGAAAGGAATTTTGTCAAAACATGTCAACAGAAGCTTGACTGAGTAGCACCTCCCACTGTAAAGATAGTGTGCCTGATATTTGAGATTACAAATGAATCTTTGGTTGGTTTTGTCAAATAGGTGCTTCTTGTTTCCTTGCTCTCTCCCATTTATTTTTAATTGCAGATACAGTGTCAATTTAATTCAATATGGGGAAGGATTAGTAGGGTATTACCTGCAACAACCAGACAGGTAAAGCGCTCTTAAGGATCATTAGCTGGGCTGCAGTTAAATGGAGGCCAAGGATCTGAATAAGCTTCAGATTGAATTTTCCTTTCACCTTTAGAGTTGTTCTCATTGGCAAACTATTCTACACTATCTAAAAAAATGTAAATCTTCAGGTCTCCAGCTGCTCAAACAAGACCTTTCACTGACACAGTGTTGTCTTTAGGTTGAGAAAAATGCAAAGTCACAGGATACTGGTCATTGAATTTTTCATTTTCCTGGGTTTACCAGAAGAATATTTGCCTACAGGGAAAAAAAAAAAAAAAAGTAAAAATCTACATTGCTACATGGTTGTGTTGTAACAGTGAATATAACTTTTCTTGTATCCCAAAAGCCTTTGAGTAAGATCTCCAAACTTTTCTTCAGTGAACATAAGTGAAGTGCCATTGCCCTTTTTAGACCCAACACATCTATGAGACTCCAAGTCAAGTTTTCTGCTATCTGATCCTTCTGTGACAATATCATCTAAATAATTACTGGGGGGTGGGGATGGAGGTAAGGTAGAGCAATCATCTGGTTTATAGCATGGTGGCAAACAAAAGGAAACAGCTTGATTTTTCACTGTGTTTTGGCCACACCCTTTGCCAAGGTTGAGATTGTGAAGACAACACTTAAACAAAGTTTGTGGTTTGGATGATATGGTTTTGGACACTATTAAAAAGTAAAAGAGGAAAAGTAGAGTTCTTTACTGCTTCTTCATTGTCTGCACAGGTCTCTGGTTTTAACAGAGTTTTAGGGAAAATAATGTGTGCTACAGTCTTCGAATTGAATGTGGTTTTAACGTACATAATCAAAGGAAGTCTCTCCTTTCTTATACAAATGAGATCCAAAGGGTCTCTACAGATAATATGGCAAAGTTCTCTGTCTTAATGTGCTGATTATTTTTACATGTCATGCTTAGCTTTGTAGGGCAATCCTCACTCTACTACTTGCTAAAAATAGGAATATTGTCTACTAGAAAATGGTAGCTAATGTATTTTTTTTTCCTATCAAAAATGCGTTTGGCCTTTTAAAGGGGGAAATTGAAACATGGAACTGGGAGTTCATTGTCTTTTGAGGGGCATCTGAGACATTTTGAAAGATTTCAGCTTCTTGTTTCATGTTATTTTTAAAACTTTCATCAGAAAGAGGAATGGAGGTAAAAAGAGAACACACTTTTTGACAAACCTGTGTGGCAGGGAAATAAGCTCTAATTTAACTATGTAGACATTGACTATAATAGGTTTCCATGTGGTACTACAACACATAGATGCCTCAAACACAGATGCTAGCAGTTTGGGATGGAGTCTGCAAAATTATTTGGTTTCATGTTGTAACATTTTACAATTTTATAGGGTGAAACTCCAGATTTCAATTTTGGTCACTGTGTATCTATGGGAACTCTTGAAGGGTGAAATCATTTTACTTCTGGAATTCAGAACCAGAGGTTTTGCTGCAGTTTGAAAGCATGTTGGGATAGCTTGGGATTTTCATTTTAACAGCCTAGTTCTTTATAGAGATTAACCATTGTACACTCATGATTTCGCAGTGGCAACACTGAGCCTTATACAGCTCAGATATAAAGCCTCAGCCCCTAACAGTGGCCTATCAAAATTGAAGTTGTATAGTAACACCTGGGGCTCTGGGTAGACCCTCTGTAAATATTTAGGAGAAAGACCAGAGTTGAAGGAGAGCAAAGGGGATAACATATCTGTTATCACTCTCCTCTTCCCTACCTCCCCCCCCCCCCAAAAAAAAATAAAATATAAAAGCTCTGTATACACATTATCATACAAATAGGTTGCCCTGCAGCTGCTCCAGATTCAAGAAACCATTGGACAAGCGTAAGCTTAAAGCCATCAGAATGACTGCAATGGACTGTTTCATTAACAACAGGACCACAGAGGAAGGATTTACTCAGGCGGAACAATTAAAAAGCATGGGTCTGCAATAAAATGGAATGAGACTTCAACTCTTTCTCTGTCTCTGTCTTTAGAAGGACCCTTTCTCCCCTTCTGTCTCTCTTTTGTTTCCTCCTTCTCTCTTTTGTGTTGTTGTTCTAATCCAGGACTCCCAATGGGCTAGCATTACATCTTCCCTTGAATTAGCATTCCCATTTCCCAGGGAGGGCCACTGTGGTGATGACTAAGGGAAAGGGGTGATAAATGTTAACAGAAACACTTTTGCAGAGTGCTGATTTTTCTGTTTGAAAAGCACGCACCTGCACAAAAGATGCTGAGTGAGATAAAATAGCTCCATCTCCATGGGAGACAAGCGCACACGGAGACACACACTTACATAACATACATTACAGGGATGCCCTGTAGTACTATCAATCACACTGGGAGCAGGAAGGGGGAGAGGGGAGGAGCTGTGCAGGGTAGATAGGATGTTTGATTTGGGATTAAGGCTATAAATTATGTTTTGGAGCATTGGCACACAGCTCCATTGCCACTTTCTTTCATGACCTTTTGCATCTAATTTCCTTGCTTTGTGCCTCAGTTTGCCAGCATCAGTGTGGTTCATTAAGTGGGGATAGACAGATGAGGCAAAAGAGAGTTTGAGTCCCTGAATATCAGTCACACTCCAATGGAACATTCATGTTTACAGAGCAGTTCAGCTCACTTCTGAATCCCCAGATTGTTACACTTGGGATTTAAGGAGATGTAGGGTGCCCATATGTGATAAATTAGAAACTGGAGTGGTGCCAGTGCTGTGGGGTCTATATATGGAGATTATATGAGCAAACTAGAGCCATCCGAAGCTCCACAGGATGTTCCTGCCCCACACCATCAACTCTAACACAGAAATGTATTAGGACATGTGTATTCCCATCACACAGCCTGAGTGAGGAAGGCAGGGAGAGCAGGATCTTGGCCTCACACTGAGGTGTGCTCACCTTCAGGGAACTACTCTGCTGCAGGGACTGTTACTTTTTTAATAAATACAGTAGATTCTGCTTTGGGATTGGAATAAAAATGATAAATATGAGCAATGCATCCACATTTGTTGAACTGCAGGGCTAAATGTTCTCATGCATATGTCTGAATCACTTTCTGAGTCACCCATTTTTGGCAACATCAAATTTTGGACTCTCTATTATTCATGGCCATACCATATTTGCAGCATTTTTAGCTGAATGGACAAAGTAAAGCCATGGATATTTTCTGGGAGAAAGTTCAGTGCACTCCCCATATTGTAGATTCAGAAAAGAGTAACAAACATGTTCATGCCAGTGATGGATGTGCAGAAACTTGGAAGAGGTCATTTGCTTATGATTATAACTATGCTAAGGATTTGATCTAAGGATATTGCATTACAAGAGCGTACCAGGATGCCACAAACTTTGGATTAGTTTGAAAGCCTGTGACTGATTTTTTTTAATGATACTACTGAATTTTGATCTCTTCCTGGAGTTTCTATTGTAAACCAAAATATTATATAATGGGGAAAATATATTTTTTTCTGTGTATGACTCACCCACAGTAAGAACAAACCATGTAGGAAAACAGTGGATTTACCGATCAAAATATTGCAAAAGCAGAAAAAGAGGAAAACAGTGGATCTTCCCTTCTTTAATAGGATGTCCTCTGGGTTTACTTCTTCACTGCACTTAGGCAGGGTTGGAGAGGATGGGTATGACCTGGTTCTGATCTCCTTTCACAAGGCAGAGACTCAGCTCCTCAACATTGTTGTACGTGCCTGGAGAAAGAAGGAAAATATTTTTTAATCTGCTCCCATCTCCTCAGGCAATCAAACAGGCTGGTCCTTCAACAGTGATGGACATGGAGTAACAAGGAGAGGATAGGACAACAAAGAGCCAATCTCCTGCTACCTAACAAGGCAAGCTCATCACTCAGTTTGGATTGTACAGTTCAAAGTTATGGCTGGTGTTCTGACTCTTCTTTATGTGAAAAGTTTGGGTGGAAGAACATATTCAGAGCAAGCATTATATCATTGAAATGTCCCAGCCAGCAAATTTGCTTTAGGATCATTAATGGCAATACATAGCATATTTCTTCAGAGGTTCTTGGAGAACTTTGCAGAGGCAGGTGTTTGAAAGGAGATGGGTATGTCTGAGAATCAGAGTCCTTTGACTTTCAAGGTGTCCTGAAAAAAGAAGCCAGGGTGCCAGTCTCTGGGCTTCAAACTGTAGATCATGCTGTTGTGAGATGCTGGAAAAGACATCTAAACACCCTGGTCAGAAGAAGTTTCAACCCTTGACAAATAGCAAGCACTCTGAGCCAGCAAAGCCACTGACTTCATCCAGAGAGGGGAGGGGAAGAGAGGCAAAGGCAATGTTTAATTAGGAAGCTAATTTCATGACATCATGCTTCTTGGCCTTTATTCCATTAATGAAGCTGAAAGTAGGCCACAAATTGCAGGGATTTATTCTTCCCTGTTGAGACCATGTTATATCTGTCTGTCTGCTTGCATGGAAAATGCAATGTCATTCCCAGTTGTTAACTTATTCCATAAATATTCACCATCCACTCTGCTCTTCCTGTAGCCTCATTTATACTGCATGCCTAATGTCCTGTATAAATTCGCTTTCTCTGTATACTAATATGGTCATCTTTTTATTATATTTTTTTTTAAGTAATGGACATAGAAAGAGTAAGTATAGCCACCTCTGAGGATTTACCAGGGGGCTAAACTCAGAGTATAAGGGCTGCATCCCAAGGTACCAAAAGCTCCTGAAATAGAAATGGTGAGATGGGAGAGCAAAGAATTAATGTTGGTTTTACCTGTACCATGGGATGAATAGTGAGGTCGTGATAACTCAGTCCTTATGTGGAAGGGCAGAAGGGAGAAGAGGACCCTGAAAATTAGCTGGACCCATGTTTGGAAGGCTGCAGATTAAAACGCCTCAAGACCCGCCCCCTGCTCTGACTCAGGGCTCCTGGTGTTTTATGATAAGGAATCTGTAGTGGTGCCTGTCGCCCTCTCTCCCCAGCATCTGCTGCTCCCCACAGACAAGGCAGTGGAGCAGAAGGCACGTCTGCTCCATGCTGCTACAGCTCACAGCCCAGGGTCCTAATGCAACATGCAACAGATTCCAGCTCTGGCTCCTGCCGGAGCCGTCCTCTGCCGAGACGCTGGGAAAGGAGGTGGCTTTGGTTCTTCTGCCATCACTATTGAGGCACTTAGCTGAGTTAGAGGGGAGTAATGTCTGAAGTCAGCCCTGCATAAATCACCATAACTCCTAAGTCAGGACAGCAAAGAACGTGTTTTGAGGATATAAGTAAATAACTCCAATGGCCACCTGCCACAAAAAGGGGCAGTGTCGTCTCCTGCCCTTAGCTGTGTGTTGGTGCTCTCCCTGCTGCACCAGTGTAGCACTCATCAGGCTAGAGGTGAAACCAGCTCATGCAGCTGGTCTGACCAGGCCTGGTGTAGGGCCCATGTGGAGTCAGACAAGCACCAGTGCCAACCTGAGAAAAGGGTAGGAAAAGGGATTTTAAGTCCTGTTGCTAAGAAAAGCTGTCCCATGGATCTGCAGTGACAGCTGAAGTCCCTTTCCCAGACTGCACAGAAACCAAGGTGAAGGCTGGGAAAGTAAGTAAACCGGGATGCGAATCCGGCATCTCAGCAATGAAAACCAAGTTATAATTAAAAAATACAGTCCTCTCAGCTCAGACATGCACCCACCCTCTGTGTCTGAACAGTATCAGCACGTTACATTGAGCTACTCCAAAGGCCTGCTCAGCAATCAGCTGGGTATATTCATAGATGTTAAAGCCCCGAGGACTACTGCGATAATCTGCTTTGACCTACATAACATGAGCTGGAGAAATTGACCCAGTAATTCCTGGAGTGAAAGAAATTTTTCTTCCTGGAGTAATTCCATTCCAACTAGGACTGAGTTGATTGTGTGTGTTTTTGTGTATGCTTGTGTTTAGCTATGCATTATGTTGTGGCTCCTTTTAATTCTTTCTCCATCTCCCATTAGTGGCCTTTTCCCTTCTTCTGAATGCTTAAGCCCTTGAGGATTTAACAGTATTCAGAGAATGCAAAATTCAGAGCTGTGAACATGACAACTTGAAATATCACCACAAAAATGTATTTCGTTCTCCCCAGAAGACAGAACCATAATGGCATGTCATACTCTGACCAACCACAGTGAAAGGCTGTGGTTCAAATTTCAGATGCACCTTCAAAACTGCTTGAATAAAGATCACTGTTGTTTGGTGATTGCCTGCTTAGAAACACCAGCTAACGCTGGTGAAGTCAGCACTGATGCTCCCTGGCATGGGTTCCATTTATGCAGTGAAAAGGTACGGTCCCAGATAGCTTTTGAACACAGTCAGCACAATCACTTTTTTATCATGAGGTTCCTTTATGGTTGGCATCTATGTATCCAAAGCAAGGCACTTTTCTCCATCTGTCCTGCCCTGATTGTGGGATCAGCTGTCCCACGCCTGCATGCAGGATGCAATCCAGTAGCCCCAGAATTGGGAAACCTCTGTGTCTTCTGAGCTGGCAGGCACCAAGGGATATATTTAGGCTGTGATGAAAAATCTATCAATTTGTTCAGGCTCTGACCACAGAGACTGTGTGAGGGATGTTTGCAAATTGTACTCGGTATTCATGTGGAGAAGGCTCCCTCCTTTGCAGGGTTATATGCTGTCTTGAGAGATGATGAGCTGGGTGGGGCTATCACTTGCTGCAGATACAGTCCCAGTGGGATGGAAAACTCTAGGTAGAAGGATTAGCACCTTAGTGCCAAGGCATAGAATCATAGAATTGTTAGGGTTGGAAGAGACCTTAAAGATCATCTAGTTCCAACCCCCCTGCCATGGGCAGGGACACCTCCCACTAGATCAGGTTGCTCAGAGCCCCATCCAGCCTGGCCTTAAAAACTTCCAGGGATGGGGCTTCCACCACCTCTCTGGGCAGCCTGTTCCAGTGTCTCACCATCCTCATGGTAAAGAACTTCTTCCTAACGTCCAGTCTGAATCGACCCATCTCTAGTTTTAATCCATTCCTTCTAGTCCTGCCATTACCCGACATCCTAAAAAGTCCCTCCCCAGCTTTCTTGTAGGCCCCCTTAAGATACTGATAGGCCACTATAAGGTCTCCTCGGAGCCTTCTTTTCCCCAGACTAAACAACCCCAACTCTCTCAGTCTGTCCTCATAGGAGAGGTACTCCAGCCCTTTGATCATCCTCATGGCCCTTCTCTGGACACATTCCAGCATGTCCATATCTTTCTTGTAGTAGGGGCTCCAGAATTGGATGCAGTACTCCAGGTGGGGTCTCACGAGAGTGGAGTAGAGGGGGAGAATCACCTCCCTCGACCTGCTGGCCACGCTTCTCCCGATGCAGTCCAGGATACAATTGGCAATTGCATTGTCTATTTTGGGGGAAAGTCCCTTCCCTCTTCAATCTTTAGCATAGGGCTCTGTTGTTCTTCCTTTCACAAGGTCTAAGCTACCTTTTGGCTTATGTTTACAAAACAGTTCTTCATGTAGATACTGCCCTGCTGCTTCCTGGACCGAGTATATCCACAGGATAGTGCTGTTGCTTCTCCCTTGTCCCTGGACTTTCTATGCCAGATGGAGGTGTCTAATGAACATGTGGTCCACTAAGCAGCAACTGAAGTCCCAGAGCAGGAAAGATGACATGGTGTTGTGTAGGGTTTCTTGTGAGGGCTCTTGAGCTGAAGAATCCTTTTTACCTGGTCCCTACCTCACACCAGCCCTGAGGTCCTTCCTCTTGTGTGACCCCAGGGATGCCCACTGCCCATGACAGGGTGCAGAATTCAAAAGGTAACTCACATGCATCTCTATCCACTCTCCTCATATACCTTCATCCCCACT
Source organism: Rissa tridactyla (assembly GCF_028500815.1). Classification (NCBI taxonomy): domain Eukaryota; kingdom Metazoa; phylum Chordata; class Aves; order Charadriiformes; family Laridae; genus Rissa; species Rissa tridactyla. The sequence continues at coordinate 14,303,158 of NC_071496.1, forward strand.
GCTGAGTGTTTGCCCCCTTCCCATCCCTGACTCCAAGCTCTGCAGCAGCCTCCTCCTGCCCCAGTCCTGTCTTTGTGCAAGAGCAGTGAGAACCAGGAACCCAGCACAGGCCCTTCTGCTCAGCAATGCAGAACGTTATGACCAGGTCAACCAGACTGGCCCTTGTGTATTGTTTTATAAATACATCGTCCAGTCACCAGGTCAGCCGCATAAAGACTTCTTTATGAAATATGGGAACCTGACAAGTGCTTAGCAGATGGCTCAACATCCTGCATCTGGTCTCTGTGAGATTCTCCTCTCAGCAGCGCTGGCACACGCTGTTCTGATGGTGCAGTGCCAAGTGACTTCTGGGTCAGTGCTGATCTTTCAAAATAAGTCTCAGTGGAGGATTGATGACAGAGTTGTTCTGACCTGAGGGAAATTGGTAGGAGGAAGGCACCAGACGTGGAGTTGGTCTGCAGGAGGGGGAGAGGGGAAGGGGGGGGTGGGGGAGGATGGAAGATGAGCGACTTCAGTATTAAATCCTCTTGAGCCAGGGAGCACAGTGAGGCAGCCGAGCCTTAACTCTTTCTCACAGTCTGTTTTCCAGGGAAGGAAAACAGCTTTAATCTGCTAGAAGAATCCCAATTTGTGTTTGAAAGCATATGTTTGCACTGCAGTGCTTAACTAGTAGGTCAGTGCTGTGGACCGGGAATTCAGTTCTGCCTTCAGTGTGGAGAGTTTATCTACACAGATTTATGCTGTCGTGGTGGTAACAAGGAGCAGCATTTGCACGGAGAAGGCCTGGAGGACACTGGCTTTCCATAAGGCTTACCCGGAGCTGCCCCTCACTTTGAAAGCTGACAGGGTTTGCAGGAACTGCTATGCCCTTTGCTGCTTTTACTGAGGAACTGCTCTTGCCCGAAACGAGGGACTATCCTTCTGCCTGGCCTGAGGACACTGGCTGGATTCAGCTCTAACATTAAAGAGATGTTGGTCAAACGGGTGAAAGGGAAGCAGCCTGATGGCAATACTAGCAGCTGTACCCTCAGGCAGGAGCCTATACTCCCTCCTCCCAAAACTACTGAGGGTACGTAGATTAAAGTCTCAGGGGTCTTTTTGTTATGACAGCTCTGGGTCTTGCACAGTTTGTTGCTGAAGACCTGTGGTGTCCTCAGGAGGGAATAGCACACAACGGCTTCTGGAATGGGACCCTGTGTGCCTGTGCTATAGGTGAACAAATGTTGTAATCATAGTGTGCAGAACAAATTCATCCTTCATTCCACTGCTGCTTCCCTGCCCCTGACATGGTCTCTGAAGAACTGCCATCTTTCCTACAAACCAGAGCAATTTTTTACCCCAATTTCTCATTTGGATCAGAATGGCTCTACAAATGCTTTCTCCAAATGAAGAAACAAGAAACAGAAGGGTTTAATCTAAGGTGTGAATTATGTTAGGACAACCAACACCACAACCTCCCTGTTGACCTTATTGTTTATTTTCAACTAGTCTCATTTTGGTATAGTCACTTAGGGACAGCATCATTTGTGGTGATGAGCAAAAGTTAACATAGGGTATTTTTAACAAGCAGGCAAAAAGTAGTTTGTTTTTTTTTTAAAAAAAAAACAAACCCAAAGAATACAAATGATATCATTGTATCTTTACTCTCGAAAGAAAAAGCTGAAGTTATGCTTCCCCCCACATCCTATGTGAAAACACAGTTCAGCACCGTATGCAGAAGCACAGTAAAGTAGTAACTCTTTATTACTCTTCTACTGTCTAAATAATCCCTAATTTTGTCCCATAATACCATCCTTTATATTTAAAAGTGTGGGTATGGGAGCAGATTCTCAACATTTCCATAAAAATTGTACAGGCAGGTGCAATCTGCTACAGGCAAGACAAGGACTATGTTGTTCTCTCATTCTTTATCTGATTTGCCCAGCTACTTCTCTGCATAAGATGAGACGAGGCAGGAGTTTCCTTCACCTCTCATAGTATGGAGCAAGCATGCATCACCTAAAGAACAGTTTGTGGCCATCTCCAGCTTTTCCTCTCTTGAACACTCCCTGAGTACATGCTGGGGAAGACCTCTGGGGGAAACATCATCCTCTGGCAGGAGAGAGATTTGCACTCTGCTTGGTTGCTTCAGCAGAGGCAGAAAGCAGAACATCAGAGATGGAGTAAGATGTTATGTCTGAAATCTAAAGTGATGCTGTTGCATCTCTCTTGGCAAGACCTCTCCACAGAGGTCAGTGCAGTTGTGTTACTTTGGGATACTTGGAAGCCAAAATTGTAGTTTAGGCTTCAAGTAACTGACGAGTTCACATCTAGCATACTAAATCTCCTTAACTGCATGGTGGGTTTTAAAGAGTCCAGGCCAAGTCCCATGATATCATGGGAATACATTAGTTGACAGCTAGGGAGAGAGGATTAATCCCAAGGCCTGAAGGCTTGGTGGTGTCTACTCCCAAACTTATTAATCAGACTTGGAGTTACTTGTGTTTGGCATTAGGAAAGGTGCACTGAGACCTAATTGGCAACTTCTCACTCCATCCCATAATGGGAGAACAAGGAGTGACCTGGTGAAATTAATGGCTGGTAAATTTAGAATAAATAAAAAGAATCACTATGCTGTGTGCCAGTCCCCTGTGGGATTTATAGCCATGGGAGGCCATTGAGACAAATACTGTGGCTGTATTATTAAAACAGGCTAGATAATTTTATTACCATTAATAACATTTACAGTTATGTAAGCTGAGATAATGAGGCTAATAAAATCTCATGCTTCAGGGCGTAAACTGATTGCCTGCAGGGATCGGGAAGAAGTTTCTTTTTCCCCATATGCAGCACTGCTAAGTACCGTGCACGGGGGGGATGGCCTTTGCTGGGACACTGGCACATCGGCTACCACTGGAGTGGGTGACTAAGCCCAGCGTCATGGCAGTCTCTTGATCCACACCTTCCTGCCATCTCCTCTGCCTCCGTGTGCTCTTGCTGCCTTGGATGCTGACCCCATCTCTCTCCCTCCTTCCCTGAGCATCCTCTGCATCCTTTCCCCGTGCCCCAGGTTCCTGCCACTGCCTCCACCTCCCTCTTTCCATGCTATCTGCACTTTCCCACCCACACCTTGCACCCAAGCCCCTCTTCTGAACCCTGCTGCAAGCTCCAACATACTGGCTGGGAGCCCAGGCTAATAAGCCTGGCTGAATTTGTCTGAGTCTGTCCAAAGCTGACCCTTTGTGGAGCAAGAAAATGTGGTTTTGTAGGGTCTGGGGTTCATGGCACAGGTTGTGAACCAGTGATATTTCCTGCAGTTTCTTTGCAGCTTTATTTTAATGACTTAGTGCATTCCCTGGTAACATTCAGTATCCTCTGCTGAAAAGGTTTTTGTAAGCAACTTCACGAAAGTGAGGGCATATTCACTAAATGTCCAACAAAAAATGTTTCTTTCTTGGTGCATGGAGAAACTCTGAGGAGAAAGGAGAAGTGATAAGTAAACAGGGAAGTGCTTTTGGATGTCTCTTCTTGGGAACAGGTGAAAATTACAGTCGTGTCATTATTTTGGGTGAGATGGGGAAAGGAGAAGCGAGGGAGAAAGTGGCATCTAAGTCACATGCAGTGTTTTGGATCTGCAGTGAGCACTCATGCAGATATCTGGGCTGGCATCTGACAGGCAGATGAGCAGGCTTTGGGCTTGCAGAGCTGTGAGTAGATAATATCAAACTTCAGGTGAAGAGATTTGAGGTCTTCACTGCACTGTTATCAATTTTGCCAAAGCAGCTTGGTGCCTAATAGCCCCAGGGGCAGCTCTTCCTTCCCAGTTGCAGGCAGAGAGGGATGTGATGGACTCGAGGGCTGTGGCTGGCTGTGGCCAGGGCTGCTTCTGCAGCACGGTGGTCCAAAGTCTTCAGCTGCCCAGCACTATAAGTAGTTATCGGGCCCATCTTCTCACAAATTCAGTGGCAGTCACTTGTTCCTCTGATTTCCACTTTAAATGCAGAAACAGGCTGGATGAGAAAGACTGCTAGGAAAGGACTTTTATAAAGTACGTTTACTCCTGCTCACTGAGTTGAGCTAACTCCAGGGCAAATGCTGAAAGTTGCAGCTTCTTTTCTGTGAGCAGAGCTGATGCACACGCTCTCCTCAGACAGAAGCACGATGATACTTTTTCTTCCTTAAACATCCTTCCCAATTAACTCAATTTGGTGGGGAAGCCACCCCATGCTAAATCCCTCACTCAGATTTTGCCCCTGAAAGTGCACGAGAGATGACAGTGAAAAGCACATTTTCCTCCTCAGCCACGGGCACACCCCCCTCACCTCCAGGATTCATATTCACCTCAAACAAATTGGGAAGCTGCCAGGCTTCGTTGAACCCTGTCCTTGATGTAGCAGAACAACTTGTCGTGTGCACTTTGAAAGGGTCTCTAATATAGGCACAACAAGGGGGTGACCTCGTCACTGAGAAAGTCTCTTACTGAACTGCTATTTATTAATGTAGACAGATGCAGAATGCACCTTCCAATACCCCTTTCTAGCTGAATGCACTGAAAATTACTACTGCTTTATGTAACTCCATTGGGGGCTACTGAGATTTCAGTTTTGCAATTAGCTGCTATAATACGTATGAATAAA